>NC_079542.1:32695922-34068422 GCF_015846415.1 Triplophysa dalaica
ATCATTACACCAACCCATTCTCACTTGTTTGCATTGCCCATATATGCATTTAATTTAACATAGCATGATTATCTGGTTTGATTGAGATTTTATTAAGGCACATCACGTTAGATTCGCAAAATCTAACATGTATCTATGATAGCTTTGATTTGATAGCCAATTAAATTCATTTTAAATTTAAAGAGCCCTCACATTTAAAATGTGAAATTATGGTGCGTGAGTTTAGCGTAAACGCAACGTTGTCATCTATTGGTGTTGACGCTAGTTTAGTTAGCATTCTTTTTTGAACAGACCTTTATCGGTTTACTTGAATCTTTTCAACAATAAACAACTAATAATTTATAATTAATCCTACAGTTACCCCAAACTCCCCCCCTCTTCCTTTATATTTTCCTGTCAGTGTCATTCCATCCATCTTTCAGTAAAAAAATGACTGTTAGCTGAAATCAGAGTCTTCAAAGGCGGGCTACCGTGACGACCAGCTCAGCAAAGATGCAGAGGCGCGCTGTCACGGTCGCTCCCCCCCTCCGCCGCGTCTAGGATAAGCCTTTCTTTCTGCGATTATCCGTAAATCGTACCCCCTCTTAATCTCCTGGTGTCGTTTCAAAACCGTCTGGCCTCGTGAAATCAGAACGGCTCGCCAGGTTCATGTTTCCGCGGAAGGCTTTGGGTCTCACAGATGGCGTGTTTAAAGCAATGCACAGTCAGATTAAGATATGAAACATGATTTTATTAGCGGCGTGCAGTTTCAGCCCTGTTTGTGAAAGGGCACCCCTAGACATTTGTAATGGGATTTGTGTCAAAAAATTTGCCCGGGTATGTGTGTGACGGTATCTTTTTGTGTCGTTGTTTTTCTGACCCAAGTCAAAGAGGTGTGATTTTTTTATCTGGGTCTATGAGAATAAAATTGGGTTATTGTGAGGAAGCAGATGTTGGAACCGATTGGAAAAAGCAAACAGCAGAAGGAGTTTTGTGTGTCGAGGTTGGAAGTGCCAAGGTGAATACTGTTTGTTTAGTGCCCACCAGTTGCCATCTCTTACCCTACGGATCTCTCTGTGACTAACCTCGCTTCTCATTGGCCAATACCATATGACATCACCTCGCTGTCAAAAGAACAAAAATGACACACAAGCATTTTGTCGACGTGTACTGAACATAGTGGTTAAAAATGAACCCTTTCATTCCACGACACACTTAAACTATCCCAAGATCCACCAAAAAATATTGTAGTAATATTTTTCATTTAATTTTTCTTTCATTCTGTTTTCCTTCTCATTGTATGAATTAAATATTAAGTTTAATTGCAATACACAAGCACCTTATGGATATCAAAATCATTGCGTGTCCTGACTCCCACTTATGAAAACCACTTTCAAGCACCTTTAAGACCAACATGATGGAAATGACTCAAAAAACAAATGATGTCTCTCACAGCACCTGGACTGTACTTGTATGTTAATTCAGATGAATGTATGTTTTTATTGCCATGTGTAGGTGTGTGTGGTATGTGTGACACATGCTCGCTCAGCAGAACCGTCTATGTGCCCTCTGGACAGGGGTGGTGTCACGGAGAGCCCGTAGGTTTATCTCTGGTTCATATTGCTTTAGTCCTCAAGCTCTCTGGATGTGTTTATAAAACCTTTCATGTGAGTTGTTGAAGGAGAGCAGAACACTTCAGCAGAGCTTTTCAGAAAGATAACTGCTCTCCAATCTAATGGATGCACGCCGTCTTCAGTTTGTTTGGATCTTTCTTTAAAAAACAAGTGAAATGGCTTGTAAAACAGAGTTGTGTAATTTGACATAACTGGATGTTGAGTTGAGACAGTGATGTTAAATCACCAGTAGCCTTTTGTTTAAGCCACAGGTATGAATCACGATTTGCTTTTTTTAGGTGGCGGTAGAGTTAGTTTATGGACATTTTACAAAGCATTTTATTGAACAAACATGATGTGGATATGCCAGTGAGTACAAGATGAATCATCAACACTTGAGGTTCATTTTCCCAGAAGACAAAGACTGAGTTTACGATCATATGTTGAAAGTTAATTTCGGCAAATTTTTTAAGTTTGCATTAAAGGTAGAGTTTGTACGAATTTTGCAGTAAGACCAAAAACCACCCAGCCAATGTAATATATTTTTTCAGCTGAGTACTTACAATATCTCAAATGTTTCCAACTGCTTTTAATTCCTGAGAAAATCTCCATTCTAAACAGTGGACCGGGGCTGTTAGTCGCCTGTCATTGGCATCATATCCACGTTTCCCTTTTTATGGCCTTTACTGTAGAAATTTTTCGTCAGGCTGGTTGGAAGTTGCTTAACATCCTGATAGCGATTAGGGACGAGGCACGAATTTCGAATATTCGATTTGATTTTTTAATTATAGAATTTCGAAAAGTGTGTAGATCTTAAAAAATTTGCCGTGTTTTCACGCGTAACTTGTTCAAGTAACCAAAGGGTGGCGCTGTTACCAACCAATTTGGATGCCAAACGGGCGGAGCAAATAACGGCTTCAATTACTAAGATGATCGCAAAGGATATGCTTCCGATCGGCTTTGTCGAAGGAGAGGGCTTTAAAAATCTTATGGAGTTTGTAAAGCCCGAGTTTACTGTTCGTCTAGAAAAACGATCACTGCCAGACTGGAGAAACTTTTTCATGACAATAGAAACTGAAGCCTTTAGATCTGTTAATTCATGAAATCGTTCCGGACAGTTAATAAATGCCGTTATTCCGCTAATATATTTTAACACGTTTTAAGTCTGGTCTAAAATCTTTATGGCTTTATTATATTTTCCTTAATCAACCACATTGCTGTTTTTTAGTTGGTATAAATGCTCTCATATTTTACAAGGAAATGTTCTGGCATTATGAGGTATGACGTACTGTTAATAAGTGCCGTCATTCGGTTGTTAATATATTAATGTTTCATCAAGTTATCTTAATGCATGGCTTTATGTACGATTGCCTATTCCATAATAAATAAAGCAGTGTGTCGTCATGGATTTAAAGTTTAAATGGGGGGAAGGGGTGCGAATTTCTAATAATCTTCGAATAGTTCTCATCGATCTTCGAATATTATTTTTGCTTTAAATGCCCTTAAATGCCCATGACCAAAAAAATTTGCCCAATCATTCTCCTCGAGGCGGACGAACAAAAAAAAGACCATCTTAAAAACTGCCACGACTAAAAACGTCTAATCCGCACAGAGGTTTTTGCTTTTCCACGCTGGGAGCAACTACGGGAGTCAAGGGTTTCAAAGATGATAGCATTGTAACTTCTGGACAGGTACATGTTATGATTTTAATTGGTTTTGCATCTTACAATTTGTTTTGTTTTTTTAAGGTTTTTATTTTTATAGATACAAATTGCTCATGTATCAATTTCTTTCAATTCAAAACTAAAAAGTTGTTTGCAATGTTAAAATGCATGACCTGAATCCAATAATGAACAAAAGGCAGCCAATATGAGGTTAGAATAGATGTGAACTCCTTAAATAATGAAAAGCATCTCAGAGGGAGATCTCAAGATACCACTTGATAGAAGAAACGATGCAAATTCTACACAAAGGGTAAAGCACTGAAGATGGAGGTGTGACATGAATGTAGTAAAAATTTGCGTAAAATTTGATGAGAAATGTTTGAGTTCATATTGAGATCTTCAATAATATTGAGTTTTGTTTGCAGGCTTGATGAATCTGATCTTGACATTGTCGACATCTCTTCTGAAACTCTAATGATAGAGACATTTGTGAGATGTAGGACTCTTTTTCTCAGGAGAAATATCTGAGACGCAGTTGAGACTTCAAAGTTTCCATTTAATCTCATCGATACATAGGAGGAGCATCTCATCTGTGATTTTTCAAATTTATGGAAAGTTACATTTGTGTTACTTCATATTCCATCGGTAGTGTAAACAGCATTGCAAAACATTTCAGCCAAAATGCTGCAGTATGTCCAGGTGTTTTGAGAGGCCAACCTCTTCACCTCACTTCCACCTCGTCTTACACAATGCTCTACAGAAGCTCTTACTTCCTGTCGTAGCCGCTTCCTGCATTGACGCCGCCACATGCTGCCTGCCATCGTCATGATGCAAGATGAACTTTAGGAAAAAGCTTCACTTTGTACAAAGCGACGTGACTTTATCCCCTTTTTGTTGCATGCTATATCTTTTTTGGGGATACACATGTTTTGTGGTGCAATTAGTTATGATCTGTAGGGAGATGAGGAAAGTGTGTGTGTAAGAGACATGGAGCAGGAGACTAATGTAATGTAATATTCTCTATGTGTTTCTTGGCCAAAGGGCAAGTCTGTCTCGGCCCCTCATGATCCTACACATCCACAATCTGTCAAGTTTTAAGAGAGGGACTTTCCACCGAAGGGACTTTCCGCGCTGCTCCGAACAAAGCCAGATTTTTTTTCAATGGCTCCGTGAGATTCCCCGTGGAGCATCGTTCGCAGATGGATGCTGCTGTTGACACGATGGTCTCTATTGATGCCCGTACACTTTTTCATTTAGAGATGCTTTGGTGTGAATTGTTTTTGCTGAATCGAGTTTGAAAATGATTGATTAAAATGAACGAAGATATGAAAGAAGATGTTTTGAGAAATCTCTCAGTGGTTTTGTGTCCATTGTAAGTCAATAGGGTTCAGTCTAGTTTGGTATCACCGTTCTTTAAAAAATCTACTTTTGTCTTCTGCAGAAGAAAGAAAGTCAAGTTGAAATGTGTGTAGTCGGGTAACAGCCAGAAACACAAACTACTGTTTCCACAGAATAAAATCACGCAGGGGATGAGAACGTGTTTAGTGTTATGTTGTGAAAACGTTAGTACGCTTAATGAGATTTAACTGGAGATTTTGTATCTCCTTACTGTTTCTTCAACAAAATCTGTTAAGGCACTCGAAGAGGAAAAAATCCTCATCCTTCTGTGGCCAACTAAACCACACTATTAGTTTATGAGAGGAGCGCTGGCATCACATCCTACTGGCAGCACTGAAACCACAAGAACTGAGTCTTCATCTCGCTCTTAATCAACTAACTGAAGTCTCTGTGGAGCAGTAAGACTCAAGTCTATGGGAATATCACTAGCTTTGATGAATGCCGCTTTTGTATAACAGATAAAAGTTACTCACTTTTTAATGTTTGTGATGTTTATGGACTTTTACAGAAATCATATTGCTATAACAATGTTCATTTTCCCCAAAAAATTAGGATTTAAAATATCATCATTATGGTATGATAGTTTTTTGACATGATTTTATTTAGTGTCTTGAAGTATATGTAATTCAGTACAATGGTACAAAGTGACCGGGGCAGGTTGTCACATGTAAAAAAGCAGTTTCTGTGTTAATTTAAGGTGTTAAGTCAAAGTTCCAGTTATGTTGAATCTTCTTTTCTCTGGCAGTGTTATCTGGTTTTAAAATACCTATTTCAAAACTGTTGTGGATCACAAATACATTTTTTATTTTTCTTGAGCAATATCAAGAAATCTGTTCAGTAGCGTTTATTCTCCTTGACAAAGCAACATATTGCTGCTGTCCTTCCTTAACCTTGGATGTCCATAACCGTGTCTTTCAGCAAATGAAATAACACTGCACGTTTTAAATGATTAAAAAATGTTAAGTCGAAGTTGACAAGCAGTTTTTAACCTTTTTTATTGGTAAGATATTTGCAAAACCCAGTCACAGACAAAAAGTATAAATCACAAAATATGGATATAAAAGGTTTCGGAAGGAAAGCAGTGATAGTTGTCTTTCAAAAACAAAACCTAAGAAATATAAATCCAGCTGCTGGGGCACCAGTAAAATTACTGTTTTAACGTGTTTTTCTCTGTTATTTGACAGTTTTTACTCAGATTTTTTTAGCTGTTGAGACAAATACATGTTTATACACATCTGAATAAATCTCAATAATAAAATGTTGCAAATATCTCATACTGATAGTCAGAAGCTGATGTTTTCCTTAATTCTGTTATAATGTTAACACATTGGGATGTGAAATACGACAGAGGCTTTTTCTGCTGGTTTGGCTGTTTCAACACAATTTAATGGCTTCCAAATGACGTTACAGGATGTTGTAATTGCTCTTCTACTGAGGCTAAAGATCATTAATCTTTGTCAACAGCTACTTTCATTCTCTCACAAGATTGACATTTGTGATAAATGTTGTACGTCTTTGAGCATCTGGCTACCAAAAATTGGCTTTCATAACCACTGAAGGAATATTTCACCAAACATGAAATTCTGCCATGATTTACTCAGCGCAAAATATCCATTTTTGAAAAATATCCAGACTGCTCTTAAACATATAATGAAAGAGAATGAGTCGTGGGCTGTATGTAGCTTCGTGTGAGTTACAAACTAAAACCTGCTCAAGATTTGTGACCAAAATTTGTCCATTCTTTGAGTAAAACAACTAAACAGGTTTTGCACTGGACAGAAAACACAAAGCTCCTGTGTCTGCGAGGCAAACAAACATACAATACGTTTACAGTGAGGCGTTAATCACAAACTTGTGCTATTGCAACTGATCTGCACGTCGAGATTGAAAGCAGTCTCGTAAGAAGGAAAAAAAAGGGAAGGATTTGAGGGAAAGACCCGTGATTCAGACGCAGCTGTCGGAGTCCAGCAGCGTTGAGCTTTAACAAGACGGAATCTAGGATGAGCAGCCAAAGATAAGGGCCGAGAGAGCGGGAGATGGTGAAGTGGGTTGTGATTGGTCTGTTCTAACACAAATTAAAACAGTATTCCTGCCAAACACCTTTAAGATGCAATCTTTAAATAGTTGTTGTTAAAAAATACAAAATCAGTTATTAAGAAAGTAAATAAAAACCAGTCCAACAATGTTAAGATTATAATAAAGACTTATGATATGTGCTGTCTCTTAAAATGTTTGGGGGAAATGTTCGTTTGTATTTAAAGTAACCTGCAGTTTTATGTTTCAAACACAGATGGCAAAAGAGAGCCAAGTTGCCGACTGCCACTTTAAACTGGAACATTAAAGTTCCACGCCTGTTTTTCAAATTATTTAACGTATATTCTGATGAATCAAACTGATCTCTGAATGGTCATGAACCAATTCTAATCTTCTCTTTCTCTTAAATAAAAACTGTGCATAAGTAAGTTCAAAACCTTAAAAATTCACGCAATATCTCAACCACGTATCGTACAATCTCTCACCGCTTCTAGCTAAGATCATGATTGTAATTGTTCAAAATATCTTTCAATTTATTTTTTTAAATAATTTTACTTTACTGCGGGCTAAATCGCACCAGCTGTAGCTATTAAGCACAACGTTATGTGCAAGACCAAAATCTGTAGAGAACATTAGCCATTGTTATTATTGTTCAGGCTTTCTCAGCTTTAAAGAGACCCAGAGAACCACAGCTGAGAGCAGAGACGGCTGCCAAAGGCACAGCGAGGAGAAAAAAAACAAGTTCTTTATATAACTCACACCCGGGCCAACTTTATTTGTGGTTGGTGAAGATTTCTCCTCATTTGAGTCATGGAGATCACTCGCTCTAGGTTGTTTGCCCTTGTGCCCTTTGTATCCTTCTTTCCGCTCCTACATTGCCTCAAACCACTCAGACAGATGTAAAGTTCTCTTTTCTGACCCGCACGAGCACCGCAATCAGGCAAAAAATCCAAACATGGCCTCCACGGGCCTCATTGCCCAACCGAAGCTGTGCGCAAGCGGAAACAGTCAGGCCGGGCGATAACGTTTCACATTTGACCTCTGGCTGTCCTCAGAGGACTTTAAGGGCCTGTGAATGTTGGTTTGGACCTTGCCTTCTGTGCTTGCCAAGAGAAGCAGCGCTGGATACTTTACTCTTTTGTCTGTTTGTGGAACAGAAGGTTTGGCTTTTGCTTAAAGCTGTTTGACGGAATCATTATCTCTCATTGTACATCACCGCTATAAACCATGATGAGAAAATATACTATAAATGAACAATATATTATATCTGTTTTGTAATTCAGTAGTTTGTTTAAATTGACTAAACATTTTTTTGGGAAAGATGGTGTTCAGCAATGCATTTGTGTAATAGAAACACTGACTTTTAATTTTTTTATTTTAACTTTTTAACTTTTATATTTTTGCATTTGGCAAACATTTTTGGCCAAAAATCCCTTAAAATATAAATATAAATTATTAAAATTTCATTCATTTATTAAAAATAATGATAAATAGTCTATAGTTTTATAATTTATTTAAACTATTTATAAATCTCATTTTTTTTTACGTGTTTTAATGGGTGTGGAAGCTGAGGAATGAGATGAGAAATGTTAAATGTGAACATTATTCATCAATTTTCTTGCATGGTTATGAAAACATCTCCATTGAATTTCGAAGTTTGCTTTATAATAGTACATTCAGTTATCCATTTTTTGATCACACTTTCCATCCTTACACTTACAACTCCACGCTCTCAAAAAAATTGGCATCTAGACCAGACAAGTCCAAGCAAACACAAACACAATTGGGCTGCTGGTTGATGTATTATGTGCTTGAGAGTCAGTGCATATGACAGATGTGACTCAGAAGTGGTTGTCATCTGCACTCGACAGCTTGTGTTGTTTCTGTGACTCCTGAAACCCTAAAACCTTCATAGACTTTATGTTCTGTTTGACTACATAGTTCAAGCACAACCATACTAGACAACCTCTTTCAGGTAGAGATGGCAACAGAGATGGCTATAGAGAGTTAAAGGTTGTGGCTTGCAGCTTAAATAATTTAAAGAAGGGGTAACACACGCCTTTTCTGCCAATCGCATAATAATCTTGAGTTCATATACAGTAGAATTGCATACGTCGTATCTTCGAAGAGTATTTAGTTTGATAAAATGTTTTAAAGAGAGATACAGCTGTACGATTATTTGTGGAAAAAGACGAGCTGCTGGAGTTGTGCAGGGGGACGGAACTACAGCACGAGCACACAACACATCATCGCATTAATCTCTTTGTGTTTTTTTTACATTATGCACGCACTCACTGATGGCCGACAAGGAACAAACATATGACTTTGTTTGACTTACCGTGTGCGGTTAATGTCCGGCACCTTTTAGCACTGTGACAGCGCAATCTATCCATTTCAAACAATCTCCAAATCCAGCGTTATATCCAACGTTTATATAACATCCATTCCTATCGCTCGTTGGTTGGTGCGTGGGTGGGCTCTTTCTTTTGCCATACTGTGGGCCTGCTTTTCCTGGAGAATTGCCCCTTAAAAGGATCGCTGTTACGAAACAGAGATAAAGACTTATAAAAAACTTTCCGAAACAAGTTGGAGTGCTGGGCAGAGTGTGTCAAGTACTCCAACTCGTTTTTTAACTAGCTGACCGTTCATTAATAAGAATTCATTTTTATATTTATATTTACATCTTCTGAAAAAACATCTGACATTTTCTAATGTTTAACACTCATTGTTTATGTAACAATTTTTGTAGAAAGTTACAGATTGCAGCTTTAAATATAATTTGTTCTTCTCTCATTTCTCTTTCCCTGCACAACAGACCGAATATATTGATAGGAAAAAAAACACAATCTTTGTCAACTTAATTGTTGTTTAGAATGTAAATGTAGTCTATTATCATTCATGGCTTTGACATGTCCTTCCTTCATGTTTGTGGGGTCCAGAGTAAATCAAATGTAATGTGACTCTACCTTGAGTGGCTTTAAAACTCATTTTGAGCCTAATAACACTTGTAAGCCCATGTCAGCATGATTTATCAGAAGGTTGACAGAAGATTAAAAATAGTCCAGCGTTAAGCCGAAGTGCTTTGCCACAAACCCCTCCATTATTTCTGCCAACGTGAAATTGTTCTTCATTTTCGCAACCCTTCAGCTTCGATTCGGCTTTCGTTTTTTCAAGTGCTTTTATACCTTCCATGTGTGGCCCAGATTTCTCCAGCGGGCCCGTTCTCAAAGCCTCCTAATGTAACTCACTGTATGTAAGCTGAACGCTCCTCTCCTCGGGTTATTCCTGCAGCCGGCGTGTTTTTTTTTCTCTGTGCTTTTGTTGAGAAATGCCTCCGAGACGCAGTCACCTTTGAGCAATTACCTTCTCATGTTTCATGTCGAAAGAGCGTCTCTGTTTTACCATTTAAAAGAAGAGAGCGAGCACGTTCTCTGAGATCTGCTCGTATCGGGGGACGTCTCTTTTGGATTTCTCACTTTATGTAGATTTAACCTTTTGCTCTTTCTCTCTCTCTGTATTTACACCCATTCACCGGTGCGGTGCAAGGCCACCACAGAACTGAAATCTGCTTTTTCTCTGCAGTTTAATCGTCATTCATCACTCTCGTGTCTTTCTAAACCTGTACTGTATGTGACTTTTTCAGTAGAACACAAAAGAAGATATTTTGAGAAACGTGTCAGTGGCTTTGTGTCCATACAGTGGAAGTCAATGGGCTCCAAGGGTTTTTGCTCCGAAACCAGAAGCACGTGTGAGGTGAAGAGTTTAGAGGAGGCCGGATTTATGTAGCCAACATTAAAACACCATGCGAGTGAGATGAGTGCTCGATTTGCTTATTTTCTAAAGGGTCTGAATTAATCACCGGCCTCTGGTCTGAGATCAGTTCTGCCGTTATTTGTGTAACGGGTTAGACGGGGGGAGAGAGCTGGCCCTGAACCAGCGTTTTTGAAGGAGGGGGTGAGAGGGGTCGACATGAACAGGAAATCATCAGCGCTGTGGATAAATATGGCAGTGTGCCTCGGGCCCGGCTGGACGTATTAGAGTCACACGCACAAAGGGTTCCTGTGTCTGGACTGACCGCCGCATCTGGCTCGACTTTCAGTGATGAACGAGTGACTCGAAGGTTAAAAGAGTGTCTGCGGGGGGGCGACTGAATCGACTAGGTCTGGTGATATGAGCCATGTGCCAAACTACAGCGTATAAACACTTCCATCATTTCCATCTAAGCAATTGCAATTTGTAACAATAGTCAATAATAGTCCAGTCATTTCTTTTTTCATCCTGTATTATTTAAAGATTAAAGAAAACAAATACTGTTTAAAACTTGTATAAAAACTCAATGCAATCCTAGATTTGGGTTATGCTTGTCATACAGGTTCAAAAAAGAAACAACTGGACTATTATTCCTTTCTTTAGTCGAACACAAATTTATTATAATTTGAATAATGATAATTTATGTTAATACACGGATCCTAAAATGTTAAAGTTTTAAAAAGTACAATTATCCATCATCGTAGTAATGACATTTATTGCTTAATAACGTTGTAAAAACGATACATTTGTGAGAAAATAAATGAATATGTTTAGCAATCTATATGTTGCATTGTAATGGCAACGTCTAATCTCATTGGTTCTTGTGACTAGTTGTCACATGCTTGTTTTGTCATAAGACAAAGGAAATCACAACACATTTTGATAAAAAAATATATTTGTCTGTGTTCAACTGAAAAATGGTAATTTCAATTTCAAGGATGTTTTAAGGAATTTTAGGTTTGAATGAACTCCTTTAAGTTTGTCATTTCTGCACCAGAGAAATCCATAAATGGATAAATAAAAAAAATCCCAAATATCGTCTGATATATCAATTACATTTACATCTATGCATCGATCCACCATTACATTGTTGGTTATAGTTTGTAGCAATATTCAGCACACCTGGTTTATTATTGGTCAGTCATAAAATGTCCCGCCCCGAACTCAAACCCTTGGTTAAAGGGCTTGTTCACCTAAAAATGAAAATTCTGTCATCATTTATTCACCTTCGTGTCATTTCATACCTGTATGACTATCTTTTTCTGCTGAACACAAAAGAAGATATTTTAAGGAATGTTGGTAACCGAACAGGTACCAATTCACTTCTATTGTATGGACACAAAACCAATGCAAGTCAATAAGTGCCGCCATTGTTCGGTTACAAACATTTGAATATATGTATATAAATAAATATTTGGTTTTGTGTTCTTCTGAATGAAGAAAGTCAAACATGTTTGAACTATTCCTTTAATCCAATGAAACTTTGACATGTAGGTTAGGATGCTGAAACATTCTGTCTTGAATGCACCACACTTTTCTGGAGAATCAATTTAGGAATTACATTTTTATAGTTTACTCTACACTTTGAGAGTTTAAGTCGTCTTTGTTTCCCACACTTCTCATCATCTGTGCCGGATCCAAACACATGCAAACCCTTAAAGGAAGAATGTCAAAGCAAGAAAGATCAGAATTCATCCACTGTCTGTCTTGCATTTTGTTAACGGCAAGTACTGAACGCTTAAAAGATTTGACATTAGATGCTGTTGTGTTTATTTTTTCTGCATTTGGTATGTCTGCACGTCTGTGGTGCTATAAGAAACCTCTGTGATGTCATCCGTGTGTCCAGACACGTCTCCCGTGGGCTATTGAATCAACATCAGCCGAACCTTTAAACTCAAGACTTCATATTCAGGTTGGCTTCGACGGACCCCGCCATCGTGATTACCACTAAGCCGCTTTTATTACTGACTTTACAGCCCTCAGGTGTTTGCTCATAAACAAGATTGCGAGTCTGCTTGAAATTGGTCTGTAATAAGCTCAGCGTGCCACAGAAGCTCTTGACCTCTCGAGCTCAGTCGCTGCTCTCCTCAAGGAAATGTTTTGGAGTTGATGTAACTCGAATGAATGGGATTCAAGAGCTGAATGAAACAGTTCGATCACTGAGCTTTCCTTCATTCAGTGTCTTTTACCATTAGCTCCACCTATTCCAACTAATGGCCGAGAATCAGTTAAAAAAAGTCATTTTTTATTTACTTTAATAAATGTTTTTTGTTTAAGACTCCATGAACCAAGGTTGTCATCAGTAACACAGTTCAAAGTTGGGGACGAAGGAGGCGGAAACGGCGAACATTTAAACAAAGTTTAATCAAAATACACAAACAATAACGCGGAAGAAAAGACCGGCAGCCACCTCACGGTCAAGAACATAAATACAAACTTAAAACATATCCGGTCCTCTTTCGTCAGCAGTCCCGTCACTCGTCCTCTTATGCTCTCGATTTTCTCCGTGAGATATGCGGGACCGTTGTGCACACAGATTGTTCCAATTATCACTCACGCCACCAGCCGCGCCTCACGGCTCCCGTCCCGCCTTCCTCACCACATAATCGTTTTTACTTCCGCAATCTGACGCATTTCCATGTCTGATGAGAGAAATAGTGGGCGTGGCTTTCGTCTTTCTCTGCGATTTGATTGGATGTATAAAAACAGCAGTTGCATTTGAAAATGGAACTGGCAGCATACTGACAGTTGAGGGGAGGAGTTAATGGATGATCTGCCCAAGCCGTCTAATTTACGTCATCTGAGATGGGTAGAAGTGTATTTGCAAATTTTAGTTGAATATTATGAGGGCATATGGATTTAAAAAAGACAATGACCCACATTTTAAGCTATTTACAATAAATGCTGCAATATTTCGTGAAAGAATAGGAATTGTAATTTTTTATTTCACTGGGACTTTAATTAAATATTTTTGACAGATTTGTTACCATTTCCATAATTCCATAGACCATGGATAAACTATGGTTTAAATTGCGAGACCATAATAAATTTGTAATTGCTGTGAATAGCCTAGTAAAACAGTGATAAAACAGTAATTTCCAGTGTCTTTAATAGAACAGCACAACAACAAATTTGTAATGATAATTAACTAAAATACAAGACTATAATATTTATTTTGATCACATATTTATTGGACTTCAAAAAATGTTTCTGCGAGAATCAATGGGATATCGCCTCAAATAAACAAATCTCTGCAAGGTTATTGTTAGAAGCGTGTCGATATTCATAATCTATTCAGGAAAGCCAGATATGCCTCTTGTTTTTTACTTCTCTGTTGCTCGATCCTCTATGTCTGTGGCAGTTCGCCTTTTTATAAAAGCCATTTTGCTGAATGTCGTTTATTTGACATTTTTCCCTGCAGTCTTGATAGATATTTTCATCACATACCCTTGAATGTATGTGTAAAAGCAAATATCCGATCTCTTTGGTGTGTTTTTCTTTCACGGTCCGAACGTAACAAACAGCCTTACACTCTTACTTCACACAATCTCGCGTATAAACACGCACACATAGAGACCTTTGTCAAATCAGGAAGTTGTGGTGTAGATTATAGTGTATAGTATAGAACAAAACAACAAACTACTATTTATGGATCTTTATTGAAGCTCACAGCCCACAGCTTTAAACAATCCTTCTGTTATTTGACACAGTTTCAAGGCTCTTATGAATTATGTTTTGTTTAATGCAGGTATTGGAGGAATGGAGGAATTCATTCTCAAGTCGGCCACCATCTCGACGTCTCCCGCCTGCCCTCCCTTTACGGCACTCAACTTCGAGGCCACGCCCATCGTCAGGGTCGCAGTCGAGCCCAAGCATCCAAGTATGTGGGAAAAGCCAATCACACGTCACACACAAAGCTACGTTAGACCCTAGTACTTTATGACACAATAAGACTTTATCATTTTATGATCAGAGGTCAAGTCATTATCATCTTAAAGCGGCAGTGTCCCCTCAAATAACAGTCTTTCATTATAAAAAAGAAAAGAGTGCACTGCCGCTTTAAGATGATAATGATTTAACCTTATGTACGATTGATTATCGACTGAATAAACCTGATTAATGGCGAATAATTGCGTCCTCAATAAAAGTTTGTGTTTAACATAGGTCTCTGCACTGTACATATTTTTTTTTTTTTTATATACACATAGGCTCCATGTATATAATAATTTTAATACATTATTTAAATACTTAAACATTTTTTTTACATTTGTTTACATGCATGTGTATGTGTTTTTAATTAAACAATAAATATGCACAGTACACAGACATATATTATGTATGTTTTTTATTCTAAATGCAATTAATCACGATGAATCATTGAACAGCCCTAATTTCGGTCTGTTTTTTGCACGAAGCTCTCTATATGGCTGTAAAATATTTGAACATGCCATGTCGATATATACTGCTTTAATAATGCTTTTGGTCATTTTCGACCTCAGCACTCTAAGTCCTCATCTACTTTTGGTTTGGAAGAGAGCAGCCAGAACTTTGATATTTGATACTTTTTCAGTGTTTCTTGGAAAGACAAAAGTCATTTGATTTTAAAACATAACAGTGTGAGTAATGGATTATTTTTGAGTTTACTGAATTATTTTTGAGTTACGTACCGCAGTAATATTTATTTTAAACACTTAAAAAAGCGCAAAAACAATTCTGTTGAATCATCACGATGTGACTCAGTAGTGAATATGAACTAGTGATTCGAAGCGGTTATTTTCTTCACCGCCCCATAGCTCTTAAAAATAAAGGTGCTTAAAAGGTTCTTCACAGTGATGCCATAGAACAGGGTATTCAATTAAAGTTGCAAGAGGTCCAGGCTTGTTTTCTACCAAACGGGTGTCCAGACAAGATGTTTTTTGAAAATAACAAATATTTAAACAATTTAGCCCACATGGATATATTTATATAAAAGATATACTATTTTATCAGGCCGTTTGTTTTATATTTTGACATTCACTTATCAAGTCTAATAATTAATATTGGTAAATAAAAAAGCTGTTGATAACATACAGACAACAAACGTAATTTAGCACTTAAAATGCTGAATTTAAACAACCAAAAAAGTCAAATGTTAAATGGTTTATTAGGCCATGTCTCGTGGTCCGGATCAATTGAGGATGGCTGCCATAGAAGAACCTTTTTTGGTTCAACAAAGAACCATTCAGTGAAATGAACCATCTCTTTCTTACCTTTCTTTAATATGAAGAACCTTTTTCGCCACAAAAAAACTTCTTTGGTTCTTTGGGTGTTGAAGGTTCTTTATGGAACAATTTAGAAAGAAAAGCACCTTTATTTAAAGTCTAGTCTGGCTTTTGCATGTAATAAAAGCTATTTAGAATAAGGTTTTGTAAGCTTAACTTTTTTTCCTAGTGTCTGTGAGACTTGCGCTGCGTCCAAATTCGCATACTGTGACAGTACATACTGAATTTGAATAAGTACCTACCTATGGGGCGTTAAAACAGTAATACATTTCGTACATACTGTGTCCGCCATGTTTTATGGTCATGTGACTCGTATGCTCTTGGACCTTTAACATATTAAAGGAGTCATATGGTGCAAACACGTGTTTTTCTGTGTCTTTGGTGTGTTATAAGTTGCCAATGCTTGTATTGGACACGTAAAATTGCAAAAATGAAAGTGTCAGAACAAAAGATGCATTCTATCTAAAAGCGAATGCTCACCCAGACCTGCCGGAAACGCCTTGTGTAACCAAACCCCCTCAAATCTTTGTAAGTTCATGGTGTGAGTTGACTAAGACTGCCCAAATGTATACGCAAGTCAGTACTCTTGGTAATAGGCATAACATTTCCGTCACACGCTTGCATTATTCGAACAATCACTAGTACTGGTTAACTGGCCAATCATAGCACACCTCACTTTTCAGAGCGATGAGCTTTAATAAAAATCTGCGCGTTTCAGAGAGGCGGAGGAATGCGGGGAGATTCAAACAAGCACGTTATGTGGAAAATACAGCGTTTTTGGACCTTAAATCGTGTATACACATTGAATAACATCTAAAACAAACCATAATATACGCTTTAGCCATATCATTTGACTCCTTTAAAAACAACCTATACATGAGCGTTGATAAAAACATAATGTAGTCACTATGAGAAATTAATTTATTGGCACTTACATTAAAAATGGACGTCTGCCTTAAAGTTTTCCCTTTATTTGATTTATTTTTGAAATTTGATCGTTGTTTAGCTCCCATGGCATCATGGGATAGACAAGTGTCCATCCGATCCACACTCATGAATCTCTTCTGAAGTAGTAGACCATCCGGGTATTTCTCGTCTACTGTTTTTTGCATACTGAGGTTTCGGACATACTATTCATGACTCATACTCATTTAGCCTACTGTATAAAATGGAAGTAGGCAATTTCGGACGCAGCGAATGATTCCGTGCCAAAATCTAGTACATGCACTACTGAATTAGCATGCTAACTCAG
Source organism: Triplophysa dalaica (assembly GCF_015846415.1). Lineage (NCBI taxonomy): Eukaryota > Metazoa > Chordata > Actinopteri > Cypriniformes > Nemacheilidae > Triplophysa > Triplophysa dalaica. The sequence goes on from NC_079542.1 coordinate 32,712,934, forward strand.
CTCAATGCTAACTCACAAAAATGTACTTTTTTAAAATAAATATTATTGTTATTACATTGAAAATGTTGTTTATTAAAATGGATGGTAAATTTATGTGTAGCCTGCCGTCTTGCATTGACTTTTTAACCGAGTTTGTCGCACTGCATTATGGGATTGCCTTTATCTCAATGAAGAATGCACACTTTTCTACCTTTGAAATTTGGTCAAGCTGAGGTATTTTACCAAGCATCATCATGCTGGGTGTTTGTTGGAGAATGTGCTTATGATTCCTCAAAATGCTCCCTACTTACTTAGACAGGTCACTAGGTTTTGAAACCATGCCAATGGTTAACAATAAACAAAAACAGTACAGCCTAAACAGGAGGGTCTCATTTACTATCATGTCTCCAAGTGGTAAATATCCATTGAGGAGAAGTTTTAATGTTATTCTCATAAGCAGTGTCGGGGGTAACATGGAAACCCCTTCCATCTCAATGCATCATATGGGAGACATTAGTCACCAGTATAGACCTAGTGAGGGAGGTCTTTTTAAAACACACACACAAAGGCAACATTAAAGAGGTAATAGGTATCTTAAGAACTGTTTCAGGGTTCTGTTTCATAAGTTGGGTTTGTCTTTGGGTCACTCGAGGCCAGTACAGGAAACAGATGCTGGTAGGGATGTAAACAGTTAACAGGCACAACATACAGACTTTAAAGGGACAGTTCACCCAAAATAAAGATCCTTCATTGTTTATTCACCCTCATGTCATTTCAAACCTGTATGACTTTCTTGTGCAGAACACAAAAGAAGATATTGAGATATAGCCTTGGTAACCAAACTACAATAAAACAATGTTATGTCACACTTTATTACACACTCCCTATATTTCCTCTTTTTGCATGAGCTCTTTAACGTGTTTTTTTTTCTTTCCTCTCTGTGTGTGTTTAGGTGAGATGCCGAAGCTGGTGCGAGGTATGAGGCTGCTGAACCAGGCCGACCCGTGTGTGGAGGTGTTGATTCAGGAGACGGGCGAGCATGTTCTGGTCACTGCAGGGGAGGTGCATCTACAACGCTGTCTGGATGACTTAAGGGAGAGGTGAAGACACAGAGAGGTTTATTATGGTGTTTTATGGATGAAGTTAATAATCCGATGCTATATGACAGCATATCAGAGCTTTAAGTTAAAGGGATACTTCACCCAATAAAGAAAATTCTGTCAGGACATCATCATTTACTCATCGTCGAGTTGTTGCAAATCTGTATTCATTTCTATGGGAGTAGAAATATCTTCATCAGAACAATGATATGTATACAGATTTGGAACAACTCCAGGTTGAGTAAATGATGACAGAATTGTCATTTTTGGGTGAAGTATCCCTTTAAAGTACCAATATAAGAGGGTCTGTGTTGGTTTGATGTTGACTATATATTATGCATATAATATAATATTTTTAGTGATCTGTGACTGAATATCATTATTGTATTATGAAACTCTATACAGCAGTCTCTTTCTCTCCAGACTGGATATTTCTCTTGTGATTTATTGTTTTCTCTCACACTCATCCTGTCGTCTCGTTCTCTCTCCATCTCTCTTTCACTGCGGCGGTCTCAGATCAATAGTTCTTGATGTTGCTCTATGAGTGTTGAGCTCTGTGCTGTTTGTACTTGAGATTCATGCCACTCGTTCTCAACACAGACCGACTCAGCAATATTCAGAATCGTTCGTGGATCACACAAGCGGTTTTTATTTGGAAATAGTTGTGTTCCTGCTGTGCCATTGTGAACGCAGCAGTACGACGTTGTGCTTTGAGAAAAGCTTTTGCCCCCCAGAATAGTTGATTTTGTAAAAAAATAGCTGTTCAACGATGTGGTGACTTTTGATCGCATAATATGTATCCAAAAAAATACAAAATAATTGAACGATTTATATAATTGTTTTTAATAATAATATAATTATTTCATTGTTTAATTTGGGGTTTTACTCTTATTATTAGTTTTAATTATAATTTATATTTATAATTTGTATACAATCAAATAATAACAATTCAGAATAACTACATTTCTTATTTCATCATTTAGTCATATATTTCATGTACGTTATGTCATATTCAATATAAATTAAGCACCTTTATCACTGAATCATTTTCAAGAATGCTACATTCTTATGTTTTTTGTTTTCGCTCGTCAAATAAGAAGTCAGAAAGGTTCAACAAAATACCCTTGAGCAGGTTTAGGTTTTATTTGACTGGAGAAGCCTTCAGCATTCAAATGTTAAGGATGCTTTCTTCCATTTTAATAAGACACCGGTCTACATTCACTTTGCCCTTGAGTTTTTACCTTGTATGAACAGCAGAGCTGCATACATTAGCGGCACCACATGATAAATATCGGCTGAAAAGTTGCTACTGTTTGTTTCTTAATCACGTCCGCTCTCGCATAACATTAGCCGTGCCGTTTGTTTAATATCTTATGCATTTTATTCCAAAGGTGAGCATGCATGTCTTAAACGGATCCTGTAAAGCGGTGCATGTCATGACAAAATGAGTTAGTCGATTGATTGTTTTTTCAAATATTTCAGTTCACAAAAAGCTACATTTTGAATATACAGTACCGTTAGAGGTTAGGCTCACTAACTCTTTTCTATTTATTGCAAAATTAAAAGATATTCTAACACAATATCTTTGTCTTGTTTTTTCAGTATAAATATCTTAACATTCTTAAATCAAGATACATTAACCTGAGAAGCAAAATGACCTAAGATATTAAATTAAAAGTTCACCTAAAAATGAAAATTCTGTCTTCATTTATTCACCTTTACGTTGTTCCAAATCCGTATTAACGTATTCTGATGAACACAGAGAAAGATATTTGGAAGAATCCTTGTAACCAAACAGTTCTTGGCCACCATTGACTACCATATTAGGAATTTTTATTTTTGGCATAACTGTCTCTTAAGTGGGTTCATGCTTAAAACAAAATAAAATATTGTACATTTTCTAAAAAAAAATGTTTCGCTCAATTCTCAGTCATCTGTGTCATGAGTGGAAACACACAAAAAAACAATCCTTTGAATGGCATATGTTTTTACAGCACATGTCATCGCGATGTCTGCGTCTAATCTGAAAACCTTGCGTTCTATTTCAAATGACATTTTTGAACAAACATCAGATAAGCATCTTCACGGAGTGTATTCACATACATTCCTCATTATAAATGTCACATAACATCTTCTGAATGTTGTCTTAACATCAAACGGGTATCAGGGTTCATGCTCTAAAAATGAATATTTTCCAGATTCAGTCAGTGATTGAGATTTCATTAGTCAGATATTGTGAGATCAGATTGAGGATGGGTTATGGACTCTCACAAAATACTTCCCTACTACTTGTTTCTCTATAAAATGTTTTATGAATACATTTGTGTGGTGAAAACATAAACAGACAATGCTTTTGTTTTGCAGCACATGCAATTGGAACAAGTTATCCTTTGTTTACTTTCTGAAGTGTGATAACTCCTGGCACTGGTTGTGCAACCGGTTGTTGTATTTTGTATGTAAATTAGGTGACTGGTAATTATGAGAGCGGTTTTGCTTTTATTAAAAAAAGATTGGCCAAGCTTTTTGACAAGGCACCAGAACGATTTTGTTGTGTGTAAATGTTGGCTGTGTGTCATCAAGAAACTGTCTTGATAGTACTACAAAACATTTGAAAATCGAGTACGGAAAAAGAGCGATAGTGAAGAAACGGGGGACAAAGCAAGTGGATAAGTGTTGCATTAACACAACAGTAAGGGAAGCGAGAGGGATATGGCACATTTTGTGAAATCACGGCGAGGTTTTGTTGTAAAAAAATTGTATTTATGGTGTAAAGAGACATAAATGAGCTTTCACGCTCCCATCTGTCACTTCGCCTCGAGCCTTGGGACTGTAAATTAGCGCTCGTCTCTCGACCATGTTGCTTTGTCCTGTTGTCACTCGTTGTGAAGAAAACCACATCAGTTTTTTACATTTTGGCAAAAACTTTGTCAGCTCGAGCGTTTTAACTGCTTTCGATGGAGAGAGATCCCGCTGGTGTCATTTGGCTTGACTGAAATGATGAAGGTCGTATTGGGACGGTTTGGAAAAGATGTAAACACGTTTACACTTCCCATAGATTGAGATGTTCGCCATACAATAAGGTGTAAATATTTTCACTCTTGTTCTTTCTTACCTTCGACTATCCTGCTTTACTGACTGAAAGTAGGAATGTTATATACGTGTTCTTCAAATAAATAAATTCATTTATTTTTCTATATATACAGTATAAACATCATAAAGGGATACTTCACCCAAAAAGGAAAAATTCTGTCATCATTTACTCACCCTCGAGTTGTTCCAAATCTGTAAAAATGTCTTTGTTGTTTTGTTGAACACAGAGTAAGATATTTGTAAGTATGCTTATAACCAGACAGATTTGACCCACCATCACTGATAGCACACATACAGCTGGCTTACGTCTATTTGACGTCTGCGTTTACATTTGCAAGACATCTACAATACATAGTTTGCTCATCTGCAATACGTCTCGGAGATGTCTGCTGTCAGAAATCATTTAGACATCTAGAAGATGTCTGTAAGATGTTTATGATTTATAATGGATGTAAAGCTGCTCTTTCTAAGATGTTTTACGCAGCAGATCTCCAGATCTTTAGCAGACGTATTACAGACGTTCTGAAGTCTCCGAGACGTATTGCAGATGAGCAAACTATGTATTGTAGATGTCTTGCAGATGTAAATGCAGACGTCAAATAGACGTAGGATGGTGCTATCTGGGATTGACTCAAATAGTAGGAAAAAATTCAATGGTAATCAAAAGTGACCCAGAACAGTTTGCAGTCCTACATTCTTCAAAATGTCTTCTTTTGTGTTCAACAGAACCAACACAAAATGATAAAGTAATTTTGCCTACTATGGGAGTCAATGGTGGGCAAAATCTTTTTGGCTATAAGCATTCTTCCAAATATCTTTCTCTGTGTTCATCAGAACAAAGACATTTATACAGATTTGGAACAACTTGAGGGTGAGGAAACGATTACAGAAGTTTCTTTTTTTCGTGAAGTATCCCTTTAACATTCTAATCATGAGACACTTACCGGAGAAGCAAAAATCTTGTTGAAAATATTATAAAATATTTTCTTCACAAGATAAAATATCTCTTATCTTTTGATTACCTTCCCCCCCCCAAAAACACAACTAAATATCTAATAATTTTGCTGCTCAAGTAAATGTTTCTTTTGTGAAATGAGTCTTTAGATATCCTTAGATACTGGAAAGCAAGACAAAAAAGACATTGTGCATTGTTGATATTCTTTTCCACATTTCAGAATAATATGATATTGTTTTGTGTTACTAAATTATGTGTTTTATAAATTAAAATCTCTACTGCATTGATGTTTCAGTGGTATGGAGAATGACCCAATTAATACGTGTGCACAAGTTTTATTTTTATCTATGATCTACACCAAACAATTTCCGTGTGAAATGCGTGCCGGGCTGGCTTGAATAAGATGTGATTTGGTCACCAGCTCAGGTCAAAAGCAAACACACTGTGAGGAAAGCCAGCGGTGAGAAACCGTCAGCCCCCAGGCGCTCGATTCGGGGGTCAAGCCTGAGGTCACGAGAGGCTGAGGTCAGACCGCCTGAAACGTTTACTCCACAGTCTAATGGGAGTCTGAGTGGCGTTCAAAAATATCGCATCAGACCTCCATGTCAAAGCAGTTCAGAGATAGTCTGTCCAGACCTTTGACGCGGCGCCTGTCCTCTGGCCAAGTCCTAAAAATGAGGTCACGCCATGCCCTTAGTTACGAGATGATGACATCACAGCCTGCAATAAATGGGTCAACTTTCAGATCACGTGACCCACGACAGGTTACACCCTCTGATGGGGTGAGACTTGTTTTGATGGAGAGAGAACTGATCATTTGGGGGATTCTTTCATTGTTTTGTGCATTATTTGTTGTTTTGTTAAAACTCTTGTCATCCCTAGTGGTTATGCAGTTTTATATCACTAAGTAACATAGTTGACATGACTGATGCAAAACAGAAGATTTGAAAATATTAGTGATTATTAACAGTTGTCACATTTACTATAATCGTAAAAATGTAGTTTTATGTTATAAGGGGAAATGTCAACATAAAAAGAGATTTATTTCATCATTTACAGTTTCTTTCTTCTTCAGAACACAAATGAAGATATTTTTAAGAACGTCGATAACCAAACAACATTGAACCCCATTGACTTTTATTGCATGAACACAAAACCGCGGAGACGTTTCACAAAATTTCGTCTTTTGTGTTAAACAGAAGAAAGATGTCACATACAGTTTTAAAAGTTGTGAAGATGACAGATTTATTTTTTAGTGAACTATCCCTTTAAAACACCATGATTTTTGCAAAGGTTTTAGGTCAGTGTAGTACTCAGACAGGGGCTTTTATCAGATTTCCTACACTGCAAAAAATGTAATTGCTTAATAAGCTTTTTTTGTCTTGTTTTCTAGTACAAATTCTTAAAATCAAGAAAAAATTACTTGACGGTATAGGAAACAGTGATTTAAAAAATTTAGTCTTGTTTTATGAAAGACAATAAAACTAAGTTAATGTTTAAAACATCCAAAAAAAATCAGTGTCAGTCAGGTAAGAAAAATAAACTTGAATTTAGTTTGACCTCTTCCCTAGATAACTAATTCAAGTTTCTTTCTATTAACCTATTTGTAGTTTTATTTTTGTAAATTTACTTGATTTGTGACTTAATTTTCCTTCATGAAACAAGACCAAATATCTTAGGACACTTTCCTTGATAAATAAATGTGTCTTGATTCAAGTAAAGATACTAGAAAAAAACATTTTATTCCACAAAACAAGATCTATGATCTCAACTTGTGAAATATTTCTATTTTTTTGTATTTTTTGTATTTTTAAAATTCATACCCATTGACTAATACATTCTTTACAAGCACAACACATTATGTGTAAATGTGACATTGGTTTAATACTTGAATCAAAGTGTGACTTAAATAACTCAAATTCTATTCTCTGAAAGTTGGTTTTTCCTCTGTTATTGTTTAATTCTTGTGGCTTAGCTTTTTTCTGTTTCTAGATTCATCCAAGGCCGAGATAATTGCTTTAATACATCAAGTTTATTGACATTCAGCCATATATGGGAAACTAGAGTAGCTGAAATATGGTCAATAATTCGCCCAATCCAGTCCAAATTTAGACCGCTAATTTTAGACATCTGACTGCTTCTGAAGTCAGGCCACACAAAAATGGTTACTGTTACGAAAAATGTAAACACTCAGACTATGAAGATTTAAAATGGGGGCCTATGTGATACCTGGAAATGTTATAAGATCTTTTGATGAACCTTTCTAGATGTATAAAATAAATAACTGTTGCTTTTCTGCTTGATGTCCACATGTGAAATCTAGCTCCTGTATCAAAACCAAGTTGCATGACCACTGCTTTAGACCAGCTATAAATATTAAATCTAGCTTCTTTTAGCCAGATTGCAGATTAGTTACTATAAAAATAGAGAAGAAGAGAAGTGTCTTTAAAGTGAAAAATAATAATGCCAGAATGTGAAAAAAAGAGAAATTACATCTATATGCAATTACAAGTCAGGAAATAACAAGGTTTAAGAGGCAAAAAGAGCAAGAGAAGAACATAATTGTGTAACACCAGAAGTTGATAGCAGTGAGACAGCATTGCCTGAAGATTGCCCCGTCACAGCTTTCAGCCCTGCTCGAAAGCTCTTTAGTAAACATTTTCCACCGGATTATCTGCTTCTCAAACCGTCTTTGGCCGTCTGAGTCTAACTGGATTATTGGAAGTCTCGATGTCGACTCAATCGTGTCAACCGTCTGCTCCTTTTAGCGAAGCCTAGTGACCCGTGAGACCCGACTGACCAGCTGTCAGCATTAACCAATGACCTCGGAGTATTTTATTCCCTTTTTGAGATTTAGGCCATTATTATATAACTAGACTGTATTCTGTATAACCCTTTATTCTGCCTGAAGGAAATGCAATTCAGAATGCTGCACCATCCGGTGGTATGTTTATATCTGTTTCTTTGCACAGACAGGAAGTGATGAATGTGTATTTGAATATTTTCTACATGAATGGGCCAGCGTAAATTAGATTTTGTAATGCCATAACAAGTTAATGAAGAATCAGAGGCCGGCTCTTACTCTTGGCTGGCCGCCAGCCTTCAGAGGTCCACACGATTGCTTTGAAAAATAAGGTTTTTGTAAGAGGATGAAGGCTATTATTGCTTATAATTTCCTTGTGATATTTACATCAAGCTACTTTTCTTTTGCTGCTCCTCTTTAGGTTTGCTAAAATTGAGATCAGCGCTTCCAAACCGATCATTCCGTTCCGTGAGACGGTGGTCCGGCCGCCCAAGCTGGACATGGTGAACGAGGAGCTGGGCAGGCAACATAAGATGGCGGTCATTCACCAGGATAAGGATGATCAAACCAAGTATTCCGAAGGAGTACAAGTGGATTCCACCGGCCTGGTCACGCTCACCACCTCTAACAAGATGGCCACTGTCGGGGTCCGAGCTATTCCGCTTCCAGAGGAAGTCACCCACCTGCTGGAGGACAACGTGGAGCTCATCCGCACAATGGAGCAGTTCAGCGTGTTCGCCAGGGAGGGCAAGACTCTGGACATCAACCAGAAAATTCTGGAAAGCATCCAGGACCTGAAGGTCAAACTGGAGAGCCTCCTGCAGGGCCACAAATGGAGGGGTGCCGTGGAGCGTATCTGGGCATTCGGTCCACGCCGATGTGGGCCAAACATTCTTCTTAACAACGTAGAGGGCTACCCGAGACCTTCCATGTGGCAGTGTTTGGAGGGAGAAAGAGCCGAGATGGCCACGTTTAGAGACTTTGACAACAGCATCATAAGTGGCTTTCAGTTGGCCACACTCGCAGGCCCCATGTGTGAAGAACCGCTGATGGGCGTTTGCTTCTCAGTAGAGACCTGGGACATGACGTTTTCTGCACCTCTAGCTCAGCATGACTCCTTTGATAAGGCCATGATCACGGAGCCAAATACAGTCAACCAAAGTGGAAGTTCTGAATTAAAGATGCACGTGAGATGGACATGTCCCTGAGCAATCAAAGCAGAAGTAGAGCAGAGGCAGCAGGGAGTTCAATGGACTGTTACGGGCCGTTTTCCGGGCAGCTCATCGCCGCTGTGAAGGAAACCTGTCGATACGCCTTCCAGGCCAAACCTCAGCGACTAATGGCTGCCATGTACACCTGTGAGATCATGGCCACTGCTGAAGTTCTAGGTAAGGGTTTTTACATGGCATCGTTTCAACATAAAACGATTGGCTGTTCAACTTCATATAAACTACTAAACAAGAATTTGCGAAAACTGTGACCACATGCACATGCATACTTCATGTAGTTCACTGCTTTGTAGAATAATGCATATGTGCATCGTTCACCCACAAGGCTTTTCTATTTGTTTTGTCTTTTCTTTTAGAATTTTGACCGTGAATTTGAACTCAAGCTAGAGCTCTTGATTTGCGCATTATGCTTCTTTGGATGCTTAATTATATATTGCGTGATCGTTTGATAAAGCGTGCAACCTAGACGGGATTCCTAAACATTTCCAACCACTAAAGCACATTCCAATCGGCCCTTCCTAAAAAGATCCACACTCTTATGCACTTACTTGAACTGAAATGCAAGTAAAAAATGCCACACCGAAAAAAGTCCCCCCTTAATTAAAAGCTGATGTGAATCAGGCATGTAGAGATGTGGTGATGTCATAGCTCCAGGTTCCAGAACAAAAGCGAAATTGTCCGACCAACATGCTTGTGGGAACTGGACCCGGACGGGCATGTAAGGAAATCCTGCCCTGAGAGAACCCTAAACCCCTGAGAAAATCAACGGGGACAAAAAACATAAATATTTCAACAAATGGTGCAAATTACCTTCCTAGACGTTCAAAATCTTTATATGAACTGCTGGCATTTTGGATTTTAGTAGATGTGATCAGAGGAGCGTTTGGGGGAGCAGCTGGACTGGATTAGGGCAGATAATGGCTTTGAATAAAAAACTTTAACTTTTCACTGGCAGGATTTTTCTCATATCGAAATAACTAGGTAACTCTATAAAGTGTTACAGATGTTCTAGAAGAGAGAAATGTCTTATGTCACGCACGTATAGGCCACTATTACACTTTTGGTCTCCCTCAAGGAGTCATATCCGAAATGTATTTATTTTATCGTCCACTGAATTCTATCCCAACGGTGCCCTACGAACACATACAGATGAACGGAAGTGAGTTGTTACGTATTAAAATAAATGTAGACATTTACAAATATTTTGATTTTGTAGAAAACAGCTTTTCTATTCACTTGAGTGTATGTTTAGGGCAGTCATGCCCTCTCCAATATGGCAGCCCCATTAACACATTGCAGCAATGGGCCAAAACGCTACATTCGTCATAACCATAAATTTACTTTCAATCAATACTGTCAAATCAATTGTTTCAATAAATGACTCAGGAGCGAGCTTTACGCAGTGACTGTTAAAGTTTGTCTACATCAACATTAAAGTCAAACATCTGTTCATTGATACATGTTTCTTTCCACTTAGCAATATAGACGTGATGCGTTCATGGCGAAGATGCACCAAGTTCATAACCGAGTTTATTGTGAGAGCCTCTCTCTGGTGTGTGGTGTTAGAGGTCAATTGTCTCTGGGGCTGACGCGTGTTATACACCGGCTCTCAGTTTCTTCTCCGTCACTTCCATGTATTGTGTGTGTGGGAGTGTGAGGACGGCTCAGCTGCTGTTTGTATTAGTAAAAGGAGAAGGATGTCCGCCACGATGAGTCCAAACGCACATCTGATTGCCTGTGACTTTCCGGCTTGTGATGATGGATTTTGTGTGTGTTTCAGGGTCGTTTCTTAACATTAACTCTGTGTTTGCTTTTATTAAGGGCAAAAGTACAGTGATTTGTGGATTTTGGTGACATGAACATAGTTTGTGCATAATGTATGCTATATGTCAGGGGCATTCAGTTAAAGTTCCAAGAGGTCCAGTCTTTATATTTTTTCCAAACATATGTCCGGACAATATATTTTTTTAACTAAATAAATATTGAATTGAATTTAGCCCAGTTGGATATACACACTCACCTAAAGGATTATTAGGAACATCATACTAATACTGTGTTTGACCCCCTTTCGCCTTCAGATCTGCCTTAATTCTACGTGGCACTGATTCAACAAGGTGCTGAAAGCATTCTTTAGAAATGTTGGCCCATATTGATAGAATACCATCTTGCAGTTGATGGAGATTTGTTGGATGCATTAAGCTCCCGTTCCACCACATCCCAAAGATGCTCTATTGGGTTGAGATCTGGTGACTGTGGAGGCCATTTTAGTACAGTGAACTCATTGTCATGTTCAAGAAATTAATTTGAAAAGATTGGAGCATTGTGACATGGTGCATTATCCTGCTGGAAGTAGCCATCAGAGGATTGGTACATGGCGGTAATAAAGGGATGGACATGGTCAGAAACAATGCTCAGATAGGCCGTGGCATTTAAACAATGCCCAATTGGCACTAAGGGGCCTAAAGTGTGCCAAGAAAACGTCTTGGTTACGTTTGTAACCTCAGTTCCCTGATGGAGGGAACGAGACGTTGTGTCGAGAACGACAGATGGGGTTCGCCCTTGAGAACCAATCAACTCTGACTACTATAGAAACGGCCAATGAAATTTGGCGAATGCAATTTGCATGCCGGGCTCCGCCCCCGGAAATCCGGTATAAAAGGAGGCCGGCGTGCAGCATTCACTTACCTTTGTTCTGAAGAGCCTGAGACCTCTCAAACTGCAGCAGAATACGATACGTGTTCGTGGCATAAGGGACACAACGTCTCGTTCCCTCCATCAGGGAACTGAGGTTACAAACGTAACCAAGACGTTCCCTTTCTGTCGGTCTCTCGACGTTGTGTCGAGAACGACAGATGGGGTTGCCTATGGAAAACGCCACAACGCTGTATCGCGTCACAATCTCTAGCGAAGCGACGGTAACAAGCCTGGGCGTGTCATCTCGAAGCTTTCGTGAGACTGTAACCTTCCAGTGTGGTGGTCGGGGGGTTCCAGAGCTTTCTTGGAGAAAGATGGGTACAGCCCTGACCGGTAACTTTCACGGACGGGGCCTTAGCTCTCTATAGGCGAGAGGCCGTCCAGATCAGTTTACACCGGGTAAGCGCGACTCTTAATCAGAGAAGCGCTACAGAGGCCACCTCCTACCCGTGGGGAGGAATATGGTGGATATAGGTATGGTCTCGTCCTTGGAGGAGAACGCATGGAACGTGCGGACTGAGTAGTTAACCGCGAGGTGGAGGCCCACCTGGGGAAGCTCATGGGTTACCAGGAGTGGGAACCATTCTCATGAGGATACATCAGACGGAACAGCCCACGGAGGGGGTGTTACAGACGTCCGGTAGCACTAGGTCCGGTTAGAGCTATCTGTGATAGCTCACATGGTATCCCGGCCTAAGGGGGAAGGCTGCTCTGCCCAGCCAGCCCCCAGGGGGTGCTTGTTTGGTGATGGATGGAATGCCTATTCTTAACCAGTGTCTGGGTAAGAAGGGAGGCTGGTGAGGTACCAGTTTCATAGCGATGTGTTCGGGTAAGAAGAAAAGGTAAATAGCACACTGACCCAACCTGTTAGAGGGTGGAAAGGTGCTTTCGCAGGCATACGCCCCCCCGGATGCCAGTCCTACATGTCGCCACGCAGGACGTGGGCTGACACCGGGTTTACGCGAAGGTTGTTAACCCTTGCGAAGGTGTTTGGGCATAGCCCAACCCGCAGCTCTACAGATGTCTGCTAGAGAGGCGCTTCTGCCAGTGTCCAGGAGGTGGCTAAACTCCGTGTGGAGTGAGCCCTCACTGCCAATGGGCATGGGAGATTCTGAGATCGGAATGCCGTCGTAACGGCGTCCACGACCCAGTGCGCCAGCCTCTGTTTGGAGACAGCCTTCCCCTTCTGCTGTCCTCCAACAGACACGGAGCTGGTCAGAGCTTCAGAGCTCTGCGTGCGGTCCAGTACGTACTGGACACAACACTAATCGGGTTGGGTCTTCCTCCCCTATGGGGAGCGCCTGCAAGTTCACCACTTGGCCCCGGAGGGAGTAGTGGGAACTTCTTGGGCACGCATCCGGGCCTGGGTCTCAAGATAACGTGAGAGTTTCCAGGGCCGAGTTTAAGGCAATCCAGGGACACGGAGGATGCTCGGTGGTCCCCTACCCTCTTGAAGGAAGTGAGCGCCGTCAGGAGGGCCGTCTTACTCTATGAGGAAGATCGGAACCTCCGAGGGGCTCTTTGGGGGGCCCTGAGGCTCCCAAGGACCACTTAGGGTCCCAAGAGGGTATGGAGCGGAGATGAGGCGGATTCCGCCCTCTCGCTGCTTAGGAACCTGGTGACCAGGTCGTGTTGCCCTAGAAACTTTCCACCGACTGAGTCGTGATGAGTGGCAATAGCGACTACATACACTTTCAGTGTGGAAGGGAGATGTTAGTCTCCAGTCTCGTGAGAAGGGGAACACAATCCTGATCAAGCACCTCAGTGGGTCTTTCTCTTTGAGAATGACACCAGGACGAGAAGAGGCACCGTCTAGAGGCGTGTAACCGCCTAGTAGATGGGGCCCTAGCCTGGGTGATGGTCTCAGCCGTATAGGGGGAGTAGCCATCTTAGGATCTTCTCGTCCCGTCTAGAGACCAGACATGGGTGTTCCAGAGGTCTGATCTGGGATGCCAGAACGTGTCCTTCCCCTGAGAGAGCAGGTCCTCTGTCAGGGGAATGGTTCAGGGGGAGTCGCTGTCCAGAGCATCGGCTCTGAGGCCAAGTGCGGTTAGACCGGTGTGGTGTAACCAATAACACTTGGTGCTCCTGCTCCCTGACCTTGCACAGAGTCTGTACAAGAAGGCTCCTGGGGGGGGGAAGGTGTGCTTCCGCCCATCCCGCGGCCAGCTGTGCGCAAGGATATCCGTGCCGAGGGCAGGGACTATCAAGCGGGCAAATGGTGGTGTTACGGGAGGTGAACAGGTTTTACCTGGGCCTACCCGAACAGCCTCCAAATGAGCTGGACTGCACGGGGGTGGAGTCGCCACTCTCCACGAGGCATAAACTGGCGAGAAAGCACGTCGGCTGTCTAGTTCAGTTTGCCCGGGGTGTGTGGCCTGCAGGGAACGAGTCACCTGTTGACTCCACCGGAGGAGGCGTCGAGCAAGTTGTGTTTAGCTGCTGTGTGCGAACGCCACCCTGACGATCTGTATTCGCTACAGCTATAGTGCTGTCCTCGGAACTGCACGTGCATGTCTCGCACGAGAGGCCGTAGCCTGCTCAGTGCAAGTAGCATAGCCCACAACTCTTGGCAATTGATATGCCAGCGCAGGCGGGGGTTCGTCCAACACCCCACCTGCGTGCCCGTTGCACACTACACCGCACCCCTGCAGGGAGACTTCAGTCGTCACCACGACCTGCCTCATAACCTGCTCAGAGGGACCTGAGTCCGTCGAAAAAGTCATAAAGACTAGGGGTTATGGTGCGTCGGCAGCAGGGCGGCATCACCATGCGCCTGCTGCCGGTGTGCCACGCTCTCCTCGGATCTCGACTCTGAAACCAGTGTTGGAGCGGTGTCATGTGCATCAACTCGAGGGGTATTAACCCGCGAGGACGCCATGTGTCCCAGGAGCCTCTGAATTGTTTAAAATGTTCATTTCAGACAGTTCAACACTGGTTGGGCACAACTGCGGACAGGTGCGCCGACATGGTGACAGAGTTGAGTTCCATACCGAGAAAGAGGATGCTCTGCACTGGGGAGAGCTTGCCCCTCTCTTGGTTGACCTGGAGTCCCAATCGACCTAGGTGCCGGAGCACCAGGTCCCTTTGTGTACATAACAGATCTCGCGAGTGTGCCAAGATAGGCCAGTCGCTGAGATAGTTTAGTACCCGCTCGCCTTCCTCCTCTCAGGGAGAAAGGGCGGTCAGGGACAGACCGAAAGGGAGGACTCTGTACTGATATGCCCGCCTCTCGCACGCGAACCGTGGGAACGGCCGGTGTCGAGGAGGATCGAGACATGAAAGTAAGCGTCCTTCAGGTCGATTGCCACGAACCAATCCTGACACCTCATAGATGTCAGGACGCGCCTCTGTGTGAGCACCCTGAATGGCAGCTTGTGAAGGTGCTCTGTTCAGGGTACGCAGCCTTTGGGGGCAACCCGCCGTCTTTCTTGGGAACGATGAAGTGCGGGTGGTGACCCACTGAACATCTTGGTTTTGAGGGACGAACTCGATGCCTGTTTTGCCAGAAGGGTGGTGACCTCTACCCGAAGTACGGAGGCGTCCCTGCCTCTGACAGAGGGAGAGATGATGCCCCGAAACTTGGGTGAGTCTCTGGCGAACTGGATCGAGTAACCAAGACGGACCGCCCTCATTAGCCAGCGAGACAGTGTGGGCAGCTCTCGAGCTCCCAGGGACTGTGACAGGGTGACCAAGGGGACGGTCTGCTTCATCATTCCGACGGGGGGTGGTTCGTCGGCTGGCGGAGCTAACCATGTCGTGGGGAGTCCCCGGAGGGAAGGTTTGCTCCGCCTACTTACCTGCCTGGCGGGACAACGGCACGCACTGTCGGTTTGAGAGTGGTGACAGCTGTCGTATGTGTACGACCTCACGCCTCGCCAGGGTGTGAGGTCGGTTCGCCGAGCACAGTCCAGTGGAGTGTGCGATCGGCTGCAAGTAAACCCGGGGAGAACAGAAAACTCAGTGAGTAAGTGGGCGCCAAGCCCTAACAAGGGCCCGGCTTTGGTGACGAGGCAGGAGTCGTCCCGTACCGACCGATCAGAGCCGTGGCTGTGAAGGTTCGGGCCCGATGTTGTTCTCCCTGGGGTCTTCCCGTCAGTGTCCCTTCTCGCGAGGAGGTTGCTGACGGGGTGGAGGTTTCCCCCTCGACCTCTGCTTCCGGGGTGCCGCCTGTGGGGGCACAGGAACCGGAGCCGATGTCGAAAGGGTCCTGGGTTGCAGGGAAGCAGACGTCACGTGAGATCTCGGAGGCCTGTAGGCGGCAGAGTCGCGGCGTGAAAAAAATGTGGTTAATTGCCACTGTCTGCTTCGCCGTCAAAAAACTGCTGAGCGCAGTCCTCGACGGTGTTACAAACAACCCACCCTGCGAGATGAGTGCATCAAGAAAGCGGACTGCCTTGCTGTCACTCTTCTGCACAAGGTATAGCCGGGGGTGTCTCTCCTGGACCACTACCGTGGACATCGTCCGACCCAGGGCCCGTGCCGCCGCCTTAGTCGCCCGTAGAGCGCTGTCAGCGGTGGCACGGAGATCCTGCATTATACCCGGGTCGGCCTTACCCTCGTGGAGCCCTCTCAACGCCCTGGCCTGGCGGACCTGCAGGATGGCCAAGGCATAGAGAGAGGAGGCAGCCTGGCCCGCAACATCGCAAGCTTTCGACACCAGTGATGCCGAAGTCTTACGTGCTTTGGACGGTAGGAGTGGTCGATCCCCCCCAGGTGGTAGCCGTCCGCGGCACAGGTGCACCGCAGGCGGACGTTCCACCCGGGGGATCTCGACGCAGTGCTTGGCTGCCTCACCATCGAGGGAAGTAAGGGAGCCAGAGCTGGTTTCACTGGAACGGTCCGTGATTGGAGCGTTCCAAGTTTTACACAGCTCCTCATGCACCTCCGGGAAAAACATGGCACCCGGGGTGGGCGCGGTTTGCACTGCGCACCGACCTCGGGAACCACGTATCCCCGGGTTAGCACGGATGACATCACTTCTGCTTCCTCCTGAACTCGACCGCTGGGGGTGGAGTTTGGATTCGGCAGAGTCGGATGCCAGTCTCCCTCCGATGCTGCGAGCGACATCTCATCTACGTCACACATCGTTTCCGAGTGTGTGCGTGAGGATCCGGACGGTATGCCACCGCCGGTTGGGGAACATTCAGAAGAGCGAATCGGGGTGCGATCGGCCCGTGAGCACTTGGCTGGCGGGTTTACGTTCGCAGAGTTCCCTATATCACTAACGCTGCTAACATGGGTGGTCATCGGGGCCGTAGCCACAGATGTCACAGCCCAGGTAGCAGACGAAATGGTGGCTGGTTCCCGTAGGAAGACAGCCACCCGTGACCGCAACTTCTGAATGACAATCTGCCCGCAGTGCAGGCAGATGTGTCAACGAACGCTGCTTCAGTATGCTGGACGCCCAGACACCTAATGCAGCGATCGTGTCCATCCCCCTCCTCGATGAGGGTGCCGCACCCAAGAGAACAGCGGGACATGCCGCGCTGGAGAATGCTCAGTCAGTCCTGAAAAGGACTTTTAGAAAAAAATCTCTAACACCTCCGGAACCGCCGAGACGCCCAGGGGAAGGTCGCTGCAGGAAGGGACGATCCGCTGTAACACGTCGTAGCACCAGCGTGCTGCACGCCGGCCTCCTTTTATACCGGATTTCCGGGGGCGGAGCCCGGCATGCAAATTGCATTCGCCAAATTTCATTGGCCTTTTCTATAGTAGTCAGAGTTGATTGGTTCTCAAGGGCGAACCCCATCTGTCGTTCTCGACACAACGTCGAGAGACCGACAGAAAGGGAAAATCCCCCACACCATTACACCACCACCATAATTGCATTAATGAGAAATTGAACAGGTGTTCCTAATAATCCTTTAGGTGAGTGTATATGTAAAAGATATGATACATTTCTTTTATATTTTGATATCCACAGTTTGTATGTATTGTAGGCTATGTGGCTTAAGGGAAATGCCCTCTTAATAATAGTCTGATAATCCATATTTGTATTTGTCAGCTACTGACAACATACAAACAGCAAATGTAGTGAAACATTTAAAAAAAGCTCTCATCATAATCAAAAACAGTTAAAAGTAAAAAAATTACTAACTAAATTAGCCTTTCCATGCCATTCATACCAGAACTACTTCTATCTTTAAATTATTTCCCATTTACAACATTGTTCATGTGACCCTTCTTCTGAAAACCCAGCAAAAGTCCTTCATAAAATCATCCTACAAAATACTCGTTGAAAATATAACAACAATATCTTCTATATTGACTGGATAATGCAATTTTAAAAATTGAAATCTTAGTGAAATTAATGCTTGAAATTAATCTTTGATTATCAATAATCAATTAGATTATGAGTCTTTAGCCTGGGATTTCAAAGGGTCACACATGTTTACATGCTGATCAATAATGCTAATGCTTAATGTAGATAAAAATTAGTGGTGGGCCGTTAACGGCGTTAACGCCGTTAACGCAGTGAGACTATTATCGCGCGTTAAAAAAATTGTCGCCGTTAATCTATTCTCAAAGTTGGGTTGGGAGCTGGGTCTATACTACGCAAGCTATGATGACTTTCACCTTGATATTTTAGCGCGGATGTATACCAGCTTAACTGCACTGTACGGAGCGAGAACGAGATTTTTCAACTCGCGTGATTCGCGTCATTCGCGGAAGCGGAAGCAGAAGCCGCCTCATCATCTCATAACCAGGGCTTCATTCGCGCGATTCGCGCAGCAAGTAGGTCTATTGGCTCTTTGCATTAACATATAAATCACTCGCGCTTGACACGCCATTCGCGTTTGGTCTGAACACAACATAACGTTACTGTGAAATTACCGTATCAAACGTGACGTGCTAACATGGATGCAGCTATGAAGCCGCCGGGTTTGCTTCAGGGAATATACATTTAAAAAAGCTTCCCAATGGAAACATCGACAAGACTAAGGTTGTTTGCACCTTGTGCAATGCGGAATTGGTTTAAAAAAACACTTTCTCTCAACAGGTAGTGGTCTAGCTTTAGTTAAAATCAGTAACTTTGTATTGAGATCTAATGTATTATGGCTCCTGTATGACATATCGCTTGTTGCTCCCTCACTCTTTGTAAGTCGCTTTGGATAAAAGCGTATGCTAAATGACTAAATGTAAATGTACTGTAGGAGCTCTTCCAGTCTCAAGTACCACCTAAACGCAAAGAATCCCTTAGTTAATGCGGAAGTAAACACAAGTTCATTTTCCATCCATCCATTTTCTACCGCTTATCCGAACTACCTCGGGTCACGGGGAGCCTGCGCCTATCTCAGGAGTCACAAATTCATTTTATTGAACATAATTTAATTTTCATCACCAATTATCATAGTAGAACAGCTTTCTCAAGCAGTTTGTGATGCATTTTGGAAACAGGAGATGAGCCCCTGGTCTAATGCGCCACCTGGCTTTAGACACCCGTTCTCAAAGACTTACTTTTAGTCATTATTTGGGTAGCACACATATTCTGAATGCCTTCGGCAGAATTCAAATGAGCCATTTTAATCTAGATTAATCTAGATTAATCTTGGAATTAATCTAGATTAATCTAGATTAAAAAAATTAATCTATGCCCACCACTAATAAAAACGTTATGGTTCATAAAATATCACAAATCTGGTCGAAAATTATATAAATGTTCCTGAGAGCGCGTTTGATGTGATTCTCCATTGTGTAGACGCATGGCTCAATTTAAACAACTAAAACAGTCAAATGTTTTAAGTGGTTTATAAGGCTATGTCTCGTGGTCCGGATGTAACGAAGCAAAGGTCCGGATCCGGCCCGCAGGCCCCCAATTGAGGATCATTGCTACATGTATTAGTTTAGCATGGCACACAGGTGACAGAAATTAATCAGCGCTCATGGAAAACTGACATGAAATGTGACAATGATTTGCCCCAGATATATAAAGGCAATGTGAGGGCAAAACATGTCTCTGTAGTATTTTCTATTTTAAGTACCAGTAGATTGTGTAGTCAACTGTCCAGTTATGGAAAGTGTTTATAAACGCGTCTTTGTCTTGTAGGTCGGATGTATGCGGTTTTATCTAAACGTGAAGGACGAGTCCTGCATGAGGAGATGAAGGAAGGGACGGACATGTTCATCATTAAAGCTGTACTTCCTGTTGCCGAGAGCTTCGGATTCGCTGAGGAGATCAGAAAGAGGACCAGCGGCCTGGCCAGTCCACAGCTAGTGTTCAGCCACTGGGAGGTGAGGGAATAAACAAATGAACGAAGGAACAAGCAAAAAATAAGGCTGAATGAGTGAGTGAACAAATGAATTTATGAATGAGTGAATGATGGAATGAGCGAATTAATGAAGGAATTACTTAAGTAATGAGCGAATTAATACATTAATGAATTAATTAATGGATGAGCAAATTAATTAATGAATGAATGAACAAATGAGTGGATGGATGAATGATCAAGCAAAAAATAAGGCTCAATGATGTGAACGTGAATGCACAAATGAACTAGCGAATCACTTAACAAGTTAGTAAATTAATGAAGTAAGGAGAGACTTAATAACTGAATGAATGAACAGATTTTTAAACAAAAGTATGACAAGCGTAAATGAGTGATTTCAGATATGAATGAGTCAATAAAATAATCAAGTAATTATCTAAAGTATGAATAAGATGAACAGGAGTCTTTCTAGAGAACATGCGTACACTACATGGTGAAGGAGAAGGAAACCCCATAGTGATGTGTTTTCGAGTGATTCAGTATCGTCTTCGTCCTGCTGTGAACACATGTGCTTAGGTGTCTCTCTCTCTCTCTCTCTCTGTCAGTCAGTATCCTCCTCTGACCTCAGGGGTTTTTTGTCTGAACGTAAACCGCAAATATATTGAACTTTATACAGGAACCTGATAACCTGATCATACTCGACTGAAAACACACAGAGATCTATAAGAGTGAGCCGGTCTATTAGATCACATTGATCATGTCGATTACGCTTATCTAGCAAATGTGTGTTTATCTTGAGAGAGTCAAACCACCCGTGAATGAATATAATGATGATGTGAACTGAAAAAGCCCACACGCTATTACAGGATACTCAGTCATAAGCCATGGACACATATTGTTTGCAAGAGCCATGCTTTCATTTAAAGTCTTTGCACGTTAAGTTGAAAAAGGGCTAAATCTTAAAGGGATACGTCACCCAAAAATCATTTACTCACCCTCTTGTCATTTCAAACCTGTATAAATGTCTTTGTTGTGCTAAACACAGAGGAAGATATTTGGAAGAATGTCAGTAACCAAACAGATCTCATCCCCCATTGACTACTGTAGTATTTATTTTCCCTAACATGGGAGTCAATGGGGGAGAAGGGGGGAACCGGCAAACATTTAACATACAGAATAATCAAACAATAACACGAAGTAAAAGGCCGCAGCCACCTCACAGTCGACTGCTGGCTGCAAGGACATAAACACAAACTTAAACATGTCTGTACCTCACCTCTCTCTCTGTCCCTCACCTCTCTCTCTCCCTCACCTCTCTCTCTGTCCCTTACCTCTCTCTCTCTCCCTCACTTCTCTCTCTGTCCCTTACCTCTCTCTCTCTCCCTCACCTCTCTCTCCCTCACCTCTCTCTCTCTCCCTCACCTCTTACTCTCTCTCTCCCTCACCTCTCTCTCTTACTCTCTCTCTCCCTCACCTCTTACTCTCTCTCTCCCTCACCTCTCTCTCTTACTCTCTCTCTCCCTCACCTCTCTCTCTGTCCCTTACCTCTCTCTCTCTCCCTCACCTCTCTCTCTCTCTACCTCACCTCTCTCCCTCACCTCTCTCTCTTACTCTCTCTCTCCCTCACCTCTCTCTCTCTACCTCACCTCTCTCTCTCTCCCTTACCTCTCTCTCTCTCCCTCACCTCTCTCTCTGTCCCTTACCTCTCTCTCTCTCCCTTACCTCTCTCTCTCTCTCCCTCACCTCTCTCTCTGTCCCTTACCTCTCTCTCTCTCCCTCACCTATCTCTCCCTCACCTCTATCTCTCTCTCCCTCACCTCTTACTCTCTCTCTCCCTCACCTCTCTCTCTTACTCTCTCTCTCTCCCTCACCTCTCTCTCTTACTCTCTCTCTCCCTCACCTCTTACTCTCTCTCTCCCTCACCTCTCGATCTTACTCTCTCTCTCCCTCACCTCTCTCTCTTTGCACCAAAGCTGGACGAGCGGGTGATGCTCTGCAGCCATATGGCTGTGCTGTCAGCCAAGGTGATTGGTCAAATTAATCCGGATAGAACACACAACACTCTATGGCACGTTATTTATCCATTTGGTTATAAGTGTATGTTTAGTAGTAAAAAATTGTTAGTTCACCCCTAAATATAAATTCTGTCATCATTCCAGTTGTTCCAAATTTCTTTTGTTCCGATTAGACACAGAGAAATATATTTGGAAGAATGCTTATCCAAACAGTTCTTGGACCCCATTGACTCCCATAGTAGGAAAGATGACTTCATATTTTTTTTGGTTCTGTTGAACACAAAAGAAGATATTTTGAAGAATGTAAGACAGCAAACAGCTGTTGGGCACTTTTGTCTAACATTGTCATTTTTCCTACTATGGTAGTCAATGGGGTCCAAGAACTGTTTCCCTTTCAAGCATTCGTTCAAATATCTTTCTCTGTGTTCAACAGAACAATGAAATGTATACAGATTTGGAACAACCAGAGAGTGATTAATTCATGACAGAATTTTCATTTCTGGTTGAACTGTTCCTTTAAGCATAAACGTTGGACACTTACTTCCAAAGTCACCGCTGAAAAACGTATTTTAGCTTAAATCAGGTCAAATGTTTCAGTATTCAAAGTCCCAATTTAACATCTTTGTTTGTGTCGTATATCGGGCGTTGAACTTAACTTTTCAATATTCCTCCATTTGCCAGAAACATACGTTTGCTTTTTGGAGACACAAACCATTAATAACATTCAGACTTCAGTCAGGTTTCACTTTATCATGACATTTACCACATTTCTCTACGTGCAGTATGAATGTGAGTGTTTCATATCCGTTTAAGCAGAAGTTAATAGTGTCTCACATGAGGTTCATTGTAGTTATTGTAGTTGTGTACACACACACGCACTCACACACTGAAATCATCCAACAGTCCTTTTTCTTCCATACCGTGTTTGCCGTACTGGAACTGGGTAATTCAATTCCATGTTTAATTCAAACCTTGCCTTGCTGGATTTTGGGTTTTCAATTATTTTTCAAATGTGGCCAGTGTGTGAAGAGGAAAGACACTGTAGCAATACACAACACTGTGTGTGTGTGTGTGTGTGTGTGTGCGCGCGTGCGTGCGTGTGTGTGTTGCCCCTTTTTTTATCTAGGTCTTCTTAATGGGATCGATCACCGAGATAAACATTATTTCATCTTTGTTTCACCCTCACACCCTCATGTTTTACAAAATCTGTATGTGACTCTTTCTTCAGTGGAACACAAAAGAAGTTATAATGAGAACAGTCAGTGGGGGATCGATGCTGTATAGTTTTCAACGTTCTTCAAACTATCTTCTTTTGTGTTGTGAAGAAGAAAGACAGTCTTACCGGTTTACAACAACACAAAATCACAACATCATCTCACTCATGAACGAGCTGTTTCTTAGCAATCATACAGGTTTGTGCTTTACAGCTTTTGTACTTCCACATGTGTCTGCCTGCTTAAAACATCATATGGATCCATTTCAGCGCTGATTCATCTGAAAATGAAGCCAGGAGGTATTATAACTGACATGAGTCTTATAAAGTCAGTCCAGATATCCTCTCACCTGTCGCTCTCTCTCTGTCTGTCTGTCATGGCAGAGGTGTCAAACGCAGGACAAATGCACCATCACTGTGAGATCTCGGCTGCTTCTCGCTGTATCTCACAGAACCTACATGCTGACAGCCTGCATGCATACACTTGTGTGTGTGTGTGTGTGTGTGGGCAGATGTCGAGCTTTGACAGCAGTACTTCCATTCAGTGTGTGTATGTGTGTTTTCATTCCCTACTGTGTCGAGAGCCCATTAGACACATATGCCAGGACTGTGTGTCCGCCCTCAGTCTGTCTGACAAGCGTCTAACCCTGACTTTACACACACACGCACACACACACTGTAATCAGTGCCGGCCATGAGCAAGCAGACTCACATTCCAGGTCAACATAATCAAATTGTGTTTGTGTGTCAGTCAGTCGTAACCTGAACTTTACTTCTGTGTCATTTCCATGGGCAAACTGTGTTGTTTATGAATTAATAAGATCAGATTGTGTAGATATTGTAATGATGATAAACAGTACAGGATTTATCTGTTGACTATCCGCTTATGCTGGGCCCACACCAAAATATTATTTTAAATCTTATAAGAGTTTAAACGGTGTGGGACCACAAACATGAGGTGTAAGATCCTAGATTGAATCATTTGCTCTTATAATGTGTGGTGTGCCATGATGTGACAAAGAAAGCACACCACATACGAACAGATTGAGTCCTGACTGTGAACACAGGAAATCTCGCAACTTTCAGAATAAGTTATTTATTATTTCACTGTAAGCATTGTTTATTATATTTGTGTTCAATAAAATTTTTTTTATACAAATAACCTTTTATGTAATTAAAAAATATTCATCATTAAGAAATTGTCAAGTAGCGTCGTCTAAAGCCTTTAAGGTGGCCCAGAACTACATTTAGGCATTTGGCAGACGCTTTTATCCAAAGCGACTTACATTGCTTTATCCTATACATTTTACATAGGTATTTGCAATCCCCTGGGTTTGAACCCACAACCTTGCGTTGTTAACGCAATGCTCTTACCACTGAGATACAGGAAAGCTATAGGAAACTAGACATAACTTTATTGCAACTCAAATATTGTTGTATTTATGTCTTCACAGTAATTAAAAAGAATTGTAATACTGTTTTGTAAAAATAGTTTCTGACATTACCTCCCCGAAAGAGTCTACTGGCTCTACTGGAAGCATCCGCACAATCGGACTCCTACCACTGCCGTCAATTGCAAATAACCTGGTTTTTATTGAAATTATTCGTAATTGTGATGATAGTGTTTGTAATGCTTTTGACATAAAATTGACGGAATAAAGAAAAGTGTTTGTTGAAGTGATAACTACGGTTGTTATGCTTCTGTCAGCTGGCTTCCTAAGAGGGTAATGTTTTGTTCCATGTGACAATCAACAGAGTTCTTGTGCGTTTGTCCTCGGGGTTTCCCCCACACATCAGGATTAAAAATTGGGCTTTTCATGAAATGTCTGGAACATATTTTGCTTAAAAACACTCAATGGCTGTGTAAACAAAACCCTTCTTTCCTCGTCAAAAACTGCTCTGCTCACAGCAATCCGTTTCAGTGCATGTCTCTGCATAATGGGTTACAGCGAACCCCACGCCCCTTCCGTTTGGCGTGTCAACACAGCACATATGTTGTACAGCCATGGCAATGGTTTAGCTAAATTATGTTTCCTGAACTCCTCTCTGGTTAGTTTCGTTTTAATCGTCTCAAATCATTCGTCCGGATACTAAAAAATCTGTCACAGCAAGCAGTCCTCACATTGTGCGTTGATGCTTGCCGAAAATCCATGGAAAAACCTTATGGTTTCTGATAGATTTCCACTAAAAATAAAATAATTCCAAACCTCTTCCAAGGTTTGGACTCATTGCATGTTGTCCACGAACTTTAGCCATGGCGTCAAGTACACCGCTGTCGCTTGTGATAACAACAATGGTGGAGCGCGGTGCGTGGAACCATGTAGAATAAGGGGCGGTAACATTATAAGAAAATCCGCTGTAGACATCACAACCGGAGCGAAATCTGGACGGCTCGATTTCTCACATGCTTGCAGGGAAAGACACACCAAAACAAACTTACTCGGTTCTTATTTTTCACGTTTTCTGGGTTGCTAGATGCACCGGGGACCCGATTATAGCACTTAAACACAGAAAAAGTGGGGTTTTCATCTGATGTCTCCTTTAAGACATTGTTAAGGCTCTAGGGACAAAGTCTATACCAAGATGTTTTGGCTAAATTCTGATACATCACACGTATCCTTCACAGGACAGGTTAGAAATTGTAATGCGGTTTATTCAAAACCTAAAGGTGCCAACAAAAATGTTCTGTCTTAACTCATTCACCGCCATTGACGAGTTATCTCGTCATTTTAAAAAAAACGGTTCCCAGCCGAAGACGAGTTTTTACGGCTATCAGTGTTTGTACTGTTATACAGCAGGTGGCACTATTACACACCTTTGGGAAAAAGAACAGAATCCCAAAACCTAGAACGTATATGTTTTAGCGGTTTTTAATGATTGTTCTGAGTGGAATCTGGGCGGAATCTTTGACAAAGAAATTTTAATTTTCTCAGCTGTTTAATCAAAATGATGCATTTTTGAAGAAATCTACCCACATCTATGGAGTGATAAAAAACGAACAAAAGAAGATAGAAGAATACGGTTTCTTTTGTGTAAAAGCTGAGACTCTATTCTTTCATTTGCATATTGTTTGTCCATATATTCTTTACAGAAAATTTACTGTGAGCTATTAATTTGGGTGAAAATGTTAAAAATCGCGGGCAACTTTTTTTTAAAGGCTGGCGGCGAAGGAGTTAATAGTGTATTGCATTGATAGCACAACGGGATCACATGAGAACTCTCATGTATTTTGCGTAAAATGTGGATATACAAAACGTATATTTACTTACGTTTGTACAAACAATATGAAAACTGATATATTTACAGCTTCTAAACGCACAATACTGATGTATTGACGACACATAAGGCGTTAATTATTTACATATGAACAACTTTACAGACTTACAAATTGAGCCTTTGCTCATCGTAATCGCTGCATTAACATTTATTTTATTATATTGTATTTATTTGTCATAGGTCTATCAATGGCATTATGTTTTCAATTGCATTTACAGTTTACTCATTATGAAATGATTTCCGTTTTGTGTGATTTCTGCTGCCAACTCGTTTAGAAGAAACAAAACTTTAAACTATTGAAATGAATAAAACTATTGAAATGAATACGATTTCTGCAATCGTTTAATCATTACAATACATATCAAGTACCATGCTTTGTTTGCCATGGAACACAAAGGCGTTTTCTCCAACATGCTGTGACTGACAGTAGAACCATATAATTCACCAAAACGCAAAATAATTATAAAAGGAAAACATTTGATTTGTCAAATGTAATCCATATCTTCAAAATCTGTTGGTCTGCTATGAACAGAACCAAATCCAAGCCTTTATTTGGCGATCTTCAACTCCATCCTGAGCAGCCACTGAAAGCAGTAACACCAGCGCTGAAGCGCTCGTTTCAAAATTCAAAAGTTGCTGCTGGCGCCATCAAGATGCGTTACGACATGTTACAACCAAAAATATATATTGCTTATCGATACAATTATTGAATTGTTCAGATACAAATATCTTAATGAGATACAAGCTTTGTATATATTCTACGTTTTTTAGCTAAAAATACGTCCAAATTTAACGTTTGAGCAACTATAAAAATGTACGTTTTGTAATTGTTAACGTAATGTACAGGATACCTACTTATATAAAATTAGATCAGGCTGGATTGTATCATGACAATATAGTTTGATACGGAAAAGTGATAAATATTCTGAGGATGTACAAATATTTGGTAAAAAGTGTGATTAATTAGATGTATGTTTGTGTATGGTTATTACAGCATTACAATGTAAGCTTGGCGACATGCTAAGCCCCTCCATCTGTTCGCGACTACTTTGCGCATTAGCTATTGGACACTAGTTGTTTATTCAGGTTTGTCATTTAAATCTTGACACGTGTATATTGCCCTCAAATAGTGACGGCAGACCCAAAGGGAGCGCAAACTTCCAAGTGCCAGAAAGAGTGAAAAAGTAACAGAGCCAGCGTTTTGAATGCGTTTTTACACCCGACATGTGAACGGCCCTAACATTTATATGATAATACAGTTGTCCAACATTAAACATTTAGCTACTTACATCACTCTGGTTCTTTCACTCTTCTAACCTCTAACGTTCGGTCAATACGGCAAATCCCGCCTTCTTTCATTTGATGACTAATCCTCACCTTCCTTTATATGTTTGGCCACCTCAATCCGATTTGATGAGCTCATTCAGAGTCTATATAACTTCATTCCGTTTTGACACAGCAAGGTAAACAAAGTAATGTTGTACATTATACAATAATAATAGTGTAAATGACTATATGTATAAAATGGATTATCCATGTATTAAATAGATGCCAACTAATTGAGACAATAAAATCCTCTCTGCTACTCCTAACCTTACCTTGAACTTTAATATTAAACACCATTTTCAAATCATTTCTTCATTGTGTTTAATATAAATGCTTTTAAGATCTGATTTGTGATGTGAAAATGAAGTTCGGTCAAGGGCGGAATCGATCTTGCAACATATGTAGCGTTAAAACTTGTCAAACTTCTTACTCACTACGCCATTGAAGCTGCTGGCAAAGTGGCGTCATTTTTACACTTTATGTTTCTGGAGGAGGACCCACTCACATCCGCCCATGGGTAGACCAGATCTGAGATCAGTCATCTAGTCCTTTTCTACAGTTTTAAACGGCCATGAATAAAACTTGGATGCGGTCCCCCAATCCCCCGAGCCCATATGCACCTGCATACCCAGACGCTACGCCACTGGCTGTCAGGGATTTAAACACTGCGGTTTTCTAATATTTTTTTTATTATTATACGTCACCCTTTTGGTTTGTCACTGGTATTTGCGAATATTTAATCAATAAAAAGTAGTATAAGGAGCTTGTTAACTTTGACAACATAGTATTTCATCATTTCAACACGTACAGTGTTTAACACATTCCCTGAAAAGGGCGAATTTGGACATCTGAGGTTTCGTTAGAATAGCGACGAAAATCAGTTTGAGGTTCATGTGAGAAATTTGTGTATAAAATTAATCTTTAGGCTTGATTTATGTTTCTGTCAATGCACCATTCACACAGTATTTTCCACAAGTTGTGTTTATAGTGTTGTGTTGTTCCTATTTAGAGACCATCGCTTATAGAAGTCTGATAGTAAATAGAAACAAATTTGGTAAAATAGCAATAAAATATAAATAAATAGTATAACTTTATAATGAAGTTTGCTTCTCATTTGTCCATATGTACAAGTTTCTTGAATTTGTTGCATCATAGGGCACGTCCAAGCCACAATCACTTAGTTCCGACAAATAACTGTTTGTTTAAACCCCCTCTTTTAAAGCAGCTGTCATTTTAGGTAGGAGACAGCAAGAATGCAAATTGTGTGTCTATGTTTGTGTCCATATGAAAATGCCCCGTCACTTGTTGGTTCATGCTCGAATGCGTCCACAGATGACACAAAAGCTTTCTCAGATGTGAAAAAAGCTGTCAGGTTCAAAAAGAGAGAGAACAATGGCATCAGACTATCAAAATGCAAATACTAAAAGAAAGATCAGACAGCGAGCTCTTTGCTTAATGCTGTTGAAAATCAAATAGCAGATTTCCATCGGTTACATTTCGGTCTTTTGTAACTGCGGATCGACTCTGTTTGCGTTCACCAGTGGATGACTGGGGTCTGTACGGGTGTAAATCCGACCGTTACTGGCCCCCGCCATCTGTCTGGAGGTAAGAGAGCCGGGCGGCTTGGGACCTCTCCGGGGCCTCTCCGGGGCCAGGTGCAGGGACTCTTACAGTAATTGTACCGTTCAGTCTATTGTGTGAGCTTGAGGTCGTGTTGTGTTGAAGCGCGTGTGCGTGTTACTGCAGGGATTGCGACATGCATTAAGCACCTGCTCCCAGCTCTATGTGTGTATTTGTGCTGGTACACGGCCTCACTGTGCCTCTTATAATGACCATTATGTGTTTCTCTTCTAGCGTCTGTCCAGCTCTGGATCCTCTATTATACTTTTTATAATGAGAGAGACAAAGAAATTAAGATGGGGCATCAGCTCTATTGATGCAGCTGGCTCACTGATCACAGTTTACTACTAACCACATAGAATCGCTGTTAGTTGTGATTGAATTCAGATCTTAAAAGGGAAGTAAAATTAAACTGTTGTACAATCAGAAACACTTTACAGTGTCTTCTACATTACATCAACCTTAGCCTGGATAGCCAGTTCGTAGCGGCGATGTTGGGGATCGTATTGACCAGTCAGCATCCAGGACAAGAGGTTACATTTTATAACAATCAATATCATCCAATTTGAATCTATTAATATATTTATTTTCATTTGCTTTTTACTATTTTGCATCGTTATAAAGAAGCTTTACAGTAAATACATATTAATACAGACAGTAGAGACATGAGAAATTATGAAATGTAGAGAATGCATTTCCCCAACGATGCATCATATTATGGCGGTTAACCAGCAAGTTATGTTGTTGTTCGGGAGCCCCTCACCTAACTATCACTTGCTCGAAAGCATATCGTACAAAAACATACAAATAAGATTGTACGAATTCATATGAAGTATTCACCTCGTAAAATACTTGTTGAACTTACTGACAATAACTATCTGTAGATATGTAATCGGATGATATTTCGCAAGAAGTATTTTTCATAAAATGTATATTAACGATACCAAATATAAGAAAATAACCGTCTTGAAATGAGTTCTCGGTTTCTAAACAGGAAGGTGACTGAATTGGTGACAACTACGTCAAATTTAAATAGACATGCATCAGAAATGCCTGTTGTTTCTTTTTTTTTATTGGTTCTTGTTTGTTTTTCTGAACCAAAACACAGATTGTTGTTTTGGGTTTTCTACTTACAATGGGAGTGGATGATTACCACCTTCTCAAAGCCACGCATTGCTTTCAACAACTTGATTGACTTGTCCTGTATATTTGAAGTGTCTTTGAATACAAAAATTTGAAATGCATAATTTAAAGTGTAATTTAAGACCCTTGTAAGTTACCTAAACACTCTTTACTCACAGCACAGGTTTTATTCACTGTCGTGTATGTGTGTGTGTTGTAGGTGATCTCTAGTGATCCGTCCTGGGTGCCCACTACAGAGGAGGAGTATTTACACTTTGGAGAAAAAGCAGATTCCTCCAATCAGGCTCTGAAATACATGAATGCTGTTCGGAGACGCAAGGGCCTGTACGTGGAGGAGAAGATCGTAGAACATGCGGAAAAACAACGAACTCTAAGCAAAAACAAATAAACCACACAAACATTTTCATAACACACGAACGTCATCACACACTGAGATTTCGTTTATAAGGGATCTTGTGTACTTGTGTATTTTCAATTGGAAGAAAATTGGCTGAAAAACAATGCCCAAAATGTCTGATCAATTGTAATTATGTGTAAACTGTCATTTTGAAATCTGTAAATACAGTAATAAATACGGCAGCTGTTTGCACAGTTTTGTGAGGCATTTTTGTGAATTCGGACACGATTGAAAGAATATAATTTCTGATATTTGCTGACATTTGTTTTGTTGAGTGCTCACCTAAAATGACCTCAGATTGTTGTTTTTTCCATTACATAGTTTTAAAAAAAACATTCCTCCGTTTATATAAAACGGTGAAACCCTCCCAAAAAATATACACGTTTTGGAATTGAGTCGTATCTCCTTACGCAGTTGGAATGGTGTGCCGGGGTCCAGCGGGGTCTGCCGTGCATAATTTACAAGTGCTCTTGAAATCCAGTTTTTAGTTAGTTTGAAGCCGAGCAGCTTTGAAATCAATTCCCCATCTCTCCCTTCACTATTACAAATGCTTAAGTCTTACAAAAATGAATTTGTATGAAACGCATTTAACGGGATTGGGAGAGTGAAAAAACAACTGCTGCACAACACCAGACAAAACAAACAACAAAATGTTTCAAATAATTGTCTATTGAGAAAATGGTGTATTGCGTTTTATTTTCTTTACTTTTCAATGAATCAGGATTTGCCTTCCAGAAGACTTCTTTGCATTGTGATGGAACAGTAGGCGGGGCTTCCTCCAGGTGCGCTGATCTGCGTGTTTTCCTAGCTTTTATTGTCACATGTTTTCCTTTGTTTTTTTTATGTTGCCGTACAGCGGACTAATTTGAGATCTCAGTGCAGGGGTCATTTCTGCAGATCGAAGGCTGGTGGGTAAAGACCTCCACGTCACATTAAGCTAACGGGAGTAATTTAGCGGAACGAATGGCTTTAGCGACACAGCATACAAAGCCTTCAGATGCTACAGATAAACCTCTTTAACCAACAGTAATGGGACGGTGTGCTCTGGGTCTTATAGCCATTAGATTAAATCTTATTTACAACTGCAGGCTCGGGTAGTGTCTGGTAACTATCCCAAGCTGTAACCACGAGAGGCAATGCAATACACAGAGTTTACAATGTTTATTGAGTTGTTCTTTTCACAGAAGCAATAGGAATATAGCTGTGGAAAAAATAAGGAGACAACTCCGGTTTTGCATTTAATATGCTTTTATTGTGGCAATTGCAGCACAATATCTGTTGAATTTCAACAGATACAAATCTCAAGAATTACAAAATTACCATGGTTTTGAAAAACATGTTTTTTGTAAAAACCATAATAAACGATTGTAACTGTTGTAAAACAGTTTGTCCCAAGTTATCAATGCACCAAAAAAACATGCTTACTACAAGAAAATGGTTAATTTTCATAAGGGACATACATTCACACATGAGCACATAGGCTACTATCTAGAGCCATTGAGAGAGTGTTCTGCCAACGGAAGTCCAAAACGCTGGAGCGTCACATGATTCATGGAGCCTTCAGATAGTTTCAAGAAGTTATGTTTTCTTTCTATTGATGCTTTATTTCTTTCATTTTTTTATTCATTAAATGGCTTTCGTCTTTAAATGGGTTAGAAGTTTACCTCAGTTGGTCTATTTAGTCGCAGCTTCATGCTTTACTATTAACTACCGGGAACTATTGAAACTGTGAAAAAACTGTTCCATTGGAGTCAACGTAAAAGACGCGACCCGCTCTACCAGTGACTCTGATTCTATCCCCATTTACAAAGATTTGAACCATGCCTCATCCAATCAGATTTGTTACAGTCTGTTTCATATTGAGATTTGATCTCTGAGCGAGGAGCATCTGTTTGCTGAAAATCATATTTTGTAATGTTGATAAGCAGATAAAGCTCTGGATCAATAGGAATGATGAGGATCAGACCTTGCAACTAAACAGATCCTACTCATAACATTCAGTTCCCATTGTTGTTTAAAAGAAGAACTGAGTGATACAATAAATAATCAAAAAATATTCACAGGGACTTTAGGGTGTAGTTAATAATAAGACTATTTTAATGTTCTTTTAACTGGCTATTTTGTTTTTCTATTAACCATGTATTTAGTTTCACAAGTCTTTTCTGTTGACGCAAGAGTGTTAAGATGACACTTTTGTCATTTTGATGTTTGAACATTAAAAATCCAATGGTTCATTTACAGCTATATAAAACTCATTGGATGTGCAGTCACAGGTGTGTGTATATTGTTTATTTTACGAAAGCTTCATCCAAACTGAATTTTTGAAAACTGACATTTAAACAAATATAACCTTATTGTGGTCTGTTAATGTGTGGTTTGTTCATAAGTCTCGGCTTAAAACTGTTGAGCCTGGCTTCAGACAAGCTAACAGTGCGTCCTTCTGAAAACAGTAAAGACACTGAAGTCAGATCTTTTATCTCGGTAACCAGACAGACATGCAGAACAAATATGACCAGAAGCGACATTTTAGAAGATTTGAAGGGAGAGATGCAATTTGAGAAGATGCACAAAAACAGCTAAACACAGACTGAAGTGGGCGTGCTCTCAGTGATTGATAATTTGCGGTTATCTTGATGGATGAGTTCACCAGGTGTTTAACAGAAGGACAGAGGAATGTTTGAATAGTTTGAGTATGCACACATTAAGAGTTTCACACCTCTGTGCAGTGGAATCAAGGTTTCTTAAATCGATCAAAATGGACTCTTGCTTTATCTGTGCATTGAGCCAAATAATGCCTGCTTTTCTCAAAGGATATCTTAATACAACAATAATGTAGTTTGCAAAAATGTTTTTCTTTTGCATTCTTGAAAAGTACAAACAACATTGTCAAAACATGTGCGGTATCACTATGAAAAAGATCTGTTTCAAAATCTTGCACTTTGAAACTCATTTTCACACCCAAATTTGCCATTGTTGTGTAAAGTAAAAGCCAAAACACACAAGTTTTTTTCGGGGGGAGGAATGATGTCATGTGCATGTCCCCAACGTTAATTCCTGATAGCGATGTCACACGATTCATCGCATCCAATATAAAAGTTTGTTTACAAAATATGTGTCTGTGTACTGTGCATGTTAATTTTGTTTTCATAAACACAAAAACATACACATGTGTCTATATATTTAGGAAATATTTTGATGTATTTATTTCTATTCACCAATAATTTTAATTTTATATAAACATTGATACATTTTTATATTTGACTTAAATGTATGCGATTATGTTTATAAATACAAAATTAATATGCACTCTACACAGACACAACTGATGTAAACACAAACTTTTATTCTGAATGCGATTAATCACGATTAATCGTTTGACAGGCCTAATTTCTGATTTCTCTTGAATCGCTCTAAATTTTTCCCGAGTTTATATTCATTTCAGTACCATACTTGACATATCTTAGTCGATTACTCAAAAATATAAATTTGTTGCTTGTTTATAAAGAAAGTGCTATGAAATACTCATTTTTATACAAAAGAAAACTGAGACTAAATCACTGAAGGACACCATGTTGCCGTTCTGCTGGTTTCTTGTAGGCTTTCCGACTCCGCTCCAGTTCCGAACTGACAGATGTAATAATGCAAATTTCCCCAAGAGTCCCCAGGCTTTTTCTTGAACTCTCCTAACGTAGCACGGAACAATGTCAGTCTCGTAGAACTCCAGAAATATAGCAAGCGTATCACTCACTGAATATTTTCACAGCACCTATTTATGTACTTCAAAAGAGCACTCCAACACGACCCCTGTTTGTTATTTAATAAAAGAACAACACATATAAAATCCACCTCATGGTGCAGTAAAAATGTAAGACAGGCCGGAGGGAGAAGGCACATGAATTATAGATAATGCTACAGAGTTGTGTGTAGAGAAAAGGCTCATGGGTAAAATTATTGAGTTGCACATCTTCTGTAAAGAGAGCCAGGTTTGGTTTTGCTTATGTATTTGTGTAAATATGTCAAGCTGCTCAATACCTCTCGATGCCATCCCATAAACCCTCGGTTACTGTTAAAGTAACACACTTACATAATGTAGGAATGAAGTGAAAGCACATTTAGTGATCGTGACCTCATGTTAAAGAAACAGCTCAATCAAAAATAAAAAACATGAATTTCTTTCTTTTGTGGAACAATTGATTCAAAATGAATTTAATTTGTTCTCAAATGTCACATGTGTATAATGATATTTGGCACATGAAGACGTTTCGCAGAAGATTCAACATCATTGGCAAAGACCGTCTGCCTCTCTCGTGTCCAGACGTGCCAGGTTTGAGTGTGCAGAAGTGTTTAGGAGATTTGAAAGCTGTAACAGATGGGAAGCTTATCGGTAGATATCAATTCAGAATTCAGTTCATCCTTCACACAAAGATGATGGGGAATATTGAACAGGTCATATGCAAGGTTATTTAAGTTTAATAAAAATAAAACAATTCCGTTTATTTGAATCAAATATTGACCTTAAAATTATTGGAAAAACTGAAACTTAAGGAAAAATTGAAATGTTGCCTCAAAAAAAGAAAAAGTTTAAAGCCGTAAAATTATAATAATAAACAAAAATTAAAATTAAAGTTGAGTAAACTTATACATTAACATAATTAATTATAAAATGAAAAAATCATATACCAGAATTGCTAAAACATAAACTTAAATTAACAAAAATGTAAAAAATAAAAGCAAGTTTAAAATATGAATAAAACTAAATTAAACTAAAATCAAAACTACAATAACATGGGCTTGAGGGTCAGGAAATGAGAAATCAGACACATGATTGATTCTATTCTATTTCTAAGTTGTATTTATTTTATTATAAATAATATTTATTTATGTATTAGATATATAATTTATTATTTTATTTTTACATTTTTATATTTCTATTTCCTTTATTCTATTATAAATGTTGATTTGTTATTCCTTTATTTAACTTTTTTTTTTTTAAACAAACTTTAATCTTTTCTCAAATATGACAGTATATTTTCTTTTATCTACACCCAGAGGAAACTGTTATTGTCCTAAGCTTTAGCCGGTCTGATGTTGTTCTCGGCTGTGTTTCATCGAAATATCAATATGTCTCAGATATTTCTCCTAAAACTGCTGGTCGGAGAAACTAAAACATAAACAAATGTGGAAGCAATTGTTCAAATGCATAAAGACTCAAGAGGTTGGAGGTGTAAACTGAATGTATATCGTAGAGGTAAAATAATCTGGATTTGGATCAATTTGATGAGAAATGTTTGAGTTCATATTGAGATCTTCGATGATATTGACTTTTGATCGCGGACTTGACGATCTGAGCTCAGTTGGACACATTGTTGAGATCTCTTCTGAAACTAACGACAGAGACATTTTTGTGTGATTTCTTACTCTTTCATTCACAGAAGAAATATCCGAGATGTAGATGAGACTATATGAGACTTTCTATATTTGCTCTCCATTTAATGTCATTGATGTCTAGGAGAAACACTGCATGCAAACATCACCCAACAGTTTATCCCCCTAGAACACTTTGCAAGCCGACATAAATTTCCTTTCTTCCAGAGCTCAGCCATCCCTCGCATTACCTCATCTCATTTCTCCTGTTACCCAAACCTTACAAGAGTTGGAAGGGGGAAGGACTTGTGTTTGCAGCAGATGCTGCGTTTCTCTAAACCTCACAAAAGCTTTTTTACCTCCGTTTTCTTAAGTATGTTCCTGAAGCCCGAAGGAGCCCGGCCATGAACCTCACCTCTTGTGTTTCCATCGCCGCTGCACATGGATCGCTCTCGACTGTCTCTCTCTCTCTAGTGATTCATTAGATGCAGAAGAGAGCACGCTGAGACATCGATGGCTAATACGTTCCCCAGAGCTCATGCTCAACAATCCCCTCATCTTTTCTTATTTGTGCTTTCCCTCCGTGTCGTTTTACAGCTCTACATGAGCATTTAGAGAGTTGATCCGCTGTGAAAGGCTCAGATATTTGGATATTAGCGGGTTGTCTGGTAAAAAGAGTCCCTGCGCGGAGGTGGTGTTTCCCCATGGGTCCGTGCCAGGGCGGTGGGCCCCGCTGGCAGGTGCCCCATATGGGCCACATAATATGCCTGGATGTAGGAGGCTAAATGTCAGCTGATGTGTGCCAGACTGCGGGGGAGGGAATCCAGGGATGTTGGACTCACTGTTGGACTTTGTCCACTTGTTTTGAGAGTGAATCAATTCGTCTACATCTCAGTAAAAAAATGACTTTAAATGTGTTTTATAGCATGGGTGGTAGATTGCGTATGCTGTGTGCCATTTTGAAAAAGGAGTTTGCTGCAAGGGCAACAAAAATAGAAAAAGTCACAGATGTTAAATATATATTTAGTTAATACTACATTTGTGACATCACAACACATTGTTTCACACACAAAAATATTAGTGTTTTAAGTATGCATCAGCAACAGAATGTCAAAAGCTACACTTTGTTGTAAACAGTTTAGATACTTTCACGCTACTGCAGAACATAAAAAATTAAGATTACCTGTAGCTAAGCAAATTTGATTTGTCGGAGAGAGTAATAAAGCTAAATGAAAATTCAAGTAGAGGACTTTGCATGAAGTCGTATGCTGTGTTCACACCAAATGCGAAGCATTGCGTTCCATGCTCTTTATTACAGGAAAAGTTCGTTATTTTCACGCAAGTGACAAAACATTGCGAGACGAGGAGTGTCTAGACACACCTACGAATGTGTCAATCATTAGCTGTCAATGAGCTTTGTGTAAATTTTCAAGTTTTTTCAACTTGCGCGGAAGCCCCGCCCGATTCGCGTTATTCGTATCGCCCTGCGCGAGTTCGTGTCTATTCGCATCTTTGCATTGACTTATGATTTACTCGCGCAAATCGCTTAATTCGCGTTTGGTGTGAACGCAGAATAACTGAAGTTTTCGATGTGTTGATGTTATTCCACTTAAATAGCAAGTTAGGGCGGGACTTACTGAGTGGCCCCTCCCATTTTAAAATGAAAGAAGTTTTAGTTTGTGAATTGTGCCAATAATCTTGGACTAAATCTAGTTTATACATGTCCTTAAAGGGATAGTTGTCCTAAATATGAAAATTCTGTCATTTGTTTACCTCGATGTCATTCCAAACAAGTACAACTTTTTTTCTTCTGCAAAGCACAAAAGAAGATATTTTGAAGAACACTGATAACCAAACAACATATTTGAGCCCCATTTATTTCAATGATGTGAACCCAGAACCACTGAAACATTTCTCAAAATATCTTCTTTGGTGTTCCACTGAAGAAAGAGTCACATGCAGGTTTTGAACAACCAGAGCCTATTTTCTTATCGAACCAAATCTACAGATCTCTAACAACCCACTACGAACCATAATGCTTCTCTATTCCACCGTATAACATCATACACCAACCCCAAAGTTGCAGCGCAGCAGGTTTGTGTGGACCAGATGACTTCATTGCCGCGTTGAGCTGCCGTTTTTACGGCCTGGGGCTCTCGGAGGCTCATGAGATCACTGAATCTCTCCAGGAGCTGTAAAGCCACATTACCAGCAGACTCGATTTGTCATAAAAATAAGTCGTTTCCTTTAGCAGTCATGTGTTTTCTCTGGCAGTGCCATTATAGCCTTGGCCGTATGCCCGTGCTCATTTAAAGCTCCTTGTTGTGTAAGCCATCCCTTCAGCGATTGAACAGCAGGACGACACGCTCTAGACTTGCCATTCCACTCGTATGTACGCCGACATGTGAGCAGAACACTTGCATGAAGACCAGAAGTTCTTCAGTGGTTGCCGCTTTCTAACCAGAATCATGTTTATGTGAATTTACGTGATGCATTTGGCAAACACCCCACTAAAACATCATCTGAAATGTCATTTGGGTCAGATTAGAAAATGATGGACCAATACATAAATTGTTTATTATTTATTTGGGTAAACATTTCTATATAAATGTTCTCCTATGGCATGAGGATATACATTGTAACTCGATGCATGTACAGAGAAGCCCAAATCAATGCGGTTCGACATTTCGTCCCGGCATGACAGCAAGTTTGTTCCTCCAATTCATAACATTGTCATAAAACATAATAAGCGAGCGAAGAAAGAACCGTTTCGCTGCTTTATGGGAACGTTAATGACTTCCATGCCATTACAAATAAAAACACAATACTTCCAATGTCTGCACAAGCTGTGTATGTCATTTTGACCATTAAATTTAGGTTTAATGTGTTTTGACTGGCTCGGACAGATGAGTTCAGCCATGTCAACTGTTCATGTCCTGTTAACACTCGGTTAATAATAATGATATAACATGTTTGTTTAATTCATTAGAATGTTCATCTGGAGCTCATTATCATTGAGATCATTTGTCTTGAATGTCCCGAGACGTGCGTGTTTTTGACATAAGCGTTTCTAGTTTCCTTTTCCGCTCCCGTAGTCATCATGTGAAACGTCATTACATAAATCCATCGCAAATTTACGAGTGCTGCTTTTATCAGACTCAAGTGAGACTTTATTCTTGACTGTTGAAAGGAGACTTCAATGATATTTATAATTGAACCTGGATTAGACGCGATACGTGCTCGACAGTCAGACTTCACAGTGGTTTCCTTTTTAATAGATTTGATCTTTTCTGTTTTATTCTCTTGTAATGCATTTATACTTGAGTGAGTTTAATGTGGGACGTGTGTGTGAATTTAGCAGCTTTTAGGGATTACTTCACAGTTTGACAGTGTGTGTCATTTAAATCTTAAATTTCTCAATGCTGTAGATTAGATTTGCAAAATTTAATGTGTTTTGGGGTTAGATTTCATGCATTTAACATTAAATAGTAATTTATGTAAAAGTTACTTTTAAATATCATATAAAACCTCTCTATGTCAAGTCAACTGTTTTGACAACATCGTAGCTAGATTTGTTGTCTTTTCCGAACCCTTAGTGACGTTGTGTTGTATATATAAAGCTCCTGGCCACAAATCAAGTTCTTGTACAAATGTTAGCTTCTTATGCTGCGTTCACACCAAACATTAATTAAGCGATTTTGCAAGGGTAATTTACATACAAAGTCGATGCAAAGATGTGACGTGAACAACGGGCGACGCGAATGATGCGAGTCTTCCGTGCAAGTGCAAGTCTTAAAATTTCAACTCGATCAAGAAATTTGCACGAAGAGCTCATTGACACATGTCCGGACATGTGAAGACACTCCAGGACACGTGATGTTTTCCGATTCACGCTTGCGAAAATAACTAACCATTCCCGCAAGTAATAAGGACCGAGGAATGTGATGCTTCGCTTTTTGTGTGAACCCAGCATTAAATTGTAGCACTTATAACCCATGAAAGGATATTTACATAACAAACCTAGAAATTAAATAAATATTTTTTTCAGTCTGTCAGCAATCTTTAGTGATTTCAAAGCATGCAGTCATTGCTGATAAATAATAAAATCTCCCTGCTGTCTTGTGTAGTCATGGCATGACTGTATTTCATAACATAAATCACGTTATAAATCAGCAAAGAGGTTCACTACACTACAATGCAAAATGAATATGTAAATGTGTCCCACCCGTTATCCCTTCTGTCACCACCAGTCTCACAACAAATATGAACATTTATATTTGATGAGTGCATTTATAATCAAGACTGATGTGTAAAATGCATAAAAAACAAGACTTCCAGATTATAGAGCTTTTATTAAAGTTACACATTTCATTGTGATGGATAATGACCGCAGAGATGTTACAATTAAATGTTTTCCGCTAAATAAATGGGAAAATGTAAAAAGTGGCATGTTGCGAGCCCTCATGTCTATCTGAAAATTAGGCCATTTGAGGTATTTTACAGTCATCGTGTCAGCCATTCCAGCTTCAGCACTGCTATCCCAAGATGAAATTGGTTACCAAACCTTGCAAGGAGAGTCAAATCTTATTTGCATTTTTCTTGAGAACTTTGTTTTCCTAACTTTATGTGTCCAGAGGTGGGGCGCCAATCGGTATCTCACGCAAATGGCTGGTTTTTTGAGCCATTCCCTTTCGGCCTGGCTTTTTGTACCTTTCCCCTTTAAATTGAATTTTCAAGCCATTCGCTCTGATTCGATTTGGAACGTTAAGCGGGCCGTGGGCACTTCCATTCTCCTCCCCCTGCAGTGAGAACCTCACACTTAGCCTTTAATCTGTAATCAATTTGTTTGTGGTGTGCGCGAAGCTCCTCGCGTGTGTGTTTCTCAGTGGTTATTGTGGCATGGAGGTCGCCGAGCTCCAGATTATTGCAAGAATTAAACAAACTAGATTCACGGACCAATTATATAGGCAGAGAAAACGAGAGGGGAGCCTCCATTTCCATGCGACTCTTTCACTTCCTTTTCAGTCTTTTCCTTCTTATTTGTCTCGGATTTGAACATACATCCCCCTCCCAGTCCTTTCTTTTATTTATTCTCGCCTTTCCTGCCTTTTTTTCAAGAGGGCCAATTCCATTTGTACGCCCACACGTTCGTATCCCATGAATCCCTCGGCGGCACAGAGTGTTTGGTACTGAGAGCGTTGCTGCATTATTCACATTTGCACATGCTTAGTAAGAGACGTCTGTACATTTTAAAGGAGTGAATGACTGGTGACCAGCCGTAACCTCTCTTAACTTTTGTTTTCAAAGTACAACTGTCTATTCATCTATCTGCCCATCTAACCAACCAGCCTGTCCATCTGTCTGTCTATCCATCTGTCTGTAATTATATCTGTCTGTCTGTATATCTGTCCATCACTCAGTCCATCTAACCATCCAGTCTGAATATCTGTCTGTCTTACTGTCTGTCTCTCTGTCCGTCTATTCATTTAGCTGTCCATCACTCCGTCCATTTTACCATCCAGTCTGTCTATCTATCTATCTGTCTGTCTGTATATCTGTCCATGACTCCGTCCATCTAACCATCCAGCCTGTCTATCTGTCTGTCTATCGATCTGTCTGTAATTATATCTGTCTGTCTGTATATCTGTCCATCACTCAGTCCATCTAACCATCCAGTCTGTCTATCTGTCTGTCTTACTGTCTGTCTCTCTGTCCGTCTATTCATTTAGCTGTCCATCACTCCGTCCATTTTACCATCCGGTCCGTCTATCTATCATCTATCTATCTATCTATCTATCTATCTATCTATCTGTCTGTCTGTCTGTCTGTCTGTCTGTCTGTCTGTCTGTCTGTCTGTCTGTCTGTCTGTCTGTCTGTCTGTCTGTCTGTCTGTCTGTCTGTCTGTCTGTCTGTCTGTCTGTCTGTGTATGTGTCTGTGTGTGAGTCTGTCTGTCTGTCTGTCTGTCTGTCTGTTGTTAATTTATCTGTCCATCACTCCATCCATCTAACCATCCAGTCTGTCTATCTGTCTGTCTGTATGTCTATCAATCTGTCTGTAATTCTATCAATCTGTTTGTAGTTCTATCAATCTGTCTGCCTGTATTTTTTTCATTTTAACTTTACTTTTAATTTAATTTTACAGTTTTTCTCCATTGGTTTGGCTCATTTCTTGAAACAGAAATTACATTCTCAAAATTCTAAGATCATTTGGCAAAACAGTTCAGCACAACACTATAGCTCACTTGCAAAAGCTAATATCTCTCCCCAAACTGTTCACTTATGCTTCAAAACTAAATTCCTTTCCCATATAAAGAGTCAGTGCCACGACAAAGATACTTCTCAATTGCTTTGGCTCATTTCTTGAAACAGACCGGACGTTCTCAACACTCTTGGTGCTTTTGCCAAAATAACGTGGATGGTACGGCACAACACCATGGTTCACCTGCAAAAGCTCATACCTCTCCCAAAA
Source organism: Triplophysa dalaica (assembly GCF_015846415.1). Taxonomy (NCBI): domain Eukaryota; kingdom Metazoa; phylum Chordata; class Actinopteri; order Cypriniformes; family Nemacheilidae; genus Triplophysa; species Triplophysa dalaica. The sequence goes on from NC_079542.1 coordinate 32,755,817, forward strand.
CAGTTCACTCATGTGTCAAAACTAAATTTCCTTCTCATTTAAACAGTCAGTGCCCCCAAAATGCTTCATCCCTTTGGCATTGTGTAAGGACTGCAAGTCAAAATATTTAGATGTTTTGTCACTATGGCAGAGGACCATTGAAATATCCCTCATGTTTACATTTACATTTAGTCATTTGGCAGACGCTTTTATCCAAAGCGACTTACATTGCACTTATTACAGGGACAATCCCCCTGGAGCAACATGGAGTAAAGTGTCTTGCTCAAGGACACACTGGTGGTGGCTGCTGGGAACAAACCAGCTACCTTTTATTTACAAGTTCAGTGGTTTAACCCACTAGACCACCATCTCAATCTCATGTCCACCTTTCAGTCTTGGCCCATTCCTTGATTGACAATGATTACTGTACTGTTTTTTGTCTAGCTAACAGAATACAATTGTGTATAAAACTGAAACAAAGAAATAGGATTTTGGAGTAAGAGTAGCCTCCAAGGTTTGACATCACACATTGAACTCATATTGCCAAGGAAATTTTAATCATTATCATTCACACACATAAAGTAACGTCAATACATGAGAAAGAGTAAAAATAAAATGTATACAGCATAATATACTGTAATATAAACACACAAATAAAAAACAGTTAAAATTATATGCAGCCTACAGTGCTGTAAATAAAGCTGGAGTTTCACAACTAACAGTTCTTCACTGGTCATTGTCCTCATCCACCCTCTCCTGGCCACAATCCTCACCTCCTGTCCATCCACACGCTGCTGTCTATCTGGTCACAGATTCTCATCCACATCACAGCGTACATTCTCTCGTTGTAACAAGGGCAGAAACGGCGTGCACGTACACTGATCTCCTGTAATGTCCTCACACGCAGCGTCCATTGCATGGAGCAGTGACCTATGATCTTGAGGCCGATGCTCATACACTCTCCACCTCCAAGCGGAGAAAAACTCCCCAATAGGATTGAAGAAAGGAGAGTAAGGTGTTAGGAACACCATGACCATCCTTGGATGAGTAGTGAACCAGGCCCTGATGAGCGGGACATGGTGGAAATTCACATTGTCCCATACAATGACATATCGTGGTAGGTGAGACCCTACGAGACCTCTCTCATTTTCAGGTATCAAATCAATATGAAGGCGGTACAAGAAGATGAGGAGCTTCTGTGTATTGTATGGCCCAAGACTGGGGATGTGAGTGACCACACCATTCTCAGATAAGGCAGCCGCATAGTTATATTGCCCCCTCGCTGGCCTAGGACCACTGCTTACTGTAATGTAAAAATGGTTGATGACATGGTCTATAATTGAGGCAATTCAACAGACTATTGCCCATGTGATGACTTATACAATGAAATGACGCTGACACGTTTTGGAGAGAACAACCATTAGACTGAGAATCAACAATCAGTTTAGATCAACAAGATCTATTCACTTGGAAATTGTGCTAAATGTAGGCTACCTCTACTTAATCATTTGCAAAGATGCACTGAGACTTTGAGACGTTAAAATGGAAATTTGCAATTTGATGAAACTAATGAGAAATTCAATTCTGTTGTGAACAATTGCTATGTGGTTTGGAGGTTTGTCCATGTTGTTTTGAGAATGTAATTTCTGTTTCAAGAAATTAGCCAAACCAATGGAGAAAAACTGTAAAAGAATGGCTGTATAACATGTGTAACATTGCCCTCATGTAGTATAAACCTTTATAATAGTATATATCTGGCTAGTGGCATCCATTACACAGGGTTTCCTTTACTATAGCCCCACTAAAACAATTTCCATCTGCCCGAACCCCAGCAAGACAGCCTTACAATTACCACACTTCAATTCACAAGCGAGAGAGAGAGATCAACTCCACCATCTCCAACAGGAAACACACCTGCACTTGCACAGAGAGAGAGAAATATACATGTGTCACTGATGGATCTGGCTCGCCCACCCACAAAGACTCTTCAAATACTCGGTCAAACAGCACAAAGAGAGAGTGAACGAATCATAAATGAGCTATAGACTTTCCCCGCTCACGTCTGGAGATTTTTCTGGACCGTGGCAACTCCCCCACACCAGCTTCCCCGGAGCTTATAAAAGACTGTGATGTTTATGCGTCTGACTCTGCTCTCCTTTCTCTCGACAGCCGTTCTTTGCTTTTAAAACCATTAACCCTGTCAGCTAATGTCATGATGGATTTCATAAGCCTACGCTCTTAGGACTGCCAGTGCAGACATCAGACACCGTCTGACAAAAGCACCTATAGCTTGAGAAAGAAGGGTAGGAACATAGACACAATTCTTGAAAACAGCTCATAAATTTCAGGACTGTAGAAACATGGAAATAAGATTATCTACTTTATTCATAACATTCATACATGTTAATTTAAGCGTGATGATGCAATGTTTACAATATAAGCCTTTGCTCTCAGAATGATATTGAACTTTGATCTATGGATGAACATCTCTGCTGCATCATGTTTCAAAACTATACATGAATGAATGGAATATGGATGTAGGTTGATAATGTGATTTTTTTCTCATCAAAATCTATTTAAAAAAACAAGATATTAATAGACATCATTTTTAGTTAAGTTATTAAAAATGTTTCTGCAGTAATGTTAGAAGAACATTTTATCAACATTATATTGTTAAAAATGATAAAACACTGGTATAAAACATTTGTTCTTTCATTATTTTAATGTTTAAAACACTCAGAAAAACTATTTCATATTGAATGTCGATGTTGGCAAAACGTTCCTATAACATTTCAGATTTTGTTGGCATATTTTTCCATAAATTCTCCATAATTGTGTCATATATTTTTAAGTTTCATGCAGGTGAGCAGAACAAGATGTGCCCATGCTGATGTACAGATACCATGTTGAATTTGTCCTGCATCCATATTTGACCTTTAACGTACAAACGACAACCACAGAAATGATCTACTCACGTTTTGGTACCTACCCTACACTTCCATGGCCTGGTTACACACTTCAGAATCTCAGCAGATGCAGTATGTGTTCGGGTATTGTTTCATGAATTCTGCATATCACACATACTGCTTACTTGTTGTACTATTTTTGTGTTGTACTTGGTAGAGCTTCGCATTTACAAACATGGGGCTTTTTTAAAAGCATATTGTTCAGATCAAATGGAGAAAGTCCAAACGAACAGTTTGGTATTTATGGTTCGAGAATCTGCCTTAAAATATGTTTGTATAGTTAATAATATTCAAGTATGCAAGGATAGTGTTTTACACTTTTTTATGGTTATAGTGGTTGATTTTGTTAAACATCTTTCTAGAAAAAATGTATGAACCCAACATGAACGTAAAGATGACTAAATGCCTATCTAAAACGAAGACGGTGCTGTTTAAAATCTCAGACATCCTTATTTGTCATTGAATTGTCATATAAAAGAAAAGATGCTATTTTGGGATGTTGTTTTGTCTGGGCACAGACAGCTGGTCAGGCTGATCTGATGAAAGGAGTGGCAGAGCACCTGATGCCCACTGCCCGCCTCTGCCAAAAGAGACAAATGTCCACCCTGTGACCCCAGGAGAGATAACACAATGAACTTGTGTTGTGTTGTGTTTCACCCTACACTTTCAAATATTTCAAATAAGCTCAGTTAAGGTCTAATGGACCTACCGATAAATATACAACGATATATAATCATAAAAACTACATTTCACTATATAAGTAGTATTAAAAATACACTTTAATAAAACTTAATTTTACAGATTTTTTCTGATATTTTTTTACAGTTTTTCCACGTGTTATGTAAAAAATCCTGTAATTTATGGAATTTTACATTTTTAACCGATTTTTAAAGTATTTTTAAAAAAATATAAATTACAAAACAGACTGCAAATTAACAAGAACAAATGTGACGTAATTTAATTGAATGGATTTTTCGAAGTTCTTGGTGTCACATTATAGGTTCTTCAGATCAACATATTGGTATTAGGGTTTGTTCAGAAGAGGTTGTTAAGAATGCTAAACACACATACTAAAAACACACAATAAAATAAAACTTTAAAATGAGAAAATAAAACCGTAAATTATAATAAAAAAAATTATAGGATCATGAAAAAATTTCGAATTCAGTTTGATTCTGTGGATCCTTCTGATTTATTTAACAACCTTGTTGGGTTGTCATTTGAGAACCAGAAAAACACAGTTTTAACGCAGCAAGATTTTGTTAAGAACGAGAACATTTAAAGTTCTTTGTTGAAAATGAACAGGTTTCTGGGGATGAGTTTGCAAAAGCCTGTTTGATCGAATGCAAGCTTTGTTTGCTGAAGCACAGATGGAAGAGTTGAGAGAGAATGAGAGTTTATGGAGAACTGATGGACGTGATGTGAAATGGTACTATCTCATCCCTCTTCCTTCCATCTCCGTCCTCTCTCGTTCATCAGGGTCTTGGTGGGTTTCGTGCCTGTGAGCTCTTCATTATGCTGCGAGGTGTTGTTCTGTTGTCTGGAGATATTGATCTAACCGTGACAAAGGGACTTTTTAAAGGGCCGCTTTGACTGCGAACTCTGTGAGTGACAATTTCATTACGTTTCCTTGCCTTCGGCTTCGAACGTTCCAACCTGCGTTCCAACTCGTACAGTAACTTCCAAAGTCTTGTTGTCAGTGGGTGTACGGCGAATACAGACACCCTCGCTGGTACCAAGTGTATGTTTCTGCCAGAGAGCGTCCAACTTTTTAGTGCCTCTATGCAAATTATGTGAATTGTTTGACGAGCAAAAGCCAATTTTGGATTTCCAAATTAACTTTCAGTGGTCCAAATTCAGCTTCACGTTAATGATTGTTTTTATTCTTCACGGTGTGAAATGAACACAAAACAAGTGGATTATAGAGCAAGTTCAAGGAATAGAAAGCCAGCTTTTGTTTTGTTTTTGTTTGGTGTGTTTTGTTCTGGCAGACTGCTTTTAAACAAAGTGGTACAAAATGTGTTTTGACTTGTTTACAACAAATTTTGGTAAATTAAGTGGGTCATCTAACAGAAAGGTTCCTTGCATGGGAACTGTATTTTTATATGATCTTAATTAGGGATGCACGATAAATGATCGGCCATATCGGAATTAGACTGCCGTCTGAATATTTCTGTCTTGAGACCAGTTATACTTGTATGTATTAAGAAACTTTTTCTGGCTTACTCTGGAAGAAAAATATATAATTTGTTTATTAAATAAAAAATATACCAGAAACGTTTGAAGGTTAAAGAATCGTTGACAAGTGTAAAGTAGGCGTGGTACATGATTTTCAGGGAAAAAAGGAGAACTTACGGTAACCTTGTTTTCAGTGAATGTTTTCATCTAAAGTTTGTTTCAGTCTTATGAGAATCATTGGTTATCGTTATCGGCCCAAATTTAGATATCGGTGCATCCCTGATCTAAATATAATTTATTTTCTTATTCTGGATGATTGGGTTTAAATAGAAATTACAAATCGACGAACATACATGGAAATCAAATTTAAAATATCAAAACTTTAATAATTTTTGAACGCGATGCTACTGGTCTAATTGGATTCAATCATCTATGCTAAGCTATGCTAAAAGTGCTATCGCCAGACCCAGAGATCAGCAGAATACATTCCAAAACGTTGAAATGAAACTTATTAACTCTTGGGGAGTTGGATTTTTTTTTTTTTCCAAACAGTGGAATGTTCCTTTAAAACTTTCTGCGTCATTAAATAAAAAATATTTTCTCTGATAGTTTCTGAAAGACACATTTACATTTTTTTCTGTTATGTTAAATTTGTGGTTCATTTATGTTTAAGACAAAGATAGTTCTTGAATAGAGACAACCAGAATCAAATCCGTCAACATTTCAACACAATCCTATAGTGCAATTTGAAACTATTTTAGAGGCGATTAATTCATATTCATGAAATCTTATCTGTACGGTTCACATCTGTATGGTCAATGTTTTAATCCATTAACGATTAAATAATATTATATAACTTTAATATTATATATTATATAAATATTATAACATTATAAAAAATTATACGATGAAAATTATACAGACTAAAACTAAAAACAATAGAAATTGAGTTAATTCATCAATCTATCTATCTAAATATCTATCTATCTTTCTATCGTTCCCACAAGTGTGTCAGCAACATGACTAATAACAAAACGCTACATTTTGGCCATATTCTTCTCCATAGGAAGAAGGTGGGTGGTCACAGACTTGTTCCTCCTGTGAAGCCGAGCCAGATTCATGAGTCAGTTTTCCTACTTTTTTCATTTTTGACCCGTGGGCACCAAAATATAACGACTGAGGATTGCGTTTCAATTTAAAGTTTATATTTATACAGCAAATAAGAATCCACCTTCAACTAAAAAAATTGATTCATGCTTCATATTTTGGAAACCTTAGGTTTCATCAGTCAAGCCCATGAAGATAAATAAAATGTTTTTTTGTGTGTTTTAAAAGAATGTGATTGAGTTGGAATAAGTGATTTTCCTCTGCTGCAGGGCTGTGATCTATATAATGTGATCTATATATATTGGACGGTCTGGGAACAGGGGCGCAACTCTTACTAGTTTTTCCTGCTTTTATAAAGACGCTGAACATTTTGGGCAGCCAGGAGAGCAAATCCACCCAGACCTGCGGCAATCGAGTTAAGCGCCCCCCTCTGGTGTCCGTGCGTACTGCGGCCTTCTCGTGAACAGCTGGACGTCCAACAGTAAACATCCTGCGGCACCATTTAACCTGACATTTCTGGAGCGAGCCTTGAGATAGTATTCACATCATGAATGTGTGCGTGCACGTGTGTGGGAAACTAAATTCAGATCTGCTGAATCGACAAAACAAAAGATGTGCAAGAGGCTTTGGTGGATACCATTCCTTCATCAGGACTGTAGGGGAGCAAGTCACTTTGTGATCAGATAGCAGTGCTCTAAAGACCACAAGTTGAGAACAGGGCATGCATTCAGAGAGAGCTCTTCATCTGCGCCGGACTGCTCTACTGCGCGTGCGTGCGTGCGGGCGCGCGGGAGAGAGGCAGTCGTTCCCTCTTTACGGCCTGGCCGTCTGCCAAGCGGCAATCAATGCAGCCTGAAGTCAACTTCAAATCTGATTCCCGTTTGTCCACCTCAAGACACTCCCTAAAAACAAAATAACTTTCCTTTCATCCCGGGTAAGAGCAGAATATTCTGTTCCGCTCCTTAAATGAATCCAGCTGATGCGAAATTGATGCTCATTTGGTACAACACCGATTGAATTGCGCGGTTGACCCATTCCTGTGTAAAAGCACGTATACAACGTGTTATTATTTACCTGAAACATCTGAGAAAGTCACCTCGCCGGTCAGCTCACAATATATTTGTTTATTGTGCGTTAAAGGAGTCATTCGCCGGAAGTACGTGTTTATCTTTGTCTCTTGTGTGTTATAAGCTGCCCATGCATGCATTAGACACGTGTCGGAACCAAAGATGTATTTTATCTATAAGCGAATGCTCACCCAGAACTGCCTGAACCCCCTCATCCCCGGCGAATCTACGTCAGTTACGTAACACAATTTGACTAAGACCGCCCAAATCGTATCGCATGTATCGTACCACATCGTCGCCGGCGCAGCCTGATGTTCCGAATGTGGTAAGAGACGTTACATTTCCGTGCAGTATTCGACCAATCACTACGCACTAGTGACCTGGCCAATCATAGCACACCTCGCTTTTCGGGTCGATGAGCTTTGTAAAATATCTGCGCGTTTCAGAGAGGCGGAGAAAAGAGGAGATACAAACATACACCGCGTGTTTTAACCTTAAATCGTGTATACACATAGTTTTACATCTAAAGCAAACAATAATATTCGTTTTCTGCCGAGACAAATGACCCCTTTAACGGAAAGTTTACACTCCCAAACAAAGCTGCGGTAGAGAGAGCCATGAACTTTGCCCCACTGACTGACATTAGTTTTTCTGAAACGCTGAAGGGTTTTTCCGCACTTCAGGAGTGCGGAAATTCATTATTTTGAACTATAAGAAATAAATAATTAGGGTTTGAAGGTCTAAGTGTTGCTGTTAGAAGGATTTCACCCAGAAACGAAAGCTCATCATCGTCATCATTCATTCGCCAGGATGTAGTTCTAAACCCATATATGACTCTGTGAAACACAAATGTAGATATTTTGAGAAATGTCTCAGTGGTTTTTGTTCATAGAATGGAAGTCAATGGAGTCCAAAGTTGTTCGGTTACGAACGTTCTCCAAAATATCTTTTTCTGTGTTCAGCAGATTTGGATTGACATGAGGGTGAGTAAATAATGGCAGAATTTTCTTTTTCAGGTGAACAATTACTTTTAAGGTGGTGTAACCAAGTTTTTTTTTACCTAACTGTGTGTTTGTAAAAAGAAATATCCGTGTGCCATTTGTCCCCAACAGCCTCATTGATGAGGATTCTTCCATCACTTCCATCTTGCTGCTTCATTTAATGTGATACTCAGGCCTGACGTAGCGGGCCTTTACTTATAAAACTGACAAAGCCTTGCAACAGTCGTCCTCATATCTGGCTCTGGACACCCCTCGTCTCCCCTGTTGTTTGTGGTTGAGTTGGATCCTTTTGTAACCAATCCGAACCCATCTTATCCCGGGCACCAGAAGTTGGCACGGCTGGCATCTTACCCATTGACCATCATGCAGCCGGGCACGGCCGCTGGACCGCCTCTCATTTCCATCTACAACCATTTCCTTCGCTGAACTTATTTACGTAACACGTTCAAAACCGACACTGCATGACAAAGGTAACCACTGTTCCAGGCTCGTAAATATCGACCGAGCCTGTGCTTTTTCGCACCTATTGTTTATTATTTAAGCGACAGCCACGGGCTTCCCCTGTTCTCGCCGTTTGACAAGCAGAGAATAGTCAGACGTGGTTATTCAGAGAAGCTTATACAGCATCCGAAGTGTTCTGATGGAGGGAGGGGCAGAGCACGGAGGCAGCGTGGATTAGGAGGGCCCGGGCGGGAAGGGGGGGAGTGGTGCATTGTGGGGGAGCAGCCCCAGCTGTCCTGCCGCTGCGCTCGGCTCTGCTGCATACTTCTTCTCCAGCCGTCTGGCAGGCAGCCAATGGGAGGAGGCGAATCAGTGGCACTCGAGTTCAGTGTGTCAGTCTGCGAAGGGATGGGCCAATACAAACACACACACACACACACATACACACACACTGCACCACTGCAGCACTGCCCTACTTTACCTTTCCCAACCATTCATACCTCATCGATGCGCATTTGAACAAACCGTTGCTTTCGGAATCAAATTATTTTCACAAATGGATGCTGTTTGGTTCATGGTATCCAGTCATAACAGAAGCACAGATGAGGGGTTTTACTGCAGTCATAAGCTGCAGCGACGTGAAGCCGTAAAAAACGTACTCAGTTACGCACCCGTACTCACAACGCAGGGCGAGAGGGAGGGGTGTGGTTATGTAGCGTTCTATAAATCGCAAAATACACAAATTTGGGACCCGAGCGCAATGCAAAACACATGCACACAAAGAGCTCATAGAAGTAAATGGTGATCTCAGAGTCGGTCCTCTCGAACGTTTCCTGTGACCTCTGGTACTACTCTAATTCCTGCCCGTGCCACCACCCCGCCTCCTCTCTCTATTTTTTTTACGTTCAGAAGACGACAGGGACCGGCAGCTAGCTTATTAGCTAACTCGAGGGCGTGCTGCACTCAGACAGGTCTGGGTCATGCCAAGCTAAGCCCCTCTTCCTCTCATTAAAGAGCAGCCAGGTAATCGCGGTTAAGCAGCTGCTTGACTCTGTAATGCAAAACAGCAAACATCACTGTCGTTCAAGCCACCTCTTACAGACGCCAAAGGTGGATGTGCAGGAAGGCACTAGGTCCCACTTTGCGCTTCGACAATTATTGTAACCTTAAATGCACTGAGCAAAACACACAATCCGCTTCCCCTTAAAAGAAATTAGCAAAATTGCTTATGAAGGTAAAATATGTGTAAAAATATGAGAAGAGGATGCTGTTTCTTCTCAGAGGCAAAATCTGAGAAGCAATTGGGTCTCCATTCATCTCATTGCTTTTTAGGAGAAACAACTTAAGTATTACTGAGGTGTCACTTTTTTAACACTACCTAATGCTGAATCTCCAGAAACCTTCCAACGAGGAAGGAAAGCAAGATTTTCTTTCATGTGAACACAAGTGTGGCTGTGTTTTACCTCAGAAATAACACATCTCTCATACTTGACATCAAACCCCTGACGTCTTGGGAAATCTTGTCATTTGTTTTCCTGTTGTTTGGTAAGGGGACAGTCATAATTTTTCACACACAAAGAAAAACGTGTTTAATAAGTTGTTTTATTTCTCTGATTGTAACAAACGTGCAAACTGTCTAAAGGAGCGTCTAACAGGAAAACGATCTGCTTGTCAAAGTCATGTCGTGATGGAGATCTTCCGTCTGTCAATCCATCTGGACAGCAGAGATCGCATCCTTCACATTCATAGATCTTGACAGAAAGTGAAATGGTGGTTTTAGCACACGCTCTGGGGCTGTGACGCTGGACCTCTGGCGTGTGTAGAAATGGAGCCAGTACCTACTACACTCTTTGTTCTCCAAGAGATATCCCATTGAGTCCACTGTGCAATGCATTTGAGTATTAAATGACAGTCAAACAAGTTTATAGTCTTTTTGATTTTCTTATACTGTAATACAGCACTTTGATAAACACTTGTTGTTATAAAAAGTGCTTTATAAATAATCTTGACTTGACTTGTGTGTTTCTGTCAGCATTTTATATTGCAATAAACCAAAGAGAAAGATTTATACAAAATGACTTGCATAAGCGCATAAATAAGCTATATTTGCACCTTCTGCATGTTCCCCCTTCCAGATGTTTCTAAATCCACCTTTTGATTGTGAGCTTACTACTTATGGTGGGTGGGGGGTATTAAAAAAGAGGTGAATATGAACAAAAAAAGACCCCCGCTCACATTCTCAGGTTTGGGGGCAGTTAATATTAGCATACTTATTGTTCCTCAGGAGTGGGGTGACAAAGAAAGTGCTTCTCGTTTCAATGCTCCTGAATTGGTTTGAAATTTTCTTTGTGTTAAAAGAAGCAGATTTCCCCGCCCCCGCCTCGCCGTCCGAGCCACAAAAGGCCCATTTGCCAGTAGATGTGTAGGGGATCCATTGGGAGATCACCAAAAAGCACTTCCATCATGCTCTTTAACATAGTCTACGGGTGGACGGCAGAGTGCTTGAGAGCGTTGTTAGTAGCTAGCTGGCCATTAACGGCGATAATATTGATTAGCAACCTATGGTGTTCAAAAACAAATAATTGTGAAGAAAGACTGTTGGTTTGGCGAATGAAAATCGACGAGGGTGAAGCTCACCTTTGTTGTGGCATTGAACAGGACAACACACTGTATGGTGACTGTATCATATGTCATAAGTTAAATCCATATTTATCCATATGCATTTATATTGACCAAATATTACCAATCTAGGTGTAAACATGCTGCCATCTCAAGGAAATTAAATGTTTTAACACATTGTGAACATCGTTCCTTTCTGCATGTTTGAATGATGCTCTGTGAGAGAGGAGCACAGTGGAAGCTGATGTCATTTGTGTCTTTGCATAACATGCATAAAATGACACAAATCTTGCAGTTCATGTGCAGTAACTGAGAGCAGACATGTCCTGGCATGTTGAACAACACATGTTGAGGTCACTCAACACCAAAACTGTTAATAATAATAATATTAAATCATTATAGTTATAGTTTGTTTAGCTGACTATGTGTTCGTGCTTGACTGATATGGGATATTCAAAATTGATTTCACCAACCGTAGGTTAATGTGGTTGTTATATTGTTGGTGTATGTGATGCAATTCAGTTAAAAAATGAATACACTAAAATGATTCATATGTTATATATATTATAATATATATTATGTGCACCAAATTTTGAAATATCTAAAATTTTTGCTTTGATGCTTTAAATCCACAATGGCAAAACAGAAGCAACCTGGTTATTATTGTTATTTAGGAATTGAATGTCAGAGACAACCTAAATGTGCAAACCTGATGCCAAAATGGACTTCATATGCAATTTACCAAATCCTTAAATGTGCCAAACCTTTATCATAACATTTTTGATTTACTGTTATATTGATACTTATTTTGTGCAAAAATAACCAGTTTTACTAATGAGGACAATGGTGACAAATAATAGACTGAGAATAATCAATATTAATGCACACCTCACCCATTTTGTCGTTTTAAGCATCATAAAACAGAACGCAAAAAGAAACAATAACTTCAATTCACATAAAAAACGTGTTGCCACTCTTTAAAGAGACCACAAAAAGAAAAGGGCGGGCCGCGCATGAACTCAATCACCTCCCCTTCCATCCAGAATCCGTCCAATCCACGCGTCGTATGCAAATCAAAACGAAGAGCCGCACCGCTCACGCCCCGCCCAGGCCGTCCGGGTTGACGTCATGCACACATATTCCTCGGTAGCGGCGCGTCTGGCTGCAGAGAGTCAGTCAGACAGAAAAGAGTCGAGCGAGTGCACGAGCAGCAAGTGAGGGTGCGCGCTCGAACGGGAATATCGCCACCGCCGGCATTTCAATAACTTCGGGAGTAACGCGCGTTACGCACTCCGGGATTGCATTGATTTCTTCTTCATGCTCATCGTTTGACCTGGGGAGAGGAAAAGCGCTGCGGTGGGGCTTCGAAACCGGCTCGAGATCCCACCCTCTCTCCGTAAGTTTTCCCCTCTTTGTTTGGAGACCATCCCAAGATGCCCAGCTCGGTGTTCGCGGACATGGAGCGCAACAGCGGCGGCCAGGGGGACGCCCTGGACGACCAGAGAGCCCTGCAGATCGCGCTGGACCAGCTCTCGTCACTCGGACTGGATAACGATGAAAATTTCTTGTACGACAACGAGCCAAGGAAAAAGAGCGTCAACATGACCGAATGCGTCCCCGTTCCCAGCTCCGAGCACGTTGCGGAGATCGTAGGGAGGCAAGGTAACATCGCTTTAAACCAAAATACCGAATCGGTTTGTGTACGCACGCGGTTGTATAAGCATGCACGATGTCACTGTTATAATGTTGTCATGTAACGTTACGTGATGCATGTGGCGCGCGTAATGTAGTTTATAGCCTATTTTCAGCTGTACTACCCTCCTTGCGTCCGACAAAACAAAGGCAGGTAGTTACAGCATTCGCGTAAAACATCGCACTTCAATACATCATCACGTTACATACACAACATCCCATTTTGTCCATTATGCTGGGCCGTTTCCTTAGGCAATGCGTATTTCTTTGTCTCCACGGGCTTTGTTTACACTCCCTGCGCTCTGCGTGTCGGGGATATACTTAACCAGGAAACAGTCAGCATTATTATCTTCTATATCGATTTGTTTTAGTTAGTATCTGACGCGTACTGGTCTAAGTCAAGTCAAGTATGACTGCATGATTTGTGCGTTTTGTTGGGTCCAACTCTTATTTCGCAAAGCTACGGAAAATCCAGAAATTTGCACGCGTTTTCCCCCGTGCTATTTTTGACCCTGTATGTCAAATAGCGAAGTATGTGGTTTGAATTTATGCCACCAGAAAAAAAGTGAATTATTTCCCCCCCATGTTATGCACACTGTGCTTGACAAACGCATGCAGCATATTTTGTTTCGTACCCAAAGTTGATTATCCATCCATCTGTCTTATTTTTATTTTGTTTTTTATTTCTTGTTATTATAGGTTGCAAAATTAAAGCCCTGCGAGCAAAGACCAATACTTATATCAAAACTCCGGTGCGGGGAGAGGAGCCGGTCTTTGTTGTAACAGGCAGGCGGGAGGACGTAGCCATGGCTAGAAGGGAGATCATCTCTGCAGCTGAGCACTTCTCCATGATTAGAGCGTCGCGGAACAAAAACAGCAGTCTGAATGGGACCGCCACCGTACCCGGTCCGCCCAATCTGCCCGGGCAGACCACCATTCAGGTGCGGGTTCCATATCGGGTGGTGGGGCTGGTGGTGGGACCCAAGGGGGCCACCATCAAGCGCATCCAGCAGCAGACACACACCTACATCGTCACGCCCAGCCGGGACAAAGAGCCTGTGTTTGAAGTGACGGGCATGCCAGAGAACGTGGACCGGGCCAGGGAGGAGATCGAAGCACACATCGCCATGCGCACGGGCGGCCTGATCGAATTCACGGACGAGAACGACTTCCACGCCAACGGCACGGATGTGGGTTTCGACCTGCACGGGAACGTCAGTCTGTGGAGCAAGCCCAACTCCAGCGCTACACCCACCTCGGGTCGCAAGCCTTTCTCCAACTACCGCAACGACAGCTCAAGTTCTCTGGGGAGTGCCTCTACCGACTCCTACTTTGGCAACAACAGCAGCCCCCGGCTGGCCGATTACAGCCCCCCAAGCCCCACCCTCAGCTACACTGCCTCCAGCAATGGCAACAACAACAATAATAATATTAACGCTAACGGCAACGGGTTCGTCTATGGCAGTGAGGCCATCTCGCCCGATTGCGCTGATCTGCCCTTCGAGTCCTCGCCGGGATTCGACACCTCCCCCACGCCGCCGGGCCTGATGTGGTCACAGTACGAGCGTGGCTCCGCCACCACGTCTGCCATTTTCTCTGCCAATGCTTCCACCAATGCCAACGGGCTGATGGCCAGTCAGCGGAGGGCCAACGGCACCAGGTTGTCTCCACCACTGCACCAAGCCAACAGCGTCTCTGAGCATCCGCTGGCGCGCCGGGTGCGCAGCGATCCGGGCGGGGGCACCCTCAGCTTCCCTGGCTACTCCCCGACCGGGCTGTCCAACGGCATCGCGGCCCTCTCGGGATCCCACCACCGGGGTGTGCCCTCTGACTCCTCCATCTCCTCATCCTCTTCGTCATCCTCTTCCTCCTCCTCCGGGACGAGCCGCAAAGGCAGCCGGGACTGCTCAGTGTGTTTCGAAAGCGAGGTGATCGCAGCCCTGGTGCCCTGCGGCCACAACCTGTTCTGCATGGAGTGTGCCAACCGCATCTGCGAGAGGAACGAGCCCAAATGCCCCATCTGCCATGCTGCAGTTACTCAGGCTATACGTATATTTTCTTAAAATGGACACGCCCCCCCCCCCCTCCTCGATTACGATAGTGACGGAGCAAGCAAGTCCTCTCATGGCTTTATGAAACTCTTATAAAGTGTGTTATTGTACGTGTATATACTTATGTATCTAGAGCTGCGGTATCCAAAAAGGGAGAGCCCATACCGGGCTATGTACTGTAGCTCGGGACAAATATTTTGAACATCTAATGCATGTTTTAAATATTCAAGCCTAGTATTCAATAGTTTTAGGAAAACGTACACATGAAGTTAAGGACAGCGGTGTCGCCCGGGGTACCCCGGTCGACTGGTAGTAAAAACAAGCCTTTTGATGGAATGTAGTGGTAGCAGACCCTGAGGTTCTCAAATCTCTTCTGTCAGGAACAAAGACCACAGCTTACGATCAAACGTATGGGAAGGAGAGAACGAAAACATATCCTACACGTATATGTATAGATAAACCGACGAGAAATTCCACACAAGTTTTAAATATTCATGACTCATTAATACAGATTGAAGTATTTTATTCTTTTTTGACTTGAAAGATTATATTTCGTATTGCAAAGATGTTTACAGATATTTTAATTTAAGTTCAGTGAACTTTTTTGTAGCTGGGTTCAAATATCTTTTTATTTTTTAGTATGGCCTTACGGCAACGAACACTGTATTGTTTTAATATCGACGATTGAAACGTGGATGGCAGGCAACTCAGACCACCAACCGTGTATTTGCATTTGAACAGTATTCTGTTGGGATGGAGGACTTCTAGGTTCAGCAAAAAAATGAACGAAAACCCACCGTCTTTCGAATCCGTTTCACCCAGCATATTTTCTATTCAGTAATATAAAGCATATTTTATTCTATATTATTACGAAATGTCGAAATGTATAAATCTTAGTACGTTGGGACAAAAAGGAACCGTTTAAGCTTTCTAAAAATTTGTATGAATTAGATTCCAGTGGGTACCACAGAGTTCTGTTGCGCCACTATACGTTTAGGATTTCTATTTTAATACATTTGTTTACCACTTGTTTATGTATATGTAGGTGAAGTTACTTGAGCGTATATGTACTTTATTGAGCAAAGTTTAAAATCAAAGTATATTTTATTTTATGATAAAAGGCCTTTAACCTCATGGTCAAATACTAATATTATATTTGCTGAAACAAGATTTGAAATGTATCAAGAGTTTTATTTTTCTGACATTTAAAGTTCTACATGATAAAGTAAAACTTAAGTAATGGTGCTACTTCATGTTTTTTTTTTAAGTATTTCTATATAAGTCCAATAAAATGGTACATGAACTATTGGTGTGGCTTGGGTTATTAGCAAATTCTGTATTTACCTGCTCTCGTTTTCTTCTTTGGTATGCCAGGTTTCTTTTTAAAGAGAGAGAAAATGTTTGCGTCATTTGCCGTGTCTCCACTGCATCAGCCTGGGGAAATGTTATGTCTGGTTCACATCAGATTATCAGCGTTCAGATCATATCAGTTGTTTTATTACGGCATTAAAAACAAAAAGCTTACCTCAAATAACTGCGCCGCCCCCTCCAGGATTTCACAAAAGTGCAGTAATGACGAAAACATAAACTTCTGGGGTCTTACGTAATGTAAAATACTGTCTGATAGAGGGATTTACTTTTGCTTGTTGCTAAAATTGATTCTATCTCAACATGTCAAGGTCAAAGGTTACGCTAAAATCACAGCGATTTAAAAGTCCAATCCAATCCATTGTTTGTGTTTTCTCAATACAGGGTTTATTCTATATTTCTTCAGAAAGGATTTGCAGTGTCATGTTTTTCTAAGTCATGTTTTTTTACTGACTTGGAAAGTTTAATGATCGGTTTAAAATTGGAAAAATTCTGGCTTCACAAACTGGCCCTCATAAACCATACTATTAGGAAACAATTCCACTGTTAGAAGAAAAGAGCAAGTTCAATTCAGAACACGCCCTGGGTTATATTCACAGTTTGATTTCTTAAAGAGTAAATATTCCTTGATTTTTAAGGTCCTGTTTTGGTTTATGGAGTGTCCAACAACAAGTTTACGTACATAAAAGGTGTAAAAACACTATTATTTTGTTATACAATGCAGTTTTTCTAACCTTACTTCTTAATTGATTCGTTCTCTGAATCATCCGTCTAATCCCCTCCTTTTCCGCCAACCTACTCTGATCTGATTGCTCAGAGATTGTCTAGTCTGCTGTGATTGGTCTACCGTGAATGAGGCTCACCAGCTAAAATGTTTGGGTGAAGTTTTCGTGGGCAGTTTTAGCAAAACATAGGCTCGCGAATCGGACTAGGGACGACTCGTTTGCGTGATTCAGAGTCGACTCGCTTTTTTCCAAGCAAATAACTTTCTCATTCACTTTCGGCTTTACAACTTGGAAGAATGCTTACATTCACACATGGCAACATTACACACCGCATGAAATGTAATTTACATGATCACGTAATATGTACTCTTTAACAAAATTTTAATATTTTTCCTAGGTTGAATATATGTTTGTGTCTTATGTATAGGGGTCATGTCACATCAATGTAGTGTTTACATTTCCTCCATGATGATGGAAATCTACATTATTGTTCAGAAGTTTGACAGAAATGTATACCTAGTCGAATGAAATTAATTTTGTAAACAAAAATATAGTTGTGCCAACATCATTTATTATGTTATAATTTACATTTAACAACAACAAGAAAAAGACGTAGATGTAGCATATGTAAACAACTTAAATAATGTTTTGAAAAGCATCTTAGGATGGGCTCTCAAAAAGCTCCTTAATAAAGAGACGAGAATATTTCTTTAAAACCTTCTATAATTTATTTATTTAAAATATATATTTATAAATATTTATATGTATTTTATATTTCTTCTTTTCAAAGCCTTGAAAGATGGTGTTTAAATTATGCCATCTGTATAACATCATGTAGCCTATAAAAAGTGGGAGTGAAGCTTTTATTAAAATTTGATTTAAATTAAATCGCACATTTGAATGATATAATGGGCTACAAAGACCATAAAACACTTTAAAAGGTATAAAACAATTTTTATCCAATAAATAAACTTTACACTCTAAATTTAAAAAGTTTGTGAGATTGCCTTACAGAGAAGCCACATATATTCAACGTGTACAAAAACGATTGTTTTTAAAACACACATTTTTTGTGTGTTCCTATGTGACCGCATGTAAAAAAAAGTGAAATTCGTATGGTTTAAAGCTAAATTCTTAAAAAACTGTATCCACCAACCATAATTTACCCTAGTTTTTCACAAGTTCTGGCACAGGATGGATGTTATTTTGTGAAAGTGTCAGAATCCAGGAAAAATCCAGAATACCAGTCCAAAAGAAATCTCTCGGTGGCATCGTATTCCCATCCCTCTGCTCCCCTAGCTAATCAAACCGCTGGATATAAGAAGGAAACGGAGACAGAGAATACATGTGGCCGTGTCTCCCAGCAGCCTGCGCTGGATGGGACGCTGACGGTTTTGTAGGAAGGAGGTCATTATCTATTTTTAAATCTCCAACTTGAGCCGTTTGA
The DNA here is from genome assembly GCF_015846415.1 of Triplophysa dalaica. NCBI lineage: Eukaryota > Metazoa > Chordata > Actinopteri > Cypriniformes > Nemacheilidae > Triplophysa > Triplophysa dalaica. The sequence continues at coordinate 32,774,458 of NC_079542.1, forward strand.
GTAGGGAGCATGTACAGACCGCCGTTTCACTGCTCTGCCTCGCATCTGCCATCCGTGATCAAAAAGAAAATCAGTTTTGTTTATTATTCAACCTTGCCGGTTTAAGAGGAAGGGATTGATCTTCTTTGTCTTCATTGGGGCTTGGCTCTTTATGCAGTCATCTTTAATTCATGAGACACAGTGGTGGTCATTGTGTGCTGGAGTGGCTTGGCTCTCATTTGATTTGACTCCTAGCACCTGACAGTGCGCCGCCGCTTGCTAACTAGCATCCAGTATTTCTGTCAAAATGCGGCATCTCGCGAGACCACCTGACGCAGCCGTTCCTGCTAACAGGCCTCCTTCATCAACATACCGTGTTGATGAGCCTATACATCCTACCACTGTCAACTTTAACAACTTAATTGTCCCTAAATTACCTCTCGGAGTCCCCAGAAAGCTTTTGAAATCAAAAGAGCTATTGGTCACGACTCCACGAGGTTTACGCTGAAAGAAATGGAACCAATTAGCCTTTGGGGACCATGCAGGATGACTGCTGATGTGGTGAGCATCTGGTACATGACCAATAAAAACAGGACAAGTTTTAAAAGTGAAAAGTGTACACCAGTTCAGTTGGTTTTAGATTTCCCCATGTTTGTGTATGTTGAGTGTGTGTTTATGGACATATTTGATATTTTATACTGTATTAAGATTAGTAATGGGAGGTGTTGAATCCCATAATGTATTGCGATGGACTGAGTAAAAACATCCACGTTGTGGAACAAAGAGACGAGGATGTCAATTACAAATGTGGCCTACTTTGGTTTCATTAAATGTTAAAAAGAGCCTTCCGAAAAACTCCAAAAGTGGGTAGTAAACATTTATCAGTGTGGTTTTATGAACGCAAAAAAAATAACAATGTTGGCTTTCGTGTTTGTTTATTGCAAAAACAGAGCGAGTGATTTTTTAATAATTGATTTATGTTTAAGTTCTCAGATCGAGTGTATAATGGTGGTGTAGCGTGACTGCGACCTTACGAAAGGTCCAGATGCCCCTCACTCACATCACTGAGCGTTTGTCGTGATGCGTTTAGCATTGATTTCCTTCAGGTTAGTCAAGTCAAGTCTTTTATTGGTTAAAATATATGCTCTATGGGTTGGAGAGCAGGCACGGTTCTATTTAATGTAGCTGATGGTGTGTGTTAATATATACATATAAGAAAGGACATTTCTTCTCAAGAATAAAAAAATATCCATTTAGAACAGCTTGTGAATTTTAATTATAATCTACACACTTCATTTGAATGATATGTTATTATACATAGCCTACTGTATATTGGTATCGTAAAGTATTGGTATTGTAATTGTTTACCCTAAAATGAAAATTCTCTCATAATTTGTTCACCATGGTGTCTCTTCCCAGATACCATTTCACCCTCAAAATCACATGAATTCGTTATTCAAGTGATCCAAACAATTCCACTGGGTAAATAAATGTCACCTGAAGCGAATCAGTTGTGGTCTAGTGGTTAAAGAGTTCGACTCGTAGCCAGAAGGTTGCTGGTTCAATTCTTAGTGCCACCAGCAAATGACTGAAGTGCCCTTGAGCAAGGCACCTTACCCCTGTTTGCTCTGCACTGATAGCGGCCCACTGCACCCTAATTTAGGGTGACCATATATCAACTTTCGAAAAAGAGGACAGTCAGTGGGGGCAGGAGGCAGATGGACACCCACAGCGGGTGGAAGGATCGGGATGGGTGTAAATACTTGACAAATGCGTTAACAAGCATGAAACTGTTATTGAACTTTAATACATAAAGTAATACATGCTTTCCATTCAACTTTTGGCCTTCAGCAATAGAATATGGAATTGCTTAAGTCTTTGTACAAGTGCTTGAAAATTTCCGCGCTGTCTCGGAATCAGGGAAAACCTTTTTTAACAAGTGCAGTCCATTGATCTATAGCTATTGGTATGCTTGGTGGTGTGGAATGCAAAAACGCAGCATTAACAGCTTCATCTGTTTTACCTGGTCTCACAAAATAGTCAGTTAATTTACCTGACTAGCTCTCACCTTTAGCTGCACTTTTGTGTTTTGCGGAGCTTATGTGGGCTTCTAGGTCGCTAGCACCTTTATTTGACACTGACACGTACGTACCAGCTTTGCAGGTCACCCATGCAAACGGGTCCCGTGTGAGACGAAAACACGAGAATTTTCTTCGTAATTGATCTGTGAATTTACATTTATGTTTGGGCATCGTTAACGCTATTCAGGTGCCATGTGCCACCCACTGACAAGCAAGCTGCTTCTCTTGCTATTGGTTGTTGCCGTGGTGCTGAGGGATTGAGATGTACGACATTACCGACCAATAGTGGCGAGCAAGAAGGTCTTGCTTGCAAAAATGATAAAACGCATACATTGAATGACGACTGTAGAACGCAAAACACGAATCTTTAAAAAAAAATCCCGGATATTTTAGGAAATTTTGAAATCCCGTCCGGACGCATTTTTTTTGTCGTAAAAAGAGGACATGTCCGGGAAAAAGAGGACGTATGGTCACCATACCCTACTTGTAAGTCGCTTTGGATAAAAGGAATTCAAAAATAGCGGCGTGTCAATAAGATTTAGTCAGGGATTAATTAAAACTAATAAAATGCTTTCAGGGTTTGGATATTAATTGTATATATTTTAATATAACATTTATAATAAAAGGCAAATAAAAAAAGTACTTTATTTTTTTATTTTTGGTGAGCTATTCTTTTCAATCTCTCTTACATAGTGTCCCCACCAGACGTGACGCAACATGCAAAAAAAATACTAATGTAGAATCAATTATATTTCGTCGCATATCGGCATCGTGGCCGGTGTGCAAAAACTCTATAACATGGAAAAGATAGCTTTTCTTTTTTTTCACATGGTGTGGTTGTTATCTTGACTTATGCAGAAACAGACTGAATCAAATATGCCAAATGATCATAAAGCTTTTTATTGAATATTTTTACAGCTGATTGAATTTGAGTCACTTTTTCACTAATGCAGGTAGGGTTCACGAGATCTCTTTCTTTTATCCACTTTATTTTTAATGACCTGTTACCCGTTGGTAAGGCGATGCCCGCCCTTTGCTTGGCCTGAGGGTTTGTAGAGCATCATAAGTTTCAGCTTGTTCCCTGGCCAATGCGAAGAAATTTGTCATTTGCTGTTTTGATTCGTATGCTTTATACATGAAAAGCAGTATTTGGGTGTGCAGCTTGAATCCTGTAATTTAATGTCTGAGGCCTGTCTTTATGGACGCCGAGGTGCACCGCACACTTCCAAATGACAGAACTGATGGTTTGTTTCTCATTGTTTTACGACTGGGGGTTTTTCACGTTTGATAAGAATGTAAGAAAGCATTCGTAGAAGCGAGCGGGCTGGTAGATTCGGCTTGTCACAAAAAAATCATCCGCAAAAAGTGGAAAATGAACACAAAGACGCATGGGCTGTGATCTAAACGCTTGATAGCTCTCTACGTAGGTAGCATGTTAGTACATCAAAGGCAGAAGTGGCATGAAAGCTGCTGTCTTTTAACGTTCCTTATTGTGGCCAACATCTAATGCAGCATTGCATTTAATCCCTATGGCAAAGAAAGAGCAATCCCATAATGCATTGCAATGACCTCAGTAAAAATCAATGAATTTCAATTCAATAACAAAAATGTCTATAAAAATGATTCTAATTATTTAAATGAATGCTGATCATGTTATCCAATAAATCTGTGTGCATTTCTTAGCAACATGCTAACCTAGCAACATGCTAACGCTAAGCTATTAAAATCAATTTTCTGTGCGTTATGTAATTGTATGACGCATAGACTTGCTGCAGTGCAGCGCACTGGGTTCCAGTCCTGCAATTTGACTTTTAAGAAGTCTTATTATGGCAGCAACGTTGAAATCGTCCCTGACTGAATCCTTAATAAACCCTGATAGTCAGATTTAGAACAGACATCCTACCCCTCTGAGAGAGTAAGATTGCTCTAAATCTAGGGGAAAATGAGTGCGGTTTTGCTAATTTCTTTGTCAGCACGGTCCAACGCACTCTAAATAAATTGTGTTTGCTCTGCTCTTACGCTTTTCCTCCAGGTTAGCGGAGCCGGGAGCTTTAAGACAAAAGCTTTCCCCCCACGCAGGTTTTCAGCACCGAAGATTAACTAAAGGAAGGTGACTCCACATAGAATAACTTCAGAGCTACGTTTCATTCCATGGAATTAAACGTCACGCAAGGTTTCGGACGTTATGAAGCTTCCTTCAAAGATCAATTCCGCCATGCTCCTGCATCAGGGAAAGTGCCAGGGCCAACTTGAAAACAGATGAACCCTCCATTAGGTCATATGAAACTCCTCCATTTCCTTGAATTAGCCGGATGCAATTGTGTGACAGAGGGCATCGTAGGTCAGTAGAAGAAGACTTGCTCTTATCCAATAATCAGTTGAAGTCATCTCTGAGCAGATAAGCTTTTGCACTCCACGGCAAAGTGCTTCCCAGGAAATATGATTAGATCCAAGCACATGTAGCTCGCAGCGCTAAGGTTGGTTTATTTGAGCTCTTATGTAATGCTGTACGCACGTCAGCTGTGCGGAGAAGAAGGCCGTTAATAACTAGGAATGATATGCAGGAACGAGACAAAAGAAGCTAATGAAATATAAGTCTAGCTGCTGGGCGTGTTTTTGAAGCCGAAGGCTTTTGTTACTCTTGCTGAGGGATTTTTATGCAAAAAGTGCAATTAGGTAGGCGTCATAACTCTCTAGATTAGTAATTACTGCCTCGTTTCTCCAGAGGACCTGGAAATTAAACGGGGGAGAAAAAATCTTTTGTTTTGCTACATTTCGCTTCGGGCTACTCCAACTCATTCGAAGCTTTTCATCTTTGCCAATTACGTGGCATTTTATCTGCTTTGTACACTATTTTGGTAGAGCATTTCAAGAATTGTTCTGGACTGTTTTTGCGCTGGATGCGTTGCAATATATTAGAAATAATAGTGACTGTGTTAAAGCCTATCCATGCTGTAGCTGAGCTTTAAAATGCTTCTGTCTCAATGTGTTGCGCTTACCGAACTGAGGTCATTTTCACTTTCAGTCTTCGGGTTTGAGCTGGAATGAGAAAAAAATTCACTTTTAAAGCCAACATTAAAATCTAAATTGACCTTACTTTCTCAATGCACCATTCATCGTTTTTTTTTAAATGAAAATCTTCTCGATTCCGGACCGAATCCTTCTTTCAAAACATTCCCTCCAACCGGTGTTCCATGTAATTTTTAAGTTCTCAGTTGTTGATTCGCCTTAATATTTTGTGTGATCTTCTCTCCTCTCACTGTTAAAGACCCAACTCAAAAAAGTTCAACTCGTTTGTTTTGGTGGTTGAGGAAAAGTCCATGAAAAAGTTCAAAGAACTTCTGGATTAATTTATGCTTTGATCTTGTGGTTACTGTTAGTTATCTGTTGTGTTTAGAGTTTTTTTAATGAATGATGGTTTATTGATTGTTACCATGGTTGAGGTTTGTGTGTTCAATGTTGAGGTGTAAGTGCATGACCCAACATCAAAACCATAATAAATGAACTCAACTCAAAGCAGTTATTTGATCAAAGTTTACTAAAATTGTAGTAAATGACAAAAATATTTGTTTATTTTTAAAGGGAAATCGTGCATTTGCTTCTGTAAGACCCACATTTTGGAACAAACCATTTGACGGTTCGAGATCTTTTTTAACATATTACCATTTAACCGCACACAAATACCCATGAAAATGCACAACCAAATGGTTGTAATTTAATTTATGAATGACAGACTCGGTCTTGTATAAATTTAAATTTTAGCCGATTATTGCTGACTAAAAACAATTATAAACACTTATGAGAAAGTTATTACATTATTACATAATGTCTATCTTTGTATTTGAGAGGCTTTTGAGAGCCCTTTCCAATGATCTAAAGTTTGTCATGAGTAGATTTGACATGAATTTTAAAATGTTAACTTAAACTTAAGTGTTCCACTGAGACAGTTTGATTTCACATCTGAACTGATACAAATACATGTACTACATGTATGTTATTGCATGCTGATGAACCACACAACTTTGCTCACAAACATTTTTTTGTTTTATTGGCACCGTGACTTGTCTTAAATTGACGTTTTTATTATCCGCCTGTCATCTGAATCATGTTATCGGTGCATGTTTAAATCCAATGGCAGTGTTGTGCTGGGACAACAATCCCAGCGATCGCTTAAACTCTCTGGTAACTGATGACAAGAGTCACTGTGTATGACATGTCACCAAGCATTCTTTTATTAATCCCCATCACAATGGCACGATGCTCTGGAGATAAGCCTCTGAGTTTCAGTAATGACTTTCATCCCCAAACACACACTGATTACATTAACTCATTGTTACAGGGCTAAAGTGGCAGATTACTGACTGGCTTTATATAAAGTCAACTGCATTTGGTTTCCATTGTGCAATATGAGCATTAAACTAAAGAAGCTTTATCAGAGCGATCAGTATCGGTTTCTGTTTGATTGGCTCTCAGATGAGCTATATTGTTTTAATATTCAATATGTTTTGGTAGTTGGAAATATTGGCGTTACTTGGGAAAGAGGATTTGACTAAAGCCCGCTCCTAAATATTTAAAACCTGAGACGCATCACACAGACGGTTACCAAACATCTGGCCGTTTTTGAGTATCGGCCGCCCTAGTTGCAGTGTTCAGGACAGTTTTCATTAGCTGGCCCCCGAAGATGGGATTTTGGCATGCTGAATCGGAATCAGCTTTTATATAATACAAAAAGCTACATAGCACTTTACCAGATTTTGCTGTCATGATTGCTGACTGATGTTCCCAATTTCTAATTTTAGCACAAAACTCATCCCAAAATCTTAAAATGTGCCACAGAAATGAAGCCACTTAGTTTTGTGGCTTGTGGAGGACCAACGTGCATTTACTTTTCTAAGAATTCATACTTATTTTCACCCGGTGGATGAAAGATCATCTATAGACTTTGAGAGATTTGTGCCAGCAGAATATTACAGAAATCGACTTGGACCATTAAGGGCCAAACCACCGAATCGGTGACATTTCTGTCCCCAGGCCATAAATGTATAAAAATGAATAAAAAACTGCATTCGTTACATTTCCCCAGGCTTTCCAATACCTGTCATTATACGTTACCCTGAAATATAAAGGTTAAATCCCTCAAAAATCATTTTGTGTAATTACATATTCCATCTATGCTTTGAAATTAAAAAAAAATTATTATATAAAGTAAATAATATTCTAGATATGTGTCCCCTTGTTTTCAGTCAGTCCTGTTACCCTAACACATCCTGAAAGCCTAAAAACGCTCTAAAGACATATTCAGAGCAGATAGTTTCAACATCATGGTCTTTTAAAGGCCATGTGAAAAACCTTCTTTTATTTTATGATATTTTAGCTATGACTGGAGAGGAGATTTTTGGAAAATCATTAGAAAAATCAAATAAGATGTCCTCATCTTATTGGTTTGTTAGACCATTGGGCTTTATTTCATGTATTTGTGATTTTATGTTAAAAAGTCCTGCTACAAAAATACAACCATATTTCTTTTTAAAAAACCCAAAAAATGAAAATAAAACCAAAGCAAAATGGCACCCATTCAGTAGAACGACCCTTTAAAACAACCACTCAAATACCTTTGCAACCAAATAATTCAGTGTTGCATTGTCAAACAAAGCCTTAAATGCAGGTTATAGTCTCGCATCATGTGCATGCAATAGGTATGGCGTAGCACACGCCAAGACGCGTACCCTAAGCCGTGCTCCATGGCGTAGCCTGACGCGCACCTCTCCAAAAATGTAACAGTGCGTCAATTAGCAAACCACGCAAATGCGTAGGGCCCCGCAAGCTTGGGGGCCCCCTAGTGGCTACAAGCTCTAAAATCAATTGACGCTTGATTTAGACACTCAGATACACGCAATGAAGAGCACGTATCAAAGCGGTGCTCAAAAACGAAAGAAAGCAAAGGAAAAGATATCTTATACTAATTTTACGAAAATAGCAAAACAAAGCTATGAAAAGAAGCATGAAAAGAAGAATCTTGCATCTTTTCCTTTCTTATACTCTAGCTAAAAGCATTCTGTATTATTCTGAATAAAACAATGGACACTTTTTCATCCCAAACCAAGAAGATTTATTCTTATAACAAAATATAGAGAATTTTGTGGTTCCGCATAAAATAAATGCATTTTTTATTTGTATGTATAAATGTCTCATTAATTCTATGTACTCAATACTGCTGTGCAATTCAAACCAAGATGTTAGTTAATGTGTGGGGGGCCTCAGGTCTTGACTCTGCTTAGGGCTCCCAAAATGGTACACACGCCCCTGAGCGTGTCAATGCGACAATTAAAGATAGACAGAGAGAGAGAGAGAGAGAGAGAGAGAGAGAAATCAAATTCTCTGCAGATAGCAGACAGTCTGTGGAAGTGTCAGAAGTGTTTGGTTTGTTTGTGTTTGAGATGGCTCTGTTCAGCTCGATGTGGCCTATCAGATCTGAAGCAGGTCTCTGTGTGGCTGCACACGCCTGTTTCCCCTCCAGCCTGTCGCCTCTCACTGCAGTCTCTGCACAACTGCTCTTCTGGGTATACAGGTGTTCATCACACCAGAGTTCACCTGCTTTAAATACTGAAAAGAATCAAATAAATGATTAAACAGGAACGTTTTGTGGCTGTGCCATTTTAAATGAACACAGTTGTGTTGACATCTGACATTTAAGTTTCTTTGGGATTAAACTTGTGTTCTTCACAACATATTTTTGATACAAAATTATACATAGCACCAAAAGAGCACTTTAGGAATTGGACTTTAAGAGCATTTTAATGCTGCTTATGATTTAAGGGGATTCAATTTACCTGGTCTCACCCTAGCACAGCTGCTAATGATCTTAAGAAAGAACCCGTGTCCCTGCAATCGCTTCTGTGAGTGCAAATAAATCTCTTTAACTTATAAAGTACATTTAATGGACTGAAATCCATCACAGCAAATGCTTTTATTCAAATCATTAACTCTTTGTGTCCTCAAACGGCGGCTACATCATTGCTTAATGATACAGAAATGAGAAAAGCGTTTGTGAATCATGCGTAACTCTGACGGGCCTGTTTCTCTGGTCAATGCCAATCATTAGTGTCATTTGAAAAGCTATGCATTTTGTTGTTGTTGTTTTGTAAGATTTTGTACCCATTAAAGAGACGTGTGGGAATTCATTGAAGTTTATTCATCAAGGTTTGGAGTATTTTTGTATATAGACCACTTACACAACGCTGGTCTGGATTTGTTTCAAGTTTTAAACACTACACAAACGTTAAACAGAATATAACCAACAGAAAATGTATAAATGATCTATAACTAACTAAAATGTTCAACTAATATTTTAAGATTTAATTATAAAAGGAAGATTGAGATAATCTATAAAAATAATAAAAACCATAAGTGCTTTTTATATCTTCTTCTTGTCATTTTAAAAATACTTAGTTAAAGTTAGGTGTCAATCTTGGGGTTGACAGCGAATCGATTCGATTTCGATTCAACAGGTTTTCGATTTGATTCAAAAACGATTTCTGCAATTTCACAACGATTCGTTTCGCAATGAAAATCGATTCGATTTGATTTACCATCAAAGTCAATTAAATTCAAAAGATTGTTTCAGAAGAAACAAAAAATTGCTAGCATATATAATAAGATGCTCTAAGAACAGAAAATAGAAGACATTGTAAATTATACGCAAATTTAGGCAAAAACAAACAAAAAACATTGTTGGAAATTCAGAAAGCCATAAAAATATATACAAACATTCTTTATCAATGCATTTTGTTTTGTTTCGTCAATAACTGATCTGTTATATTATTTAATATCTATTTAATATTTATTGATGTCGTTTTAACAATATTTTTATTCCGTTAATCATTATCTATATTCGAAAAGTAAATAAAACGACAATGTGCAGATAACATGATATGTGAACTGACAGCATGTATTTATTGAAAACACATTCTCATGTCATCTGGTAAGTGAAGCACACACATCTGTGCTCTCTCTCACTAATTAAAGGATTTGACGCTTTTAATAAACCTGAAACGTTAATGTGAATTCCTCTCACCGGCTGTGTGAACGTGGATTAAGATGTTAGGGAGAGAAATAACTTTTCTTTCTTGAAAGACAGAATGCACGAATGCAGGCAGATGATCCCGCTGAATCCCAGCTGACCTTCAAACCGCTATCACTCTTGAAGGAAGATGAATAATTCAGCTCTTATAATTAGTTTACTCAAATGACTTTTCCTGCCTTCATCTGAAGAGTTTTCTTTTCATTTACCATTGAATAAGCCCCAAAAGCAAAAGGTCATCTTCAACAATGAAAGTGTTTACTCCAAATATTTTATCTCTTCAATGCACTGACTGACTTTCGTTTTAAAAACTTTTCAGTTCTCAAGGGGTTCTCCAATCGACTCTAGAATCGTTACAAATGATAAATTATAGTAACTTTGTGCAGATGAGAAGGGACACTCCAGCCAAGAATGTAAATTCTGTCATCATTTACCCCCAACATGTCTTTGTTCTGTTCAACACAAAGACAAATATTTTGAAGAATATTGACTACCAGGAGGAAAAATTATTGTACCATTTTTTGTTCGGTTGAACACGAAATGAGATATTTTGTAGAAGATAGGAAAACAAATAGGAAAGCACATCTTAGACTAGCATTAAAATTTTCTCTATGAATGATGTCCCAGAACTGAAAATTGCCAACATTCTTCCAAATATCTTCCTTTGTGTTCAGCAGAATGAAGGCAATTATACAGGTTTGGATCTCAACTGTGATTTTTCTTTCTTATGTAAAGTCTCCAGTGTTTTGTTCATTGAGCAATAGATTATGCAAAGAGCTGCATAAACCAAATTGGTCACTTTTGAGATGTTGAATTTCAGTGAGGATCATCTGCCTTAGCTTTCTTGATAGACAGAGGACAAAGTTTCTATCTCATGTGATACCCATGTATGTCCCTGTTCTCTTTATCTGTAACAAATGTTACTCCATTTACACTCTTTTAGGATGTCAGCTGTCACAGATATTTGCTCCATCACCCCTTTCTTCTCATAGAGCACTAATCTAGCCTTTCACCCTCCTTCCTGCACTGTTAAAACACTGCAGTCGTTTCTTTGATCTAACGGTGCAATTTGCCTGACAATACACTGTAAAAAAAATCCTGTAAAATTTACAGTAAATTACTGGCAGCAGGGTTGCCAGCCAGATACTGTAAATTTTACAGCCACAGTTCTGTAATTTAATTTACAGCCATTTTCTGTAATTGCATAATACAGGAAAAAACTGTAATTTTGAATAGAAACAGTATAATGCTGTATTTTTTACAGCCAATTGCTTGATTTTAATTTACTTTATTTAGAAGAAATACATAATCACTGTATATCCAGTAGTTGTTGCATACTGGATTTACACTGTTTATTTATGTTTTAATTGATACAAAAATAAATTACAGACAAATTTTGTACCTTGTTGTACATAAAATATTTTTATTCAGTTACAACTTCATAGTAGCCAACATGGCTCTTTAAACAATGAATGTTTAAACAATACCTTAACCAACATATCCATGATGTAACAACATCGCATAACAAAGCCCAAGTGAGTCTGTAAAACGTTCCACATCTTGATCCATCAGAGCACAACAAGTAGCTGGAACTATGGAAAAGAAAAAAGAGAATAATTTTAGATATTTATACTCAGAGGAAAAACAGAGGACAACATATACAGTCAGAGACAGAGAATAATACAATGATGTAATTGTATAATGAATTGTGTAATGATGAGATCTGTGTGTGTGTGTGTGTACGTGTGTTCGTACGTGCTTCTTACTTTTCATCGATTTCACTGAAAATTCATCATTGTGTTTAGAAGAGCGGCAACATGTGGTTTCACTGCAACCTGTTACTTCTTTATCCTGGCATTTTAGATGACGCTTCTTGTTCCACTCTCTGGATTAATATCTACAAAGAGTCAGGAAAAACAAAATGTTACATATTAAATATACAAAATATATTATATTAAAACACATGAATTAAATGATCAGCTTGCTAGTGTTAAATAGGGCAGACTTCTAAATAATTTGCCCTAAACAAATCCATCTCTCGTTGAGAGATATTGTTTTAAAGTTCTAAACAGGTATATAACATTAACATATCTATAAAATGCAGGTAAGGAAGTGGTTCAACTAATACCTTTCAGTGGACTCCACGATAGACGCTCCCCCATCCTGGTACTGAAGATTGAATATTTAACATGCTATGATCAGAGTGGCAAGGCCAGACATGAAGCTGTGCTGAGCACCGTCACACACAACCTAACCTTCAGTAGTCAGCATCCAGTGGCCTGCATGGCAAAGTGTGTCCTAAAACAAACAATACCACATGTGACAATAGTTAATAGATACAATACAATTTTATCTTTAAGCTTTTTACATTTAAACTACATTTAAGTATAAGTGATTCTACAAACAAACTCTAAGCAAATTACACAGAGTAACTTACACTTAAAACCGTACTTATACAGAAATGTAAGCCATTTACGTAAGGGATGTCACGATCAAGAAATTGTCACACTGTTATTTGTAACGGGCCGTCTCACTCCTACCCTCTAACGGTCGTATTTGGGAGACAGTCCTGCTCTAACGATAAGGGTGTGGCTAACGTCTTTTGCTCAAGCTCTCAGCTGGCCTCCGTTATGTACACTGTATATCTAGCTCGTTACGTACATTAATCACTTTACTGGGATATCCTCCGTGAACATCGACCTACCGCAAGCTTTGGTGACTCGTTTTAATTTGGGCGCTCGGTTTAACGGATAACTGCATTTGCAAATTTGAATTACACCACAAAATAATCACGACCGAGTGTGGTATTCAATAGTAAATTCCCGTGAATCCCAACAGTCGAAGCATGTAACTTTTACCGTGTCTAGGGCGGGCGCGATGTTCAATATTAAACAAACAACCGTCAATGTACTAATACAATGAACTGTAGCTCCTCACATACCGCCTTCGCACCTGCTGTGTACAAAAACTCGAAATAACGTGAACAACTTCTGTCCTCAGGTGCTATAGCGACGGAGAATGTTTGAAATCTTACCGCGACGGCGCTGCTGAAACCCCGCGCAAGACTCCTTCGGTCCCCGTGGATGGAGGTTGAATACCGGGTTACCAGTATGAAACGCGACTGTAAATACTTCTATATAAAGTTACCAGTATGATAGTTAACAAATATGGAGAAAATAAACGTAATAAAGCACTTACCACAGGTGTGAATCACTCATTTTGCGCACTTCCCCAATCTCGACTGTTGAAGATCATCCCGCCATTGTAGATTTGAAATTTACAGCATTATTCTGTACATTTGAGTTAATCCGTCACGTGACCCCACAATGCATTGCACTTTACAGCAATATTCTGTATTATTTAAAATACAGTCAGCTTCTGTAAAATAACGCTGTAGTTTTTACAGCAATTCGTTACAGTGTAGTCCTATGTCCCGGGCCATCTCTTGTGTTTACGGCTCTTTGTGTGATCAACCCCCGCTTCTGTCTTAAGTTGAGTTCAGTTAAGGATCGCTGTGTACACATTCATGACCTGAAGAGTTTCAATAAAATCTACAAACTAAGATGAAAAACCCGCTATTTATACCAAAACAAATGTTTTCACTTACTAGCATTAGTTCTCTATTTTGTTTTATTAATGACAGTGTTCCCACACAATGAAGCCATTATTAAATTAATGGCCAAGCAGGCTTAGCAACACAAAAGACTTTTGTCAATATCTAAACAACAAAGTTTATTTTCTATGTTTGATATGTAATGAAAAGTACCTAAAACATCTCAAAAACATCTCGAAGAACACACAGCAATTGTTTGTATGCTTTTCCCTCTTTTGTTTTTTATTCATGTTAGTGGAAATCCGAGACTTTTATAAATCAAAGTAGATATGAGACACATCAGACACATGTGACTACCAATGACAAACATATTACCGTTAATATTCAGAAACTGACATTGGCTTTTTTGTCCTTATATAGCCGTGGAAAACATAGATTTTTTTGATACCTAATTGACAATAGGTATGTGTTTAGGTAAAATTATCTGGTAAGATGAATTTATTTCATTCTGTGAACTACTTACAATATTTCTCCCAAATTTGAAATAAAAAATGTTTCTATTTTAATTTATTTGCAGAAAATGAAAATAATTAAAAATATGCTCTGTATTGTATGCTATTGTATGTTAATACAATACATCTAGAAATGATGAATAAATAAAAATGAGGAATGGTCTCTTAATTTTTTCCTTAGCTATACGTTCTATATATGTAATATTAAAGATGTTTTATTGGTGGTATAAAATTTGACGCTGAGGATCCAGCATGGTTATTGAAAACCTGATTACTGTTTCTTACTAATATAATCTTACCTCCCCACTGACATAATGCTATCATGCATTAAAAAATCATTCATGAAAAAAATCTGTAAATAAAATAAAATAAACTGTAGTTAAATTACTTTACTATAGTGTTTTTAACCTTACTATAGTAAGACAACATTATAACAAAATCATATAACATTATAATTTTCTGTAGTTAATATATATGTAGTGTACTACAGTACTTATACTAGTCTTTAGTATATGTATTTACTACTACTATACTGTTATAGTAAATAGTATACTTCATAATTTTTTATGTGGGATAGTGAACAACATAGAACAATATAAAAAAAAACATTTTGGTACTTTGTAAACTGACTTCCATCCTTATAAATGAAAAGCATTAGATAAAAATAATATCAAATTTTAATAAGAATAAAAAACTACCAATACTGAATTTGAATGTTTTTTGTGCTTTTATCTAATTTTTTGTATACGATAAGGCATGTGTGCTGAAATTAGACATATTTACACACACAGAATCATACTACACACACTATGCGCTTGCTGATTTACCCCTGATTTCTTTTACATAAGCCCCGACTCGCAGCTCCAGGCAGACTGATTGATGTAAATATAGACTTGGCTGTATCCAAGCCAGAGAAAGCACACCGTTGAGTCCTTACAAGCGTCTTCTCTGAGTTCTGCTTACAGCATTTATACAGATGACATCCGTGAGTTCACAAACAATCTGTGCCAAGTCTGAAGCTGGAGGCATGAAAGGTGACATCTGGTGAACGCCAGCAGTGAGTTTTGAGCACGGTGGAGGAGTTTGGGGAACTCGGGAGAACTTTATAAAAGTGGAAGGCCTTCAGCGGCAAAGGGCATTGCAGCTGCAGGCGATGGATGTTTGGAACAGATACGTTTTGATGCCTCCTGTGAATGCTTCACAAGAAGGTGTTTCTGTTTTCTGCTTGCTGAGAAGTTGCTCTCGCTCTACTGACTCCATGCCTTCACATAAACCGCTCTAACAAATATCACACAATGATACTCCAAATTGCAAAGATGTTTTGTAAATATAAGGGCTATCAATAAATGTGATTAATATTTAATGCTTTTGTGTCTATTAGTCTTTAAGCATACCATGATGACCAGAATGTTCTGGTAGACACATGGTTAAAATAATAACATAATACAGTGATTCGCATACACCAATGTATTTCCTCCTGGATTGCGTTTATAAGTATCTTCCTGAGATATATAGCCTTCCATTTAAAGACAGATGTTGGTGCCAGCGAAGGTTTCCAGTATTTAGGCTGGTGATGTTTTGCATTCCAGTCATCAGGCTGTTGTACGACCTCAGCTTGCAGGGCTGTAATGCATGAAAGCTAATGAGTTCACTGCCAGAGAGGTCTTGATCAATTATTAACAGCGCTTCAAGTATCACTGTCACAACTAAGCTTTACTTCCGTTTCCTAAAGAGCACATCTGCTGCCATTTGATAGAGCAAAGACTCACCTTTCCTGTCATACCCTCACCACTCCCTGTCCTGTCCTTGAAATCCCTTCTTCTTCTCACTGTAATTGTTTCCTGTCCTGTTCACCCTCTCACTGTAAACATTTCCTTTTCCTGTTTCCTCCTCCTATTCCACGTTCCATGTTCTTCCTCTCACTGTAAACATTTCCTGCCCCATTCTTCCTCTCACTGTGAACATTTCCTGTCCCATTCTTCCTCTCACTGTAAACATTTCCTGTCCCGTTCTTCCTCTCACTGTAAACATTTCTTTCCCTGTTTCCTCCTCCTATTCCACGTTCCATGTTCTTCCTCTCACTGTAAACATTTCCTGTCCCGTTCTTCCTCTCACTGTAAACATTTCCTGCCCCATTCTTCCTCTCACTGTAAACATTTCCTTTTCCTGTTTCCTCCTCCTATTCCACGTTACATGTTCTTCCTCTTACTGTAAACATTTCCTGCCAACTTCTTCCTCTCACTGTAAACATTTCCTGCCCCATTCTTCCTCTCACTGTGAACATTTCCTGTCCCGTACTTCCTCTCACTGTTAACATTTCCTGTCCCGTTCTTCCTCTCACTGTAAACATTTCCTTTTCCTGTTTCCTCCTCCTATTCCACGTTACATGTTCTTCCTCTTACTGTAAACATTTCCTGCCAACTTCTTCCTCTCACTGTAAACATTTCCTGCCCCATTCTTCCTCTCACTGTGAACCTTTCCTGCCCCATTCTTCCTCTCACTGTGAACATTTCCTGTCCCGTTATTCCTCTCACTGTGAACATTTCTTTCCCTGTTTCCTCCTCCTATTCCACGTTCAATGTTCTTCCTCTCACTGTAAACATTTCCTGTCCCGTTCTTCCTCTCACTGTAAACATTTCCTGTCCCGTTCTTCCTCTCACTGTAAACATTTCCTTTTCCTGTTTCCTCCTCCTATTCCACGTTACATGTTCTTCCTCTTACTGTAAACATTTCCTGCCAACTTCTTCCTCTCACTGTAAACATTTCCTGCCCCATTCTTCCTCTCACTGTGAACATTTCCTGCCCCATTCTTCCTCTCACTGTGAACATTTCCTGTCCCGTTATTCCTCTCACTGTGAACATTTCTTTTCCTGTTTCCTCCTCCTATTCCACGTTCAATGTTCTTCCTCTCACTGTAAACATTTCCTGTCCCGTTCTTCCTCTCACTGTAAACATTTCCTGTCCCGTTATTCCTCTCACTGTAAACATTTCTTTCCCTGTTTCCTCCTCCTATTCCACGTTCCATGTTCTTCCTCTCACTGTAAACATTTCCTGTCCCGTTATTCCTCTCACTGTAAACATTTCCTGTCCCGTTATTCCTCTCACTGTAAACATTTCTTTCCCTGTTTCCTCCTCCTATTCCACGTTCCATGTTCTTCCACTCACTGTAAACATTTCCTGTCCCGTTCTTCCTCTCACTGTAAACATTTCCTGTCCCGTTATTCCTCTCACTGTAAACATTTCTTTCCCTGTTTCCTCCTCCTATTCCACGTTCCATGTTCTTCCTCTCACTGTAAACATTTCTTTCCCTGTTTCCTCCTCCTATTCCACGTTCCATGTTCTTCCTCTCACTGTAAACATTTCCTGTCCCGTTCTTCCTCTCACTGTAAACATTTCCTGCCCCATTCTTCCTCTCACTGTAAACATTTCCTTTTCCTGTTTCCTCCTCCTATTCCACGTTACATGTTCTTCCTCTTACTGTAAACATTTCCTGCCAACTTCTTCCTCTCACTGTAAACATTTCCTGCCCCATTCTTCCTCTCACTGTGAACATTTCCTGTCCCGTACTTCCTCTCACTGTTAACATTTCCTGTCCCGTTCTTCCTCTCACTGTAAACATTTCCTTTTCCTGTTTCCTCCTCCTATTCCACGTTACATGTTCTTCCTCTTACTGTAAACATTTCCTGCCAACTTCTTCCTCTCACTGTAAACATTTCCTGCCCCATTCTTCCTCTCACTGTGAACCTTTCCTGCCCCATTCTTCCTCTCACTGTGAACATTTCCTGTCCCGTTATTCCTCTCACTGTGAACATTTCTTTCCCTGTTTCCTCCTCCTATTCCACGTTACATGTTCTTCCTCTTACTGTAAACATTTCCTGCCAACTTCTTCCTCTCACTGTAAACATTTCCTGCCCCATTCTTCCTCTCACTGTGAACATTTCCTGCCCCATTCTTCCTCTCACTGTGAACATTTCCTGTCCCGTTATTCCTCTCACTGTGAACATTTCTTTCCCTGTTTCCTCCTCCTATTCCACGTTCCATGTTCTTCCTCTCACTGTAAACATTTCCTGCCCCATTCTTCCTCTCACTGTGAACATTTCCTGTCCCATTCTTCCTCTCACTGTAAACATTTCCTGTCCCGTTCTTCCTCTCACTGTAAACATTTCTTTCCCTGTTTCCTCCTCCTATTCCACGTTCCATGTTCTTCCTCTCACTGTAAACATTTCCTGTCCCGTTCTTCCTCTCACTGTAAACATTTCCTGCCCCATTCTTCCTCTCACTGTAAACATTTACTTTTCCTGTTTCCTCCTCCTATTCCACGTTACATGTTCTTCCTCTTACTGTAAACATTTCCTGCCAACTTCTTCCTCTCACTGTAAACATTTCCTGCCCCATTCTTCCTCTCACTGTGAACATTTCCTGTCCCGTACTTCCTCTCACTGTTAACATTTCCTGTCCCGTTCTTCCTCTCACTGTAAACATTTCCTTTTCCTGTTTCCTCCTCCTATTCCACGTTACATGTTCTTCCTCTTACTGTAAACATTTCCTGCCAACTTCTTCCTCTCACTGTAAACATTTCCTGCCCCATTCTTCCTCTCACTGTGAACCTTTCCTGCCCCATTCTTCCTCTCACTGTGAACATTTCCTGTCCCGTTATTCCTCTCACTGTGAACATTTCTTTCCCTGTTTCCTCCTCCTATTCCACGTTCAATGTTCTTCCTCTCACTGTAAACATTTCCTGTCCCGTTCTTCCTCTCACTGTAAACATTTCCTGTCCCGTTCTTCCTCTCACTGTAAACATTTCCTTTTCCTGTTTCCTCCTCCTATTCCACGTTACATGTTCTTCCTCTTACTGTAAACATTTCCTGCCAACTTCTTCCTCTCACTGTAAACATTTCCTGCCCCATTCTTCCTCTCACTGTGAACATTTCCTGCCCCATTCTTCCTCTCACTGTGAACATTTCCTGTCCCGTTATTCCTCTCACTGTGAACATTTCTTTTCCTGTTTCCTCCTCCTATTCCACGTTCAATGTTCTTCCTCTCACTGTAAACATTTCCTGTCCCGTTCTTCCTCTCACTGTAAACATTTCCTGTCCCGTTATTCCTCTCACTGTAAACATTTCTTTTCCTGTTTCCTCCTCCTATTCCACGTTCCATGTTCTTCCTCTCACTGTAAACATTTCCTGTCCCGTTATTCCTCTCACTGTAAACATTTCCTGTCCCGTTATTCCTCTCACTGTAAACATTTCTTTCCCTGTTTCCTCCTCCTATTCCACGTTCCATGTTCTTCCACTCACTGTAAACATTTCCTGTCCCGTTCTTCCTCTCACTGTAAACATTTCCTGTCCCGTTATTCCTCTCACTGTAAACATTTCTTTCCCTGTTTCCTCCTCCTATTCCACGTTCCATGTTCTTCCTCTCACTGTAAACATTTCTTTCCCTGTTTCCTCCTCCTATTCCACGTTCCATGTTCTTCCTCTCACTGTAAACATTTCCTGTCCCGTTCTTCCTCTCACTGTAAACATTTCCTGCCCCATTCTTCCTCTCACTGTAAACATTTCCTTTTCCTGTTTCCTCCTCCTATTCCACGTTACATGTTCTTCCTCTTACTGTAAACATTTCCTGCCAACTTCTTCCTCTCACTGTAAACATTTCCTGCCCCATTCTTCCTCTCACTGTGAACATTTCCTGTCCCGTACTTCCTCTCACTGTTAACATTTCCTGTCCCGTTCTTCCTCTCACTGTAAACATTTCCTTTTCCTGTTTCCTCCTCCTATTCCACGTTACATGTTCTTCCTCTTACTGTAAACATTTCCTGCCAACTTCTTCCTCTCACTGTAAACATTTCCTGCCCCATTCTTCCTCTCACTGTGAACCTTTCCTGCCCCATTCTTCCTCTCACTGTGAACATTTCCTGTCCCGTTATTCCTCTCACTGTGAACATTTCTTTCCCTGTTTCCTCCTCCTATTCCACGTTACATGTTCTTCCTCTTACTGTAAACATTTCCTGCCAACTTCTTCCTCTCACTGTAAACATTTCCTGCCCCATTCTTCCTCTCACTGTGAACATTTCCTGCCCCATTCTTCCTCTCACTGTGAACATTTCCTGTCCCGTTATTCCTCTCACTGTGAACATTTCTTTCCCTGTTTCCTCCTCCTATTCCACGTTCAATGTTCTTCCTCTCACTGTAAACATTTCCTGTCCCGTTCTTCCTCTCACTGTAAACATTTCCTGTCCCGTTATTCCTCTCACTGTAAACATTTCTTTCCCTGTTTCCTCCTCCTATTCCACGTTCCATGTTCTTCCTCTCACTGTAAACATTTCCTGTCCCGTTATTCCTCTCACTGTAAACATTTCCTGTCCCGTTATTCCTCTCACTGTAAACATTTCTTTCCCTGTTTCCTCCTCCTATTCCACGTTCCATGTTCTTCCACTCACTGTAAACATTTCCTGTCCCGTTCTTCCTCTCACTGTAAACATTTCCTGTCCCGTTATTCCTCTCACTGTAAACATTTCTTTCCCTGTTTCCTCCTCCTATTCCACGTTCCATGTTCTTCCTCTCACTGTAAACATTTCTTTCCCTGTTTCCTCCTCGTATTCCACGTTCCATGTTCTTCCTCTCACTGTAAACATTTCCTGTCCCGTTCTTCCTCTCACTGTAAACATTTCCTGCCCCATTCTTCCTCTCACTGTAAACATTTCCTTTTCCTGTTTCCTCCTCCTATTCCACGTTACATGTTCTTCCTCTTACTGTAAACATTTCCTGCCAACTTCTTCCTCTCACTGTAAACATTTCCTGCCCCATTCTTCCTCTCACTGTGAACATTTCCTGTCCCGTACTTCCTCTCACTGTTAACATTTCCTGTCCCGTTCTTCCTCTCACTGTAAACATTTCCTTTTCCTGTTTCCTCCTCCTATTCCACGTTACATGTTCTTCCTCTTACTGTAAACATTTCCTGCCAACTTCTTCCTCTCACTGTAAACATTTCCTGCCCCATTCTTCCTCTCACTGTGAACCTTTCCTGCCCCATTCTTCCTCTCACTGTGAACATTTCCTGTCCCGTTATTCCTCTCACTGTGAACATTTCTTTCCCTGTTTCCTCCTCCTATTCCACGTTCAATGTTCTTCCTCTCACTGTAAACATTTCCTGTCCCGTTCTTCCTCTCACTGTAAACATTTCCTGTCCCGTTCTTCCTCTCACTGTAAACATTTCCTTTTCCTGTTTCCTCCTCCTATTCCACGTTACATGTTCTTCCTCTTACTGTAAACATTTCCTGCCAACTTCTTCCTCTCACTGTAAACATTTCCTGCCCCATTCTTCCTCTCACTGTGAACATTTCCTGCCCCATTCTTCCTCTCACTGTGAACATTTCCTGTCCCGTTATTCCTCTCACTGTGAACATTTCTTTCCCTGTTTCCTCCTCCTATTCCACGTTCAATGTTCTTCCTCTCACTGTAAACATTTCCTGTCCCGTTCTTCCTCTCACTGTAAACATTTCCTGTCCCGTTATTCCTCTCACTGTAAACATTTCTTTCCCTGTTTCCTCCTCCTATTCCACGTTCCATGTTCTTCCTCTCACTGTAAACATTTCCTGTCCCGTTATTCCTCTCACTGTAAACATTTCCTGTCCCGTTATTCCTCTCACTGTAAACATTTCTTTCCCTGTTTCCTCCTCCTATTCCACGTTCCATGTTCTTCCACTCACTGTAAACATTTCCTGTCCCGTTCTTCCTCTCACTGTAAACATTTTTCCTGTCCCGTTATTCCTCTCACTGTAAACATTTCTTTCCCTGTTTCCTCCTCCTATTCCACGTTCCATGTTCTTCCTCTCACTGTAAACATTTCCTGTCCCGTTCTTCCTCTCACTGTAAACATTTCCTGTCCCGTTATTCCTCTCACTGTGAACATTTCTTTCCCTGTTTCCTCCTCCTATTCCACGTTCAATGTTCTTCCTCTCACTGTAAACATTTCCTGCCCCATTCTTCCTCTCACTGTGAACATTTCCTGTCCCGTTATTCCTCTCACTGTGAACATTTCTTTCCCTGTTTCCTCCTCCTATTCCACGTTCAATGTTCTTCCTCTCACTGTAAACATTTCCTGTCCCGTTCTTCCTCTCACTGTAAACATTTCCTGTCCCGTTATTCCTCTCACTGTAAACATTTCTTTCCCTGTTTCCTCCTCCTATTCCACGTTCCATGTTCTTCCTCTCACTGTAAACATTTCCTGTCCCGTTATTCCTCTCACTGTAAACATTTCTTTCCCTGTTTCCTCCTCCTATTCCACGTTCCATGTTCTTCCTCTCACTGTAAACATTTCCTGTCCCGTTCTTCCTCTCACTGTAAACATTTCCTGTCCCGTTATTCCTCTCACTGTAAACATTTCTTTCCCTGTTTCCTCCTCCTATTCCACGTTCCATGTTCTTCCACTCACTGTAAACATTTCCTGTCCCGTTCTTCCTCTCACTGTAAACATTTCCTGTCCCGTTATTCCTCTCACTGTAAACATTTATTTCCCTGTTTCCTCCTCCTATTCCACGTTCCATGTTCTTCCTCTCACTGTAAACATTTCCTGCCCCATTCTTCCTCTCACTGTGACCATTTCCTGCCCCATTCTTCCTCTCACTGTGAACATTTCCTATCCCGTTCTTCCTCTCACTGTAAACATTTCATGTCCGTTCTTCCTCTCACTGTAAACATTTCCTGCCCCATTCTTCCTCTCACTGTGAACATTTCCTGTCCCATTCTTCCTCTCACTGTAAACATTTCCTGTCCCGTTCTTCCTCTCACTGTAAACATTTCTTTCCCTGTTTCCTCCTCCTATTCCACGTTCCATGTTCTTCCTCTCACTGTAAACATTTCCTGTCCCGTTCTTCCTCTCACTGTAAACATTTCCTGCCCCATTCTTCCTCTCACTGTAAACATTTCCTTTTCCTGTTTCCTCCTCCTATTCCACGTTACATGTTCTTCCTCTTACTGTAAACATTTCCTGCCAACTTCTTCCTCTCACTGTAAACATTTCCTGCCCCATTCTTCCTCTCACTGTGAACATTTCCTGTCCCGTACTTCCTCTCACTGTTAACATTTCCTGTCCCGTTCTTCCTCTCACTGTAAACATTTCCTTTTCCTGTTTCCTCCTCCTATTCCACGTTACATGTTCTTCCTCTTACTGTAAACATTTCCTGCCAACTTCTTCCTCTCACTGTAAACATTTCCTGCCCCATTCTTCCTCTCACTGTGAACCTTTCCTGCCCCATTCTTCCTCTCACTGTGAACATTTCCTGTCCCGTTATTCCTCTCACTGTGAACATTTCTTTCCCTGTTTCCTCCTCCTATTCCACGTTCAATGTTCTTCCTCTCACTGTAAACATTTCCTGTCCCGTTCTTCCTCTCACTGTAAACATTTCCTGTCCCGTTCTTCCTCTCACTGTAAACATTTCCTTTTCCTGTTTCCTCCTCCTATTCCACGTTACATGTTCTTCCTCTTACTGTAAACATTTCCTGCCAACTTCTTCCTCTCACTGTAAACATTTCCTGCCCCATTCTTCCTCTCACTGTGAACATTTCCTGCCCCATTCTTCCTCTCACTGTGAACATTTCCTGTCCCGTTATTCCTCTCACTGTGAACATTTCTTTTCCTGTTTCCTCCTCCTATTCCACGTTCAATGTTCTTCCTCTCACTGTAAACATTTCCTGTCCCGTTCTTCCTCTCACTGTAAACATTTCCTGTCCCGTTATTCCTCTCACTGTAAACATTTCTTTCCCTGTTTCCTCCTCCTATTCCACGTTCCATGTTCTTCCTCTCACTGTAAACATTTCCTGTCCCGTTATTCCTCTCACTGTAAACATTTCCTGTCCCGTTATTCCTCTCACTGTAAACATTTCTTTCCCTGTTTCCTCCTCCTATTCCACGTTCCATGTTCTTCCACTCACTGTAAACATTTCCTGTCCCGTTCTTCCTCTCACTGTAAACATTTCCTGTCCCGTTATTCCTCTCACTGTAAACATTTCTTTCCCTGTTTCCTCCTCCTATTCCACGTTCCATGTTCTTCCTCTCACTGTAAACATTTCTTTCCCTGTTTCCTCCTCCTATTCCACGTTCCATGTTCTTCCTCTCACTGTAAACATTTCCTGTCCCGTTCTTCCTCTCACTGTAAACATTTCCTGCCCCATTCTTCCTCTCACTGTAAACATTTCCTTTTCCTGTTTCCTCCTCCTATTCCACGTTACATGTTCTTCCTCTTACTGTAAACATTTCCTGCCAACTTCTTCCTCTCACTGTAAACATTTCCTGCCCCATTCTTCCTCTCACTGTGAACATTTCCTGTCCCGTACTTCCTCTCACTGTTAACATTTCCTGTCCCGTTCTTCCTCTCACTGTAAACATTTCCTTTTCCTGTTTCCTCCTCCTATTCCACGTTACATGTTCTTCCTCTTACTGTAAACATTTCCTGCCAACTTCTTCCTCTCACTGTAAACATTTCCTGCCCCATTCTTCCTCTCACTGTGAACCTTTCCTGCCCCATTCTTCCTCTCACTGTGAACATTTCCTGTCCCGTTATTCCTCTCACTGTGAACATTTCTTTCCCTGTTTCCTCCTCCTATTCCACGTTACATGTTCTTCCTCTTACTGTAAACATTTCCTGCCAACTTCTTCCTCTCACTGTAAACATTTCCTGCCCCATTCTTCCTCTCACTGTGAACATTTCCTGCCCCATTCTTCCTCTCACTGTGAACATTTCCTGTCCCGTTATTCCTCTCACTGTGAACATTTCTTTCCCTGTTTCCTCCTCCTATTCCACGTTCAATGTTCTTCCTCTCACTGTAAACATTTCCTGTCCCGTTCTTCCTCTCACTGTAAACATTTCCTGTCCCGTTATTCCTCTCACTGTAAACATTTCTTTCCCTGTTTCCTCCTCCTATTCCACGTTCCATGTTCTTCCTCTCACTGTAAACATTTCCTGTCCCGTTATTCCTCTCACTGTAAACATTTCCTGTCCCGTTATTCCTCTCACTGTAAACATTTCTTTCCCTGTTTCCTCCTCCTATTCCACGTTCCATGTTCTTCCACTCACTGTAAACATTTCCTGTCCCGTTCTTCCTCTCACTGTAAACATTTCCTGTCCCGTTATTCCTCTCACTGTAAACATTTCTTTCCCTGTTTCCTCCTCCTATTCCACGTTCCATGTTCTTCCTCTCACTGTAAACATTTCTTTCCCTGTTTCCTCCTCCTATTCCACGTTCCATGTTCTTCCTCTCACTGTAAACATTTCCTGTCCCGTTCTTCCTCTCACTGTAAACATTTCCTGCCCCATTCTTCCTCTCACTGTAAACATTTCCTTTTCCTGTTTCCTCCTCCTATTCCACGTTACATGTTCTTCCTCTTACTGTAAACATTTCCTGCCAACTTCTTCCTCTCACTGTAAACATTTCCTGCCCCATTCTTCCTCTCACTGTGAACATTTCCTGTCCCGTACTTCCTCTCACTGTTAACATTTCCTGTCCCGTTCTTCCTCTCACTGTAAACATTTCCTTTTCCTGTTTCCTCCTCCTATTCCACGTTACATGTTCTTCCTCTCACTGTAAACATTTCCTGCCCCATTCTTCCTCTCACTGTGAACCTTTCCTGCCCCATTCTTCCTCTCACTGTGAACATTTCTTTCCCTGTTTCCTCCTCCTATTCCACGTTCAATGTTCTTCCTCTCACTGTAAACATTTCCTGTCCCGTTCTTCCTCTCACTGTAAACATTTCCTGTCCCGTTCTTCCTCTCACTGTAAACATTTCCTTTTCCTGTTTCCTCCTCCTATTCCACGTTACATGTTCTTCCTCTTACTGTAAACATTTCCTGCCAACTTCTTCCTCTCACTGTAAACATTTCCTGCCCCATTCTTCCTCTCACTGTGAACATTTCCTGCCCCATTCTTCCTCTCACTGTGAACATTTCCTGTCCCGTTATTCCTCTCACTGTGAACATTTCTTTCCCTGTTTCCTCCTCCTATTCCACGTTCAATGTTCTTCCTCTCACTGTAAACATTTCCTGTCCCGTTCTTCCTCTCACTGTAAACATTTCCTGTCCCGTTATTCCTCTCACTGTAAACATTTCTTTCCCTGTTTCCTCCTCCTATTCCACGTTCCATGTTCTTCCTCTCACTGTAAACATTTCCTGTCCCGTTATTCCTCTCACTGTAAACATTTCCTGTCCCGTTATTCCTCTCACTGTAAACATTTCTTTCCCTGTTTCCTCCTCCTATTCCACGTTCCATGTTCTTCCACTCACTGTAAACATTTCCTGTCCCGTTCTTCCTCTCACTGTAAACATTTCCTGTCCCGTTATTCCTCTCACTGTAAACATTTCTTTCCCTGTTTCCTCCTCCTATTCCACGTTCCATGTTCTTCCTCTCACTGTAAACATTTCCTGTCCCGTTCTTCCTCTCACTGTAAACATTTCCTGTCCCGTTATTCCTCTCACTGTGAACATTTCTTTCCCTGTTTCCTCCTCCTATTCCACGTTCAATGTTCTTCCTCTCACTGTAAACATTTCCTGCCCCATTCTTCCTCTCACTGTGAACATTTCCTGTCCCGTTATTCCTCTCACTGTGAACATTTCTTTCCCTGTTTCCTCCTCCTATTCCACGTTCAATGTTCTTCCTCTCACTGTAAACATTTCCTGTCCCGTTCTTCCTCTCACTGTAAACATTTCCTGTCCCGTTATTCCTCTCACTGTAAACATTTCTTTCCCTGTTTCCTCCTCCTATTCCACGTTCCATGTTCTTCCTCTCACTGTAAACATTTCCTGTCCCGTTATTCCTCTCACTGTAAACATTTCTTTCCCTGTTTCCTCCTCCTATTCCACGTTCCATGTTCTTCCTCTCACTGTAAACATTTCCTGTCCCGTTCTTCCTCTCACTGTAAACATTTCCTGTCCCGTTATTCCTCTCACTGTAAACATTTCTTTCCCTGTTTCCTCCTCCTATTCCACGTTCCATGTTCTTCCACTCACTGTAAACATTTCCTGTCCCGTTCTTCCTCTCACTGTAAACATTTCCTGTCCCGTTATTCCTCTCACTGTAAACATTTCTTTCCCTGTTTCCTCCTCCTATTCCACGTTCCATGTTCTTCCTCTCACTGTAAACATTTCCTGCCCAATTCTTCCTCTCACTGTGACCATTTCCTGCCCCATTCTTCCTCTCACTGTGAACATTTCCTATCCCGTTCTTCCTCTCACTGTAAACATTTCATGTCCGTTCTTCCTCTCACTGTAAACATTTCATGTCCGTTCTTCCACTCACTGTAAACATTTCCTGCCCCATTCTTCCTCTCACTGTAAACATTTCCTATCCCGTTCTTCCTCTCACTGTAAACATTTCATGTCCGTTCTTCCTCTCACTGTAAACATTTCATGTTCGTTCTTCCACTCACTGTAAACATTTCCTACCCCGTTCTTCCTCTCGCTGTAAACATTCCCTGCCTGATTCCTCCCCCTATTCCACGTTCCATGTTCTTCCTCTCACTGTAAACATTTCTTTCCCTGATTCCTCCCCCTATTCCACGTTCAATGTTCTTCCTCTCACTGTAAACATTTCCTGCCCCATTCTTCCTCTCACTGTGAACATTTCCTGTCCCATTCTTCCTCTCACTGTAAACATTTCCTGTCCCATTCTTCCTCTCACTGTAAACATTTCCTGTCCCGTTCTTCCTCTCACTGTAAACATTTCTTTCCCTGATTCCTCCCCCTATTCCACGTTCCATGTTCTTCCTCTCACTGTAAACATTTCCTGCCCCATTCTTCATCTCACTGTAAACATTCCCTGCCTGGTTCCTCATCCCATTCCATGTCAACATCCTTCCTCTCACTACAATCATTTCCTGCCCCGTTCTTCCTCTCACTGTAAACATTTCCTTCCCTGTTTTTTCCTCCTATTCCACGTTCCATGTTCTTCCTCTCCCTGTAAACATTTCCTGCCACATTCTTCCTCTCACTGTAAACATTCCCTGCCCGGTTCCTCCCCCTATTCCACGTTCTTCCTCTCACTGTAAACATTTCCTGCCCCATTCATCCTTTCAGTGTAAACATTTCCTCCTCCGTTTCCTCCTCCTATTAAACATTCTATGTTCTTCCTCTCACTGTAAACATTTCCTGCCACATTCTTCCTCTCACTGTAAACATTCCCTGCCCGGTTCCTCCCACTATTACATGTTCTTCCTCTGACTGTTAACATTTAATGTCCGTTCTTCCTCTCACTGTAAACATTCCCTGCCGGTTCCTTCCCCTAGTCCACGTTCCACATTCTTCCTCTCACTGTAAACATTTCCTGCCCCATTCTTCCTCTCGCTGTAAACATTCCCTGCCTGGTTCGTCCCCCTGTTCCACGTTCCACATTCTTCATCCCACTGTAAACATTTTCTGTCCCATTCTTCCTCTCGTTGAAAAAAAATTTGGCCGCCTCCTTACTCTCACTGTAAACATTTCCTGCCCTGTTATTCCTCCTAATCCACGTTCTTCCTCTCACTGTCACTCTAAGCGTTACTTGCTGCGTTCTTCTTCTCACTGTAAAAGTTTCCTGCCCCATTCTTTCTCTCACTGTAAACGTTTCCTATCCCATTCCTCCTCTTAATGAAAATGTTTCCTTTCCCTTTATTTCTCCTACTGAAAACGTTTCCTGCCCAGTTATTTCTCTTACTGAAAAAGTTTACTGCCTTGTTCTTCATCTTACTGTAAACGTTTCTTGCCACGTTTTTCCTCTCACTGTAAATTTTTTCCTGCCCCATTCTTTCTCTCACTGTGAACATTTTCTGTACAATCTTCTTCTGACAGCACACATTTCCTGCCCTGTTCTTCCTGTCCTCACCTCTATACTTTTAACTTTAATGTTCTTTCTCATCCCATTGCTTCCTGTCCTGTCATGTCCACCATATTCTATATTCCTCTCACTCCAAACATATCCTGTAAGGTAGTGTTCTGTCCTCATCCCATATACTTTTCACTTTACTAATTTCTGGTATTTTCCTGTTTCTTTCTGGCCTGGCCTGTCCTGTCCACCCCATTCCATATTACTCCCACTGTATACTAATTTCCTGTCCTGTTTATCCTATCTCATATTACCCTGAATGTGATTACATTTTTCCTGTCCTGTTCTCTTCCCATATTCCTCTTGATGTTCTTATTTTGTCCATGTCCTGTCCTGTAGGGTCCTTTCTTCTCTATTTCATATCCTCCTTGTTGTGCAGATGTTCTTTCATGTCATGTACTGTTGTGTTCTGTCCTCATCCCATATTACTCTCACTGTTTGTGTTTTCTACATTTCTGTTCTTGCATTGTCCTGTATTGTCTGGTCCTCCCTATACCATATTCTTTTACTGAACTTATCTCCTGTCATATTCATATCTTGTCATGTTCTGTTGTTTCCTGTGGTGTCATTTTCTGTCCTATAGTATAATGTCCTTTATATTTCTTTCAATGTATTTGTATCCCTTTCCGTCCTGTCACCCCTGTTCCATACTCTTCTCACTGGTCTTGTGTTATTTTCTGACCTGTCCCCTACAGACCTGTCATGCCCTCTGTATCCCATATTATTCTCACTGTACACATTTCCATTCCTTTACACTCACTGAACTCCCTTCCTCATCCTCACCCCTCCACACTCCTCACATTATCATATTCCAACACGCTCTGAGTCCAATAAAACGATTGATACAGATGATGTGTGGGTTGAGTGATATGCTTCTGGTGTGAAAGAGAGGAGGAGAGAGCTTGTGTAGTGAGCAATTAGAAGGGGCTTTTTCAGCATGTTTATACCCTTTCAGAGAATATGATATCACTCACCGAGAATTTCCTGCTGCCTGTATTTTTGGACACAATGAACCCAGGAGAGCATGGCAGACTGTGAAAACTGTGAGGATTCTGGCTTCCAAAGAACAACATTTCAATGTCACATCAATCCGCCTGGCCACAGCACAACACAGATTCACACTGGCTTTGATGAGCAGACTGACTGGTTGAATACATCGCTATGCATTCTTGTAGATGGTACACTGTCACTGTCATGAAATCCCTACATGGACCCTGAGCCTCGGCCTGAGACTATAACACACTAAAGCAAGATGCCGGCAGTGATTGCTGAACACGGGGAAATGATGCACAGAATCTAGTAAATTTATATTCTTTTCATTAGATTTTCAAGGTGAGATTTCATTGCTTTCTTTGAAGCACACAACATTCTTAAATCATAACAGGAAAAGATGGATCATCAGGTTTTGCACAAACTTGTGGAGTCCATGCCAGCTGAAGTGCATTCTGTTACAAAGCTATAGGGGACAAAAAAATCTGCAAGTCATGTTAAAATTTCTAGTAAACTTTACATTTTAATTGCTATTTCGATAAGATAACAAGGCAACATTTTGGAATCAAATGGTCTAAAGTAATGGTTGCAAAATTCACTGGATGCTAAATTTATTGTAATGCAATAAAGTTTAGATTACTTGCTGATTTTATTGTTATAAAACCGTCGTCTATTTTATAAGTAAAGCATCTAAGTGACTGTGGTGTCACTAAGAGGCCTTGCATTTATAAATTTGTCAGATGCTTCATTCTCATATTTCATAAAATATCATAATCTCTCTGTCTCTCTATCTCTTTGTATCTCTCTCTCGCTCTCGCTCTCGCTCTCTAACCTCCGATTATGTGAGTACATTGAATATGGAAATATGAAGTCCACCCACTCATGTTTGTAGCTGTGGTCTGCTGCTCTCAGCTGGGATTTATCAAACTGCAGCTGGACTTCACAGAAGTGCACACAAGTACTACTGGAAACAAACAAATCACAAACATTTGCTTTTTCTCCACCCGGCATTTATTCTATCTCTCACACACAGAAGCGCACGCACATTTGCATCTCTCGTATCAAGTACTAAAAAATTGAACTGTTTCCTATACTAGAACGACACCATATGTAATGAAAAATATCCATTAATTATACCCCACTTACATGACTCATCACTTAGACTTTAATTTTCTCATAAAAGACTACTAATGTACTTTATGTATCATTTACACGTTTATGGTATATAGAGCATAAACGTAAGGCATACCATTTTCATTCACTGTATGGTTGTTACTGTGTGTTTTTTTATTGATTTGATTGAATTCATTACATCAGAATTTGGTTAGAATGTAGATTGTAGAGGTCAAATAGTCTGGATTTGAATACATTTAATGAGAAATGTTTGATCTCATATTGAGATCTTCAATAATAATATTTTGATTGCAGACTTGACAAATCTGAGCTCAGTTTGACACATTGTTGACATCTCTTTAATGGAGACATTTGGAGATTTTCCATTTCCATTTAATCATTTAGCAGACGCTTTTATCCTAAGCGACTTACAGAGAGTTCAAGGATCAATAAGCGATATGTCTTACAGGAGCCATAATACAATAAGTAACTTGTTTCAACAAATGCCAGAACAATACATGTTGAGAGAAAGAGAGAGAGAAAAAAGAGAGAGACAAAGAGAGATTTATGCTGTTTTTCTCAGGAGAAATATCCGAGACTCAGGTGAGACCTAAAAAGAAGTTTCCATTTGCTTTCTGGCTTTTATCTGGTTGACATCTAGAACAAAATAAATGAGATATTTAAGAGCTCTGATCTGTGATTTATATTGCTTACGGTTAGTCATATTTTTTCCACAGTAAAAATAAAAGCATTAGAATTAGGCATTAAAATGTCCTGTAATGTTTTCCTATGAGGAAGATGAGCCGTACCATTCTGAAGCTTATTTGGTGTATTTTCCAAGCATGCCCTTTTGCAACGATCCAAGTACAATTCCATAAAAACTTATGTTTTAATAAACAGAATGATTTGATGACCGGGAAACTGATCTAGGATCAGCAGTGCTCAGAGTCAGCGGGGCCAGACATGATTAAGAGGGCAGGTGGTTACATAGCTGAGCTACCAACCATCCAAGCGCTCACATATTCATTTACACTGCAGAGATGTTTGACCAGAACCGAATAACTTATAATGCTCGCGGCATGAATTATCCAAAACACACAGACCTATCACAGCTTATCATCAGAACAGAGAATTTCACTTGAAATTTCCCAAATAGTCCACTCAAGCCACCAAAAGAAGGCCATTTCCAAAATATGTAGTCACATAAACATGTTAAAGATGTGTTGACAAAACTCTACACAGATAAGCTTAAAGAAACAAATAAACTAAATGCGCTCATCTGGAAAGTGTTGAAGCTCATGATAATGCCATTGCAACCCAACAAACGCGTTGATTCTCAAACACTAACCAGCAAATCACTGGATGCAAGAGTGTTCACACACCAATGTGAAAATCAACAAGAGATTCAAACAAAGCAGAGGTTTACATTTACAAGTTTAAAGAAAGAGGAAATAAACGTATTCTGTTCTGTACACAATGTTTACAGCTTAGTTGTAAAAAGAGTAAATCACCCAGTAAGTATCATGCGCCAATAAACATCTAAGAGACACAAGCCACACCCTTGTCACATGACATGTTAGCATATTTAGCATTTTTAATTTAAAGGTCCAGTGTACTAAATTTAGCGGCATCTAGGCGGTGAGGCAGTGAATTTCAACCAATGGCCGAACCGCTCAACCACACCCCCCCAGTAGAAGTACTACAGTGCCTGTAACAAAAAATAAGATAAGAACAGTTGGTCCGTTTAGAGCTACTGTAGAAACAACATGGCGAATTCCATGCAAGGGGACCCGCAGTGTGTGTAGATAGAAAAAGCGCATTCTAATGTGAAGACATGTGCAATGCATTATGGGAATATTCTGTGAAGGGTTCTGTCGTACTATTACATTTTTATATGTTTTTTGTGTGGGGAAAGCTATTACTTTAACGCATCGTATCTGCTGTAATGCCTCAATGGTCATGCTTCAAAAGAATGAACCAGAGCAACCACAGAAGTCCCGCTACGTCGACATTTGGGACAGCGTCAGTTTCCACTGCATTGCTGTGGTGTACTGCTACTTTTAGGAATTTTATATTCTCCAGCAGTGCAGCAAGGTGATGGAAGCAACCTGTTAAATCAATACCACTTCTCCGGGAAATGAAAGAGGTTTAGGGGCACATGACCTCAGAATCGTGCCGGTGGCAGGCGAGGCTGTAACTCGCAGCCTGACCCACTTAAATTTGCATTTCACATCTCTCTGGTTTGTGACGACCTGATCGGAACAGTTTTAGCACTACTGTGAGAATCGCTGAGTGGGACAGAATGGAAAGTGGTTTGATAGGGCTTGATGCCAAGTAGTTGGTTGAAAAACAAGTGTTGAACATTTCTGATTTGTAAACTCTTTCCGAAGCCAAATGTCAATAAAGTTTTTGTTTCCTTGCATCTGTACAGGTCAGGATAGAAATCTGTATTCCCATTGGTTCTGTAGGATGCCTATGACATGACATCAACGTGACCTCTGTTTGCTTATTGTGTTGATGCCCGTTTCTTAAGCACACACACTTTGTGAGAGGCATCTGGTGTCAGGAATGCACATGATGAGTTGGCATATAACCAGTGATTCAAATGGACTAAAATTAACAGCTTATTGTTGAGCTCGGCATTCAACAGAGGAAATTCCTGGCTCATTTCGAAAATGTGTCTAATCTATTGCAGGGATCAATGCTTGATAAAAGAATGTATGTTAGATATCTAGCTAACAGGGATATAAGAACTCGGAACTCTAACTATTGTTCTCTGAAAGCACTCTAGAAGGTATCAAAAAACCTCCCAGACAGAAAAGATAATTGATTGAATGGTGAATCTTTGCTTTCTTAGATTCATTCGGACAAGTTTGCAATACTAAATTTTGATTACTGTATAGCTAAAATAAATTTTACTACAGTTCACGTAAATACTATTCTAAAAATGCATAAATCAAACACCTTGACTTGTGCAACACAAAATGAGCAAGAGGAGACTGATCTCAGAACTGTATGCACAGACAATGCTCATTGGTAAAAAACACACGAGCTTCGCAGACCCTAATCACATGCACATATCTTCTAAACAGAGGGAATCACAAAACTAAAAAGAATATGTCGAACTCTTCTGAATATCTACAAGAAGTGAACATTAAACACTATCAAGTCTTTAACTTTAATAATAAACATATAAAATTATCCTATTTTTAAAAATGTACTCTCGTAATGCAGTCTGGCGCAAAGCATGATGGGAATCTTTTCTGCGTACAGGCAGGATCTGCTCTCCACTGCCTCTCGCTGGTGTAGTTAAGTAATTGCTTCGCTTGCCGCTACTTGCTTGATTTAAGTAAAATATACTAAAGGCGAAAAGTTAGTTGTTTTATTTCCCCTGCAAGTAATCGTAACTTAATAAAAACTAGTAAAATGTATACATTTTGACAACAGAGTAAAGTTAACAAATAATTTGTAAGTAAGGACAGCCGTGACATTATGTCAAAATCATTCTTGCAGAAACCTTAAAAGAGCATTTAATCAACATTTTATGCCATAGCCAAAGTTGTAAAAAAAATCTTACATTGTCAGAGAAGTGGGTTGATGGAAAATGTTAGCAAAAGATTTCTAGAACATTTTTTGTTAGCTGAGTGTGTTTCTGTTTACTTGTTTGATTATTTTTGTGAGGGCCAAGGTTTGCAAAATGTCATGCCACAAATGTAGTGTACATTTTAAATAATTTTATAGAATAAACACACTGAGAAAAAGAACACAGTTTCTCCTTGACTTGAAAAGCTCTGAAAAGCGGGAAGAGCTGTTTTCTCTCCTCAGTCACATTAAGAAGAAGTTTTGTTAGAGCACCACCCACCTCAAACCTGAACTGCACTGAAACACCGGCACGAGCATCTATCTGTGGGTGCTTACAGACAACAGCCAACAGCTTGACCCCGCAGACAAGAGAAAATGACCTGGGATCAGTGAAACACATACAGACAGAAAGATTTAAAAACATTCAAATACAGCAGATGAGACGTTCAGACCGCTTTCTGTCCAATTCTGAGCCCGACGACTTTAGCTGACCTTACTCCCACACGCAAGAGAAAGTCTCGGAAGGTACGACGAGCTGAACAGAGATCTTAAAGAAACAGTACAGACACAAATGAAAATTCAAAACTAACTATTATTCTTTTTTTCTATGTCCAATTAAAAAACAAACCATTCCTTTTCTATTTTGTATCAATTGAGCAAAAAATACAAAATGTTTTGTAAATGTGCTTTGACTTTGTTTGTGAATCTTGAAAGCCTTGCTCCCCTTTCATTGCATTTTAAAGTTTGTCCCTTTATGTTCAACAGAAGAAAGAAAGTCTCGGAGGTTTGGAGGGACATGAGGGTCATTTAATGATTTTCATTTAGTCCGTTCTGTCTCGCTCACATGCGTGCCCTTTTGAAAACTCACATATTGCCTTCGTTTATCGAGACACACTCCATTTGGGAACGCACCCTGGGTAAAAGCTCATCACTCATTTCCTCTAAGCCGTTTAAGAGTGTCACCTGAGTCCCACTCGCTCCGCGGCCCACCTCCAGGCCGCCAACTAATGCCTTCTCATGCTTTTAATATACAAGAAATATTGACGGTTATTAAATGTTTTAGTAACAGACGACTCATGCTCTCCAAGGCTCATATGAACTTCATTAGGGCCACGGTTGATTCCCATGAACACGTGTGTGACCTGACATTATAGCGTGCTAATGAAATCTGGCTCAAAGCTTGAGTGATGAAGCGGTCACCTGTGGGAGGCTGAATTATGACATTGGTAATGTTCGACTCTTGACAACGGGAAACTGGAGCCAGCTCTTCTCAGTGTGGGACAAAATAATTAGGCTTTTAAAGTCAAAATGGGCCATACGGTGTCTCGCGTGATCTCTGCCTGTTTGATCGGCGGTTGACTGAGGAAATATTTACATTCACAGTCTTGTTGCCGGATTTCAATAATGTGGTTTTACTTAAACGCATGGTGGATTGGCTTTGTTCGGTGCCTTTTTTTTTTAAATATGTGAAGACTTATTAGTGTGTTTACAGGGAATATTGACCCCTCCTTCCTAACTAAGTGAGCTGTCTCTACCCTAAAAAAAGTTTAATGCTTCTAAACTATTTATTTTGATACAATTATTTTTTATTATATATTTTTTACTGTATAATTTAAGAATAAAATAATATGTAATTAATAAAATAATAAGCAATTAATACAAAACTTGTATTTCCTTTAGCTAAGTAGTAAGAGCATTGCCTTAACAACGCAAGGTTGTGGGTTCGATCCCAGGGGATTGCATGTGACTAAGTATAAATGTATAGGATAATCCAATGTAAGTCTCTTTGGATAAAAGCGTCTGCCAAATGCATAAATGTAAATGTAAATATACTTTATTGTTTATTAAGTGTTTTCTTCCTTATAATTGTGATATGTATATGTATAATATTTATTATAATTATACACTATTTTATATCATATATTTACATATTTAATTTAATTTTGTGCTACAACATTGTATCAGGATCAAAATAATGCTAGAACAATAAATTGGTTAAATAAACATATAAAGCATAAACAATATTATTTAGGCCAAATTTTAGGGCTTTTCCCACAGGGTAATCCCATGATGCATTACGGCGCTCAAAATAAATTAGATGTGACCAATGAAGCTATAGAACTAGCAAGGAAGCACGGTTGTACATAATGTCCTAACCGATTTTTAAGCATGTTTGCCTGAGTTTCAATGCATTTGTCTGTTTGTTTATGTGGGCAGGTCTGAATGTGACAACACCTGTGCAGCTGTATCTGTAAACTACATGTATGTAAAGAATATTAGTG
The DNA here is from genome assembly GCF_015846415.1 of Triplophysa dalaica. Classification (NCBI taxonomy): domain Eukaryota; kingdom Metazoa; phylum Chordata; class Actinopteri; order Cypriniformes; family Nemacheilidae; genus Triplophysa; species Triplophysa dalaica. Next base: position 32,811,479 of record NC_079542.1, read on the forward strand.
TATGTGTTTCAAAACAGGCCCGAACAAGTCTTCCAGCGTTTCCAAACCTCCTTTGCATGAACAAGCACGCTACGCAGTGGGACCGAAGCAACAAGTGTGAGGTCAAATGTACTCTTGTCTCCCTGGTGTACAGTATTCTCCGGCCATGGGGGAGATCGTTCTGGGAACAGCAACGCTTATAGTAAGACCTGGGAGAAGGAAAACTAATTTGGCTCCGTCGTGAACATGTGGCGGGTGGTGACCGCTGACGTCTATAAATAAATCTGTCTGGGTTGGCTGTGAATCTGTACTGTTGGCACAAAGTGAATGATGTCATTGTTCATTTAGAAAGAAAAGACAATGCACATCTGCAAGGAGACAAAAGGTGCAGGAGGAAAGTCCCAATGCACGACACAGTGGGGCTTTAATTATAAATATTATAAAGAAAATAGGCCATGGGTTTGGAAGTGAGAAGGAAAATACAAAAGAAACATTTTAGTTTCTGTAAGCTTAACTGTGTTACAATAATTAAATTAGAAACTGGCACTTTAATTTAAAAAAAGAAAAATAATGTCTGTTTGTCAGTGTTTCATCTGATTGAAAACATTTTTTATACGACCCGATGATCTATAAATGTTGGTCAGTCATAGTGAGATGCGAATTAATGAAAATGCGTGACCGTGTTAATATTTGTATATTTGTGTTTTTTATTTTTTTATCATCATTAGCAATGTTCTGTTTTTATTTATTTATTACCTAATTATAATTTTTTGACAGAAAAATACATTTTATTGGTGAAAATTTGTATTTTATATACACACCAGAAGAGCGTGCCTTTTAAAGTCACCATGAAATCAATCAGGAAAATTCTAAGTGTTTTACAGTGTTGCAGTGATTATTATAATCGATTTATCCGTGCAGACTACTTTTTTTTATTCATTTGCACTTAGATCTTTAATCAAAAACATTTAGCTCATCTTCCCCTCTAAACAACAACTCCTCACCACATGACGCCAGCAACAACAAAGAGGTAGGACTACTGTCCAACGGCCAGTCATTTTAGCCCTCCCCTCCAGACCCAATTTACAACAAACCAATCAAAAAGGGGCCGACAAAATACAGTCATATTTTCAAATTTAAGATCTGTTTCACTCGGAATTACTTCAAGATACGGAAAAGAAGTCAATCGCAACTTCCGTTTCATTGGTGACTTTAAAGAACTTTACATAGTTTTAGTACTAGTATTAGCAAATGCTGTTAAGTAAATAAATTATATTGTTCCAGTGAGGAAACAACCAACTCGTGTTTGTGAGACAACAACATGGTCTGATTTAAGGCTTGTACTGCTTAATGAAGTCTTGTTCACACTGACTTAAAATCCCAAGAGCGACACTGAAAAACCAAGATTCCTTGAGCGGGGTTGTGCTTCTCTGTGATGAAAGCAACTTGCGCTCTGTTGCTTTTTCTCCAAATCCGAGTCAAAGTAATTCCCTTTGTACTCCTAGAAATGCATCATCTCTCTCACACAGAGTCTGGTTGGCCATCCGGGCCTTTTTCAAACAAAATTGATTGTATAATTAGGGATAAAAAACGCAGCAGAGGCCCTACAAATCGCTTCATATTCTTCTAAAACCAAAAATAACTCAAATAATAATTTGGCAATCTGTGGTTTATTTTGGTATTATCAAAGACAATTTAATGCAGAAATGAGTCCATTTATAACAATAAGTGGGAAAATCTATATGATGGCTGTAGAAAAGGAAGTCCTGCCTTGCTCATGTAAGGCTGAAAGGAATAAGACCAAGACATTAATGGTTTCTCTCGCACACCTGCCGTTTTGCTCCAGGAAACATTTATTAACCCATTTGGATGATTTTTATGTTGGATATTTCTTTAACAACTTCAACAAGGTTGGATCTATACATGGACATAAAGTTATATATATTTTATATAAAAATATATGTTTTTTATACAGTATATGGTTGTGTTTAACTGAAAGAAGGGAGTAATCTGAGATTTGTAATGAGAGAATGTTAATCAAGGAACTGTTCCTTTAAGAGGCCCTATGGTATAATCTACAGTACTGCAAAATAAACTTTCCAAAAATTCAACAGCGCCTGTAAGAATACACCTGCAGATTGTGTGATTATGAATGATTGACAGTATGTGTATGTAGTCTTATGGGGTACAACAATCAGGCCTGATGTAGACAGTAACTGCAAACAGGTCAATAGTATTGAATGATTGTTGATTGTGGTTACATACACGCTCACGCTTCCCTCTTTGCACATGTTGTACACTTTATAGACGACCTGAGGGTTGCGATTTCTTTCCATTGTTGTCTCTCTGTGTTCTCTCATGAAAACAAAGATCCGCCCATTTCCCCCCTTACACAAAACACTGTGGGGTGAGAGTAAGCGTTTCTTCCACACGCAGCGCTGATCCCAAAACCTTCACACTAGATTCACACTCGTACACCCAGAAATAAAAATACTGTCATCGTTTACTCACCCTCATTAAAACCAGTATGACCTTCTTTCTTTTGCAGAACACAAAAGAACATGTTGAAAAATGTTTGTAACCAAACAGCGCACTTATTGACCTTATAGACGTAAATATCTTTTGAGTTCCACAGAAAAAAGTGTCAACCCGGTTTATAACCACATGAGCGTGAATAGATGATGACATTTTTTAAGTGGCTTAAACTTTCCGATACACTGTGGATTTGTGGACACGTTTATGAAAACTGTTTCCGTATCCTCCGATTTATCTGAATTTGTTATATTGGGTTTTGCAGCAGTGCGTTTCTTAATTTAACTCAAATCCAAACTGGATATGTTGGATGGCAGTCATCTGCGTGTAAAGCACATGCCAACTTTATGATACAACAGAAGGATATTGAGCAAGAACATTTTTTGATGTGATTTGATTTATATATATTGGTTGAAGCAAGAAAGGTGGGCACTACATACAATATGCATGGGGGGTAGGGGCTGAAAAACGTACAAGAGCTTGAAACAGTCTATTTCCCTAAAACAAGCCTTTGATTTGTTATATATACCTGCTTAACCTGTTGAAAAAAACAGCATATGCTGGTAAGGTAGGTTTTGAAGCATAGTAACTGGTTTGTGCTGGCTTAAGCTGGCCATGTAGTGGTTTAAGATGGTCATGAGCAAAGACCATTTTAAATCAGCACAAGACCATCGTAAACCAGAAAATAACCATCTTAAACCAGCAAATTACCATTTTAAACCAGCACATGACCATCTTAAACCAGCACATGACCATCTTAAACCAGCATATGACCATTTTAAACCAGCACATGACCATCTTAAACCAGCATATGACCATCTTAAACCAGAAATGACCATCTTAAACCAGCACATGACCATCTTTAACCAGCATATGACCATCTCAAACCAGCAAATTACCATTTTAAACCAGCACATGACCATCTTTAACCAGCATATGACCATCTTAAACCAGCAAATTACCATTTTAAACCAGCACATGACCATCTTAAACCAGCACATGACCATCTTTAACCAGCACATGACCATCTATAGCTAAAATCAGCAAATGACCAGTTTAAACCAGCACATGACCACCTTAAATCAGCACATGAGCAGTCTTAGGACCAGCTCATGACCATCTTAAATCAGCACATGACCACCTTAAATCAGCATATGAGCATTTTAGACCAGCACATGACCATCTTAAATCAGCACATGACCATCTTAAATCAGCACATGACCATCTTAACCAGCATATTACCATTTTAAACCAGCAAATTACCATCTTAAACCAGCACATGACCATCTTAAACCAGCACATGACCATCTTTAACCAGCACATGACCATCTTAAACCAGCACATGACCATCTTTAACCAGCACATGACCATCTTAAACCAGCACATGACCAGCTTAAATCAGCACATGACCATCTTAAACCAGCATATGACCATCTTAAACCAGAAAATGACCATCTTAAACCAGCACATGACCATCTTTAACCAGCATATGACCATCTTAAACCAGCAAATTACCATTTTAAACCAGCACATGACCATCTTTAACCAGCACATGACCATCTATAGCTAAAATCAGCAAATGACCAGTTTAAACCAGAACATGACCACCTTAAATCATCATATGAGCAGTTTAGGACCAGCTCATGACCATCTTAAATCAGCACATGACCACCTAATCATATGAGCAGTTTAGGACCAGCTCATGACCATCTTAAATCAGCACATGACCATCTTAAATCAGCACATGACCATCTTAAATCAGCACATGACCATCTTTAACCAGCATATGACCATCTTAAACCAGCAAATTACCATTTTAAACCACCAAATTACCATCTTTAACCAGCAAATGACCATCTTAAACCAGCAAATTACCATTTTAAACCAGCACATGACCATCTTAAACCAGCACATGACCATCTTTAACCAGCAAATGACCATCTTAAACCAGCACATGACCATCTTTAACCAGCACATGACCATCTTAAACCAGCACATGACCAGCTTAAATCAGCAAATGACCAGTTTAAACCAGCACATGACCACCTTAAATCATCATATGAGCAGTTTAGGACCAGCTCATGACCATCTTAAATCAGCACATGACCAGCTTAAATCAGCAGATAACCAGATGAAACCAGCAAATGACCAGTTTAGGACCAGCTTAAACCACCACATTATCAGCCTAATCCAGCACATGATCAATTTAAACCAGCACACGACCAGTTTAAACCAGTAAATGCTTAAACCAGCAAATGACCAACTTAAACCAACACATGACCAGTTAAGGACCAGCTCATGACCATCTTAAACCAGCACATGACCATCTTAAACCAGCACATGACAAGCCTTAATCACCACATGTCCATCTTAAACCAGCACGCGACCAGTTTAAACCAGGAAAAGACCTGCTTAAACCAGCATATATCAGCCTTAATGCTTCAACACCTATCTAACCAACAAATGCTGTTTTTTCAACAGGGTAGTTAGTTATGGTACACATCTAATACACACTTAAAAGATCTCTTCTTGAAACATGACTCAACCAAAGCATCGTTTCAAAATCCATCAGACAAAATCCACCTTCATTTAACAGCCAAATATAAAGCTGACTTAACACAGGAAAGAGACAATAAAAGTGGACCGGCACGCTCACTGGAGTGTTTTTGGAGATTCGAGAGAAGTAGTGTAGTTAAAGTGGTAAAAACACAAATGAGAAAGGAGAACTTTGATGTCCACCAAAGCCAGAGGGCTAAGAGCGCATTACAGCGTACAAACACATGCAGAGCTGTTTGCTCCCACACCTGCAAGCTGTTAAAAATTACAGCCGTCCCGTTTGTAAAGAACCACCTCACTTGTTAATGCAGTGTGCTCAGGCATATCTGAGTAAGAGAACACTCGTTTTCTTCTTATTTGTAGGCTTTGCTCTGAGGTCCTTTAAAGGTTTCCATGAGAATGTCCACCTGTATCGGATTTTGTTTGCTTTCGTAGGGCACAAAAAGTTACTGAACTGCTGGTTTGCAACTAGCTTTTTACTTTTATCATAAAAAAGCTTGCCAATATTTTTTTGCAAAAAAGGCGTCTTTATTTTATATGGAAAAATATATTCATTCACAGTCAAGTTTTTCCTCAGGAGTGAGTTTGGAGCTTGGAGCATCACAACTATGCTGCCATAAAAAACACTGACATATAAAGAGATCATGTAGATACACGGTTAAAGTATTTGAACAGCGACAGTCACACTAATCCTACCCTGAGAAAGAAAAAACACAGATCCCTTTAATATCTCAACTGGACGAGATGAAATAAAGAGCAAATGGAAACGTGCTTGAAGTGATAGTTCACCCAAAAATGAAAAATAATAATAAAATAATAAATTACTCACCTTCAAGTTTTTCCAAATCTGTATAAATGTCTTTGTTCTGATCTACACAGAGAAAGATATTTGGAAGAATGTTTGTTACCAAACAGATATTTCCCCCCATTGACTTCCATAGTAGGAAAAAATACTTTTTCATTTAGTTTGTTCCGTGGAACACAAAAGAAGACATTTTGAAGAATGTAGGACAGTAAACGGTTCTGGAGCACTTTTGACTATTGCATTTTTTATATCTTTCTCTGTGTTTGTCAGAACAAAGACATTTTTGGGTGAACTCTTATTTTCGTCTCAGATATTACTCCTGAGTCAGAAATCTCACCATTATGGTTTCGGTAGAGATCTCAACAATGTCTCAAACTGAGCTCAGATTTGTCAACTCTGGGATCAAAAGTCAATATCTTTGAAGATCTCAACATGAACTCAAAGATTTATCATCAAATAAACCCAAATCCAGGTTATTTTAGCTCTACAATCTACATTTATTTTACACCTCCATACTATGACATCAATGACAACAAATATGTTGTTTTTGCATAAAAGCCAAGAGTTTACCAGATTTAAAAAAATCAAAAAACTGTCGGTGGTTAACGCCATTCTTTCTCAGTGTGAATGGGCCTCAAACCCTCTATAATCCATTGGCTCTAAATCATGAATATTCGTGCTTCTGAATGCAGGCTGAAAGGAATTGTCCACCTATGAGATGATAAGTAAAAAAAAGAAAATTCCACAACAAACAGACCTCCCCCAAGTTTTTTAGGTGAACCAAAACATTATGCTAAGTAGCGTCAGTATCTGGCCTCAGCTGGAGAAGGAGGGACACATGGTGCTTGCTGGGTCATGAACAATGTCTTGGCTTCGGTTGGTCTCCCGCTGGGCTGTGAATCAGCAGGCCTGCTGTGAGACTGAGATGGAAGATTCTATACCTTCAGCGAAGGCCTTTAGATGGGCGGTCAGATGCCATGAAGCACGTCGTCCCTCTTTCATATCTGTTCCGCTAAATTGCATTCTGTAAACTCTGTGTTCCTTTTATATCCCAGTGAGCATAACAACGTTGTGATTTGTTTTTGTGAATAGGTTGTGATGTCTTTTAGTATGATTCTGTTGTTGATGTTGTTAGGATGGTTTTATTGTATTTCGTAAAAAATGTACAAGGTGGCTAATTTGTAAAAATTCATCCAATGTAAAACAATGTTTTGCTATGTTTCCGTTTTAAAAACGCTCTTCATCCACACTAGCGCGTTCATGTATTTTCCAAGTTCTGCCCAAACGTCCTGAACACTTTTGAACATTTTTGCCGTATTATAATGTTAAGCTTTCAAAAACCTCCTTTGTCGTTGACAAATACGCCGTCTCAGTGTGCACGGAAGGCCAAAATGGAGAGAAAAAGATGCATTTTCAAATGAAATCGTATTTATAGGGACAGGTTCTAAATCAAAGTATGATCATAGTTACGAATTAGTTACGAAAATAGTTACGAATCGCTATTGAACAAACAAGTGTAAGTAATTATGTAATTCATCTACTGAACATCCAAAAGTCTGGACTATTACTTGTATTCATGTTTGATGTAAAAATACCCACCCAATTTGACATTTATGTATATTAAACTGTTTTGTAATTTTTTATTTAGTTGCAACGTGGAACATGCACACAGGATTATGACGAACATATGCTAAAATTTTAGCCAGCTCTGTTACATACGCCACACGTAATGACCAACATTTTTCACGCGGTCGCTTCAAGATGCACCTCGGATGATGGTTAATGACTTAAGTCAAATTCTCCAAACACTACGTCATACATAAACATCCAAAATGAAAAAGGCTTCAAGAGATACACCCACAAATATGAAAAGAGCTAAAAGTATCCAAGTAAGCTTTTGCACTTACTCGAGTCTTAATCTTAGAGGCACTCAACAATGCTCAGCCACAGTGCTATGAGAGCGGAAGTGGCTTAGCTTGCTGAGATTTTAGTGGAAGTATGTCAACAACGCCCCGTGTGAATAAACCCCGTTTGGCTACAAAAGTATTTAAAAATTGAACTGAATTTGTAATCAAAAATCGTTGGAAAATGATATACTGGTCACTTTTTAGTTTATTTAAAAACAATATAAAACTGTAACATCGTCTCACTACAAATATTTCTGAATTGATATACTGTAAGCTCATTACCTTACTGTAAACACAACATCTTGCACAATTTTGCAGATAAAAAATCTCAAAGGGCTTTGCACAATGGGCTCATCCATTGGATGCATTGGGTGATCTCCACAATGAAGTTTACTTCCATTGTCCACCTCTGTCAATTGTTATATAGCTTTTGAAAAGCAAATGGCCCTTGTTCGGCATTAATCGAGTCATTCCCCCTCTTAAACCCCCTTTAGTGTCAGCGCAAACTCGCATAAACTGAAGAGGAGATTTGACTCATGAGGCCGGCTAGAAGAAAGCCAGCCTTACTGATTCGAATGGCCGGGAAAGGCCTTTTGAGCCCCAGGAGTGCGTACGGACAGCGCTGGCTGGGAATAGATTGATGAGGCAGCTAAGTGGGCCTCAATGAGCCGATGAAAGAAGGTGAAAAGCCCACACGTAATCAGAGCCCAACGCCACTCACCGACATTTCCATAATGTGCCACTCGCTGATGGTGCCTGATGTAAGATTAAATATTTTTTGTGTGATGTTCAATGCATTCTAATGATGTACTTGAAAACAGATTCACTTGAGGAATGGAGTTGAATCGAGGCGGTTAGTGAATATATGAATCACAGTACGGTCGACTGTGTTCTCTGTCCGCATATGGAAGACCAATGTGTCATATTGTGCAGTGCATGAATATCCTGTTTTAAATAAGTATTTTGTCACATTTTCCAAGCAAAATGTAAAGACTGTGACCTTGTAGCCTAAATACATTTTTGTAAGGTTTATTCTTAAAAAAGTAACTTCTCAGCAATAGGACAAGAGGATTCATTACTACATGAGGTCAAGATACATTTTCTGAAAACACATATTATGTTTATATATATATATATATATATATATATATATATATATATATAATATTGTGTTTCAATGCAGTTATATTTTTAAGTATTTTTTTACTTTTCTCAGTTTAAAGGATGTTTGACTGATTTTATAGATAGACAAGATTTGGTAGATGGTGACCAATGGGAGAAGCAATGTAAACTCATTTTGTAGATTATCTAAATACTGATCAAGAAAAGAGGAATTTGTTGCAAGAATGCTCCATGTACTCTTTTTCACAAAAAACATGAATCTCAATTACACTAAAACAGCCCATAATTTTACAATATTTAACTGTTTATTTGTTCATTTTATTTTTTCATGTATCATGTAAGGTAATATGTAATTTTCTACTGTTTTTAGAAATTCGGTCAAAACCGTCATAATACAGAAAAGACCACATATTTACAAGAAAAACAGGGGAAAGTGTATTTTCACAGGAAGGGAACGTGTATTTTGGCACCCCAGCTGCCAGAAAATGTCTGTTTATAGGGGATTTCAAAAAAGTTTATTTCTTCTAGATAACGTGGACAACAAATGCTTCTCCTTATGTCTCATGTGCCATTCCATTCCATTCCATTTTCTACCGCTTATCCGAACTACCTCGGGTCATGGGGAGCCTGCGCCTATCTCAGGAGTCATTGGGCATCAAGGCAGGATACACCCTGGATGGAGTGCCAACCCATCGCAGGGCACACACACTCACTCACTCACTCACTCACTCACTCACTCACACCCTACGGACAATTTTTTCCAGAGATGCCAATCAACCTACCATGCATGTCTTTGGACCAGGGGAGGAAACCGGAGTACCCGGAGGAAACCCCCGAGGCACGGGGAGAACATGTCTCATGTGCATCTCAGATAAATTTCACAAATGTCTCTGACAATAGAGTTTCTGAAGAGATGTAAAAAATGTGTCAAACTGACCTCAGATTTGTCAAGTTTGCATTCAAAAGTCAATGTTATTGAAGATCTCAACATGAACTCAAACATTTTTCAACAAATTGACCCAAATCCAGATTAGTTTACCCCTATAATCTATATACATTTTACACCTCTATAAACTTCATGTTGTCTAACAATTGATACATTTATAATCCAGTTTTACATATTTTAACATACTTTAAAATAATTTATACATTTAGGTATGTACATACAGTATTTTACATACTTTACATGTTCTAATTACATTTTTAGTTTTGTGTCAAGTACGTCTGTATAATATGTGAATGAAAAAAGTATGCTGCAAATTTTTGGCTACCGAGCTTTATGAAATCAAAAAACAGTAGAAGATCATATCTATCGACTCAATTTTAAACTCAATTTTCGTGCCTGTACCCCTCTGTGACCATCCATTATTAGTAGCCATCTGATAATGGACTGTACAAACACTACAACAGCATTAGCATACTTTAGAGTTTTATATTTAGAATAAACGGACGGATTCTAATTTCCAATCAGTTGAGAGGAACCTACAGTGAACCTTCTCCCTTGAAATCGCTCCACATGAGAATGATCATACGAAAACCAGAAATGGCAAACAGGACTGTTACCTTCGACATCAAAATAAAAGACCCCAAACCCATTACGCTTAGGAACATAAGCATTGAACTAAAACAAGAAAAAAGAACAAAAGGTACATAACATGTGCAGTCAGTTGTAGTGAATTACAGGAAGTCACAGACGTGTCATTCTTTAAGCCACACATGTGTTATGTGATAAAGACATAATTGTGGATGTTATTATTGGCTTTAATAGACATATGTGAAACATACTTCACTGCTGCGGCGGATGGAAAACAGATTTCAATAATAGCACGATTAATTCATTCAGAGTTCACACACTATTTGACAGATACATTTATGATCTGGCCTTATGATTTGTGATTTTTTAAATACAGATTTTCATACTAATTCTACGGTTAATCCTTCACACTAGTTTGTGAACCTATTCATGAGCAAGGTTACCTATACACAAGCAATAAGCCTGGTGGATAAAAGCGCAGACAAATTTTTCTATTATTTACATCAGCGAGGGAAACAATATCAATTCAATATAACCATGCATTTTGTTGCATTTCTCAAAAAAGCAGTCAACTCCTTTCAGAAAATGAGTGCACTTCAAGGCCAAATGATAAAAATATACTTAAGTATAGTTTTTGGTGTAAGATATCAGTGGTATACGTGTTTCACTACTTCTTTCGACAAAATTTGTCCACTTTTTAACGGTCTGAAAGTAAACTTAGTAGTTACAGTACTTAACGTTGAGTACACTATTAGTTTTCAACTATGTTTTTGTGTGCATTGCAACTATTCAATAGGTTAACAAGGTATAGGTTGTTTACTAGTATAATACTTGTAGCACATTTTCTTAGATAAGTTCCCTTTGAAATATACTTATAGTAAACAACTAGTAATTTTTACAAAGCAAGCATACTTGTAAGTGTCTGAAAAACATATTTAATAGGCTTCTCAATCGAAGGAGACAACTTCAAGTAGACTTAGAATAGTCTACTGGATTTTACAGCTTTCCTGTAGCTCAGTGGTAAGAGCATTGCGTTAACAACACAAGGTTGTAGGTTCAATCCCAGGGGATTGCGAATACCGATGTAAAAATGTATAGGATAAAAAGCATGGAAGTCGCTTTGCATAATAGCGTCTGCCAAATGCATGAATGAATGGAAAAAAACCTTTTAAAGTAAAGACAGAGTACAATAAACAAAATATACTCTCAACTGTCAAGTGTATTTAAGTGTAATTTAAATTATGCCTCCAAATTTTGTGTGTAAAAGACATGTACTAGTAGCTCACATGAATAAACGTCTGTTTTGTAAAGGAACAGGCAACTCCATTTTTTCAGCTTTTGGCAACATTGGCTGGCTTATACGCAATGGCCTGTTTAAGCAGAACTCTATAAAGAGATCAGCTGAAACTGACAGAGACAGAACTACGTTTGATACACAGCATGGGCTAAAACTGCTAACAACAAATTATGAAGCGCCACAGCTAACGGCATGTAGCGTTCAGAGCGCTGTTTCTCGCACGGAGATAAACAATGATACGCAAACGCATTACCACGTTCTTGCTGGCATCCCCTGTGGGGGATCATTTCATTAGTCTGCCTATAAAGAGCATTCATTTTCATGAGTATGGAGACACACCCATCCAATACCAAAACAGTGACATAAAACAAAACAAACAAAACGTGTCCAGTTCAGCAAAACTGTTATTTGGATATCAGTGGTGCCAATTACAGCAACCTGGACATATGCCTTTTCGTGGGCCTGTGAAGAAAATGCCCGCCATCATAAATAAAGTATGTATATTTATTCTCATGTCAACTTGGAGGTAGAGTTTTCAGAGATCTGGGTCAATAAATTATAGATGATGTCTTATCTAAGAGAAGAAATTGTGTGGTGTGTTTCTAAACAGAGATGCTTTCATCTTGCTCTCGATTTAGCCTCCGTCTCGATATCTCTGACCATTTCATGACTGGCCTTGTATTTACATGCTGAATCGAAACGTCTTTTTGATCTTTTATGTATGTCTTTCTCAAGCACAAAAATAGACTTTGCACTTTTGACCATTCACAGTTTTAAAGACACTGCAGACTTGTTCGGAGTCTGATTACACATTCCTATTTTTCTATTTTTTCTATACATCAATGCTGAAAACCATAATGACATATGGGACCTTCACTACGTATGCTATAAACTTAACGTGAGGCTTTTATATTTCATTATGTGGAATTCAACTCATTCTGTGTCTTTAAATGTGTTAAAATGGGATTTAAGGTTTGACTAATTACAAAAGCAGTAAATGTTTTTTATCCTCTTGACATTTTAATTTTAATTAATTTTCCATAATTAACAATTGTATATAATCTAAAGGCCTCTGGTAATTGAAATGAGTAAATTCTCTTTTGTTTTTCCCTGATATTAGTTATTCAAACAGCACCAAATTTATTCTGAGTATAATTAACTCCAAAGACGCCTTTACGTGCACAACTGAAACATTACTGTAATAAACTTATTATACTTTAAACTTATATACATTTGCTAAAATAAATTTAACATAGACAAACATATTTTTTGTAGTTTTGGTGCTTTGTCTCTAGATTTATTAGAAAGGATACAACAAAATCTCATGGCAATTCGTAACTACAAGCTGGGTAATTCGTATGAACTTGTATGATTTGATACGTACATTTTGGTACGATCTTATCTGAAATAAGCTTTGAATTGAAAGCTACTGTTGAGATGCATTTATAACTTTCATCACTATCCTTTTATAGTACAGCATGGGACAGAGTGAGATGACTTTAGGATCAATAACATTCAGGGACTAGCGCACTTACAAAACTAAGCACTCCAAACCTTGAAGAGAAAACTAAATTAAAACATTTGGCTAATAAAAAAACAACAATTATTACAATCCTTTTACACTGGAGTTGCAAAAACAAAAAAAAAACACATAAAGTATGTTCATGTTCATGCTAGTAAAAATGATGAGACTTTTTTCAAGGCAATAATGGGTTAAATATGTAGTTGTTGAGTGCCACTGAAAAGTTCTCTATGAGGGGAAGTATTTAGTTTGCTCCCCCTTTGCTTCTTGTAGTGCAAGAACAGACAGACGGCCTCCATTAAAGATGTATAGCTTTTTTTTAAAAGCTTAAAGTCTCTGTTCATTAATTAATTGAATCTTATGTAATATAAGTGAATGATTAATATGAGCATGATGAGACATAATCACTGCTAAATAAAGGTAGTATTAGTAATAATAGCTTATGCAAAGTGTACATATGTTTATCAGTTGTTAAAAACTGTACACTATGTAAATAAACTAAATTCAGGCATAATTTACCGATGGAAAGCCATACATTCAACCAAAGATTTTACATCTCCTTAAAGATGTTATGGTGAGTGTTTTTAATGGGTTGAATGCTACTGGACAATCCTTCATTTACTGTCTTCATTTACATCTTATTTGCTGTCTTAAACTAGGGAACCAGGCCATTTACATTTGTAAATGTAAATGTAAATGTAACCAGGCCATTTAAAACTGATAGTTTTCCTAATTTTATTTTTGCAATGTTCATTCAAAATAGAAAATGTCGTCATCCCTAGAATTTTCATTTTTGGGTGAACTATCTCTTTAAAAATTGTATATCTCATTTGCCAAGCCTGCGTTCTGTATATGTTTGTCCAACACTATGTGCTGAACATCACGTATTACAATAGACTTGTTGTATTTGATGTAAAGCACACAGTAGCAGGCAAACACAGTTTCTTTTATTATTAATATGTGTAAACAATTTTACTTTTGCACCAGGCAGTCCATTTATTTCTTCATTTAATCCTTGTATGCTATTCTCCTGTCACCACACTACTGAAGTGCACTGGACTAAATGAAGTGTAATCAATTGTAAATAATTTGAATTGAGTGAAGTTACTCAAAATGATGTTTGTTTAGTCCAGTTGTAGATATCTATATTTTTTATAGGGCTGTCATTTTAACACCATTATAGACACAATTAAAGCGATAAATCATTGACCTGACTATAATTGTTGTGATTTGCGAGTCAACAAGCCTCTCCATATACACACATAGAATGTGTAAATGAAAAGGTAATATTACCAACAATGCTTTATACCAATATTCAATTGGGTATTTGTTTAGGGTTAGTAGAATGCTATTATGCTTAACTTTTAGATTATCACATTTTACATTCATGCATTTATGCGTTTGGTACATGGTTTCATCCAAAGTGATTTACAGTGCATTCAGGCTATATATTTTTTCCAGTATATGTGTTCCCTGGGAATCAAGCCCACAACCACGCAATGCATTTCCACTGAACTACAAGAACAGTCTATTGCTACTATAGTAAGATGCTAAAAGAAAATGTTTTTGTCCTTAAAGGTCTATTTGGTATTTTAATCTGCCTCAGATTTAAGCACCAAATAGACATTAAAGAACTGGATTTCAGCCTTTTTCACTTTAAGACTTTTATATTTACAATGTATTTTTTAAATTTCATTGTTTTATAAATGTTTTTCTTAATTTTTTAGTACAACACAAATTTGAATTTGGTTCTGTGTTGCTGTAAAAAATACACATGCCATGTGAAAAACTATTAATTCGTTTTTCTTGCCTGTGTATTTATTTACATTTGAAATAAAATAATATAAGAATTACATTTGTGTTTTCAATCTGTCATACACTTGACCTATGTGTCTGTAACCGCAAGAACTTCACCTTTGAGAATGACTTCTCAATAAACTTCATAGAGGCAGAACCACCCAAACAGAGAAGAGTTAGTTTCATTTTCCTTTGATATCACATACAGTTTGAAAAGACCACATTTATGATGTTCTGAGAATAATATGAATACGTGCCTTCAGAGTCAAGTCCTCTAGACAGATGATGAATAGCGGCCGCTTTCAGTTTATCTGACTTTTGTGGGTTTTCTGAAGGGAAAAGTTGAGTGTTCCGAAGTGAATCGGTCGGGTTATAAATATGCTTCCGCTTATGAAAGATCTTCTCTTTCTTAGTTGAGTCGTAGAGGTCCAGGAGATGTGAATACTCCAACAGATGGTGATGTTAATACAAAACAGATACAAAAGACATATTTTGCCAAAATGTCACAGCCTACTAACTCCACCAACAGTGAATTTTCCTGAGCAGTGTCAAAACCATCTGCGTTTCAGAAAAACATGTTTCCACAACTTACACTAGCAAGTCTCTCAAAAAAGTTTTTTGTTTCGGAGACACGCATCATAATGTAAAAAAGGGGCCTTGAATACACACATGCTCTTAGTTTTCATCCTTGACAGACACTTTACTGAATACTAGCGAAATGGCTTAAAAGCACAACCTGAGATATTACCACAAGACTGATTCTCCACCTCTGTGACCCAGACACAACAAACAGTTTATGTTGTGTGAGCTTCATAAAATGGAACTTTCTGACATGACTGTCAATTGTAAGGCACTTTTATCCAACGTCGATGTTTAAAGATGCATGACACACTGCACGGAACTCAACAATCTCCTTCACTGACCTGCCGATAGAAATCGAACACGAATATGTAGAACAATCTTGTTATTTATCGTCCACCTGAAAACCAAATTGGGTTTATTTTCCCCATCATGTTCCTAACATGATAACCAATTTCCCATCCAGACTATTTACATTTAGCAACAAGAAAACATAATCTTTCAAATTTTATATTTATAACAGCCAATATATTTTGTTCAAGTCAGTCGAGAATACAGTTATAAAAACTATTAATATTATCAATGACATATAAATAAATATTAAAAAATAAGATCAATCCAAATCTCAACGTCACTGTTTATCGATCAATGTCTCCTGGATCTTAAAAACCTTTTGATCTGAAGGCTTATACGTAAATGTCAGAAACTGAAGTAGGCTAAGCACAACTGTACCACCATTTAATTCGAAAACCGATTTATTTATTATAAAACTTTAACTCTCAATAGTGAGGATAATACGTCTTATATCTTTGGTTGCATCAAAACAGAAGCACATGCAAAATGAGTAACACAAATTATATTAACTATATAAAGTATTTGGCACAGTGTTTGAGCTATAGTAAAAGACACATCTGCTGTTGTGTTTTGCAAGTTGTAATTTTGTACAGTTCAGCTTCATAAAAAATATCAGTTTCTTGGTACCTCAATGGGCGAAACCATGGTACAATCCAAACCTATCAACTTATCGCTCGTGCGGTTTTGTGCTCTTTTTATGCCT
Source organism: Triplophysa dalaica (assembly GCF_015846415.1). Lineage (NCBI taxonomy): Eukaryota > Metazoa > Chordata > Actinopteri > Cypriniformes > Nemacheilidae > Triplophysa > Triplophysa dalaica. The sequence goes on from NC_079542.1 coordinate 32,828,166, forward strand.
CATTCCACTGTTCTCCCTCATTTATACTGACATGATCATTGGCCACAACATTTCGTAATCATTACGGAGAGCCGTTTAGACTCCACGAGTCTTTGTGAATGACTCAGTTTTACAGCCTAATTTGCCAGCAACAGCCGTCTTAATGAAGTACATTAGTATCACATTTAATGAAAGCACTGCAGCGACATTAATTCAATTTCAACCCTGAGTGTTTGTAGTCCAATTACATCAATTATGCAGCCGCCAAACACGGCCACAAGCTAAATCTGCAAGGCATTGTTCAACTTCGCATGTTCAGGCCCAATTACAAGAGCAATTAAACTGCAATTGTACATATTCTGTAGATTTCAAGCCGTAATGTCGTACTTCAATTTACAGAATGTAAAACAGAATACAAGATATTCTGTTATAGGCTACCAGATGAATTTTTAGAACCTTTTTAGTGTTGAATTGGGGGGTTGCAGTATACCTGCATTGGCAATAAGCCATGATTATCAATACAAATTTGCCTTAGCAACAATGGCGTTAAACTTTCTCTCCGTCTCTCTATACTCATATTGTAAATGTGTGATTTATTACCCCTCCAAAAATGAGAAAACACAAAATAAAATGTAAAATGTATTTGACTGAAAGCATACTTTGTTTTCAAATAAATGCAATAGATATTGTGATAATAGAGTAATCGTGATTTAATTTGGCCAAAATAAGTTTGATATCATGAGACATCAGTGAACTTTTGCATACTAAGGGTTTAAAAACAAATGAACTCTTGTGTGATAAACAATGTTAGATTTACCAACCTGATCTCATGGGAATTTGTGACTATTTTACAACGTGGCTTATTCGTCTGAATTTGTATGTTGTGAATAATACAAAAACTTACGATTACTAGAAAAAAGCAATACTGAAGCCCCACCTCTAACCCCATCCATAACCTTAACGGCACTAATGCAAAAACAAATCGTACAAAAATATAGGTATGCAATCGTACAAATAAGTCAAAATTACGCACACATAGTAAAGTAGTTGTTTTATAACTATATAACAAATATTGCGGTTAAATTCACGGTAATGATATTAGCACGATATCTTGACTTTAAAGTCAGTCATTTTTTATGAATATGACATAAAATATGAAGTGTAATATAACACAATAAAATATTATACAACACATAATAAAATATGACTTAGGAGCTGTGCAATAGTAAATTGTGTGGATTTGATGTGCATTTCAATGGCGTTTGTTGCGCTCATGTTGTGTACGAGTTTTCTTCTTTGCTTTGGGTATAAAGTCATTATGAATCTAAATATCAGAAAAGAAATTTGGCACACTTACACAAACCATTCACAGATTTTAATGTGCGTTAACTCTGTCTATATTACACACAAACAATACAAATAGAAAAATAGAAAGTTAACCAAGGACTGCCTCTTGGACAGTCAATTACTTTTTACTTGCCACTTTTACCCATATACTGTACTGTATATACAATAGACGTCCTCCCTTTTGAGGCTTGAAATTACAACCTTCTGGTTACCAGCCAACATTTTCAACCACTGACTCACGTCACCTATCAGAAGAGTGCCGAGCATTGTTTGGAAAGTCATTTCAATTGTCACTTTCATCCAATCCTGGTAAGAGGTGCCAGGCAAATGTCATGGAAAGCTGGAAAACAAAGTGGTTCCCTCAGCGGGACTCAGATCTACAACCTCCCCCAGTGAGAAAGAGCTGGAGATCTGGCTACTGTTCGCTTCCCTCGAAAACAACAGATGATTCCAAGATCCCGCTGGAAACCATTCTGACATAGACTATGATGGCCCAGTAGGCAAACGAAAGGGCGAATGTGAGATGGCGAAAGGATAAAAAGCTGTTCTCCAAGAATAACTTTGTTGTGGTTGGTGAACATGGCAGGGTATCGAGAATTTAGAGAAATGTAGTTATGAATAGCTACATTTCACATAAAGAGAACATTTTTTAAACCAATGTTTTAGTGTCTTTTGCATTACAGTAGGTTTGGTAACCTATTAATTATATTATTATTGTCACAAATGGCATCATTTAAAACTGCAAAGAACCAATAGTTTTGCGAATCTAAACCACTCAGGACTTCAGTTTTGTTTGGTAGCACTGTAAGAGACTCTCGTTGTGTGAAGAATTCTGCTCTGAGTATGGCAGCGTTCCCAGTTCAAACATAAGGATTGATGCTTTCTTAAGGAATACACATGACTGCGTTCAAGTGTAAAACACTTTTCTCTTCAGTACTTTGATTTATACCATCCTACCATGGTGAGGTGATGGACCACAAGCACAAATATACAGTTGCTCCACACAGATGAATTTGTACAATCACCTGGAGGTACAGAATGGAGTATTTGCACATATTTTGGCTTGGTAAAATAGTAAAACAACTGAGATTCCTTCAGGGAAATGCTGAGTGCCAGATTTGAGTTGCCGAAAAGCTGCCTAGTAGCAGTTTGCTGAAAACAAGATAATACTGTTTGCCTCCTAAACTTTCTGACAAAATAAACTTTGTTTCTTCGGAAAAGCATCACAGGAAAATAAGTGAAATGTGAATCTCACCAGTTTTGTGCTTTGTCTTTAATAAAATATCTTACAATCTTCTGTAAAAGATAAAAGGTGACATGGTCTCCAAACGGATTTACCAAATGTACATTTACATTTAGGCATTTGGCAGACGCTTTTATCCAAAGCGACTTACATTGCTTTATCCTATACATTTTACATAGGTATTTGCAATCCCCTGGGCTCGAACCCACAACCTTGTGTTGTTAACGCAATGCTCTTACCACTGAGCTACAGGAAAAGAAAAAATGTAAAATGTGTAAAATGTAAAATATATGTGTATGCCTATATATAGCCTACAGAAATATAAACATCTATCTATATATATATACTCTATATAAATATATGTGACCTTGGATCACAAAACCAGTCTTAAGTAGCAGGGGAACATTTTTAGTAAAAGAGACAAAAATACATTGTAAGGGTAAAAATTATCAAATTTTCTTATATGCCAAAAATCATTAGGATATTAAGTAAAGATCATGTTCCATGAAGATATTTAATACAATTCCTACCATAAATATATAAAAACTTTATTTTATGTGAGTTGATGGCCTGCCACAGTGCCCCGATTCACAACTTCAAAGTCAATTTTCTCAATATTTAGATTTTTTGCACTCTCAGATTCCTGGGTTTAATCTCAGCCAGATATTGTCCTATTCTAACAACTCATACATCACTAGAATTCTTATTTAATCAGCTTTCAGATTATGAAAAAATCTCAATTTGAAAAATGTACCCATAAGACTGGTTGTCCAGGGTCACATATCTACATTTGAGTAAACCTTAAATGTTGTTGTAGTAGAGTAGGCGGGGCGAGACCGTGGTTCGAGTCCGGTGAGTAATTGTGAATGAGCGCCAGCTGTGCGCACACCAGGCTCGAATCACGTAGGAGATTGAGAGCATATATAAGGAACGAGCGACCGGACCGTCGAAGAGAATATACATAAAAATTTAAAATTCTTTAGACATTTGTTTGTGAACAGTTACATTTTACATCATATAAACAGTACATCTCGTATACAGGATTTCTATACTTTTCTCTTGGTCGTCCTCTACACTTTTTACATAATTTACCAAATGAAGAAAATAAATTATGACATTTTGGTGGAATGCTTTGTAATGTTCTCAATGAGAAATATGGTCAAACTTTTAGAACTTTTATATATTTTTCAGTCATAATGTGAATTGGACAGCAAAAAGCTTTATTCAGAGTGCTGTCTGCTTCGCCTGCTTATCTTTCACTACCTGCTATTCGGTTTATTTTTATTATAATATTTAAAAAAATGGTGCTATATTCAGAAGAACTAAAAGTGGTTCTTGGCTCGTAATCATGGGGAACCACTATAACTGCTATACGGAACCGTATCTTGGTTTTTACAGTGTTTCTTCAGCGATTCTTTGAGATGACTGAAGTGCTATATAGAACCACTGAAGAACCATATATAGGCTTAACAGGTTCTTTATATGGAAATGGTGCTGTATCCCAAAGCATCACTGAAGAACTTCTATGCACTTAAAGTGGTTCCCCTATGATTAAGAGCCAAGAACCATTTTTTGTGTGAACATGGCCAAAAGGGATGCCCAAATGGGATATTTTCACAATGTTTGTTTAAGTGACCTTACAGGTTCTATTAAACCATCAAAACACAGTACAAAACCGAGAAAAACTTGACTTGATTAAGGCAAGGATTTGACAAAATAACAGAATATGATTCTGTTACAAAAAGTTCAAATAAAACCAAATAGCTCAAACACCGTGTAGACCTTTATCAGTTATTAATATTTTGTTAATCGTCTCTTGTTATTGACTACAGAAGTTATTCTTCTTACTCGTCATTCAAGCATTGCTCATGTGATTTGTGCTTTTTTCTATCAAACCTCTTCAAATTTTTCTCTTCACACTGAAAAAACAACAAAACCACACACATGATATGTTCAATACATCTTTAACAATATATTTGAAAAAAGAAAATTTGTAAATTTTCTAAAGTTGGATGTAACTTTTGGCCACTATAATGAATGTTTTATTTATGAGGTTTCACAGATGTCCCCTAAAGGACGTCAGCTTGAACATAACCCAAAATATTCCCTTAAGTATGTTGAGAAACACAGTCCGGTCTCCATTAATTTAACCCGGTGTATTCTCATATACTGACAGACATCTCTCTTAGCATGACCCTCCAGAAGCCTGAGAAGAAGAAAACGCTTTGTTCATGAGCGGCATTCAGCTTCTAATCAATTGTAGTGTTGAACAAAGAGCGAGCTCCGAGTTTGATATTCAACAGACTAGGAGTATCAATACTCAATGGCCTTCTCCCACCCATCCCCCTGTTCTCATTTGCAATGGTGCACGTTCGGTGCGTGCGGAAGACCTCACGTTCCCACTGGCCGTCAGTGCTATCTCTGAAGACCAGAGGTCAAAGGTCTCAGGGTCCTATGGCGTGACATCATGAAAGACCTCAAAGGTCGTGAGGTCACGCGAGAGGATGGGAGGAGACACAACAATGACTAAGTGACACATGGCGGACACAGAATTCCATCACATGACGGCAACTAACCGAGCGAGAGATAGAGAGATGGATCTAGGTTGATGCTATTGACGTTCATGTTTCACAAGGTTAATTGTGTGAATTTAATGTGTAATTGTTTGTCTCGTGAGTGCTCTTAAAGTCTAGATGAAAACCTTTGGAGTGGAGGACATTCTAGCATAACTCGTTCAGTTTCAACATCTCAGACGTGTCTTCTGAAATTCTTAGGAGAAATGAAATAGGCACAAATTAAGCAAATGTAGACTCACCAGAAAGAAAGAGTGATGACATAAATGCGGTCAAAGGAATAGTTCACCCAAAAATGTAAATTCTGTCATCATTATCTCACCTTCGAGTTGATTTCAAATCTTTATAAATGTCTTTGTTCTGTTGACCACAAAATCAAGCAGATTTTGCCCCCCATTGACTCCCATAGCAGGGAACAAAACAATGGTACTCAAAAGTGCCCCAGATCTGTTTGCTGTTCTACTTTCTCTCTTAAAATTTCTTCTTTTGTGATCAACAGAACCTAAAATATTTATAGGCCTATAGTCTTTTTTTCTAATAAGGGACTCAATGAGGGGTGTTAAAAGGATGATCACAGGGATGGATGTTAAAAGTGACACAAAAAAAGTTGTTCTGAAGAAGCGAGATGTATTGTATTCTCTTCACCAAATAAAAAAAAAAATTCCAGCAAAAGGTGTAAACAGAAAGGGACAAAATAAACTGTAAACTATATACAATATCTACAGGCTAGTTCAGCTAAACCCCAAGGTCTGAAGAACATCTGTGAAAACTCTCCGCAATCAGCTCCAGCATACTAAACCAAACTCCTACTTCAACCACACCAAAATTAGTATTTGGGAGCCATTTAATATTCTAGGCCCCACCCCTGGATCGTAGCAAGGAAGTCAAATTGTAAATAATGTAACATATAACATTATTAAACAAAATGCACAACTTATAAACAAACTAATAAAAATGTTTAACACATACACCATTCAAAGTACTTCTCATCATGCAACACATAAGCATATAAACAACAAATAATTGATTTTTGCAGGTATGAAGGTTGTGACCCTGATGATATCACATTTAAGATGGCTGCTAGTGTTATATTAAAACCCCAGGTTGTCTATTGAACAGGTTTGGTTCTGAAAAACTGAAACTGATGAGTATATGTAATCTATGTTGTTGTATTTAAAATAAATGGTGGTAGAAAAAATGTGCTATGAGAAAATGCTATGCAGTGTGGTTTGAATTGGTTTGTACTGAGATGCTAGACAAATGCAGAAAACACATCACACAGGTACATTGCAGCATGAAGGTAAGTACATGTTTGTTTATGGGTGTACTGTGTATGTGTGTGCGAGGTCACAGTTTCTCACTCAATGTTGGACTGTTACTGCGGGAAAAATCTGTCTGTTATAAGCATTCTTCCAAATATCTTTCTCTGTGTTCATATGATGTATATCTGAACTTTGTATTTCTATGGAGAGAGGTATGTATAATGTATAAATGAGATATTTGTTTTCGAAAATTTGGACATTTTGGTGCAATTAGTGGCAAAACTGAGAGACAATGTTGAGCTCTTGATGGATAAACATTTTCACTATAAGGTGATTTATGGAAAACGTCCTGGTTACGGATGTTACCTCAGTTCCCTGATGGACGAAACAAGACGTTGTATCGAACCGACAGATGGGGTTTGTGTTGAGAACCTATCAACTTCTGACTAGTTTAGAAAAGGCCAATAAAATTCCCGAATGAAATGTGCATGGCGGACTCTGCCCCGGGATATACGGGTGTGAAAGGAGGACGGCATGCCACATTTATTCACCTTTGGGCTGAGGAGCCTGAGTGCCTCTCTCGACTGCTGCAGCGGGCAGCACGCATTGTGGCATTAAGGACACAACGTCTCATTCCTTCCATCAGGGAACTGAGGTTACATCCTTAACCAGGATGTTCCCTTTCTGTCGGTCATTCAACGTTGTGTCAAACTGACAGACGGGGTTCCTATGGAAAACGTCACAGCGCTGTGCCATGTCAAAATCTCTAGTGAAGCAACGGTGACTGGCCTGGGCGTGTCAGACATGAGTGCTACCTTGAAATTGTAACCTTCCAGTGGATAGGTAGGGGGTCCCAGAGCTTTTTGGAAAGGTGGGTAGGCCCTGCCTTTGGCCACCACAGCCGGTACCATAAGGCCACTGGGTAAGCGCTATTTTCTCAATGAGGGGAAGCACTACAGAGACCACTTCCTACCGTAGGGAGGAGTTTAGTGGAGATACCAACATGGTGTCGCCGTTTAGGGGAGAATTGATGGGACGACTGTGCGGACTGAAGGAGTTTACCGCAAGGTGGAGGTCCACCTAGGGAAGGTCATGGGTTGCCAAGGTGGAAACCAATCATGAGGATACATCAGATGGAACTACCCTGCTGGGGGGTATGCGGTATATAACTCAGCTGGTCCCCAGCCTAAAGGGACAGGGTTGCTCTGCCCAGCCTCCCCACAGGAGGTGCTTAAGGAAGGATGGAATGCCTGTTCTTCACCCAGTGGGGGAAGATGGGAGGCGAGAATAGCATGCTGACCCACCTAAGAAGGTGTATTCGCAGGCGTATGCCCTACCGGCAACCGGTCTTACATGTTGCCATGTAAGTCTAGAGCTGACACCGGTTCTATGCTAAGGCTGTAAAACCTTGCAAAGGTGTTGGGTGTAGCCCAACCCGCAGCTCTGCAGATGTCTGCCAGAGAGGCACCCTGAGCCAGTGCCCACAAGGAGGCTATACCCCTGGGGGAGTGAGCTCTCACTGCCAGTGGGCACGGGCGATCTTGGGACCGGTACACCATAGTGATGGCGTCCACAATCCAGCACGCCAATCTCTGTTTGGAGACAGCCCTCCCCTTCTGCTTACCTCCAAAACAGACAAAGAGCTGCTCAGAGCTCCTGAAGCTCTGCGTGCGGTTCAAGTAGAGGCACAATGCGCATACTGGACAAAACATGGATGGGGTTGTGTCTTCCTCCCCGGTGGGGAGAGCCTGCATGTTCACCACCTGGTCCCGAAAGTGAGTGGGAACTTTGGGCACGTAACCGGGTCTGGGTCTCAGTATAATGAAAGAATCACCGGGCCCAAATTCTAGGCAATCTGTGGACACAGAGAATCCTTGTAGGTCCCCTAACCTCTTGATGGAGGCGAGCACCATCAGGAGAGCCGTCTAAATCGTGAGTTGAGACAGAGCAGCCTCTCCGTGGGGCTCGAAGAGGGGCCTCCCAAGAGCGCAGACGAGGCGGATTCAGTCTTCTCGCACCTCGTAGGAACCTAGTGACCAGTTTGGGCTGATCTAGAGACTTACCAGCAACTGGGTTATGATGAGCGGCAATGGTAGCTACATACACTTTCAATGTGGAATGGGAGAGATCACTCTTGCAGCTCTGTTGTAAAAAGGACAGCACATTCTCGATCGACTTCTCTTACAGAAGAGCATCAGGATGAAAAGAGGCACCACTTATTGGTGTTTAGTCGCCTAGTGGCCAGGGCTCTGATTGTCTCAACCTCCGCAGGGGGTAGGCCACTCAGGATCTCCTCGTCCTGGCCAGGGGCTAGACATTGAGGTTTAAGAGGTCTGTTCTGGGATGTCATAACTTGCCCTTCCCCTGGTAAACCAGGTCCTTTGTCAGGGGAATAGGCCAGGGGGGAGTTTTCGTCCTAATTCGTCCATTAGCTCCAAGAACCGAGTCCTGCTGGGCCCTTACGGCGCAACTAGTAGCACTTGATGTTCCTCTTCCCTGACCTTGCACAGGACCTGTGCAATGAGGCTCACTGGGGGGGAAGGCGTACTCCCGCCAGTCAGTGGCCAGCTGTACGCTAGAGCATCCATGCCAAGGGGGACCTTGGACAGGGTGTCTGCCAGAACTGCACCCAAATGAGCTGGTCTGCGGCGTTGACTTACGAGAGAGTGCGTAGGCTGTCTGGTTCAGGTTGCCTGGGATATGTGTGGCCCGCAGGAATCTGATCACCTGCTGATTCCACAGAAGAACCAGCACAGCTTGTCCCGCACGACATGTAGTAGCCTCTTCAGGTGGGGGCCCATCCATTGCCCGACTCTGCGTGCCTGTTGCACACGGCACCCCAACCCTGCAGAGAGGTGTCCATCATCACCACAACGTGCCTCGTAACCTGCCCGAGATAAACCCCTGTCCGTAGAAAGGTAATTGTAGAATTGTAATTGGGTTCGTCGGCAGTGAGGCGTGATGACCATACAACTGCTGCCGGTGTGCCATGCTCACCAGGGAACCTGACTCTGTAGCCAGTGTAGGAGCGGTCTCATGTGCATCAACCAGAGGATCATTACCCCCGCAGAGGATGCCATTTGTCCCAGGACCCTCTGAAATTGTTTCAGGGGGACAGCTGAAGGTCAGGGGGACAGAGTCGAGTTCCATACCGAGAAAAAAGATGCTCTGCACAGGGGAGAGCTTGCTCTTTTCTCGGTTGACCTGTAGTCCCAAGCAATCTAGGCGCCGGAGCAATAGGTCCCTGTGTTGATCTCCCTGGGATCTTCCCGTCAGGGCCACTTCTGCTCCCACGACGGCTACTGTGGGGGGTGGTCTCCTCCTAGACGTCCTCTTCCAGGGGGGCCACCTGGTTCGGGGGTGCTGGGGCCGCATCGAAGAGGGCCAGGGCTGCTGGGGAGCAGACACCGCACCGGATCTCGAAGGCCGGTGGACATCTCAACGTCAGCCTCCTTCTGGGCTCGACCCTCCCGAAGGAGGGAGCTCCGAGGAATTGTGGGGGTTGGATGCCAGTAGATCGCCCTCCGATGCTGCGAGGGACATATCGTCACGCACCGTTTTCGAAATACGCGGCTGAGGAACAGGATGGGTAGGGACCGCCTCCTGGGGAACACACAGATGATTTTACACTCACAGCAATCCCCATATCACCCTCCCCGTAGCGGATGGCAGGGTCGTATTGATTGTCGTCATGGCACAGGAAGCAAACAAGATGGTGGCTTGATTCCGGAAGAAAACAGCCACCCATGACCGCAACGTCTGGATTGCCATCGCCCGCTGTGCGGGCAGGACGTGTCCACGAAGGCTGCCTCAGTGTGCTGGAGAACCAAAGGCAGACATCGTGTCCGTCCCCCCTTCTCGATGAGAGTATCACACCCACGAGAAACAGTGGGACATGCCATGCTGGAGAAATGAACTCTTTTAGAAAAAAACATCTCTCGAACACCCAGAGCCCAGGGGAAGTCGCCGCAGGAAGGGACAGTCCGCTTCACCATGTCGTAAGATTCCGGCAGAAGCATTAGTAGTAGTAGCTCTGAAGTCGATCATAAGTGAAGGCTCCGAAGAACAAAAGGTGAATGAATGCAGAACGCCATCTCCCTTTTTTGCATCCGGGGGCGGAGTCCGGCATGCAAATTTAATTTGTCAATTTTATTGAACTTTGCTAAACTAAGGTTCTCAAGACAAACCCCATCTGTTAGTTCGACACAATATCAAGAGACAGACAGAAAGGGAACAACATTTTGACAAAGTATACCATTTTGTGCCATTTCTGCATTATTCTGAGCTATTCACAAAGAAAACAAAGCAGCTTTACAGATTTTTTTTCCAAATGTCTAAACAAAACAAAACAAACAAAACAAAATACTAATGTCTCAACAAAAAGCAATCTGTTATTCATAGCTAAACAGCAACACTTGTACAACACAGACAGTTTACGTGTTGTTTTAAAGTGATAAAAAAGAGGATATTTAAAAAAATGTTGCCAACTGCAACCATTGACTCTGGTTTTGTGTCCATACAACAGAAATGTATGGCGACCAGTGCTGTTTAGTTACCAACTTTCTTCAAAATATCTTCTTTTGTGTTCTGCGGAAGTAAGAAGGTCATAAAGGTTGAAATGACAAGAGGAGGAAAAAATAATGACAGAATTTTCATTTTTGGGTCAACTATCACTTTGTAATAAACGAATAATAAAATTGAGAAATATCCTGTAAATGTTGTTTTCTATGGGGTGGGTTTATTGACATTCATCATTTTAAGAGAACTTATTTACATTTTATTAGCAGACTGAAATGAGGAGCCATTGAAATTTTGTCCAATTAAACGACTGGAATGTAAATGTGAAGTTGTTTTGGTTTGTTAAATGCAACATTAGTGCACTTACTCCACTAGACTGATCTCTTGAACAAATTGATTCCGTCAGCTCAGATTTGGTTGTTTCGAGGTTCATGTGAAGTGCGACACTGCAAATAAAGAACAGCATCTGACTCATATAAACACAACAGCACTTCTGATGTTAATGGACGTCTTCTGTCTACCACTTGACTTTGGTGATTTTTACAGTCTGCTTCGAAAATATTGGCTGTGATTCTGAGCGCCAGAGATAATAGCCTGCGATTTATGACTTATCTCTGGTATTTAAAAACCTTTAAAGTTGCCTACTTTCAGTGAGGGAGTGTAGAGGAACATTTTGTAAAGCAGTAATGATATTCCATTACAGAAATCCTGAAATCTTTTCCTCCCTAATGATTCGCTGTAATCGATTGTTTTTCTCCCCGGTCAAATTAAAAACAGATTTGAACAAATTCACAAATATATTTATCAGAAATTTTGCAAATTTGAAAATATTTGGTTTCCACAATGTGCCTACTCAATAAACGTTTAGGATAAAATTCTGTCATCTTCTGTGGAACTCAACGGAAGATATTTTGAGAAATGTCTTTGTGGTTTAGTGTTCATCGATTTCAATTTTGTTTTGTATTCTAATCTGCAGATGAATGAAACTGAAATTTTGTGAGCTGGTTAAGCCGATTTACTGAAAAAACTGATTGAAAATAAAAAAACAAGATGTAACTGACCATTCATACTGTATTCTGTTTTATCTAATTTTGTTTTTTACACAAAATATAAAAGTAATTACGGGTTTAAGGGTGACTGAACCATTCATTAAAAAAGTGGTTTTCGTTCAACAATTCGCAGTCACAGTGCAGATCATCAAGCAAGACATAATATTCTCTGATCAAACAGACTGTTGGGTCTGATCTGACAGTCAGACTGTCTCTTTAAATAAATGTTTAGAAATGAGAAGGAACTAGACACTCATCGGCTCCATCTGTGTGGCGTCTAGCACCTACATATGACACATGCCATCATTTCAGTCTGTGACTCACCAGCCCTGCAGGAAAAGCACTTTAACATCCACTGCGCTTTCATTCCATTTACACAATGTCAAACAGATTTTTTTTCAGAGAAGTGTTGAATACATATTCTCTTTGCATTTTTGCCAACCTGCAAAAAAGTTTTTGTATGTTCATTTAACATTACACTCAATTTCCTCAAAAAAGGTAAATCCTATCATGCAGTACATTTTAATACATTAACTTAAAGAAAGAAATTAATAACAAATAAATCATTTATTTAAAACCATTCCTAGAGAATCCTCTTGGCTCAGCTCATAATTTGTGAACTTTTGAACTCTTTCATGATATGACAAACTCGTTCAGGATTTTGAACGAAATGTCATTTTAAAAGAACAGTTCACCCATAAGATAAATATATCCCATCATTTACTTAACCTCAAATATGTTTACATTTATTTGTTCTGATGATCCCAACATCTTGTTCCTCAACCACATATCAGAAAGATCATCTTCTTGGTCATCTCGCAAGCAGGGCTTTATGGTGACAATGTTGAGATTCTCTGTGGTGAAGAAGCAAACTACTCTGCGGTGACCCGGCCACCTATTGGTTGCCGAAGTCCCAAACATAGCATGCACTAAAGCAGCCCCGCCCCCCCGCAGTGGCCCCTCTGATACTGGGCCCTCCAAGAATGGCCCGTCAGAGATGCAGAGCCTCGCAGGAGGGGGCTTCTACCCAGTTGGGAACCCGCCTAACAGAGCGGAGAGTCGAGCGAAGTAATGCTTCCCCCCGGTGACATTGATGCCCTCCGCAATCGCCATGTGACGTTGAGTTGGCCGGCGGTTACACCAAGTAGGTAAGTAGGCAGAGCAGTCAACCTCCCCACCCTGTGTGAGGTGACCACTCTGTCAGCCACTGAAACAGCCTCCCACGGCACAGTGAAGCAGGTCATTCCTCCGGTTCCACAACCACAGTTCCATAGTGCACCAGCCCATTACGTGAGCTAGAGAGGACGATCCGTCTCGGTTATGCGATCCAGTTTCGCCAGGCGCCCGCCAAGTTTCGGGGTCATCCCCACAGAGAGCGGCGACTCCATCCTCGCACAGTCCAGGTCATATGGGAGCGGTTCGATCAGGCACAGGGGGAACCTGTTTGCCTCCCCGGACTCCACCCATTGCCAGCTTTGGTACTCCCTGACCGAGAGTCCCCTCGGGACGGATGCCGCAGGACAAGCGGAAGTAAGACTCCCCCCCAGTGAGCCATCTTCCACAGGTCCTGTGCAAGGTCAGGGAAGAGGGACTTCAAGTGCTGCTAGTTGCGTCTTACTTGCCCTACCAGACTTAGCTCTCAGACCTCACGGCTCTGACGACAGCCACTCCTGGCCAATTCCCCTGACGAAGACCTGCTCGCATGGGAAGGGCATGGTTTGGCCGCCCAAGCCAGGCCTCTGGAATCTCCATGCCTGACCCACGAACGGGACGAGGAGTGGCTTGCCGCCAGTAGTCAGAGACCGTCCTGCAGGCTAGAGCCCCCCCCACTAAGTGTGTGTACGCTTATAACTGGGATCTCTTCTCGTCCTGGTGTTCTTCCCAGGGGGAGAACCTACGGAGGTGCTTAGTCGGGTCAATGTTGACCTTCTTACAGAGACTAGAGAGTAATCTCTCCCCATCCACGTTGAGAGTGTATGTAGCCGCGATAGCCACTCATCCCGATCTCCTGGAGGGTAAGTCTCTTGGTCAACATAACCTGGTCACTAGGTTCCTCAGGAGCGCGACCTCCACTGCGACCGCGAACCATAATATAGTTATACAGGGCCAAAGTGCTGCCTTTCGAGCCCCTCAGGGACGCCTCTCTTCCTTATCCATGATGAAGACCGCGCTCCTGATGTACTTGCCTCTACAAGAGGGTAAGGGACCTCCAGCATTCTCCGTGTCCCAGGGATGCCTAGAATTCTGGCCTGGCAACTCTCACGTTATCCTGAGACCCATGCCCGGTTATGTGCCCAAGGTTCCCACCACTCCCTTCTGGGATCAGGTGGTGAACCTGCAGGCGCTCCCCTGTGGGGAGGAAAACTCAACCTCCAACGTGTTGTGTCCAGTACGCGCAATGCGCCTCTACTTGGAGCGCAAGCAGATGATTAGAAGTTCTGAGCAGCTTTTGTGAGTGAATGACCGCAGCCATCTTACATACATACATCATCATGGCTCTCTTCCTTTTATACCCGTATGTACGGGGCGGAGACTGGCGTTTGCGTGCCATTCGCCAAGCCCATTGTCGTTTTAAATTTATCTCGCAGATAATAGGTTCTCAAGATCATACCTACAAAGTTCTAGTACCATACATAGTTCTCCCTGTTTTTCTTGTTGATGTAACGGTTTTGAACGAATTATAAAAATCACATGAGAAATCTGTAAAAAATCCATAAAATTACAGTTTTTGTTTCTTCGTTTCTATTTTTGTGTCTTGGTTCGGTTGAACACAAAATAAGATATTTTAATGAATCTAGGAAAGCAAACATTTCTTGGCCACTTTTGACTAAGCCTATTAACATTTTACTATTGTAGTCAATGTGTGAAATTATGAAGTTAATTTTAAGATTAACAGTAAATGACAATATCATACCAATTGTGTGGCAAAATAAAAAAGCGAAATAGAAAAATGCAAGTAATCTTACCGCTGATATTTTAAAGCTTCATCAATATCACAGTCTGATAAAAAGCTGCTTGCTTTTGATTCAACACACACATCAGGATTAACCTTTTGCTTGGACGGCATTGAATCCACACGCTGTTTTTACAGTGAAAACCACCGACTGTTGATGAAGGTTACGCTTCTGTTCAAGGTGAAATGACAGAAGGCATCTCTACAGAGCAAGTGGTGTTTGGAAGATGAGTACAGCGTACCATTTTATAAACGTTGTATACGAAAATGTGTGTGTGTGTCAGACAGGCTGTATGGGTGTGTGTTTGATGTCTAAATATGCATCCAGACAGTACATATGCGTCATAACTTGTGCCAAAATGACCACAGCTGTCTCTCAAAGACTATGACGGTAATGTAAAGCTACTTGGCTTATAGAGTAATATCAGTATGAAGGATAAAGTCAGCATGCTGAACAGACCAGTTTGACTTGAGTTTCTTATTTCTCCTAGAGATCAAATTGAGAGAAAATTTTAATTTTGCAGACCTGTAAAGTCTCAGATATTTCCCTGTCTCTGTCAAGTCTGCAATCAAACATCATTATTATTGAAGATCTCAATATTCCTCACCAAATTTACCCATTTTCCTCTACAAGCTACATAAATTTTACACCTACGTACCTTAAAAAACCCTGAAATTTTCTGTCAGCTGTGGCGACAGAAATTTACCGTAAAATATATATTGTTTCCTGTAGAATTAGAGGAAATATAACATTTTGTTTGCCGAGTTTTTCTTGTAAATGTGTAGACTTCTTCTGTAATTTTAGTTCAAACTGTATTTGAAAAACGACATGAAAAATCTGTAAAAAATTAAAATCTGTAAAATTAAGTTTTTATAGTGTTAATTTGTACACGTATTTTCATTTCTCCTATGCAATTTTTGGAGAAATATCTGAAGTTGATAATTCAGTTGAGGACTTGATTAAAGTTTTGTTTATGTTTCTCTCATAGATGCGATGTGGAGATTTAAGCGGCATTTAGCGGTGAGATTGTGAGCTGCAACCACTCCCGCACCTTAATCCCCGGCCCTGCTTTCGATGCACTATGTGGACTAAGATGACGTCACGTTTTCACTTGTTTGCCGAAGGAGATAACGTATTTATGAAACACGCTCCATAGAGCAGTTTGTCCGTTTAGGGCTACTGTAGAAACTGGTGAATTCCATGTAAGGGGACCCGCGGTGTATGTAGATAGAAAAAGCTCATTCTAAGGTAATAAAACATAACTCTTCACTATGCAAGGTCTTTACACACCTCTTAAGACATAGTTATGTGTATTATTTTGAATTTCTGTCAATAGATCCTCCAAAAAATAACACACTGGACCTTTAAGACATTAAAAGCCATACTCAAAAGACATTGATCAATTATGTTTCATTAAAACCTGCATTCATGAGAATTCTCCAATTAATCTCAGTGGCTTTGTGGAGAAACAATTGAGACACTAATGATACTGTGGCCCTTTTATGCACACCTTGAAGTGCTCTACTGTGCATTTAAATGATGCAGTCGTCTATGTGAGGATAAAGCTCTCATCCGTTCGTACAGATGAGCTCCACGCTTTAACCTTTCTGTGTGCGTCTGCGTTGAAGAGAGACGGAGAAAGCTCAAGCCTCGTTTCACAGCCTACGTAAAAGACACGTTAACCTTTCCTTTCAAACGTGACCCGCTTCACTTCCACCCGTCCCACGCATGCTTCCTCTAAACGCAGCCATCCTGCATTCACTACATGTTGATGTAGAAATATGACAAGAGAGAAAATGATGGCGGCGCCTGCAGGGACTTAAATTGAGATGTAATGTTGGTTTTATAATTAGCATACGGATGAAGTGTAGATTACAGCAGATACTGGTTGGTGCTGACCTATTTCACGCCGAACTGGGGCAGACACTTACACATAACCGGTTATACTTGGCCACAGGTGTCGTGTAGTTTGTTCTGAGCTCAGCAATGTGATGTGCTGAATACTGGTTGCACAAGCCATGAGGAACAATTACATTCTGCCAATGTTTTTTAAATGTTACAATGCATTGATTAAATGGAAGTATTAATGGCAGTGCCCCCCCCCCAAATCATAGGGATCATTCATCCCTATATACATTTTCAATATACAATATATTTTGAAGATTGTTTGAAACCAAACAGTTCTGGGGCACTATTGACTACCATGGTAGAAAGTGAAACTGCTATTGTAGACAGTGGTGCCCCAGCTGATTGGTTTCCCACATTCTTCAAAGTATCTTGTGTTCAAAAGAACAAATGCATTTATATAGTTTTGGAACACAGATTTTTTTTAGGGGGTGAACTATCCCTTTAAGGATCCATGTGTTGTTGAAAGCGGAGCTTGTTGTGTGCAGCTAGCCTGTGTTTAGCTGTGATCTCGGGGAATACAGAGATCAGCAGATGGAGCGAGAGAGGAAGAGAGAGGTGTGAGGCTGTGCTAATTCTCAACAGCAGACACACCAGCGGCTGGGTGCAGCCAAAATCAACACCAGGCAAACGGGACAAGGGCACCATTTTGGCACTGAACCAGCTAATGCAGTTTGGGCGCTGTGAAATGGAGGGCAGACTGCATCCTGAAAACATGTGCGTGTGTTACGTTTAAAAAGCTATTTCTACCTGATCCGACTATTAAAAATAATGTTCATTGCCGTATAGTTAATGCCCAATGTGTATAAGCAAAAACTTCACGAACAACGTAGTCCTGTGTTAGCCACCGTAGTGCTTTGAAAGGGAGGGCGGAGGGAACCTTTTGTCGCAATTCTAACCTCACCGCTAAGTGCTGCTTAATTTCATACATTTGTATGAATTACATAGGCCAAAAGTAATAGAGGTGACTAGATTAAATGCAAAAATAAATACTGAAATACCTGTAACTGAAGCACCAAAAATCGTTTTGGATAAAACTCTCAGCCATTTGACAAAAAGGAACGTTCTGATTCATTGAACATGAGCAAACCAATGGAGTGAGACCACTAAAATTAAAGTCGTGGATCTTAAATCTTATGTACAAATACAAATTCTGTCACCTTTTAATTCCCCCTCATATGGCTCAAAAGAAGATATTTTGAGAAATGTCTCCGGGGTTTTCTATTCATACATTGGAAGTCAACGGGGGTCAGTTCGGTCACCGACATCCCCAAAATATCTTCTTTTGTGTTCTGAAAAACAAAGAAAGTCACACATGTTTGAAATGATGTGATAACTATATAATGACATCATTTTTTGGAGGGGGGTGAACTGTCCCTTTAAGGACAGTATAAACACAGCCTGCTGTTGCATTCCGGTGTAATTTTGTTTAATTACATATTACAGATTGTAGACACAATGGTGGTATGAAGGAATTTACGGTAGACAGTCTGCATGGTTCAATGTTTGTGTTTGAGAGGTAAAATGGCAGAGCGAGATTTGATATCTCAGGCTGCACGTGAGCTGCATGAGTAGATCACCGCTGTGTGCGCGTGTGTATGTGTGTGCATGTAAAGCCTGCGGGGTGAATCCAGAAGGTGTTTGTATCTCCGCTCTCTGTTCCTTCTCTCCGCTCCATTCACTCATTTACAGTTTCCCCCTCGTCATCCCCCACATCTCTCTCTCTCTCTGACCTCTGCTGTTGGACATGGAGGTGTCTGGCCGGCAGAGAGAAGCTCTGATGGGCCGCTAACATGCAGGGGTTGCCTCTGTCATTGCTTTGATTATATTCAGTCTGTTTGCTCCACCTGTTCGCCCACCTGTCAGTATCTCTTATGACTGCGACACCTCATGCATTACTGTCAGCGCAGCTTTAAAAAGCACTTAATGTGAAGTGACATCGCCGACTCCACCTTGAGCTGGTACAGTGGGTTTTCTACCAGAGATGCACTTGATTCTTTGAATTGGTCTTTGAAGACAAGTGAACAAATTTGACATATTAGCGGGATGGTTCACCAGGTATGACTCTTTCTTCAATCAAAATTTCAAAGAAGATATTTTGAGAAATGTCTCTGTGGTTTTGTGGCCGTACAATGGAAATCAATGGGGGTCAATGTTGGTGCTTACCAACGTTCTTCAAAATATCTTTTGCATTTTTTCAGAAGAGAGAAAGTCATACAGGGCAACAAATAATTTTCTCTGGAAATTCATCACAGTCGGGAAAGTGGCACATTTGCATGCATACCACAGATAGACTCAAGATGCTTCTTGTTGCCGAGTGAAGTCTCTGAGGTGGGGGCGTCCCACTGTTCTGAGATCATGAGTGTAAACTCTGTACACAAACACAGTCACAAACTCAGTCATCAGTGTTGTGCAAGTTACTTCCAAACTGTAATACATTACAGATTACTTGTTGCTGATATTTAAAAAAGTTATCCCTTACCTTACAATATTACTGTCTCAGAATTGAAATATTTTACATATAAATACTAACCAGGCTAAATGAATTTAAACACAAAATAATAGTATTTTTATTTCAAATGGATATATTTGAAACACTGCCCATCCAGTCTAATAAAGAGGTTGATTTGCAAAAAGTATTTTAGGTTTGAAAATACAAAAATACTAAGATTAAACACATTTAAATACAAAATACAATAAAAAATTCAAAAGGTATTTAAACACAAAAAAGCCCCATCACTGAACTTGATAATGAAGAATTCTAGCTAGTCATCATGCAAATGTTAGCTTACCTTGTCATTGCTAATCTTGCTAACTAGATTCGTGAAAGCAATGGTCTAATGACCCCTAAAAACCCCACCCAAAAGGTATGAAAACTAGCCCAATTGTTTTCTGGTGTCAAATAAAAGTTAACAACTGCCAAAAGACGTTTCTATTGCTATATTTACTAATCTGAAAGGTTTCCGAGTTATTCAATACATGTTTTGTTCTGTTGAACTCAAAATATGTTTTCGGGGATTTATAAAAAAACAAAACATTCTGTGTCACCTTTGACTACCATTATTATCTTTTCTGTTATGGTAGTCAATGATGCCAAATAATTTTCAGTTGCTATCATTCTACCAAATATCTTTGTGTTCAACCGAACAAAGAAATGTATACAGGTTTGGAACAACTAGAGGGTGAGAAATCCATAACAGTGGAGAGTGTCCCTTTAGAAAAGATCCCATGTGTGACGAGAAACATGTTTTCTCTTCTTAAGACATTCAAAAACTTGCTTAAGAAATAAGCATGGTTAAATGTATTGCATATGTATATGTTTACAAGCACATATGTGTCAGGGTTCTGCCTCATCATGTCTTATATTTCTTGATCTTGTGGTGGAACCAGGACGGGATACCTTGTTTCTTGTAGAGAGAGAGGTTTTTTGGCCTCTTTGTACGCCATACTCTCTCTTTGAGTCTCGTCTGTGTTTCCAGCCCTTTCGTCTCGTTATTGCCTGTTAATTAGTTATGCCCCACACCTGTCCCCTATTGATTATTCTCCCTCTTTATTGACCTTGTGTTTCTTGTCTTGTGCTGGTTCATTGCCTCTGTTTGCATCATTTTGCTGAGTTCCTGTTCCTTGTAGTCTAGTCTAGTCTAGTCTAGTCTAGTTATTTGCACTCTGTTAAATGTTATCTTAAGTCTTTTTAGGTGTGTTAGTCCTTGTTCCTATGTCCTGTTTAATCCTTGTTTTGTCATGTTACTCCCTCGTGGGTTTTTGTTTTGTATGTGTTATCATTTGTTATTAAAACGTGTTAACAAGACTTTAATAATAAATAATAACAAGACAAAACAAAACAAATAACCCATGAGGGGGTTAGGAACAAGGAATACCTACACCTGAATAAGACTAAAGTCAAACATAAGACGACTAGACTAGACTAGACTAGACTAGACTAGACTAGACTAGACTAGACTAGACTAGACTAGACTAGACTGCAGGAACTCACCCACATGACACAAGAGACAGAAACAATGAACCGTCACAAGACAAGAGACACGAGGTCAACATAAAGGGAACCAAATCAAGAGGGCACAGGTGCAGGGGATAAACTAATTAACACTAACTAGGAAACAGGAGGGCAGGAACAATGACAAGACCAGAGAGAGAATATGGCAACCAATAGGTGCCAAAATAGTCTCTCTCCAACATAAAACAAGGGATCCTGTCTGATTCCACCTCAAGAGCAAGAAATACCTCACATGGTGAGGCGGAATCATGACATGGTCTAATATTTTCTGTTACAACAATGCATATCCAGTAGTTACTCAACTTTTCTGAAAATAAATGTTATCACCTGGTTTAATTTAATTCCAAGGTAAAGTAAATTATGTCGAAATAGTTAAATCTTTGTATTTGCAAATATGCAACATTTAATTACACCTATTAAATGAGTTAATCCAGATATATTTCAGTAGACTAATAAAATGTAGACTCCGTTTACTAAAAATAGACTAAATCTATTATAAATTGGCATGACTCAAACTAAATTGCATTTAAGTCAAAATACAATTTTTCAGTATATGCTGTCAAAATTGACACTCTTGTATGTGCAATAAATAAACTTGCTGCAATTTGTTAATATTTTGAAAAAGAAATGTTGTTTGAATTTCTGATGCATTTTTTTATCAAAATACCGATGAAAATTGTATTGTGAACCCAGCATTGAGATATGTACCAAATCGTGAGCTGAGTGTATCGTTACACCCCTAGTGTTAGCAATGGTGCTAGGATAAGTACTTGAATACGTGTTCTGTCAGTTTTTTTTCAATGTTATTAAATTCCAGCGCGACGGCAAAACGGAAGTTCTTCTTCTTGTTTGTTGCAAGACGGATGTTATGAAACACTGCTTTGCGAAAAGGCGGAAGTTAAGTTTCGTCATTGTGAAATGGGGGTATAGTCTTGGACCTTTAGCTCAGAGACTGAAGTCATGCAGCGTTAAAAAATACAAAGTTCCACCAGCCAGAAGGAGATGAATGAAACCAAACGCATCTATTCACGAACAGTAAATAGAACTTACTTCTGGGATTTTTGATTTATTAATGTCGCAGGGGCGAAAAGTTTGTTGTATTGCAAGCGTTACTGAGCATGTACCAAGTAAAATATTACTGAAAATTGATTAGTAATGCCTTACACTTACAGCAAAATGTAGTATGTTAATGTAATACATTACTTTTGTAACGCATTACTCCCCCAACACTGTCAGTCATGCATACACTTTCAAGTTTACACGTAAAGCCCTGCTTCTCTGGAACAGCATGTTGTTATTCCTTTGTACCTCATACCCCCTTATGATTCATGTTTGCTCTAAAGCGTCATCCTTTATCATAGATACAAAGAGAAACTATATAACACAGTCTGCATTCTGAGGGTGCGTCACCGTGGTCTACTTATAAACTAAAGAAATATGACTTGTCGATAAGTGAACCCCTAGTTTTATCTTATTTAGAGTAAAACCCACACGAAAAGTACAACCGTATTGAATCATCTATCGCTTTTTGACATTTTTTAAGCTCAAGCTTTGTCTCTAATGGTATAAATAGATTTAAAAATGTGTCTCAGGTCTGCTCCATGTCATTATTTTTTCCTCTGTGGCCCGTCTAACTGTTTTTAAACAGTTTTTGGCTATGAAAATAAAACACAATCTGGCAAAGTTTGCATTTACACTCTTTGCAATGTAATTTTTCCAAATATTAAAGGGATAGTTCACCTAAAAATGAAAATTCTGCCATCATTTACTCGCCCTCAGGTTGTTCCAAACTGGTATAAATTTAATTGTTCTGCTAGACACAAAGGTAGATATTTGGAAGAATGTAAGTAATCAAACAGATCTCATCCCCCATTGACTCCCATTCCCTGCTATGTCTGTAAATGGGGGATGAGATCTGTTTGGTTACTGACCTTCTTCCAAATATCTTCCTTTGAATTTCAATCTTACTAATTAAAGAAATTTATACAGGTTTGAAATGATGGTAAATGGTGGCAGAATTTTCACTTTTGGGTGAGCTATCGCTTCAAATATGCTTTTCTCTTTTTTCCATAAGAATAAGTTGTCAAACAAATGTTTGATAAGAAGATGGATTTCTGAAAGATTTCACCTACACAGCTGTTATCTGTGGAATTCACACATAAAATAAATATTTCATAATTGATTTGTCTAAAATTCTTGTGCCATAAATTATCTAATGATTTTTTTTTGGAATAGCATATTAAAGCTTTAAAACATATCAAACACATGCTGTAACGAACTTCCACAACTGATTCTTAAAAACAAAGTAAATCCATTATAACATTTCTAACATTTCAGCTCATGTGTGAAAAACATTGAGCGATTCTTTGTATTTCTCAGAGGATTCTTATGTGAACAAGGTAGAGATCGACACTGGATTTGTGGTGAGTTTTAAATTTAAAAGCTGTGCTGTGCCTTCAATTGGATCCGATAGGAATGGCGCAACAATCTTATGTGAGTAAAACATTTTTGTACTATGCGTCACTATGCTTTGTTAGAGATCGCTTGATGTGGCCTGAGCACTATTCGCTCGACATTAGTATAACCTGGAGAGTCATTTGAGATTTTAAGCCCGTGCGAATCGTCATCTCTGTGATTTGGTGGGCTCATATGTAATTTTTCAAGGTTTTATCCACCGTTTGTGCATAATGGAGGCTGCTTTGAAGTGTTTTGTATTATTTTGGGTGCTGGGAGATATCCATAATTTAACGTGAGTCTCCCGTTTGTTTATTTATCATGGAAACTCTCGTATCATTTGAGACCTGCGATCGCGGTGATCTTTTGTCCGGTTCTGGATCACTGGTCTCAATTGCTGACAGGTACGATCATATTAAATGCAATACAAGTACTGACCATACAAACTATACGCAAAGCCTTGCCATCACATCCGAGAAATAAGTCAGTAAATTTGAATAGAAAATCATGCCGTGCGAATGTGCACATGAAATACTGATGTGGGGAGATCATTTACAATTTACAGGAGGTCTCCAGATAATACTGATGCTGTGCAAAACTGTGAATGGTGCTAATATGTAACCTACCGTAACGTCTCTAACCAAATTCACAGAAGGTTCCAACTACGCAAACTGCTATCCAATCAAAGCAGTGGGCGTTTACTTCCAAGGGTCTTCAATGCAACACCCATTGAAACCGAAGTTTGCAGAGCTGGCCTCAAAACCTGGGTAGAAAATAGCCTATTACTTATTGATTTTGATGTTTTTGGATGTAAAAACCACGTGTTCGTCATACATAGACCTCATATAACATTATAAAACAATAAACGAGCACAGTCCATCACACCTTTAAGCAGGGTTATAATCATGCGTATCATAATTCTATATCATTGCAATGCAATGCATCTGAACACACGCTTCTGCTATTACATGTATTTCAGTCAACAATGACAGATGACTACCGTCATACATATTCTGATTTGTCAAGAAACTTTCCACAACAATAAACATAAATGATTGCAGCTTTGGGTCAGTATATGTTTTCAATGAAATCCAAACTTTACTCTTGCAGCATAGCAGCCAAACCACATAACTCAGGTTGACTGTCAAGCCCTTAAACTTTTGACAGGACTTTTGGATTAAAAAACAAAGTTTAGCTAAATAAAATGTGCATGCACACAACTGAACGGAGCACGAATGAAGAGAAGTGTGTGTTTTATTTATCATTATTGATTTACAATGCCGGGTGGTGACATCCTGATTTCACGGAGTTCATCTCTTGTGAAAAGAGTTTTTCATTGTTTGTCAAAGACAGAAAAAACAGCCGGTCTGACAGATATTCTGGTCGATGACCAAGAAATACTTAAATGTTTGCAGATGTAAAAGAAGCTTGGAAACAAACAGCAGGAAGAATATTCAGGAAACCTAAAACTGCCATTTCTCCATATTTCCCATTGATCTATATACACTTACACAACTACAAATGTTTGACATTCTTGAGATGGACCGGCGACCTGTCTAGAGCGCTTCATCGACTTGGATTAGTTCCAGCACTCCTCTCGACATAAGTAGAATAACAAATGTATGGGTATTTGACATTTGAAAGTGGTCCAATAAGGCCAAAAAAATTATGGTTTATATCCGTAGCCAAAAAACTGGCCTTGCGCAAGGAAGCGACAACCAGCTTAAAAAATGACATCCTCCATTGAGCCAAATTCATATTTGCTGTGTTTTTAGCCATCATGTAATGTTACATTTGTGGCCCTCAGTGGAGCACTGAAATTTGTAATACAAAATCCACACAATAGAATGATCAATGGAAGTCTTATTTACAAGTAGGACCAAAGTTTCAGAGTTTTGACACTGTATTGGGTGTGTCGAAAGCAACTAAATAACAATGAGTGATTCTGAAGTTATTTCAAATTGTTAGGCCGTATTTCAATTATTTCAATTATTTGATTATTAATATTGATTAATTGTTTAACAGACCAACTTACACCAAATGCGTGACTAAAAAAGAAAACAAAACTAGCATTCTTTTGACTTTTGTAATGGGCTGCTTGTCCAGAAATTGATATGGGAAAGATAAATTTCACAAGAAGACTGTTCTCCATAATTTTGTTTGGTTTAAACTACTTAAGCTATTTTTATCTGTCTTGAATATATTGGATTCACAAAAACAAATGTTTGACTCTACGTTTTTCTATTTCCTGTTTCTATAGATTGGATGGTCTTTTTTGCATCAAAATGCCTTGATTTTACAGTAAGTCTTTTTTTCTAATTTATTAGATGTACTTCTTCCTGTTTAAAGAAGAAAATTAAACCTCATTGAACAATGCAAAGCAATGTAATATTTACAGAATGATCCACAAAGAAGACACTTTTTGCTTTATATATTACTTTAATAATTACAATACGATTCCTTGTGTAACCTGTAAAGTCATAGCATCGCTGCGATACTCTTACTCTTGCGACAACTCCCACCCCTAAAAGTCAGATAACTAGACAAAGTAAAAACATTTCATGTCAAAACGCTGTAATTCTTTCCAAATTGTTCCAGTTTCCATGCGGTGTATCCTCAGATAACCAAATGTCTGAACAAAGACAGATGTGTATGAAGCTGTGATTCATATGTATTATGCGTTTAGCTCTATTGGTGGTCGTATCGTTTTCCACCGTGCTGCATGTTTAGATGTTGATCTCATTCTTTTGATGCGCTGCCAGAAAGCGCGCTTTCATCCCAGTGTTTATTCTGGAGTCGCCTTTGTGTGCAGTTCAAATGAGGTGGAATTAGAAATGCATATCGCCTTGCCAGCATAATATGTTTCTTTACAATATTCCCTTTCGGTGACTCATAACATAAGCATTTTCCGCTTAAACCAGAGCACAGGAATACAGGATAACCTTGATTCCGTCCACGTCTTTGAATCCGATGAACAACAAACACATGCGACGGGATCCGTCTGCACATTTCAGTCAATCACTTCATTGGATGAACGGGGATACTTTCCCAAAATGCTCATTTTGATCGTCTGGCCGTTTTTATAAGATGACCAGGATGGACATGTCTTTGGTTTCATTCACTTTCGTTTCATGGAAAAGGACCACAAGGGCAGTCTGAAAAATATCACACTCTGCTAAACTGTATAAACAAGAGTACATGATTAAAATTTGTTCAACAAGCAAATTCTTTGGGAATAAAACAAGCGATCTAAGCCCGTAACTGATTCTATAAACAATTCCCAGAAGGTGGAGTTTGGTTTCATGCGGCATGCACGAGGAAAATTGGTTCGCCCTTGAAGTCTGGGGCTTCCAGCTCAATTATTGGGAAAAGTAGGCTAAAGGAGGAATCTGGATTTGGCGTGAGGATGTGGGATTGTGTCACAGTCTGATGGATGTTCTGTGGTCCAGAGAAGACGTGTGAAGGTATCAGCCAGCCCTCAGTAGGGCCTTAAGTTGTGAATGGTAACAAGTTTATTGTGCCACATAGGATGCTTGACATGATTCCTAAAAACGAAAAATATTTACCTTCACACGCCGCTGGGGTTATTGTGCACAAATCATCAGTGTGCGTTTTTGCACAAAATGATAAATTCTTCACCAGAAATTCCTGGAGGAGCTTGTCCTTTGTAGCTGTCTTTTTTATTTCTTTTGCACAAAGTGTCACAACAATAGAATAGTATCTGGGGACTTGTAATGCTTTTTCTACACAGACAGAGACATAGGATGACTTCCATGGCACTTCTTTCTTTTAATCCACGTCATCGCTATTCAGTTAACATGTACTGATAACCTTTACACGGTTATCCTTCTGCAGGGCATAGCAAACGTTCTCTGAACGTTCTTTTGACAATTTTATGGAGAGAACGTCTAACAAAACGTTTGAC
Organism: Triplophysa dalaica; assembly: GCF_015846415.1. Taxonomy (NCBI): domain Eukaryota; kingdom Metazoa; phylum Chordata; class Actinopteri; order Cypriniformes; family Nemacheilidae; genus Triplophysa; species Triplophysa dalaica. The sequence goes on from NC_079542.1 coordinate 32,855,390, forward strand.
AAAACATCATCAACAATTATGTAACTAAAATTCCTTGCAAATTCAATCTGGATTTTTGCAAGTATAAGGACAAATATGTATACAAATGAGACTACTGTAACATACTGTAAGAGATTACAAAAGAAATGTAAAGTGGATCAGATTTAGAGTATGTTTTGGTATTATCTGCTTGCGCACCAATTTTTTAGGTGTATAGGTTTAAGGGTCGGGTTAGGGCATCATTCCTTTTTTTGATAATTGTACGTTTTTGTAGCATTCACGCCGGTCAAATTTATACAAATGATAAAATAGTAATGCAAATAGTTAAAATTCCCAAAAGATCAGGCTGGAATTCTGGCTTTTGATGGGAAACTAGTATCCTGGCTGATATGAGTGTGATCTTTTGTGAATCTAAAAATTTAAGAAGAAAAAGAGAGACATTGTTACACACAGTTTGTAACAATGTAGCGTAAAATCAGACTGATACTGATGAGAAAAAACCAAAAGGGAAAACTATTAAAAAAAAAGTTATGTTGTCCTACTAAATCTAATCATGATCTGTAATGTTTACACTTAATTAACATTTATGTTCAACATAAACAAACACTCCCATACACACACCCTCAAACTTCTTCAAAGAGACAGATGAGCACTTTCTTTCCAAGGTCATGGTCTACTTTTGTGTGTGTGTGTGTGTGTGTGTGTGTGTGCATGTGTGTGTGTACGCGCAGAGCCATCTTCTCTAACCCAGAGCTCCCCTGTGATGTGTCCTCATTGTCATTTTGGCCTGAGCCAGTAAAGAAGAGAGAGACTGATCACAGGACACGGTTTTCAAAAAGAGGTCAACAACCTGTCATTTTAATTTGCTTGCCGGTCTTAATAAAGTCCCACAGGCACTTGGGCGTTCTGTTAATCATGGTAGATCATGAAGTAATACAGCAGCCGAGTATTAAGAACACTGAAACATAATTTACAGTACAGTACTTAAATATTGCTTCTCATCCAGATAGTTTAAAAGATGCATGCTCGTGTTAAACACTCAATGCATATTATACATTTACTTTTTCTCATTGCAATTTTTTTCATTGTTTAATTTTTTTATATCTTCATAAAATTATCTACTTTATTATAATTTTTTATTATAATCATTTAAATTTTATTTATCGATAAACTAAATAATTTATTGCCACTTTATTTTAACCTTATATAAAAATACTCAGAACAATTAAGATTAAGTTTTTATTAATCAATGCATTACTTTATTTTATTATTAGGACCCGCATTAATGTTCCGTACAGCACTAAACAAATTTGATCAAATCTCAATACAGTCTCCCAAACTGTAAGGATGACATCATCGCTCCTAATTAGCCAATGAGCTGGCCAACAGCACAGCGACAGGAAGTGAAGATAAGCCCAGAATTGTGCCATCAATCCTTCACATCCTCCCTCATCCATCTGTCCTATATTACCAAAGCCATTCAGCATCCCAGCACGCGGAGCTCAACGTTCTGCACTAGAGCAGGTTCTGCCTTGATTTGTTTCAGAGAGAATTACGTCAGACACTTTCCTGTTAATCTCACATGTGACATGCTGTACTTCATTATAATGGTGACAGGTCTGAGAATGAGGTGATCTCTGGATGCTATGTGCCTTTCTGTGTCAGACGTGGGGCTGCTTTCTTTAGCTCAAACTGTAATTGACGTGAAACTTACCACTGATATCGCTGGCTAAATAAAGCACTGCAGAACAATGATGCATGCTATAGGAACAAAGATAAAACATGACTTTTCAATACTATTAATCTTTGTTTCAGATCAAACAATGTGATTTGGTTCATGCAATCTGTCATTCACAAACTTCATATAACACAGTTGAAATAATACATATCTTGTATTATTGATCTGGTATAATACGTTCATTCTGGACACTGGGGTGTCCTCAAAAGGTAAACCTCCTCCATCTTCTGCAACTCTCTATCCTTCAGGGGTAGGTAAGGACACTTTTGGAGATGTACCTTTGAGTGACAAGCTGAAGCAACACATTTTTTCTGACAGTGTATAAGCTATCGTTCCTAGAGCAGGAATTGCACTGAGTGGGTGGACACACACACATGCACGCACACACAAACACAACTGAGAGCTTGCATGCGGTGACCAGACAGCTCTCAAACAAAGGAGTCCTGGCCATGTGGAGAAGAACAAAGACACACACACAGACAGAATGATTCAGTAGTGCTGTTTGCTAAGGCAAGCATCACAATCTCTATAGTTAAAATCAGAGAGATGAACTTAAGTGTTAAACTAGTGTGTGTAAATCATCATGCTACGGACACAAGCGGTTGGTCATATAATTTTTACATTTATATTCACGCGTGTGTCAGACAATTGTATCCAAAGCGACCTTCAATGCATTAATGCTAGCGTATGCAACGCCTGGGGCTCAAACCCATGACCTTGGTGTTGCTGACGCGCACGCTCTGCCAAGCTCCAGGAAAGCTTTCACCTCGCAGATGATAAAACAGGTGACAAAAACATGAAATGCACAGACATTGAAGTACCGACCTAAGTAATACCATAGAGATCTGGGACTGGACTCTTCTGGGGTTCAGCAGGCAACCAGCAAATACCTTAGCAACCGCATCACAGCACTCATGACACCCTAGCAACCACCAAAAAGTGCTAGTGATGCATGCTAAAATGTCTTTCAATGGAACACGTTTTAAGAAAAATCACCATGGTTTTCCTAAAGTACACATAGTTAAACTTAAGCATCACTTCCGTAAAATCTGTAAAAATGTTATTTGAACTGAGCATTATCTAATCTTTGTTTTGCTCTGACAACCAGCACATAATAGCTTAAGTCCTAGACATGGCGAATTCTTTCCCTGCATTGTGCGTTTCCGCTCAAAACATTTCTCAAGACATTTCGACCGCCCCCGCAACCAAATCTATTAGGAAATGCGTGAATCTGAACGTCTGCGACACGTAATTATGTCATTAGCGATGCGGCAGGTACCATTTATTGGCTTTGTTTTGGTCAGGACACGGCGCGGCTTTTTACCTCTTATTCCATCTCTTTGTTCTGCTCTCTAATGGGGTCTGCTAGAAGAGCTCTCGCCCTCCCACACACGCACAATATGTGCTTCAGAACAGAGAAACACTAGCGCACATGCTGTACAGACATTCACACAAATGTTTGCATGCATCCAGACTGGAACCAAAGACTGGAACATTTTCTGCCCTCTCTCTCGCTCCGAGTATAGACAGACGAGGTTCTCGCCCTCCCCCATCAGACAACGTGCACATCATGCCAATATCCAACCATCTGATGCCTATACACATACTACAACATATAAATGATGAAAGAGAGGGACACATTTTGAACATGCTTGTTTTGTTTGTATTTACTGCAATTTAATCTTCGGGGAAAGAGGGAGTTCATTGTTTGTTTTCAATGCAAACTGCCTTGTTTGTTTTTCAATATCCTGGACTGAGCGAAAAAGTGTGTTTGAGAAAAGTATTAATGTATTTATCTACATATAGTACTTATTGTGATACATACTGTACTGATTGAAACATTGTTTAATTTGTTGCTTAAAATAAGTATAATGTCCAGTAATTTATGCAATATATATATAGCTTACACGATATATCTTGTTGAGCTGTTTTCCACCTGCTGATTTTTCACAATTTCTCAGGCAAAAGACAGAAAGATAGAAAAGAAGGAAGGTAGGAAGGACCCATCCGAAGGAAGTATAAAAAGGAAGGAAAGAAGGACGAAAGGAGAGAAGGTAGGATGGAAAAGCAGAAAGAAATAAAGAAAGAAGGAAGGGCGAAAGGACATACAGGAGGACGGAAGAAAAAATTGAGATAAAGAAAGATGAATGAAAGACAGAAAAATAGGACAGAAGGAAGAACATAAAGAAGGAAGGGAAGGAAGAGAGACAGAAAGGACAGACGGGAAGATGGAAGAAAAAAAGAGAAAGAAAGATGAATGAAAGACAGAAGGAAGAACATAAAGAAGGAAAGGAAGGAAGGGAGAGAGAAAGACAGAAGAGATGGAAGAAAGAAAGAGAGAAAGAAAGAAAGAAAGAAAGAAAGGAAGAAGAAAGGGCTAAAGGAAAGATGGGAGAACGGAAGAAAAAAGAGATAAAGAAAGACAAATGAAAGACAGAAAAAAGGACATAGGATATAACATAAAGAAGGAAGGGAAGGAAGAGAGAGAGAGAGAGAGAGAGAGAGAGAGAGAGAGACAGAACAGAGAAAAAAGAAAGAAAGCAAGAGAAAGAAAGAAAAAAGAGATAGTAACTAGTACAATGGATTTGGTTCAAATGAAACAGCACCACAAATCCCTACTTTTCTGGAGACTTTAACAAATGAAGGATGACAGACACATACGAGCAAATGGCAGTGAGACATCATTTTTACAGGTAAACTCCAGAAGACAATAGATTTTGGAAGTTGTGAGGTTGGGACGCAAAATAATGGATGTCGTGAAAAGCCTTTGTAATTATACCACATGTGTACCACAGCCCTGATCAGTCTCTATGTCTCTGTGTGTGTGTGTGTGCGTGTGTTTGTGTGTGTGTGTGTGTTTGTGTCTCGGTGAGACAATGGGAATTATCCAGGAGATGCAGTGGTGTGTCTATGTGTAATTTCACATCGCCCACCGCTGGACACAGACGGAACTGCAGCCGTACTGTATATATTTCTCTCTCCAATCCTTTTGTTTCACACCCATCTTTTATATTTTGTTCCAATGTCATTTCTTTGTCTTTTGTTCGTTTTTCTGCTCGCCTTGCTGTTGCACAGTTGGACATTCTCACATGGCTGTGATGCATTGTGTGTGTGCGATACACTGTAGCTCTTCAACCCTTAATTTTTATGATGGTGTTGTTATCAAACCTGAGTGTGAGATTTCCTCATGTTGGAACGGTTTGAAACACAGGCTGGCAGATTCTTCCACATCAGACCAATCAAAACAGCTATAAAATACTTTCTCTCAAGGTGGTGGGTGGTTGAGTAACAGTTTATGGTATCACAATAGACATTTTTACATTGAACATTTAACTGCAAAATGTTTTATATATCCCGCAGTTAAAATGTGAAATGCTCTTTCATTTGTAAGTCACTTTGTATAACAGCATCTTCTAAATGAATAAATATCATTATGTAATGTTTATATAATTGATAATGTGTTTTTAGATGTTCATACTTTTTGAGAAATCAATGAATATTAGTTTTTTTTAACAATTAATCGTGATTAATCACATCGAGAATAAAAGTTTAGGTTAACATAATTTATGTCTGTGCACTGTGCATGTGTATATTTAGGAAATGTTTATAAATAATGTAAATTCTATATAAATAGTACTATATACATGCAAATATGTATGTGTTTATAAAGAGAAAATTAATGTGCACAGTGCACAGACATAAACAAACTTTTATTGTGGATGTGATTAAGCACGATTAATTGCAATTAATCTTCGAACAGCCCTAATGAATATATACCAAAACAATAAAAAAATACACAAATAATTGGTATTATTACAAAAGCTCAACATTATGTGAGTATTAAGTACAATCAAACTAAGTTAAAGTAAAAATATGATTGTCCTGCCAGGTTTGTAAAATAGACAAAATATGCACATTTGCACAGCTGTGACCTCATATTTGGCTTCATATAAACATTCATAAAAAATGTAACTTTATAGTATAATTTTATGAACCGAATTGAAACGTTTGGATACAAATTTGCAAAATGACTACTAAAGGAAACAAAGCAAAAATTCAGTCACAAGTAAAAGAGTGCACGTCATTAAAACAAAGAAAGTGAAAGAGAGAGAGACAAAGAAGACCAGTGAGTGAGCGAGCGAGCAAGAGAGAGAGAGGGAGGGAGGTAAAAACAGATGTGTTTTTCAGTGGAGTGTCGAACAAAGAGTGGGAGGTGCGCCCATTACACCTCTCAAGACTGCAGCTCACGCTCTGAAGCTCAGCCCGAGACAAAGAGCCCGACCCTCACGACTACTGCTGTCCCAGAGCTCTCGCTGCATCTTAATAGACCTCGACTGACAATTAACGTGTTATAGCTACTGTACGCCGACGTTCATTATTTTCAAAGCAGCCGTTTCAGTTCTCTTTCAAAAATAAAGACATTTCTTTTCAGAATTTCGTTTCAAATGAAATTTGGGTTGTGAAGACCGACTGTAGTGTCTGTCCGGCTCTGTGAGGGTTTAGTGGACATGATCCAACCAATGAGATCCCTGAAAAAACAGAGATTGAATTGATGTTCAATCTGGGCATTGAGCGGACGGCATGGCTCATTTTTAAGCCTATTAGGGAACTGGATCTCTTTTTTCTCCTCTTATTAGTGCTGTGTGCTGAGACAAACAACCCTGTTATTGGCCATATGCAAGGTTATGGATGTCAACAAAATCCCCTTAGAATAAAATAAGTAGTACATTTTTGTGCGTTACTCACACTTGGATTGTCGTGCCTCAAATCATGAAGCGTTTGGATGTATATGACAACCGGTATGAGCAAAAAAATTAACATCCAACATGTTTGACTTCCTTTCTTCTGCAGAACACGAAAAGAACCACTGATACATTTCTCAAAATATCTTTTTTGTGTTCCACAGAAGAAAAATGAAATGAAGTACAATAGACAATTCTATTCACATGAAATATTGAGAGGTCAACAGATATCACAGAGGGCAAATTCAGTTGAATAAATGTCTGGATTGTACTGTTAACAAAAGCTCCAATCACAAACACAAAATTTGTCTGATGATCAGACCGCATTACTGTGTCCTAGAAAGCTAGCAAGTCTCCTGGGTCCATTTAATCGTCTCGTAATGATCTTCGGAACAGCGGCGATTGTGAAGCTAGATTGAGAAGTTAAAAGCATTAGGGACGTAAAACAAAATAACACCAGCCCACACTTCTATTAGAAGCACCAGCTCTGCAAAAGCCTCCGAGCCGTCATATCTGAAGACGAAACCCCCCGGAGGAACAATTCTAGCTAAATGATCCCCCACAGAAAACGCAACAAAAACATTAATACTTGAGCATTAATCTTATTTGTGGCCCTGGGGAAATTAAAATGAGAAAATTATGATGGAAAACAGATTAGAAGGTGAATGATGGGCGACTACGGATGTCCTGAGGAATCTGTAGAAGTTAGACAGGAGCTTGTCTTTCAACCAAAATTAGTAAATAAGGAGAAATGAAAAAACGCATAACAAAAAACTAAAATACAAAATCTAAATTATGAAACTAAAAATGTAGCATCAAATCTGGAAACAAAATAAACAATAAAAAAACAAAGTAAAACTCAATAAAACACAACAACAACTCCGGAAACAAAATAACAAACAACAAAACACAACAACAACTCCAGAAATAAAGCAACAAACAACAAAACACAACGACAACTCCGGAAACAAAATAACAAACAACAAACTACAACTCCGGAAATAAAGCAACAAACAACAAAACACAACGACAACTCAGGAAACCGAATAACAAACAACAATCAAACTGAAAAAACAACAATCGATCAGAAAACAAAATAAACCAGAAAGCACAGCCACAACTCTGATAAACATGAAAACGTATTATGTTGGAATGGGACAGTAACTGCTGATTGGACAAAACTTTTAAATTACTATTTTAAAAACTTTACAAAGCACTGAGGCATAAAACTGCTACAGTGTGAATTAAAATATTTAGTTTTACAAAAAAAAAATGTAACTGACCCTTGCATTAGGAGTTGACAGAAAACAAAAAAATAGAAGCGCTGTTGTGCATGGGCATGCCTCTAGGACCCTGGGGAATCCCTGGGTGGAATGAGTAGGAGGACACTTATTAAATATCACTTATTAAATATGCATGAATTAAATATCATGAAATAAACTTAATATAAGAATTTCTTTTTTAAATAAAAATAAGACTACATGTGTAGTCCTTAAATGCAACATATTTCAATTATAGCAAGAATTTGACATCAATGCGATCTGAACGTATTTATAAGTAGACATCATTACTCCACTACATGTGTGGCGTCATCAACTAGACTGCTGAGCCAACTTGGTTCAAACGATTGATCTCCGACAGAGCTACTACAGTTTCGGGAAACAGTCGTTACTACATTGTTAATTTCCCCAACGATCGTACTACGGTGGTTAACCAGCGACCAGTTAACCAGTGTTGTTCTGGAAACGCACCCCAGATTTGAGATTTCATATTTTGTCTTTTCAGATTTGTTATTAGTTTTGCACTTTATTGTTTTGATTCGCATTTCCCGGCCGCGCTACTCAAGCGATAAATTATTTTATTTTTTTCACTGGATTTCCAACAAAAGATCATAAACTCCAAATCAGGACATTGATCGGACAACTCTTCCTACAACTACGTGGTAAACGTCTGTCATTGAGAGACTAAAAGTGGCCTGAGAAAGAAAAGCAGACACATTCTTTGATCATCCATTCCTCTCCATCTCTGCATTTCCAGTTTTGTCCCGACTGGTGACTGTGTGTCACGGTCCATTAGCCTAGATTTCTAGCCGGTGGAATGGCATCTATTCCCTTTAGACAGTCTTCAGTGAGAGATACTTCAGGGAAAGCAGAGGACCCATATCTAATTAAAACCCGGCTAATGTCTCATTCTTTCTGTTTCCCGCTGATATAAAACACTTGCAAAAATATAATGATTCCCCCCCCTCTCTCTTACCTGCTGCATTTAATAATATTCCATGTTTGTTCAGTGAACAGCTGCCTTATTATTTGTGAGATTTAGAGACTTCAAAAATCCATCTCCCTCCAAATTAATATTTGTGTTTGGAGGGATAGGCAATTTCATTATAACCAATGGGGTGCTAAGGGACAATGTCACAGGTTATTTCATCTTGCACTTGATTGGATTTTTTTAGAACACACTGAAGGTCTGTCACAGTTTAATAGAGGTTTTAGTAGCTGGTTTTCTCTTTAAAAAAATGCTTTCAGAAGCTCACATGTTGATCCTTAAATAAGGGTGAAGGGAAACTGATCTGGCTCGCTGTCCATAATGGAGGGTTGGGTTACACGCCGCACACTCTCACCCCAGACATAAGGTTTAGCTGATGTGAAAGAGAGATAACCTAAGAATTGTCACATGAATGAGGTACAGATTAAACATGGCCCAATAGGTCACTAGGGATGAGAACTGACCAAATCATATTTTAATTTAGTTTGATCACATTTATAAAAGACAGATACAGCTGTATGATTATTTCAGAAAACAAGCGAGCCCTTCAGGCGTGCAGGGGGGGCGGAGCTAAAACATGAGCACTCAATACATCATCGCATTATCCCTGCATGACTGTCCATTCACTATAATTTTGTGTTGTTTACATGCACGCATGTAAACAACGCATGTTTTGTTTACATGCACTTGCCAACAAAACAGTTTCACTTACAGCTATTAATGTTCCGGCTTCTTTTAGCGCTGGGACGGCTCCATCTATCTCCAAATCCAGCATTATATCCACCATTTATATAACATCCATCACTAAGATACAGTGAACAAATAAACACAGCTGAACTTCACGAATGCAGTGCTCCTTCTCTCGTTCTAGCTGGTTGATGCGTTGGCGTGCTCTTTCTATCGCTTCCCCTTGTTGATATGTAGGCGTGCTTTTCTGGGAGAATTGTCCAATAGGGGACTAAGAATGTTCATGTTCAAAAAAACATTCCAAAACCTACTTGAACGCTGGTGGATATTATCGAGCACAGAAATACGTGCATCTCGTTTTTTGACCAGTTGACCATGTCAAGCAGGAGAAGACAGCACGTTTAACATTGTAAAGAAGTCAGATTACAGGATTCTTTTTCTTACCCCACTGCCATATTTTTCCTTGTTTTAAGATTAAATTTCACTCATCTTTCAATACTAACGAAATAAACAAGGTCAGTATTGTTTACTAAAATAACTGTGTTTTATTAAAATAACAAATAAAATAACTGTGTAAATATTATTTGAAATTTTTTGTAGATTACCTGAACATAAATAAAAACTTAAGTAAAATGTATATAAATTAAACTTTTATAGCAATATATAAATAAACAAATACAGTCTCTCACAGAAGTGAGTACACCCCTCACATTTTTGTTAATATCTCATTACATCTTTTCATGTGACAACACTGAAGAATTGACACCTTGCTAAAATGTAAAGTGTACAGCTTGTATAACAGTGTAAATTTGCTGTCTCCTCAAAATAACTCAACACACAGCGCTTCATCTCTAAACATCAGGTAAAGAAAGTGAGGACACCCCTGAGTGAAAATGTCAAAATTGGGCCCAATTAGCGATTTTCTCTCTGCGGTGTCATGTGATTCGTAAGTGTTAAAAGGTCACAGGTGTGAATGGGGTGCAGGTGTGTTAAATTTGGTGTTATCGCTCTCACTCTCTCTACTGGGCCGGGTTTTCCAATAACGATGGATCTTAGCACTTATGAGCGTTTCATACAACCCACTTTGCAAATGTTCGTCATCGTTTCACGTGCGTTTACCAAAAATGCACTTAACAAGACTGCAAGTAGCAGTTAATCTTGTTTAATGTTGTTTGACATATTTTTTTGTGCAATGTAATACTTCTTCCATGAACAGATAGGACTTACATGTATATACTGTAATAGTGCAATGTATTTAGCACGCTCTAGGAAAAGTAAAGTGTTTGTTAAACCACATTTTATTACACTTTTGGGTGGTTTGGTTTAAGTTTTTATTAGAGCCTATGTATTATCTAGCTTTCTAGCTCCAAACTAAACGTTTATTGTACACGTACATAACCAGAACTTTATAATAATAATAAGCACAAAGTGCGTTCATTATGAATATGAACCTTTTAATCAGAGAACGATAAAAAGGAATGACCAATTTCTCAATAATCAGGCATTCAGATTCATTAAGTATTGTCTTCTGTATCAGCTGTTAGAACGTATGATAGGCAGTGTTTAATATGTAAGGTTTGTAACAGCCTGAAAATCTTCAATCACATGGTTCCTCTAAATAATTAGAGATTAGTTCACAATAGTCTCAAAGAAGAAATCATGGCTGAACTAAAAAGCAGCAGATAAAGTGACAACCACCAAGAAAGACCATTTCTCTTTTAAACACAACATTTATACTTTGCATTAAATGTGGAGTTACTTTGATACAACAATCCAGCAACAAACATGCATCTCTTGTTAGAACCAACAACTTGCCCATACTGTATATTTGTATGTATGTTTCGACATTTCATTTTTATTGTACTATATTTTTTATTAATTTGGTTTAGTAATTTAAAAGATTTAAACAAAAAATTGAAACATGAAAAGTCCACTGGCGGATCTAGGGGTGTCTAGTTGAAATCTTCACTGCCCTTGAAGTGCCCCTGTCCTCTCAGGGCCAACGCCTTGATACGCGTTTTGGTCGACTGGATCATCACAAGTGGATGATGTTAAACACAGGTGTAAATGAGGTGTGAAACGTTTTGAGCTTGTCGACTTTCTACCACTTACAGAAGAAGTCGAAAACACAATCGGCTGGATTGTGTTTGATGTGTAATTAGCTAGTTTATTGATAGCTGATGGATAAAATGTAGGATTCACATATTAATTAAAAGATTCATTCAGGGAAGTCAAATAGTTCAGGGATGAATAATAGTGTCTGACTCTGAACCCTATAGTATTTTGGTAATGTGTGTTTATAAGTATATAAAACGTTTGTGTTGTGTTGGCTTGCTTATTGACCTATACTCATCTCTGTTTATCATTAATAAACCTGCATCATTCTCTAACTCATCTCCAGTGTTTTGTTCAAAAATCTGGTAGTGCCAGCAGCAATTTAAAAATGAAAAAGCATGCACACTATATTTGGGCCCCTTCTGTAAATTATTTCCCCAATGTTGCCCCTGCTTTTAAAAATTCCTAGATCCCCGCTGGATAAGTCACATATAGGCGTTTTGAAGTTTAAGCGCAATTCTGACGTTTTTCGATGCACATAGGCCTTTACAATTACTCCAGAGCACTTGTACAATGATTTTAAAGTGTTACTTAAATTACGATGCTTTTGGGAAACCGACCTTAATATTAAGATCAATCGTACGACTGTTTTTACGATCAACTTTTAGGCTTACGATGCTTTTGGGAAACGCAGCCCTGGTCACTTTACAAAATATTTATAAACTACAATAAAATATTTTTCCAATGTATTGTTCTACCTCAACAAAATAATACATGCAATTTCATAAATGTAACAGTTATCTTGTATGATATTGTTTTAGGTTAGAGTCAAAGCATACTTTTATCAAAGGATTTTTCAACTGGATTCAGTTGCTGTTAGTGTCAGCGGGCAGAGGCCTTGCTGTGTAACATTGCAGAGAGATTCAGATAATAACATATTTAGTGATAAATACCTAGTTTTGAATTGCTTTGAACAAGCAATTTAGCTACAGTGGGTCTCTGAGGGCAGAGTAAACACGTAACAATTTATACATTCATTACGCCTATACTCAAACAAGTGCTGGGACAAACACCACAAAGTGAATTAATGTCAAATCGAATACTCCCAGACAAACTGTGCGGTGTCTGTCATGGCAAAAGGCAAGCAAACATACAGAATGCACAAACATGTCATGCCAGTTTTGGAGAAGTAACTCTTTTACGATTCTGAAAAGGTTGTTTTTGGTTTGTTTGTTTCGAGAGATCACGAGCCAATGAATCATGAATGTGTGCTGGACAGTATGATTACTCATATTAAACAGGCAGCTTTGAAGAGGAAAAATTGAAATAATTGGCCATAAATAATGCTTACAGCTGCTGTTAGGCTCATTAAACAACAACAATGATAATAATGAATAATGCACACATGCAATAGTTTTGTTTGTTTTTCTTTTTTTACACAGATCAACCTGAAACAGTTGGTCACCACCTTTTTAATAGACGGCCAATCACAGGTTAATCTTAGAGGCCACGCCCACAGACCGGACCTGGACCAATCAAAACGTAGTAATCATGTATACTAGCCCTTGGCTGTTAAAATAATTCTTGCCATTTTAAATACATTACAGAGTTTTGTTTATGACACAAAGAACATTTAAAATGTGAAAGTAAACCTCCATGTAAAAGTGCAAAGATCTCACTTTGACTCAACGCTTTTGTGAAAGATGCAGTCAAACAGTAAGATGTAATCAAAATAACCTCAAAGATAACCCCTCTATTGACAGGTGCAATTAAAAAGAGTACTGTTTTTTTTTAATAAGTGTCCTGACAAGGGGGCCCCAGCTGACTCCAAAGGGAGCCTCAAGACTACTAAAATTAGACAAAATGAGTATTGAAATCACATCTTCCAGAACGGCCAGAAATCTATAAGTGTTGACAATGATCAGCTAAACTTCACAGATCAGGTTGCCAGCACCACTCGGTCCTGTAGATTCATCCTCTACAATATCAGGAAAATTAGACCTTTCATATCCGAGCATGCTACGCAGGTCTTAGTCCAGGCTCTTGTTCTGTCCAGACTGGACTATTGCAATGCGCTACCAGGAGGACTTCCTGCTTGCACGACCAAACCACTACAGAGGATCCAGAATGCAGCGGCAAGAGTCTTCAACGAACCGAAGAGAGCACACGTCACTCCTCTCTTCATTAAGCTACATTGGCTCTCTATAGTCGCTCGCATCAAATTCAAGACTCTGCTCCTGGCCTACAAGACCACCACTGGTTTGGAACCCCCTTATCTTCATTCACTTATGTAGACGTATGTACTTGCCAGATCCTTACGCTCTGCAAACGAAGGACGTCTTGTGGTGCTGTCCCAAAAATTACTCTCACAAACCTTCTCTGGATTGTTTCCACATTTGTGGAATGATCTGCCTACTGCTACATGATCAACAGATTCTGTGGCCAGCTTTAAGAATCGGCTGAAAACCCATCTCTTCCGTCAACACCTGAACTGGTTTCTTTTCTACAATATCAAAAGTAAAATAAACAAATAAAGCGTGCTTATTTAAGCGTAAATAAACTAAACTTGGCTCTGTACACTGAAGTAGGCTTTGTGAGACATGTTTTATTGCTCTTATGCTTATTGTTCTCCTAATGTTTGGCCCAATTGCCTCCTTTGTTTACACAACTTGTAAGTCGCTTTGGATAAAAGCGTCTGCTAAATGACTAAATGTAAATGTAATGTGAAACACATTTTTTGTCTTACTATTCAGCCACTTTTATAATAAATAAACATTTAGTTAAAAACAAGCTTTTGCAAGTGAGAGGGGGGCCTTTAAATATTGTTGAATACAATACGGGGCCTTGTAGTTAAAAAGGTTGAGAACCCCTGTCCTATTTTATGAGGTTTCTGCTTTCTTTTTTGATAAAACAAGCATTCTTATTTTGTGTGCAAAAGATGTAGGTCCTGGTTATGTCTGCTGACTATAAACTGTGAATGTAATGATAAAAAACAATTCAATTACAAACCAATTAGTTTTGCCAATACTTTTCTCAGAATTGACACATAGTCTAGTGATAGATTTTAATAAATATTAATGAAAACAGTTAATATGAAATCCCTCAAAGTTTTTATTAGTGAAATCAGCGTTGATGTCGGACACTCTGATCGGATCCACAAACCATATTTTTACCACATTTAAAAAATGAATCCAAGTAAAACCACTTTCTGGAGTCTTCAGAGCAACTGTATTGTGGACAGATTTCAATCACTAATCAGCCCATGAAATTAACCCCCCCCCAAAAAACTACTGCAGATTTGAGTGAGGTTAACATGGTCCATTTCTTGTTTTCCCACTGTCATATTCTTTGAGACAACATCAGCACCACCCTCATGCTTTATACAGTGTATTTGATTGTGTTACTGGAGTATTTGGAAAGAGCCACTGCAAGCTACAACTGTACATCATCTCACTAATTTCACAAACTTCATAAAGATTAATAACAGTCCCTGCGAGCCAAAGTGATGAATTACACATACAGTATGTTAACGTTCCCTGTATATAACATCAACGAACAATTGTTTTAGATCACTAACCTTATGTAAGGACAACCATCCTTAGGCCATACGTTATATGAGAGTCAGGTTCATTGTTAGGTCTATTGTTTAAACATCTGGCATCTGGTACTTTGGCAAATTCAGTGTTATTTGACTTTGAATACAGCACAGCTTGTCCATTTTAGGCAAGAATTCATTTTATTGGAAAGTAAAAATGCAGAATAGAAGAGTCAAAAAGGGACAAACCAAACCGTTGGGTTTATATTTGATCCAACAATAAAACAACCAAGAATCTGGGCTGAAACAACCAAGAATCTGGGCTGAAACAACCAAGAATAGGTTCATTTATAATTAAAGAAAACACTCAAAATTGGACAAAAATAAGCTTTTTATTGATGAGTGATTTTTATTGACAAGTTTTTATACTTGGCTTAAACGTATGTATATAAAAGTTATACATTGTCATGTGTGTTGCCTGGGAATTTAACCCAAGATCAATTAACAAATGAAAATTGTATGTAGGATGCAAAAGTTTTTTTTCTATAGAACTCACAATGTAAAATATGAAATTTGAGTCAATGTGTCTTAATGTGTCTTACATCAAGATGTGTTTACAATAACTCTGACAAATATCATTTCAAATTGTCCCGACTATTAGCATTTATAATAAAAAGTATTTTTTTTAACAAAGTTACAGAAATAATAAATAATGCTGTACTTTTTGTCTTTTACACAAAGTGTATATCCCTGCTGTCCTTTTGAAACTTTGTCTCTCGATATAATTAGTCACCAAATTAGTTTGTTGGTTTTGAAAATATCTATCCAATAAAAAGTATTACACACTGATTCTTTGAAAACACAGTATTTAATCACCTGAAAACTACAGATTTTTTTAACTGTGTAATATTTTTTTATTTTTGTTTATTATTATAATGTTAGTGCCTAAACGTTTTTCAGTTTATTCCTTTGACTGAAATAATCATTTCAGATAATTTTTTTCCTTTTTTTTCCAAGTTCTCCCAATAATTTTTTTAACCTTGCGGCAACCATTTTGGAATCAAATCTCGAATGGTGCTTTTACAACCAACCTCACGGATCACTTATGCCTTTCTGTTCATCTGGTCATTTAAATTATTCATTTTAAATGGTGATTTAAACAAACACGGAAGAAAACACACATTTATTCAGCTTGCTCCGTATATTAACCTTTAACGACAGATAAATAGGCTGTGCCATACTGCTTGCTATGACACTATGAGAAGCATTAGCACCAACTGTTATTCTTCTTTTGCTTACCGCACAAGTTTTGAATAAATTCACCAGAGGGAAAAAAACACGACTCTACGGTTGACTAATGCACAAGATCATCACATGCCCAAAATAAAAAAGACTAAATACAGTAGGAGTACGATGCACATTATGCAGCATGCCTACGGGCACGAAATCATTAAAAAAAGCTCTTAAAATGTATCCAAATTCAGTCTGCACGTAAAGTGGAGTTCTTAAACTTCAGGTGAATCTCGGTCATCATCTTATCTATAATCTGCATTGCTCTGCGCATGCTTTACAAGAGCCAACCTCATAAAGAGCCATATTTTGATATATCTTTAAACCTTTGATATATCTTTATAACTTGTCTCAAACTAGAAAGGGTGCATGTTAACATGGGTCTTATTTTTAACACACTGTATTACGAGGGGAACTAATGAGCGTGGTCAGCAATTGCTAGTCGCCGCTGCATGTGATTTCCATTAAAGTTGTCTTTTAATTTATGTCGGTTATTCACATGGCTGGTTTGTCTAGATTTCTGTTAAACAGAGTGGAGCTGGCGGAAATCCAGCAGGCCGAAAGGGATTCAGGGACTCTGCAGTCCTATAACAACATGTGGAGAACAAAGAGTCCATTCATATAACCTCCTACTGCTCATCCTAATGCATAAGTGCATTTGATCTAGACAAACAGCGCTTGAATTTATTTTTATATGGCCTTTTTGATGTGTTTTCTTAAATTTCTGCTTTACATGCATCTCTCGTCATCGTTCC
The DNA here is from genome assembly GCF_015846415.1 of Triplophysa dalaica. Taxonomy (NCBI): domain Eukaryota; kingdom Metazoa; phylum Chordata; class Actinopteri; order Cypriniformes; family Nemacheilidae; genus Triplophysa; species Triplophysa dalaica. The sequence continues at coordinate 32,872,439 of NC_079542.1, forward strand.
ATCACCAACAGATGTGTGCTCACCGAAAGCTCCCATTTGCAGAGTCATTCACCAAAGACTAAAAAAACTAAACTTGGTCTATGGTGTTTGTCCATACCAAATTTGGCTTTTCACAAGGTGAATTAAGTAATTTAATGTTAATAGCTCACGGCTTTGGAGGAACAAAGCACTGAACGCTGCAATGGCCTCCTTTCACCAGCTGTCTTTGAAATGACTGTAAAGGCCAAGAACATGTGCGATGCTGAAAGGAGAAAATGAAAACAAATGTCTGAATAACAATCTGTTTTCAGCTGAAGGACCCTTTCACACTGAAGTTAATGCACATCAAAGCATACAATTCAGACGGGGCGACCCATTCTCAGATACAGCTGCCACATACTGAACAGAAAATCTATTCTGTTTTATCAAACATATGGGGCTGAATCAAGTGTGCCCCCCCCCAATAAGGGGGATATATACAATATAACTGCGTATACTTCACTAAATGCAGTTTAATCAAAATTAAAGACGATTATGTGTTCATTTGTCTTTGTCATTTGTCTGAAGTTATAATAAACAAATTATAAATCTTAGTTTAAATAACATAAAACACACTGAATTAATGCCTAAACTTTAACCGAATTTGCGTTTTAGTTGAACACTGCAAAAAATGACGTTCTTACTTAGTCTTTTTTTCTTGTTTTCCAGTAAAAATGTCTACAAATTCTTGAAACAAGATGCATTTTCTTGGTGAGCAAAGTGACCTAAGAAAATAAGTCTTGTTTTTAGTACACTTTGGAGACAGAAATTGAGTGAACGTAAAATTTCGGTTGAACTAGTTACAAAATAATAATTAGTTGAAACAACTTTAAACTTTTTACAGTGTAGGTAGCAAAATATTAATATTTATTATTTCAAATCCTTGAATCCGGTTGGACAGGAGGAGTTACAAAAATACTATTAGTATACTTCTATTCAACTAAAAAATAACGTATTCTTCCAGTCTACTTTTTATGTACTGTTCAGAAATACGCTTTAAATTACACAGGGTAAGTATACTTAACTAATAATAAGGGATGTAACGATTCGCTCATGATGCGATGCAACTCACGATACAGATCTCACGATACAATTTATTTTGTAAAAAATGAGTCCAATTAGAAATACCAGCCCTGGTATTATTTCTCAAATGCTGCACATTTCTAAAATGAAATAAAATATATATTTTATGTCAAAAAACAAAACAAAACATTTTATTTTAAATGTTTAAAACAAATTCCAAATAAAACCAAAAATGCAATGATACTAAAGTCATAAAAGTCACTTTAAAAACAAGTGGCTTTAACATAAACAGACTAAGACTTTGTCTGTCCTTTTTTTGTTTTTTACATTTAAGAAATATCACCACAGCCCTGTTAAATTACATCTTGTGTAGTTGTGTTCAATCTTGACTGGAGAGTAAATACTTAATTTCACAACTTAAAGTGTATTCTTCAAAGTTTACTTTCATCAACTACATTAAAAATGTGCTAAAGGTGTTTAACCAGTAGCCCACACTATCGTTATCTTTATAATACACTTGCAGAAGCCCTATGTATGCATGAAAAATGAAAATCGTAGTTGTAAACTTTAGTTATGTACTCAAAGTTTTTACAAACTAAAAAGTGGGTACGAAGTGATGAGAGCTAATGAGACGAGAAGGACAAGATCATTCCGCAGCCTACAGCACAAAGATATAACTACTGCAGTTAATTCCCTGAAACATCTCAGACCGATCCTACTGCGATTACAGCAAGCAACCGCTAGTTCAGCATCTTACACAGTTCCGACCATCTGCCATAGTTTTGTCCAAAGGAAACGCATACGGTATGTGCGGCCTCTAACCCAACATCAACCAGATCCATCACATGATAAAATTCATCAACAGCAAATAGGTGGCGAAAGTTTTTTGTTGTTTTGTGCTGTAGTGAACAGCTGATAGTTGCTGTAGCTAAGGTTGTGGGTTTGATTCCCAGGGAACACACATACTGATAAAAGAAGACATGCATGAATGACACATGGACTGAACCAAGAGGTGAAGACCATGAAACCATAAGATGATCAGCTTTATTGAGGAGCCACAAAGCAAATTCAGGAATTATCAGTGGAGAAAACTGTAAAAGCCTGATTCTGCCCCTCTCAATTAATTATTATTTACAGCTTCAACACCCGATTGTAAGCTGTGCAACCAATGATATTCCCCAAAAAATTCTTGTAGATGTCAAAAACTACAAAACAATGTGGCAACAGAAAAGTAGAAGTGGTTGATGCACAAAGCGCTCAGCTTGAGTTCAGCACTGGAGCTAAAGTAGTGATGAGAGCTAATGAGACGAAAAGATCATTCAGCAGCCTTCAGCACAAAGCTTTAACTACTGAGGTTAATTCCCTGAAACAGACCAGAATAACACAACGTCTGGACCCTTTATAGCATGAATATAGAGGGCAACAGCCTAGGACACCTTAAGCAACCACCCCATGCAGCAGATTTCCAAACGGCACAGCAAAAAATAAAGCATTCCAGTACAAAATCTAGACATTCTCAAATTAAGATACATCTTCATAAAAAGCAAAATGACCCACAGGAAAATATTAAAGGGATAGTTCACCCAAAAAGGTTGTCATGCTTTTCTTAACCTCAAGTTGTTGCATACCTTTATACATTTCTTCGTTTGGTTGAACACAAAGAAAGATATGTGGAATAATGTTAGCAATTTCTGGGGCACCATTGACTACCATAGAAGAAAATAATATTGTATGTTTCTCTTTTAATCACAAAAGAAGACATTTTAAAGAATTCTGGGGCACCTGTGACTACCATAGTAGATTTTTCGGTTTGTTCTGTTAAACACAAAATAATTAAACAACCATTTTAATCATGGTAGTCAATGGTGCACCAGAAATCTGTTACTGACCTTCTTTCAATCATCTTTCTTTGTGTTAAGCAGAAATAAGTAATTTTTACAGGTTTGAAACAATGTGAGTTTGAGTAAATGGTGACAGAATTTGTATTATCTTTCTTATTAGTAATTTTGCTTCTCAAGTGTATCAAACACACTGTGTAAGAAATACTTTTTTTGTAGCTGGCAACTAGGAGGTAGACGTTTATTTTAGTAGACTAAACTTAGCAAGCTATTCCAAATATTTCAGCACATTTTAGCAGTTGGTTTACCCTTGCCTTTTACGAGAGCTTTTAGAAGCGTATAGTTAACTTATAGTTTTCCTGTCTGCTCCTATAAAAGCAAACAGTAAGTAAAAGTAAGATGATGATAGATGACCTTCTCTCACATAATGGAAATAAGCTAAACATGAACTCTGTAGCTTTTGCAAGATTTTAATGACAATTATTTAGAAAATCAGGATCTTTTTACTTTCCTCTACAGTTCTGTTTTTATAGGGTACACAACATCTCAATCATATACAGTATGTTTACATAAATGAATTCCAGGTCTAGTGTATACATTTTGCGGCATCTAGTGGTGAGGTTGTGAGTTGCAACCAACGGCTTACTCCTCCCCTCCCTTTCGAAGCATTACGGTGGGTGGCCGACTTGTCACTTCTTCGCTTTTTGCTAAGGGAGATAACATGTTTAGGTGTCCCTAAAATCACCTTTTTTTTAAAAACTCATACAGAAAGCACACACAAATCCTAGTCGCACCTCAGAATGATCCCCATTTATGCATTTTTCAAACCTTTCAACAAATTTATCCACTGATCCAATTCAATGTTGTGCTCTGTACCCTTTAAACCTTTGTTTCTCTAGCACCAGCATTCAGCTGTGCACATATCCATGCATGTCCTATAAATTGACCATCTTCTCCCATCCCCACTATCTGTCTCTCATTTCTGATCCTTCATAGCATCACTCTTCTCTCTCATGTGTTTTTTTCCCCCGTGAAGACATTCGAGAAGAAAACACTGACCCATTACGCTGGGATCATCTTAGACCCATTCAGTCTGAATGCACGAAGTCTTGCCAATTCAGATTCTGCAGGTTAAAGTTTATGACCTCTGACCTCCTTGATCTCGGGACGTGCATCAGTGGGCTCTGCTCTGAATGGCTCTTATTGTCTGCCGGTTACGGACAGAGGCTCATAAATCTTGCGTATGTTGGGCAAACATCGGCGAAGAATGGATCTGCCTTTTTTCCTCTTATCCCTCCTATAACATCTTTGCTAGCTGGGAACAAGCTTAGGTGATCATTGTCTCGATCAGACCGGCCCTCGGATCTGTGACAAGCTGTTATTAAAAGGCTTGCAGGAATGTATCCGCTGACAGAAGAGGCTGAACCCTACACAGAATGAGCCGATGAGTGCTCAAATTGAGATTCTATGCACTCATCCAGGCGAGAAAGGACACTGGCATCTGTTAAAGGGGTTTGTCAGATTTAAGCTGATTTGTTGTCGCTCGTGTGAACGTGGTTCATGACTAGCTATCCTTCATATTCAGTTAAATTCTGAACACACATGAACATACTGAATTCACTGTTATACAGTAGGGGGCGCTGTTACTCATCGTCCGAAAGAGTATAGTATCTACATATCCAAAAAAGCAACTATAATTTTGTTAAATAAAATCTGGATAAACTTTCATATTCACATGCATACGTGAGAGAACATTCCAATTATTTTATTTAATCGAATTTCTAGATGTATTGTTGCCGTTCCAGTCCAGTGTCTGCTGAGTTTCAACTAAATCAAACTTCAGGAGTGACATAAAGTCATCCAACAACAATCTGAAAGACTGACAGCATGACAATAATTATTGAACTTTTCCTAAATTGATGTAGAAATATTACAGTTGTATTGCTTAAAAGTGAAATATGAACTTGTTTTCTTTGCAGTATTTGAGGTATGAAAAATACGGAGCATTTTTTTCGTTTTCTGCAAATAAATTCAATTTTTTTTATTCAATTTGAAATTTGGGAGAAATACTGTTAGTAGCTCACAGACTGAAACAAAAATACACATTTTTACCTTTATACATATATATGAAGAGTTTGGTTCCAAATTAAAATAACCCAAAAATGTTTTATTGTGCATTCCAAATAATATCAATCAAACTGCAGTTGCTTGTTTTGATTTAAGCCATGATAACTAAAAAATACAGCTAACAAACACAATAAAAACATGAAAAAATAATACTTTTTTTAAATGAATTATCTCATTCTGAACCTTTAAATAAATTCTTGAAGGCACTTCAGACAAATGAATTAGTGCCGTGACATATCATGGACATTTACAAGTAGATTGATCCCAGTGGAAGCTGTCTAGGTCCTTTTATTGAGACCATCAGTTTTCATTCTCTCAGATGCACATTAGCAGCTTTAGTCTCCTCAGAGGCAGAGAGCTGTCTCATCAACACAAACACAACATCTCTAGATTTATCTACTCCGGACTCCCGACTAAAAGTGGTCAGTTCAGACATGTCGCTGTCATGTAACGGATGCCGACTGGATTGCATCACAAAAATATGATTTTCTTCATTCGTTTTTCACAAAACTTCCCTAAAAGCTTTGCAAGCGAACTGTTTGACCCGAGTCTGTACTTGAAAACAAAAATGAAACATGAACAATCATTCATTCCCACAGCTGATACAGGACCAGCCCTTAAGACTAAAACCATTAACATGTCTCCATCTCTCGAAGAACCCCTCTGGGGTTTTAATGAGCGGAAAACCTGACACTGAGGGATCGAGGACTTAACAGAAGAGAGGAAGTGCTTGCTCAGCAACTGACTGTAATGATCTCACCATTCCCCACCATTAGTCAACAGAACCATTCAGAGGGAAAAGACACAAAACATTTATTCATTTGGCAGTTAAATACATTCATCACTGACACGCTCTCTGTGAATCTTTTTATCGATTACAAGAATGCCTCACGTCTCTAATCCAATAATATGTCACGAATTCTTAGATCCGCACAAGGAAACCATCAAAAAGCATATGTGCACGTTCATAGAGGTTTTCAAGTGTATTGCACACTTCGGTTACGCGGTTAATTACGACAATTTATCCAAACGTGCAGGTGCACACGGACCAGTAGGACAGTCTATCAAAGTCCAGAACGGCCATCCTACCCAAGACCAACGCCCGGGACCATCTGTAGTACAGTCATTTTTGCTGGTGGGCCGCTTACAGACGGATGTATTTAAAATGCAATCAAACTATCAACAAAACGCCCCCCCCCCGTCGACAGAAAGGGTGGAGGGCCGCTGGCATCAAACGCACTAAAACTACCCCCTCCCATCGACAACAAAACTATATATTTATTAGTATTCAAAAGTTAAATAAGGTCAATGTTGTCTTTTGAACACATACATTTTTTGTTAAATATGATAAAATTATACAAAATATTCAAAACCTTTCACACCAGTGATATTAGGTTTAGGGGTGGGGTTAAGGTTTGGGCTTCGTAGTTGCTTTTTTCTTACGATCAAAGTTTTTACACGATTAACATTGTAGAAGTTCTTACGAATTACCCACCCACGACCCAAGACAGTTACGAAGTCCTGTGAGATCAGGCTGGAGTGTACATGCAAAGTCTTACGGTAAAACAGTAAACTCGTTTACTGTAGGATTTCCAGTAGTTCACACATCTTATTCCTGGCAGACGTCTGGATTGAGTTGGAGTCTGTGGCGCTACGATGCTGACAGACAGACTTCCTCTTCCTCCTTTCCCCTTTCTCTCCATTCAAACACCCAGTGAGTGCAGAGAGTCCACTTCAGTTGTGCTGCATCTATAAACCATGCCTGATTTTAGGTATTAGGCGGAGGTTTAATAGCGCCGGTTTGAAATCAGTCAAGCAAGACATTCAGGAACAACACATGGATGTAATTATCTCATTTGATCCTCATTTATCTCTTCCGTGTTCCCTTTTCATCCTGTTCCCTGGATAGTAATAAAGTAGTACTTTGCATAGCAATGTCTTTTTGTCTGCTGGAAACTGTTATCTCAAATTAGTCTGGATTTTCTTCTCCATTTTCTTCTTTAACATCCCGACAGCTGGAATGAAACCACGTGGCCAGCTTGTGATCGATTCCTACAGGTTATCCTATTTGATGTATTCTGTTCAATTTGAGAAAAGAAATGCCAATTGCAATTTAATGCAAGTTATTTAGACAGCAGATGCATATTTCACGCAAGCAATCTTTTAATAATATGCTAAGGTGTCTGGACCTTGTTCAGCATTTCTGTCCTTTAATATTGAAACAAATGAGGTGATGTCGGTGTCAATATGCACGTCTTAACATAGCCAGTGCAACATAATATCGGTGCAAATGTGGACGGACAGCTGGCACCGTCACGAAGTCACACGGTGGCAGGACAACCCATTAACCCGGTATTAAACCGTCCTTTAGATACGACCTCAACTGCCAAGAAAATGCATCTGCGAAACTATCGCCTCACTCTCGCCCAGGCTGCTTGGATATATCGCTATCACACAATAGAAACTGGAAAGGTCACGGGAGGTCACAAACCAGGTCTGGCAAAACACATCCAACATGCCAAATAAACATTTACATTTATTTATTTGGCAGACGCTTTTATCCAAAGCGACTTACAAGTAGGGTGGACAGCTATCACTGCAGAGCAAACAGGGGTAAGGTGCCTTGCTCAAGCGCACTTCAGTCACTTCCTGGTGGCACTGAGAATTGAACCAGCAACCTTCTGACTACGAGTCCAACTCTCTAACCACTAGACCACAACTGAAACATCAGAGGTTGCCCCTGAGACTCTTTCTGAACTTTTCCATCTCGTCTCGCTTCTTTACAGACGTGCCTTCTTTGTTGTTCTTGAGCTTTCTGCCTCAGAATTAGGACAGCAAACCATCATTGCTAAAAAGGAACTGTGAGACAAAGGCACCGAGGGGTTTGGAATCCTTAAGCATGGCATTGGTGTATTGGACATTTCGTACCAAACCAGGCAAACAGTGATATCTAAGCAACACAAATTATTAGTAACCGTGTCGTAATACAGATCCTTCCTGACTGATTCAAGAAGACCCTCCTGAAATTCCCCATTTGCCTCCATACGTCACTAAGATTAAGGTAACGTATGACAGTAATACGATTGCTCAGATGTTAATTTTTGTGATAGATGGAGAGTTTCAATGCCAGCTGTTTAGTCTTTATTACCTCGTCTTAATCCTTCAAGTTAAATTAATGAGTGCGGCAGAGAGGTTTACCTTTTCAATAAGTTATTTAGACATGCCAAGTAATGCTGCAATCCTTCATCTGGCTCGCCATCGCCATCTCTGTTTAAAAGACAAATAGCATCCTACTTTACATCAGGGATATTGACAAAAACTGTGAAATTACAAAAACATGTTAATTGATATTGTGTTGAAGGGATATTCACCCAAAACTAAAAATTCTGTCATCATTTACCCACCCTCAAGATGTTCCAAACTACTTTGTTCTGTTCAACACAAAGAAAGATATTTAGAAGAATGTTAGCAACTGAGATCTCTGGGGTGGTCAAAAAGGGTTTCCAATGGTGCCGCAGAACAGTCTGTTTTCCTAAATTCTTCAAAATATTTTATATTGTGTTCAACAGAACAAAAATTATAAGATAAAACTTTGTACTATGGTAGTCAATGGTGCCCCAGAAATCTCAGTTGCTAACATTCTTCCAAATATATTTCTTTTTGTTCAAGCAAACTAAAATTCACATTTTAAATGCAGTTCGGAATCTTTCGGTTATGACAATTTAGATAATATTCAGTAATATTTAATAAAAGTCTCTTTCCATGCTAATGTAAAAAGTGTACAAACCTGCTGAACATTAATTTACATGTATGCATTTGGCAGACGCTTCTATCCAAAGTGACTTAGAGGCTGTTTACACAAGACCGTTTAAACTAAAACAGAAAAAAAATATGCGTTTTGGAGGCCTGAAACGCAACCTTTAAAAAATGGGTCTCAAAAAACTTTCCATTTTTCATTGTGTAAACAGAGTGAAAAAACGTGACTTTTAGTATTACTCAATTGACTTCTTAAAAAAGTTGCAGGTGGGATTGAGCATTTCACACGCATCGGGTAACTTCTCAAAGTTTCTAAAAGATTCTGCACGTTAGTTCTGTGTAAACACTTTAACCGTCATTCAGGTCTTCAGTATTATGTACAGTTATAAATGAAAGCAGTGCGGGTGGGACTTTTGAATGCTGTGCCCCTGAGTCAAACCACTTACAGGTAATTTCTCCTGCGAAAAGTTCAGCTGTAAAAACATTTCAGATTGGCTAAACATAGAGTGTGTATAAATATACTCTGTAAAAGTGTTTTCTGTCTTTCCATGATTTCACACCACACGTCTTTTCATTGAGAAATATGTATTACTTAGGAGCATAGCAGAACAGGGTAAACAAGTCTGTCAATTCGGATTTGGTGCAAGTTGGTATCTGTACACAGTAGAATACCTTTATATGAAATAGACTTACAATAACCATTAAAATCATTTACATGCTTCAAAGTCTAAGTTGAAGTCATCCCCTTATTTGTCCTGTGAGCTGGTGCAGCCTTTTCACGTCATCGCTTTACCGTTTGTAAAAAACAGGCAGTCTGGGTAATGCCTGGTGGAGAGTGAACATGTTTTGACATTTCATGCCATCCTCTGCACAGAGAAAACACGCCCAGATGATCACTGTGCAAATTGGAAGACCTCAGTCAGGGAAAAAAGCTTATAAATGCACTCCTTCAGCATGCAGATTCATTCTCAGTAATCACAAGCACAGCAACGAGAGGAATGTAAGGAGAAATGCAAATGACAATAATTAATATGTAAGACACATAAGAAACATTTATAATAATAAGTTTATTTATATCAGAGTGACCAGATCTTCCAATTTATCTCGAATGGTCTCAATTAACAGATGTTAATGGGTAAACTCAAATGTTTTTAACCCTTTATAGGACACTCGATGAAATACTTAGAAATTCAAAATATCATCCCGTGGAGTGTTATTTGAGGTTATTACAAGACTGTTGAACTTTTGTGACTTAAAAAAATATAGATATATATATTTTTAAATCAAGGTCAATGAAGTTACCATCTATGGTTCCTTGCTGGTATATGGTCATTTTCCCCCAAAAAGTATATAAAATATAAATAATTGCATAAAACATATATTAAAGCAGTGTTTCTATTTAATTTGTCCGAGGGAAAATATAACAGAACAGAAGTGAAAGTTATAGCCATGGGTAAAATTTCATCAGTATTGAAGTATTACATGAAATATTTTTCGTAAGAAACCGCTAGTACTGTAGAAGTACTACAAAAAATAAAGTAAACTGCAATTTGATGTTTCAAACAGAGATGGCGATAGAGATGAAAAAGTTATAGATTGCAGCTTTAATTTTTATTAAAGCTATGGGGTTCAAATCACCCGGGGAAATTTTTTCTGTCCAATGGGATACAGAGGAACAACCTTTACATCAGAGTCAAAGTTCAGAATCGAACAAGCTGTTGATGTCCATGAAAGTTTTCTGCGCTTTTGTTCCCATCCGGCTATTTTGGTCTGTTCTTGAGATGATAGGCACAGAACATCCTTAGCATGCACCCGGTGACATAACACACGAAGATATAAGCAGCTCAGCAGTGATGTGATTGGTCCTGGACTTGTTAGATGCAATGCCAAAACCCTCAGGGGTTGAACGCTGGAGAATCGAGACGGGCCGTAACACTTGTGCGTCGGCTAAAGGAACAAAAAAAGCACATATTTCCTCCCTCTCTTTGCTTGCCTCCACGTCTATCACATTTTATTCGGATTCACTCGCGTATAGCGTTGCCTTGATTTTTTCCCTCCCGTCGTCTGAGAAGGCAGCAATCATTCAGGTTGCGTAACAGGATGGATATGATATTTCTTGTGTGAATGACCCCTGGACCCATACAAGGGTCCATGTCAAAACAACATTATTATTTACAGACAACAGAGGATTTTTGATAGGGCACATATTTCATTTGTGCGTGTTTGGTATCCTTTAATCCAAAATGGCTTTCTATGTGTCTGATGTGCTGATGTCTGGAAACTCAGGTTTAATTCAGTGAAAATAGAATCCTTTGTTTTACTTGTCATTTTCCTGAAAGTTTACATGTCTGAAAGTGTTATCAGTGCGCTGTTTTAAAAAATCAAAATACTACAGCCTACTGTATATATTTTCCCCGAAGTAATTCGATTTTAGCATCAGCCACGTTATAATGACTCCAGGACTAACATAAACGCTTTTGTTAACAATATTCTGCACAATCCACACCGAGCGGGCTAATTCTTAAATTGCTTTCTTCTCTCCTCCCATCTTCATCCTACACGCTTCGCTCCTGGGAAGATCTTTCGGCGTGGGGCACAGCTGGCGAATGTAAATCTGTCTCTGGCTCCATTCATCACATGGATTCGTACACCGGATGAGGGAAGTTAACATTTACCTGCTCGCACGGGTTCACGTGAGTTCACGTGAGACGGGGGGTGATGGTGAATGTTTAAAGTGAGAGATAAATGAGAGCGAGTGATGCTCACAGACACGCTGAAGTTACAGACACTTTTCAGTGGCAGGCGAATGGAGAAAATGCATCCAAGTGGAAAAGAAAATTTGCATTTAAGTACTTGTAGTGAAGCTGGCAAGCTTGGCTACATGTCTTTTTATTACAGTACAGTAGCGAGCATAGACCCTTAGACCGTTTAATCTCACTTTTAATTCTACATAAATTAACCTGCAATTCTACATTTTAAGCAGAGATGGCGATAGAGAAGCAACGTTTTCATATTGCATCTTACACTGGGAAAACAGACAATGGCAAAACAACAGACAATGCATCGGACGAAATATCTGATTCAGGTTCATATGCTCTTCATCCATTTTTATAAACAAAATCAGTGTTAGAGCCTTAACCTCATCTTGACGGAAGATAAACTGAGATATCCGTGTTGTGTTATTTGAGGAAAGATTGCGCCTGTAATTATATACTTGGAAGAATTCCATCTAAAAGTTCCCCTTTGGCCTAACAGCAGCTATGATGAACAATATGAGCCAAAACAATGAGTCATTAGTAATGAATCTAAATGAAGTGCAGTGACAAAAGCCAAAGAACAACTTGCATATGGTCGCAGATGATTGCGGCAATAATTGCTGTTATTATTGCTTTGTGTCACAACAGGATAAACATCACTGTGTGTGTGTGTGTGATGGTCTGTCGCTTAGCCACTGCATCGCATGCAAACTCACCTCACAATCAATGCTAATCACTTCAGCCTGCAGGAAAGTCTGTTTTTAATCAAAAGTGCACAAGAACAGAGAAGACGAGAAGACGAGAGACAGAAATAAGCGAAACGAGAAACTTTGACTTGAAACTATTCTTGATTCAAACTTTGTTTACCAGTTCTTTTCTGTCTGCTTTCTACAGATCTGTCATTTACATTTTTTGTATTAAATAGGGATAAAGTGTAACGTTCAGACCGCCAGCGACACCTAGCAACAAAGTGACATTATTCCATTTACTGTATTTGAATGAAGAGCAGCCGACTTTTGGCGACAGGAAGTGGGCATGTCTAGCAACGCGACAAAGTTGAGAATTGCTCAACTTTATGCAAACGATGGGCGACTTTTGGAAGCGACTACCGATAGGAGTAAAGCATCGGAGCTCACGTCATCCACCTGTTGTCAGTTACTGAAGAGTTTGTTTGTTAATATTTTAAGAGCAACCAAAGCTAGGAATGCCTTCTAACGACCTCGTAGCAAGAGACTAGCAAGACACTAGCGAGCAACAATGTCGCTGGCGGTGTGAACACACATTTAGTGTCGTACTTCAGTCACACACTTCACATACTACTGCATTTGTTTAATAACACCTTGTGTTATATAGGATTCTTAAAGAGACACGTCAACCAAAGCTGAAAGGTGTTTTATTATTTACTCACCGTCATGTTGTTTCAAATCTATATGCTTTTATTATTTCTGTGGAACACAAAAGGAGAATTTGTACATTTTCACGCAATGGGTTTTTATTTAGTGGCAGCTTTAAATGACTAATAGTCAATACAGAAGGTCTGTAAATGCGGATGTTTTCTAGGTAGAACTTTATTTTACAGTCCAGCTTATACACTGTTTGTATACACACTGCAAAAGAAAGAGCAATCATTACAGTTGTTATAAACTTCCCCCTGCCATAGACTTCTACAGAAAATCTTTGCATGGATTTTCTCAGGAATCACTTCCTATGGTTTACTGTATGTTTGCAGAGTTGTTCATTAATGTAAGAAAATAATCCTTAATAATCATAAAATAATTTTAAACTAAATAATACAGTAATAGTTAATAATGACTTACTTAGTTAAATTGTATAATTACAAAAGAATAATAAAATATACATTTGTTTGAACAAATATACTTCAGAGACAATGTTTACGAATTGTCCCCACAAATGAAAACAATAAACATTACATTAATAACATTCTTTTTTATAAATAAAACAAATGTGATTATACATGGTGGCGTTTTACTGACACAAGAAAAGTCGTGGAACAAGATCAAATCAAAATCGGTTTGATAAATATGATACAGCTTCTTTGTGGCATTACAACAATAAAGTTACAGTTGTCTGGCTGAATTTTCAATTCATGAAATTGATATCAAGTTTCGATTTTAGTGTAGGACATGATAGATTGAACAACAAAGACAACATTGTTCTACGGGAGCATCAAACTTAACTTGTTATAAATGTCACGGTGTGACAAATGGTATATGGAACTTATTCCCGTTGAAGCCGTGTTTCCGCTGGGACACTTTGAGTGTAACACCGGTCCCAGGCCTGTGTGTGCATCTGTTGCCATGACAACCCCAAATGACCGATTGGAAACAGGTGTGTGGAATTTACCTTGGGGGTTTGAGTGAGGTCCTGTCAGCACTTGAGAGAGTATAAAAAGCAAGAGAAAGAGACTGTTGGTGTGGTTCTCTCCCGTGAGAAGTCGTTTTATCGAGTGGTTGCAGTTATTGGAGTGCGGGTGAATGAAGAGGAGAGTGTGGACTTGATGAGGGACTCGAGGGCAACAGAGGGAAAGTGAAATATCCTGCTTGCATTGGAGAGGAGCTAGGTAGTCGAGAACTGAGTCTCGTAATTGCATGTATTCGACACTGAATTGGATGTGGTTTGGAGTGTGTGGATCACGATCATAAATGTCACCGAGTGGATTGTACTGATTCATTGCCGACCTCCTGTCTCTTTCTCCATCATAAATGGTGATGTGAACTCTGCCTGTGTTTGTGAAGAAAAACATCCCGAAATACCCTTTGCAGCATTGATGAACGCGGCCCCCTCGGACAGAGACCCAAGGGTGAGTGCGGGCTTTAAATTGCACGTCGTGAAGTGAGATTGCAGTGCCTAAGATTGACGTTTCCCCCACCTTATATGCTAGAAGTGGAATTGCTGTGTGTGTGGAAGGTACATTCCCTTTGCCGTGCACTCTCCCTGTGCTACGCTGGTCTACTGTCAATAGTGAGAGTTCTGTGTCATTGCTCTGTTCTAACTGAGTGGATGTTGAGGAATTATCATCTGGACTCTGAATTAACCCCTCTGTTTGAGTGAATAAGAGACGAGATGCCTTGTTGAATTGTTCGTGGTCTGTCTCCGTAGAAGTCCCATTCATCCCGCTGACGTTGAGTCTGCTGTATTCCTGCAACGCAGCCGTATTGTGAGAAGTGCTCACTCCCTTCTATGCACATGAACTGTATACCTTGTGTGAAGCACCCTTTCTGTCTGCTCCAGTAGAGGTCCCGTTCAGCCCATCGACTTTGAGCCTGCTGCAACCTGGGAGCCCACCTGTGTGGGGAGAAGTGACTGTCCCTCTGCTGTGAACGTAAAGCCGGTCCGTTCTGTCTGGAATATCCACTTCATCTAGGCCAGAACAGGTCTTGCTCAGCTTGTCGACTTGAGTCTATGGAATTCACGCAATTCATCTGTATCGTGAGAAGTGTTCGTCCTCTTCCAACTCATGTGAACCGTATGCTTACTTGAAGTATCCCTTCTGTCTGTTTCAGTAGGAGCCCTGGGCAACCGGTTGACTTCGAGTCTACTGTATCCTTATAGTCACCGGTGCTGAGAGAAGTGGCTGTCCTTCTGTTACGAACGGGGTTGGTACACTTTGTCTGGAGTATTCCTCTGTTCCAGTTTCTGTGCCTGTGGAGAGAGGGAGGTTGAAATTATTCGCTTACCCTGTAAAGATTCCCTCGCCACCCCATCATCAGAGTGTGAATCTGCTGTATACGTACCCGACCGACGGCCATCTGCTCCGGATCTCGTACCTGTGAAGGAAGGGAGGTTGGAAATATTTACTTACCAGAGAGACTTACCGGGCCGTTCGCCTGTTTACTGCATCTCCACCTGGGAAAGACCTACCTGACAATTTACCTGTCCACCGCCCCACTCACTACAGGGCCCGCACTGAGGAAGAGAGCGGGAGAGACCCTGGTTGTTGTACTGTTCACCTTCGATTCCTGAGGGCCAGAAGGAAGAAGATTTTAGACTAGGATTTTCAAATTGCTTTTACTTCTAAATAAAACTTGTTGAAATTTTATTCTGTCTCCGATTTCTCCCTCTGATACGCTCCTCGAGGTGGTCCTGGTTCAGGGGTGGGCGTAGTCCGGCTTGACCCATCCCGACCTGTGACAGACTTTTGGCGTAGTCGGCAGGGTGTGCCTCGAGTTGAGCGACCAGAGGTGAGATGGCAGAAGAGGGAGAGCCCGGGGTGCGGCAACCGGTCATGCCGATCTTCATGGGGGCTCCGTGGGCTCCGAAGTATGGAGGCCCGGGATCTGAGATGAGTTTGTCGATGTGGAAGACCCAGGTAGAGTACCTGGCAGGGCTTCAAGGTTTGAGCGCCCCACAGAAGGTCCAGTTTGTTCTAAACTCCTTGGATGGAGAAGCGAGAAGAGAAGTTCAGGCGGCTCCGGAAGCAACCCGAGCAACTGTCCAGGCCATTTTTGACTTTCTCACGGGACAATATGGAGACGCCACCCCGGTAGCTGTTCTGAGAACGAAATTCTTTAATTCTCGGCAAGGCCCTCGCCAATCTGTTCGGGCATTTACCCTACAGCTGCGGGAGCAGTTTTCTAGACTTACGGGGAGACAGGATCATGGCCTGGGGGGCGAAGAGGCTCTGCTCCGAGATCAGTTTTTACTGGGGTTACGGGAGGGTCCTGTGCGCCAGAGTCTGCGGGTGCAATTTCGACGAACACCGAATTTGACTTTTGAAGAGCTTCGACGAGAAGCGCTGGCCCTTGAGCATGATCATGCGGAGAATGTAGATCCCCCCAGCTGTCTAGCCACGAACGTTGGGGGCACCCCTTCGACTACTGTGGCACCCGACTGGAAGCAGGCCCTACGGGAAGAACTGAAGAGAGATGTGCGGGAACAAATGTCTGACCTGTCCAAATCTTTTATGGAGGAGCTCCGTCGAGAACGCCCCCAGTTGTCCTCTTTACCGCGGGAGCGGACTTACTCTGATGGGAATCGTCCCCCCGACCGCCGTCCATCCCGACCTTCGGGCTCTCGATTCCAGTGGGATGAACACGGGCGTCCCATCTGTAACGGCTGTGGAGAGCCGGGGCATTACTTTCGTCAGTGTCCTGCTCGACGTGCATCGCAGGGGGGTTTTTAGAGTTTCCGGCCACTGTGGGTCAAGTGGTCGGGACCCCCTCATCAGACCCCTTCCTACCTACATCTTTTAGGAGCCGCTTGGTGGGCTGTTGCCCGGTGGTGGTGGTTCAGGTTAATGACCAGGAAGTGCAGTGCCTTTTGGATACAGGCTCCCAAGTGACCCTATTCACCGAAAGCTTGGCCCATGAGTTGTTTGGCACCGAAAGTCGACCACCTGCGGAAGCCCCCTGGTTGACGCTACGTGGGGCAAATGGCCTCGACATCCCGTACGTAGGATATCTTGTGACCGATCTGAAGATTCACGGGGTTGTAGTGTCTCAGAAAGGAGTGGTGGTCGTACGAGACACATGCCTGGGGTCTCATCGTGCCCTGATTGGGATGAACGTCATTGCAGACTGTTGGGAGGATTTGTTTCGGAGTAGACCGGCTCGGGCAGTTACAACATCGGCCGGCCAGGAGTGGGACCGCATCAGGGCTGACTGCCGCCGGGTATGTCTTGCCGAACGACAGGGGGATAGGGAAAGCACGGGAAGAGTGGCCTGCCGTTACGCCTTATCCATTCCAGCTCAGAGTGAGGCTGTGGTCTGGGCCAGGTTGCCCCCTCGACTTTATAGTCCGGAAGAATGGGTCATGGTGGAACCTCACGAAGATGGTCCCAAGGTGGAAGTCGCTCGAGGATTGGCGACTGTTCGGGGGGGCCGGGTCTCAGTGCGGGTCAGGAACATGAACCCCTTTCCTGTGCATTTGTATCATCACCAACGGTTGGCCCGAGTGACCTCAGTGAGACCCCAGCAGGTTCGTGAACAGGGTGAAGTTAATTTCAATCGAGTGAGCCCGACAGTGGTCGAGGTGGCCCTGGCACGAGCTGGTCTGGAGGCGGAAGAGACAGGAAGAGGAATGCCTGCCCACCTGACGGGGGAGTCTTTACGGGGTGAGGGACTAGGTGAAGAGCAATTGGGACAACTCCAGGAGTTCTTGAGGAAGTGGCAACACTTGTTTTCCACTCATGACGAGGACTACGGTCGCACAGATGTGGTAAGACATCAAATCCCAACTGGGGACGCTGCACCCAGCCGAGAGCGTTATCGACCCGTGCCCCCGACCTTATACTCAGAGGTCCGCACCCTTTTACGAGGGATGCTCGACAAGGGGATTATTAGAGAGAGCAGTAGCCCTTGGGCCGCCCCGATAGTACTGGTTCGAAAGAAAACAGGTTCCTGGAGGTTTTGTGTGGATTACCGAAGGCTGAATCAAGTAACCAAAAGAGATGCTTTCCCGTTGCCTCGAGTTGAAGACTCTCTTACGAGCCTCACACAAGCCACCTGGTATTCCACTCTTGACTTGGCCAGTGGTTATTGGCAGGTGCAGATGGATGAGCATGACAGGGAGAAGACAGCGTTCACTACCCCCTTCGGCCTATATGAATGGGACCGGATGCCGTTCGGCCTCTGCAACACCCCCGCCACATTCCAACGGCTGATGCAGCGTTGTCTAGGCAACCAACTGATGGATACCACCCTTGTCTACTTAGACGACGTTATCGTCTACTCTCCAGATTTCAAGTCCCATCTTGAGCACCTAGAGCAAGTCTTCCGCTCTTTAGAGCGATATGGGTTGAAGCTCCAGACAGACAAGTGCCAGCTTTTCCGAAAGGAAGTCAGATTCCTGGGGCATGTGGTGAGCGCGGCAGGGATTTCAGTTGATCCGGAGAAGGTGGTGGCAGTACAGGAATGGGCTGCGCCCAAGACGGTGCGCCAGGTCCGTTCGTTCCTGGGCTTCGTGGGCTACTATAGACGATTCATTAAGGATTTCTCTAAAATTGCTAAACCGATCAACCAGTTGCTGGGAGGTACGGGAAGAGTTCGGGGGCGAGGGTCCCCTTCGATCCAATGGGATCCAGCTTGTGAAGCCGCCTTCCAGAAGCTCAAGCAGGAACTACTACAGGCCCCGATTCTAGCCTATGCCGACTTCACAAAACCCTTCACTTTGTACACCGACGCTAGCCATCTGGGCTTGGGGGCCGGTTTGGCACAGAAGCAGCAGGGAGAGGAAAAGGTAATTGCTTATGCAAGCCGAAGTCTACATCCAACGGAGAAGAATGACGCTAATTACAGTTCTTTCAAGCTTGAGTTGCTGGCAGTGAAATGGGCGTTGTGTGAAAAATTCAAGGATTATTTATGGGGAGCCAAGGTACGGGTCGTTACGGACAATAATCCATTGGTACATTTGCAGACTGCTAAACTGGGGGCGGTGGAACAACGCTGGGCGGCACAACTGGCCAATTTTGACTATCAGATCCAGTACCGGCCAGGAAGAGAACATACTAATGCCGATGTACTATCTAGGCTACCCGGTGAAGGATCGGCAGGTCAGGGACCGGTACCAGAAGCGGGATTCGACGAGGGATTGATGGTGGGAGTAGTAGAGGCACCGGGGCAAATGCCGGAGGAACCCCCCCCTTGTTGGGGGTGGGACCCGCAGCGATGGAGGTTGTGGCAGGGCGAAGATGGAGATGTAGCGTTGGTTCGAACGTGGCTAGAACAGAAGGCCTGGCCTGAGGGTGCGGCTCGCCGGGCCCAGACTCGGATTGTACGGGGCCTGCTGGGACAGAAGGAGAGACTCTATTTGAAGGAAGGTGTGCTGTGTAGGGCCATTCAGGACCCAGGTCGGGGCGAAGAGGTCTGTCAGATCGTGGTCCCTGAAGGGCGTTGTCAGGCGTTACTGGAGGCATATCACTCCAGGATGGGACACCAAGGGCAAGAGAGGACATTGGCACTGGTGAGACGACATTTCTACTGGCCTGGGATGGAAGGTACCACGAGGACTTACCTTCAGAGGTGCCCCCGCTGCACGTTGTTTAAGACCAAGAAGGAGGCACGGGCACCGCTGGTCCCGATTCAGGCCAAGGCACCGCTGCATATGGTGGCCATGGATTATCTGACTTTGGGACGGCCAATGGATCGGATCCAGAACATCCTCGTGGTAACCGACTTGTTTACCAAGTACGCTTGGGCCATCCCAACTGTGGACCAAACCGCCGTCACTACTGCCAACGCCCTCTGGAGGTATGTGATCCAACCATTCGGATGCCCGGAAATCTTCCACTCAGACCAAGGAACCAATTTTGAGTCTAGGGTGATCCATGAGCTGTGCCAATTGTACGGATGCAAGAAGACCCACACGACTCCTTACCACCCCCAAGGGAACGGGGGGTGTGAAAGGTTTAATCAGACCCTATTGAGTTTATTAGGAACCTTGGAGAAGGAACAGCAAGGCCATTGGGTCGACAGGCTCCCGGCGATGGTGCAGGCTTACAATAACAGTGTGCACAGTACCACCGGTTACGCTCCTACTTACCTGATGTTCGGCAGACATGTGAGACTTCCAATGGATATGCTTCTGGGGACCACTGCAGGAGAAGAGGGAGGTAGCTTGACAGATTGGGTGCAGGGACACCACCAACGCCTCCAGTCGGCGTACGAACGAGTCTCTGACCAGATTAATCGAGCAGCGTTAAAGAATAAGAGGTTGTATGACCGGACGGCTCGAGAGGCACCGCTACTGCCAGGGGAGAGGGTGCTGGTGCGGGACAATCGCCGACAAGGGAAGGGAAAGTTGAGTGACCGGTGGGAGGCTCAGCCGTTTGTCGTCCAGCGACAGCCACACCCAGACCAACCTGTATATGCATTGCGACCAGAAGGAAAGGCAGGCCCCGAACGGGTGTTACACCGTAATTTGATTCGCCCTTGTCCAAACTATCCAAAATGTGTTGTAGAGAATCCACCGGTCGAGACGTCCGAGATGCCCCTGCTGGTAGGATGGGCGGTGATTCCCAGAGGCCTAGGCCTGGGACCACGACCTGAAGCACCTGTTTCCCCACCTCGTCGGTCCCAGCGAGAGAATCGAGGTCAGCCTCCAGCTAGGTATGGAGACTGGGTGTCTGGAGACCGTTCTCGGGACTAGAACGGTTTGGCGGGGGGGTATGTCACGGTGTGACAAATGGTATATGGAACTTATTCCCGTTGAAGCCGTGTTTCCGCTGGGACACTTTGAGTGTAACACCGGTCCCAGGCCTGTGTGTGCATCTGTTGCCATGACAACCCCAAATGACCGATTGGAAACAGGTGTGGGGAATTTACCTTGGGGGTTTGAGTGAGGTCCTGTCAGCACTTGAGAGAGTATAAAAAGCAAGAGAAAGAGACTGTTGGTGTGGTTCTCTCCCGTGAGAAGTCGTTTTATCGAGTGGTTGCAGTTATTGGAGTGCGGGTGAATGAAGAGGAGAGTGTGGACTTGATGAGGGACTCGAGGGCAACAGAGGGAAAGTGAAATATCCTGCTTGCATTGGAGAGGAGCTAGGTAGTCGAGAACTGAGTCTCGTAATTGCATGTATTCGACACTGAATTGGATGTGGTTTGGAGTGTGTGGATCACGATCATAAATGTCACCGAGTGGATTGTACTGATTCATTGCCGACCTCCTGTCTCTTTCTCCATCATAAATGGTGATGTGAACTCTGCCTGTGTTTGTGAAGAAAAACATCCCGAAATACCCTTTGCAGCATTGATGAACGCGGCCCCCTCGGACAGAGACCCAAGGGTGAGTGCGGGCTTTAAATTGCACGTCGTGAAGTGAGATTGCAGTGCCTAAGATTGACGTTTCCCCCACCTTATATGCTAGAAGTGGAATTGCTGTGTGTGTGGAAGGTACATTCCCTTTGCCGTGCACTCTCCCTGTGCTACGCTGGTCTACTGTCAATAGTGAGAGTTCTGTGTCATTGCTCTGTTCTAACTGAGTGGATGTTGAGGAATTATCATCTGGACTCTGAATTAACCCCTCTGTTTGAGTGAATAAGAGACGAGATGCCTTGTTGAATTGTTCGTGGTCTGTCTCCGTAGAAGTCCCATTCATCCCGCTGACGTTGAGTCTGCTGTATTCCTGCAACGCAGCCGTATTGTGAGAAGTGCTCACTCCCTTCTATGCACATGAACTGTATACCTTGTGTGAAGCACCCTTTCTGTCTGCTCCAGTAGAGGTCCCGTTCAGCCCATCGACTTTGAGCCTGCTGCAACCTGGGAGCCCACCTGTGTGGGGAGAAGTGACTGTCCCTCTGCTGTGAACGTAAAGTCGGTCCGTTCTGTCTGGAATATCCACTTCATCTAGGCCAGAAGAGGTCTTGCTCAGCTTGTCGACTTGAGTCTATGGAATTCACGCAATTCATCTGTATCGTGAGAAGTGTTCGTCCTCTTCCAACTCATGTGAACCGTATGCTTACTTGAAGTATCCCTTCTGTCTGTTTCAGTAGGAGCCCTGGGCAACCGGTTGACTTCGAGTCTACTGTATCCTTATAGTCACCGGTGCTGAGAGAAGTGGCTGTCCTTCTGTTACGAACGGGGTTGGTACACTTTGTCTGGAGTATTCCTCTGTTCCAGTTTCTGTGCCTGTGGAGAGAGGGAGGTTGAAATTATTCGCTTACCCTGTAAAGATTCCCTCGCCACCCCATCATCAGAGTGTGAATCTGCTGTATACGTACCCGACCGACGGCCATCTGCTCCGGATCTCGTACCTGTGAAGGAAGGGAGGTTGGAAATATTTACTTACCAGAGAGACTTACCGGGCCGTTCGCCTGTTTACTGCATCTCCACCTGGGAAAGACCTACCTGACAATTTACCTGTCCACCGCCCCACTCACTACAGGGCCCGCACTGAGGAAGAGAGCGGGAGAGACCCTGGTTGTTGTACTGTTCACCTTCGATTCCTGAGGGCCAGAAGGAAGAAGATTTTAGACTAGGATTTTCAAATTGCTTTTACTTCTAAATAAAACTTGTTGAAATTTTATTCTGTCTCCGATTTCTCCCTCTGATACGCTCCTCGAGGTGGTCCTGGTTCAGGGGTGGGCGTAGTCCGGCTTGACCCATCCCGACCTGTGACATAAACCTCTGCAAAGAATCAATGACTGTTGAGCAGTGGCGGCATTAGGGGTGAGCTAAGGGGCTGAAGCCCCGAATGTTTTCAGTAAAACCATGTTTTTAGAAAGTTTTATTACCATGCAGTGAACAAAATCGCTGAGGGGCTGTTTACATTTTGCGTCTTTTGCCTGTCTACCTGTGTGTCTACCTATGTGTACCATATAGACATTTATTTACAACAAAATGAAGAAAATATTTGAAAATGACTAATAATAAAGTTTATAATAAAGTGTATGGTGAGGTTAAGGGTAGTCATCTGTTTAATCATTTTAATACATATAATCATTCACACTCTTATTATTATTTTATAATGTACATTGTACAATATGGCTGCGTCACTTTTTCATACATAAGTATGAAACATACTGAGTACATAACTAGAGATTTTTAAGGTCCTCCTTTGGTTTATGGAGTGTCCAAAAACAAGTTTATGTACATAGGAGTAAAAACACTATTATTTCATAATAATTAGTAGTTATTATACCTTACTTCTTGATTGACTCTCAATTGATTATTTCCACAATTAATCTGTCTAATCCCCTCCTTTCCGCTAGTCTGATGTGATTGGTCAGATGCTCTTAGTCTGCTGTGATTGGTCTACCGTGAATAAGGCTCACAAACTACAGTGTTCGTGGGCAGTACTAGCAAAACATAGGCGGGGACTATATGTCGTGACGTAAATTCGCGGTGGTTTGCGAATCTGACTAGGGACGACTCGTTTGCTTCAGAGTCGACTCCCTTTTTTCCAAGCCAGGTTTTACATATTGACATGGAACTGATTTGCTACGCCACTGTTTTCGAACACACATGTGTAGGTCTCTGGGCTAATCCCTGGATATCCAGTCACTTTAGAAAGCCCCTGCCCTTGAGTAGTGTTTATATCATGGAATACAATTAATAAACAAAAAAATTGAATTTTTATGTAAAATAAATTGTTATATTATAACCAAACACAGAGGGTTAACTTCAGAACAGGCGCATACGTCCGATCAAACTTATATTTTTAGTACAGTTACTTTGTATTTAGTTTGGTTCGGTGTTTGTTTGGTCTGTGGAATGTTTGATCTACTCTTCTGCTTGTTTTGAGAAAAAAAACACACGATAACAGAGAGCATGTGAAACCATACAACAGGTCTGTATATTAATATTTATATTCACAGTTTCATCATTTGTTTGATTATGCCGAACATCTCGTGCCTCTCTTGTTGGCCCTCGATCCACACCTTTTTAATGATTATATTTATGGAGGTGAAACCTTGATGTGGCTTCACGGCCTCCAGCTGATTCTGTTCGTGCCAAGTTTATATTCTACAAAAAAAATTTCGTTATAAAAGAACTCCATTCTTGAAATGCTGCTTTATTCTCAAGTGGACTCTTTTCACATAAAGCTTTGAATTTATTCACACCATTTGGACGATATTTGATTTAATACATGTTTTGCATTGGTAAATAAAATGACATCTTATTCCATGCATGTGTGGTTATTTCAGTAAGTAATTTTAAGATGATGTATGACCATAGGTCTTTATCATAACACGATCAGTTTGTAATCTTATATTCTTGGATTTTCTATGTGTGTAAAAAGCTGTTGTAAAGGTTGTCCTCAGTATTACCGTGTAAACTTCTCCTCCGTTTTCTCTCAGGTCACCAGCATTGGCCGTGAGATGATGTCATATTTCCACCATACAACAGGAACTCATTGTCCGCATTGGGGCTTCTTTCCAGACACCTGCTTCTATCGAAATTGTGCCTCCTAATTGGGCAAGAGTCTGCTGCGGCTGGCAGGTTGAATCCGATAGGATTGCAAAAATCTCGTTCTGGTTTCTTGGAGCAGCTGTAATTAGGATCCTCATTCATTAACTGCTTCCCCCCACAGGGCCTCAAAAAATACAGTATTCAGCTACCTGCATGATAAAGATTAAAGTTTGTGCATATAAGACTCCATTTGTTTTCACGACGTTAGGTTTTTTACACCAGTGTGTCATCAAAAATATATTAAAGCAGAGGTGACATGCTATTTCAAGCATTCTGATTTCTTTACACTTTTAAACCTGCTGGCTGCTCAAGCTTAACAAGGTCAACTTGTCAAAAAACGATGATGTATTTCTGTGCGTGATTCACTCTACCAGAGTTCGTACAGGTTTCAGAAAGTTTTTTTTCGAACATGGATTCCCGTTTCGTAACAAGGGATTTCTTAGTTCCTTATTGGAAAATTTTAATTCTCCCGGAAAAGCACACCCACGCGTCAACAAGAGAGAGAAAGGGCACGCCTACGCCTCAACCAGTCAGCATGAGAAAGAGCACGCCCGTGAGCACTTAAAGATGCTGGAAATGAACCGCACGCAGTAAGTCAAACTTAGTTATATGTCAGTGTTTTCTTGGCAATGGGCGTGTACGTGCACAATGTAAATGACATGAAGGGATAATGCGATGGTTTATTGTATGCTCGTGCTGTAGCTCCGCCACCCCCACTGCACGCCTCTATTTCTGGAAATAATCATACAGCTGTATCTGTCTTTTATAAAATGTATCAAACAAAACACTCTTAGATCATACAAAGTATGCAATACTACTGTATAGGTACTCAATATTAATACATTTTATCAAACAATACACTCTTAGAAGATACAAAGTGTGCAATACTACAAATTAATGTGAGAAACTACGTGTGTTACCCCGTCTTTAATAAATGCAGTCAGCGAGATTTAATTGTGTATCCACAGATGACCTGTGTCTGTAATACTATGGCCTGTGACTTACACAAGTTAAAGGGTATCAACATCATTTGTTGCCACAAAACAGACTCAGTTCTTTTAGTTACAGTAAAGCACAAAATAAATATGTTTCTATTTATGCATTTGACAAGTATCTGTTTACAAGGACTTGCTCTACTAGACGAGTTACTGTAAAGTCAAACATGTTAGGTACACATCGAAGAGCATTCAATTACACTCGAATTATATTGAAACAGGACAGAATTTTATGTACCTTAACATGACACTATAGTTGCATTTGTTATATATTCGCATATAAAATTGTGTATTCTTGTCATATTAAATATGAGACGCAGCAGGTATTTAACATTAGGCCAGAATGTGTTCATTTTTAATAAGCCATGAGCCTTTATGATCGTGTCTTCTTCTCTAGGGTGCTTTCGAACAACAAACAAATGCATTATAGGCACAAAAACGGATAACAATACTTTGGCTGAAAATGGGATATCTTACAGACCACTTCCTACAAAATGACAGTAATTTATCACATTTGTTCTTCAAATGTACAGTATTTAATGTTTTATTTCTTTTTTTTGAACAAAAACATATTAAAGAAAAGTGTTGTGCCTGTAGAAGTAATGAATGCAGCATTGTTTGAGTGAACGAAATGAAGAGCAAATTTAAACTTTAGATTACTGTAAATCTCATTGGATCTCAGATGTTTCTTCTGCGAAAAAGAGTCTGAAATCTCACAAATGTCATTAGAGTTTCAGAAGTTCATTGCAGTTACTCTCAACAAAGTGCCAAACTGAGCTCAGATTTGTCAAGTCTACAATCAAAAGTCAATATAATTGAAGATTTCAATATGAACTCAAAATTTTACCTCTACAATCTACATTAATTTACACCTCCATATGTCAACAATTTCTCATTTGTTACAGCTTTTACTTCCGTTTTCAGTAGATACCCAGTAGATCCTTCAGTGACGACTGAGAACTGCATCAAATCTCCTGAGCTATGAAAGAGCAACATCTGAGTAACACAATTTTACTCTGGATATCATTCTCTATTAAATTTGAATAAGGTTATTCCTGTAACAGTAAACAGTTTTTTTCTCATTCCCAGCAGTGATTCCTGACAGAGGCAGGAGCTTTAGTTTCCATTGAGCCTATTGTTTCCTCGTTCTTTCATCACAGTAATAATTAACAGCATATGTTTCTGTGAATGCAATAATAAGCCTTGTTCTTAAAATAAAATGGAAACTATAAAATCATTACAAAAATACAATCATGTTTGCTCCAGTTCACATAATTCTGCTATAAACCTGAAATAAATTAACATAATTGAACATGTTCATAAGTAACTCAACTGATAAAGCCATTCTCAGACACCATAAATCAATCAAATAGGACTGCAAGTCTTGCTAATACAAAATGTTGGTATTCTTTCAACATATTTATAGTTATCCAACACAACAATAGTTTATGGTTTTATGTGGCATATATTTAAAGGCCTCCCGTTGGTAGGAAGTGGTCTCTATAGTGCGTTCCCCATTCGAGGATTGCACTTACCCAGTGACCTTGCGGTACCGAAGGTAGAGGCTTTGCACCTTTTCTAAAAAAGCTCTGGGACCCTCTGCCAACCTATCCACTGGAAGATTACAAATTTCACCAATGCGCTCGCGTCTGACACGCCCAGACCTGTCACCGTCGCTTCGCTGAGATCATAATACGGCACAGCGTTGTGGCGAGTTTTAATAGGAACCCAGTCTGTCGGTTCGACACAATGTCGAGAGACCGACAGAAAGGGAACGGCTTGGTTACGGATGTAACCTCAGTTCCCTGATGGAGGGAACGAGACGTTGTGTCCTTCTTGCCACAAACACGTGCCGACCGCTGCAGTAGTCATGAGAGGCTCTCAGGCTCCTCAGAACAAGAGGTAAATGAATGCAGCATGCCGTCTCCGTTTTATGGGCGGAGTCCGCCATGCAAATATCCTTCGTCAATTTCATTGGCCTGTTTCGAAACCAGTCAGAGCGAACCCCATCTGTCAGTTCAACACAGTGTCTCGTTACCTCCACCAGGGAACTGAGGTTACATCCGTAACCATGACGTTACACTTTGGCTTTGTGATTTTAGTGCTATATCTAAAGAAAAGAAAATGACCTTATTTTATCTGCTTTTTGATCATAGCAAACAAACAAAAAAATGATTATCTTAGAATTGAAGATGTGCTTTCTCTTGCATTACATAAATGATCAATAGTTAAGTATGTGGTCTTGTAATCAAGATTTATTTCTGTCTCTGTCTCGACTGTCTCAATTGTCACGGTCTTGACTTTGACTCAAACCTCTCTGGACTTGGACTTGACTTGGACTCAAACCTCTCTGGACTTGGACTTGACTTGGACTCGAACCTCTTTGGACTCGGTCTTGACTCGGTCTCGACTTGTCCTGTTCTTGGACTTGTCTTGGACTCGACAACAGTGAACTTGACTACAGCCCTATTACATCCACCGCGGGTACAATTACATGGAATTCACCATGTTGTTTCTACAGTAGCCCTAGATTGACAAACTGCTGTACAGAGTGCGTTTCGTAAATATTTGACCTCATTCAGGAAATAAGTTAAAAAGTGACAACATCTTAGTTCTGTGTCAGCCGCCGTAGTGCTTCGAAAGGTAGGGGGAGGGGGGAGTGAGCTGTTGGTTGAAATTCGCAACCTCCCCGCTAGATGCCGCTAAAATACACAATGGTCATTAAAGCCTTATCTGTAAAACCAGGCAAATTATGTTGATTAAAATCAATTTAGATTGAAGTTTATTTTGTGTTTTTAGGTATTTGTTCTGGAAAATATGAGTATGATGAATATTTATACTCTTGTGTCGGGTTTCTTATTTGCCCTTTATTTTACTATTCTTGGGCCCAGTTTCACAGACATGGCTTAGCTTAAGCCTGGACAATGCCTTAGTTGAATTAAAATATTTGTGTCGCTTTTATAAAAATACCTAATGTTAGTCTTGGAATAGCCTTAACCCTTGTCTGTGAAACCGGGCCTTAGAGTAAATACTGTATATGTGCATGATTTTACATTATTATTACCAGTGTTGGGTAAGTTACTCTGAAACAGTAATTAATTACTAGTTACTCACTACATATTCAATAGTGTAATTAGATTACTGTCCAAATTACTCTGTCCAAAAAGTATTTAGTTACTGATTACTTATTACTTTCTATATCCTACATCTACCTTGATAGTTAAGGGATTCAAGGATAGACATGAAACGGCTTATTGAATTAGTTCAAATAAAATTGACTAAAGTATTACAAATGTGAGAATTATACATTAAAGCACAGATTTTAAAGTAAGACTTTGAATTTTGAAGTCAATTACGCTATTGCACACGCATATATTTAACAAAGTATTTAGTTTAATTACATCAAAAGTAACTGTATTTAAATTACAGAAAACATATGAGTAATCCCTTACTTTTTCAAAGAAAATGTAATTAAATTACAGTAACTAATTACTTAGTAACTAGTTACACCCAACACTGATTATAACCAATGATTTTACATTTTACAAACCTTTTTTACATTAAAAGTTTAATAAAACAGAGTTTAAATGCTTGAAATGTGTCTCCGTTTAAAAAGTCAAAGTGGTTTTCGAATGATTTGGCTCATATCTCTTCGACAACTGTGATATTCGCTATGACGCAAATAGCCAATGAGAAACTGAGTCAGCTGTTTGGACACATTTTAATATATGCGTGAATGTTTAAAATTCGTGAGTTCAGCATCGTTGGGTTGTGCAAAATGTCACTGAGAGTGATTGCATTAGTAAGTCTTCTGGCATGATTACATGTCACTATCTGAACAAACGGATGGGATTTTATCACTTGCGAGAAATGCATTACAATCAGCTCTAAAAAACTTTTTATTTGGTATTCAAATTGGATTTATATGTGCAGTCAGTGTAAAAACGTTTGTTCTTTCTCATCCCCATTTGCATAGTTTGCATATACCTAAATCACACTCAAAGTCCCAGTGAAATAAAAAATTCCAATGATTATTTTTCCATGAAATATTGCATCGCTTATTGTAAAAAGCGTATCAATGTGGGTCATTCTTTTTTTTAAATACATGTGCCCTCATAATCTTCAGATTAAAATCTGAAAATGCACTTCCGCCCTGTAGTGACTGTCCACATGGTAGATAGAAAAGTAATCCCACTGCTTCAGTTTTTTCCAGAACAAATTAAACGTGTCATCTGATCAAAAGCTGACACCCCACCTTCACGTACTGGTCATGTTATCCTATACAGTAACGTCTATAGGTTTTGAAAAACATGACAAGTGCTGTTGAACCATCTACAGGCCTGCTGGAGACTGAGGCCATTCAGGTAATCGGCAACAAGTTCATCCAAACATCACAGCCCGCTTTGTTCACTGGCAGCAGAATCATTTCCAACATTCCAAATTCAGCCGGCTGCTTTATTTTTCCTGGCAGTCTTTACTCGTGCACTGTCCCTCGGTGAGAGAGCACATAATTATCCCATGAGAAGACAGAACTACAGATAAAACAACTAGCCGGTTAGTGTCTTTGCTTTGTTTCCGTGCAATCGAATACTGCTGGAGAAATGCTGAGCTCATCAGAGCATCCTTGATGACATCCAGGCTGAAATCAAAACCAGGTGCCATCGCCCCGCCGTTTACCATCAGGAGTTTACGAAAAGCAGCGCTCGAGGTCAGCGGGCTTTCTCCGGGTCTCTCCCTTCATCCTTCAACTCTCTTCGTTCTTTTTCCTCTTGAAGCCTGAAGTCTTTATGTTTGCTCATGGAAGTAAAAAGAGCAGCAAAAGTGTTTCTTGGCAAGAGCAGGCTTTAACATGGCATGTTACTGATGCGCTTAAATCAAAACCAGATGACATGAATATATATATACAAGGAAGGAGAGGTGGATTCAGTGCAGGTTTCTGCCACGCAGATGAATGTGTCCTATTTGGATTACGTCTAGTGTATTCAGAGGGAGAAGCAATTTAGGTGAAAAATGAGTTCAGACTAACATCCCAAAACTTGTTTGTATAAGCGCTATGAAACAACTTTTCTAAGATTAAAAGGAGATATTTACATTAATGGGGTTTTATTGTCACAGACTTAATGTGAATAAATTTAGATTTGAATAATATGATTACATTTTTATGAAAGATTATGAAAAACATAAAAAATTATTTGCACTGATGTTATGTAAGAGTAATATCAAGACATTCTTTAAGAAATTCAATAGGGGGTATTTTATTTTATGTTGATGAATTGACTGTATAATTGGCTTTTGTTGTGTTTTTTAATTATGTTTTTATTATTTGATTGTATAGTAACATTTCACCCGATCTTATGTAACACTCCATAGTGTTGCATGAACCATGCTCCTCAGGCCATCACATCTGAGCATCAATAGAAAGTGAAAGTCGAAGGAGCCTTAAAATAGAAAGCTTCTAAAAACAAAGAAAATTAAATCTCATAAATCTCATAAATATTTTATGTTATGGCACATAAGGGTGTAAAACTAAATGATACTATAGTCAATGGAACCGATAAAGTATGTGAATGTATTCCACATTCCTTAATATATACCGTGGCCTTAATAAAATGGCAAAATCTTTATAAAAAAGTTATTTTATTTAAGATTTAAAGTGTAACATAAACTTGATGTAAACATATGTTTAGGTGGGCAAGAATATCAATAATCATTTTCGAAAGATGTCTCCTCGCAGGGCTGTACAGTGCGTCATAATGTAGATCCAGAGTTCCTCTGAGAGTTTACTTCACTTGCATTCTACTGTTTGAGAAAGCTATTGTCAAACACACACTGAAACTCAAGTGCTTTCCCAACAAACTGTCAGAATAAAAGTCCCCTTAATCTGAACATTTAGATGATAAAATACTGTACTATAGTAGGCTGTTTGCTGCAGAAAAGTATAGTACCCTTGTAGTAAATTGATAAACTGTGGTAAACTCTGTTGTATACTTTCACATTTATGCATTAGGCAGATGCTTTTATCCAAAGCGACTTACATATACATTTTGTTTCTAAGTATATGCAATCCCCTGGGATCGAACCCACGACCTTGGCATTGTTAGCGCGTTGCTCTTACCACTGAACTAAACGAAAGCTATATTTCACAATAGTAAGGTTAGAAAACAATGTAGTATCTAGGAATTTTGATGCAGTTTACTATAGTAAATATTAAAGCATACTACAGTAATATGGACAAATATACCATTATTGTATAGAAAAACTTTAAAAAAAGGATGTAGGTCAACAAAAAATATATGGCCCTAATTTATCCATTTGTATGTAACATGAATGTCCATTGTCAGTTACTTGCCTATTCATGTGATGAGCTGCACCCCTTTTTTTAACGATGACAACAGTCGATTTATACTGTGCTACAAAATATATAAAACGACCAGTTCTGGGGTGCAATTCCCCAACAACGACATAACTTGCTGGTTAACCACCATAGTACGATGCATCATTCGGGAAATTAACAATGTAGTTACAACTTTTGTAACTTACGATTTTGATGGTATCATAACCTTCAGCAAAAGCGTCACTTTTTCACGTAGTACGGCATGCAAATTTCATTTGGCAATTTCCTTGGCCTTTTCTAAACTAGTATGAAGTTGATAGGTTCTCAAGACGAATCCCATCTGTCGGTTCGACACAACGTCAAGAGACCGAAAGACAGGGAAGCTCATTTCCAACTCCCCAAGAGTTAATTAGTTGAGTTTTACCGTTTTGGAATGCATTCTATCTACGGGTCTGGTGATAGCACTTTTAGCATAGCTTAGAATAGATCACTGAATCCTATAAGACCAGTAGCGTCGCGTTCAAAAATGACCAAAGGGTTTCGATATTTTTCCTATTTAAACTTGACTCTTCTGTGATATATCATGTACTAAATGAAAAGTTGGGATTTTCTAGGCCGATTTGATTATTCAGGCGTAATAATCAAGGAAATTTGCTGCCGTAACATGGCCGCAGCAGGTGCAGTTTATCACACAGCGCCTGAAATTATTGCCAAGCTAGGTAACTTTTATGTGTTGACTGAAGTTAGTCTATTTCCACATGCACTGCGTGATAACACTGCCCATGTTGCGGCAACGTAATGACAGCAAACTTCCTTGATTACTACGCCAGAATGGGAGTTTAGTTTCTAATCAAATTTACATTTTACATTTACATTTAGTCATTTGGCAGACACTTTTATCCAAAGCGACTTACAGTGCACTTATTACAGGGACAATCCCCCTGGAGCAACATGGAGTAAAGTGTCTTGCTCAAGGACACACTGGTGGTGTCTGCTGGGATCGAACCAGCAACCTTTGATTTAACAGTTCAGTGGTTTAACCCACTAGACCACCATCTTCATCACTATCTCCATATCGGCTTAGAATATCAAAACGTTTCATTTTTCGCCTGTCTTACTATAGAAGAGCCAAGTTATGTCTAACTACAGAAGAGCCAAGTTTTAAATAGGACAAATATCAAAACTCTTCTGGTCATTTTTGAACACAATGCCAGTATATGGCAGGATATATTCCAAAACGGTAAAACTCAATTTATTAACTCTTGGGGAGTTGGAAAATGAGCATATTTCGAAAAGTATGATGAACTTATTTCAACTTCATAAGAAGCTCTGAGCTGCAGAAAAAGACTCGGCACTGGTGTTTAAAACGTTTTTAAACTTTTAAACTCAGAACGTTTTTGGAAAACATGGTTGGCTCCACAGGATTATAATGTCAAACACACGCTGTTAGCTTCAAAAAAGAAGTCAAGTCCGAACACGGCACCCCTGCTTCTTGGAGCTTATTGGTTATTAAACCTCTGTACCACCAGTGCAATGTGCAAAAAAAGTTAACATACATATGGTGTTTTTGTAACTACGGGCACTTTTGACTCTCCCAAATCTTGTCTGTAATACATATAAAACGGTCAAGAAAATTGCATGGTTTACTCCACAGGATTATAATGTAAATCACACGCTGGTAGCTTTAAAAAAGAAGTCCGAACAGGGCACCCCCTGCTTCTTGGGGCTTATTGGTTATTAGACCTCTGTATAGAAACTAGACTTGTTTGTCTTTGATAAAATGTCATAATAAAAGCCGTTTTCATTGTTGCGTTAAGGACTCAAAGGGTGAGAAAGGCACATTAACTTGAAAAAATCATAACAATGATCAGTCAATAATATAAAAAAGTTAAGATGCTGGAAATTAATATGTATATTAAACAATTCCTTTTGAAAAGAGGTAAAATTGTAATTCAATTAACTTATTTTAAGGATTTTAACGAGTTGTGCGACAGGAGCGAAAAGGGTGTTTGGACTTATTAATGCTTCATTTTATATTAAATCACATTAATAATTCATAATGTTTTTGTTAAGGTGTGTAATGACACTGTGACTATATTTATAAAGCATAATATGACAAATTTAGACGTAAATCTAAAATTTCACTGCTGGGACTGTAGTTGCCGACAGGAAATGTCAGTTTGATGTGAGCCACATAAAGTATGTAAAGTTACCTCTAATTTTATAGTTTTAGTCCCTGACACGGTCAGTAATTGGTCCCAACGACTCGGTCACTATTGGATTAAATTTACATGACAGTCCTAACTGTAAAAGTTCTATGCACGTGCTTGTGACCTCCTCAAGAAGAGGAACAGGTTGTGTGTCATCATTCATATTAATGCACCTTATTTCACAGAAAATAAGCGCCATCTACTATTACTGTTGCTGCATCTAACGTCACTGACTGCAAAACCTGATAATGCAAAGATTTGCTTGTGCTCCATTGTATGGGGACAAAAAACTAAAAAGGACCATCAGAAAAACTGCAGTGTAATGCTATTACATACC
Organism: Triplophysa dalaica; assembly: GCF_015846415.1. Classification (NCBI taxonomy): domain Eukaryota; kingdom Metazoa; phylum Chordata; class Actinopteri; order Cypriniformes; family Nemacheilidae; genus Triplophysa; species Triplophysa dalaica. Next base: position 32,906,696 of record NC_079542.1, read on the forward strand.
CAGCTGCAAAATTCAAGGGACAGTGCACATTACACAGTAATCCCATAAAACCACGGCCTATTTCCACTCCAATATTTCATTCCTTTTAGTGAAGAGACATGTCATTAAAAGCTCATCAGAAGTTTTGCCCAACTTCTTGGTCGATAGATGCAACTCGAACAGACTTATTACTTGTGGTCCTCTTGTTCCTGGTTTATTTCTCAGCAGACTCCAGACGGATGCTACTGTCTGATACGCACATATAACATTCATCTCCCAGAACTTCAACAAGCGGTGAGACTACTGTGCATTTATCCTGACCCTGTTTACATACAAACACAACTTCTTATTGACCAATTTTATGCTCTTTGTGACCTGAATTGTACGCTGACCGGAGTGCAATTCTCATGGTTTTAATGCCACGGATAGATTCAGATAGAATGCATTTCCAGGGTCAGGAGGAGTCTGACAGCAGTAATCTGATATTGAGCCCAGATCCGTAATTCACCAGAGAGTGGAATTTAAAAAAATCGAGGGAAATGCAAATGTATTTCCAGGGAGAAAATGGGAGACAGTGGGGCGCCGGATGCACGCCGCCTCCACTGTAATTTCCCACTCGGCAAGTCTGATTCACTTCCTATGAGTGTGGTCCACCCCGACGCAGCCGATGATGTTATTGCAGAGTGTGCAGATATTGATTTTAGATTTTAAGTTTTATACGCACTTATCAGACAGTGTTTTCACCCCTTTCATGTAGAATATAATCATCTTCAAATCACTGCCATCTTGTCATGTACATATCAGGAAACGTTGCACGCTGGGAATTAAAACAAACAATGACTCAAAGACACTCCCATAGAGGTACATGCAACAATGGCGTAAGAGCAGGCAGCAATGAATAATTTGAGGAATAATTGAATGGTACGAGACGAAACATTAGAAGAACAAATACATAATGGTTAGGAGAGGGTCTGGACTTCGACCATCTATTGTGTCTGCATTTCACAGGTTTTCAATTCTAAAAGACTGATTTGTACTATAGTTTTACAATTTAAGTCTTTGAAACCCTGCTAAAATGCCTTGGACGTCTGATACAATGTTTTATCCTCACAGATATTGGATTCCTAACCAACCAATTAAAAAATCTACCGTTTTAACCTCAATTCTACTCGTGCACTTTTGATTTGTTATTGCTTGATAACAATCTACACGACTCTCACCAACCCTGTGTTTAAAATTCTGATATTTAATGCGGCTGGTATTGAGCCGAGTCTAGACTGCATTAAGGAGGCTGTGCTGCCGAATGACAATTAAAGCGCTCTTGGCTTTTATTTGATGCTGATGAGCAGAGGTGTTTGTCATCTCGACTGGTTTGTGTATTTACCGAGAACTGTATTCCTGACTGTGAGGGTGGAGAGGTGAACTGCAACATGCTCCAAGGGCTTCTACGACTCTCCTTTGTTTCGGCTAATCTTTTGTTCCTGCTTTCGACAATACAGCCAGTATGGAAGAGAGAGAGAGACAGAGAGAGAGAGAGAGAGAGAGAGAAAGGCATAGGACGGGGAGAAGAAAGAGGAGATGCTACTGGGAATCGACAGCTAGACACTCGTCATGTCATCGAGCTGTGCTGAATTACAAACATATGATAAGCATGTTAAAACATATATGTTTGAAATACAGTCAAAAAACATAAAATCAAAAAGACCGGAAAATTTTCGATGGAAAAACATGTACTTTCACAGGAAAAAAACATTTACAGAAACATTTCTGGAGCCACAGCTGCCTGGAATTGTATCTACTTTTGAAATACGGTAAAAAAAAATGTAAATTTACAGAAGAAGACCTCAAAGTTACAAGAACTAATACGCGCGTTAAAGTCAACATATAATAAGATGCATGATTCCTTTTGACTAAATCAAATTGAATATTTTATCAAAATACATCTTGCTCTGCGTAAAAAAAACATATTAATGGAATTGTACTGTTTTTTTCAAAGATTTTTCACATATTTTTGAAACATGGTCAAAAAAACATCAAATTAATTTGGTAATTTGTGATGATGTGAACATCACAAATTACAAGAAAAAGATGACCGCCATTTTACAAGAAAAACTGGAAAAACACTCTTTTACAGTGGATATCCAGTGCCCTTGCTGCTAGGATTTTTTTTTGCTTTTACAGGATTTTTACAGTGGACTTTTGAAACATCGTGAGAAACCGTCAAATTACAGAAAAAGGCCACAAAGTCACAAGAAAAACAGGGGAAAAGTGTAACTTTACTGGAAAAAAAATATTTTATAGAATATTTCTGGCGCTCCAGTCAAGATTTTTATGTGGTTGACGTCATAAATCCCACTTATTTTTTCTTCTCCCTTCAATCGGCTGACTTCTTTCTGGTCTGTAAGCATTTCCTGACCCAATCAATTCTTGAATCATTGAATGTCTTGTTTCACTGCAAATACACAATGTGTCAAAATCACAGAAGTTAAACCGGTTACGTATGCAATTCATGTTGACTTGGGGTATCACAATAGGCCACTGAACCAAAACCTGATCCAAAACTCAACAAGTGTCAAAAGGAAAAATTGGCTTTGGTGATTAAATAAAACAGAGCACTCTTCAGTTGGCCTGTAGTTTTGTAAAGAACTGCCAAACGATACATGTTTTATATCAGATTGTAGGAATGATAGTTTATCCTTCGCTGATGTAAATGATATGTGATTAGCCTTTTGACTCGTAACCTACCAATAAAGCTATATGAAACACATTTAAATCTTAACAGGTGCATGCTTTCTGGCAAATTACGCATAAATGTAGTTTGTAGTTTTTAGAGGCTCAAAGTGAAAATATTTAGTGCAGAAGAGCTGTAAAATCCACAAGTAGACAAATATCATAACATGTACACCATTGGTAAGACGTTTGTGAGTCTTTAAAAAAGTTCCCAAGACACAGTACCTTTAGACAGGCCAGTGTCTGTCAACTAGAAAGCTTGATGGAATGGATTTTGTGGGGGTCCCAGAAGGGACAAAATAAAGTTTTATGAGGGTCCAAATTGTTTCCCATAAGAAGCATCTCTAATGGTTTAGAGATAAATTAATCCCAAATGCAAACACTCTTTTCATTAAATACTGGCATTTGTTTTTTCAGAATGAAGTACAGACAAACAAAGCCAAGAGACAAATAAAAAATCTTATCGCCTTCATTTACATTCTAATCTGAGCTATGAATTGAACATTTGAAAGAAATAACAAAACTTTTGATGTACAATTACTATCCTAAATACATTTCTCTTTACACAACATGCACCTCTCTTTGGCACACCACATACGGCTCAATGCAACCCAATACTACAGTATCTTTAAGAATCTGCAGTCGACCTCATTTCAGCACAGACTTGGCGAGGTGAGAAGAACCATCATCAATAATGCTCTTTGATCCAGGCAAAAGCGCGGCCATGAGGCTCTCAAAAAGACAGCTAGACTATGGCTAGAATCAGGCCTGCACAACATCATCCTAAAATCCCGAACGACTCTGTGAACAGAGCGTTATTATGACGCAATTACAGGAATCGCTTTCACCATCTCCACTATTTCGCATGAATCAGGGTCTGCTGTTGAAACAAAGAAGGCCGACTGTTATTCTGAATTACAGGCGAGCTGTCTATATCAGGAGGGTGGTTTGGTTTCCCTACAGCATAATGAACAGCAATCATTCATAACACGCCGGCGGATGCTTATGTAACGCTTTTCGTGAATCAGACCTGAAGCAGGTGGGCCGAGGCTTTGTCACAAATAACCGCCCGAAATGATGTGTGGGCACATACAGACACATTTTTTTTCTTTTGTTTTGTAAGCATCAAGACATAGTCAAGAAATGTATTAATGAATTATTTGCATATTTCTTGAAATATTAATGCCTGCTTGTTGCCTTGCAACAGCCACTTAGCTCCAGATTGATTTAAAGTCTCTTTGAATGAACATGTAAGTGGGTGTTGTAAGGAGGGTGGAGATGTCAAGACGGAGGAAATACAGTATTAGGAACAAGAGACCCAACAAAGGACCAGAAAAAATGCTAAATTTTGTACTTTTAGACTGCCCCCAAGTGGCCGGATTGTGCATGACATGCTTACGGTGAATAAACATGTAAGGATAACTATTAAGAAATTTGTAGATACAAAGCCTTGCTAAGAAAGCAAGTTTTTACTTTGTTTCCCAAGCATACATTTCTTTAAAGGAATATTCGATAAAATATTTAGAAATCACCCCACTAATGGCACTTAAATCAACGTCAAAAGAGATTTTCATTCATTTTTTATTTGATATTTGAAAGACGGCAGTTTCCTCAGATTCACAACATTTCTTTGTGTCACTCACAGAATTGCACACTTTGAAGCACACTTAAAACAATATTCACACACAAGCCATTGTAAGGTTACATAGCAACAAGGTAAAAGGCCAAAACAAAACCCCCTCAGTTTTAAAACTCAGCAAGGCAGCTTCACTAAAAGAGAAATGAATAGTTTTTAAGAATCTGTCTGACTTTTAAAGGTCTAACCCGAGGTCTTTATAGGGGAGAATAACATGTGTGTCATTATTCAAGTGTAGAGCACATAGGCTTATTTGTGTGTCTGTGTGGAAGTGGTGGAAGACAAGCCCAGCGGTGGGTAAAAACCTGGGACTTTTCGACACAGAGGCCACTTGTTTTGGGGGTCTGAGGGTCTGAGTCTGCGGATGGGTGGGGCAGTTTTACAGGGGCGGGGGAGGTTCCCAGAGGCTTCCAAATCAGAGACACGATCCAGAGGCTCCGACTGTTATTACTATGTACCAAGGGAGCTGAGGTTAGGGTGGCAAGAAACATCTTACAGATGCTGAGGCTTAGTCACTGTTACTCTGATATAATAGATCTGCACAATTAATCTTTAAAATATGGCGATCTTAATTTAAAGTCTACACAACAGGTCGTACAAAATGTATTGTCCATTACTGGTAATGCTGTAGTGCATTCACTGAGAATACAACTTTACAGAGTCTTACTGTTCTTTTTTTCACATATTTCACACATGTAATGTCCCAAAACTGTAATTTTACAAAATGTTACTGTTTTTCCCACTGTTTTTCCAAGTATTTCACGGTCAAAAAACATCAAATAGCATAGAAGACTGAAAATGTACAAGAAAAACAGGAGAAAAAAACATTTGGAACAAAACTGCCAACGTCAGATTACAGGGAAAAAGAGTGCAAATACAAGAAATATAGGGGAAACTTTTTATTAAAATTTTATGGAATATTATTTTAATATTTGTATTATTATATATTATTTTTACAGTATCAAACTTCTCCTCAATAAATTTAATGTATTGAGGAATTATTAATACATTAATAGCAAAAACGAATTACCATATTAGATTATAGTTTAACATTTAAAATAATATGTTTAACTTTATTTCTATTACCTTTTATTTAGACACATAGCTTCCTGGAACATACTGCATTAGTTATATGATTTTCTTTTCAGTGAGTTTTTCCTTTCTTTCCATTTTGCTTTTCCACAAAATTAAGCTGGATATGGATTTGAGATGACACGGGCATCCGACTTGCCGTAGAGCGCGCAAACCCAGAAGAGGAGGGGCTATGTATATTAGCTAATCATTTTGAGTGACGTGCGACGTTAACTTAACGTCGATCGGCGCACGGCGTTACTTAAAGGCGTGGCGGCTATGACGTTAATTTAGCAACAGACGACTCTTATGTAACGCATGGTGGCGTTAAGAAATTGACGTTTAAATATTAATACGGCGATCCAAAGCACGCGAATTGTGATACTTTTGGCATTCGATATGGGGGAGGAGAGAGTGAAGTTTTCACGGCAGTCCAAGCAAAACGTAGGCGGGGACTATATCTAGTGACGTAGATACGCGGCGGTTAGAGACACGTCTTGTTTGCGTGTCTCAGAGTCGACCCTTTTTTATAAGCCAATAACTTTGTTATGTATTCACCTTTGGACTTACAACGTTGCAGACTGCTTACTTTTAAACACGGCAACATAACACACTGCATGAAATGTAATTTTCATGATCTAATGCTACTTAATTTTTTTGAAGATCTCAATATGAACAATTCTCATCACATTTACCCAAATCCACATTACTTAACCTGCAGTTCACGATCTACATTCATGCCTATTGAATATATGCATCAATAACACCACATGCTGTGTTCAGAAACATCTTATTATTCACTTCTGACTGTTTTAGGTCGGGACACTCAGGTTAAACATCACAGCAGCCAGGTTTTTGATTTATATTAGGTTCAGTACATAATTCCAGATTAGTGGCAAATCCCCCTGTTTACTCAGATGTTTGAAGCATGCAAAAGAGCCTCGCCAGCCAGGAATATACGCCTCCATTTCAGAGCGCTCAAGAAACAGTCAACCAAAAATGGCATTCTAGGTGAACATCTGTATGAATTTGATCAAATTCATCCTACTGGTTTGGTGACTAATGCGATTAACACCCTTAATTTAAAGAATCCAATATATTTATTAAGTCAGTATATTAGCTATGTGTTACAATGAGTAAAAAACAACAACGACGGCTGTGCAACAGTATCAGCAAATAATTTCTCTGCTGGCACTAGGACACTCAAAAATGGTGTTTGTGCATCCTGGTTAGATGAACCTACAAATTCACTGTACAAATGCACATGTACTGTGGGTTTTTTTTGATCTTATGTACAACACTATTTTAAAATGTTTGTGTTTTAGCCAAATATTATCTCACCTAGGCCTATTTTTCTTTAGCAATTAAATAAAGCTACTGAAGCAAGACAATAAAGTTGGATAATGCAACTAAAGTAAAACAAAAACACTGTCCAATTTAAGGCCTTCTTATCGTCCTTAAGTAAGAAACTAATTAAACACATGAATCTAATCCTTTATTTATGTACAATGTGTCCTATTCAAAAATGTTTCAAGATCTTAGAAAACAGTATGATCTGAAAGTTTATATTTGAATGTTTAAAACTAGTTAGGTGAAGAATATTTTTGCCAACAAATTCATTTGTTTCATTACAAAACTAATATAAACATGAATCATACAAAATATATGGATGACTTTGACAAAGCTGTGAAGAAAAATCTGCCAACATGAGTCAGAATAACTTCCTAAATATTGTTTAAAAATCATCTCAAGAAGCTGACAACATTAATGCACTAAGGGTGACGCACTGAAGATAATATAATAATCTCAATGATAATAACATATCAATGTTAAATTCACATAATTCTTATAGATCTATTAGATTTGTTCCCTAGTTGTGAAATGTTTACTATTATTTTAAAATTTGGTCAAATAAAAGAGGAGGAAATGACCCAAAACTCCTGAATTTCTCACAAATCTTTCTGGAGAATTTGTTCTGTCCACAAGGTGTCAGCACTGCACTGTGCATCATTAAGCTTCCCAATCTGTACCTGTCTCTTGATGGCCAAATTATCTTTTTTTACTCACAGTAAAGTTGTCTATTGATATTTGTGTGCATCTTCAAGACTGCAAAGAGCAAACAGAGTGATCAAGCACATTTTACATCATTTTTTTTTCATCAGGAGGAAAGAAATAGCACCAAAGCTAAGTCTCTGGACTCTCATTGTTCATTTATACTGAACTTTCAACTTCTATCAAGAACTCTACTTAAACCGATGAGAACTTAACTTTAATATACAAGACTATGTAAACTATAACTATGTGTCATTGGTCCTACTCGGACCGCTCCGAGCGGGCTTCGTAACTGCGGAGAATGTTAAACACCGCAGCCTTTGGTGCCTCTTGAGGTCGTAGAGTGAGGTTTTACTCCCATAGCTCTCTCGCTCTCTCACCTTAGTTACATGTGGAAATTGAACTTAATGATTAAACAATAATTGTTCTCCAAAACCTTTACAAACAAAGATGATGCCAGGTTTAACGTCTGATCTGCGGTTTTCCATACAACAAAGCTGGATGTTTTATAAGTGTCAAGCAATATTTTAAATCCAGTTATTTAATCATTATACACACATAGCTCATTTATTATTCTATGCAATAGCCTATGATAAGTCTCCAATGGCAGACTTACCAATATTTGCATCATAAATATATTGTTTGTAGTACCCAGCTAACACAGTTACATTGCGACAACCAGTGTTGGGAAAATTACTCTGTAAAAGTAATTAATTACTAGTTACTCATTACATATTCAATAGTGTAATTAGATTACTGTCCAAATTACTCTGTCCAAAAAGTATTTAGTTACTGATTACTAATTACTTTCTATATCCTACATCTACCTTGATTAGTTAAGGGATTCAAGGATAGACATGAAACGGCTTATTGAATTCGTTCAAATAAAATTGACTAAAGTATTACAAATGTGAGAATTATACATTAAAGCACAGATTTTAAAGTAAGACTTTGAATTTTGAAGTCAATTACGCTATTGCACACGCATATATTTAACAAAGTATTTAGTTTAATTACATCAAAAGTAACTGTATTTAAATTACAGAAAACATATGAGTAATCCCTTACTTTACTTTTTCAAGGGAAAAGTAATTAAATTACTGTAACTAATTACTTAGTTACTAGTTACACCCAACACTGGCGACAACGTACCTGGACCGGACCATAGTCGTTGCCACGACATACCATAATAACGTTCCAGCGACGAAACTTTGTGATTCCCATATTCGTCGTAACAACGTTACATTGGACGTTGTTGGGACATGGTGATTCCTTCCTGAAGACATACCTGGGACGTACCATATTCGTCGTCGAACGTCCAATTTATTTTTGGGAAAAACAGTTGTGCTGTCATTCCACAGCAAAGTACTGGCAGCGATTTACCGTTATTGTACAGTTTAAGTACAGTTTTCTGTTTTAAGGCTGTACTGTAATTTCACAGTAATGGTGTTATTTTATATTTACTCTACTGCCCAAATAGCAAATAAATACTACATACTAAATACTAAACATACTATAATACTAAAACAACTACTACATTACATGTAAAAAAAACCTTATAGTCTAGTCATTTAAAGGTTACAAATATTTTGCAGCTTCAGACAAAATGGCTCTTTTCACGGTTGCCGACCCCTGAGCCAGATCAAGAGGGCAAGCTGTGGGTCGCCTGCTATGATGAAGGAAGATTTCTGCGAATTGACCCACAAACAGGTGTGTGAGTTTGTAAAAGTCTTTGCCATGTGTAGATGTGTTGCTGGAGGTAAATGAACTATGCTAAGATTACATTTTGAGACCATTTATCGGAATAAAGGAATCAAAACTGCATCTTTTTAGGCACCCGTCTGCAGACAGTGAAACTGCCAGTGGAGAAAACCACCTTTCCTTTGGTTGGGAAGGATCATAACACTGATCTGCACGTCACCGCAGCGTATAAAGGCATGGATGAAGATTCACTGGCCCAACAGCCTGAGGTTGTCTGCATTTTTTTAAGTTAGCATTATATTTAAGGTAACACAACACATAAGGTGTCATCATGGGGTGAAACATAATATTATACTCTCATTCTCTAACACCGTGTCTACACCGTGTCTCTTAGTGTGGATAATATTTGAAATTATAATGGGTTCTAATACGTTTCTAATGTATTGTATCATGTGGCCAATCTGAGGCCATGGTTCTCAGCCGGAAAAGGGTGGCTTGCTCACTTCAGGTAGGTGGAGAGTTCCTGTCTCAAGTGGAGGAGTTCAAGTATCTGGGGGTCTTGTTCACGAGTGAGGGAAGGATGGAGCGGGAGATTGACAGACGGATCGGTGCAGCTTCTGCAGTAATGCAGTCGCTGTACCAGTCTGTCGTGGTGAAGAAGGAGCTGAGCCGCAAAGCGAAGCTCTCGATTTACCGGTCAATCTACGTTCCTACTCTCACCTATGGTCATGAGCTGTGGGTCATGACCGAAAGAACAAGATCCCGGATACAGGCGGCCGAAATGAGCTTTCTCCGCAGGGTGGCTGGGCGATCCCTTAGAGATAGGGTGAGAAGCTCGGTCACTCGGGAGGAGCTCAGAGTAGATCCGCTACTCCTCCACATCGAGAGGGGCCAGCTGAGGTGGCTCGGGCATCTTTTCCGGATGCCCCCTGGACGCCTTCCCGGTAAGGTGTTCCGGGCATGTCCCACCGGGAGAAGACCCCGGGGAAGACCTAGGACACGCTGGAGGGACTATGTCTCCCGGCTGGCCTGGGAACGCCTCGGTGTCCCCCCGGAAGAGCTGGAGGAAGTGGCTAGGGAGAGGGAAGTCTGGGCATCCCTGCTTAGACTGCTGCCCCCGCGACCCGGCCCCGGATAAGCGGTAGAAAATGGATGGATGGATGTATCATGTCGCGCCTGTCGTGTCCGGTATAGGAGACAGGGATGTTTATTATACAAATGACAAACGTTCTCTGGGAATGCATTAACTTTCAGTAAATGCACACCTATGAAGGTGTTTCAGATCTTTCATTACAGTTATATATCACTTCGCAAAGTTTAAACAACAGAAAGGTTATTGTGTCGCCACAGGCCATCGCCACACACGGCACCCTGCTCTTGATCTGACGTTTATATTGGCAAACTTTACTGTAAATGGAAGTGTGTGCAGTTTCATTTCAATAAACAAAGCATTTCAAAAGCAATGTAGAAATACATATAGTGAAATTGAATAAATAAAATAACTAAACAGAAAAACATTATGCATTAAAGAGTAAGTAGCATTAGATCATGAAAATTACATTTCATGCAGTGTGTTATGCTGCCATGTTTGAAAGTTGTAAGTCCTATGGTGAATAAATAACAAAGTTATTGGCTCGTAAAAACGGGAGTCGACTCTGAATCACGCAAACGAGACGTGTCTCTTACCGCCGCGTATCTACGTCACTGGACATAGTCCCCGCCTACGTTTTGCTGGATCGTGGATCGAATCATTTGAGAGTTAGTCAAGATGTAAGGTAAGAATAATTAACTATTATAACGACATAACTGTGTTTTTACACCTTCTTTGTACATAAACTTGTTGTTGGACACTCCATAAACCAAAGTAGGACCTTAAAAGTCATAAGCTACTTTAATTAACACTGATGGACTACTGGTTCGTTTTCCTCTTCATGCTGCTTATATCAAATATAATTTGATAGACCTACTCTTTCATAAGTTTTCTAAAGGAAATTCCTCATTTTAGAAGTGCTGTTTTAAGGTGACTGTACACAACTGTACTTCTGATCTTGTTAACATTAAGCAAACTCTGTGAACTAAAGTATTGTAACGGACCTTACAATAAAGAGGAAAAACGTTTAAAGAAAATACCTTTAAGGAGAACGACGGGTATACAGTGAACCAGATTCTTTTGGAAAAATATATTCTTTTTATTGAAACATTATATAAGTCTTATGCATCATGTTCAATCACCCACGGTTTGGTAAGACTTCACCAGGGCCAATGACAAATACAGATTTGATTCACAGCACAACACTACACTCTAGTGGTAACTCAAAGCTCAGAACCCCCCCCCCACACTTCCCCATAGGAGTTAAACACACGATATTCACTTCACACAGTGATATAAGTTGCCTTACGCTCAGTACATACCCCCTAGGATCATTGTAACCGTTGCATATAAACTCAATATATAAACAAGATCATTCATACACTCATACAAATAATGTTTAAAATACGGCACTTCCCCATTCTCCTCCAACGAACAAGACCTCGGGGTCAGGTAGAAGATACAGCCCGGATGTCCTTTCACATCTGCACGAGACTTCCCAGGTTGCGGACCTCGCGGGAGACCAGCCAGTCGCTGGTAGGTTAGGTTCAGGTCCACAGGACGCGCATCAACATCCAGCAAATCGCGGGTGTGCCTGGTCAACGTCACGCCACTCGTAGCAGCGTCCAGCCAGTTGCTGGTACTCAGTGTCAGAGTCTCTTAGATCCTTCTTCGCTTGGGCTTATCTCTGAGCCCTCCCACCAAATCCGGTATGCTCGCAGCCACACGAGCCAGTGGCCAGCGCTCCTAACGTCCCCCCCACTATCTGTCTAAACCCAAACAGGCCCGGCTATCTAGCTATCTTGGTTGCTGGACAGACCCTATTGGCCTTGAGCAACACACAGCGTCCCCTTGAGATTCTGTCCCTGAGCACACATGGCCCTCTTGTATCTTGTACCGGTCTTTTTCTCCTCTGACTCTCACATCAGGTCTCTTAAATGTCCTCACCCCTAGGTGAAATCAATCACCCTAACTTGATTGTCAAGAGGAGACCCGCTCACAGCTGGCTCATTGGGGTGGACCAAGCCAACCACCACACCCCCTAGCACAAACCGAGATCCCCAAGTTCATTACAGTATTAAGAAATGATTGCCAGGAATGATGTTTATTGGGTTGGAGACTGTTCACATTTTGCATTATTTTGAGCGCAAATTTGTTAATTTAAATGTAGACGTGCAGCAACCACACTCCAATAGCGACCCGGTCGAGATGCGCATGTGGTGCGGCACACTCGTTGGTCCAGGCACCTCATCGAGAGGAAAATATTTTGAACTTTTCATAATGCAAGTCGTGTGACAAGAACCAACCAACCAACCAACCAATATAGCATAAATAAATCTAGTAGCAGAATTTTTGCAAGATATTTTCAGTGCATATAGAACGTTTCATCGGATGCACGCTCCAGGACTGCAGTTCACTTCCTGTCTGTGTATAGCCAGTGTCTAATATTATAACTAATTATATCTATTTTTTTTAGGTTAATATGAAATGATATATATATATATATTTTTTTTGTATTTTAAGCGTATTAAATTAAGGATTTGTCTAAATTAGTTGTGTGTTCATTTTACTAAATGTGTGTGAATTGGTCCTGTAGTTTGGTCGCATATAAAAATACAATTGCAATGCTCTACTGGCTGGTCTTCCAGCTTGTGCAACCAGACCTCTACAGATGATCCAGAATGCAGCGGCAAGAGTGTCTTCACCGATCCAAAGATAGCGCACGTCACTCCTCTCTTCATAAGGTTGCACTGGCTCCCTATAGTCGCTTGCATTAAATTCAAATCTCTGCTCTTTGCCTACAAAACCATCACTGGTTTGGCACCCCCTTATCTTCACTCGCTAATTCAGATTTATGTACCTGCCCAATCCCTGCCCTCTGGAAGCGAACAACGCCTTGTGGTGCCAGGCCCGGTTCTTGCCAGGTGCAGAAGGGTGGGCTAGCAGGTATCCTGGGTGGGCATATACCCCAACCAAAAAAAAATGAAGAAACCATATGAACCTTTTTTTATTTTTTCTGAAAAGATAAATTAAAATTACAGCTTGTTACAGCGTTCATCATGTGTCACAAATGGTATGCCTACCATCATTGCTGGATTACGGTTTACTGGTTATATATTATATACAGTGTATAGATAGAGATGGCGGGGATTTCTCCTTACCAGTTTGAGACGAAGAAACATCCGAAGATAATAGTTGTAGAATTAGAGTTTTTGTTTATTTCTGTGAACGTCTGACAACATTTCCCTCAAATTTCATATCAAATTGTTGTTTATGTGCATTTATTTGCCGAAAAAGAACTGGAGAAGACTCAAATATCGCAAAAAAACTAAACAAGTTCATATTTAGTTTTAAACAACACAAAACTAATGTTTGTAGGTCTACATGTGTTTGAAAAAGTAAAAAAGATAATTTATGAAATGACCCTGCTTTTTTAAAATGAATTTATTATCATGCTCTCAGTCGTTCATGTTGTTGTTTGGTGACTCAACAAACACTGCAATATATTACTTCAATACATGCAGGATTTATATAATTTATGATGTTTTAAATATATAAAACAGACATTCATTACAGAAGACTGCAAGATTAAAACCAAAATAATAATTGTTGATTATAGCCCTTTATGTAAATTGTGTGTTTGATTTGATTGATGTTTTGCGCATTAATAAAGCGGTTATGTAAAATAAATAGAAGCCTTTATAGATATCGGGCTAAGAACATTCCCCATCACTGAACGATCACTGACTTCTGTTTAATTTTCGCAAAAAATCTCTTATTTCACTGCAAAGTGAACTTTACATCAAATGTGTTGGTGTTTATCAGGTCCGTGAGTGCGCTGTAGGCTTACTGAGACTATTGACATCTAGTGGTTGAGCTTGGTATCCCACACTAAATTCAAAATACTGGAGAGGTAAAGGTTCTATTCGGTTTCTTTAGATCTGAAATAATCTACTGGCACTCTATTGTTTGTGAATGTGTACCCGAAGTTAGAGGCAGTCTACGCCCGTGCACGTGCGCAGTAATGTTTGTTTATGTTGTCACTTTGAAACCCGTCTATATTCCATATATCCTTTGTTTGTACCTCCTCGTCTCGACGGCAAGCGTGGTCCATGGTTGCTTAGCAACGACAGATGCCAGGAGAGCGCAAACTCCTTGGCGATTTGATAATAATGGAGAAAGCAGTGCCGATTACATTTTCCGCATGGTTTTAGACGCAAAATGTGAATCCCCCTAAAGCTCTCTTCACCGATCTCTCGAGGAGCAGTACAACAGATAGACTGACCTCAGCAGCGTCCCTCAACGTGCATTGCATTGGTCCTTCTGCATGTGATATAATGTATTTATATTCCAGATTAACTGAAGGAGCATGCAATTACTTGTTGCATTGAACTCAGTGGCTCGGTTGGACCAGGACTGATGGATTCCCAGAGCTGCAGCAGTCTTGTTTGTTCTATGTAGCTGCTGAATCACCCGATCTTGTAAATACTGCTCCTTCATAAAACTATAATGGCATTGTGTTTGGGAATACTGTGTAAAGAATTGAACAATTGAAATGTGTGAGCGTGACCTAGGTCTTAACCTGAGGTCTGTGTCTGCAACGAAAAAGAACGTACGTTGGGCTCTTTTGACTTGGACAACACATATTTACAGTAATAGTATGTATATCATTTCAAAGCCGAGTTCATGGAAGAAGGTTGAAAACTGAATACATTAGTGCATCTGTCTATAATGATTCATTTAGTAAAGGATATTGTTTGCATTTCTTGGTATGATAACTGATATTTTAATAAGACGGTAATGATGACGGATGTGATGTTTTGGGTAAAATTATGTTACATGTCTGTTTCAGGAAAGCTCTAATGCAATCGATAGGCCCCATTGATTTCTTTTTATTGGGTTAAAAGTTCAATTGAAACCTGCGTGGCGGGAATATCTTCGTCGTGCGTTTCATGGCTCAAGATAGACATTTATTGTGAAAAATAGACAAAATGGCGGTAAATGTGAATCTGATGAATGAACACTTTTAGAGGTATGTCGGGACTTGCTGTAGCCTCTATGCATTATGTTCTGAAACTTCAAGACTGTTTTGACGTGTACAGAATGAGAGAACATTAACAAAGGGCTATTAAAACTCTGCTCAAAGGATTGAGCCATTGCCTTTCATTTATTTAATGTCTGTTTGAACAAAAGGTTTGACATCGTTTGGGTGAAGGCGTGTGTGTGTGTGCGCAATGCGAGGCATTGGCCAACTTTTAATGTGCTAATAAAATCAGCTCACTGTAGAGGTCTGAAGGGCGTTTAGTGCTGTAAGATTTCTCAAATAATTACTTTTCCCTGGACTCGCATGGCCTTCTGAGGTATAAGATGTGCTCTAGACATGCTGAGTGGCCTATAAGTTATAAGTTTTCAATTTTAATCAGTAAAACGCATTTACTTTCTATGTACGTAAATCGCCTTAGACTGGCACAGGTTTTTGAGAGATGTCATATAAATGAGATTAAAATAGACTCCTGTTCATTGAATTCAATCTGGTGCCATTTGTCTCTATGGACCGTCTGCTTTATTTCCAGAGATGGCATAGTGTTACATCTGGCACATTATCATACCGAGCCGCTCCGGACACTTCTTCGTTTTCACGTGGGAACATTTATTTTCTTTGTACGTGACAATGTCCTGAAGGTTTAATGCACCCTGAGCCCCAGTTTTGGGGAAAACTGGAAATTTGCCCACATATATCTACTTAAAATTCATCAGATGGTGTTATCGGGTATATTATCTGTCTTTTTATTACCGTTTAGACAATATCTAGAGTGCATTAAAATGACTGATCGCCCAACGTCACTTACTGTTCAAAGAAGTTGTGTGTATGAGGGATCGCAACCGATTTTTGAGAAAGTCTACAGAAACCGTTGTGCAGTATAAGGCTGTGTTCACATTTGACTTCTAAAACAGAAGCTGCTGGCATCTGTTTTACATTATAATCTTATACTTATAATATATAAACGTGTTTTCAAAAAGTCCCGGCGTTTTTTTAGCTGCCAGCGTCTCTTTCTCTGCAGCTTAGTGCATCTTTTGAAAGTGGAAAAACTTTTCCTGAAAAATAAACGCCCTACGTCAAGCACCTTTTTTATAGCCAACCATTGACAAGCGAGTAGCAAGACCTGTCGTTTCCATGACAACATGTGAGGAAGGTGATTGGTCGAGTAGGATCAAGCTCGGTGGCCGAAACAGCAATTGGAACATAGTTTTGTATAAATGTAAGTTTAATTTTCACTTTCAAAAATATTTGTTTGCAATTTTACGAGATTGTTAATACTTTTGCACCAATCACAGTTATGGGCGGGGCTTCATTATTGCTTTTTTGCTATGATTCACACTGTACAAATGTATTAAAATTAGCAACAAAGTAACGAGCTCAGGCTGTCTGTCTGTACATATGATTGTACATTAAATGTATTGCACAGATCATAAGGACTATATTTGGTTCCATTTTGAAAAAAAGATCAAATCATTTTTGGACAACCCATACCTTGTTGTGAAATATATTGTGAAATGTTGTATAAGATATATTCTCTCACTTTAGAGCCACTGTGTACAGGAGCGCTTGCTTTCGTCGCTTGTTGCTCCAGGTTGCAGATCTTCGACGCTGTTCCTTTAAGAGTCCAGTTCATCTTTGGGAGCTGGTGGAGGGGCTTAGTGCAGATTCAGTGCAGGATTCATTCAGGATCAGACTCCTCATCCCTCCTCTCCATCACAGAGGAACTTATGCAAAACACCGCTGAAACTTTCACAGCTGGAAATGAGTGACATGACTGAACCGGCCACTATAACCAGACCCCTGATATCCTCCAAACGCCACAAAAGCATGAGGAAGAATTCCAGAAGGATTTATTCCCCATACCAGGATGAAAACGGGTGAGCTTGATTTTCCAACAACTCGTACAGAAGTCTGGCTGTTTTAATACCAGAGATAAAATGAAAGATTCCTCACCAGACTCACATAGCCTTTGGTGTTTTTGGACATTTTTATGAGAAATATTTATGTCGTGCTGCATCTAGTGAGCATCCAGCTTTTGGGCAGCAGAAAAGGAGCGTTGTATTTTTGGCACTCGTTTAAAACTAAATCTTTGATGTAAACCTTCTGTCAATTCTTCTTAATACATTTTGAGTCATGTTCCCGGCGCAAAATGACTTTAAATAGTCTGCATGTGTGTTATGTACATATACTGCGCATGATCTCATTAAAATGCATCAGTTGTTTTGCGTGTACAATGTATATTTCTTTTTTATATAATAAATTAAATACTGGCTTTTTTTCAAGGCAGGGTGAGTTTATTTTTTATTTGTCATTTTTTATATAAGGACAGACAGTATATGAGATTAAATCTTCCGTCTGTATTTACACAATTAGCGACATTAAAATCAATTACAGTAATTTCATAATAAAAAAAGTCATTCCCATCGTCATTTTTTCATCCAATCTTTGTTAAGCATCTTGATATGCAAATGAAAATCCACACATTTTGATGCTGCATAGGATTTACAGTGAAGCGATGTGTGATATTTTTGATTGTTTTTCAGACCGTCTGATGATGAGGATAAAGATGGAGAGCGGGTGGACAGTAATGATCCAGAGGAGATGTTCCAGAACATTCAGCTTCAGAAGGAGATCATCGCCAACATCCGAACCAAACCCTGGCCGATACGACGCAAGCTGAAAGTGCTGAAGTATAGGAACCAGCCGTGTTTACATTTTCAGAGAATGTCAACAGAATTTCATGAGCACTAAGATGCTGACTAAAATACACCGTTCCGTTGTCGGCTGATAAGAAAATAAGTTTATGCGTTTATAAGATTTATAGACGCATTTGCACTTTTTATTAGAATTTATAAATGTATGAGGCCAGAATGTGGACATATTTATAATGTACTATTAGGTATAACACCGAGGTCATTGTTTATACACCATTTCAGATAGAAACGAATAGATAGATAAATCTGAGCATTATTTCTCTCTATCGTGATAATTCAACTCCGAAATGATCGTGCCTAGAAAAAAGCTTTTAGAAATGATGATAATGGATGAAAGCATCCACGCATTAAACACATCGTGTAAATAACAATTTATATTCAGTGCTTAAAACCGGCCACCGTGTTTACAACACAACGCCTGGAGAGCAAACTAAATTAGCTGAGTAATTATTTCATTAGCCTTTCCGGCTCATTCTCATTTCTCTGGGTGCCATTCGACTTTTTTTGAGGGGGGTTCAAAGATCTACCCACAATGCCTAGAGAAGCCTTGATTAATTTAGGTGGTGTGTTCAAGCAAACAGACAGTGTTTAAAACGTGAATCATCAGGTCATGTCAACTTTCGCATGTGAACGTTTGCATCCCCCTTGATGTTCAGAGAAGACGGCGGCCTGACTAATGCTTTTATTAGCACATTTATTTATGAGGTTATGTGCGATGGTGCGTCAAAGATGGCTCACGCTACATTTTACGAGCATTCCAATAATCTCCGGGTGACCGCCCGTGATTACATACACCCACCTTTGGAAAAAATCAATTTTCCATTTGTATTTGTTTGATTTCTCTATTAGGTTGCTGTTAGATTTTTATTACTTCATTACCTTTTTTTATATTGGCTTTTTTTCATGTATGTTCATTAGAAGATATAGAAATAGAACCTCAGAGGTAGAGTGTGAAACTGTCCAGATGACTGAAGTTGGTCTGTTTCGCTTTCAGGCAAGCAAGAGAGATTGTCCTGAAGTTTGAAGGCCGACTGACCAGGACACGAGGTTACCAGGCGGCCGGTGCCGATGTAAGTTGAACAATGTTTTGTCAGCTAACAAAAGGTTCTTGTATCTAACTTGTTTCATTCAGGTCAAAAACAATCACTGAGTCCAAAATCGCATACTATGACAGTCCTACTGATTTAAATGAAGTACCTAACTATCAATTTGAAAAACAATACGTTCTTTATAGAATGTGTGGGGGTAGTATGAATAGATTTTGGACGTCCTGCATCCGCCATGTTTTATTGTCGTGTGACCCGTATGCTCTTTGACTTATGACGTACTAACATGAACCTGGATGAAGGCGTACAAACATAATCTATTCACCACAAATTCATTAATCTGAACTTGCATTTAAAAAACGGACACCCGCTTTTAAGTTTCACGCTATTTTTATAGCGGGGAGAAGGCCCCAGGCGGGGTGTGTGCCCAAACCCGGTGCTCAAAGGTGAAAATGGGCTAGCGGTTTGGAGGAGGGATGTTATGAGCGGTAAGGCGGCTTGACTATTTAAAGGCCGATAGGATGATTGCTGTGATTGTTTATCGAAAGTCAGCTGAGTTCATTCTCGGCTCGTGCTCCTCCCGAACCTTGTTAATAAAACATAATTTTGTGCATATCGAGGTTGCCGACATACTACTCAGGACACATTTTCTCCTACTATATAATATGGTGGCGATTTCAGATGCAGGGAATGTTTCATACTATTGAATATATATCCACCAACTCACCCGCCTATCCTTCACCTTAGCAACTGCATAGCAACCATCTGGCAAACAATTTAGTAAAGTGGATGTGTGTCTTTCCATCCATCAATGCACCCATTCACTTATCCATGTGTCTTTCTGTGTAGCCATCCATAATCCAACCAACCCACCCATCCTTCACCTTTACAACTGCATAGGAACCACATGGGAGGCAGTCAAAGAGTTTTGCCACCTGTCAATCCAAGCAGTCCTCTATTTATTTTGTCCATCCATCTGAACAGTTTACGCATTATGATACTTTTGCCATCCGATTTTGTGCCACCAATTTATCCCTCCATCCACCCATTCTTGTATTTTTGTGATTGCTTCCCGTTTTCCTCTTTTCCTTTATTAAATCAGTTTTGTGTTTATGGGAGATTCAAGTTCTCCATATCTCCGCCTCAGCAGCACTCCTCATCTGCTCTCAGACGTTGCTCTCAAATTTATGGCCTGTTGTTATAGGCCGCTTTAATTAAAATGTCCAATGCCATTCGCCGAGGCTGCCCAAGCACCATTAAAATTAATTGACTTTTTAGCAAGTGGATTTGATGGTGAATTATTCATTCTGATTATGGCTTTCGTGGCAGATTGAAAATCAGATGGCCGTACACATTGATTTATCAGATTTATACTCTCGGATTCCTTAACACTCCTTTTATGAAATGCTCCCTGGATTCAATTTATTTTTGAATTCATGTTGTAAAATATCCTTAAGGAAAAAATTTGCAGTTCAAATCAGTTTTTATATGTTGAATTTCATATTTGTTCTCATGTTTGCGTCGCATTTCCAGTTGCTGAAGAAGATTTCAAGAGTTTTATATAACATTGTTGTTCTCTTCATACCGTGGGAGATGAGGATTAAAAAGATTGAAAGTAAGTACCAAACTAAAATCCATTCAGTGACTGTTATACTGATAATTTGTGTTGAATTTCTCTGCAAATGTTGCTATTAGTATGTTTAATATGTTAGCCAGAACAAATTATGATAACCTTAAAGGTCTATATTTATATTGCACAGTGAAAAAATGTTGTTCGCAGTTATTTTTTGTAGTTTTCTTGTTGGTTTATTGATATTTTGAATGAGATTTCTGTAATATTTTTTGTTTTTTTGGCAACTGTTTTTTCATGTTTAATATTCCTTTAACATTTTAAATAGGGGTGCAACCATATGCTCAGCTCACAATTTAATATAATAATGAGTGACGACTCAGTCATTCTATTTGAAAGTCACTCAATACTTCATCACAATATTTGAAAACATATGTATATATACAGTAAATATATATCTATGTTTATGTGACTTACACTCAAATGAAAGATTTTCCCCAAAACATTAAAATGTTTCAGTAACAATTCTTATTTTGTTTAAATAATTGACAACATTGAAGGTTTCATTTAACCATTTATATGTAAACTTATAAAAACTCAAAAGATCTGTAACTGAAAAATAAAACTGAACTTTAACATATAAATAAATTGCCATATATATATATCTTAATCGCAAAACAATACGTTTCTTAATGGTTTTGTATTGCGATATACAGTATTTGATATATTTTTACACCCCTGATTTTAAATTAGTTCACTTTTTGTGTATTAACTTTCCATTTAATAATGTTGGTGCCTCAACAGTTTATTATTATAGATTTTTAGGCAAAATATCAAATTTGTGTTTGTCAACCTGGGTAAAAAGTGTTAATGTATTAATTTCAACTGCACAGTGTATTGTCTTAACTGTATATGTTGTTTTCAAAGGTCACTTTGGATCAGGTGTTGCCTCTTACTTCATATTCCTCCGATGGCTCTTTGGCATCAATATTGTTCTCACTATCTTGACCGGAGCCTTTATCGTACTGCCTGAGGTTAGTGTGTGATTTATTCATCCTAAAAAGTACATCACAAACTTTACCTTCAAACATGAGCATTTGAAAACATACAATTTCATAACGAATCTAAACGTTTATATGAACATTACATACAACATTTTAAAGTGCCACCGTGAGCATTTATTTGTCGAAAAACACCTTTTCCTTCAACCCAAGGCCATCTCTGCCCTTGTTGGATTTTAATAAAAGATGTTCAAAAATGAAAATAGAGCTTTCTGAAAATATGCTTTGATTTATTTCACACCCTAAAGCAAAGACACAAAGCAATTTCTGCTCACATATCATCCGTCGACCTTCATCGCTTTTTCTCTGTGATCTGTGTCGTCCAATCAGCTTTTGGCCGGCGCTTCGTTCGGTACCATTCGCAGCAAGACCATTCCCAAAGAGCACCTCTCTTCTGCGCAGGACCTGGACACCATCTGGTCATTGGGGGCAAGGCCATCATCTTCTCTCTTTAATGTTTTTCTAAAGTGACACGCGTGTGCCGCCTTTAATCGTGCTAATTTGCCACTTGAGTTTTGTTTTATGTCTGTTTTTAGGGCTATCTACAGTACTCTGTACTTTTCTACGGCTACTACGGCAACGTGCGTAAAATCGGCAGCGCCGGCTACAGACTACCATTGGCCTATTTTCTGGTTGGAATGGCAGTTTTTGCCTACAGTTTCATCACTTTGTTAAGAAAGTAATCACCGAAAGACACTTTGCTTGAAATTTGCTGTATTTACTATTTACTTGCTGGCTGGTTTTTGGGGCAGTATGATACCATCTTAAGACCAGTAAAGCACCTGATCTTTCATAGCTCAGGAGATTTGATGAAGTTCTTAGTCGTATTTGAAGTATGAATTAAGTGTTATGTGCATTCACACCAAATGTGACTGAAGCGATTTGCGCAAGTAAATTACATACAAAGTCAATGCAAAGTGGCGAATAGAAGCAATCTTGCGCCGGGCGACGCACATGATGCACATCGGGCGGCACGATTGATGCAGGTTTATCGTCATCCACCCAAGTAAAAATATTTCAAGTATAGCAAGCAATTCGCTCATTGACACCCTAGTGTGAAGACACTCCCCATTGTGCAATGTTTTTGCCGTCACTTGCGTGAAAAAATCAAACTATTCCCGCAAGTAATATAGTGTGAGGAACGCGATACTTTGCTTTTGGTGTGAACACAGCATTGTTGCCTAAATTTCAAATAAAAGCCAACAAATGATACTGTAATGGTTGAAATACATAAATGTAAAAAAAAAGGTAGATTACAGGTTAAGCAATCTGGATTCGGGTTCATTTGAAGTGTTAAGTTCAACTCTGTTTGTATTTTTATGCATAAGAATGGCTAAAAACTCCCGCATGAGTTTAGCTGGAGCTTCTGATGAGAACTTCACCTTCTGCTGGCGGGTCTTCTGTGCGTGGGACTATCTGATCGGAAATCCGGAAGCGGCGGAGAGCAAAGGAGCAGCTATAATTAACAGCATCAGGGTGAGCGTTCGCTACATGTAACATCCCATAATCTTTGATTCAATTCTCAATGATTGTGCAGTTATAACTAAGTAAAACATTGTATACGAGCGAAGGTCATTTTCGGCTTTTAGTAACTCTCATCAATGTCATGCAAACATTTTTGACAATACCATTGTGTTGTATGGTAACATAAAGTGAAACTCTTTGGAAGAAACCACGGTTTCCATGGCAACCGTTAAAAGTTTTATATGCTGATAGTTTTTCTTTTGTGTTGTTTTTTGTTCAAGGAAGCCATCGTAGAAGAGCAGGAGAAGAAGAAAGACACAAGCCTGCAAGTGTTTCACTTTATTTGTGTCGCTGTGATCATCTGAAGTGCTGATTGTGCTCTTTCCTCAGTCTCTCAGAAGTGCATGTTTAACAAAACTGCCGGCGTTTCAGGCTTTTGAGGAGAGGAATGATTGTATCGCTAAGTGAATAACAGCGATGTGTTGTTGCCCTTGATCTGGGGCTGTGTCACACTGCCTGATTTATGCACCTCTTCACCGTCCAATGCAATCCCAGCAGATCATGGGAAACGACGAAGCTCGTCGTCGTATTTTATGCAAACGTCCTTTTACCGCGGACAGAAGAGTGTGTCTAAATCGCACACACATTAAGGCAGATTAATGTGTGGTGGGAAGACACCACACACACATCCGCACAGGGTTATGCTGCTATTTGTTATCTAAGATATGGATTTTCTATACGTTGCAATGTGCAAATGTTTTTTTTT
Source organism: Triplophysa dalaica (assembly GCF_015846415.1). NCBI lineage: Eukaryota > Metazoa > Chordata > Actinopteri > Cypriniformes > Nemacheilidae > Triplophysa > Triplophysa dalaica. The sequence continues at coordinate 32,930,617 of NC_079542.1, forward strand.
TTTTTTTAATTGCTCCAGAGTTATAAGTATGATACACATAACGATATATTCAGTCAAGACATTTTCGACTGAAACATTTGCAGACTTTAGTGACAATTGAAGCTATTTGTTGGTGTTGGCGGTGTCGCTCTGTTCAGTCATGGTTGCGCCGAGCGAAGTGAATGAAATCCATCACAACATCATATAAATACAATATGGCGTACATCATTTGAATAAAAGACACTTTATATCATTTAAAGCAAGTAAACTGAGAACTATTTGTGTTGTAACTCATTCGATAAATGGAAAAAATCTGCTGGAAAATTCTTTCATAGCAGAACAAACTAATAGATCGGACTTGATTCACATTCAAAATTTCACAAGTTATTCTTATATCCCGACAGAGCCGTACTGATCAGTCTGAGGATTCTGGCAAACATTTTGGTCCTCTTGTCTTTGGCTGGCAGCATTTACATCATTTACTTTGTGGTGGATCGTTCTCAGAAACTGGAGCAGGAGAAACCAGAGTTAACGCTGTGGGAGAAGAATGAGGTATGATTTGATTGTCTGGTGTTTCATTTCAGTAGTCTCGGATGTTTCTCCTGGAATTGCTCAAGGGAAATAAACACTGAAACAAAAGAGACAATTTGACACCTGGAATTATTAAGGTTCCATCTGGCATTTCTGACAGTTGGTTACTAGTCACAGACCGACCAGTACAGAATTAACATGATGACAAGGAAAAGCAAGGACGTTTACGCGTGGATAACGTTAGATGAGGTAATCCATATTATCAGTCTTGTTTGATTTCATTCGGCGCTGCGCAGGCCGATCGATGGATGACATCGCAGTACTGCGAGCACGATTCAAAAGCATACGTCTCACGATTCTCTCTCGTGTTGCTGTAATTTCACGTGCCGATATGTGTACGCAGCGTAACTTAAGTTAAACAAGTAAGTCTGTTGTTTACACGGTTCTTGTGAGGCTGGTCATTCAGGTAGCGTAATGGCTCATGTGACAGAGGCTTAAGGAATCAGGGAAGCAATCGCAATGATACAGATGACCCAACCAGTAAGGTAAAGTGAGCAACCACGCCTGCGTATTCTAAAGTCTCCGTTTTCGTCTGTTTACGTAGAAACGCAACCCCGGAGTTTTCTAACTAAATTGGGGTCTGCAGCATTTCCAAAAGTCTCTGTTTTCAGGGGGTCGAAAACTCCGGATTTTAAAACTATGGAGTAGTGTAAACACCAGGCGTAATCGCAGCAAAACGTATGCGTTTTTTAAAGAAACACGCAGTAGTATAAACGCTGCCATAGTCAAATGGAATGCTAATATGTTGAAGCCAACAAACTGCTCAAATGCCGATACAAGCTTATATTGCAACCTGGGCTATTGTTACAATTCATGAAGAGTACCGAGGTGTAAAATGAATGTGATTATAGAGGTAAATTAAGATAAGAACAAACAAATTAATTAGTTTCACAAAATTTCCATGTCCATATAGAGTATGTATGATATTTTGATCTTAAACATGATCTGACTCTTATTAGAGTAAGATAAATGTTCTTGTATGTATGTGTGTTTTATGTACATAAGGTCAGTGTGGTTGTGTCTCTCATCACAATGATCGCACCTTCCGCCTTCGAGCTGGTGGCACAGCTGGAGATGTATCACCCCAGAACAAGCCTCCGCTTCCAGCTCGCCAGGTTTGAAATGAACGTCTTTGCCGATATGGTTTGGTTGTTTTTTTTTGGTGTGGTTTACTAATTAATAAAAGTGTAATATTTTAATATTGTGTTGTTTTGTGTGTGTGTTTAGAGTACTGGTGTTGTATCTAGGAAACCTGTACAGTTTGATAATTGCACTTTTGGACAAGGTCAACAGCATGAGCTCTGCTGTAAGTCACATTTCTATTCCTCTTTTATTCATAACTTTTACGCTAAAATTACAGGTTACTTGCTGTGTTGAAGTCAGATGATGTCAAATTGATTCCTTGAGAAATCTAACCCGACAGCTCAAATAAACAAGCTGTTTACAGATGAAGACATTTAAACTTGGGCTTTCAAACCATTAATCGCGATTTATTGCATGAATAAAGTTTTTGTTTACATAATACTGTATATATCTGTGTACTGTGCACATTGATTTTGTATTTCAAAACACATACACGTACATATATCATGTATTTGTTAATAATTACCAAATTAATAGTCACAGTACATAGACATATGTATTGTAAAAATAAACTTTTATTCTGGATGTGATTAATCGCATGTATTTTTTCCGTATCGTGACGTCTAGCTGAGTGAAACAACTTCTGAAATTAAAAGCTCTATTTCTCGTGACCAGGAAGTGAAGGAACCATGGCAAAAGCAGATCATGCAAAAAATATGAAGGATATAGTGTTGGAAATTAGCAGATATTCAAAGATTTTATTGATCTCACATAACACACTGTAGATTCCTGCGGCTCCAGGAAATGTGTCTTCAACATCATACCTAGCGACTATCTCCCAACCCACTGAGGACAACATGTCCACCATCGTCCCAGATATCACCGAGCGTCAGAACAGCACTCTTACCATGACGCTTTTGGATTTTAACAACAGCGTTTCCACTATCAAAAGCACCGCGTCCTATGGACAGGCAATGAGAATGCAGTCTCTGCTGAACCAGACCGTCGTCTACGAGTACACCACCAGATCACAACAGGACCCCTGCTGGGAAACATATGTCGGTCAGGTATGCCTTCATCTGGTGACATCGTTGCTTTCTGCTTCAAAACTCTTTCAGATATCAGTAAGAGTTATATATTCCCCTGATGATTGTGTGTGAAATATTAGACAGAAATAATTAAACAATTTAACACAGCAGCTTAGCGTCACGTTTATCACAACATAGCCTTTGTGCCACCTAATGAACTGTGTCTGATTCTTTCAGAAGCGACCACACCCCCACAGTTATTTATTAAGAGCATTATTGTAAAATAATTGTTAATTTCTCAAAGAGAAAACAGGCTGTCCGGTGGCAATTGTTTTCCTGTAAGGGACTGAAATATGGATCGTATACATAGGTTGAAATACGCAGTATATTTAATTAAAGCACTGTCAGGGTAAGACGGCCGTTCAGGACTTTCTGAGGTGGCCGTGCATCATTGGTTTCAGTCCAAATGGCTGATTTAATGTGTCGCTTTTAGATGCTAATGGGATAATACTGAGATCTACATGCCCGAGGATTTTGTTTGTCTTTATCACAGGAAATGTTGAAGCTCTCCATCATTGATATGATCTTCACAGTGGCGAGTATCCTGCTCATCGATTTCATCCGAGGGCTGGTGGTGCGATATTTAAGCGACTGCTGCTGTTGGGATTTGGAGAGCAAGTTTGTAAGTCACATGTTCTGAGTTTCACAGGAATTGGTAACTATTTTACGAGTTAGCTTATTTGTATATGCTCATACAACGTGAATCACTAAAAATGTAAGGATTATTAGATACTGTATATATTATATATATATATATTTTTGCTTGTTTTCTTGTACCTATTATATATTTTTCTATAGGAAAAAACTTTTAAGTCATTAACTTCTCAAGTAAATGTATCTTGATTTAAGGATATTTTGAGAATTTTTTAAAAATACTAAAGTAACAAATTTAAAATGTTAGGACCATTTTTCAAGCCAAGTTCTGATTTAAGAATGTTTTTTAGAAATGTTCTGTATATTGAAAAAACCTCTCCAGAAAGTTCTTAATTTTTTGTCTCATACAAAGCATATTACATTTTATTCTTATGAAAAAATGATGATCTTCAGAAAATATTTGAGAACTTCTTAAGAAGCAATACATCCTATAATTTATGCTAAGAACAATCTTATATTTCTGTCATAAGAACAGTTTTGTAAATCCGGCCCCAGAATTTTATATATTGATTGAGACCAGTAAGACACCACCCACACCACCATAGCAACCATGCAGCATCCCAGTAAAACCACTCAAATCAATAGCAACCACATAACTTCATCTACTCTTCACACATTACCCACATTTGTGTTTAGAATGCCTCAAGTTTTTGTCTGTCAATTTTTTCTGTTTCTGTACCAAATAAATGATGGCCAAAAAGTGTAATCTACTTTCTTTTCAGCCTGAATATGGTGAATTTAAAATAGCCGAAAATGTTCTTCATCTGATATACAACCAAGGAATGATATGGTAAGTGAGACAAGATCTATTTATCAGTCCTTTGTATGTTATGTAAATATCATTAATTATAAAAATCCTAAAGAGAGAAGACATTAGGGCTGTTACTGTCATTTTTTCACTATTGTGGCCAAAAATAAAGAAATATGATTAAAAATAAAATTGTGATTTTATCAGATATTTCATCAGTCATAATTTATTTTATTTCTTTATTTTCTTACTTTCTCTTTTTTGTTAGATTAAATAACTGACCATTACTAAAATTATGGTCTATACTGGTATATTGCAACTATTCTTACATGACTTGTGTGAGTATGAATTCTGATAATAAAAAGATTTGTATTTGATATTATTATAGAGTATATTGCCTTCCATATCTATTTTTGCAATAAATTATCGTGTTCCCTTGGAACTCAATGCTCCATTGCCCTCCAGCTTTGTTATCCCAAAATATAAACTTGTCCGTACAAATAAATCTCTTTTCTCTGCCTCTAGGATGGGAGCGTTCTTTTCACCCTGTCTGCCCGCCTTTAATGTCTTGAAGCTCATCAGTTTGATGTACCTGCGCAGCTGGGCCGTGCTGACCTGTAACGTTCCTCACCAGCAGGTCTTCAGGGCCTCCAGGTCAGTGAGGCAGAATGAGGTCATTGGTGGTCGTTCATTAACCACTGATCTGAGACCAGCACTGGTGCAATAGCGATGTCATGTTCGGGTTCACTGTGAGAATGTGACCTCTGAGTCTGATTATCTGCCATCATGCTAACACAACTGAAGTGATTTCCTCTCCAACCCATTCTGAGGTTACAAGTGCTTCTGAAAATTCTCCAACCCATCCCCGCACGTTTGCTCAGCTGAAGAACAACATTTGCGAAGATCTGAATGGGTGGAGTGTAAATTCTCGCCAGACCCAATTTAATTCTAAATGAGCCGTGAGAATAATTGAAGAGCAGCGTGCGGATCAGGCACTCCCTGCTTCATTGAATCTGAATCTCTCTCATTTTCTGGCACGGTGAATACAGAGATAACAATAGATACTTCAGTGCGACTGCTCGGGTCAGTCTCTCTTTCAGAGTGCTTTGGGTTTATCAGTCTCTCGCAGGTGGAAACATTACTTTATGTAATCTGCACATAATTCACATTTAGCCTCACCACGGGCTTTTGTGCGATAAAACCAACAATCCAAAACGCTGGTGGTGGATAATAACCAGTGTTGGGTGTAACTAGTTACTGTAATTTATTTACTTTTCCGTTATAAAAGTTATGTAAGGGATTACTCTTATTTTTTCTGGAATTGAATTAGTTACTTCCGATGTAATTGAACTAAATTCTGTGTACACTGCAAAAAAATTAATTCTTACTAAGCCTTTTTGTATTGTTTTTAGTAAAAATATCTAAAACTTCTTAAATCAATGTTTAATTGGTACAAAGAAATGTGACCTAAGATATCGTTTTATGAAAAGGAGGTTTATAATAAAAACAAGCAAAAAATCTGCCAATGGGGTTAGAAAAAATAAACTTAGTTTGATCTTTTTCTCAAGTACCTAATTCATGTTTATTTTTCTCACCCCATTGGCAGATTTTTTTGCTTGTTTTTAACATGAACTTACTTAATTCTTATATTTTCTCCTTAAAAGGAGACAAGAAAATGCATCTTGATTTAAGAATGTTTAGATATGTGTACTGAAAAATGAGACAAATACACTTATTAAGAATGTCATTTTTTGCGGTGTAAAATATTCAATAGTGAAAATGATATAAAAATTATAAGTCTACCTTTAATATGTATGCATTATTGTCTCCGCACATTTGTACACTTTGGTCAGTTAATAAGAATAATTTAAGAAGTTTTTATTATTTATTAGAATGAATTAAAGGCACAGTTTTTATTATAGATTTGCAATGAACCACTCAGTCCAAACACGATGTGGCCACCATAGTACAAAAAGATGTCGTTCTCATGTTGACGCAGGGAAGAGATCAGTAGAAAGAGTGATTTCTTATTTATTTCATTAAATAGAAGGTCTGTGTATTTTATTATAAAGACTTTTCAAATGAGACACGTTACGACCTGAGGTACGAAGTCTTTTAGCAGAGATTCTCGTAGATATCTATGGAGATTCTTGCCAGCAGAGAGTCGTTGGAGAGAAAGATCATCTTAAAATCGCACCTAGGAGGTTGCTTTGATTCGGATCAGTATGTGAGTAATATTGATTCCCTTTCTTTCGGCCTCTTGACGTTGTGTCGAACTGACAGATGGGGTTTGACTTGAGAACCTTTCATCTTCTGACTGACTTTTAAAAGGCAATTAAATTGGCGAATTAAATTTGCATGCCGGACTCCCCCCAAATATCAGGGTATAAATGGGAGACGGTGTGCTGCAATCATTCCATTTTTGTTCTTCGGAGCCTTTGCATCTCAAGCTGATGACTCCTATCTCAACTATTGCTGGAATCTTACAACATGGTGCACCAGATTGTCCCTTCTCGTCACTGACTTCTCGGCAGTAACCAGAAGTGTCTAAAAGAGCTAAATTTCTCCAGCACGTCATGTCCCGCTGTGCTCGTGGGTGCAACGCACTCACCTGGGGGGGAACGGACACGATGTCTTCCTCAAGTGCCTGGGTCTCCGGCCAGCTGAGGCGGCGTTCATGGATACGGGTGGCTGTACGGTCACGGGTGGTTGTGTTCTTTAGGCTTCCAGCTACGTCCGCTATGGCGAGCAGTGGGGGTGATATGGGGATTCTCAATCCGTCAACCACTGGCTCACAGACGTTCAGGCCCATCTCGCTCGTCTGACCATTCCTCAAAAGACGGTCCCACCCCGTCTTGCTCCTCAGCCACGCATTCGGAGAAGGCGCGTGATGACGATGAGATGTGAGGGCGACCTCTTGGCTTCCGACCCCGACGATTCCTTATAGCACCCTCCCTTGGGAGGTCGAGCTCAGGAAGAGGCAGACGTCGAAATGTCAACCATGCTCTCACGGGCCGCCGCGAGTATTGGGCTGCAGTGCCTCTTTGTTTCTCGAGGCCGAGAAGAGGAGACCACCATCCCGTCATCAACCACCAGGGAAGCAGAAGCATTCCTGATGGTATGATCACAGGGAGTTCGAGACCTCCAACTGGTATGGCGTACGGCTGCGAAGGCACCTTCCCCCTCCTAGATGGGTCAGCGTGCTATTTCCACCTTCCCCACTGGGTGAATGAAGAATAGGCATTCCATCCATCCCTAAGCACCTCCTGCGGGCGGGCTGGGCAGAGCAGCCCTGCTCCCTTAGGCCGGCTATCATCAAACTTTCATTTAATATTCTAATGTATTACTAACATAATGTTTCATTGTGTAAGGTCTTTATACACCTCTGAAGACATAGTTTTGTATATTATATTTCATTTCTGTCAATAGATCCTCCTTTTAACCCAGTATTGTTCCTTTAAAAAGTCGTTTCATGGCTATTCTTGAATCAATTCTAATTAAGGTCGATGTAGGATATAGAAAGTAATATAGTAGTAATAAGTAACTAAATATTTTTTGGTGAGAGTAATTTGTACAGTAATCTTATAACACTATTTAATATGTAATTAGTAACTAGTAATTCATTACATTTTCCCTTAACTTACTCAACACTGACCATCAGATGTACTGTACTTCTATCTTGTTACAGATTCTGCTCAAATATTTGATCTGTTCAGTTTGTTTCATTGGAATGTTTTAAATCGAATTTGGTCTCACTCCACAGATCGAATAATTTCTACCTGGCTATGCTTCTCTTCATGCTCTTTCTGTGCATGCTGCCCACCATTTTTGCCATCGTGAGGTACAGGCCGTCACAGTACTGTGGACCTTTCAGGTAAATACAAAAATAAATCTCAGACGAGGATACTAATGACAGTTTTACCAAAAGCATGACTATCTAAATGTGACTTGTTCAAAAGAACAGGTTAAGCAGTTGTGTAATGGAAACCGGCTTTCAAGTTTTGTCATATGTGATTAAAAAATCACATTTACAGTCATCACTGAATACAATTTTGGGAAATTCAATATGTTTCACTTCACTTTTACTTCCTCAAATGATTATCCAGTTTTCTTAGAGCTACTTTATATCATGAAACAAGTTGAAGTTAAATGTACATTTCTGTCATTTTAAGTCATGCATACTTAAGTGTCATATGAAGTATATTACGGATTAGTACAAACTGTAAAAGCTAGACTGAAAATGTATGTTCTTCTTTTTAGTTTGAGAACGTATACCAAAAGCACACTTTTTTTGTAAAAGTGTGTTTTGTTTTGGAAGAAGCATGTGTTGCCGATCAACAAGTCATGCAATCTGATTGGCTGGTATAGATCTCAGACTAGAAACAGAATGAACTACTATAGAAGAAATTGTGATGTTGATCACCGACAGCATTCTTTCCATTTGTTCTTTGCTACTCTGTAGTGGTCAGGAGAAGATTTACGACATCATCTCCGAGACCTTTGCCAATGACTTTCCTCTGTGGTTCAGTAAAGTGATGAGCTACGTCACCAGTCCTGTGGTGGTCCTGCCTGCATTGCTTTTGCTGTTGTAAGTGCTACTCTCATTCAGCGGCACATTGGCCTGAAAAGAAAGTTTACTCGAAAAAAGCTTGGATTGATTGATTCTTTATTGGACTCCAACTTGTGTTGTTTTTTTGTGTTGTTGTCTGTTTGTTTCAGTATGCTGATCTACTACCTTCAGTCCATCGCTAGATCCCTCAAAGTCACCAACAGCCAGCTGAGACTGCAACTCCAGACCGTACGTTACTCTCAAAGAATCTCATTATGATGGATCCCGGGTTCGTCTAACAGATCGAACATTCATAAGAGACCCAGGAGACACCAGATGAGATGAAATTCATCGAATTCATCTAATTTCCCCATTCGTTTATTTTATTTATTTGTCTTTGTTTTAGGAGCGCACAGACGACAAGAAGAAAGTTTTTCAGCTAGCTGCAGGTATTTTATCCTCTAGTTTCCGAACAAGAATGGGTAAAGTTTTGCGCTCACTATATATAACGTCACGAGGCAATATTAGCTTGTCACCAAGTGCCCGAACGTTTGCTGTGTGATTTACAGCACGTCTGCAGGCGCCCGAGGGCGCCGATAAAAAGACAGAACAGGAAAGTGACATCACAAGCATGGAGTCCTCCGCCCGGTCCACCTCCCCGACGCGCCCCAATGGAAGCGTCGTCAACTTTGAATCTCCTGTTCGCCACGGCAACAGTATCCGGACCATCACCCAGTCGGCATCGCGGGCAGATGTCTCCAGGGCTGCGGGGGTGGCGTGGAGTCCATCTGCCCCCGTACGTCAGAAACACAAAGCGGAGCATGTTCCCAATAGGTCTGTGATGCCGGACGATATAAAAGTTTATGTTTCCATTCATTGCTGCTGGCTGTTACACACATCTGCAGTTCATGAAGCTTCACTGCCCTTCATTTTTGCCTGTGTAGTGCTTGCAGAATGTACAGCAGCCCCTCAGTTCCACAAAGACAAGTGCGGCGGGTGGAGTACATACCCATCAGGTTTGGTATTTGATCCTTCAAAAAGCACAGAATTTGGTTTAAAATAAGACATTCAAGTCAACATAGAAGCACCATTCACAACCAATAATTTCCTTAAGTGTTGTGCAATTTTATGTATAAGATCATAAGTATGAATCACATGTCTGGAGTCAACCGGATGTGTTAAATATCTGTGTTAATGGAGACAGATGGTTGATTTTAACATCATTTCTGAGGCAGAGCAAATTATTACATTTTGGTAAAAGATTTTGAAGACAAATATTTGTTTTACTCAGAACAATGTGTTAGCCTACGTGATCAGACAAGGAATATGCGTAAACAACAAAGAATCTTTCCTAGAAGCTGCAATCTGTAACTTTTGACTCTCTATCACCATCTCATTTGTTTCTCGTGGATTGTCAAATAACGTAAAAATAACGTCAAACCGACATTCCCAGAGAAATTGTACCTTACAGCTTTTGACTTTTTACTATAGACAACCTCGCAATTTGTAAACACCGAACCAGACTCACTCCCGGCTTCATTTTTCATAAAAAAAATTTGTTTTACATATTTAATTCGATTCTGAATATGCAAAGGATAATCGTTGAATCCACGAAATGCATTAAAATGATAGCCGTGGATTATCATGCTTATACCATGGTCACTTGGCAAGTTAAACCTGTTGATGTTTACAGTGAAATTTTTGATCAGACAGGTGTAAATGAAGGTTATTTTTGTCAGTTAACGAAATGTAAATCAGTATCTTCCTGATTCATTTTCTGTTTTTTTCTTTTCAACCCTAAACCTAACCTGCTAAATGTGCATGTTTATTTTTTACCAAAAATAATGTATTACAGCTTTAAAATACCAATTCTTCCAGCGTTTTTCCATTTCTATTCACGGTCATTCGATCATTCTAGACTTAGAAAATAAACAACGCTTACATTTTGAGCACAAATTTCGGTAACACTTTCCTCGAATCATGTATGTATAATGCATAATAAAGAGTTATTTAATGGTAAAATACATTATAATTCTTCATGATGTGTGTTGTTATGCATTATATGTAGTTGTAAAGAATTTAAACCAATTTAAAATGTGTAGTGTAACAATGAATTGCTAAGTGTTATAATGTATAACCTATAATAACAATAACTTATAAGACATTACAATGCATTAAAAGGTGCATTAAAATGCTTTAAAATAATTGTATAATGCATTATACATAAATGCTTCAAGGAAAGTGTTACCCAAATTTTACTTCATTTTGACCTCACTTCATTGCATTAACTGCAGTGCACATCATAGCAAGGAATGAACAAAAAGAATGCAAAATTTTTGTTTCTTGCGTTTGTAAAAGTCAGATTAAATACCTATAAACATGTTTTCTTCGTTCTAGGCACTCTGGTTACTTGGGTGGCAGTGGCAGTTCCTGTCGCTCGAAATCCTACCACCACATGGCCTACAACCCTAGTGCAAGGTACGCTGAGCACATCCACTCAGATCCGCTGTTTCGGAAGACCCACCGACCCATGCACAAGGAGCCCGGCGTAATCATGGCACAGAGCTACGCAGGCCACCGGGCTCACACAACACGCTACGTCATCGTCAACGAACATGAAGCTCGCAAGAAGATGCGCTCCACCGTGCGCCTACCAAGACATTACCGCCTAGCGGATGAACCTGCTGAGATCGTTGAGCTCTACCCACGTAACGTTAAGCGTTACATTCCACGCACCCCTCACCGGAGTCACCAGCCACACCTCAGTGAGGAAGAGGAAGAGGAAGAAGACCCTAAGAGCAGCACCAAGAAGGGATCGATCCGACAGTCGCAACGTCCACGCTCTCTGTCAGACCTCCACCAAACCGCAAGGTTCTACATCGGTGATACGGTGGACAGTCAGGTGTCTATGGAGCAAGGTTTGTACGGTGATGAAGAAGACGACGATCAGGACGAGGACTGGGCAAACGACAGCTCTAACCTTTGCTCTCAAACAAACATCCCAGAGTCGACGCACAGATACGTGGAACCACACGTCAAGTCCAAGAGCAAGCAAAAAGTGGAGCCCTCTCTGACCGAATCGGATTCGGCGTCGCTGGCGTCCAGCAGCGACCAGCAAAACAGCAGCACGGACCAGTACATCCAGATCATTCACAATAAAGAGAAGTACCTGAAGCCCGGCACCAAGCCGACCAAAAAGAAATCCAAGAACAGCGTTAAACTGAATGTGTCTGCTTCCAATGATCTTGTCTACTCAAATGTTTGAATGATTTGTAGTTCAAATAAAAGATTATGGATTTGTTCCATAACCTAAGGTGATGCACTTTGGTAGCAAAATTGCGCTGCCTTCTAAGATCATTTTTTGGGTCAAATGTACCATAAGTTATGAGAATGTGATCCCACAATGCATTGTGATGTGCCAAGTGAAACTGTATTTTAACACATATGTGTGCGCCCTTTGTATTTTATCCTATAATATAAGATTATCCTGCCTTTATTTCAGCACATGTTTATGTATTGTAGGTAGACTCGCATTTTGCAGGCGATTTAGTGTGTTTAAAATCCACTTATAGTTAGTTACGTTTCAGGATGAATGCAGCACATTAGGTTGTGGAACACAGCCAATAATTCATAAATATATATAATACAAAGTTTTATCATGTAATAGTATAAAGCACACAGAAATGACCAAATTGCACAAGTGTACTTTGCATGTATTCTATTAAAGCCAATATAGCAATAAATGAGTTTGGATATTTCTGGTCCCATAACTCCCAACTGAAACCCATAAGCGAAAAAGTAAAACCCAAATCGACCAACCTTGCTAATGCACACATAATGTAAATTGCCACTCATTTTGATGGTCATCTCAATGTGAAATTGACAAATTTTCATGAATTGACCGTAACAAAAAATGTCCACATAACAGTTTTTAAATAATTATGCACTATGTGCACTTCATTGTAGTACTGTGAGAAAGAAAAACTAGTATTATTTAAATCTTTAATAATATTTCGTCATATTATTTTATTTAGAAATATGTTATCCACGTTAACAACGCGTGATACTGTACTGTACAGCATTGCATTAGTCGTACAGCAGGAATAGTCCAGAAAACTACATTTCCCAGAATGCAACAACCCACTGACACGTTACACAGTAAGGAAATGGCCTTTTGCTCATTTTTATTCTTTTTCTAGGACACGTTTACTATCTTTTTAAAGTCCGTTTCGATCGCGCGTCGATAATCCAAGCGTCGCGTGTATCTCGGTATAACCGTATAGATTAACGGTGTGGCCGCCGGTGGGTCAGGGTGACTGGTCATCATCGTTAACTAATGAATGAACTCGACACTTCAGCCACCACAAACTATTAAACACTGTTAGTTGATGTAAATGAACGTATTTGCGAGAATATCGAGGCGGAATCGTTTCGTATCGTTTATACATTTTCCCGTATAGGTCGCTGTCGGTCTCTCGCGGTATAAAGCTCGAATACACGCGCTATAGGGGTTAAATAAAATCAAATTATTATATAAACCGTCATGGATTATATAAATGCAGCCAGATCAGTCGAAGATCGTCTGTTGAGCTACAGAAAAGACGAATCCGGATGGAAAATATGTAAGAAAAATGTAAGTAATAAACTGTTTTTAAAGATCTACAGCATTTCCATCCTTACACAATACACAGTTATGTGATTATGTTTCTTTTTAGAATGATGTTGTGGTGTCTTGGAGACCTTCTTGTGAATTTTCAGGATATGTGTAAGTATATGTTTATAAATGTGTCATTGCTTATATAAGTATTGCAACCCAACATTACCTATATTTATATAAATGTGTGTTTTGTTTAAAGACCATTTTTTTAATACTTTAATGTTATTTACTAATGAAACAAAAAAATGAATGAGAATCAGTACACATTTATGATATACATCATTGTTTATTATGTGTGATTAAAATAAGTAGCATTGTGCTCAGTCACGTATACATGCATACGTCCATACATAATACTTGGATTTTATAGTGCAGTTGTACATTATTATATCGTTTTGTGTACATAAAAATTATTTACAACATAAATTACGATATAAAACTGTATTTTAGGTTCGATTTGGATTACATTTTTGCAAGTATTGACACACTGTGGACATTGTACACAAGATGAGACATTAACCTTTGTCCTTCATGTTTCTTTGGGTCTTACAGGTATAAGGGGGAGGGGCTTGTCAATGCCAGTCCAGAGAAAGTGTGGGACTGTTTGAAACCTGAAATCAATGGATTTCGAGTCAAATGGGACGCTAATCTGAAAAAGTTTGAGCTGGTTGAGCAGGTGTCTACGGTAAGATAAACACACACTTCATATGAATGTATTCTCTTCCCCCTTCTGTTTTATTTCACTATTCTGACTTTACATGATTTTACATGCTCTTGCACGTGCACTTACCTTGAACATGCAGAATATTTGGTAAAAAATCTGGTTTCCCGTCTCTATAGCAGTATTTTTAGTGATATTTTAAAAATTGTGGTGATTTACTATATAAAGCATTATTTTGGGCATGACAAAATGGTTGATGTTGCTCTTTTTCTCCTTTGGTCATTTTCTAGGACGTTATGATCTGCCGAACAGTCACTCCGTCGGCTGCCATGGGTATTATATCACCTCGAGATTTTGTCGATGTTGTTTCCGTCAAGCACCATGAGGATGGCACCGTGTCATCAAACGGTACGGAGGGTTGTGTCTATACTTCTTCGAACACAAAAAAAACAGATCTTTGTATGACTGAAGAAATTCAAGGAATAAAACAAAAAAATGACAATTTACTCGTACACCTGCTTTAATACTTTGCATACAACAGATCAATATCCTACAAACTGATAAGACCATTCGGCATTTGTTGGACTCTTGTTTTGTATTACGTTAAAAAAAGAATTCAAGTATCTTTATATTTATAATACTTATATGTTTATTATATAAGTGTCCGAGCTGTTCGTACCTATATTTCCAGCCATGCAATTGTTTAGATCTAATTCACACGACGTGCATGTCCATAAAGACTTTAAAGACAAGAACATTCGATTTGTTATAAAAGAAAAATAATATGTGCTCATCGGGTCATTTCCTTTGGTTCATTAATAGAATTTGTATCTGAATATGTACTCATCCGATTGGATTAGCATGGATGATGTCATTACAGAGAAAAAGGAAATCTGGGCCCGCCCACAGGAAAGAAAAATCGAATCATTTCTGGACATCGATGGAGAGCAAATGGAAATTTTTGCTCTATATCTAAACAATGTCCCAAACTGAGCTCAGATGTGTTGTGTCTGCTTTCAAAAGTCAAAATGATCTCAATTTTTTTTTGTTTTATTGTTTGATAGCTACCAACGTAAACCATCCCAACTGTCCTCCGCAGTCAGGCTACGTCAGGGGCTTCAATCACCCATGTGGCTGTTTTTGTGTTCCAGTTCCTGGGTACGTTTAACTGTGGTTGCTGTATTTAAAAAATCATACAGCAGATGGCAGCAAATACATATATTTACTCTCTCTCTCTTTCTGTTTTTAAGGGAACCTGGGAAAACGCAGCTGTTCAGTTTCTTTCAGACTGATCTCGGGGGTTTGCTCCCTCGCTCGGTTGTCGATTCATTTTTCCCCACCAGTATGGTGGACTTTTACAACAACCTGAGCAAAGCTACAAAAACGCTCAAATAACACCAGTGGCACTTTGGAGTGAGTGTTCTCCGTTAATCACAAATACAAACATTTTAATGCACTTAATCATGCTTTAGTAAGAGGAGAAATGACCTTTAGATATATTCTTGATTCTTCCAGTAGTCTACATGCGACCAAACATACTTTGACAGTGTAACATGCTGTTTGACGTGAATAATGAAACCTAGAGATTCATATGAAAACAAAAAAATATTCTAGGGTTTGCCACCCTTAAAGTTTAGTTTCTGTCATCATTCAGACCTGTGTAGTGATAACAGCTATTGCACCAGAAGTGTGCCTGTGATGCTGACTATATAGGCAGCACACTATTTTTTTAGCAAAGAGCCGGTATTTCTAAGGCCGTTTCTAGAGTTTCAGTTACATTCCTGTAAGTCATTGTCTTTTAATATCAAAACTACTTGTTAGATGCTCAGTTTACATTTACATTACATTACGTCATTAAGCAGATGCTTCTATCCAAAGCGACTTACAGATGATGGAAACAATTGAAGCAATTGGAACAACATAAGGACAACAAAAGACTGTCAAGACTGACTGTATAGGCTGAAACAATGCTTCGGAAATGAATTAAGAATGAACAAACTCCTGAATTTGAGATGAATTGTAATTATAATTTGTTATAAAGAATGCTGAATCATAATTTAAAGTAGAAATCAAATTCATTTGAAATAAAAACCACTGCTTATAAACTACATTTAAAGCAGCAACGTTTAATTGAATAACATTTTAACATTAAAATGTTGACTAATTAAACAAAAAATCTGAATTTTCATCACAATATGTGATGTTATAAAACATTTCAATCTTTTTCAAATGAAACATTTTAAGTTTTCATATTTGAATGAAGTAAAAGCCCTTTAAAACATTCCAGATAGCATTAAAACTGGAATACAGCGAATTTGCATACATCTATAGGCCCCTATTAGTTCATCCAGTTTTGTACCTATATTGTGGCTGGTATACACTATAAGACTTTTACAATCGGAGCATATTTTTTTTGAACTAGACCTCATACACTTAGTCTTGTATTCAGCTACGTTGCACAAGGACAAAAGGGCCTGTTTATACCTCAGTAAATGAACCGTCTCATGTCTTCACAGTGCTGACTGTGATCTCTAATAACTGTTTGCCTGTTTTTTGTCCATCCGGTCACATGCGTGTCAAACATCCGGTACCATGTTTACAGTATTTTAATGCCTGTTTGATTTTCGTGAAAATGTGAATGCATGTCTATGGCCTTGAGATATGTTCTGTTATATTTTTCACATCAAAGAGTCTTCTGCTCTATAATGCAAGCATTTGGGATTATTTTAGAGATCTAATGTACGTGTATGTGTGTTTCGTGTGCTTGCTTTTGTTTTGGTGGTATTGTTCTGGTTATAGCCAAGGCATTCGGTTTATGCCAAAACCTCTTATTAATAATAATAATAATACATTATAAAATAAGAATAGAAATTCAAGAGAAATATATTCAATAAGAAGGTATAGTCTTGATTTTTGTAATCTGGAAATGATTGGATGATAAAAGGTGACTCAGGTGTTTGTGGGAAAGGGGTTTAAATGTTTTCGTAATTTAAAACTTTGTTCAGTGCAATTTGTTTTTCGTCCATGTGACATCGATTGCAACTATGGGACAGCCAAGACATTGCACAATTGTTAAACCTGTTCAATGATTCTCCTTATAGAAGCTGATTTTTGCTGTATTGATATTAAAACTATTGATGATCATCTGCTTGTAATTGGATTTCCTTTCACACACACACACGCATCGTAATGATATTATATAATATGCAAAAATGAACAATGTGCAAAATAACTGCACACAATGTTTTGCCAGAAAAGTTTATTTAAACATTACAAATCCTTAAAATGTAACTACAATGTTTTTGTTCCCACACAACTTCAATATATTAAGATTTATTTTATAGGGAAGCTGATAAAAGTCCCTTTCACTCATAAAGGCCTTTCTGGAAATGTTGAAATGTAATTTTCCATTTACGGGATATGAGTGCCCTCCAGAGTCCAAATCCACTGGTTGAAAATCCTTTTGATATTTGCACAGAGACTGAGCAAAATGAACAATAGCAATGTTTGGCAAAGTAGTTGTTTACTGAACTGTATGAGGTGAATATTGGTGCAAGATATTATTTAATTAAAAACTGATGAAGAGGAATAAAATAAATTCTTTAAGGATACATTAAAATGCTGCATTTCTATGAGGAGCTTTAAAAAAGGCAAAACTTGAAAACCATTTTGAAATATTTGAATTAATACTGTATAATGTATTTGTCTCTTGAGAAGGTTTTGTAGCAAACACAAGCCGGGCAATATGTGTTCTTCACAATCCGCTTTGGTAAAATGCCATACAAATAGAACTGAAATATTTATTTACAGGGTTGTGCAAATCTTAGCTTCTAAACAGGCCGACTTGACAAGAATCATGATTTTCATTCCCTGATCATGTGACACAGTACACTGATGTGCCATAAAACAACGAAAGGAAATGTTCCTGATCACATAGTAGAATATCATACACTGACAGGAGTCAAACAAAAACAGATCGTACACCTGCTTACATTTTTTGCATAAAACAGATCAATTTTGGAAAAAAATCCTACATGCAAATAAGACCGTTCAGCAGTTGTTGGACACTTCTTTAGTATTACGCTAAAAAAAGAATTAAACCATCTTTATATATGTTTATTTTAGAAGTGTCTAAGCTGTTCTTCAAAAAATCACCTATTTATGTTAACATTTTAACCTAGATGATGAAACTTTTATTTTGAAGTGAACTGTTTCTTTAAGTAAAAATTTGAATATACATTCTGTATTGGGAGGCTCAGAGATGACGTATTTTTGTCTGCAAAGCATCGAAGTGAGTTAGTATTTTAGGACTTCCGGTTCCATCAATTTCTTTTATTTTCATGGATTTTAAGTAAATCACCGGAATTAAGGTCGGTTTACTTCTACCGACTATATTTTGTCTTCAAAAGTAACTTATGTTGTATTAATAATCACGGATCTTATTTTTTGCGACCTTCCAAAAGTCTATGGGAAAAATGCAAAGGCTTTCCGTCGAGGGAATCTGCGCGGCGCTTACTTCCGGGTTAACCTACAAAAATCTGTCATCTCTGAGGTACTGGATTAACATTTTTGCCAGTGATCTTCCATAAGGCTTTAAATGGTGCATTGACGGATTCCACATTAAACAGCTCGTTTAGCTCTCCTCACATCTTTTTTTCTTAATGATGAGTTGAAACGGTCCTTCGTTGAGACCCTTAATGAAGGTCCAGGCTTCGAATCGTGTTAGGCCCTGCAGAGACGAATCCTGAATCTGCAGAACCTCATCACCAGACATCAGACCCTTTTGCTCAGCATCGCTCCCTGGCAGAAAAAGAAACACATTACAACTACAAAACAATACTCCATCACAAATATGAAACCGAGATATAAGGTATAAATGTTAAGGTTATAATTCGATTCAGTGTATTATTATCAAAGTTCACTAGGCTGTCAAGGACTATCTCTTTTAAACAGTTTGACTGATTTAAGGGCCTTGTTCATCCAAAAATGAAAATCAAGTCATCATTTTCTCACTCTGTTGTCATTTCAAACGAGATATTTTGAAAAAAATGTTCAAAACCAAACAGCGCTGGCACCCATTCGATTCTACTACATAGACGCAAAACCAATGCAAGTCAATTAACAACGTTCTTCAAAATATCTTCTTTAGTGTTCTCCGGACGGAAGGAGGTCACACAGGTTTGTAATAACAAGAGGGTGAATAAATGGTTGTACTTTTTGAGGAAAAGTCCTTGACTGTCTAGTGCACTTTGTCATGAAAATTTTATTTAGAAATCCTTTCAACCTTTACACCTTTCAGTTCACAATAACATCAAATGGTAAACAATAAAAAAGCTCAATAATGACCGTTTTCATGTAATGGGTAATTTATTTCTCTGTTTTATGTGTTATTTTCATATTTACGTCATTTAAAATTCTCCTGTTTTCAATAATTTTACACTATTTCTATGCTGTATTGAACAATGTCTGTCACAGTAGCGATAATAATCAACGCTAATGATATCATCGCAATATATGATGAATGTTCGAAATAAATATGCTAGAGCTTTTTCACGGTTATCATGGTTATTAACAATACTCGTTGCAAAAAAACCTAGTTCTGTGTATTTTCCGTAAAGCTGCTTCCCAACAATTCCCAGAAAAAGTGCTGCAGAAATAAATTTGAATTGAAATTCAGACTTTGTTTGCGAGAAGAATTTCCGCCGGCCAAATGATGGAAGAAGTGCACAACAGAGTAGCACTACATCAATTTAATATGACATCTGTCCTTATATCTGTACGAGAGGACAGTCAAACGTCTACATGATTGATATATTCCTGTAATCTCCTGACCTGTAAATACTCTGTTGACAGTCAGTGGTCTGTCTCCCGAAATGGAGCCTCTCCCACCCTCAAGACTAAATCCAATACCACCTGCGTTCTTCTCCAGCTCCAGAGTGACAGTTTCACCTCCATCATCTCCTGGGAGAAACATAATTACTCATCTGAATTAACAAGCATATTTGTTATATTTAGTCCATGAAGTGCCTATAAGCCTTATTAAGAGGGGATTAACTTTCTCAATACTCAGCCCACCTGTGAAGTTGCTTTCTTCCCCACTGCTTAAGCTAAACTCATTAGCGGTAGCGCCCCCTTTCCCTTCCGCGTCTTTATTTTTGCACACGACCACCACCGCCTGCTTCATGCTGCGAGCTTGCTTGAGTATGGCCGTGGCATCGCCGTGCATGATGTTTTTGAGCGTTTGCCCGTTGATGGACAAAACCTCATCGCCTCGCTCTATGGTGCCCTCCTGAGCGGCCAGACCACTGGAGAAAACCCTGTGGACCTGAGGATAGATGGATTTAAAGAAATGCAGTGTATAAAATATGTTCAATTATGCAAATGTGTGTGTAGTTTTGTTTTCATGATTGGAGTGAAGTCAAGAGGCTCACGTCTTTCCAAAAATCATGCATCTCATCATTTACTAATCGTATAATCTTTAAGTAGCATCTCTCTCCGTTTGACAGGTGAAGCATATTAAAGAAGAAGTGGAGGCATCGCTCACCGTAGTTGCCTTGTTCTCTAGATCGATACCTCCAGCGATGCTGAAACCCAAGCCAGCTCCTTCTTCTTTATGCAGAATCACAACATGGATGTCTTCCAGTTGCTAATGGAAGTTAAGAAAACCAATTCAGTCTCGTTTCTCGAGTAGTTTGCGGTCGGTGGGTTTGAACACACTTTGTAGTGTGGCTATTCCAAATATATAACGTAAACAGAATATCCATTCTCTAATCCATTTAGAAAAGCATTCATTGTACAACATGTCAGAGAGCGATCAGCGTTTAGGAAAGCAGGTTTATTGCTTTATCAAGAACAGCTGCCTCTTTAATGGTTTCCAGGTGTGCTTTTGTCCGTGCATGCTGCTGACCAGGGTCGGTTCTTGGTCCCATGAGGCCGCTGTCAGCTGAGAATGATTGGGTTCAAATAATTTAGTAGGCTATTAGGACGCAATCAAAAGTGGGCTTTTGCAGTAATATTTGAATAATTCAAACAGTACTCTAATACCAAATCATTTACCGTAGTCAATGAGAGAGGAATTGTGCTATATTGACTTAAGGACAAGCTGTATTCAGAAAGACTCCAGTGTTGAGCCTCAGATGTGTTTCTAGGGGCCCCTGACACTTTGAAGTTCAAGGGCATTAAGACCAAGGGGGAAAGGTCTATCCAACCCTGTCGCTTACGTCTTGCCACTACAATAGAGGAATACTATTTTATATAGCCTACAGAAATAATCAGGGATGCTCTTGAGGAATTTTAGAAAGATATTGATGTTGTACTGTGTTTGGCTTTTCGCTTATACCGTACACAAAGCAGATTAAATTCACATTCCTAATGGGTGTCGCCTCATTCACCATTAAAATTATTTAATTATGTTTATATTCTATTTTATTTATGCATTTATTTATATTATTTTTCATATTGTATGGGAATTTGACAGTCCATTGACTTTTCAAGCACTTTCAAAATGCCACTTCTTCACAAAGAACTGTTTGTTCCTCATTCACACCTCTCATACACATCCAAGTTTGCGAGCAGGATGTGGAAGCAATGCAAAGCAGATAATAGCCGACAACACGTACATTGTGATATCGCGTACACAACCAGAGAGCCACTCACCCTTAGCGTGTCTTCATCCAGATCCTTGACTTCCTGAATCATCTGCTGGATCTCCTCTTGCGGAAGGGCTGAGATCATGGATTGGGCACAGACTGCTGAGGCTGAAGTGAGGGGTCTTTCTGGGGTTTCATCTTCCTTCTCACAATCTCCCCCTCTCTCAATAGTGCTTTCTCTCAGTTCGGCCAGGCTGTAGAGGGAAAAAAAATAAGTGTGTTGATTGAAACTAGTCTGAAACCAATCAAACTCAGTTGGGATGCTGCCAAGAGGATGTGGGTTTATACGCACGTGAAGTCTTAAGTCTACACTTTCTAAAACTACTAGCTAATTTATGTGTCACTTGCACATATTTGCCGGCTATTTTGGGTCAAGCGTGTCTCTTTAGTTCCACAAGTAAAGCGATAATAAATTATGAGGTTATCTACTTACAGAATTGTACCATAAAAGGGTCTGTTGTCTGTGACTAAAGCAACCAAGCTGCATTTCCTCTTCTTGTTTCATTTAAAAACAGATTCGCAAATGATTCAAAGCTTTGCAATGCTTTTATCGTACAACCAGCTTTCAACATGAATGAAGCTGACATTGTTGGCTCTTGTCCCTGTCCTTGTAACCAAATGCAATCATACCCATAAGCTTCAATCTGGTAAATGCATTTGTCCTTCATCTTTTCACAGATAATGAAATTGGCAAAGATACGTACCTAACGGAGAAACCCCTTTCGTTGTTCTCAAGGGTCTGGGAAGGGGTTGGCTTTTCAGTTGACGAGTCCTGTTCTATGGGATTATGCAGAGAGGAACCTGGCGGGGCACTCCAAGGGTTTCCAAATCTTACACAAGGGGACTGAGGGAGAGACTGCATGGACCGCATCAAGGCACTGGACACCTGGTTGCTAAAAGACAGGATGATCCCCAGACTCTCCCCTTCCAAGCCAAGATTGGGCGCTTCAGAGGAACCGAGGGGCAGACTCTTAGTTCTCAAACTCACGCTGTGACTTCCAGAAACTTCAGTTGGCTTTTCTGCAGGGGCCTCTTTTGAGCTGCTTGATCTCCGAGGGACGTGGGTTAAAGGTTCTGGGGAAGGAATCGATTCTTGCTCGGTCTCAGCGACAGGTGGAAGCTCTTTCGGGATATTCACAGAGTCACGAGTGGTTTCCTCAACAGGGATTGGCTCGCAGGGCTCTGAAATGATATTTGAACCAAGAGAAGTTGAATTACTATCTTCCTCCACAGAATGGGGGTCTGAAGCGATATTCAAACTGGGGGAAGCTGATGTTTTTTCTTCCGCTGTTGGTTGTGTGGAAATTGGAATTGTCGGTAGAGACTGGTAGTTATCGTTGATTTCTAAATTGCATATCAAAGGACCTGCATGGCTGTGGTCTACAGTCTGTGTTTTAGCAGTCTTCTCTATTAGAGGAAGGGACGTTGTTGGGGCAAGTCGCCTGCTTGGCCTTTCTGCGACTTCTGCGCTTGAGAAGGTCTCAAATGAGCTGATCTTCTGCCTGATGGACAAATTGGCTCCCGATGAAGCACCTCTCAGACCGATCCCAAAGGTTCTGCCAGTATCCTGGTTCCTGCTGTCCGGTTTCAAAGGCTCTCTTACTGGTCTTCCAGCCTTAATGTGTTTCAAGCTTTGACGTACCAATGCAGACTTCGGAGCCACCGGGGGTCCTTTTTTAAGACTGGGTGACTGTTCTGATTGCGAGTCCGAGGTGACGTTTGTGGTTTCTGAGGTTGTGCCGTTAACTTCATTATCCCCATTATGGTCACTCATGGTTTTGAAACAGTACGACTGGTTCTCTGGGCTGTCTGTCAGTTTTACCCAAGGGTCAAGTTGTAGATCTGTAGTTACCTCCACACGAGCCTGGCGTCTCAGGCCGACCCGTTTGCTCGGACTGCACACTGGGGAAGAGGAATCGGAACCTGTAAGATTATACAATGGTGTTCACATGTATTTCCTGTTACTGAGCTGCCAAACAGAGAAGTGGAACATTAAAAAACGTCTTTGTGCGGTAGCCTCTATCATTTATCAACTGTAATAAAAAACCTTTATGCATTATTTAATGTAGAAATTTTAAATGCAAATATATATAATTACATATATATAGACTCTATATTTAAAGTACATTGTTCTTTTGAAAACTTAAAGTCAGGAAGTGAATGGTCTCAGCATAGGAAGTATTTCTGTTCAATTCTTGATCTCCAAAAGAATAACATGAATGAAACTTCTAAATCCAACCCAAATAACATATATTTTCGATTTTATTATGCAAACAAATATACTGTATATATTTCAACATAAGTATTGATCAACAAGAATTTTATCTGACATACCTCTGTGTTCTCTGCCCTTTCTGTGTGTTGTCTCACTTGCCACAGCAGGTTTAGGCTCAGAGATACAGACTGAAACTTTAGTTCCGACTTCTGAGCATTCAACCACTTCCTGTCACCAAAACAGGAAAACGTTTCTTGATTTTAAGTGCAAAAAAAAATCAAGAGGTGTAGAAATGCATCTGCCATTACTTCACAATGCAGAACTTTAACACTGACAAGGAGTCATGCCGCATGCAAAACTCTCAAATACGAAGCCACAAACACAAGAATCAACCCAAAATAAATGACAAAAAATTCACAACGTGGCAAAGGAAATTTGAACAAGAAGCGCACAAATAAGAAACATACAGTAATAAGAAATATTCAAACACTATCACAAACCAGTTCAGAAAGGGGAAGTATGAATTTCTACGTACACTTTTAAACAGAAGCCTTGAGATCTTTCTCAAAGCCCTGTACAGACTGCAGAAAAACTAGATGCATGTGGAGAGACCAAAGACAGGTGCATGAGGCAATGAAAGCTTTGAATGACTTGAAACAGATATTATATTGTCAATGTTTCACTGCACAGCTCAAGTGTGTCAAACCGTTTGTAGTTTCCTGTAGATGTGTGATGATGATATCAATGATGTTGCAAAACTCACAAGAAAGGCTGACAATAAAACAGCAAAGGATCACACTTCAGCCAATCATGCTTTGACTTACGCAGCTACCATTTATGGGCAATGAAGTGGCCTGAAAGCGACATCCGCCCACTTGGGAGGCAGAGAGCAAAAAGTAAAATGATCTTTAGTTCGGGATCCATCTTTTGTGATCTGATATTTGAAGAGCTTATACACACACACACACACACACACATATATATATATATATATATATATAATTATTTTTATTTTATTGATATTAAAATAATATATTTTCTATCTTAAACCTTGTAATCTGTAACTGTTGCCTTTTTAGCGCCATCTCTGTTTGAATCATAAAATTGCAGCTTACTTTCATGCTTTATTTACAACGAATGCAAGCTACTATACAAAAATATAAAAAGTATTTAAAAAATAGCAATAACAATAAAAATAGAATTAAGAGAGAAGAAACAGAAGATAGAAATAAAGAACTACATGTACAAGGTTTTACCATTTAACTGACATTACAAATTACAAAAACTGAAATTAACAAATAAAAAGAAAAAACTGTCAATAAAAACAAACACATCAATAAATACTATAAAAAAGAAAAAAATGCTTTATGTACTTGTCTTTACGTGGGTTGAAGTCAAATGACGTCAAACGAATGTTAACCACAAAAAAAATATTATAAGCATTTTTCCACAATTCTTTATTTTTCAGCAGCAATTTTTTGTTTTTTGTAAAGTTAAGGATTGCAGCTTTAAAAACGTTTTAAAAATGATACAATTCAAAGAAGTGTGGTGTAAATGACTCCTTCAGAAAATAAAAAGTGCAATTAATTTATGAAATTGTGTATGTAGCTATAATATGTATATATTTTGTTATAAGGGCCTACCTGACAGTTGCTTTGAGATGCCAGTAGATCGTTCTCTCTGACTGGTGAACCTTGACTGGAGTCACTTGAATCCATCAGTGCTCCCCGTCCGCTAACGTCTTGTCGTCTGCAGAATCTCTGTTGCCGGGTGGCTGGTCCCACACCTGCAGCCACATCTACCGGCTGGTGCTGGATGAAATTCACCGGACATTTATAGGGAATGTTATAATCGTCATCCGTGTACGAGGAGGGAGACAGTCTGTTAGCTAGGGATGTGTCGCTGTTGGTGGTAAAGGAGACGTCCATGCTGTGCACTCGCGTGACGTGATCCGGCTCTAGGAAGGACTGAGTGCTGACGCTCTCAGGGATACAGTGATGACTGTAAGCTCCTTCGCTGCAGGAGCGGATCATGGGCTTCTGCGCTCGTCTGCAGGTCAACTGACTGGAGCTCCGGTTCTGCCTGCTGTGAGAACAGCCATCTGATCTCCTCAGACCTGACATCACATACAGACATGCCTTAATATAGATAACTATTTCTATTTGAGCTCCGAACTGACAAGTCAATCAATGACATAAGTCGGAGAACGTACTGCTGTTACATCCGTCCATACTCCATTGACTCCTGTCTCTCTTGAGTTTGCTGTGCTCCACTGCCTGAGCGATGGCTTCATTTAACTGGTGTTCAGAAACCTTTAAACACAATTTATACAACGTTTTCAAATGATAAGCAAAACCTGACTCCCGAAACAATCTCATGGCAATTTTATAATGTGTCCCGTGTTTCTCTCTTACAGCACATTGCACTTCTGAGAGGAACGAAGACCTACCTTCGGGTCGGGGTGTCGACTGATGATGATCTGAACCGGCCCCGGACTGCACTGACTCAGAACCGTGTAGACGTCATTCAGCGACATGCTACAAACCACCGTGTCATTAATCTCCATGATCTCATCGCCATACCTGACGAATCGACAAAGAGAAATCAAATGTATGAAACAATGGAATATGACATTGGGTTTTGATGATCTCTACCTTAAACGTCCATCCATGTGAGCCACTGATCCCGGCGAGAGCGTATGAATGTAGATTCCTGGACAGTAATCGGCTGAAGGTACGCAGCACAGACCAATACCTAAACCTACACCAAACTCTGAGAAAATACAAAACACACACATTTACGTTGTGATCACAATATTACACAGTATTTTTGTGCAAGAGCTTTAAAATATATACTGTATATACTTCTAATTTGTTTTCTTATGTAAATTTACAGGGATAGTCCACCCAAACATGAAAATTCTCTCATCATTTACTCACACTCGAGTTGAACACAAAAAAGAAATTTGTAAAAATGTAGACATTTCTGGGATATCATTGACTACCCTACTAGGGAAAAATTAAAGCGGGAGTCAAAGGTGCCCTTTATACAATAATGTTTAATCCTATGGTAGTCAATGGTGCCCCAAATATGTCAGTCGCGAACATTCTTCTAAATATCTTTCTTTGTGTTCAACCAAACAAAGACATTTATACAGGTTTGGAACAACTTGAGGGTGAGTAAATGATAACAGAAGTTACATTTTCGAGTTTAGTATCCCATTTAGAAATGTTCAAGTATATATGTACCTATACCCTTTGTAGTAGGTATACTTATTACAAAGTACTAGCAGCATACTTGGGACAATATTTTTAGTTCAGCAAACTTTTTAATTCAGAAAAGTATACCACTTGCAATAGTAGTACACTTAAGTACACTAGTTCACATCTTTCATTTGTAATGCAACTACACAACATACATACAACTACAAAACAGTATACATAGTTATAGCTTGTAGCAAAAAATGAATTTACTTTGAAGTATACTCTCAGTAAACCACTAGTTAAGTATATTTATACTATCTACGCGAAAGTATACTTGCAGTTTATGCAACCGGCCCCAGAACGCAGCTGACAAGTATATCAAATAAGAATGCATACTTTCAGTGTACTTTTTAAGTTTAACCTCGTTTTATTAAGAGTCATTAACCATTACAGTAGTCCAAACATCCTACAACATTTTGCTATGCTTTTAATAGTTGGTATGTGTAATGGAAACCATAAGAAGTTGGACTCATTTGTGTGCAGCTTTCTAAATGAAAGCATTCGATTGATGTGTGAAACATCAGCAACAGCTTTACATCTCATCACAGTGTTTATCACATCTAAGAATGTGTTAGGTCAGAAATAAACAAACACAAACACAGATGTTTGGCCAAGGCATCACAAATTCTTAATCCGAAATGACCTCTAGGGACAATACCCCTGCAAGTGTATGAACCATTCTATTAAAGAGTGCATAACATTAGATCATGAAAATTACATTTCATGCAGTGTGTAATGTTGCCGTGTTTGAAAGTATGAAGAATGAATAACAAAGTTATTGGCTTGAAAAAAAGGAGTCGATTCTGAATCACGCGAACGAATCGTCTCTTGTCCGTCACTACACATAGTCCCCGCCTATGTTTTGCTAGGACTGCCCACGAAAAATTCGCTTTTTCCCCCAAACACTGTAGCTAGTGAGCCACATTCAGGGGAGACCAATCACATCAGATTAGACCACCTGACCAATCACATCAGACTAGGCTAGCGGATAGGAGGGGATTTGATAGATGAATCGCGGAACGAATCATTTGAGAGTCAGTCAAGAAGTAAGGTAAGAAAAACTGCCAATTATTATGAAATAATAGTGTTTTTACACCTTCTATGTATACAAACTTGTTGTAGGACACTCGATAAACC
The DNA here is from genome assembly GCF_015846415.1 of Triplophysa dalaica. NCBI lineage: Eukaryota > Metazoa > Chordata > Actinopteri > Cypriniformes > Nemacheilidae > Triplophysa > Triplophysa dalaica. Next base: position 32,958,891 of record NC_079542.1, read on the forward strand.
AAAGGAGGACCATATGTACACTTTACTGTATTAATGTTCCAAAAGCTTGCTATAAACTAATAGCAATTTAAAGCAAGATCCACTTTAAACTGTTCCTCCATAATCGTTAGTCTTTGATACTGACCCTTCTGTAGCGTGATCTCCATCATGACTCTGTCCTGAGGTTTTGTTGGGTTACTGAGGCAGTTATATTCTCCCAGGCTTATACCTGTACTGGAGCTCAGAGATCTGGATCGACACAGTTGAGACACCTGACCGTGACTGCCTGGCAGAGCACCCACCCGCAGACTGGTCCTCACCACCAGAGTTAATAAACCCTTCTTCACTTGCTTCACACACAAAATAGAGTTTATAGAGAGTAAACATCGGTGACGTTTACAGCACACGTTTGTGATGATACCGAATAATATTATTATTATTATTATTATTATGAACATTTGTAGTTTAAATATCGACACTGTTCATTTAATTAAAATGTTGCATTGAAAGGAATTGCTCACTTTAAACTTGTGTAAGGCATCTTCATGGGTCAAACCGTGCAGAGATTCTCCGTTCAGTTCCAGGATTTCATCTCCTGTAAAGCAGAAACACTAATACAGTTACCTAATATGAGATTCCTGTCAGCTTCCGGCTAATGCATCATTTCATATCCGGAGAGATCAGGATAGACTCATCCGTTATCAATTACAGTGCGATATGTATGTAACAAGTCCACCTTCCTGTAGTCTTCCATCAGCGGCTGCCGCCCCTCCGGGAAAGATGGACTTCACATAAATCCCCATCGGTCCGTACATGCTGTCTCTGCCTCCTACTATACTGAAGCCCAGACCCTAGATACACACGTGCAGTATTCAATTCACTTTTATTTCTGTTGCACTTTCACAGTTTTGCATTCTTTCAAAGCAGATTTATAGAAGATTTTTGAGGAAGATATAACAAACAGTAAACACATGGACAGAAAACTAAAATTATGTACAAACAGGAAAATTATACAAGCTGTGTTACTAAGATGCAGGACATTTTGGCAAATTTGAAGACAAAACAAAGTTTTATGAAGTATGCTAATAGTTAAACAAGTTACTTATTTAAAAAATAATTCTTATGTATATTCTTTATATAATAAATGATTCTTAAATATATCTGACCAAGTATAAACTTAAGTGTAAACTGACATAAAAGTCAAAGTATATTCAGTCTATACTTTTTTCTTAACTCTTTTTACTTTACTCTTACTCATACTTAAAAGTGAAGTATTTTCAACTGCTTTCTAGTTGTGTTTACTCTTTCGATTGAGTTGTATATTTTTTCACCGAGTTTATATAGTAACAATATGATAATTAATATAAAAAAGAGAAATATATATATGAGGTTAAGTTCACTTTAAGAAATCTTACTGGTATACTTGTAGTATAATAAAGTAGTAGCACATTTTTATTTGATGAAAGTACACTTTGAAGTATACTTCCAGCAAACTACAAGTATTAGTACTAGTTAACTATCAATTTACCTATATGGTTACTTGTGGTGTCATTGTATTGTAAAATTGCGGTGTGAAACTTTAGCCATCTCACTTTTTCTCTATTTATGCAATTTATTTGAAGTTATAAACTTTCCTAAAGTGAGATGTTTATATCATACAGTGTGCTGTGAAATACGCTTTAAAGAATGGCTGAAGTTTTAACATATTTAATGAAGCCACTATATTATGTAAATAAGTAAATGTCAATGTGTCCAAGTCAAGGAAAATAAAATAAAAAAAAGTCCTGTGGGTCCACATTTTGACATATTTACGTCCTGTGTGCGACATACTGTACAAATATGTTTCGTTACCTTTCCATGGCCCTTCATGAGGACGATGTTAGAAATGATGAACGCTTGAACGCTGCTGCTGCAGGAGTGACCCAAGTGTGCAGAACTCAGAGAACGAGACGGTCTGACCACAGCCTGCATAAACAGAGAACAAAAATATAACACAAACCAAATATCATGCTAAGCAGGTTAATAGGAACATTCAGTGCCAAAGACAAAGCGATACGTTTATCTTTAATGTTATTTAGCGGTTATTTTCCTGTGCAGTGTGAGATTCATTAAAAAGGCCACTTGCTGATGGGAACTGAAAAGCACTTTGGAGAGCGCACTTTTAGAGGAATAGAGATGCTTGGAGCACTTACTGGAACGACCATTTATTTAATTACCAGAGTAATAATGCCACTTTCAAATAATCTGCAACCGTGAAAGGTACTTGTTCCTTTCTGGCCAGAGTCAAGACAAGACAAAGAGCCAGAATTCATTAAACAGTTCTTGCACTTTTGCCTTTGGTATGTGACTTTTGCGATCTTCCCTTTTAGGGCCCTATCATACACTCGGCGCAATCCAGCGGCACGTGCGACGCAAGTCGTTTTTGCTAGTTTCAGCCCGACACAGTTTTCAGTTTCCCATCCTGCACCACGTTGTTTAAATAACAAATGAATTTGCGCCCCTTTGTACGCCCATGGGTATGCTGGTCTGAAAACGAGGTGTGTTCAGACGCGTTGCTATTTTCAGGCAACTGCGCTATTGACATATAACATATAACAAAAACTTGGGTTAAAATTGTGATATTATTTAATCGCACCTTTGAATGTTCTGGCCCTTTGAATTCAAACAGATTTTGATTGGCCGTCAACAGCAGATGGGAAAAAAACCTTGTGAAGTATTTTAAATGATCTCTGCTATGATTGGACAATACCACAGAATCACTTGTGAAGCAGTGTTATTATGCAAAAGTAGACAGACGGACACACATTAAGATTGTGATGTCATGACCAACACAACTTCTGGTTGGCCTACTTTAATTTCAATAAATGGTCAAGTGAGCTTTGTGATTTATATCAACATTGAAGCACTTTATTTCAAAAGAGAAATCCAAATGTATTTTTTTCCATGACGTGTCTTCTTTAAAAAGCTGCCTGTGATAGAGCCTGTAATCCGACATATGTCTTGAATGTCTAGAATAGGTACAAGTCCCTCTACCTCACCTGTGGAATGCTATGAGGGAACTCCAGCTGTTGAGAGAGAGACTTTCTGTTGCCGTAGAAGCCTGCGGTGGTGTGGGCGTGACACGGGAACAGTTCTGGCGTCTTCATAATGATGGTGTCCAAATCTCCGATCCAGTACGGGTGAACGCCTAAAACCACGTGGACTTATGAAGTTATGTAAGACAATGTCCTCAACATGTTGGAAAGCAAGTTTGACGGAGTGGGAATGAATCAGCTTACTGTTGTGAGGCAAGAGTGAACACTGTATGTGTACTTTCAGAAGGAGAAAACATGTTTGCATCTTCTGGGGATATATTCTTAAAGAGTTTATGAAGTTTTGTAACAAAAATGATGTGCATAGATGCCAGATTTATACAAAACCTGTGTCCTTGTCCAGGTCATATTTCACCATAATAAAACAGAAAATGAATTGTGTACAGAAAGCAAGGCCTACTATGGAGTTGACTGTTTTGGTGTCCTGTAGTGTTATTCATTATGTCATAACATAATACATGAAAGATTGCTTCATATTTAAAAAAAGTGAACATGAGGCAGTATTTTGTATATATTTATTGTAAATAAAACTAATTCACTGAAATTTAAGATTCAAGAACTACTTTTAAAATATATCAATTTAAATGTATAAATATTTACTGTTAAATTAATTAATTTACTGTTAATAATAAACAAAAAATATTTATTAAAAAATAATCTATTCACATATTTTTTCTTGCTGAAAGATTAACCTTTTATCTTCATTTTTGTTTTTATAAATCACTGTAATGGGCTGGTCACCCTTCATGTATGTCTGTGGGTTTTGCCATTTTAACCAAGAGTAGTATTAAAAAGAGCTAATGTTTACTTATTTGAAATATACCATTTTTTACCATTTGTTTTGTTTTGAAGCAGCCACAATTTATCAGAATACTCATGTAATACTTGTAATAACTGACACAATGAAAATATAAATCTTCATTTCCTATTTTTGGTTTGTTTGTTTGATTTTAGTGTGAAATATGAATGGGACAAGTTCTTGATAGAATGGCTTACTATGTGAGAACCTGATGCCCCGCCCCCTGTTTGTACACTACATGTGGTCTATGTAAGTTTGTCTTACTGGTGGAGTTGGAGCGAGATCTCTTGCAGGATGTCTCTTGACAGTTCAGATCATCACTCTCGTCCTCACAGTTCTTGCTGTTATCTTCTGACACCTTTATTACTGGCATCTACACAATCATACACACACACACACACACACACAGACAGTCTTAATTTGTTCTAAGGTGGTCAAATAAATCGTAAGTATGTGAAAATTTTACTGTCTGCTTAAACTAATACCGCACAAACATTATACGTTTTCATGTTTTTATTGATCACAACATGTAAACATTCACAGTGCAGGGTGGAAAAAGTATGTGAACCTTTGGGTTTAATAACTGGTTGACCCTCCTTTGGCAGCAATAACCTCAACCAAACGTTTCCTATAGTTGCAGATCAGACCTGCACAACGATCAGGAGAAATTTTGGACCATTCCTCTTTACAAAAGTGTTTCAGTTCAGCAATATTCTTGGGATGTCTGGTGTGAATCGCTCTCTTGAGGTCATGCCACAGCATCTCAATCGGGTTGAGGTCAGAACTCTGACTGGGCCACTCCAGAAGGCGTATTTTCTTCTGTTGAAGCCATTGTGTTGTTGATTTACTTCTATGCTTTGGGTCGTTGTCCTGTTGGATCGTCCATCCTCTATTAAGCTTCAGTTGGTGGACAGATGGTCTTAAGTTTTCCTGCAAAATGTCTTGATAAACTTTGGAATTTATTTTTCCATCGATGACAGTAATCCGTCCAGGGCCTGAGGCAGCAAAGTAGCCCCAAACCATGATGCCCTCCACCATATTTCACAGTTGGGATGAGGTTTTCATGTTGGTGTGCTGTGCCTTTTGTTCTCCACACATAGCGTTGTGTGTTCTTTCCAAACAACTCAATTTTGGTTTCATCTGTCCACAGAATGTTTTGCCAGTAGTGCTGTGGAACATCCAGGTGCTCTTTTGCAAACTTCAAACGTGCTGCAATGTTTTTTTTGGACAGCAGTGGCTTCCTCCGTGGTGTCCTCCCATGAAGTCCATTCTTGTTTAATGTTTTCCTTATTGTAGATTTGTCAACAAAAATGTTAGCATGTGCCAGAGATTTCTGTAAGTGTTCAGCTGACACTCTAGGATTGTTCTTCACCTCATTGAGCATTCTGCGCTGTGCTCTTGCAGTCATCTTTACAGGACGACCACGCCTAGGGAGTGTAGCAACAGTGCTGAACTTTCTCCATTTCTAGACAATCTGTCTTACCGTGGACACATGGACATCAAGGCTTTTAGATATACTTTTGTAGCCCTTTCCAGCTTTATGTAAGTCAACAATTCTTGATCGTAGGTCTTCTGAGAGCTCTTTTGTGCGAGGCATCGTTCACATCAGACAACGCTTCTTCAGAACAGCAAACTCAAAACTGGTGTGTGTTTTTTATTGGACAGGCCAGCTTTAATCAACACATCCATTCTCATCACATTGATTGGACCCCAGGTTGGCTGACTCCTGGCTCCAATTAGCTCTTGGAGAAGTCATTAGCCTAGGGTTTCACATACTTTTTCCACCCTGCACTATGAATGTTTACATGTTGTGTTCAATAAAAACATGAAAACGTATAATGTTTGTGCGGTATTAGTTTAAGCAGACTGTGTTTCTCTATTGTTGTGACTTAGATGATGATCAGAACACATTTTATGACCAATTTATGAAGAAATCCAAGTAAGCCCAAAGGGTTCACATACTTTTTCTTTCAACTGTATGTCAACTGATAGAAACTTCTTGTGTAAGAATCATTGGGCAGAAATGCTTTACACAGTTAAAAAAAAGAAAATGGGAAAAACTTCACACAGAGACTTATTTGTTATAAAAACTATAATATTCCGCAAAGTTAACTGTGGAGAATTGTGAGTCTTGATTTTACTCTCACCTTTACATTATTGTTGTTTCCTAATGTTTCCCTTTCTTCAAACCTGTAGCCAAGCTTGTCCGATTCATTGACCTTTCTGCTTTCACATGGAAAGAAATCCTGCTGCAAAAACACACCAGAACAACTGACTAACATTAATATAATTTCCTTAAATATGTGAGTGAATCATACTGTAAGCTGTGACATATTGTACGATTTTGTGTTTCTTTTTCCATGCTGGATCAAATTAGTTTATACTAAATCTGCGCAGTGTCTTTCTTGACTGAACGGATTCTCTTTTGGTCTGACTAAAAACGTTCACATTTGTTTTCCAGTAAAATGTCCAAACACTCCACATATAAATATGATGTATTTACATTAGACGTTAAAGGAGTTGTTCACTTTCAAAATAAATGTTCATGATAATTTACTCACCCCCATGTCATCCAAGATGTTTATGTATTTGCTTCTTTAAAACACAAATGCTCGCCTGCTCTGGGATGGGCGCTCACGACTTCATGTAATATATTATTACATTGAGAAGGTCATGCTGGACGTAGGCAGAAGTACCGAGTCAGTGTTTACAAGTTTTCACTGTAATTACGTCATGAAGTCATGAACGCGCGTCGCAGAACAGAGCAAGGCAAGAATTTGTGTTTATAAAGCATATACTGTACGTTTTTTTTAAATGACTGATCGTTTCACTAGATAAGACCCTTATTCATCATCTGGTATCGTTTAAAGCCCTTTGAATCTGCACTGAAACTGTCATTTTGACCTTCAACCCTTTGGAGTCCATTGAAGTTCACTATATGCAGAAAAATCCTGGAATGTTTACATCAAAAACCTTCATTTCTTTTCGACTAAAGAAACAAATACTTAAACATCTTTGATGACACGGGGGTGAGTAAATTATCATGAACATTTATTTTGAAAGTGAACTACTCCTTTAAAATGTGTCTTAACATAAATGTTCTGAGACTGCAGATCTTATTCTTGTCTCAGACATGATGAAGGTCCACTAATATTTTCATTAACAGGACAAATTGTGCCTTAAATATAAATAAAGATAAATGTTTAATAAATGAATGAAAAAGAAAATAAATGGAGGAATGCAGAAATAAAATTCAGATCATGTAAGAATGAAGAACATAAAAAAGTTGACTTTTATGGACTTGCATACTTTAAGACAAAGACTTGCATACTTTGTTTTTTAAGTTAGGTCAACTCGATCAGTTTGACAGCGAGTATTTTTGTATCAAGGCTGACTAGAAACATTCTCAACCGGACCACAAAACTTCTGCTCGTTTTGGTTTCAATCTAATGAGAACAACACATGTTTTGTCAGCGCCTGTTTTCGCAGCCATGTCCGCCCACTATCAGAAGCATGTAGGAGTGAAGTTATTTGGCCGTCTGACATTTTCAGAACTCTCAGAATAGACATCTGTGCTAATCTACAATCAACTATACCCATAGGAAAACACTATTGTATTAATGTTTCCGATATTACTTTAGGATTTTACTAAAATCCTTTCAGAGCATAAGTGAGTCTAAAGCTAACATACATGTATTTGTAAAGTGTCTTTGTCTTGTTTTGTAGTACAAATATCTAAACATTCTTAAATCAAAATACAAATACTTAACAAGAGAGTGACCGAAGATATTTGGTCTTGTTTTATGAAAAATAATATAAGAATTAAGTTAAGTTTATTATAAAACAAGCAAAAAATCTGTCCATGGGGTGCGAAAAATAAACTTGAAATAAGTACTTGAGAAAAAAGGTCAAACTAAAGTCAAGTTTATTTTTCTCACCCCATGGACAGATTTTTTTGTTTGTTTTTACTATAAACTTACTTAATTCTTACATTCTTTTTCATAAAACATGACCAAATATCTTAGGACACTTTTCTTTTCAAGTAATTGTAATGGATATTGATTTAAGAAGTTGTAGATATTTTCACTAAAAACAAGACAAAAATGCTCATTAAGAATGTCATTGTTTGCAGTGTAAAGAGTATAGAGCTAAAAAAATAACCCATGGGGAGATGAAAATAGATTTGTATTTTTTTCTATTTAATTTGAATATGTTTAATAGTTCAATATATAATAAGTGTAATATTTTTTACATAATTCAGTTTATTTAATCATTTAATTTGGAGTGTAAATGCATTTTAGGTTAAAGATTTTTAAGTATTTATTTTACTGGAAAACAACACTAAAATACTGAAGAAAGCCGAGTGAACAATTTACGAATTTGGCCACAATTTGGCTTCTGAAATTTTGAGGTTCCAAACATATTCCTATTATTGTAGGCAAAAATCTATAGTCCTTCACCCCTAGTTGTACATGTTTGAACAAACCATTGCAATCACAATTTTCTCCAATAAATGTGGCCGATGACATAAAACTCTAGAAAAGGACATCATGTGTCAGGCTTATAGGTGGGATCACATTCGTACAGTCAGACATGCAACAAAAAAGAAAAACAAAATATCAATATAACTATTAAAACTAGAGATGTAGCGATATATTGGTCAATAATCGGCATCAGTCCATAAAAGCAATTTTCATACTACTGTATATCGGCTATTAAACAATAGTTTAAAAACAGCCTATGATCAGGACCAATATTTCCTGTCAATCAAAAGAGTACAAATAAATGCAATGAATTTATGCTCTGTTTGGTGTTCAATATTATATCAATAATTAAACATTCTGAAAGTTAAAAAATATCAATTTAATCTTTGGAGTCAATATTAGTATCTGTAGATATCACTCTGAACAATCAGTATTGGAGGATATGTTGTGTATTGGTGCGTCTCTAAAAGTCAAAAACATTTGTACTGTATCTGAATAGAATAGTCTCAAATTTTAAAGAATTTGATCATAGAAATGTTCATATTGAAATCTCCATAAACCTGTTATTGGACCAGTGGTCAGAAAAACATTACATGTCTCACATCAGTACTGGTGGTTCTACACACACTCCCTTTCTCCACATCAGGCTCCTGTTTGCTTTGATCGCTTACAGTCAGTCCGTTAAATGGGGCGAGTCTGTCTCCAAAGTAGATATAAGTGTCCCTGGAGACAGAAAACAAGGCACTTACGTTCACACTGTTACATGTAAAGCTTTGCTTTCCTGCATTTTTCATGGAAACACGTGAGTAGGAGGTTTATTAGAACAGGGGTGATTTTTACCTGTGCAAATCTCCACCAACAGTGCTGCCATTGTCATTGGACAGGAGGTCGCTTTCGCCCGCGTGCAGCCCCTCCTCCCGAGTGGTGACACACATTCTCCAGAAACTGCTCTCCTGTTCCACAAAGTTAGAGAGTTAAACAAGGGCAGCACTATTCCCACATTTAAAAAAAAAACATTAAGAGCCGAAAACATCAAAATCAAAAGTTAAGGGTTTGACAGTCATTGTGCTCATAATAACTATGTTTTATTAGACCATGAACCACATTAGTGACATAATATAAAGAACCACACTACAAAGAACTTCAATGTTCTTCGGATTAAGACAAAATGAGTATCTACAAGAGTCTGGGAGGATAAAATAACAAGAGCAGCCACAGATGCAGATTAAAGCTATTGTAGGCACAGCATTCTGTCATACATTTCATTGAAGGTAAATTTGCCATTTTTTTACGATATTGCTGTTTGATTCATTTCAGTTTCATGCAGAGCCAACATTTCTACTTTTCATTTAGTTTATGTCTTTCAAATAATATTTGATTTCAGTTAACAGAAATGTCTTAATAGTTTATGTTTGAGTGAACTATAATAACCATATCAGACAGCAAAATATATATTTGGACAAAATTGAACTAAATAAGCCTTGATGCCCGATGACTCCTGAGATAGGCGCAGGCTCCCCGTGACCCGAGGTAGTTCGGATAAGCGGTAGAAAATGGATGGATGGATGGATGAACTAAATAAGCAAAATATATGTTTTTATTTTATTTTTATTTTCTGATTTGAAATGCAACCGGCCAACCAACCAAACACACAAATAAGCAAGCAAACAAGCATACAAGCAAACAAACAGGCATGCAAACAACAAACAATAACACAAGCAAACAAACAGGCATGAAAACAAGCAAACAAACAAACAATAACACAAGCAAACAAACAGGCATGCAAACAAACAAACAATAACACAAGCAAACAAACAGGCATGCAAACAAACAAACAATAACACAAGCAAACAAACAGGCATGCAAACAAACAAACAATAACACAAGCAAACAAACAGGCATGCAAACAAACAAACAATAACACAAGCAAACAAACAGGCATGCAAACAAACAAACAAGGAAACACACAAGCAAGCAAGCAAGCAAACAAACAAACAAACACATAAGCAAGCAAGCAACCGAGCAAGCAAACACACACACAAACAAACAAGGACCCAAGTAAACAAGCATGCAAGCTAGCAAACACACAAACAAGCACAGAAGCAAACAAACAGACATCCAAACCAACAAGCATGCTAATTAACAAACAAACATGCAAAAAAGCCACTAAGCAATTAAACAAACAATTAAGCAAGCAAACAAAAAAAGTATGTAAACAAACAAACAATCCTGCAAACAAACAAACAATCGTGCAAACAAACAAACAAACAAGCATGCAAATAAAAAAACCTAAAACGCAAAAAAGCTATTAAACCAGTGGTGTCAAACTCAGTTCCTTGAGGGCCGCAGCTCTGCACAGTTTAGCTGCAGCCAGCTATAAACACCTGCTTGGAAGTTTCTAGTATCCTGAAGATGTTGATTAGCTGAATCAGGTGTGTTTGATTGTAGTTGGAGCTAAACTGTGCATAACTCACAAGCAAGCAAACACGCAAACAAGCGCTCGCACACACACACGTAAACAAACAAGCAAGCAAGCCGTCATGATCATTACAATTTGAAACAAATTCATCACCTAGTGAAATCAGGTTGATATTTTCCTGTCTTTGTGAGTGGGTCATGGTGAGACTAAGCTGCAAATATCTGGTCGCAGAGCTTTGGCATTTAATTCAAACGGAAGCCTTAATCTCATTTGTGTCCAAGCAGGGCTATTTCAAAATAAACATTGTGACAACACTTTTTAAATGTTGTGTAAAGGTCAGAGGCATTTTTTCAGAATGTTGTGCTTTTGGACTAAATGTCTTTAGACAAGTGTTCTGTGTGGCTTGCGTGAGAGTTTGTTCTGTGACTCTGTATCATAACAAGCTCTCTTTTGTGCTGATGTAATGCGCTGGGAGGACCACACAATCTCCCATCACATCAGCCATGTGATTATGATTCATGAAGATTCATCTCAAGCTGTTTATGAAGTACACAGGCTTACATAGTGCATGAACTTGTTGTATGACAATTGATATTAAACGCTTATTGCAATGGGATTCTTTTATCTGGCAACTTTTCATGCAAAAATGAAAATCTGTCATCATGTATTCAGCCTTATGTGTGTTTAAAATATGTTTATGGCTCTTTCTTCAGTGGAACAAAGAAGTAGATATTAGAGTATTTAGTAAATGTTTTGTGCTCATATAATGGAAGTCAATGGGGTTTGATGTAGTTTGGTTATAAACATTCTTCGAAATTTCTTCTTTTGTGTTCTGCAGAAAATAACTCATGCAGGTCTGGAATGACATGAGGGTGAACTATCCCTTTAACTCTTGAATGCCCAGATGTTTTCTTGACAGTACAGTCTAATTTGCATGCACTTCTTTCACATAAATAAAATTTATTTCATTAAACTTAACCTTTAGTTTTTTTGTGAAGCAATTTTTCATTTGAACGTTGAGCTTGCTGCAGTCATTGCAGTAAAAACTATGTGCGGTCCTATGCAAAAATCGGAATGACTAATGGACTTGGTTCAATAATTCAACACTGTCACATTCATACGTATACATATATATACTTTAATAAGATTTATTGTCACTTTGTGACTTTTTTTCTTTTAAGCACCTCACTTAATTTGGCAAACAAACAGTTTGCAGGCAGAATGAGAAAAACAATAAAAGATGTCAACAGGAGAACCTTTGCAGCAGCGGTGATGTCATCACGTACCTTAATGGAGAATGACCTCCTCATTGCTCTTTTAGGGCCCTCTTGACCCCTCTGAGACGCTTGAACGGGGGTCTGCACGCTGACGCTCCTTGCTATAAACTTTTTTGAGTTTCCCACCGACCCCTCCGGCGGGTCCCTGTAGTACCCCTCATCCCATGCCTCCCGGTTCCTCTCCTCCTGGCTAGACGCCCCCTCATTGGTACTGGAGCTGCAGATGATGAGCGAACGGGACAGTACGGACAATTTCTTGGAGCGTAAGCCAGGTTTCCCTCTCTCCATCCTCTTGGTTCTCCTCCTGTGATGCAGTTGTTGGTGGTGGGTGTTTCTCAGAGGCATGATGGCCACAGAGGGAGGTTCTCTCCCAGGATGCATCACTGCTAATGGAGGGGGCCGCTCTGCAGAAGAAAGCAATTAGAAAATTCAGTTAGGTCCTGCCGTTCTCCTGTGCTCTAAGTGTTCTCAGAAATCACAGCGGCGGCAGGCGCAAATAAGAACGCTCTTCTTCTGAGCTCCACGGCGGCAGAGAAAAGGGAAAGCATTGCCCATGACTTGTCAGGGAATTGCAAAAATATACGACAGGAATAGACGGCGGATCCCAAACAAAAAGTGTTCCATTATTTACAGAAAAGGAGATTTTTGAGGAATTGAGTTCACACAGCTCCTTAAAAGGACCTAAAACTATCCAAAGTGAAGCCATCGTGACTTCGACATCATGTTCAGTTGTGACACGTTCAAGAACAAGTTTAGTCGAATGTGTCTATAACATCAACATGCATTCTTGAATCTGAACATCAATCATACAAGCTTAAGTGGTCATGATTATTTGCAAATTATGTCTTGAATTGACAAATTGATGTCTGTTCAACACACAACGCTATTAAATGACTTCCGAACTGAATCAATTATGATTACATTCATATAACAAGATAGTCAAGCTTCCTACTTCAATGCAATTTGGTCAAAATTCATCTGTAAAAGTAGAAGCGTTATTATAAACCGAGGAAACCCAATGGCTTCGTGTTTTTTGTCTCACAGACATAAAGGGATCACGCGATCATGCATTATAAATGAGCATCTGCACATACATTAATGAACACATGCGAGATGAGCTCATATCCACTATGACATGTGGGAATATACTGTGACGGCTGGTGTCTAAAACACACAGTACTTACTGGACAAAGTGTTTCAATAGAATGATGTCATGGTCACCTGCTGGTGGCAAGATTGATCATTTCTGTACCACAGAAGGGTTTACGCAGTGCATGGCCTTCTCAAGTATATACTAAACAAAAGTCATTTGTGTTCTTGTCTGAAGGAAACCTTCAGGGTTCTTTTGTGTGACCTGGACCCTATGAAATCATATATACATTTTGACAGTACTGTTGTTTGGGTGCGAAATCTACTTTTGTTTTGTTCTGGGACACATGACTGTCACGCACATTCTTAATCTGTCTCATCACATCTACCAATCATTTATTTGACATCCAATCCATAGCTCCTTTACATTAATCTCTTATATGGACGTTGCACTCAATGTTGTTCAGATTGTTCACAGGGGAATTTAAAGGGGCAGTTTCTCGCCTGTTAAAGTCTGCAAACATTATGACCTCTGCGAAGAAAAACTTTATTGGCCCAGCTCCCACTCTTAAGCACAGCATTATACGGACCCCCGTGTGTTTTTTTCTGGCACCGATGCAGCAAAAGGCCAAACCACAAATACTGATGAATGCCTCCAGTGTCCAGAAGGCATTTTAACACTTACTGATAGCACAACTTGCCCAGTCTGGTTAGCAGTATACATCAAACATCGGTAGGCTTTTGAATATTGCAGACTTTGTACCGAAACCAAGTGAACTGAAGGCAATACAGATTGTTTCAAATTCACAACTTTGTTTGATTTACAAAGAAGTCCCATAATGCATTGCGAAGAGGTACAAAAAAAGTGCAAAATGGCAGACAAAAACGAGAAGAAATTTCATGTTGATTTTTTTAAATAGAAAATGCCCTATTTTATCCATTATTATGTTTTGCATTTTCCTGCTTTGTGTATTTATACATTTATTGTATGTTTGTTTAACCTGATTTGATTGTAAAAAGCGTATAGAAATGTAAGCTTTAGCGCAACTTCTGCCAGGAAGACTCTAATGCTATGTCACCTATTACGTATAGATCTAACCAATGCTAATCTAACACTTGGATTACATAACATCGTTGCTTACTCTATGTTTGCGTTCGCAGTTGATGCCGCCGACATTCATCCACATCCTCCCTACCACCACCAGGATGGTCCCTGTCCATTAATCCGGGGGTTAGCTGCGCCCCTGTCTTTATCTTCAGGTAGGAAGTGCAAGAATCTGCGAACCTCCTGATGCGAGCTACGGACGGGGCCTACGCCAAATAACTTTATCATATAATATCTTTCTACCTTTCATTTGTCAGTTGTTTAATGAATGTTCATTGTTTTGTCATCTTGTCTCCAAAGTCTTTCAGGTAGAACCTATTTTCAGTGGACGAGTAGACTTTTGGGTATTTGGTGCGGAGCCTACCCAGACTGATCTTAAAGAAATCACTCTTTTATGAGTCAGCTATACTTTGTACGAGTTCGAACAATGTGAATCGAGCAAAAACCTGTAAAAAGCAATGATGAAGCCCCACTACTCACCACACCTCTAAACCTAACCATCACTGGCGCAAAGGCAGAGTTGGTACAAATTCATATTTATCCGTCGCCTCATAAACTAGTAACTATAAAAGCCATGAGATTCTGTTGGAATCCACAGTGTATGTTTGAAAGTTTCTGGACCAGCTAATATAAACGATTGAGATGTGTTAGGTTCTTCATGATGAAACATTACTTGCGCTAATGTTTAGACTAGCTAAAGCAACATATTTGCCAACATGTGTCGCAAGCGCTTAGCTCATCTCTTTGGCTCAATCTTTTGGCTCTTTGCTTCAAATGTTCAGGACTTGATTGGGTGGTCTTTCGTTTGCTCTTTTTAATAGTGTTGATAGACCAATAAGATTAACTTTCTGGCTAAGCTATTTAAAAGAAAAGTTCATCTGAAACTGAAAATTATTTCATCATTTACTCCTGCTCATGTCATTCTTCTTCAGAACACAAAAGAAGATATTTTCAAGTGCGTTGATAACTAAATAACGTTGGCCTTCATTGAATTCCATTGTATGAACACCAAACCACGGAGACATTTCTCAAAATATCTTCATTAATGTTAAACAGAGACACAGCTTTTAAATGACGTGAGGGTGTTTTTGGGTTAACTGTCTCTTTAAGAGGCCTGGTGAAGACATGCCGGCATTCAAACCCAAGTCGAGGGTTCAGGTTAATGTAACGTTAAAACAGATTTGACTTGTTTGAGACCGGAACTGACCTTCCTTGACTTTAATTGGGTTTAGTTAAGAGACATGAGGTAAAAAGTCAACTGAAGTTTCCTTGACGGCAGAAGTAAACTAACAGAGGTATCTTTGTGTTATTGGTACACAAACTGTTTTTAAGCGATTGATTTTCCAGCCGTGTCAGCATAATTTGTGGTCGTTTCAAAGGCAACGGTATGGTATTGAAATGCGTAGACTGTTATTTATATCATGGCACAGAGCAGTCATAGTGTTTATTCTTACAACCTCACATTCTATTTCCTGTGTGTGTGAATGATGCACCAAAAAGCATTAAAAACTGACGACGAGAGGATTATAAACTATGTGTTGGTTTCACTAATAAAAATTAACCATGGTTTTACTACAGTAATCATAGTTTAACTGTAGTAAAACCATAGCCACAAATTGACTATTGTCTCTTTACAATAACCATCATTTAAACATGACATTTGTAGTTTAAATGTGGTACAATAAATTGTAATCAATCAGCAAAAAAAAACAATAATTAGGGATGTAACAATTCACTCAGCTCACGATGCAATTCACCATTCTGATCTCACAATGCGTTTTTATTTAAGGAAAAATACAGAATGAGTTTAGGCAAATTAAAAATGAACAATGACCCTTTCATTATTTCTAAAATGCTGCACATTTCTTTGTAACATAAAATATATATTTTATGTCAAATATCAAAAATAACCAACAACAAAACTTTTGCAGTTTTAAAACAAATTCCGAATCAAATAAAAAATTCATATTACAAAAGTCTCCTGGGTTGCCACAGTGTTTCATGCATTCTGTCTTCTTTACAATGTTAAACGTGTTGTCTTCTCCTTCTTGACAAGGTCAACTTGTCAAAAAACTAGTTGGACATATGACTTGATACATTCCCCCAGCGTTCGTAGAGGTTTCGGAAAGTTTCCTTTCGAACATGAAAATCAGTTTCGTAACATCTTTTCTTAGGCCATTATTGGATAATTCTCCAGGAAAAGCACACCGACACGGCAACCATGAAGAACAGGAGAAGGAGCATGCGCATACGCCAACCAGCCGGAGCAAGAGAGAGAGAGAGTACTGCGTTCACGAAATTCAGCTGTGTTTGTTGGTTCACCGTATTTCGGTAATGAATTTTGAACACTGGATTTGGAAATCGTTTGAAATTGATAGATGGAGCGGTCCTGGCAGTAAAAGATGCCGGTCATGAACCACACACGGTAAGTGAAACTGAGTCATATGTCTGTGTTTTATTGGCAATGGGTGCGCACCTGCTTCGGTCCTGCCCCCACCCCATAAATGTGCATGAGGTTGTGTGTTTCGGAAATAATCGAACAGCTGTATCTGTCTTTTATAAAGGTAATCAAACTAAATGCTCTTCGAAGATACGAAGTATGCAATACTACTCCATAGATACTCAAGATTAATATGAGATTTGCAGGAAATTTTATCTTTAATATAAACAAACGAAGACTTTGTATGTGCTTTACCTAACTTCTCCTTTTTTAAGAAATATCAGCATATCCACGTTTACCAAGTTTGCAAGAAAATATGTACTGCGATTCTTTTAATGTCCCAACCGACTTGAATCACCACATATTATTTATTAATCTACCTAATCTTTGCCCTTACAAAACACAAATTAAGGTGAATAAACTGGAAAATATAATGCAATATATGAAATTATACATTTTCACATATTGAAACCAAGTGCTTATATTTTTCAATATATGAAAAGCGTGTATCCTTGAATGTATTATATTATTGAAATATATCAACACTGTATTATTCTACATAAAAGTTACATTTATTTGAAATGATTTAATACACATTAACAGCTATTATATAGAACAATGTATTTCTCTGCATGGGAGTAACAAATTGTGGTTGCTAGGGAGCTATGCTTAGTTGCTAAAGTAATATGTCTTTGATGATGATAAAGGCCAATGTGTTTCTATTTTGTTGCGAAAGTTTTCCAAATGGTTGTAACATATTGCTATTTGGTTGCGAGGGTGTTTCTAAGTGGATTTAAGGTTCCACTATAGGGTCGCACTAGCATGCACCACCTACACTTTCTTGTACAATGTAATATAAAATGTTCATGTTGTGTTTATAAGACGGTGATTTACAAGCTTGCAACATCACTGAACAGCTGGTATCCAGAATTTGTGTTTCTTTTCTGTGCTCTTCACATTTTTCTTTTTATTACGCATCCCATAATCACATTCACCAAGTCATTGTTTATAAATGTGTAAACACTTTTCCACTAATGAAAACCTTTTGTGGGAGCAACCAGTGCTTTTTCTGATCACGCATTTCCATATTATGCAATTACACGAAACAAACCCTGCATGCAACTGATCACAAACACCACTTTAGATCATTTTAAAGCGTTCATTTTTACAAGCAAAACATCTAAAATTCTGATGATATTAATTGTAGCTTATCCTCAGACAGACGTGCAACATGAGAGTATGAATCAGCAGAGATATCCACCACTAATGCATTGACAGGATTGTATGGGTTTAGCTGAGAGATGCTCCTGTCTCCATCTGATCTTATTATGACAAACAGCGTCTGGTGTTTAGGAAGCGAGCGGCGCACGAGCTCCGGGATACACCGCGGTTTTGTGGCTACGACAATGTTTGCATGCCATGCAATTTTCTGAATGCGCTGTATGCCAGGGAACCTGACATTGTTAACTTTGTGTGGTTAAGTATCCCAAAGTTTGGAGTCTGCACATCTGTTTCTAAGTTTAAATTCAGGTTAAGGCGTCCTATTCCATTGGGAAGGAATCAGACACAACACTCACCAAAGCTGATCATGTTGGCTTCTTGAAGCACCCACGAGTTGCCTTAAGGGACAGTCTCGATGGAAAGCGGTTGTTTTCTAGAGTATTCCAGAAGGAAAAGACGCTGGTCAGTTCAACATGATACAGGTCCGCAGCTAAACAAGTCCCTCTTGTGTGTTTGGAGAATTTTTTCCTCCCTCCATCCGTCTCAGCCTCTCTCGCTTAGAGTGCTGCCAGAGGCTGTCTGAAAGCTAAGAGGAGTATTTGTAACTGCCGCCTACCCTCCCTTTCTAGCAGCCCGCTGAACACAAGCGCCGTCTCATAGAGCTTACCACCAAATCACAGCCCCCTTCCTGTCAGAGTGAGAGAGTGAGAGAGAGAGAGAGAGAGAGAGAGAGAGACACTTTCTGCATCCCTAAGTGACCTAAGACCTACTCAACTGGGCAGATACCAGACACTTTGGATAAAAGCGTCTGCTAAATGACTGAATGTAATACCAGAAATGTTAACAATTCAGACTTAATTATTGCACTGAATTGATTTTTGAGCTTTTGTTTAACTCTCATCTGAGTCTCAGATGTCAGGGTTTGACAAGGCAGAAGAAACCAGATGCAGGCAGACGGTGATGACAGGTAAACCAAGGTTTTATTTTAAAACAAAACAGAAACAAAATATAAGCCCACGATGGGGGGTGACAAAGACAAGACTAAATAATATATAAAACGACAAGAACGAAAAGACTTCCACGAGGGGGCAAAAACTAAATCAAAACAAACCGAAAAAAAGTCACAAAACAACAGCCAAGGTCAGGTATTCACAGATAAGATATGCACAGGTAAGTCAAGACATGACACGGAACAATACCAACAAAGTACAGGTACAATGAACAAGCACAGGACAATGAACACAAGGATGTTTTAAAGGGAGACAGACAAAGGATAATTAACAATGGCCAGGTGTGGGTAATGAAGCACTAATGGGAAGGTAACAAGGAAACGAGATGGCGGGAACAGAGACGTGGACCGGAGAGAGAGTATAGAAGAGCGCTAGGAAAACTATCGCGCTCTCTCTCCACACAAAACCTAAGGCTATGGCATGGCTCCGCCCCAAGACCAAGAATAGATATGACAAGATGGCGGAACCATTACATAAGCCCCCCCCCCATTAAAGAACACCTCCAGGTGTTCATCAAGGGGAAGACTAACAAGACAAGACAGACTGGGAACTCGACCATACAAGGCAAAACATGACAAACAACATTAAGGGCAAACAAGAGTACATGACAATAGAGTTGGGGTGTGACAACAAAAACAACAAACAAGGGAGGAGGGGCGGGGGCAAACAAGAGTACATGGGAGGTTCAGAGGAGTTTTGGCGAGGTGGGGGCGGGACAGTCTTAGCCCTGGGTGGCACTCGGGAGCGTAGCCCCGGAGGGCTTTACAGGAGGAGTTTTAGGAGGAGGAGTCTTGGTTCTCGGCTCGAATTCCGGGTTGGACCCCGGCTGGAATGCCGGACTGGACCCCGGCTGGAATGCAGGACTGGACCCGGCTGGAATGCCTGATTGGACACAGACTGGAAGGCTTGCTGGAAGGCCGGCTGGCACACGGACTTGATCTCCGGCTGGCACACAGACTGGACCGGCGGCTGGGCAGCCCACTCTGGCGACTGGGCAGCGCTCTTTGGCGGCCGGGCAGCACTCTTTGGCGGCTGTACAGGACTCGGGACCGCCGTACAGGACTCGGGACCGCCAGACTCGGGACCACCGGTTGCTGGACCGGACTGTGTGCTGTTTGCTGGACAGGACTGGGTGCCGTTTGCTGGACAGGACTGGGTGCCGGTTGCTGGACAGGACTGGGTGCCGGTTGCTGGACCAGACTGTGTGCCGGTTGCTGGACCGGACTGTGTGCCGGTTGCTGGACCGGACTGGGTGCCACCAGACTCGGAACAACCGGGCCGGCTGCAGAGAAGCAGTGGGGGGCATGACGATCTCCGCGGTGGAGGAGTCGGACAGGGAATCTCGAGACTCCCTTCGTCCATACCTGCCACGGAGACCAGTCGGTGGTGGCGAGGCAGCTACCTCCTCCTCTGCGGCATCCAGGAACCCATCCACATAGGTCCCCAGGTTGTCATTACCTTGCTAGATACCTCCTGGCGGGATCGCAGACAGTTTATACTGCCTATTGGGTTTCTTGATGGCTCGTTCATTCTGTCAGGGTTTGACAAGGCAGAAGAACCCGGATGCAGGCAGACGGTGATGACGGGTAAACAATGGGTTTTATTTTAACACAAAACAGGAACAAAATAAAAGCCCACGATGGGGGGTGACAAAGACAAGACTAAATAATATATAAAACGACAAAAACGTAAAGACTTCCCACGAGGGGGCAAAAACTAAATCTTAAACAAATTGACAACACGTCACAAAACAACAGGCAAGGTAAGGTATTCACAGATAAGATATGCACGGGTAAGGCAAGACACGACACGATACAATACCAACAAGGTACAATGAACGAGCACATGACAATGAACACGAGGATGTTTTAAAGGGAGACAGACAAAGGATAATTAACAAGGGCCAGGTGTGGGTACTGAAACACTAATGGGAAGGAAACGAGATGGCGGGAACAGAGACGGGACCGGAGAGAGAGTCTAGAAGAGTGCTAGGTAAACCATCGCTCTCTGTCCACACGAAACCTAAGGCTATGCCATGGCTTCATCCCAAGATCAAGAATAGACATGACAAGATGGCAGAACCACGACACTCAGATATTTCTCCTGAGAGAGGGAGGCAGAAATCTCACAAATGTCTCTGTAAGAGTATCAGAACACAACAAAATCGCCAATGTTAAAAAAGGTCAAATTACTGCAACTCTCACAGTGTATATGATATCATATAGTGTATATTATACTGTATATACACTATGAGTGTTGTTTTGACCTTTCTTAACACTTGTAATTTTGTTGTGAAGAGATGTGATCAATGTGTCAAACTGAGCTCAGATTTGTTGCGTCTACAATCAAAAGTCAAGATCTCAATATGAACTTAAACATTTCTACCAAATTATTTTTCATTCATTCATTCAGAAAGTCTGCGCTGGTGTGCAGAATTGATCATGTATTGTTTTCTATGCAAACGTTCAGAAAGTGTATGATATAACATTTTCCTCTGAACCCATGCAAGTGTCAACAGGAACAAAGCATCTACTATATCTGATAAGTTGAAAAAAATCCGATCAACTCTTTTTAAACCGATCAACTCGGTTTAAAAAGTTTAAACCGATCAACTCTTTTCCAATGTTAAATTTGGTTCCAAGGAAGTTTTTCTTCATGTTTGAAGCGGGTTTCCATTTGACTTTTTTCATTTTTATTTTGCGTCAAAAGAGAACTGATGTGTAGACATTGAACAGCTTAAAATTAGTTCTAGAAACTTTTAGGAGTCTGCTAGCATATGAGATAATCACGTAATGACTCTTGTACTTACTTGATGAGTTTGTAGATCATCATTGGAAACCGGGACGCCGCTTGATATCACAAAAAATGACACCTATAGCCATGGGAAGAAATGGAGAGACCATTCCAAATATACATTAAATCAGCATTTCTAGATGTATTGTGGTCATTCCAGTCCAGTCTCTGTTAAATTTCAACAAAATCAAACCTCAGGAGTGACAAAGTCATCTAACAGAATGACAGCATGACAAGACATGAAAACTGTGTTATCACATCAAAAATCCAAATTACATGTAGAAATATGACTGTTGTACTGCTTAAAAGTGAATATGAAAGCTTTCTGTGCAGTATTTGAGGTTTGAAAACTTTATCAGTATCTTTATAGTATCTTTTCTGTAAATGTCACCTGTTTTTCCGGTTTTCACTTTCTGAAAATAAATGCAAATATTGTTATTAGTTTAAACAAAACCGAACACTTTACCTACCACTTTTTTTCTGCAGCTGTATATTTTACAGAACACAGGGTGAGTTTGTGGATTTCTGCCTGGATTGTGTATTTGCACAGGGATTTCTGTTTATCCAGTGAAAAGTACACTGAACTGCACACAGAGGCTTGATTCAGGGCAGACGTGTGTGTGTACACTGAGAGGTCCTCTGTGCTCTCATGCCTGTGCTTAATTATGACTAAATTACTGAAGTTTACTGAGCACCAGTCCAGTATGCCCAGTAAAACACGCACACACACGCACACACACACACACACACACACACAGTGTGGTAAAGACAAAGAACTCCTTCAGCACCTACACACGCTTATCATTCCTGTATTGTGATTGAAGAAGCATAAACTCACATTCAGCATTTAAACATAAAACTGAAGATTTCACACATGAAACGCTGAGATTTTTACTGCATTTGCATTTCATGAAAATAAAAGCCAGTGCACGAAAGCAGCAAAGGAATATATTTATAAACGTAAATGTCCCAATTTCAGCATTATAACCAAACCTATGAAAACATCCTAGTTTATTAATCTTGCTAATGCACTGTAAAAACAAGGTTGTTGCCTTTCATTTTTAAGTATAACCAAATCGACTATCGATGAATTTCTGTAACTTATTAAAAAAAAGGTATATTTTGATTACTAAAACTTATTGATATGACTTAATGATCACATCAGTGTTGGATCATAATATACGATACAAATTTAATGTTTTACATTTTCTAATGTAACTAATGTAAATTAAGCAAATCCAAGCCAAATCCTAAAACCCACCATTTTACAAATCTTGCATAAAAATTATGTCACAGTAAAGTGAAGTAAAGTTTTTGGCGACCTCTCCTAACAGAGAGCAGTATTACCTGTGTTTCTGCTGCGCAGTATATCCAAGGAATTGACTCGTAGCCTGTTATTGCCACCTAGTGGCCATCCACCATAACACATTTTGTACCACTAAGAAAGACGCTGGGTGTGTTTAGAATAACATTGCTATACTATAATTTACACCATTTCTGGCCGCAGTGTCCATATTCTTTGCATGCTTTCAATATTGCACCACATTAAATCATCCATGCCCCTCTAGCACAACCAAAAAGTATTGCATTTTTAAAAGCATTTATTTGTGAAATGTAATGCATGTGCTTTCATTCATTAAAATAAATGTCACATTGTTGTAATGCAATCACATTCGCTCATGTCTTAATATACACATTTTACTCCACTGCATTTCATGTTGTTTATAACCTTTATCAGAGTTAAAAAAAGTCTAGTACTTTCTTGATTAAAAAAATAAAATGATATCGTCATTTACTCTCTTCTCGAATCAAACCCATATGACTGTCTTTCTTCTGCAGAACAGAAGATATTTTGAAGAATGTTGGTAACTGAATAACGGCAGTGCCCATTGTCTTGGATTGGTTAGTGTCTAGAAATAGAAGTGAATGGGTACTGCCACTATCATTTTTAGTAGTTGTTCACAAAAAAGTTTCCTTCTGTTAAAGAAAGAACTAGACTAGTATTAGATAGTAATCATGGAAAATCCAACCATCCATCCATCTTTTTCCGCTTCATCCTGGGCTGGGTCGCGGGGCAGCAGTCTAAGCAGGGATGCCCAGACTTCTCTCTCCCTAGACACTTCCTCCAGCTCTTCCGGGGGGACACTGAGGCGTTCCCAGGCCAGCCGGGAGACATAGTCCCTCCAGAGTGTCCTAGGTCTTTCCCGGGGTCTCCTCCCGGTGGGACATGCCCGGAACACCTTCCCGGGAAGGCGTCCAGGGGGCATCCGGAAAAGATGCCCGAGCCACCTCAGCTTGCCCCTCTCGATGTGGAGGAGCAGCAGCTCTATTCTGAGCTCCTCCCGAGTGACCGATGTCGCGAGGGACACAGTCGAATGCCTTCTCCAAATCCACAAAACACATGTGGATTGGTTGGGCAAACTCCCATGAACCCTCCAGCACCCTTGAGAGGGTATAGAGCTGGTCCAGTGTTCCACGACCGGGATGAAAACCACACTGTTCCTCCTGAATCTGAGGTTCTACCATCGGCCGGATTCTCCTCTCCAGTACTCTGGCATAGACTTTCCCGGGGAGGCTGAGAAGTGTGATCCCCGATAGTTGGAGCACACCCTCCGGTCCCCCTTCTTAAAAAGAGGGACCACCACCCCGGTCTGCCAGTCCAAAGGCACTGTCCCCGACCGCCACGAGGTGCTGCAGAGGCGTGTCAGCCAAGAATGCCCCACAACATCCAGAGACTTGAGGTACTCAGGGCCGATCTCATCCACCCACGGTGCCCTGCCACCAAGGAGTTTCTTGACTACCTCGTTGACTTCAGCCCGGGTGATGGACGAGTCCGCCTCCGAGCCCTCAGCCTCTGCTTCCTCAATGGAAGACGTGACAGCGGGATTGAGGAGATCCTTGAAATATTCCTTCCACCGCCAATGATATCCCCGGTCGAGGTCAACAGCTGCCCCCCTCCACTGTAAACAGCGTTGGTATGGCACTGCATCCCCCTCCTGAGGCGCCGGACTTTTTGCCAGAATCTCTTTGAGGCCGACACCGAACTCCTCCCAGGCTCAAGTTTTTGCCTCCTCAACCACCCGGGCTGCATTTCGCTTGGCCTGTCGGTACCCACAAGCCAGCCAGGCCCGATAGGACTCCTTCAGCTTGACGGCATCCCTTACTTCCAGTGTCCACCACCGGGTTCGGGGATTGCCGCCTCGACAGGCACTGGAGACCTTACGGCAACAGCTCTGAGTGGCCGCGTTGACAATAGAGGTGGAGAACATGGTCCACTTGTACTCAATATCTCCAGACTCCCTCGGAATCTGATCGAAGCTCTGCCGGAGGTGGAAGTTGAAGATCTTTCTGACAGGGGATTCGGCCAAATGTTCCCAACAGACCCTCACAGTGCGTTTGGGTCTGCCGAGTCTGTCCAGCTTCCTCCCCCGCCATTGGATCCAACTCACCACCAGGTGGTGATCAGTTGACGGCTCCGCCCCTCTCTTCACCCGAGTGTCCAAGACATACGGCCGGAGGTCAGATGAAACAACCACAAAGTCGATCATCGTCCTCCGGCCTAGGGTGTCCTGGTGCCATATGCACTGATGGACACCCTTATGCTTGAACATGGTGTTCGTTATGGACAAGCTGTAACTAGCACAGATGTCCAATAACAGAACACCACTCGGGTTCAGATCAGGGGGGCCGTTCCTCCCAATCATGCCCCTCCAGGTGTCACTGTCGCTGCCTACGTGGGCGTTGAAGTCCCCCAGCAGAACGATGGAGTCCCCAGTCGGAGCACTTTCCAGCACCCCTCCCAGAGTCTCTAAGAAGGCCGGGTACTCTACACTGCCGTTTGGCCCATAAGCGCACACGACAGTGAGAGACCTATCCCCGACCCGTAGGCGCAGGGAAGCGACCCTCTCGTTCACCGGGGTGAACTCCAACAGATGGCGGCTGAGCTGGGGGGCTATAAGCAAACCCACACTAGCCCGCCGCCTCTCACCATGGGCAACTCCGAGTGGTGAAGAGTCCATCCTCTCTCGAGGAGTGTGGTTCCAGAGCCCAAGCTGTCCATAGAGGTGATCCCAACTACCTCTAGTCGGAATCTCTGAACCTCACGCACAATCTCAGGCTCTTTCCCCGCCAGAGAGGTGACGTTCCATGTCTCTAGAGTTAGATTCCACGTCCAGGGATCGGGTTGTTGAGCCCCCCGCCTTCGACTGCCGCACGATCCACTTAGCACCTGCCCCTTATGGTCCCTCCTGCAGGTTGTGGGTCCACGGGAGGGTTCATGGAATTTTTTTTATGAAATGTAGTGGAGTAAAAATTACGATACATACTTAATTATATTTAAATTAAAAAGTACAATCACTCTGATAAACAACAGATAGCCCTACTTGAAAATGTACTTGAGCAGAGTAAAAACACTTCAGAACTGTATACAGCTGGTGCGTGTGTGTGAGAGATAGAGAGATAGAGATAGAGATAGAGAGAGAGAGAGAGAGAGAGAGAGAGAGAGAGAGAGAGAGAGAGAGAGAGAGAGGAAATGTACCCCACCTCACAGGGGGAGAGACAGAGACCGTGCCAAGAGGAAGACATTGCACTCTGGCTGCCCTGCTGAAAAAACACCATTCCCTCAATCACCCCTCCTACTCTGAATACCACTTACATGTAGTATTTTTAAACATAAACAGATACAGTCAAAGATCCAAAGTATGAAATGCAGGGGCATCTAGTGGTGAGTTTCAGAATTGCAACCAACGGATCACTCCAACCCTCCTTTCCAAGCACTACATTGGTTGACACTTCTTTGCTGAAAGAGATAACAGATTTACAAAACGCGCTTTGTAGAGCAGTTTGTCCATTTCAACAACATCACAAATTCAATCTAAGTGGATAGAAATAGCTCGTTCTGAGATTACAAAAACATAACGCTTCATTATGTATGGTCTTTATACACCTCTGAACATATATTATTTATAATATATTATTCATAATATTATATTGCATTTCTGTCCATAGATCCTTCAAAGAATACACAGGCATTGTGCTGTACTACAGAAATGCAGGTAAATGAAGCGATAAATAAACATAATATGAACCTATGAGTAAAATAACTATAAATTATCTGAACCTATGAATAAAATGAAGACAGTGATTTTGTTGGTCCATTACTGTGCAATGGATCTGTCCATTCATGTTGCATTTCTTCTTTCGGAATATATATCGCATTTCGGTAATGCTTGCTTGAACGGGACAGAAATGTAAGTACAATATTTCCGCATTGCTTTGATTTTCCTAAGTGTCCTGACAGTCTGTGTTGGGAGAAAAGTGAAAACTCTGGCCAGTAGTAAATCATGTGATCATGCGTCAATAGACGTAAACTTCCTCTCACACCTGCCATAACACACGGCCCACGCTTCTCTCTTTATTCGTTTCATTATTCAACAGAAGACAAGAACCATTTCTTTCTTATTGCACAATTCACTGCACTGTGTAAGTGAACACATGCCTTTTTGTTGAACTTGCACGGGGATGACATCATTCCGTCTGAATGTTCCCACAGGACAGACGTGTTACTCGTTCCTATTAGAAGCTTCGAAAATCGGAAGGTACGAAGATGGATTATGGCACGGATGCAGTCAATTAGTCAACAGTCCGTGGGGCTTTAGAATCACACGGTTTAATAAACAAAGGGTTTAAAAAGTCTCTATATAACATGGCCAAAATTCCTTGGTCAGACCGGTTGCTGAAACTGAATTGCAGGCATGCGTGTAAGCTGTAAACAGAAGCGAACACAACTCATCACACATCAACGTTTGGCAGCTTGCAGTTCAGCGAACGAAAACATCTTGTTCCCAGACGTTATTACACAAAGAATTACAGAAAAGCTTTCTCTACTGTCAGCCTCCCAGGTGGTGCTGCTCTATTTCAGGACAATAGGAAGGTAACGCCCCACCTGACCTTCACTTCACAACCAGAAGAGACAATAGCAGGCCATGGGTTGGGTCTGCTGAGCCGAGGATGAAGGTTTGACTGCACATTCTTTCCAAACACAGAGAACGACACACATACGGGCTGGAAATATAAGGCATAAAGCAGTTTGTGGATGGGAGATCGTGGTCAGTAAATCTACTGTTCCAAGGTCAGCCAAAAGGGAAGGAGGAGGGATTTCTGCTCTCCCGTCTCTCGGAGGAATTCAGGGTGATGGACGATGAATATTCAGGGCAGATGTCAAGCTAACCGCTGGCACAGGATAACGTATCCTCTCTGCAGTTTCGCACCAATATTACAGGGTAACACCTTGACCCATGCATTTTTGAAATTCCAGGATGAGGAATATTTGCTCACACACAATTTTGCTGGTGAAAATTGCTGGTTATTTTACTTTAAAAAAAATGTTAATGTCCCAGTCAAATCCCTTTTCAAATATGCATTTTACAAAAACACGTTTATTAGAAAATCCCAAAAGCTATAGACCCACCCCAAAACCTGACGTCACAGACCATACCAAAACATACATATAAAATGGCATGAATTCATACAAAATAAAAAGTTACGAACTGCTGTGGGATATTGATGATGTACAGCAGTTATAAACCCGACTCTTTATAACTTTCGTAAACGAACCGGTGTTTCAATATTTACCAACTGCAGTTCAGACTCAGTGAGTGACTGAAAGTGAAACATGACCTTCATGATGGCAGTAGCAGTAGCACAATAACCTAAACACCTGCCATAGGTGTGTCCATTATACTATACGACATCTGATCCCATTGGGATCACATCACACAAGACTGACACTTGGCCTTGCTACCAAGACACATCACTTCTAATCAAGAGTAAAGATACCCAAATACTTACAACATGAACTGTATAGGTTGAACCTTTGAGACGTTGATATATCTGCCAAATGCAAAAAATGTATACGTGGAAATGCAATTTGAGGCTCATAAACCCAAATGGGCAGAGGTTTTGTCGGATAAACGGGCCATTCCAAAATTTAATTTAATCATCATTTCTAGATGTATTGATGTCATTCCAGACCAGTTTCTGTTGAATTCAAACCTCACGAGTGACACAAAGTCATCCAACAGCAATGTGAAAGACTGACATCATGACAAGACACATGACAACTCTGATCAACAGCCAGATTATCACATAAAAATTACGTTTGAACTTTTCCTGAATACATGTAGAAATTTTACGGTTGTATTAAAAGTGAACGTTGCAGTATTTGAGGTATGAAAAAATACGGAGCATCTTTTCTGTTATTTTCACCTGTTCTCTGGTATTCTGCAAACAAATGCAAATAAAAACAATATTTTGTGAGAAATTTTGTTCATAGTTCACATAACGAAGCAAAAATTATCGTCTTACCTAAACAAAATAGTGGTAATCATTTATATATGGTCTCAAAAACAAATTCACGGCTATTCTATTGCTTAAAACTTATAAAAAAGCAGCTGTTTTCCAGAAAAGAAAATAAGAAAAGGTTAAGGCGATGGATGGTCCACTAGCACATAACAAAGGTAACAACAAAACAAACAAAGATTTGTCATGGGCATCAAGAAAACTGGGGACATGTAAATTTCACAACAGATTTTGAGGTATACATACCATTATCTTCACGACAACCAACTGATGAGGTTTATCTATTAATCATGAGCTCAGTGTCATTCTACACTCTAGTCTCAAATGAGTAACAGCATCGAGGTTTAAGGTTTGGGAAGCAAGGCGTAAATATCACCAAAAACAGTTTGATAGAAAATTGAAGGGCATTGAAACACATTTACGAATTTATTCCAGGGTATATTATGAACAACCCTTAGTTATTCAACTATGCTAGAGACATGAACGATACCTTAGCATGTTTTGTATACAAATTCATCCAAAATAGCCATCAACTCGCATTGCCATGAGGTTGGGTTGATTTTGCCCAAAAACATCGGCACAATGCTAGAGATCTACAGATATTCTCTAAGTCTAGCTGTAGTCCATCTCCATTTCTATAACATCATCAATACCGTCTGTGTTTTTGAGTTTACATTAATAATAATGAAAGTGTAACAGGACACTGGATAAGTGGGGGTGAAGACAGACCCTTACAGAGGAAGAGGAGTCACTTGCATCACAGGACAGGGAAGTGCGTCAGCTTCTCTCTTTTTAGCAGGAAATGGGCGAAACCTGGGACGAAATTATTACTCCAACATTTTGTGCTGTGTAGGAAGTGTCTCCTGATAGCAAAAGCTTCCTGTTGTGCTTTTTTGTTTTTTAGCACGAACAGACTGAGGTGCCATTAGGCTTGTCTGATTAGGTAATGGGTGAATATTAAGAAAACATGTCCCGGTCACATTTCGCACACACAAATACAATTACAATTTTAACGATATCAATTCATGAATCATGCATTGAAAGAATTTCCATTGTGACATTTTCTCCTGCAATTATCCTTATTCTTAGCACTGTAATAAGCAACAAACAGAGCATGTTTGTCATTATTAATCAATGGGACTGCTCATTATTTTAATGTGGTATTTTCTGTACAGTAAACTGAAATTGAAAAATATATTATTGTAAAGAGAGCTAATTTGGAGTTTTTTTTTAATATTTATTCACCCTCTTGTTTTTTAAAACCTGTTTTTGACTTTTTATTCTATGGAAAGCTCTGTTGAGAAACTTCTTGGCAGTTTTTGTGTCAATGGGCTCCAAAGTAGTTACCAGCATCTTCTTTTGTGTTCTGCAGAAGAAGGAAAGCCACACTGGTTTGGGATGACGTGAGGATGAATAAACGATGAAAGAATGTTAATTTTTGGCATTTTCTCATTTCTTTCTGGTTAGTTTTGACAGGGACACGATCTTCACATTTTCAAGAACAGCTAAAATATCTTATAAGAGATTTTGAGACTGTCCTCGATATGATTACGAACCGACACTTAATATTTCAAACACTGCTTTGCTGAAGCTCTGTAATAGAAAATGCTAGCGTGTCTCACATTAATAAATTAATAAATGTGGTGTAGTGTACAGGAAATGTGTGGGATAAACCTCAACACGCTGATGCTGTTCCCTGTGTGGCCGACTACAGAGATAAACATTCCAACCTTCAAACACACCGAGTCTGGAGATGAAGGTAGCAGGAGGCTTATCGAGGTGTAGGATAACAAATGGAACACATCAGGAAAGAGTTGAGGTAGTTTTAGACACACCCATATGTCTGTAGTTAATGACTATGTATTTAACAAGT
Source organism: Triplophysa dalaica (assembly GCF_015846415.1). NCBI lineage: Eukaryota > Metazoa > Chordata > Actinopteri > Cypriniformes > Nemacheilidae > Triplophysa > Triplophysa dalaica. The sequence continues at coordinate 32,989,831 of NC_079542.1, forward strand.
CCTTCACTAAAATGTGGCCTTTGCAACATAACGTCAATTTACAATAAGCCAAACAAATGATTTATTTTCAGCGAGTTCTAGGATGTGTTCCTTACGACACATTAATCAGCAATGTAAATGTAAAGTCAAGTATTTAATCTTTTGGACTGAGATGACATTTATGAGAATCAACATTTTAATAAGTTGAAATAAATACTCCAGTACATGCATGATAAAACATAATGGGGTGGGCAAAGAAAAAAACTAAACACAGCACATTAAAATATAATTGTAAGTCTTGTAAATAGTGTAAAACCCAAGGCACACACTCACAGCAGCTTTTACTCATTACAAACTCACACGCGGCACACAAACTCTGTATTTCTCTCAATGACATCCATTCAGCAAAGCACTGAGGTAAACTTTCAGTTTAAGTTTTACTGAGGCTTCGGTTTCAATTACCACTTTTTAACCACCAGAGGAATTTTGACAGTTGTCAGTTTTCGCAAATTTAGCAAACATCCTAATCAAATGAAAACCCTACAAACATCACCTCTGACCTCAACCTGAGTGAAGCCGACTGCCATGAAACGTTATTTTTGATAAACTGTACATTTATTCAACTGGGTCAGACTACCACATGGATAAACCTGATTAGACTTTGGTTCTTCGAATAACGTGCCGAGGGGCTGCTCTTATGTGTGTGTTAATTCACAGAATGAGAGTTCACTGGCGGTAGAGTTCTGGGTGAGGATCGTTCCCTTAGTGCCTGAGACAGGAGTGTGCATCCCTCCGAAACGGCGCAAGCGGAGTTCCGCAGCCGCTCCCGGTAGATGGGCATCTGGGAGCTGCTCTCGGGATGCTGAGCGATATCCCTGAGGCCCTGGGTGAGGAGCACGCAGGCCGACACGACGCTCATGGCGCCGCCCAGCACGGCCGTCTGAACCCCCTTGCCCTCGGGAGTTATGAGGGCGGCTTTGCCGAGGAACTGCGGTTCGGTGGCAAAGCCCACCAAGGCATGCACGGCCTGCACAAGCGGTCCGCTGAATAGGACGCAGCGGTTGCGGGTGAGCTCGTTGGGACAGGCCTTGACCTCCCTCACGCACGCCAGGAGAGCTGTGGCGCTGGTGCTCATGCACTTGACACTGGCTTTGAACTGCTCCTTTGCAAACTTGTCCTTGGATTTATCACTGGCCATCGAGGAGGCGTCCGTAAGCGTAGTGAGGTTCTTCAGGACGTTCTGCGACACCTCCAGGAGGAGGTGCGGGGTCAGGTCAGCCATAGTTGTCAGGCGGAGAACGTTGCAGTTCTGCTCCACTTCGTGCCGGCAGCGGGTGACTTTGTAGCGGTCCACCAGCCCGGCGACGGCGGCTTGCGAGCCCTGGGTCTCCACGGCAGCCAAGTACGCCGCGTGCGCCGAGTACTCCGTCAGCGAGACCACCAGGTTCCCCATCTCCACCAGCCGGTCCCCGACCTCCACAAACTTCCCCATGTTGAGCTGGCTCTGAATGTCGTGGACGATGATGGAAAGCTCTTTGGTTCTGGCGATCACGGTGTCGCGGCATTTCTCGAAAGTCTCGGCTACTGGCATGCCGTCAGCATGGACCACTGGCCTTGTCTCGCTGGACAGCAGAAGCAGGTCCGCCACCAGCTGCATTTTGCTTTTGCATGCGTCACAGAGGGATGAGAGTCTTTTCCTTTGTTGCAAGCTGCCACTAAGGGTGTTGGTAGGAACGTCGCAATCCGATTTTCCCGAGCCACTACTAGCCATAATAGGGTGGTCGCACTTTTTCTAAATAAGGATGAGACACTTGGATTGTGCGAACACTTATGGCATTTTCTTCCGTTTAAAACAAGGTTTCTATAAATTGAAAACTGGCCATAGAGTGTGCTGTAAAGTCCTTCAGAAAACAAAGTCCACCATCAGCTCACACGGGACACAAAATTCTTTGAGTAAACATTTGCAAAACAACATGAAACTTCACTTGATGCACCCGTGAGCACCTGGCTTCTTAGATAACGAAATGAAACAAAACAAAAACTTTATATATTTGGATATTTTTAAGCATTTGTGGGAAAACAGAGGCTCGGGAGAGTGATAATTAAATATCCCTTCAGTTTACAAACTCAGAATCGTCCGAAGTTTAAATAATCCGGTTTAAAGGTGCACACCGCAAAAAATCCAATCAAATTCACAACTACCTTTTCAAAGGTACGCTACAGTCTGATCAGTTTCACAGGATGCTTCAATGTCGGTCCAACAATGAAACAAAATCCAAAACACTCTTTGAAAGGCTACTGCAGTGCCATGTGTACAATGATGCCCAAAAGTAGGCAAAGTGCAAGTTGACAGACTTGTATTTTACAAGTAACAGACTTCCAGAAGCCGCTTCTCTTTTTATTCCTTGAATCGCGGCATATGAATGAATGTCCTGAATGACGGTGACGATGAGTAAAGATCGAGGACGGAACCGACGCGACCCTCCGACCGAAGCGCGAGCGCTGACCGCGCGCCCCGCCACCTCTGCATCATCATCCCAGGACAGCTCCGAAGTCCACAAAACGCTCCCGAGCCGCTTTCAACGCTTTCTTTTTCGTACACGATCCCGCGTTCTTTGGGCGAGCTTAGATCCGTATGCATATCTATCGTCCGAAAGCCCCCTTCCGCAGAAACGCAACGGTCATCCGGTGACGGATAGTTTCGCTTTTGCTCGGCATTTTCCGCGCTCGACCAAAGCGTTTAACGTTTCCACGACCTCAGTAAAGATCTCGAGAGTCAGTTGTAGTCTCCCGCTACATCTTGCGTATCAGGAAGCGGCGGGAGGGTGTGGCTGAATAGCCTGTTAGCTTCCCTCAAACCCCGAGGCTTTTAAACACTCCACGACCATTATATCCGATCACGGAGCGCGTGCGGGACCCAAACGTCCTCCTTTACCTCACCCACCGTGTGTTTCCCTGCAGTAACGTCCGTGGGGTGTGAAGTTGTGCTCATTCCTCACCAGTCATCGCTTTCCGAGGCCGCGGCGCGAGACTCCACTACCGGTCTGAGGCGAAAGTTACACCCAAATAACAGCCGCTTCCAGAGGAGTCGCGCGAACAAACCCTCCTGCTTCCTCTCTTTGTTTAGCTTGTTTCCGTTGTAGTTTGCAGTTTGTCCTTCCCTGTGTGTCCAACAGGTACTCTCGCGTGTGGGTATTTACTACTTTCACGATGTTCGTCTTCAAAGCGGCATACATATAGCTGCGAATTTTTTGTTTAGCGGAAACGCCGGCTATGTTTTTTTTCCTTCTAAACTTACGTCTTAATTGTTTTATAAAGTTTGATTATATGCTTACAATTCGGGAGGTGTTAACGTTGACTTTAGGTGCTTGTATGCATAATGTTTGTCAATAAAAAATAATATATTGTCAGATGTTTATTTATTGCTGTCATTTTATCGTGTGATAAATTTCCTTTAGAATAAATTAACATGCTGTTAAAAAGGTTTTTGAAAGATTGCTATTTATTTGCATTACCATCATTTTACCATTAATGTTATGGTTGAATTATGGTTACTGTAGTTAAGCCATGGTTCATTTTAATAAATGTATATTAGAGTTTGTTATTATCGTGAGGGTTCTGTGTTTTCATTTTCAAATCAATCATCTGAGCACTGTTTTTCGCGAGATTTTTTCACCCTACCGCTCATGGGATTAAACATCATCTTTAAAACATCTGATTCATTATGGGAAGGGATTCACTTCTGTAAAGAGCTACGACGTAAACGCGCTAAAGTACTTCTCATTGGACAAAACGAGACAATGGGGGAGTGGCTTCACCGAAAACCTTCCCTCTCTGAACATGGTATTGGGTCACGTCAAATGTTTGCATTTACATGAAAAAACGACACTCACAAAATTATGTACAACATAAGAAACTTGTTTTACCCTTTGAGCTTATCTACCTCAGTGCCCGTTTTATAAATATGTGTTCAGTACGACGCTTTGATGTTAGCTTAATGTGTTTTGTCTGCATGTTTATTGAATAACAATAACAATGTTATAAAACGATGGGGTTAAAGAGAGCATTTGTATATAGTGCATAAAAGCTGAGCTGGGGGCTGAAGCCGCAAATACACCATGTCAGTTGTGCAGCTGCGTAGGGCACCGTGCCATTGGGTGGGGTGTCCAGAGAGAGGAAACCGTTCGGATTCTGTTAAATGAGCCTCAAACTTCATATGAGTCCCATGCACAAGCACTAGTACTTTATGAAAAAAAATTAGTGTGCACCGTTTTGCTACCTTCTGAATTAATGTAAAGTAAAACAGCCCTGTCATAAAGATTCTTTGTTTTAATTATGTGTTATTTAATTTATGAGAAGATGTTTAAACGTTTTTAAAATCTTGTAGTTGTTGAGATGCAAGTTATCATTTTGGATTAAATATCAATGTTATTTATGTTTTTTTTTTTTTGATATTTTGTAAATAAAATCATCCGTCTGGTGCTCCGCAAACTGCTTCCGTAAATTAAGAACGCCTCAGAAACCTTTTTTTCTTTTCTTTTATCCCCCTACACATACAACAACAACTTAAAACTTCACACACATTTATTTTTTAACTTTTAAAATGCGTTGAGCAGAAAGACACGCCCCTTATACCATGTGAGGCGGCGGAGGGTTTTATCCAATCAGCGAGCTCCGGGTTTAAAGATGGCGTCTCCCGTCAGCTGCAGAGCAGTAGCAGTGTTTCTTTTTCTTATTTTATTCATTTCGGTTCATTGCACAGATACTAAACCCAAGAAGAAGAAAGACATACGGGATTATAATGATGCTGATATGGCTAGACTGCTGGAGGAGTGGGAGGTAAGTTTAAAATGGACCAAAGCTCACTCACCGTTTCTTCCGTAGGGCAGCCAGGGGCTAGTTGTCACATGGGCTTTTACAATAACCAGTGAGGCACGAGCAGCAATACAATAAAGGTCAAATAAACAATTGGTTAAACTTGGGACACGCGTGTGTTTAACAAGGACACTACCCATGTGTTAATGTGTGGAACATGTCCGATCCGCTTACTCTTACTTAATTTTTAGGCATCTACATTTACAAAATACTGGTACTTGGTTAAAGGCTCTCGCGGTACTTTTATGTCATCCGCCTGTCGGATCTTTCGGCCCCGCATCGAGTTGAACAAGCCTTTTTTGTTGATATTACAAGTAAAAAAAGTCACATGACCATTCGTGCCATGTTTTGGCAGAACATTAGTAAAGATAGGATGTAAGGAATTCACATTAAGTAATGTGTTAACTGATGCCCCAAATGCAGGACGAGTAAGCGCAGTATGGAGATTTATTAGGAACAGTAACACAGACAATATACACTGAAGAGCACACAAAGGGTTTGTTGTACACCATCTCTTTCTCTCCTCGTCAGTGGGAGGGAGAGATTCCCCAAAGTCTCAGTCATCCTTATGTGGTGGAATGTGATTGGAGTAGAACAGTAAGGCTTCAGAAGTTTTATAGGAGCAAAGGTTGCCTTTAAAAGTGTTGTGTGCTTAAAAGTCCACAGATCATTTGCACATATATATATTTACTTGACTACAATTCACTAGTGTCACCCTTTTTTTAAAGACGCACAAACATATATATGAATCAATTGTTACCTATATATATTTGTGTATTTGAATCTGCAGTATTGCGCCAAAGACCTATGAGAAGTCTAACAAGCCTGAAGTGTCACGTCAACAGGGCATTGTGACAATGAATCATAGAAAGTTTTATCTTAATACATGTAAACATTGTGAAAATATGGCTTCCCACACCATTACAAAACTCGAAATGCTGGACAACGTAGATAGAAACAACTTTTGCAATTGCAAGCAGAAATTGCAACCAAAAACCCTGTTTTATTGGACTTGCATATTATGAGAAGAGAATTTTACTAGATGCATTCTTTGGCTCTCAATAACATGATAACGTTATTATTATCATATTTGATAATCTACTTGATTGCTTGACATCTGACTGTTTTGCTCATTGCAGAAAGATGATGACATTGAGGAAGGTGACTTGCCAGAACACAAAAGATCTCCTCCGCCCATTGACTTCTCTAAAATCGATGCATCCAAACCAGAGGATCTCCTGAAGATGTCCAAGAAAGGAAAGACGCTGATGGTATTTGCTTCAGTGTCAGGAAACCCGACAGAGAAGGAGACCGAGGAGATCACCAGCCTGTGGCAGGGCAGCCTCTTCAATGCCAACTTTGATATTCAGAGGTGAGGACATTAATGAAAGATATGTATAGGGGCCCTTACCTCATTATGGGATAGCCAAGATCAACTCTCAATTTTGAAGCTCTTGTGAATAAGCTGTTGCTTGTTTTCCCGTCAGGTTCGTGGTGGGATCTAACCGCGTCATCTTTATGCTGCGCGATGGGAGCTTTGCCTGGGAGGTTAAAGACTTCCTGATCGCTCAGGACCGCTGTGAGGACGTGACCGTGGAGGGACAGGTGTACCCTGGGAAAGCCGGAAAGAAAGATGACAAAGGAAAGGAGCAAAATGAGACTAAGAAAAAGGGGGACAAGAAAGCAGCCAACCGAGCTAATAAAAGCAAACAGGAGCTTTGACACGCGAGCCTCAAAGGCTCATCATAGACTAAAACCGTTTCGCTATAACAAGTGTTAACAGTGTACGTGATGAAAACTCAAATCATCTTTTGAAATCTTCTTTCTGAACTTATGTTGTGACTCACCTCATTTTTTCACAGTTACAATGTCATTGATTCAAAGAATAAACAACTTTTATATACACTCCTGCAGTGCATTTGTTATTTACCAAAAGAGTCCATGCTAATGTTCACCTGTGTCTTTTAAATTCAGAAAAATATGAATACACCAATCCCACAGAAAATCATTTTAAACCTTGCTAAAATACATCCATCTTTACATTTTTTTATGTATAATGAACATTTAAACTTTGTTAGATTAAAAACTAAATGTGATATTGTAAAGATAAAACGTTTGCGAACTTAAATAGTTGGCTACAATTGTTGGATGTGTAACCCTGACGACAAACATTTTCACCTCAGATGTTTTTGTACTGTGATAAATCATAAAAGACTACATGCATAAATGTTTCTCACTAGACTGGATGACCACATTCACAATGTCTCAGCTGAATGGCTTTTTGTCGTTTTATACAAGAAAGTATGTGTTCTGATTTCACTGTTTACATGAAAGCTTGCTGTGTAAAGCTGCAGTGCATCATTTGTAAAGAATTACAGAAATGATCAGATCAGAGGCCTCGTTTATGAAACGTGTGAATGCACATATTTGATTGTAGAGTGTGCTTACGCAAAAATCTGAGCAGAGTTTCATAAATGAGGCCCATATAGAGTCAGTCAGAAAAAGCCTCTGGCATAGAAATGAATTTAGTGTTGCTATTGCCCCAGTTCAAGAGCAATATTAAGCAGTAATGGAGCAATAAATCATCCTTTACTTCTCTGAACCACCACATGCCACGAAACTAGTAAACACAACCTTAAGAAAGCTGTTTCATATTGAATGAGAAATGAAGCACTGGAAATAAATAGAAAAGATCATCTCGACCATGATCTTCGATTCTTGTAGGCCCAGGTAATTCTGTGTGAGGATGTTTTTTGTGTGTATGTGACTTTTAGTGAAACACATTATAAACTCAATGAAATCAAACAGGAAAATTCTAAGTGTTTTACGAAGTGTTGCAGGGATTATTCTTAATGATTCTGTGCAAACCAATTTTTTGAATGAATTTGCACTTTTAATCTTTAATCAAAAACATTAAGCTCCTCTCCCCCTCTCAACGACAACTCTTTTTTTGATTGACAGTGATATAGTATCAAAACATAGACATAAACAAAAACTAGGGGGAGTTTACAAAAAGATATGAAAGAAATTGCAAAGTTTTAAAAGGGTCATATGGCACGAACACGTGTATTTCTTTGTCTTTGGTCTGTTGGAAATTGTATTAGATACGTTAAATTGAAAATATTAAAGTGTCGGAACTAAAGATGCATTATATCTAAAAGCGAATGTTCACCCAGACCTGCCTGAAACACCTCATAACCACACCCCCACAAATCTACGTCAGTTCAAAAATCTACGTTTTTCTCATTTCAGAAGCCGTTTCACTCGGATACACGTCACGATACGGAAAAGAAGTCAATCGCAACTGCCGTTTCATGGTGACTTTAATGGGCTTTAGCTGAGATACTCTTATTATAGAGATGGGAGGGTTTGTAATACTTCTAATTGGAGAAGCCTTAGCGGCTAACAAAACCCCTTGACCACCAAACCAAAATCCAGCTTCCGGTCTCTTTTCCTGCTATCCACTGAAGCCAGGGCAATAGCATTAGCCGTTGCGTTCTTTGTCTAATGGTTGTAGGCTTTCCTTTTAAAAGGGCTTTGGCTCTATGCATACATGAGGAAGGATGAACCCTTGCCAATTTCTGGTTGGGAAGACTTAAACCAGAGAGAAATGGGAAAATTAGAAAATAGTTAAAGGTGTCATGAACTGGCCTTTTTTATTGTTTTATACAAATTGTATGAGGTCTACTTATGACGTTTTCGTTGTTTTTACATTAAAAAAACATCAAAATCAATAGGTAATAGGCGATTTTCTACCCGAGCTTTTAGGCCAGCTCAACAAACACTCGGTTTAAATGGGCGTGCCGCATTGAAGATTTACCTCTTATATAACAAAAGCTTGGGTTAAAAAGCTGTTAATTCATGACAACTTTAATTTTAGCAGATGCTGTAAGTAGCATCATACAGCAGTGGTATATAGAAGTGCTGTTCTACTGTATTTGAAAAGATTACTTTCAAATGTAACATTTGAACACGCCACTTCTATATACCACTGCTGTGTGCTACAATGTAAAGGATCTGCTTACTTAAACAATTTTTTGGAAAAACGGAAACTGGCTACTATGGTTCTTCCTATAAAAAGCTGAAGTCACACATGCATAGAGCCTAGCCCATTGTGTCATAAATGTGGAAGTATGCTACATGTTATTTTTAAATGAATAGTTCTGCTTACTGGATTCGGATTGGTCGTAGCCGTGTAAACAATAACACAATGTTGCTATGCGACATAAACAATGCTTGGCTATTTTTGGTATGCAGTTACTATCTATAGCTAGTAGCTGGGTTAAAAGGTCATAGTTCTGCTTTTATAGTGAATAAACCACAGATATCAACCAATCAGCATCAAGGACCAAAACTATTTGTAATTAAGTATAATTAAAAAATATATGAATAACTTATATTTAATGCATTAGATTACTTTAGATTACGGCCTGCAATGAACCACATAATTAAACATGATTTATAGTGTAACTAATTGTAACAATAATGTACCACTACAGTACATATCTGTATGTGAAGGGGAACAAAATGCAAGTTTAGGTAATTAAGGGGTAAGATGTTAAAAAAACATTTATGAGGAAACTGAATGCCATATAAACATCCAAATCAAATCCTAAAATACTTAATTATAGTCTCAAGATATCAACATTGATTTTGCACATTTTATACATTAAAATTCAGCAGAATAACTCCTATTTAAAATGAATTATTTTGTAAGTTTTCTAAAATGTATCAAATATAAATTAATCCTAAAGTTAAAAATAGTTAGCCCTTAGTTTTATACTTTAATATTCAAATTTCCTAAACTTTAAATATTGTTCCCCTTTACCCACAGATATTTACTGTAGAGGTACATTACTGTTATAATAAGTTACGGTGTAAAATCTGATTAATTATGCGGTACATTGCAGGCAATAATCTAAAGCGTTACCAAAAAAATGTGATACGTTTCATAACTTAAAGCAGCCCTGCAACAATGTGTGATGAATTCTGACTTCTTTACAATGTTAAACGTGCTGTCTTTTCATGCTAAACATGGTAAACTTGTCAAAAAACGCGTATTACGTAGTATTTCTGTGCTCAATACACTCCACAAGCGATCGTACAGGTTTCGGAAAGTTTTTTTCGAACATATAAATTTCGAAATATTTGTTTCGCAACAACCTTTCTTAGTCCCTTATTGGACAATTCTCCCGGAAAAGCACACAGCACGGCCACAGGAGAGCAGGAGAAGGAGCATGCACAGACGTCACTTTCACTTGTAAGCAGGAGAGCATATTTTCGCGAAGTTCAGGTGTTTGTTTGTTCACTGCATTTGGGTGATGAAAGTTATATAAACGGTGTATATAACGCTGGATTTGGAGATCGTTTGAAACTGATATATGGAGCCGTCCCAGCGCTAAAAGATTCCGGACAAGAACCCCATGCGGTGAGTGAAACTGATGTCTGTGTTTTGTTGACAATGGGTGCGCACCTGCTTTGGTTCAACCTACCCCTCCCCCCCCCCCGCACGCGCGTATGTTTTCGGAAACAATCGTAAAGATGTATCTTTTATAATATGATCAAACTAAATACTCTTTGTAGATACGAAGTATCCAATACCACTCTATAGGTTCTCGAGATTAAAATGTGATCTTTAGAAACCCTTTAGCTTATGCCCGCTTTAATCGAAGAACTGTGACACATCTAGCAGGCTTCATTTGTCACTTTAAAATTTAGAAGATAATTTTTCAATTTTAATTTACATAAATTATTCCCAAACCTAAAAACAATTATTTGACTTGTGAATGGGAAATTAGTTTGTCCTCTTTTGAATCCTATCGAATCCGTCTGTATCTTTTATGCTCAAAAAACTATAAAGACGGTTTTATTTTTTCATGTCTCAGGAGAATTTTTTTTAACTTTTTCAGCAAAAAGAAACACAGCTGTAACTCTGTTTCACATTTTTCCTCTCTGTTGTACTTGAGTCCATTGAAAGTTCTTATGTATGTATCCACCCTACTTCGGTATGGCCTCCCTGGTCAAATTTCCTTGCCATCTGCCGGAGTAAAAACATCTCCATGCTCCCCCACCCCAATATAGACACACACAGAAAGATAAATACAGTGAACCATAAATACCTAGGACACCATAACAAATATAGGCAATGGAAATGATGTCACCCTCCACCTCCTGTGTGCATCAATTAAAGCGATAACAACTAACATTTGAATACATCACAAAGTAATTAGATCATGTATTCAACATTACTGTTCGATGTGAATTCACAGGTCAGAGTTCAGCAAATTTAACCATGGTATGCAGCAAAAGACAAAACCTCCACACATGTGGTTGTGTTCCCATCCAGAAATCAACTGAAGTATGATTTATCGATATATCAGCCTGCACTTCCAAAATATTTTTTCTTGCGTGCTGTACTACTTTAAAATTAAAAATAAGAATGTTTACTTTCAGTCTACATTTATGTACTTCTAAGAGATATACTTAAAATTACACAAATATGACTCATACTGACAAAATTGTATTTGTTATCAATCTTTTCCAGGAATCCTTATTTGGTAGCTTATAGAGTAAATAAAATGTGTAAAACCAAAGTGATCATAACAAATCTACTTCAAGTACACTTAAAGTTATATCTCAAGTATGAAAATGAATATCTTTATAGGGAAAGTAGTTAACTACTATGCAAAAATAATATAGAAATAGTAAACTATAAGTATGATGTTAACGGAAAAGTTGACTTCAAGTATATAAACTACCCAAACTAGATTTCTGTCAGTATACTTTGAAGTGTACTTTCATAAACTAAAAGATGTTCAGCAAGTATGGACCTAAGTTATCGCTAACTTGTAGTTAAGCAGTAGTGAACATAGTTTTAAAAAAGTACAACTACTATACTACAAGGTGGCGATAGTTGACTAGTTCCATACTTTCTAATCATTTATTCGTTTATGAAAATACACGTTAAAATATACTGACAGTAATCTAGTTTGCGTAGTACTAAAAGTTTACTGCGGTCACACGCAAGTATACTTTTATAAACAAACAAGTTGGCCACTTTCCTCCAGAGCATTGAAATAGTTCCCTTACAAGTATACTATTTGTATGTTGATGTTAATATATTGAATACATCTTGACTGAAAACAACATCCTGACTGAGGTTGTATCCTACATTTATCCAGACAATTTTTGTCATATATTTATACTTTGCAAATTCTCAGTCTAATTTCTAATTCTTATCACAAATTCAATTCTTTATTACGGAACAACACATTTAATGGGCACAAACTGATGTGACGAAAAAAGATGAATTCATTTATTCATGTACAAAAGTGTTCATACCTCTTTATCTATAGTCATACATTTGCTTTACTTTGAAATCAGTTACATTTACATCACACCCATATACAACTTAAAGGTAATGTCATGTATATTTGATTTATACAGAGAAAGTGAAACTTACATTTTTGTTTTTACAGATAGGACAGAAATACATTACAACTCAGAAGTCCCTTTGAAGTTCTCCCTTCTTGATTTGTGTAATAGTGCCTGTACAATAAATAAGTATAAAATATATCTCTGTTATCAATCAGGTTTTTTTAGAAACACACAAAACATACAAAACAACAACAAATTACAATCCCCGAAAAAAGACCAGCTATTTCGGCAAAGGGACATTGTCGTACGTCTTGCCAATTTCTCACAGATCATCCCCATGTCTTTCCATTTTAAGACTTTTTTGTTGCTGGCTCTCTCGTACAAACAAAACTGAGAGGACAATCTAGTGCGTGACGAGAAAATTTTACAAAAGAAGAAGACTCACAACATTTACAATTTGAAACCTCTTTTCTACATATTTAGAAAAACACATGTTTCTCAGAAGAACGTAATGGCGAACATCACAGAGAGGGACAAGAAGGAGGAATGTTACGTGTTTGCTGTTCACTTTTTCTTCTCGAAAACTCAAGTATAAACAATAGACAACACGATCCAAAAGTCACTTAACGTCCACGTCGTCACATACGATGGAATCTGCTGGGAGGGGTTGCAAGGTAACATAACACATGCTCATTTTTGATTGGTCGTTTCAGGTCCGGTGGGCGTTTGCAGGCGTAGACGGCTCGCCCGATAGTGGTGCTACTAAGAGTCTGAGTTTTTCTGGGGTGCGTCGCTTGTTTTCAAAGCTTCGCTGTCTTGACGATGGGGATGGGCAACACTTGGTGGAGTTTGACACGCTCTTCGTCCACGGTCATCCTCACCCAGTGAGGCCGGAAGGAGCCTTTGAAGCCAACAAAAGCTAGCTTGTCTGCAAAAGACACAACATGTTGTTTTAAAGTGACCTCCATTACCTATCAGCTGTATTTTTATGTCATGTTGTCAAAATGTAATGCATTATTATGTTCATTTTCTTATTGGTCATTCATGGCCTTAAGTGGTCTAATTCCAACATTTGGTTGATTTATTTGTTACAGTTTGTATCAGTTGAACTCAGACTGATATGATAAGCAGAATGAGATTCTGATTCTCACCAAGGTTATTTTAGTTTGCTAAAATAAAATATTATTGGAAAAACTTTAACTAAATGAAACATTTAAATGTTGGCTAAAAAATAAACTGAAATAATGTTAAAGCACTTTTTATAATAAGTTATAATCATAAACAAAAACATAAACATAAAAATGAATTAATCTTATATAGCAACATAAAAAAATTAATCATAAAATGAAAAAAGCATATACCAAAATTGCTAAAACTTTAACTTAAATTAACATATAAACTAAAACTCTAAAAATAAAACCTAATTGAAAATATAAATAAAACGAAAATCCATACTATAATAACTCTGCTTCTCACACAAACCTTGAATGGGTTCAATTATGTGATTTTTTTGCTTTTCCGTTCTCTGTTTACAGACAAAACGATTTATATACAGTATTACGTGTGAAAGAGAACACAATGAGAACTATTCAGACAATCTGTTAAACATTCGCTGTCGTGCACGAAGCGATTCGGAACCAATTGTGATGAACTTGGAATGTAAACTTTAGGGGTTGGAATGACAATTCAATGTGATAAATACTGCTTAAGGGAGGGCCGAGAGGAAAGACCCCGCTGCTTTGGAATGTGTGTGTATACGTGTGTGCTGTCCAGCCCAAATCTTCACACATGGGTGGGATTTTTCTTTCATAGCCTAAGAACTTCACAGCACGAAGAAGGAATTTCATGGTGAAGAATACCAAATACTTTGGTCTATAAAAGTCCCGAGTGCATGCAGTCAGCACATTAAAAAAAAATGTAGGATAAAGAATTGTGCTTTGAATATAATGACATCGATTGCAAGGACTTTGTTGGTGAGAAAAGGTGAGAAAGAGAAGCTTTAAGAACATTTGACTGAAAAGTTGTTTGAGAAACAAAGCTGTTGCTCCACTAGGGGGTGTCGACAAACTTTCAATTGAAACTCAAGATGACTGATTTAAAAAAAGACAAAACATAGCACTTTTATATAGCCCATTTGTTTGCCGATGGTACTTACGATTATATTTTTGCATCTTACGAAATTACGTTTTAGCGCTTTGTTATCCATCCATCAACTCAGTGTTTCTGTGAACATTATTACCTTTCAACTTCACCGACTGGTCTGCTCCGATGGTCTGGAGAACTTTGGTCCACGGCCCCCTGGTGACCAGTTTTCCTTTAGAAGTGATCAAAATCACTGAACTGGAAGAGCAAAGATGAGTTTCCATCACACACAGCACTTAAATCAAGGCTATTTTCAGCCCAGATGATTGTCACCGGCCCTCCTTCTGTGCTTTCATATTAACTCTCAACTCAACTCAACTTTATTTATATAGCGCTTTTTACAATTTTCATTGTTACAAAGCAGCTGTACATGAGACACATTTAATACAAGTATGAATTCTAAAGCAGCCCCCCCGGCCAGGCAGATAGTGCAAAACAATATGCAAACGGTATTACAAGGCAAACAGCCCAGTTGAGGCAGTGCCCATTTTCATCTTCATACTTGTGCCGTACACTGTACATTGTTACACAAATGATTCGACTTAAAAGATTTTAAAGTCAAGTCCACGTAGTGTAAATGGGAGTAAATTAAACTGAAGATCACATTTAATTGTACTATTGAAATTGTGAATGTTTTGCGGGCAGTCTTACTCGTCTTTGAGGTTTGTGATGTAGTTCTCTAACTGAGCTGGGATTCCCTTCAATATGGAGTTCCTGAAGCCTTTAGACTCCAGAATTTGCCCGCTGTGACCGTCAATCACGGTCAGATGCACACCGTCCTCTGATTGGTAGATCTTCTTGCCATTGACCTACAGAAAAGCCAACAAGAGAAGCACGTTTTTTTTTTGTAATGTCTTATTTGTAAGCGCCCATGTTAATTTGGAAATGCTATTAAGTTGAATAACAAAAGTAGTCAGTACCTCAATATAAGCAAAGTCTTCTTTGATGTGGAAAAAGCGAGTGTTGTACGACTCCAATTTGATTTCCAGGAAGTGCTCGGGTGTTTTGGGCTGTAAAGGAAACAGAAAATTAAATTGTGAAATATGTTATAGCAAATGCAGGAAACCCATTGTCTTAACAAGTTAGTTTTAAAGCTACAGTTTGTAAATAAATGCCGCTAGAGGGCGCACGATCAAAACAACAACAATGCTATAGATTGATGACGCTGTGAATGAGCGTGGAATGATGCGATCTGTTGTCTTCCACTCCACCGCTGATGGCCATCATTCAGACGGGAACAAGACATCATGTTAGCGGATGAGGTAAAGTTTTATAATTGTTGCATATAATTGTGGTCCATAAATAAGTGACTGCTCGAAAAAAGTAAGTGGATTGCTAGAAGCTAGACATTACTTCCGCATTTGTCCACGACACTGTTGTCATGCGCTTTCTACGTCAGTAAAGCCGGTAAAGGGTAGCCCTGTGTCACTGTTTGGAATGCCGATTTCCTCACGATTTACAAGTAGTTGGAAACATTTGAGGTATTGTAAGTACTCGGCTGAATAAAATATATAACACTAGCCTAGTGTTTTTTTTTTATATTTTACTGCAAATTTGTTACAAACTGTACCTTTAACAAACTTTGAAATGTATCAATGAATTAAATTTATAAATAATACAACTTGTCAGTACACATTGTGTTCAAAATTGTACATAGTATATCATTCATTCTTCACAATTTGGATGTTCGGAGACTTCCTGTGGACCATGGAGCTCTTGCAAAGCAAACTCTAACATTTGCTCTCTTTAAACATCATCTTCTAAGCACCGGGTTCATGGATCTTTATGGTCAGAAGCCCGAGATGTCAAAACCGAACGTCTCAACATCCGACGTCAAGTGGAACATGAAACACCGTCGAAACAACAGCGCTTTTATAGATCTTTCAAAAAAACGTCTTCTCACCAGTCTAGAGGGGGGTAGTTTTTTGGGCATAGGCACATCTACGACGGGCATCTCGGAGTATTTGGGATAAGCTTCATCCATGCAGTCACTGGGGCCGCTGCCGGGGGGAATGAGGGCTTTGATCTTCACTCTTTCACAGCCCTCGACCGAGCAGAAGGCAAAGTCTTCCTTCTCATTGTGTGCTTTGATTTTTAAGAACAGAAGCCTGCAGGGATGACGGAAGACAGACATCAGAGAGAGAGAAGCGCTTCCAGAAACAGAGACCAACGATGGGAAGCGGTGACACTCTTAGAATAACATTGACACCAATAATTTACTAAACTGAAGCATTCAAGTGAAAAGTAAAGCAGTGCAATTGTGTAATCTAATTGTGTTTTATTAGTGCAGAAATTAAATTAATTAAATTGTTAAAATACTTTTCAAAAACTACATACTCTTGTTTTCTGTACTCATCTTCATTTTTTCTTTTTAATATATTTAAGCAATATTAAGTGTTGTTTTGGACCGAATATTGGCACAACTGTAATTCAGTCATGGGCATAAACGTCAGGCAATAAAAGTTGAGATATCGAAAGTATGCAACTTTTCATGAACAAAGTAATTTACATTTTACATAAAAAATTTTAGTAACATTTTATACATACAAGTTCGGTAGTATATTTTATATTAATAATTTAGACAATTTGGCTTAAAGCTGCAATTTATAACTTGCCTCTCTATCGCCATCTCTGTTTGAAATTGCAGTTTATTTTACAAATTTATCTTTTCCTGCGTTAAAGTCAAATGACTTTATTTGATAAAATATCACTAAGCTGTAGGCGATTAGTGTTTATTTTAATAACGCATAGACGCCCATATTTAATTCACATAAGCTCAGACATGTCGAGTTGTGTTGCTCAGATTTAATTTTGATCCTGTCGCCTCTGCTCTTGATAATTTCCTGTCCTTCTCAAACCCATTCACTATCTTTACATTCACTTCCACTCTGAAGTCTGTAGTGCAGATCGTATCGTACAGCGACTCCATAAGCTGTTATCTGTAGGTGCTCTCACCCAGTGTCCTCGTCCCAGTAGTAATAACCTCTCGTCTGATGCGAGTGGCCCATCTTCTCCCCTTGATTGGTCCTCATGAACACGCCGGTCTTACGGGTCTTTTTGGTGAGGCGGTTGTGGATGTCTGAGATGATGGTGAACGCTGTGCCTCTTGGGTAGCAGATGCCCACATTTATCCAGTCATTTCTGTGAAAGAAGCAAACAGGCCACAGCAATGAAAAAATTATTAGGTTTGACAGATTTAAAAAATGGCATCAGTATTTGCATGGATCACTAGGGGGCGTCATCGTTCTGTTGAGAAGAGCATTGAGATGGATTATTTGCTCCTCTTGTCTAGTTAGTGAGAGAAGCAGGTGTATATTTTATTACAGGTGTCATTTGGAACAACACAAAACAGTAGATGAGAGCTAGCAAACAGTGTATATTATACCAACATTTTTGTAATCGGTTAAAAAAAGGTGTAAGGTGTTTTCAACTAAAACTAAAAATATCTTGTTTTTAAGGTCTAACTTAAATTGTGTAAAATGTTTCTTAAAGGTACAGTACACCCAAAAATGACAATTCCCGACAATGTCCCCATGTCATTTTAAATCTGTATGAGTGACTTTCTTCTGCAAAACACAATAGAAGATATTTTGAAGAATGTTGATAACCAAACAATATTGGACGCCATTGACTTCCACAAAATCAAAATTTCTCAAAATATCTTTTTTTGTGTTCCACCAATGAAAGAGTCATTTACAGGCTTTGAACAGCCAAACAATAAAAGAATTAAAATTTTGGGGTAAATAAAAAAATGACTTGACTTATGGTGTGACTTGGGGCTAACTGATTGACCCATTAGGAAGTGTTTGAGAAACCTCTATATAAAACTTAATTTTTTACTGATGAAGCCAATCACGATCAAGAGTTTGTACACTCGATAGAGCTCACGCATCAATCCGTCACTGACCTGTTGAAATTGATGAGCCATATGGTGACCTCAGCAGGAGCCACCTGATCCCAGTGCATGGTGTATCCTTTCCCAAGAGTGACGACAGGCTGAAACTGCTGGTAGTGATTCCCCTTCCCTAGAGCTCCCACCAGCACCAGAGGCTTGTCTGGATACTCATCTTTCACCATCTTCATGTTAAGGTTGGCTGGATTCCGGGTCTGGACGTAAATCTAGGGGCAATTTCAAAGGGTGTTTTAGTGATGGAGCGCTCGATGGGTCTGACAGACTGATTGGCTTTCACCTAGAAACCACATTTTAAAGGCTGACAAGGTTTTCACAGACGGTGGACAAGAGTCCTTGGAATGTACAAAACAAGCTGCTGCCCTGGAACATGCGCTGTTTGCGTGTATATGCTTGCGACTTCTCAAGTTAAGACTTCTGGCGCCAAACATGGGCATGTTTTGGAGGAGAAACATGACGGCGTGCCAGCTCTGGGTCGGACATACCTGGGCATAGCGCCCGCTGCAGATGGCAGCTCTCCAGTCTGGGATGTCAATACAGTCCGGGTGTCTCAGGAGCCAGTTGTCCTCTTTGACGAGGAAAGCACCGGGGTATTCGCTCACAGAGCCGTCGATGTCGTGGAAAATGGTTGTCTTGTCGCCATCCATCTCCATCTTGTTGAACCAGGGGCCCGGCTCGCCAAAGAACACTCGTGAGGTGATCTAAGGGAAAGAATCCAATGTGAAACGCATGGTTAAGATCATTAACTAAAACTGACACCATTGAAACACTGTTGTTCAAATGAAATGAAATCAAATACATATTATTTCAACCAAAACTAAACAAAAATGAAAAATGGTACCTGGCGATAAACTGCAATAAGTAGTTACTTGAAATATATAGATATAGAAAACAAACTGTAAACAAAACCGTAAACATAAATCAAATTAAAACTAAATAAAAACATTTAAATAAAAACGTACTACAATGACAAAAATACATAGTAAAATGAGAAAAAAATTACCAAGTATCTAAAAATAAAAGCTAATTTGAAATATCTACTACAATAAAATTACAGTAAATAAATCTAATCTTTAAAAACTGTAAAAGCGTAGCATAAAATTGGATCCAATTTGAAACAAAATGCTGATTTGGAATGACGGAAAATAAAAAAATTGCATTGGTTTTAAAAACATCAAAATGGGCTGGAATATAAATAGCTGAATATGAATGTCTGTAAAAATTCATTTAGACATTAAACACAAATTGGTACAAGTATATTTAGTGTACAGTACTGTATTACTATAGTACTGTAGTATTAATTAACCAAAATACACTACAGTATAATGCAGTTTCCTAAAATAATTCCTAAAGTGTACAACAGTATTTCACTTTTGAATGACGCTCAACGCTGTTGTAAATGCGTCCAGTAAGAGACTAGAAAAGAGATGTTCATTCCCTGAACAAGTCACATTTATTATACCACAGTCTCTCTCTCTCTCTCTCTCTCTCTGTCTCTCTGTGTCAAACAGCCGTCAAACAGCCGCCTGCAGCTAGCAGACACTCCAAAATGTTATAATCCTCTTTGACATCCTTCATAAAATCAATCAGTGTTCTAGAATAGCTCGGAGCCTGTGACCCCATCCACTATTATTAAATAACACAAGGAGGCCTGACACAGTCTGTCAACGAGGTCTCGGATGATGCTCGCCATCCCTCAAGGGAGCCAAACTTACCGGGACGTCATCAAAAGTGATGTCGGTGACGTTGTTGTTAGGGCAACTCTGCCACGAGTTGTTCAGGCGGAAACCGAAAGCGCTCGTGTGCCTACCGTCCAGGGCCACGAATTTACGGAAAGTGCAGTTCTGGACGTTGATCGGCCCGTCATAGATTTGCACCCCACGAATAGGGAAGTCCCTGTAGGGTGAGGAGAAGCACAGGTGAACTTGTCAGCACTCATCAAATCCGCGCACCCATGTTGTGTGCATGCAAGAGAGTGCAATGTTAGCTCCACGTAATGCCCTCGGCAGGCCAGCGTTTAAACAAACATTTAGAAAATCAACAACAATGCAAATGAAGTGTGATACAATGTGAAGCTGAGCTGAAAGTAAATAAGATTAAAAGAACTTTAAAGGTGAAGTGTGTAATTTCAGCGACGCCAGCAGAACCGTTTCGGGATGGAAAAATAATGACATCCCCAACCCCGCAGAGGCCGAGCTTATTATGATTCTTCTGTTTGTTATGCTATTCTGGAAACAATACAGAAAAATTATAATGCTCGTCCTCTGTGGGATTCTCTGGGTTTGGAAGAAGTCATTAAGAAATTGGTCACCGGCCAATTAATATTATTCTCATTCATCGTGAACAGCTATAACTTTACGTCCCTATGGTGAGCGCTCAACAAAACTTTGCACGCATGAGGGTCCGTGCCTAATTGCTTTTTGTGTCATTTTGGGATGGATAACATGTATGGTTGCCTAGCAACTAGCAGTTAAATGTGCGATATTGGAAACATCAGCCCCGTTGCCCTGTCTTACAATCACACACGAGATTACCTCTCACCCCCCGAGGAAAACATTTGCCTCAAGGACTCATAACTTAAGTTGAAAACGATCCGTGTTTTCATAAAAAGAATTGACTGTTTGAGTAGCACTACCAATAACATGAGTTTGAGGCGGAGCTACCTTTCTGGCAACCAATAGATGATGAGACCTGATAAACATCAGTCTGTTGCAGAACTTTATTTCAATGTTTCTAAAAACATCTTGTGATATTCTTACAGAAGTAATAAAAAGTGAAGTTTTCAAACATCAGGGGTTTCAACCATTCAGAACCCTCCCACTGGCAGAGGCGATATTCAAAGCCACGCCTCCAACGTATATTGCTTGTGCTGCAACGATGATAAAGCTGTTTGTTTTCAAATTTCAAGTCTTCAATAATTCATCACGATTAATGTTGTGCTCGCAGAACTGTGCGTTCTTCAAAAATGACAACAGCTGTTAAGGGGACGAATAGAAAAATTGTCAGTTTAGTTTTGTCAAGGTTGCCCGCTGCACGGCAGCATTATGGCACATACGGGACCAATTTTCAGTCGGGAATGAGCATAGGGTGGTTTATGAGAATATGGGAATTAAAAAAACTCTTTCATCTAAAATATAATCTAAAAATACCTCCACTCGGAAATATGCTGTGTCCTCGGGATAAGAACTGCAGTTATAGATGAAATATGAATGTGAAGGCCCTATCAGTACTGATAGACTGTTATAAACAAAAACAACGCAAAATCTGGAGCTTTGGCATGTTTTTTCAGTTATGAATGACACAAAATTAACAAAACCATTTTGTTTGCTGCTTTTTTATCGTAATCGATTTTGTGACGCTTTGTTATTGAAATTGAATGATAGTATCGTGATATCTAGCACAATATCTTTTCAAAAGTAAATAATGCTATTATTCAAATTCTTCTATAGTTGTGTTATTGTGACTTTTATTTGTGCAAAGAATCGCACTTCAAATAAAAGATGTACGATGGCAAAAAGATGTTAACAGTTGACTCTTAAGGCAAAATTGTAAATAGGCTCTGGACTGTTTAGGATATTACGTTATGTGTGGAATTAACATGATATCGATGATCATGGATTTACAAGATCACGTCTATTGTCAATAGCGGTATATGTCAATAACAGTATATTGTGAAACCCTCAATCAAATTTTATTATTAAACCGTCTAATTTTGTTCCAAAACCTTTATGAGATGACGTCACAAATGACAGTACCTGAAAGATCAAATTGAGCCCCACCCTACATTTAAATAGTAAAATAACTAGTTTCGATCTGCATTTCAGGTTCCCTTTAAAGCCACTGGGCAAATCCTCATAAAACTATACACGAAACATTCACAATCTTTACAAGAGCGAAAACTAACAATTTAAGATACTTACACTCCTCTGGGCAGGGACCTGCCGAGATGATCGGGACCCCCCGGACCCCAGGATTGATGATCCAGATCTGGCATCCCTCTGTTTCCACTCTCCCCCACAAACAGCGAGTTCTTCACCTCCTGACGTGAGCCGTCATCATCAGGGAACGTTCCGCCACTACGTACGTACATGTGCACAAGTCAAAAAAACACACACACCGACCCATAAATTACTTTTGCACTCTCTCCAAATCTACGACTACTTCTCCGCATTTTAAAAAGACCCCCATATAAGGCATTTTCCAATTACACCCGCTGAGTATTGCTCCATGATGAATTCAGCAAATACAAACAACTTCCTTTTTTTAGGCCGCAGAAATGTGTACAAAGAAAATAATAGAATAAAAGAAAATAGTGATGAGTGGGTTTACCTGGCGAGAGTGAGGCCTATTCCATTATCGGCAAACCTGCGTGCAATAGAGACGAGGAAACAGTCAATGGTGACCGAATGCTGCAATAAAGCTCAGATTCAGAGCCAGAACAATCACAACCCACCGACTGAAACCATCAATGATTTATTCACCAATTCTTAGTTAAGTTATTTCACTGGAGCAGTGTTAGCTGAGATGAAATTGAATTAGACGGAAAAAAAAAATCTGCATTCGCTTTTAATTAAGACTGCCAGTTGTTTTTCATTAACGTCCATGAAGTCGATCTGCAATTCGTTCGTAAATGTTGAGCTTCGGGGATGATTAAATTCCAGCATACAAACTCGGCAAATGACTTTACTTTTATTAAATGTCCCATTTGTATTTGAATAAATGAGCTTTTAAGAAGGTCTTTCTCCATGATTTATTGATAAACACGAGTCTGCTTTGAGGATTGTTGCATCTAGCTGAACACAGACACCTGTGCGGGTGCTTTTATTCACACCGGCTTTTGCAATATTGACTGTTTTTCAATGTTGTCTGAATCTGGAACAAACAAAAATTTGAATAAAGACTGAATAAGTCTGTCACTAGGGCTGTCACAATTATTAAATAATTTACCTCATCGCAATTATTCGACAAAATTGCTATTATTTCAGATAACCGCAACGATTGTAAACCAGGGTGATCTGCAGCATTTTACATCCACTGTCCTTGATCTGCACTCAATGTTACATTCAAATGACATTTCTTCATCATTTGAGTTGTATCAGATTTGTATTTTTTGTGTTTATGAGTTTTATGAAAGTGATTCCAGATTTGATGCATCTATACAGCAAGATGACATCATCCTCATATCTAAAAAAAATCTGTTCAGAGAGTTAGGGTCACCCTTTAGGGAATCTTAATAGTTATTTACAGAATTATTAAATTTCTTAATGTAGCTATATTAATTGAATAAATTAATTGTAAATAATTGTCAAAGCCTTTAAACAGACAATTAATCGTCATAATCCCAATTATTTAATAAACAATTAATCGTCAGCCAAATTTCATAATTGTGACAGCCCTATCTGTCACTAAAAAAATAAAACTGGATTTTAACACAAAATTAAAATGAACACATAAATTAAGAACAATAATCCCTAATAAACCCCTAATTATTTTTTTATCGTGATATGTGATGCATCGATATTGCGTTTCAAGTGCATGTCACACAAACAGTCTCCATATCTTGATTTGTTTCTGAGAAGTATAGAAAACACTTACTGACAATCGTCCAGCCAAACATCTCCTCCCCTCAACCAAGCACCATGGTCCTGGTTTTTATACGCCACAAAATGATGGATTAGAGCGGCAACTCTTGGTTTAAAGGGGTCTGCGTCCTGGTGCGGGCCATACCTGTCAAAGAAAGCTCCGCATGAATGCGAATCGACTAGCTAGATGGGTTTAAACAGTATAAACAGGTATAAAATGTGCCAAATGGAGAAAGATATTTGACAGCTGGGGTTAAGGTGAATAATGACTTTAATCTTAGTTCGTTCCTCACACAAAGCCACAGTAGGATTTAAAATATGTTATTATAGTATTTTGTTATATCTTTTAAACATACTATGGAAATACTATGCAAACGCTCACCTGGCTCCTATGAGGGAGAGGTACGGTCTCTTGTCCTTCTTGTCAGCCTGGGTTGTCTTAACCCCATTGTCGAGGATCATCCCCGCCTAACAACACGCAAAACTTCAACAT
This sequence comes from Triplophysa dalaica, assembly GCF_015846415.1. Taxonomy (NCBI): domain Eukaryota; kingdom Metazoa; phylum Chordata; class Actinopteri; order Cypriniformes; family Nemacheilidae; genus Triplophysa; species Triplophysa dalaica. The sequence continues at coordinate 33,014,189 of NC_079542.1, forward strand.
TAACTTCCCAAACTCAACACATATAAACACATTCATCATTGTTTATTTGAAGCACATATCACATTTGCTGTCTTTGCTAACACTGTCAAACAAGGACAAAGTACATGAATCATTTACGTTATATATTCACAAGTCAAGAAGTAATTGGACCAGCTGGGGAACAACTGGTCCTTTTAACGAAACCTCGCCACGTCACGCATATAAAGCCATGACTCATAATTATATCATCGCTTTACACGAACAAACTCGATTTGAGTACGATTACGGTCATTTAACAACTACATTAAAATGTCAAACAATTAAAAATACTTCAGTTCTATCCGTTTTTTCCTAACATCTGGTGTGAGATGAGAATTTTGTCAGTCAATTTCTTAAGTTAAAAGCATCATATGGCGCAAATCCGTGTTTTTCTATGTCTTTGGTGTGTTATCAGCTGCCCATGCATGTATTAGACACGTAAAATTGTATCATAAAATTGACACTCATTGTATCGTCACCGGACAGCCATGTCGTGGAGACGCTGTGTGTTTCATTGCGAAAAGAACGACTCTTTGTTTGCCCTGCCAAAAGATGAGACGACTAAAAACTAATTGTATCATTTTATTTACAACACTGTTCCAGAAAAGTACAATCCGATGGTTCAAGTTTGTGCAGAGCATTTCACCGACGATAACCTCATGAACCTTAGAGATAAAGATCGGTCATCTACGAAAGCTTTGGTTTAAAAGTTGGGCTCTTCCAACCATTACAACATCACAAGGACAGTCTAGAGCTTCAGATTTGCAGCCTGTACGTTTATTTTTATTGTAAAATACTTTTTTACGGACTAACGCAGGTTGAGTTGGTCGTGTGTTTGCAAATGCAGACATGCGCGCAATGTAAAAAAAGACTACATAAGTCCTAATAATCAGTAATAATGTTCCAATTAGAGGCAACAAAGTCGTGTTTCTAATGTGGTTTACTGGTTGATCAAGAAGGGCCAAAGCGCTCACGTTATTTATTATGTTACCATTCCCTGCTTTAATGCGAGCTTGTCTCTATCTCACACAAACTCTGTATGATGTGTATGGTTGTTTGTATATAGTCTTTATAACGTCGCATTAAAAGGTAAAACAGTTAGCTAAAGTTTTTAGCTATTTACCATAATATTTTTTTTATAAAACCTTAACAATCCTTTACATCCTGCTCAAGTCGTGCTGGCAAAGTTGATGTATCGGCTTGATCATCTTCATTTTCTGTATCAGATTCTGGCTCGAATTGATATAAGGATGTACATTTCATCACCTGTCTGTCAGTTCAATTGGTTTTGGAACCTGATGTTCCAAATATCATGTCATTCGACCCCTTTAAGACTTTACGGTAAATAAAAGTTGCAATGCCTAACTTTTGCCTCTTTATCGCCACCTGTGTTTAAAACGCAAAATTGTAGGTAAATAACAAACTATTCTTTATGTAACTTGTAATTAAACTGACATTTGCCATGAATTTTAATCGAACTCATTGAAAAGAATATTCTGTCTTAGCCAATTCTAAAACACAGTTTTTTTTAAATGCCAACTTACACCAGAAAAAAATGACTGTTACAAATACAAGTTCTTATGGGCTCGGCCATACGCTTCTTCATAGTGACGGAAGGCCATGCTATACTTCAGCACAAACCCCTGGATGCTGGAAGCCTTAAATCATGCTATATTAAAGAGGCAAGTAGCTTGAAGCTGAAAATGAATTATATTTCAATTATGGCGGTCGCGTCGAGTGCGATGCCATAGATTACGGCAGGCGGATGCGAGAATGCGATCACCCTCTTCCTTTTTTCAACAACAAGATCATCAATCTTTCATATCGGCCCTTTAATGGTCTATACGGAGAGCTCGGATACCCTCACCTATATCTCCCGTGCCGTGACCCACTTCCGTTCACAAAGACACACACACTCACCCTGTAATTGGAATGAGCTCTGTTATTAATGAACAGCCCCATGGGTGTGTGCTCCGTCTTGCCGGGGGGGTACATGCCCTCTGATGGCCCGGTGGGGACGTGGTGGAAAATAAACCAGAATCCTGCTTCCTGCGAGACCACACACACAAACACACCGTACAGGCGAGAAAGAATGCAAGTCAGTACTAATGGCTCTTCTAATAGCCCAACGTATGAAGAATGAACTCACACAGCGGGACATAAAAATATTCACACACACATATAGAGATATGAGCGCACAAACAAGCAGGGTAGGTGGAAAGGAGGCCCTACTTGCATGGATGCGTCGGCACAGTTAATAAGAGGCATTGCCGTGGTAACGAGTCTCACCTCGGATCCAGCCGCTGCGCAGTTGATGAGATTGTTATTGGGGTTAGCTATCCAGAAGGTAGAGGTGGCGCTAAAAGAGAAAGAGAGAGACACTGATTAGATTGTGTGCCGTCTTATTGCTTCCTGCATCCACCCAAACAAACACGGCTGACATTTATCACATGTCCATTTTTAACCTCAAACACATTATTTGTCTCTGCTGTAACTAAACATGAACAAAAACTATGAGAGATTTTTTTGCTTGTGCCATTTCATCATGGAAAGGAGTGAGATTATTGTCATTTAATGCTTTGATGCTTCAGACGCTCATTCTTTCTACATGTTACATAGCAAGGCATAAAAAATGAAGAGTTTATTTCCCAAATGATTTTGCTTCTATTGTTATCATGTTATTTTGTGTTAGTTAGCAGTATTATTTTAGTTATTATGGCTCAAATCATATCAAACCATCTGCAGTTTGACTGATATTAATTGTAATGCACAATAAAAAACATGATTTTGAAACATTATCTCTTTCTGGAAATAATCTCTTCAAATTAAGTGCAAAAATGCACAAAACGCTGTGTCTGTTTTCCGTCCTTCTAAATTGGTGGATGGGTATTTGTTTTGCTTTTAAATTGCATTTCCATGAGCATCCACCCTACCCTAACACTGAATCTATAAGTGCACTTTGAATGAATTCAAAAGCACTATTCGAATGAAACTTTATCTACTTTCAACACCACTTTTCCCAGCCCAGACACTATTGCCCAAAGAGTTTAGAAGGGCTTTTTTTTATTACCAAACATAATTGAATGCAAGTGCATCTTTGGACAAAAAATGATCAAATATTAGTACAGTGTGTAATGTTTCTGTTAGAGCATAAATAATACCTGCAAAATGATAAAGCTCAAAGTTCAGTGCCAAGCGAGATATTGTCTTTAACAGAATTCGCTTTTCAAAGACTACAGAGCCCTCTACTTCCCGGGTACATGATATCACTATTCCCGAGTGCTTTTAATAACCTCCGCCAAAATGAATACGCCAAAAAAGTGTCAAACTCTTCCTTTGAGAAGAGGAAGAGCCACTGGAGTAGTGTTCGGTTATCAGAGATTGTAAACATTTGACTGAGCTCCGCTCTAAACTACTTTCACTTTCAGCTCAATCCTGCAGCTGGTAATAATAATTCAGCTACACACATTCTAAGATAACCAACGGTCAACTAACAGCTTCCATGACTTTAACATCAGCTGTGAAAGCTGTTCTGTGTAATACACTGATATTGTGTGTGTGTGTGTAAATGTGTGTGCATATCTCTAAAACACTTCTATGAAATGTCATTTGAGGTCCTGCTTGCAAATGTCTCCTAGTCAATCTGGTAGTATTATTATCCAACTCTGGTCCAATATAAAATGGCATAACTAACGCTTCTGTTATTAGTGTTAATTTATATAACCGTTCTGACCCCATTCGGTCCAGTGTCAAAAAAAAGCGATCTCTAATAAAGATTGACGTTTGTGTATGCAGTAGAAGACCTCCGTTTCACTTCGATCAATCCGTATGTGTTTAACTAATGGAATGAAGTTGACGTCCTTGGTTAAGTTTCTGAATTCATGTGCACTGAGAGGGGCACAGACCAATCACAACAGCCTGAGAAGCGGAAGCAAGCTGATATGGTATGGGTAGGACATCTTCATACACACAATCTAAGCGCGGAACCAAACACGACAGACCTTGTCAGCTTTACCAATCAGAGCGTTTCGGAAGGAGGGACTTTATATAGACCGGAAGAAATCCAGTCATTTTGTGTTTAGTCAAGTGACAGCGATGAACAATAGACTTGAAATATGTGATATATAAAGCGTTTTTTTATTTATAAGAAACATGAACATCCATTGTGAAACACCCAAAAAACATAATAAAAGCCTCAAAAACAACAAAGGAATGATCCCTTTAAGGTCCTTTCATTGACTAAAATGTGAACTGACAAAACAACGAAACCTTTGAAACCTGCATCGTTTTATATTAATATTATGAATATTAATATTTTGAAACGATGCAGCAATTCGAGATTAATATCTTAATATTTTGAGAATAAAGTCAAAATTATGTAAATTAAAAATTAAGTGTTGCTCGATTTTGGCTTTATTCTCATAAACTTTAGATTCACAACGCTACGGCTTTATTAACATAATTTTGACTTTATTCTAGAAATATTAAGAATTTAAATAAACATTTATCCTTAACATTTTCACATACTTTTTAAGTTAATTTGACTATTGTAAAAATGTTATGACATATTCACAACGCTATGGCATTATATACATACGGTTTACTTTATTCCCCAAATATTCAACTTGTATCTCGTAATGCTATGTCTTTATTCTCTTGATTCTGGCTTTATTCTCAAAATTTTACAATTTCAGGTTCACAACACTATGACTTCATTCTTGTAATTTTGACTTTATTCTCAAAACAAAGCGATTTTGAATTGCTACAATTTCTTTGCATAATTTTGGCTCTAATATTTAGACTTTAGATTCACAATGCTATGACTTTATTTACTTACTTTTGACTTTATTTTTCTAGATATTGTGACTATATTCTCACTATCTAATTCATGTTTTTAACGTGGCATAAAAACTGTTGTGCAAATAGCTATTTACCCTGTTCAAAACTATCAAAAACAGACTGCAATTTCAGAAAAAGTATTATAAAAGCCCTGGCCTGCGTCAACACCTATTTTTGTGAAAGACCCTTAAAGTCTTTTTCAGACCTCTTCAGCCTTCCATATCTTCCTCTCTCTGGGTTTACCTGCAGTCCTGCCGCGGTTTAGCCACGTATCCAGGATAAGCTCCGTCCGTTATGTATCGGCACATCTTGCTGTCTCTGTCGGAAGGTAGAAGAGTGCTCGCCTTCACCAACAGACCCAGACAGTGATCAAACGTGTTCCTCTCCTCTGGCCCATCCTCTGTAAAAAAGCAGTGCCCTAAAGAGTCGTATCCGACAACGTCCTTCACCTAGGGGAACATTAAGAACATCAGAAGAGCGGAGATCAGGTTTGACATTCTGGCGTTCGCTCTTTAAAATAAAAGTTATAATTGGGATCACAAAGGGTTTTGATGCCACAGGAAAATCTCAACAAGGAAGTTTTTCTTTGGAGAACCGTCTATGTGGGGAAGTTGACTGATCGGAAGAACTTAACAAACTAACAGTAATGATGCAGAATGAAACCTTGCAAGCAAAATAACTTCATGCCATGCGACCGCATCCAATTTCAGCTGCTCGGCGTGATCCGGCAAACAAACAATTTTTGGGGCTGAAAGTAATTCCAATAATCCCTTTAGAGAAATGGGTGAATTGTAAATCGGCACGCGATACGGCTACCGCTGGGCAAAAGAACATTTAGCCTTGTTAAATGCATTTAAGGCAGCCAATGTCAGATCCCCCCTTCGAAATACAATCTAAGCTTGCTATCACCGACAAATAATGCGGATCTTTCTACCGTGACACCTTCTCATCTTTGAAGAAAAGAAAGTATTTTACAGCCTCAGTCCTGCATCTAAGGACAGATCGCTGTACGGTTAAATGCAAGAGTCATGTTTGGTTGAAGTACGACAAACCTTATCTCAGACATTCAAGAAGGTTGAATGACAAAAGCCAAGTGCATTGTTCGGCTCTACGCTTGAGTAGGTGGAAGTGGCATCTCTTTGATGTAAACAATGCGTACCGTGAAGATCGCTGGAGTCACATCTTTGTCACATCGCAACGTGCCATCTCGTGTCATGAATAAATGGTGCGATGCGGCACAATGGCGACAAACAATGAATGTCCAGCTGACATGAATAATTCATACTGCAGTCACATTTTGCATTGTAAAACTTGCATTTTCGCCAAAATAAGTCATCAAGCGGTGATGTTAGAGTAGTGTTTCAAATTTAAGCACAAAGGACTTTAGAATATTTGTTATACAGCTAAAGAAATGATATGTTGATGTTTAAAGTCCCAGTGAAATAAAAAATTACAATTCCCTTTTTTCATGAAATATTGCAGCATTTATTGTAAATGGTTTATCAATGTTGGTCATTCTCTTTTTAAAATTCACGTGTCCTCAAGATCTTCAGTTGAAAACTCACTTCTGCCTTCTAGTGATTATCAATCTTAACAACTTGGGCGGAGCATTTGTTCACTCACCCCATCAACTGTCAGTTTGTTTTTATACATCCAATCAAATTTCAGAGAAACACAGAAGCCACGCCTAAAAATTTTTTTATTCAAAATTCTATTAAACTCTGAAATGTTTCAAAATAGGGATGTAAATACCGATCGCAACTTCCGGCTCACAGGGACTGTAACGGTATTGTTTTGTCCTGTTCGACGCAAAAAAAACGTCAGTTCATTTATTTGACGCAGATTTATTTTTCACCCTCGGAAACCTCAACCTGTCATCACTGTAAAGCTGCGAAAACAATCCCACATTCCCTGGTCATAAAGATTGAAATTATCCTCAACATGGAGGTCTTTCGGCACCCTGAAACTTACCAGCAGCCCGTTGGAGCCGTGAATAGTGACGCATCGGGAGAAGGAGTGATGAATGGACAGATCTTTCACATATGTTGGCGGGTCATAGCCTCCCTTCTGGTCCACATCTCCATTCATATGGAAGTGGATGGGATAGTGACCCATAGACTGCTGACCCATGTGCATTAACTCCACCCCCTGCACATGCACCGAACGGAAACCTCGCTCCATCTGAAGAGAGTCAGAGAACTGAATCATTGCCACAATCTTTTGCACCTTTCTACATTAAAAAAAAACGAATGTCATATAATTCAACATTTCTTTGACAAGTCGTTGCTCTCAATAGAAACTAATGAAGGAACTTGAACTCAGAAACTAAAGCTTAATGAAGGAATGTCAAAAATGAAAAATAAATGAACAGAAAAGAAAGTGTGAAATGTAAAAATCACTGCGCTTTCAGAGCTTTGACATGTGTGAATATATTCATATGCGGGAAGTAAACGTGTCAACTAGATAGATTTCTTATTGTACGTTTTCACACATCTGGCAGAATGTTCGCTTTCACATCTCATGTTTGCCTTTTTTGCGACCACTGTCAAATTGTCGCAATTCATATCCGTGCAATGCATAATGCAAAACCAGAGGATTTCCAGAGGAAGATGTCAAAAAATTTGCCTTTAATGTCCTGTGGGACAGTTAAATTTAGTTTGACCAATTCCACCGTCTGGCATTTCTTTAAATGCTTCAACCATATGACTATCCTGGTGAATATCATGTGATAATGAATGTGACAGCCTTAAAAGTCAGTCAGATGTTTAGTGGGTTCATTACTGTAAATGAGGAAACCATTTGAGTTTTTAAGGGATAAAAAGCCAAGTTTTAGGGATTACACCATTTGGAAACAAAAATATAGTGGTTGTATTTTTCAGTAAATGAAAATCAAATATTATTTATGTGTTGTTCAATGTATTGTAATGTCGTAACGTTCGTAATGTATTATTCTATATATCTTTAAATAAATATTAAATTATTTGATATATTGACAGTTAATATACTGTATAGGAAAATATATTTTCTTTGAATAATAGAAATGCCTCCTCTACAAGCAAGAACCATCTTTTGTTATTATAATGAATCCATTTGAAAAAACGTAAACTTTTCCACAAAACATTATTAAAAACAACACTTCAGCCCAAGTCAATTCACCCCAAATATGAAAATTGTCATCATTTATGTCTTTCCATGACTTCCATGGAAAACAACAGGAGATGTTTAGTGTAACGCTATGGGTTCTTAAATTTGCGATTACAAATCCAAGCACAGCAGAAGAAATGTTTATCAAACTTAAGAGCGACATTGTAGGGGTAGGTTTTCAGTAAACGATGAAACCATAACTATTCAGTTTTCGTTCCTCATAATACTACCATAAAGCCTCACAAAATACTGAATATAGCGCAGAAATTGTATGGGCTACTTTTGTTCAGAAAACTATATTAGTGTCCACACCAGCGGAGTATAATGTTTTTAGCTTGCATGCTGCCGTTTCACATTTTTAACTGTATGAGCCCTTTAAATTCAAATAGATTTTGATTGGCTGTCATCAGCTCATAAAATTCGTCTCTGAAAGAACATTTTTGTCCCTTTGTATCTTTTTTATAGTTGTGATGTGGGCGCTGCTATTCTTTATACTGAGAAAAACATTTAGAAAAAAATGATAAAATTAAAATATTGATATAATTATTTGAATGGATGCATAAGGCTTCTGTCATGTACCATGTTAAAACATCAGCACTGGTTTGGATGTGAATGAAATAACTGCGAATAAAAATAAATTTTGGGATGTAAAAACAGTTGACATGTTTTTACATGATCACTCCTGAAATCATTACTGCTGGGTAGTTTTTGAAGACAGGGTGCCCTAGTTGTTCTAAGCAGAAATGTCTTCTTGAATGGAGAACCGGGGCAACCTTCTCCTGACAGCAAGGGTGAGGAGGGGACAGGAACAGTCAGATCTGGGCCAATTACTCGAGAGGTCAGCTGCTGGAGTCGCCCCCTCACACAGACAAACACACACAGACACACACGCGCACACACACACTGACAGTCTCTTTACACGCTGTCGGGTTCACATGAGCTCAAGCCAGAGAATATTCCCTTCAGCTTGTTTGACAGAGTGTTAATGTCGAGCTGGGGCTGGCGTCGTTGCAATAACTTACTCTGAAGGTGTGAATCTTCAGATAAGCTTGTGGACTAAGCAAATGTGGGTTGTACTTGGCTTTTGAGAAATGTGTGCTCGATGTGATAATGGTGTACCTTGAAATGTCCACCGAACGTGTCAAAGGAAAAGAATTTGCAGGCCTCGTTGCCATAACAGGTGGGCTCCATCTCGCCTCTGATCAGAATGTTTCGACTCAACAGGCCGACCTCCGCACGCATGTCCACACCATCCACCTCCTCTCCCATGTGAAGGTACGCTGGTTTACCTGGAGGATGTACACAAAACGAATACACAAACAGTTTACACACATCATCCTGCTGTACGTGCACTACCACAACAATTACTTACAGCTAACATCTTTGCTAAAATACACTGAATTATAACAGAGAAAAACATGTTTTCTGACTGACAGACATATTGGTAGACACAATCGATAGAAGGAACAGACAAAACTGACAGATAATATATAGACAGAATAGATAGATAGACATATAGGTAGACAGACAGACGGACAGATCAACAACTGAGAAACTTGACAGTGAGACAGAGATTAAGAGACTGACAATACATAACGAAATATATTTAAAAGGCTGAGAGAAAAAATAGGCCAAATGAGAGAGAGACGAGAGGCTTTTGCTTAGTTATCTTATATTTTTGTTTCTGAATTTCATGGCTCAAATTGGAATGGGCACAGAGATAGAGAGAGAGAGATATGTCAGTCGTGCCTCAGACTCTCTCCTCTCCTGACCCAGATGCTGAGGAGAGCGTTCTGATAATCACAAACAGAGAAGCAGTGCTCTCTGGATTCCTCAGGCAAGCCCCGAGAGACTCGGCAATGTAGACAAACTGCTTCTCCTATAATGGATGGATTCATTTTTTAACATCACTACAGCCATTATTTTCCTAGAGTCTGAGCATTCTGTTGACATGAGAAAGAACTGCAAATCTGCGAGGAACATGACTTGAGATGCTGTAAGTTCACAAATGTTTCCCCTACCATGGATTGCTGGTCAACAAACTGCTGTGTGTCATGCTTGACCAGAAAGACTGCTTTTGCCCATGACCTTAGATTTGAGGATGCAGTTTCATTCTTGCTTTTTTCTAATAATTTTATGGTTTCATTCATTTGCATTCATACAAAATTGCTACAATGTCTTGTTACATAAGGTTGTTACATCAAGAAATAATGTTTATACATCAACAAATCATAACTGAGGACTCAATCCAATCTCCTAGGCTTTGAGAGAACAACCTCTGAGCAATAAAATAAAGACAGACTTCGTCTCCCACACAGGTAGGTCTCTGCAATTTGTCCAACAGAGTTTATTTGGCAAAAAAGAGCGGTTTAATTATTGTGCGGTGTTCTATTGACCGCATGCTGGCAAGACAAATGCACGTCTATTTCTAATCGCACAAATCGGTCAACGACTCTAAAAGCACCATCAGACGAGCCGACAGCCAGCTGGCGTGAAGCAGACACAACGACACTTTGACAAACAAAGGTCAACAGACTGCAAGTGCTTCCCGGTTCTGTTTGGTGACGGGAGAGCGAATCCGGCAGAAGGGACCCTTTCCATCACAACATTCTGTTTACAATTTTTATGCAAAATTGTGACCCTGGGCCACAAAACCACTCACATTGGTACATTTTTTGAAATTAAGATCTATACATAATAAGCTTTGCATCTATGTGTTTTGTAAGGATAGGACAATATGAGATGAGATACAACGATTACGGAATGTACAAAATATCTTCATGGAACACAATCTTTACTTAATATCCTTATGATTTTTGGCATAAAAGAAAAAATATTTTGACCCATGCAATGTATGGTTGACTTTTACTACAAATATACCCGTGCTATTTATAAATGGTTTTGGGGTCCATGGTCACAAACATTACCTATTATGCCTTAAATTCTCAAATTCTTCTACACATGGCCTGCCGAGGTCTTTAAAATGAGAGTCATTCTCCTCTCTGTGAATGAGACTCCTGCATCTTCTGTTCATTCTTGTCGACTGACAGAGTGTGAATGGCTCAGACGGAAAAATCCATTTAACTGATAACTTTGACACCTAGAAACGACGTTGCATTAATGTGAAGAAATTCTTTCACTTTGTTCCTTTGGTCCTTTCCTCCATCTTTGTCAGAGATTTCACCCTTTGTGGTACAATTGCAATATATACTTTGACAATTTTATTACTGTTAACAAACAACAGAATCACTGCAAACGAATAAATTCTCGTCAATATTTTGTACTGCGATACCAAGCTCAACCTCTAGGTGTCAATGTCACAAACGGCTCCTTTAACTCGGGTGGATGTCAGTTACAACCCAGAAGGAGATTGGGACAAATATTCTCCCTTACAAACGATTTGGGAACCAGTAAAAAAGCATGCTGCGAAAGAAAAAGGTGTCGGCATGCATCACTTTTCATGTCAGAACAGATGTGGTCAGACATTCATAACCCCTGTATACAGTACACACACGCACACACTTGCCCTGACGCTCCAACACATCCATACTTCACCAAAATAAATCAACAGCTAATCCACCGTCCAGCAAAAATGCTCAGCACTCATCCACGCCCCGCTAAATAACACACAGAAGAACGATGTTCTATCAACACCCAGTGGCGTTTGCTTTTGAAAACATACAATTAGAGTATGAATAACCGAGGGTGTCGGTTAAAAAGGAATGTTCGAGGTTTAATACGAGTTTAGCTCTGTCAACCGTACCTTTGACAACTGTGAAAGCAAAACAACTTGCGTGTACGGTGATGCACTACGGGGCAAGACATTCCAGAGGAATCTCATGAAACGTGTTAAAGTAAAGCAAATATTGGGTAAAAAAATCTGCTTTTAATTCGATTGAAAACACAATCAATATTTCAATCATTATTTCATTTTCTCCAAATGCACCAAATTGCCGCAATGCATTATGGGGTTGCTTTATCCACAATGGTTAAATGGGATGCCGCACTGCAATTTAATCAAAAGAGTGCGTGTCAGAATGCATTGTCATAGTATTGAAATTGTGCACTTACAAGTATACTATACAAATATAGTTAAAGGGCTAGTTCACCCAAAAAATACATAATTTATTCAACCTCAAGATAATTTGTGGAATCTGTAAAACCAAACAATTGGGCACCATTGTAGTTTTTTTCCTACTTTTGTAGTCAATAGTTCCCCAGAACTATTCGGTTATTAACATTCTTCAAAAAATACATATTTGGAACAACTTGAATGACGAAGTCATTTTATTTTTGGGTGAAGTATTTCTTCAAGTTTGCTTAATATAAGAACTTGAAGCATACCTTTTTTCATAACAGCACCAAATAACTCCATTATCTACTTAGACAGCTCACTAGGTTCAAGAACAGAGTCGCTGTACTATTCTCAAACTCTATACACTCCAGAGCCATTTAAAGAGAGAGAGTCGAGTCAGATCCGTTGACTCCAATGGAACAGTTTTTTCACAGCAATAGCGGTTCATGGAGGCTCTCAATAGTTCCCGGAAGTTACTAGTAATGCATGGAGCTGTGACTAAACAGACCAACTGAGGTAAACTTTTCACCCATTTAAAGACGAAAGCCATTTAATGAATTAAAAAATGAAAGAAATAAAGCTTTTAAAGAGAAAACATCTGTCTGAAGGCTCCATGAATCATGTGACAGCGTTTTGGACTTCCGTTGGCAGAACTCTCTCTCAATGGCTCTGACACAGTCAAGATCATTTTCAATCTGAGAGAAACAAGCGCACATTTCGCTCAATGTGCGAGTGGCATCTTCACCGATAACCGGAGAGGAATAAATGAGATTCCTCAGGGCTGGAAAACTCTCTAATGGCTTTCATGAGAGTTTCATAAGCGAGATGAAACAAAACCACCCCGGCGCTTCCCTATCAAAGACGGAAATACAGACAGACAAGCCATCGCCATTAATCTCCGATGAACACTTCATTACTGTCAACGGCTACACGCATGTTCCAGAGAAATGTGCTGATGAATAAGGCAGACGCCTTGTTTTAGTCACATCCTCCCACGCTAGCCATCGCCTGGTCGGGACAAAGAAGACTCAACAGGTAATGAATGTATGACCTCCGGTCTGGGGTTAAGAGAACGGACTAGTAAACATGCGCGCTCACGTGCACATCTAGGCCTCGGGTGCAGGCACACTTGTATTGGGTGTCATTAAGGTCTTAATTACAGAATCTATTGTAAAATTAGCCAGTAAACACACACACTTTGGCATTCACACACAATGAATAGCCAGAGGTAGTGACTAAAGGATCTACGTGAACAGATTTTTAACGAGATGTCAGTTGTGTCCATGTTTAATTAGAGTGTGTTTGTGTGTGTGTGTGTGTGTGTGTGTGCGTGAGATAAGTCACTGATTTGCCCACAAGCTGAGCAGACCTTGACTTGAACTCTTCAACAATAGAGGTATATATAGTATTAGACATCATTATCTTTAATTCAGTTATGGAGACTCTAGGGGTGATTTTAATTCAGGTTGGCTAAAAACACTCTGAACAAATCAGGTGCTTGCCTGCATACAGCACTTGTGTACTAGTGGACAAAACCCCAGCATATATTTTTAAACAATATTTATAACATTCCGCACCTCATCAATTCAATAGAATTCAAATGTATTTATGTAACGCTTTTCACAATGTGCATTGTTCCAAAGCAGCTTTACAGGAGAAAATAAGAAAAAGGTAAAACAGTTTATTTTTATTATTACTATTTTCAATTAGCATTCATTTTTAGATGTTTAGTTTATGTGTTCATTTTAGTTAAAGTTTTAGTAATTTTGGTCTATGCTTTTGTCATTTTTTTGTTATGTTGCTATATAAGAATAATTAATTTCGGTTTGATTTTAATTTTTGTTTATTATTATGATTTCAGTGCTTTTCAGCTGTTAACTGAAATAAGTTTAGTTTGTTCCAAACTGAGGTTAACTAAACTCTATTGTGTATTGTAAAAGTGGGAGGAGTCATGTTGGAGCCATTGGTCCAGCTGACTGTGTGCCGATGTGCTCGCGGTCTTTTCCCGGCTCCTGTAACCCTCTTCTCTCATCCCATCATTTCCTGTCTCTCTACGCTGAACTGTCCAGGTAAAAAAAACTATAAAAAGGCCAAACGATAATTACAAGTTCCTGTTTTAGTGGTTATTATGTTAACCCATCAATCAAATCTACATATTTCAGGGCACTTCTTTGTGTCTTTAGGCCCACTTATATCACCCTAGCAACCACCAACCAATGCACAAGTTTCCAGAACATAATTAAAACGCAATATTCCAAATGTTAAAAACACCTTATTAGCTGCAAAGCAACACTATAGCAACAGGGGCAGTTCTAGGGTGAATCGATTTGGAGCTTAAGCCAGAGACATCCATTTATGATGTAGATAATGATGCGCCTCTTTTTTTTTACTGGTCGAAAGCTTGCGCTGTAATGGCGTCTGCCGTTGCAAAAGATACCTGGATTTCGACGCACCTGGAAAAAAAGAGTGCGTTAAACATGCACCGTGACTGCATGGCTTTCTGTTTGAGTGTACTTGATGCGTGTCTACATTTAATATAAACAATTTGTGGACGTAAAAGATCTGAAATGTGATCGGTCCCAAAGTGATTCGTACAGGGCATGGTAATAAAAACATTGGACCGAAAGGGGCTTCAGCCCCCTTACAGTGAATTTCCATTACAGCGTTTGCTTTGAGGTGTGTCATTCATTTTTACACTAACACACCTCCGAAATGAATCCACCATTTGCAAATAGACGGAAGCGTACGTCTTGGTTCGCCAAGATTATTTACAACAAGGTATTTAAAAAAACCAGCAATTGACTGACGCCTGCTGTTTGTTGCTTGATATTTGCATAAAGTTAAGAATAGATAACTTTTTTGACGCTCTCGGCCGCTCCCAACGCCTTTTCCACCAAGCTGTCGGACCCATAATGCAACACGTGAGTGTCCAGCGCTGCTCCTATTCAAATGAATTGAAAATGCTTGCTCTGCTCCGCATGCTCCATGCCAGTGGAAATTCACCGTTAGTCCACCCCTTGGGCCGCATTGCGTTGACGATGGCTTCAGGGTTTATAAATCTGTCAATTTACTCTATTTAATAAACTTTTATGCAGTGCAGAGTCGTCTTGGCAACATACATGTCCTAACTAGTGCAAGAGTTGGTATGGATGTGCAACCCAATTAAAAACTAGTCAATTAAAGTCAGCAATATTCTTGGAACTTGGCAAGCCTTTAATAGTTTTGACAATGTTTTAAACAAAGTCATCCGAGTGAATCATCCAAAATACTGCAAACCATCACTGTTCACCTGAACAAACATTACAACAATGAACAACAACTAGCAAATGCTCATAATTGTAAACTTGCACAGGAGCAAACAGATTGTTTTTTAATAAACAGCAGCAGTTTGGTCTGGTGCCATGAGTCACTCTGCAGACATCTTAAGGAAGAAGCGAGCGGCTGACTCTACTCTTAAAATAGAACCCAACAGAGAGATGTCACACAGAATTATGGGGAGGCTGGACATGAGGAATCAACAATGGAACAGATGGAAATGTTCTCAATGATGGTATTTTGGAGAGAGCGACTTAGAGCAAGACCAAAAATAAGAGTCTAAATAAGTAAAAATAATTGATAGGAACAATAAACTGGAGAAACTGGCTGATGTTTTTCAGGTCAAGAGAGACACAATTTTGATTTGGCACCAAATGTTTTACTTGGTTGAACAACAAATGAAATACTTTTTGCTTAAACTAACCTGGTCTCAGAGTTGATGCGCTTTGATGACTATGGTGAATTGTTAGCCAGTCATCCTATGGGCTTAGTCTGTTCAACCTTTATCAAAGTATATGATAGTATAACAAACACAACTACATTTTATTTGAACAAATTCTGAAGAGAATTTAAGTGTTGCGTTTGTCCTTGAAGGTGTTGCTAAGTGCTTGGTCAAGTATTGTGACTGGTTGTTAGCATGTGGCCATAAGGCTGCTAAGATGTTATTGTTGGTCATTTATTGGCTAAATTCAAAAGTGTTCATGTGACCAAGCTTTGACACAAAGTCTTAATTCTTAATAAAGTACAGCTTATTCAGGCTTCCACTT
This sequence comes from Triplophysa dalaica, assembly GCF_015846415.1. Lineage (NCBI taxonomy): Eukaryota > Metazoa > Chordata > Actinopteri > Cypriniformes > Nemacheilidae > Triplophysa > Triplophysa dalaica. Next base: position 33,030,347 of record NC_079542.1, read on the forward strand.
TTGATAATAAAAGATGAAGAATATATAGATTCAAACAAATGAACATTTGCTCATATGGAAAATAAGTATTTTCATCAAAAGTCCTTTTAAATGTAAATGAAGGAACTGCTCTCGTCTTTTGCTTCAGTGATTCAATACGTTACTATCTTACAAACATGTATTCATCACGCTTGATAAATTCTTTGATCCCCTAGATCTTGGCATGTAAAAAATGTCTTAAAAAGCTATCAGTTTCTCACAATGTATTTCTTCCTAAATTACTTTTCCTAATCTTTCATTGACATTACGTCTTCTCTTTTAAGTACTCGGTTCTTTTGATATGCAAAGGATGTATGATATGCAGCTCTTTGTTTCCATTCATTCTCGATACGATTGTAATGGAAAGCTGGAATAAAAAATGCAGCACATAAAAACCTTAATTTAACAGACCCCACATGACAGAAAAGGAACATGACATCAGAAAAAGAGACGCGTGATTTGAAAAGAGAAACATTCGGCTGTTATCTGACAAGAGTAATTATGTTGAAGCCCTTCAAGTTAATGTATGGAAAACGAGGGCTTTTGAAAGCCTCAATGGAAAAATTTAACGTTAAAGCCAGAAATCCTGACAACTGCTAATTTACCATGAGTAATGGCAATGACATGCGGTGGTTTTAAAAACGGACTGCGTTTGAAATATACATTCCAAAACTGCTTATACGTTTGGTTAAGTCTTACAAACCCAGTGGCTTTTGCCATTGATTTCCATGTTAACATTTTGGCAAGTCTGTATTCCGTGTCTAATTGAATGGGTGATGTCATAATGGCGGAGGACATCCACAGATGCACTCGAATTGATATTGAAACGGATATTGAATATGCGGAGAAAGAGCAAACATCTGCAAAGGTTTCACTGCAAGTGAAGTTTAATGCGATGTGGTTTAATTTTGATGTCTGGAGCACTTAAATTAGACAAAAGAAACTGCAGGTTTTGTGTGGAGATTAGGAATGCTGTGATGGGACCTGTCAACAGCTCGGAGTCATTTAATGCGACAGAATAATAAGGGGGAAATGGTTTAATGGATGCGAAAGTACATCGTGTGCGCTTGCCGTCTCAATATTAGCTTGCATGCTGAGCGGCGCTGGAAAACAGTTGCTGCATTTAATAGGAAGCAGCTAAAGAGATTTAAAAATAGTGCAAATAGTCTGGGCCTCTTAAAATATCAAGAAAGCAGTACAGCTTGTGCCAAAGTGAACAGTCCGCATTGTATTCCACAACACATTTTTCGTCCTTCTTAGAAAAAGCAATCTCAGGCTTCGTTGTGACAGGTCACGTGAAGTTTCTCAAAGTATGACCAAAAGGTATCTGCATACAAACATTGACTTAAAATATTTTTTAAACTTGGCAAGTCTTCCTTGTGCTTTTTGATGCATGAATTTGCTTTGTATGCGAAGGGTGTTTCACCTCAGGTAGGATGATGATAAAGTGCCCATTTTGGAACAGAACCAACCCACACATTCCCAAAATGCACCAAGTTCGTGTGCAAGGCCGTAACACAACAGTTTCAGATAAAATATGTGAAACTCAAATCCCACCTAAATCCCGAATCAAATCCATTCCTGATCTAATGTAATCCAACAGCTGTATCAGCAAACACAGAATGCTAGGGCGGGAATCCTTTCTGTGCATCGAATACACCGACTCAGATTAAAATAAATGACTCTTTTGCAATATCAAACTTCTAAAAGACTATTTAGGGTGTTTTCTAGACTTCTTTTTCTAAATGTGTTAGAGTTGGGGGATTATATTCCAACACACTGTCTAAAAGAAGATGCTTTTCAGATTTTGCCATTGTTTCAAAGCAAATACAGAAAATTGTGTGACAAGAAAAGCAATTAATCATCACCAACAATTAACCAAGTTTTTTACAAGTGCCCTCCCACCTATCTAATGCTGGGTCGACACCAATCACGTTCCACGCTTTTATAACTCAAGGTATAAGTTTGTTATTTCTGCGTGAGTGATGCGATCTGTCAAATATTCTTATAATAACATATAATATGAAATATATACTTTGACGTAAGACGAGATTGATTTGCGTTTGCGCCAATCGCGCCGCCCGATTCATTGGCTTCCATTGTAAGAACACAGAACCACTGAGACATTTCTCAAAATACTTCCTTTTTTGTTCCATTGAAGAAAGAGTCACAAACAGGTTATAAACCACATGAGACTGAATACAATTTTGTTCTTGTGTGAACCATCCTTTTTAAAATTAACCGCACAAAAGTTGCCAGTCAAACTCTGAGATGAAGTTATTAGGAGGAAAAAAGCTAGAGAATGCTTTAAAGAGATTGCTTTGGTCCTTCAAAGGAGCCCTGTGAAATTTATGGTAGCAAAATAGAACAAAAATAATGGCACAAGGGGCAGAAGATCAGGTCTTATAGAGCAAATGGTGTGTACGAAGGGAACAAGAGAGCAGCTTCAATGCTGACAAAACTGCAGAACTCTTTGGACGAACTTTGAGAAACTCTTCAGATATCAAGATCTCTTTAGCACTTCAGCTTCTACCTCTTTCAGAAAGATGTCTCTTTCCAGATGCCAGCATTAAGTCGAGCCTGAAGTTGGCTGAAAGGTATTTAACAAAACCAGCAATCTTTTTAAGCCTAAGGTAGGGAGAGCACTTCTAAGTAGTCTAAAAGCTTCGGTGTAGTGCAGAGAAAAAAGTCAAAAACATAGAAATGGGTTTATTGCAAATCTATTCTCTAACAGGAAAATGAGCTCCAAACTAAGGGAGGGTTCAAAAAGAAGTTAGCATTCCCAGCTAGAGTGCAACCCCATTGAAAATCAGTGGTTTGACCTGCAAAAATTGCTGTTCACACAATTGGACGCAAAGCGATTCAATGGAGTGAAAACTTGAATGAGAGCAACAAACGTCAAGCACTGCGTCAATGATCATGTTTACATCCCTTACTGTACAAAATCTAAGCTTATTAGTATACTTATTTGAATCTAAAAATGCAACTTTTTCTGTACTTCTCAGAAACATACCTAAAACGATATTTACATATACTTAATTTATATTGATTGAAAGGTGTAACACTGTGTTCACACCAAACCAGAATTAAGCGTTTTGCGCGAGTTAATTACATACAAAGTCAATCCAAGGCACATGTAGAGGCGAACGCGCATCAATCTCGTCTTCCGCGAAGGTTTAAAATATTTGTCAGTTCGCTCTACTCACGCGAAAATAACGAACTTTCCCGCGAGTAATAACGAGCGTGGAACGTGATCGTTTGCGTTTAGTGTGAAACCAGCATAAGCATATTCGCTCCATACACGTTTGCTCAGTACTCAATCTATTGATGGAGATTGATTGAAAGTAATGAAATATTCTACACTAAGTGTTCTTTGGCTTGTAGTTGTGTTTACTCATCTGATGGATTAGCATGTTAAATTCATTTATTAAATAAAAGTATTATAAAAATACATGTTCAAGTGTATATTGCATATTGGTACAAAATAAAACATAACATAAATAAGTGAACAGTAAAATATTGTGAAAGTCGTGGGGACAAAAACATTTAATAAATTGTATATGTAATAACTCGTTGGGAATATTTATCATATATTGTGGGCGGTCTGTCCATTGCCTACTCCCCTTTTGACTCCAGCTCTCACATTCCCTAATGTTTCCCAAACTGTCATTTGGGAAAATCGCTTGGTTGTTGCGGTGCATTACACTTAAAAGAATATTCCTATGACAAAAAATGTCACTTGTTCGTTGGTTTACGCGTTTTTGTGCTTGGACACTGGATGCAAAACCAAGCGCTGTGAACGCGGATGATGCACGCATTTCATACTGGCCGCGTTTCTGGAATCCTGGCTCTCTGTTTTCTGCAAATATAAGTTTGAACAACGGGAGATGGTGAGAAAGCGGCGCATCCTGCATCCTCCAACGACCTTAAGATGTTAACGCCCCCTAAACAAAACAGGTACACACTTTCTGCAAGCATTTCTTCATTTCTTCCGAAAAGTGGTGTGGGCATGTCCCACCCGCAAATTACACCCATCACCTACGCATTCCTTACAACTGATCTGAAGCAAAACCGATCTGAATAAGAGACCAATCGGTCCGGTGACAGATGAGTGATCTAACAAAGATTGCTGTTTGCACATGCACACTTTCACACAACAGAAGGCCTCCGTTACACTTCTGAGTTCTTATAGATCCACGTGTTGAGCTGATGAGGTGAAACTGATGCCATTACTATATTGCTAAGAGCTTAAGGTCATGAATAAGGTAATGTAAGGTGCTTCAATGAAAATATACTTGTTCGACTTTGTGCGGCGCTGCGCAGAACCACCACACATATGACAACAAATTACTGCAGTCTGCAAAAGCAGACTCTCTCTCGCGGTACTGTGAGGTCTTACGGCGACTGCTCTAAATGAAGCAGCATGTTCGAGTCAGATATGCGCAGAATATGATTTGGTTAGCATGAAGCTTCACTGCAAAGTGAATGACAATTTATGAACACAAGTAAGAAGTCAATGTGGCATTTCATTTGACTGCAATAACAGACTCGCTTGATTTTTATCTGCGTCTGGTGGGAGTTCATTTCAAACCCTTAATGCAATATAATAAAACATTGTTAAAGGGTCCTACGGACCCCCTGCAGTTACGCCACGGACCACTAGAGGTCTGCTTACCCACGGTTAAGAAACACGGCTATACAACACTACATTATACTACACTATATGTGGTACACTACAGAATACTACACTGCACTACATAACAATACATTACACTGTAAAACACTACAGTACACTAGACTGCATAACACATGGTACACTACAGTGTGCTACACTACACTAGAAGTAAACTACAATAAGTTAATTTATTATTTAATTATTATTTATTTACTCGGTTTACTCTTTACTCTGTTTACTACACACTCTATTATTAAGTTTACTACTGTTACACTTCAAAGTACACTTTTATCAAAACGTGGGCAAATTTAGAGTGAAGTACTTTTGAAATAGTAAAAGTGTAATTCAAGCTAAAAAAATTCTGCATAAAACTGCATAAACATAACCATTCAGACTAGAGTATAGATGGGAGTACACAGCAAAGGTAATTTCAGATTTTCATTGTGACTGAGGGTGAGATTTGATGTGTTTGATGCAATTTTTTTTATGTTAAATATTTAGATTTAGTATTTAGCAGTAGATCTGATCCACTTTTTCCCTTTCCTCACATTAAACTCAATCTGACAATTCTGAGGTGTTCACACGACGGCTTTTCATTCCAATTAAACGATCGCTTTGATTTCCAATCAGCAGGCTCGCACATAACGTACCGTTACGTATAACACTTGTGTATTATTTAGCAAGAGAAGAAACAAAAGCTGTTTTTCACAAAACAAGAGAAAGAAGTTCACACACTTCAGCCTCAAAGTTCTCCCTTTCTAAAGTCAATCTTCGCTTTAAAGTACTCCGTACTCCTTTAATCTCACGCGAGGCATTTCAAACCCTCCGAGATAAAGGGTGAAGAGATCAGAAGGAGCTTATTTAAAATGTGAACACTTTTTGGCCTCAAGGAGAATGTTTTTTAACTGCTGAAGCACAAGCTTTGTTTCAAATGCCAAATTTCATCTTTCGGTTGCCAGGTCTGGGTGACCGGGCATTATGGTAGTTGTGTTTACTGAGGCATTGCACTTATATTTAATGACCTCACAATGATAACAAAACACCATAGCAACCACATAGCAACATTATAAAAAGCACTCATCTTAGTAACCACATAGCAATATCCAGGAAAACCAGTCAGGGAAGATTAACAGCGATTGATTTGTTAACCCTGACTACACAAGTTACACTTTTTCTTGACTTTTCAAATGTTTTTGGGAGGTTTTCAATGGTATAGAGGTGGCAGAGTGGTATAATAGGAATGATTCAAATGTTTAAGTTGATTTTGACATTATTTCACCATGCATTAACAACCAAAATGTCATCGATGAAGAATTGAGGAGGAAGAACAACTTACCTTCTACCTTGATCTGGTTTCTTGAGCATGAGGCACAAGGAAGAACGCTGAACTCCTCAACCTGGTGCATGGAGTAATCCGTACTGGCCACCACGATCCTGTCACCAGATGTCCAGCCGTGAGGTTCATCCACCAGCTCCAAAATACTGCAGTTAGACAACATGTCTATGGTGACGGAGGCCTGCGGCCGCACTGTTGATGGGCATACACACGCGTTCAGAAATGCCAAATTGTAAATAAATTTGAATTCAATTTAATGATCCGTACCTATGGATTCCTATATAATGTTTATTGTGCTAGTCTAATGTAACCTGAGATCTCTTTAAGGGAAGAAATATTGTCTCTTCTCCATTTCTAATATGCAAAAAAGCGTTATTGTTCAGTAAGTTGCTTCATTTACACAAAAAAGCACCGCTTGATGCGGCAAGGCCGGGATTGTTTGTCACAATGGTTAACAATGGTAGACAGAAGTGTATTTGACTTTTTTGTATTTTCCACTCCGCACAGATTACGTTTAGTGCGAGAAAAAGCCATGATAAAAATTATGAAGTCGAGCGGAAGTATATTTCCAAAGCTTTCCTATTCCTTTCGTCTAAATATAGACAGCAAAGTGCACTATTCATTTGACAAGCGCAAGAGCTCGAGTTATCGCACAAATTGTCCTTGGAGTGGAAGTCATCACAAATCACTTAGAACGGACGTCCAAAATTTGACAAAACTCTCATTACTTCTTTGAGGAATTCAAAAGGGCTGACAGTCATGGTGTTAACGTCTGAAAAGCACTGGATGAAGTCAAATAGGCTGCGCAAAACCCATTTTGTGTCTGTAATCGGACTGGATTCAGAGTAAAACAAGATATTCAGGAAAATTGCGGGAGGGTTTAATTCTGATTGGTCGTCAAAGAAGATTTTGTCCCAAACCCACCCACTGCTTCAGTCAATAGTCTGACATCAGCAGAAAAAGAAATCTGAATTTCTTATATTTGATAAATACTATTGGACGCTATTCATAAATTTGGGTTGTGGAGTTACAAACCAAAACATCTCAAAATGTTTGTAGTCACATAAAGATGGAGCTTTCAAGTTTTAAGAGAGAAGTTCATCCAGGAAAAAAAATGCTGCCATTCATCACTGTGAAGCACAACACGCTTCTCTTTTTCATACAAAGTGAATTTAAGAGAATTTAGATCATCATTCACATTCGGTGACATCTGTTGAACCTGGAACAACCGATGCACCGGCATTAAACATGAAGAAAATCGTGAACGAGGCTTGGATGTAAAGATGTAAATTCTCACAAAAACATATTGTAGTGCTGCAGAATATCTCAAATAATAAGTCATACAAACTACTGTATGAGTTTTTTTCCCGTGCCATGCAATGTCTTGGGTAAGTTACTCTGAAAAATTAATGAATTACTAGTTACTAATTACATATTCAACAGTTTTATTAAATTACTGTACAAATGACTCTCTCCAAAAAGTATTTAGTTACGGATTACTTATTACTTTCTATGGCTTCCTATCTTCAGCTGAATACAAAAGAAGATTTTAATAAAACTATACCATCACTTATCGTCTATATATTTGCTCAAAAAAGCACAAACATTCATTTTCTGAAATCAACTTAAATAAACTCAAGTTAAATAAAGCTAAATATGACATCTTCAAGTATCACTGGTTCCCATGTGTTTCGGTTTTAATTTCGCTGCAAAATTCTAAATATGAGTCAAGCACATGTTGGGTCATTTACATGGATATCAAATTTCAGCTTTTAATTTCTTAAATTTGTGTTCTGCTGAAGAAAGAAATATACTTTACATGAGGATAAGAGGGTGAAAATTATGATAATTTGTATTTGTTGTATACAATTCCTTTATGAAATTGAATATTTTTTCATTTCATGAATTGTAAAAAAGCAGACCCAAGATGGAACGTACCGAGCTTGCCGCACAGAAAGCGCACGCGGTAGTTGTGGCAAATCCCATCCACCTGGTCTTTGCTGAGGCACACAAAGCCGTAGTTTTTGTCAAACTTGGAGAAGATTTCTCCTGTGTTGTTGGCAGGGATGCCGTCAAGAGTTTCAGCCTGAGGTAAAAAAAAGGTTTTTATAAATTCAGTTATGAAACAATGAAAGCACTTGCTTGCATAATAAGTCAGTTAGATATTAAAACTGAACCTGAATTATTTACTGTAGAGTTTCACTTATTATACCACTTGTGAAAGCAGATAGAACATTTATTACACATCAATTTAAAACCATTTTAGGCCTATGTTTTTTAAAGAGCTTACTCCTTTACTTTACTTTACTCCGTGTTTTAGAAGAGGGCAATTCCATGAAAATGTCAACCTTACCATGAAGGAATCAAATCAAAGGTTTTTACTATACTAACAGAGCAGATATTAACATCTGGTGGTTCAAATACCCATGTGATGTCTCCAAGTTTTTAAAGCATTCGTTGTTTATTTTGTGCATCATTTTTCATAGTCGGGTAAGTGACATTTTCAGGATTGTCACATCCATAACAGAACATATTCCTCATTAATGGGCGCATGAAAATGAAAATATATGAACTACTTTAAATTCTTTACCGGGGCCTCCCTTCTCCATTTGTTGGTTCTAATTGCTTCAGGTTTGTGCATTTAAATACACAGAAATCCTACGAAGTTGGTCATCTCCCAAAAACCTTTTTTGTCCCATCCATAACGCATCTTTATTTACTTAAATAAAAAACATGTGCATAGTCACATGTCACATCCATAACGCTTGAATTGCCCAAGTACTTAACAGTTATCTAGTGTTTTTACTGTTAATTAAGTTTTGTTGCATGATTTCATTGTGAATTAAAAGTGTTCATTTCTCCTGCTTTGTGAATGTGTGCATTATAACTCTATAGTCTCTTAAGTATTAACAGATGTCTTTGTACAAAAACACGATTATGCGAACACACGAAAAAAGAACGGATGAAGGTTTACTCATAACACCACGTTTAAACACAACCGTCGCTGATGAGAGCAGATTGTACGAAACGTCCAAATGACATCATCATAATTCAACCAAATTAGCCAGAATCACTTAAACGTTCGAATCTACATACAGTATTTAAAAAATGAGAAATAGAGTGAATTGTAAGATTAAATATATCAGCTTTCATGGTGAAATAAATAATATTTTCTTGCAATCCTGTTTTTATTACTTTCAAATTGTGTTTGCACTACTTGTTTATCCATGTTTGTCCGCGCTTTGCTTGACTGTGCGGAAGAATATTTACCTCAATATCCAAGGGATTACTGCACAGACGCTCGGGAAAAGCTTTGTGAAGTTCAGAGAGTTTTTCCCAGTCACCTGAGCCCTCTCTCATCATCACGGTCAAACCATTCGGTCCACTCCGCCTCTGAAACACCCACACACATAGAGCGATTAAAGCACGAGGGACATGTGCCATCTCTCCTGCGCTGCCCAGCAGACAGGCTCTGGTGTAGATATTAGTCTCATTTACATCTTTAATCTCCCTGTTTTGCAATTCTGCCTGTCAAAGTCTATTTATGCAGAGATAATTGCAGTTCACCCCACGCCCCTCCTCACGTATCGCTGCCGCGTTCCTACAGGGAATTCGGTTCACTTCCATTGTATTGCATTCCAATGAAAGACGATGAAACAACAATGTAAACATTCTCCTTAACTCACAGTTTACGATCATGGCACAATTCTCCAAATGATCGTGCTGTACGATTATAGGCCACAGCAGATTAAAAAGAGCCCTTTAGTGAGAGAATCCACTCCAGGGGTGTGCTGGGGAATTTGGCGTGCGAATTAACAAGTGGGAAATGAAAGTGTAAAATGTGTCATACTATAATACAGCGGATGTTGGATTTTCTGGCTTTAAAGGGAAAGATCACTTAAAAATGACAATTCTGTCATCCATATTCACCCTCGTGTGGTTTGAAATCTAAATATGACTCAAAGACACGAGGTAGAAACAACCAAACTTGACTTTACAGGCTTTAAAAAGTGGCGTCCCAGAACAAACTTCCGCAAGTTTCTCCATCTGCGTGCTGCAATCATACAGCAAGTACTTCACTTTCACCTCTAAATGAGTTCATTCTTCGCCAGTAATACGATTTTTCACATTTGTTAACTGCATTATGACTCTGATGATGAATAAACAGATGGCATCTTCTGAATGATGATGTTCTTTTAGATGGTGAGGATGTACAGGTGTAAGCGGTGGGGTGATAAATGAGCTGCTGGGACTCGGGGGCGACAGACAGACATCATACGGATATCAGTTAACATCGCTGAGGATTGTGGGATGTAGAGAGAGATTCTGACAGAGATCAGGGAAGAAATATAAAACAGAGGTGATCCAAATATAGCCGTATGGCAGAATCTTGGTAAATCCTAACTTAAGTTATATTTAATGAATTGCCATACAGTAGCCAATATAAAGATGACATTAGAAACCTAAGTAACTTTGAACATCATATGGGGCGTAATCCCCTTTTTATTTCTCTGAAAATACCTGGTATTGCAAAAAAAGAGTTACAATAATAGCATTGACAACATGTTTATGACTTTAAACAGTTAAGATGTAAAAACAAATGTATGAAAAAAATATTTGCCTTTGGGAAAAGAAAGAAAATTTCCTCATTTAAAATTCATTATGCTTAATACAAGACACACCTATAGAAGTGTGGTAATATAAATAAACTAAGTTGCAAAATTAAAATGAAAAGTTTACAATTTAACTTTTAAAAAAAAACTTTACAAAATGGCAGATAGTTGATTTTTTTTAATACATTTTTTTTAAATAATTTAGCAAACCGGACTTTAGCTTGTTTGGCAACTCATTTGTATTGTAAAGCAAGACAAAAATACTGAATACAATTTTTATTTTGATGTGGTCCAGTCGCTTATAAAGTCTTAATTTTGCAAATAATATTGCTCCTCATAAAGGCATAATTTCCCCCCTCACAAAGGGGTAATATTACCCTTTATACCCTTCATAAAGGCGTAAATTTGCCCTAAATTTTGCCCCTCGTGAAGGCATCATTTTCCCCCTTCTTTTGCCCCTTATGAAGGCATAAATTCCCCCTCATTTTGCCTCCCATAAATGCCTAATATTGTCCTTTTTCATATTGCGTACCAGCTTGGTTTATAAAAAATGTTTACCAGTTGCCCAAATACAATATATATTTTAGTTATAGTTGTTTATGTAGTGAACTTTATTTGAATAAAGTTATGATGATGTCTATTTAATCAACCGAAAAACCATTGCACCTCACATTTAAAATCTGTGTGTGTTAGTTGTACCTTGCACCCATTGACTGAGGGTCGTGATGGTGAAATGTTCTCCGTAACCCGACTGAAACACTTGAGAGCTCCTTGCTTCAGAAGAAGCTTTGGTTCCTAAACACGCATACATACAAAGGATCAGCAACTTCCTGTTTGTTTTCCATCCATGAAGCATAAAGTGAGCAGAAGATTCTTACCCTGATAGACATCGTGATCCTCCACCGATGATGATGTGTCCCCCTTCACTGTGATAAAACTCCACGGGTGCCTGCCGACACACGTACACGCACATTCAGTCTCAACAAGCTATAAGATTTTAAATGATTTCCAGTTCATTTTCATCCATGACCTTAGTGGTGATGTCTTAAAAGAAACTTGATGAAATGTACCTCAATACTTATTTCTGTTCTGTCAACAATTTCCGATTCCAAATAGTCAAGTACAAAACGGCTCTAATGTGGAATTATCTAGATGACGTTTGAAGGACAAAAAGCTCCCGAAGAGATAAAGTGTGAGGAAGAGAGAAACCGTGAAGAAACGGCGGGACAGACAGGAGAACAAGATATCTCTCCTAGACAAACATTCTGCCTCTCTCTGCTGTAAATGATGTTGACTCGGGGTGTGATTGGCAGCTCGAGGTTCTCAGGGAGGTCTGTGGGTAATTACAATGGCCGAGTTTCCCATCAGGCGCTGCTTCCTTCTTAAAGAAACGGACCGGCTGACATCATCATCAGGACAATTTTCTTCAGACCAGACTGACAGGTGCTTCTATTGCCATCCACCTGCCTTGAGTATTGTGTTCCCGCATGTGACACATTCATGCAGACATTTACAGGAATACAAAACTCTGGATATGTTTATGACAACTGACTGCGATATTCTGCTGAGGTCATTTATGTTACAGTTTAAAATGTGACCAATATTAGTCACCCACACACAGTAAAATAAAATTAAATGTACAGTTTATGCATTTGGCAGACATTTAAGACATTTTTAATGAATATTTGTGTACCCTGGGAATCAAATACACAACCTGCGTTTGAAATTGATAAATTGATATTATTTTTCTATTATATTTAATTGACAAAACTTCAATAAATGTGTTGTGTATTTGTTATATTATTTGAAAAGATAATTATGACTTAATCTTGATTATAATTTAATTACAATTCAATTTTGAATTCATAATTTCAAAATGTGCACCTATTCACACCTTTGCATTGTCTTTGTATGTAATTTACTCAAATGAAATTGAAAAAAAAGACAATTTATACAGGAAGACTATTTTTGCTTATTATACATTATATAACGACCTAACAATTTTATTAAATAAATTATAGATTTTTACTTTTAAATTATGCACACATTTAATTTTACTATAACTGATCTATAATTGGATTTATATAATTGAGAATACAATTATTACATAAATGTATAACGCCCAAGGCAACTATAAAAGTATTGTGTTCAGTAACATACTGTCACCTTACTCATGATGCTTAGACAAACCTCAAAGCCTTCTGATTTTCCCACATTTGAAAGTATGCCAGGTCGAGGAATTGAAAATGTCAAATGCCAAAAATTGTGATGATCTGTGTCACACGGGAGGAAAACAGATCTAATTTGAGCCACATTCTGTTGTGGTGTGAACATTCTCTCTCATTAAACGAAAGAGAGATTAAAAGTTGTTGCCTAACACTGTCTTACCTTTAAAAGTCTGTCAAGCTAAGTTGTTTTTAGTTTACTGGTGTGTTTAAGTTTGCTTGTGAGAAACCTTAGTCATTATGTGGAAATATTTAATATTAAGTGTTCAAAATGTTTTTTCCTGCACCGCAGAGGCAGATGTGTTTCCCAGCCACTCTACATTCCCAAGCATTCAGTGCCAGTTTGGGATTTTTAATGCCTGGAGTGTCATTAAATGGGTTTTAATTACTCAAGTTGTATATCACATCTATCTAACCAGAATCTGACTTCACAGATTTTTTTATTTTCATAAACAACACCAATATTGAGCAAAATGCTGTTGTTTGGAGATGTGTTTTCCAATTTTAATCAAACATCCCTGAACCAGCACAACCATCAAACGCTGCCTTCAAATTTGCATACTATTCTTCTAAAATGAAAAGTATTTAAATCATTGCATGTTCAAAAAAATGCCAGAAATCTCTCAAATGTGTCTGTCATTAGAGTTTTAGAAGAGATGTCGACAATGTGTCAAACTGAGCTCAGATTTGTCTCAATATGAACTCAAACATTTCTCATCAAATTTACACAAATCCAGATTATTTTATTTTACGTTTACACCTCCATACTCTTCATGAATCTCATCAATTGCACACTCATATGTTTCTGTAAATTTCTGTAAAGTATCGGAACAAAAGATGCATTCTATTTTAACCCAGATCTGCCTGAGACCCCTCGTGTAACCACAGCCACACAAATCTACGTCAGTTCATGGTATGATTTGACTATGACTGCCCAAATGTATATGCCAGGAAGGTGAATGTACCTGTCTGCACAATTGCATTAGAACCTGATTTTCCGAATATGGTAAGAGGTGTTACATTTCTGTCACACGCTTGCAGTATTAGACCAATCACTATGCACTGGTTAACTGGCCAATCAAAGCACACCTCGCTTTTCAGAGCGATGAGCTTTGTAAAACATCAGCATGTTTCAGAGAGGCGGGGCAAAGAGGAGATGCAAACATGCACTGTATGTGGAAAATACAGTGTTTTTGAACATTAAATCATTTATGCACATTGCATTACATCTTAAACAACTTATAATATTGTTATTGATTGGTAATATTTGTTTTAGCTGTGACATATGACCCCTTTAAATGAAACCGCTCCATGAAATCTCCTGAGCTATGAGAGAGCAACATCTAAGAGAGATCTCATTGGACTTTTAGTTGAAGAAAAGTAAAATGAAGAATAAAAGGGCAAAGGCAATGAGAATTTCAGACAGGCGGTTCAGTGTTATTTTGGAAATCCAATTTGCTGCAATCCTGCTTGATTTCAAACTGATCCAGCTCTATCCACACCCTAAAACAGATCGAACACATTCCTATTCACTACACGCTTCATCGTAGCTTTCTCTTGTGCGTAAGAACCCTCAAACTTGAGCTGAAACTAAACTCAAGGAGGATCTACAAGAAGAGAATTTGAGTCATAGACAGTTGACGTTTCTTAAGAAAATGTTTAAAGAGACCCAAAAATGAAAATTCTGTCATTATTTATTCACCCTTCATGTGGTTGAAAACCTGTATTTGACTTTCTTCTGAGGAACACGAAAGAAGATATTCTGAGAAATGTCTCCAGTCGACAGGGCTCTATGTTGTATGGTTATCAATTAATATCTTATTTTGTGTTCTGAAGAAGAAAGTCAAACAGGTTTGAAACGACATTAGTATGAATAATGATGACTGAACTTTCTTTTTTAGCTGAACTATCCCTTTAAGGAAAAACATTCACATCTGTTTGGTAAAAACTGTGCATCTTGCAAATGTTAATCATGCATCAAAGAATCCTTGGCTATTTTAGTTAAAGTGTTAGGAATCAGTCCTTGCCATAACATTAAAGGTCACATTTCCTAGATGGAAATATTTTTTCAGAAATCTTGGCAAACAAAACATCCTGTTCTGATCTCAGACATGCTGTATTGCAAAGAGCAATGGGTGAGAAACTGGTGGGAAGGCTTTTTGAGCTCTTGTGGACAAGTAATGTTACCTGAAACCAAGGCGATGGAAATGACGGCTCCCCAGCTTGATGAGAGCCTTTTTAGCAGAATCCTCCAGGTTGTTGGATCCTTCATCATTAACCACCATGGCCAAGATCTGTCCAGTTTCCACATCATCTACATACTGGGCCAGGCGCCTGCTCTCATCCTTGCTTCTGTACGTGTCAAACCTGTACACACACGCAAAGGTAAAAGTGGGTCACAGAGATGAATCACGGCCCAGTCGAGGAGAATTACAAAAGCCAACAAGCATACTCTGCGGTTGTGAGCATGACTGATCGTTTGAAGATGGCGATTCAATAACAGAAACTGTTTTCTGCAATGAACAATAGATGCCGTTCAAACGCCAACAAAGCTGCCAACTTGGAAGCCGCTTTTGCTTTGACAGTCGATTTGTAATTACACTTCTAATTCCAGGCCCACATTTAAACATTAGACGTTTTAAACGATGTCCTAACTCCATCTAAATCCATCACGACGCAAAAACACGTTCATTAACAGCAAGCTTAAAGAACACAAACTTGTAGTGAAGGTAGACCGAAGCTCAACAGGAAGTCAAGTCATGTGGCACTGACCTATCAGAATGGAGCACATCTCCAGTTTGTGGGTTGATGATGTGAATGATGATCCCTCTGTTGCCCCAGCTCCTCTCAAAGTGGTAACTTTTCTCGTTGCCTTGCCCAGGATGAAGTGTTTTGTTCAGAAACGTCCACGACAGCTTCTTTTGTCCGTGGATTTCTAACGATCCTCTAGTTCCGACGCCGATGTACTTTCGTCCAAAATAACTATGTTCATCCTCGTCGTCATCAGACCTGTTCCAATACAACAAACGTGAATCAAATTGTTAAGTTGTGATGAGGTCAGAACAAATCCATGGGTGTGCAACTGTGCACCAAGCTACAAAGATTTTATAGAGCAAAGTCGAAATTAGCAATCAATATTTTATTTGCTGTCTTCCTGCTTATTTAAAATGAGTTTTTTAACTACCTTAAAATCAACTGTACTTTTATTTGTTAAACATTGTACTGTGTGATTACTCTTTAACATCATGATTATTGTCAAAACCAGTATATTGTGACACTTCGAGCACAAATATTGCTATAGTGTTAATTCTACACGTATCGCAACATTGCAAGTTATCGTAAAGGATTAATATAGGGTTAATCTGAAAACGTAATACCGCAACAGATATAGTGTTTATTTAATATATATTGCAATATCATACAATATTGATATAGTGTAAATCCTACACATATCTCAACATTAATACTAGATCAATCAATTACCTTAATATGCTATGAAACACATATAGCAATACCGTAGATTATTGTAAAATATTGACATAGTGTCAATTTGTCACATATCCTAATACCGCAAATTATCATAAATGATATGTGTCAAATTAAGACGGTATCAATCATAGTTTTGTAAATTATATATATTTTGTGTAGTCTACACATATTGTTATACTGCAAATAATTGATATAGTGTTCATTTGCACATATCGTTATACCGCAAATGATTGTAAATGATATGTTTCAAATGAACACTGTATCAATCATAGTATTGTATTTTATCTTAAATGATTGATAGTGTTAATTTGACACATACCATAATATCATAAAAGAGGACACAAAATGAAATATTAATTTGCCTAATGGTCTCCTTTATTTAAAACCCCTTATATGAGATACGGTGATAAAGAAGATAACGTGGATTCCACCATAACAGCGTAGTGAAAATGGGATATCCTACAGCTCTCCTTACCATCAAATTTTAAGTACTTGAAAAGGTCTTCAAAGTCTAAAAGAGATTTTTCAAAGTCTCTCTTTGTTCTTACCTGCCAAAGAGAGAAATGGTGAGGTTGCCTTTGTAAGGACAATCTGGACTGCCAATGTGAAGTTCGCCCTTGTTTCCAATGAGGATGTGCCTCGCTCGCAGCAAAATGGGTCGGGTGGTATCTGCTATCACAAGCTTCCCTAAAAAAAAACAGCCAATCACCATCTCTACCCTTTAAATTTCAACCAATAGGCATGCTGCATTTCCTTTACTGCATTTGAATTTTCACTGAAAATAAAATACGCTTTGATTCACGATCATGTCACAAACTTTGGTTTAATGTTGCCTTTAAATGTTTAAAAAAATATATATTTAGGACAGTCTACCTCCGTTGAGGATCTCGATGGAATGGACCGTTGCAGAGGAGGTGAGGATAACTTTGCGACCGTAACCTATAGTAACTCGATGAGCTTCGTTGTGACCGGGGGTCCAGGGTTGAAGACCAGGCATCTTATCTGGACAAACTAAAGCAGAAAGATATTTAAATGTAATTATATAAATGGTACATGGTCATTTCAATGTCTTCTGCAAAATTTTGAGTATTTTAAATTAATAAACTGGTAGAAATAGCAATGAAATCTCTTAAAATAGAGTTATATAAATTTTTACTGTAACCCTTAGAGGGAAAAAAACAATTTATTTCCTCCTGACGAACACAAACCTACAAATGGAACATTTTATTTTTAACAATGTCTGCGATCATTTAAATCTGACCTTCACATTTTGTGTGGAATATTTCAGGGATGACTGTTTTGCGAATATGTCATGCAGGTTTAAGCCAAAGCGAATGAATGAGAAACTTATGCAATGTATGGGACAAAATAAACCCACAGCTTATGAGTAAAAGTTTAGCAAAGTGCTCTACAGCATCTCAAAACATCTCTGCAAACTTAGAGGAAGATTTGAAGTCTTAAAAGCAGCAGCGAAATGGCCTTTTTAAATCTAGAGGTCAGAGAAAAGAGGAAAGTAAAAAAAGATCAAAATACACATTATAAAGTAAAAAATAAACAAATAAAAAATATATTTGACCCCTTTAAAGCAAGCAAACATTTTCAGATGTCCGCAGATAAGCGTCTCAGATGTCTAGACCAAAGCTAGACCGTGATAACCCTCCAACAGTTTGCTATTATCAAAGTGATCAAATGAAGTCAGCAGTTCAGTCGCCACAGAGGTTTTCAGACTGCAGTCAAATGGTTCATGTCACTGCATATTGAAAAGGTCTTGTTCTCCATTTAATGCTGTTAAATGCTAAGAGCAAAAGCCAAAGACTTGTAATGGTGAATAGCAACGTCCACACTACAACTAAAGAGTAACACATTATTAACCTGTATTAACATTTTTTTTAAATAATAATTGTATTCATACAATAATTTTATTTCATTTGTTTTTATTGTTTTTCAATTATTTTAATTTTATTTATACAATGATTTTATTTTATTTTATGTATACAATGATTTGATTTTATGTATACAATTGCTTTATTTTATTATTTGTATACAGTTATTTTATTTCATGTATACAGTTATTTTATTATCTGTATATAATTATTTTATTTTATGTATACAATTATTTTATTTTATGCATTATTTCATTTCATTTTATTTATTAATTTATTTTATGTATCATATCATTTTATCTTATTTGATCTTTTTTATTGTAGGGATCGTTCAGAAACTTTGACACTGACACCATTGACAGCCAATTAAAATGCACACAAATTTAAAGGGCTAGCACATTTAAAATGTGAAAGTGCATCTCACAAGCTTTTGTCTGTTAATGTGGGCTTCAATAGAATTATCTTTGTCTTGTGTTTTTTGAGTCTGTAATATTCTCACATAATACACAACATGTTATGTCATTGTTCACACGTCCACGTTGCAAACTAAGCAGCATAATCATGTTTTTTGTTTGATTAAGGAACATCACCGGATGTATCTTTTAAAAACTGCAATCCCATAATGCATTTCAGTTCCTGACAAATGCACCTGTTAAAGGACAGCCCTGTTACTAGTGAAGTTCCAACAAACGTGACGAGATGCTGCAACACGTGATAAAATGCAAACTTTAATCTCCATGTTGTTGCCTAAAAAGAAATCTCAGCTTTTAAAATCTATAAGTAATTTGAAAAATGAGTATTGTTTTGCCGTTTTTAAATACGATTGACTGGTATTGAGGTCAGAAGGGGGACATTACAACTCGGATCTTCCAGCCTCCTGAGCATCAGAACAGCGCTTGTGCCTCGGCTCCGGGAGGACCACAGTCCCGCAGAGTTCAGATCCATCCCTAATCAAACACACCTGAAGCCAATCAAAGTCTTCAAGATTCATTATAAAATGACAAGCAGGTGTGTTGGATGAGAGATGGAATTAAACTCAGCAGATCTGTGGCCCTCCAGGACCAGAGCCACCTAGTCCTGAAGACATCTTAGAAGATATCTTTTGGAACGCTGCCTATATAGTCATCTCTACATTTTAGAACAAATCTTCGACAATACAAGTTTACAATGATTTACAAAGATAAAGCAAACAACATTCTGCAAAATATGAAAGTCTCCTTAGAAGCCTCTTAAACTAAAGGAAAAGCAGATGAACGAACAACAAAGAAAGGTTTGATTTAAGCGTGTCTTTAATCAATTACCTCATTTATCTACTGGTCAGCTCACACTGAATAAAAGAAAACGCACCGGCCTGTCATTTCAAACAAACGCTTTTTAAGTTGTCCTGCATTTATCTCATCACCATATGCAGAGCCGATGCCGCTGTGGAACACTGAAAACCCACCATGCTTTGTGTTCGAAAGAAAATTATCCACTTCGATGGGCAGGATGATGACAGCGTTGCTTGAAATACCACAAACCAAACATAGCTTAACACACATGAAAGCATGTTCACTTAGATGTATGCAGTTGCAATTGAATCATGCGATCATAACAACGTTTTTACCATTTAAAAACCTTTTGATTCATTCTCTTTTACTGAAGGAGGCTGCGTTTCTTCTTTTTATGATCGCAACTCATGTTTGCAATTACAGCGAGCGAAGGTCTAAAGAAACTTCTGTTTGAAATTACGCCGCAGCTGCCGTGCCAAGAAAATGCGAATGGAGAAGAGATGGACAGAATATTTTACAGGCTTGTAAGGATATGGATTGTACCGTCTTGGTTTTAAAGCGAGTTGTGGAATGCTGGACGAGAATGAAACGCAGTGGGTCTCTCAGGGCCGCTGTGGCTTTGGCATACTGCATCGGCAAAGCTTTGTCTGTAATAAGACTCCCAGTTAGACGCTTTCTCTGTAGGGTGGATTAAGTTGAAATTGGAAGGATGTTGCTGTGTTTTGGACCACTTTATACTAGCTTTTTTATATTGTATATTAGGAAATGGCGGGATACTTTCTGTCAGCTAATATAAAGAGGATAGAGGATGATAGACGGATAACAGATACGGTCACATCTAATACAACTATTTAATTTTTTTAATTATTTTATTTTATTAATGCAATTATTTTACTTTATTTAAACAAATATGTTACGTTACATTATTTCGAAGGGTGTAGTGACTTCCAAATTTTTAATAGTCATAATTTCCAAAACCTAAATTTTTGGACAATTTCCACTTGACACCACCCATATCAAAGAATGCCATAGCAACCACCAAAGCACCTTAGCAACCGCATGGAAATGAATCACTCAGCTTCACGGCAACGAGTTATCTAAGTTTTTCCCCCATAAATGCATTTTCTTATTCCCATTTATATATATTTTTTTATTTGACAATATACAATAATAAAATGTTTGTTTTGCCTAAGCAAAAAAAGGAAACATACCCGCGTGAGTGATGTGAAGAACAGCTACCATGAGAAAAGCAACACAGATCTTCATTTTTCAGCACTGTCGGTGGTTCACTTTGGTCAAGAATATTAAGGCACCAACTGCAAAACACACAAAAAAAATCACATGGTTAACATTTAAGCGTGCTGAACTCACCCATGCATGAATGCGACCGCGACCACTTCAGCACAACCATGACAGAGCATAAGAGACGTTGCCATAAAAACCATCCAGCGATTTTGTCAGTTTGCCAAAAAAAAACCTGAATGCTGTGGGCTCGACTTTTGCATACATTTGAAACTTGGGAGATCTGAAGGTTATATGGTTATCTTCACAGAGATCAGACGAGTGCCAGTGATATGACTCCAACATCAAAAAGGATCAAAGAGACGGTGGGCCGGGTGCTCAGGTGCGGACTGCTCTAATAATAGTCGGCTTCTTTAAATGCAGTTATGTGAGAAGTTACGTAACTGATAGACACATACATGTGATCCTATATCTCGGGCTTCATGCTTGACAGACCAATTACATGACAAGGAAAGTGAGATGACAGTGCAGCCTAAGGCGAAAGCGTGTCATTAATCCCAAATTAAATAATCAAGTCTGTAAATGCGATCTAACTACCAGCGTTCTGAATAATCCTTGTATTCAAAGTTCTGCACTATTCATTAGCATCATCGACCCGCCCCGGGCACCATGGCTTCATTGTCTCTCGGTGACTTTCATCATGACCCGTCCGATGTGTCAAACCTCTGCTGTTGTCCATGTCGCATCATGAAAACAGCCCTTGTCATCTTTGTGATTTCTAGTATAATGATCTGCAACTGCCAACTTTCATTCTTATAGGCATCCCGGTCATCGTGCGCAAAGGATTGTGGAAATAAACTCATCAACAGAGCCAACGATTGTTTTTTTGATCGATTTAAATTGCAATGGACGTTAGAATGTGCCTTTACGGATCAGTCGTGTGTAAGAGCAATAGATGAACTGATAAACCAATAAGACAAAGATCAATTGATTCGACAACATAATGTTTTATTCAAGACACTGTTAGCAAGTGTACGTGCTATAAAGATTTCCAAAAATTAAATAAAGAGTGACTTGAGCTGAACTCTGCAGGACGTGGCTCTTGGTGCAATAACGGTTCAACAAAAAATAAATATACTGTCATCACTCTTTTGTTATTTACAACCTGTGTGTCACTTTTGTGGGACACAAAAGAAGATATTTTGAGAAAGTCAGTGGAGTTGAATATGGTTTGGTTATCCACGATCTTCAAAATATCTTCTTTTGGGTTCTGCAGAAGAAAGAAACTCATACAGGTTTGGAGTGAAATGAGCGTGAATAAATTATAAAATAATGTTTCTTTCGGGAGAACGGTCCCTTTAACATTACAAACTAAAATACTTTTAAAAGCAATGTTATTGAGGCAAAAATTAAAATTAAAACACAAGTCCTTTATGCACAGAGTGAGAGTTTATTTGAGGTCTTTAAAGTGATCCAAACATAATCATTTATTCTTCTAGCAGATGCCTGCAGATGTAGATGAAACATTTTCTGGATGCCACATCTCCCTTAAGAAGGAAACCAGGGTTTACATCTCCCATGAGATAGACGGGCTCATTCTGCAAACAGAAAACTGAGATTATTATG
Organism: Triplophysa dalaica; assembly: GCF_015846415.1. Classification (NCBI taxonomy): domain Eukaryota; kingdom Metazoa; phylum Chordata; class Actinopteri; order Cypriniformes; family Nemacheilidae; genus Triplophysa; species Triplophysa dalaica. The sequence continues at coordinate 33,052,725 of NC_079542.1, forward strand.
GATAAAACAAGAAGACAACAATAAATCACCAATAGCACTCCAAGAATCCAGATCTTTGCAAATATTAGCTTCATTTTAGTGGATACATTACGATCATTTCCACGCTAAGGTAGTCAGCACTATTACAGTACAATTGCTCATATTTAATACACTGATTTACAGAAAAATGAGTCATAAATCCGACAAATGTGTCATTAGTTTCAGTGCAGAAGTCAACAATGTGTCAAACTGAGCTCGGATTTGTCAAGTCTGTTATCAAAAGTCAATATTATTCAAGATCTCAATATGATTTTAGACATTTCTCATCAACTTTTAAGATTTAGCAATTAAACATTTTATTTAGCAATATAGCAATTTTAACTCATTCCCCGCCAGCCTTTACAAAAAAGTTGCCAGCATACTACAGCGTTTTTTAACATTTTCACCCAACTTTAATTGCTCACGGTAACTTTTCTGTAAAGAATATATGGACAAACAATATGTCAAATGAAAGAACAGAGTCTCAGCTTTTAAACAAAAATTGTATTCTTCCATCTTCATTTGTTCTTTTTTTATCACCCCTTAGATGTGGGTAGGTTTCTTCAAAAATGCATCACTTTGATTAATTAACGTTTTTTGTCAAAGATTCCACCCAGATTCCACTCAGAACAATCATTAAAAACCTTTTCCCAAAGGTGTGTAACAGCGCCACCTGCTGTAAAACAGTAGAAACACTGATTGCCGTAAAAACTCGTCTTTGGCAGGGAAGCTTTTTTTTTTTTTATTGACGAGATAACTCGTCAATGGCTGTGAAAGAGTTAAGAGAACCATCTGAGACTAAAGCCAGACTTGACTTTGAGCGTGTGAAGATCGTTCGGACTGTGGTACGAAAATGGCCGGGCGTAATTCCTCAATTTTTTACATACCTGTACCGCGAGGTGACGCTGTGACGTTTTGATCGTCTATTGGTAATTCGCAGGTCAGAGTTCACCAAACTTGAACTGTGCTACGCAGCAAAATATCGTTGGACATTTTTGCGTTCTGGTCTGTCGCATTCGCATGCATATGAATGAAAGTCAATAGAGGAATAAGTCAAGTCTGACCGCGGTGTAAGTTGATACACAAATTGGGGAACTCCATCAAACTTTGATACTATTATAATTTATATAATTATATATTATTATACTCTAATAGTTCATCAGGGTAAAATGTAGGAGCGGATATGAACAGCCCTGTCAAAGAAAAAAACGTTTGAATCACAAAGCATACAAAAGCAGCCTGGCAACCACCAAAACTGATTTGACGAAAACCACAAATGCAAATGTCTTATTTCATAAGTTCACAAAACCCCACCGGTGCAAACCGAGAGAACCCCCACCTCCCCGACCCCCTGAATTACAGAAACACCCTGAGACTCAATCATAAACTTATACACACTACACTGAACTGTCTAAATCACTTCATATTTTGCTTACACTGTTTTAAAAAAGCCTGACTCCACAGTATAAAACATAAATCCATGTCACGCTGTGCGAAACACGGCCGCCTCGAAATTTAATTCAGTTTCAGCACACCTCGAGAAAACAAGATGAGGCTTTGCAGGTAAACAGATGTCGTGTGCCGCAGAAACAGCATCTTAGTTCAGGTGTGAAAGTTAGTTGATAGAAGACCGCTCAGTCACTTCCAGCCACATTGACTTTGTGTCTGCCGTGATGGACTGAAAAATCCAGAGAAAATTCCTTTATTGGGTTTTCGAATGCATGGACAGATTCCTCTAAGCCAAACACCGCAAGATGTATGAGGCTGACACACACCGAGGTGACGTTCATCGTTCAATGCATCAGTGCGTGAGCCATTTATATATGCCCAAATTATTAATAGGAGCAATTTTCATATTATTTAATCACATTTTAACTTTTGGCTGTCTGATATCGGTGACAAGCGGTGTTTATAGACTGTCGGCTATTCATGCTCTATCTTATTGACTGTTCTCAAGAGCATTTCCACGTTGTTCTAATTGCCTGAAATAGAGGGACAATTCTTGAAAGCGCGGAAGGAAAACACAAGCAAAGCTTGGTTTCTCGCTCCTGAGAAACGCACATAAGGAGGAGAGAATAGCAGCATTAATGGAGTTTGGCTCTTCCCTGTTGGCTTAAAGTCTTCTGGGAAGGTTCAGCACTAGATAATGAAACATGTGCCACGACTGTAGAGATTTTTTCCATTCAGACGCGAGACCATGAGTGGGGTCTGTAGGGGATTTACAGTAAAAGACCCGTAGACCAGTTATGATGAATGAAGAAAATTTACTGTAGAAAAGTTCTTCGTTTTTGCCAGCAGAAGTCAGCTTCAGTGCTCTCCAGGAGTTCCACATGCCGACCTGCCTTACATCAAAAATGCAGTAGTATTTAAGATGACAAATTCAAATAACTACATCTTACGTGGGTAAATCAAGCTCACGTGTTATCAATAGATAAACCAGAACACAAAGCTCTCAAACACTTCTGGAGTCTGGAGACAGGACACATAGTCCTATAGATTATCAAAGATGACAGTCATGTACTATAATAGAGCTTCATTAAAACATGACTTTACATCCGTCCCGTGATTTTCCACTCCTTCTCACTTTCCTGAAACAATACAATGTGTGCTTACAGAAGATGTGTTCGACCATGATGATAAGAAGTCCCTTTTCACTGTAACACACACATAGGAAGAGAGAGCCTAAGCATTCATTTGAGACTTAAACCATAAATGATTCTCTACTTTCTGTAGTTTATATCATGATCAGAAAAGGGTACTCTTAATTATGCTTTAATCATCAATTTAAAATAAGATTATATGGTTTTGAAAGATAATAATCCATTATTATTCAGCATAGTTTTTATATTTAAAGTAGGGTGAAGCCACGACACCCGTCCCTTCAGGTCAGGTACCGATGTTGGACGTAGGGCCCCGGGACTCGGTCAACGTTACGATTCTTCACAAAGCTGATACCTGGGGTTCAGGTCTGGGTTTTGTGCTTTCAGTTAACTTTCTGTATGAACCCTGCTTAGTGCACGCCAAGGGCATTGGTACATTGTGATCTTACACAAAAATGAAAACACAAAATTCTACATTATAAGGCAGTGTTCACACTTGACCCCATTTTTAAGTTACTAGCGCTGTTTTACATTATAATCCTATGGAGTAAACCGTGTTTTCAAAAATGTTATGAGTGCTTTTTTAACTGCTAGCGCAAGCATCTTTTTCTGCATCTCAGAGTGTCTTCTGAGTGTGACGTGATTGGTCGAGAAGGCTCAAGCTCAAAAAATAAAATTGCGAGCGCAACACTTTCAATATCACAGATTGCATTTCGAGGGAGAAATTAATATTGTAGCTTTAAGATATGTGATTGGTTATTGCAAAGACGCTCTCAGTTTATAATTCAAATAGACTTCGGTTATGCTGCCTATGAAGCCAGTCTCTCGAAGCTGCCTTCATGCACAAACGCTATCTTTGAACATTGGCGGCTGTTATTTGTAAGCACAGCGCTTCGAGATTATTTTTTATTAAGAATGCGCCATTATCAACCTATTCTTGTCACAAAAAAGAAGTCAAGTGTGGACACGGCCTAAAACTGGTAATGGCTCATGTCAGCGAGGTAGTGGGGGAGGGCTTTTTGTCTTTGTTTTACATTAGAAATCTCTAAAAAAATCTTCAATAAAGACAAGTTTACTTAGGCAAGATGCTTTTTTAATCAATATCAACATTAGGAGTTGCTTAAAACAAGAAAAATTATCTGCCAAGGAGTAACTTAAATTAAGTACTAAACATATTTAGTTGGAAATTGATCCCATATTAAAGTCTTGGAACATTTAACGTTTTATGAAATGTTGCAATTTTTATGTTACGTTGATTATAATTATTGTTTGTCTTTCTTTTTTTTTTCTTCTCTTACTAACTCCTGTGTCTTACAGAAAAAATAAAATAATGGGTTGGAATGACATATAATGAATTATTACTTTAGTCATGCAAATTCTCTTATACTTACATTTTCGCTTATTATTTTTGTTATGAATAATCAAGTTGAGTAATAATGCAAAGTATCATAATGAAAGCCAATTATCTAATGAGATGGCCTACCCATTAAGTATTTAATTTACTGGACTGTATAAACATAACACCAAGTCATGCAAAACAAGCAATTTTTCAATTAAATATATTTTAACGTAGAACTTTACGGAGTCAAAATTCCTTATTTTGTGATTGTTTTTTCCTCATACCACAAACCTGACCAATGTGTATTTTGTCTAATTCTGCAATTTAAAGGGACAGTTCACCCTAAAATAAAAATTCTGTCATCGTTTACTTACCGTCAGATAGTTCCAAACCTGTACAGATTTCTTTGTTCTGCTGAACACAAAGAAAGATATTTTGAGAATGGCAGTAACCAAACAGACTTCATCCCCAATAGAATACAATAGTATTTATTTCCCTACTATGATAGTAAATGGGGGATAAGATCTGTTTGGTTACTGACATCCTCCCAAATATCTTTCTTCGAGTTCAGCAAAGCAAAGAAGTTTATACACAACATCTAGAACAACTAGAATTTTCCTTTTTCTCCCTTAAACTACCTGTGAACAAACCACTACGATTCCCAAATCCATCTCAACTTCAGTGTATTAACTTTTGTACGGAGCTTAAGCAAATATCCTTATTTTAAAAGAATATTTCAAACAAAAATGAAAATTCAGTTTTTTCATCCTGATACGATCTTGTGTGAAACGCAAAGGATGATATTAGACAGTGTATGTGGAACTGATAGCTTCCATCACCATTCATTGTCATTGTATAGAAAAAATAACGTTCTTCAAATTATCTCCTGTTTTTGCACCATGAAGAAGGTGTATATGCATTACCTACAACATGATCATGAAATGTTAATTGTTTTGCAAGGATTCCAATTCAAAGGGAGTTAGCTGTTGCCTTTGAACAGGCTATAGTTGAACTTTTTATTAAACAAAGAAAAAGATTTCCCCACCACGTGCGGTGCAGATAAATGAGGCAGCGTGTTATTTCTGCTGCTGACAGAGGCTATTTGCATAGCATATTCATTCCCTGACGCCAACATTTTTGACAGGGCTATTTGTGTCCCTTTCACATTGAGCCTCATACACATAATTACTTATTTGTGCGGCCTGACGTCTTGTTATTAACTGCATCGGCTACAGGGAAGAACTTTTCAAACTGGAGAGGCCAGAAATGGGCCCATGTTTTGCACTTTTCTTGTCCTTTCCTCACCCCCGGAGTTCGGTTGTCCGTGAAGATCTTCACTGAAAAAGTCAAAGCTGTTTTCATTTCTGCCAGTACAAATCATGACGAATGTGGACATTGTGGGATGGAAAGAACTTCATGTTCGGGCGCCAATGAAAGTCTTAACATGTCAGCGTAATGTGATAAAACATACAGGGGTTATTAGCATTCCTGTAGCGTCAGAACTAGCGACGTGACGCTAATTAAAAATTTGTTCTTTGAGATTGTCTGAACTGTATGTTTTGTGGTCATCCACACCGAAAGAGCGAGCGTACAGGTGTCCGTGGTAAACAACATGCTAAAGACAGAAGCATGCACAGAGCCGATTCCAAATATATTTGAGGAATGTTTCATGACCTTCCAGCAGTCTGCAGAGACGCAGTCGAAGACGGCCAGTGCTCTGACCCAAATAAGTGCTCCAGCATTTTAGGGAAAAACTTGACATTAGCATCTCTCTTCCCCCATCTGCCGTTTAAAGATTCAATTGCTCACTTTGATTTATACGCGCTGTCCCGCTGCTCGGCATGCAAACCGCTACACTGGTAATAGTCTGGTCAGTGGGACCTGGGGTCACAACAAATGAGCGCGACACGCACAAACATGAGCACACTCGAAAGCAAACTCAATCCACAATTTGTCTCCGTCTCTGGCACCATTGGCTTACCAAATTAGATTGCCGTAAATTCGTAACGAGCCACATTTTTCTTGGTGAGGCTCTCTGTGACGCGGGCTCACTTATTCCAAATTTATAAGAGCTCTTTGTAATTGGGTCACGGCAGAGCAGCGACTCGGAGCAGGTAGAACAGCTTTAAACACGCAACCGCCACACGGAGGCCAATTATAAGCCGACACTAATTATAAAATGCAGGTAATGAGGTAGAAGGGGCGCGGGAATTGAAAGCAGCGAAGTTTGTAAATGTGTGTGCGCCTCTGTGTATGCAAATGCATATTTGTTGTGTTCGGGGAGAAAGAGCAAAATCTCATCTTTGATGTTCGCACATACCAATTTTTAAAAAGCACGCTCTACAAAGTACCTCGTGTCCCTGTTAAGCATTCCAGAGCTAGAAAGCGGTCATAACAACAACACGAGCTATGAGAAACTCCAGTCTGGCTTTTTGGACCTAGCTTTGCATTGCTGTCATGTTTACTGGCTGCAGCATTCCGCTCCTCTGGCGAGTTCCCATGCGATGGGACTCAGAACCCATGCGGTCCCACTCCACATCTTTATTGAAAACATTACAGAAGTTTAAGCACCAGCGAGACTAGACTCCACTTGTGTGCATGGAAAACCAAACTAATGATCCTCGGCTGACAGCGCAAATGTCAAAATACGCATGTGGCCATTCTGCTGAAAACTTCAAGCTCTGGTGATCAAGACGAAAGATGTGGTACGAGGCAGTGGCAAGCGACTGTAAATGAGATCTGACCGATAAAGAATGCAGCCCAAATCAATACCGCATTGGCAGCCACTGAAAAACACTCCGGAGCAAAAATATTTTAAATTAGATGTGTCACATCCAAGCAGTGCCAACGCCAATAAAGCCTTCTATAACATTATGATTGTCATGCAATGCGTAGATGATCGTCGCAATGAAGTTCTAATAAACACTCGCCGATCGATAGCTGTAATTTGGTTCTGCGAAATGTATGGTCTGTAACCAATATGCATTCCACCGCACGAATTTGCCTAGCACCACACGAAACTAAATACAATGCAATCTTTTTAAGCAGGAGACCTTTTTGTAAACAAAATCTAAACAGAAAACAATCAATTCAACAAACGAAACCTCAGTCGATACCACACTGGAGCTGAATATGGTAAATTAGGTCAGCCACATCCAAGCTGTGCCAACACCAACATCTACTAGGTCATGACTTCCATGCAACGCTTTGCAATAAATGCCAAGAAAGACACTCCAATGATTAATAGTTGAGTTTTAATGCTACAAAAGAGAGGTGGATTGATTTTTTCACTTGGTGTATATTATTACCCTCTGCATCTCCTATTCATACACTATACTTAGCAAGCAGACATCGATTATCACAGTATCACGGCCTCTGCAAGAGCATTAGACTTTCATGAAGACCGATTGGCTTGTTGACGTGCATTTATAGCATCTTTTCCTCAACAGTATTCCGATTAAGGTCTGGTTTATGGATGTCTGGATATAACATTTCAACAACGCATCATTTGTTAGTTATAATTAGGCAGTACTCGTTTCAAAATTCGCTCTGGAGTCTTCAATTTCTAGCTTTTGTCCGCTTGATGCAAGGAAAGTAATCTTAGAACAGTGTTTCGAGCCCTCTGATCTCTGGAGTCCATCGAAACACATATTTGAATTAAATGTCAAGACACGCGTCATGTTTCTTCCTCATATCTATCCACCCTGTCTGCCAACCCGTGCCATCTACATCTCAATGCAGGTGCTTGTTCTAGGCTCTGTTCTGTATCTTCTCTCCATCTACACACTCCTCCCTCTATCTCTTGTTTTCAGGCGTTATCTATGCCAGTGCCAACCTGAAACATAGGCTTCTCCAATCAAAGATCACACACACACACAAGCACAGCATTGATAAGTGCTGGTTATCATCAATCTGGTGAGTGCATTTGGATTTTCTTGTATGTAAATGTTTGTTACTTTGACATTGCATTCAGTACATTTTGTATCAAATGCCTGCATTCTAATTCTAATAATGTTCTTTGATCTCTAATAAACTAACAAAACTCAATACCGATTGACTCAGGGGAGCATGACAGGCGTTGGCCAGTTCTCCTGTATAAAACAGCAATAGCGGTTACATGATAATCTTTTTTTTTTTTAACTCTAACAATTCACCCACAAAGGGATTTTAACTTGGAATTGAGTGCACTGTTGTAATTTCCACTAGTTTGATACGTTCAGTTAAGAATATCTGGGAATTATCCCATGACTGTTCGACCCTTACAGGACCTCAGTGAGAATACAATGTGCTCAATGGAAGCAAAAGAGAGCCTACAAAACATCACATGTTGATGACAATTATTTTATTAGGGATAACGTTGAGCAATGAACAATGCACATTGATTCAAAGGAACATGTAATATTTAAAATAAGATCTGACGTTGACTTTAAAGCTAACATAGCCTAACTGTGGTGGATGCTCAAGGCTAAACGTGACACATTGGATGGTGTTATGCTCTTTATTCAGGACTCAGGGTCGACCTTGATTAAAGAGTATTCTCTTTGCAATTGTGGGCGAGGAACATCGAAGCAACAATGAAAGGTTAAAAAATAACAGGGCTTGCAAAATAATGCAACGCTGGAACCTTAAACACGGGTGTGAGATGTTAACATACGTCTATTCACATTTGTGAATGAAAGATTTACATTTTAATAATGCAGAACGAGTGCGTGTTTACTTGAGTAGCGGGTGGTCTATGAAGCATTCTGCTGGTTTGTGGGTTTGAAGCACAACCATGGAGTCAAAATTAGATCCTGAAGCAGCCACAAAGTGCAGGGTTGATCCATCCTTAAAGCAACGCAAATCTTACCAACCCCAGGAAAAGAAGGTTAAATATCCATTCCTGTGTCTGGCCACATGGAGCAGGAAAAGTGCTCAAGCAGGAGGGGTTTTATCAACTTCAAGTAAAACAAATATACTCAGAGTTTATAAAGTTCAAACGGTTTGGTTAAAGGATTTGGAAAAATATAACTGAAACATTTACTTACATGACATGCAATGGTGTTATTTGGTATTAAAGAGCAGTTTTATCTAATGCGAATACAAATTTGTGCTGGGAAGAAAGACTGTTAGTTTAGTTGAAGAGACACATTACCACAGAGACTGTGAGCACGCACACACACATTAAGTGTCTTGCATTGACTTTACAGATACACATTTTATTTTCTTACACAACACAGTGTCCAGACAGCACATTTGTCGATTAAGTTACAGAACTCAAAATGAAACTCGATTTTAGGTCAATGTTTAAAGTCAACAGTGAACAAGGTGCCCAAACTTCAGAAAACGTTAAAAACATGTTTGACACAAGGAGGCCAAACTAAATATAATTAACAGTGTCATTTTCCATAAAGTTGCGTAAAGGTTTAAGGTTTATAATCATTGCCAGAAATGAGAATTCTCTTAATTTCAAGCAATCAACATTCACTATGCATCAAAAATGTTTAAGAGGGCTTCATTTGTCTAGGTTTTGACCAAATGTTGCTTTTATCATTATGGATATAGTTTGATTTACCATAACTCAATACAAATACTGGTATTAGTTGTTGTACAACCATTTAGGTAACAGGGTTGAATGATTGAGCCCAGTGGATGCAGTCACATTTGTGTTAAAACTGTGAACCTATAATCATTTTTGTCATGTTATAAAAAGGATCAAAATTAGCTTACTTTCCAACATCACAATTTCAATGCCCCTTTTTGGCAACAGAGGGAAAATCAGTTACAGGGTTGCATGCTAGAACTAAAACAACTATTTTGTTCTCTGTAAAAACCATTTGCTCATAAAAGATTGCTAAAAGTTGTTTTACGATCGAGCTGTTGAATACAGTTAGGGTTTTAGGGTAAAAATCCCTATTTGAGAAAGAAACGCAATAGATATGTTACTGCTACGTTATTTTTATGTTCTATAAACGCCAAGCTAAAATCTCTAACAGTTCTCGCAAAAAGAAACCTTTGCAAAATCGTTTTTGCCAAGTAAACGGAGGTGAGAAAAAAGAGAGACAAGGACGAAAGAGAAACGATCGGAGAGAAAGGGAGGCGTTTGTGTGAGGGTACGGTGGAGATGGTGCAGTGAGTATCCCTGCAGAATTCACACTGAACAAAAGAACTCAGAAGGCAATATAGCAACACACACACACACTCACTCGCAGACACCCACACGGCCATGTTCACTACTGATTACACCATTGTAGCAAATTCATTAGCGTCAATCATTCCTCCGGCCCTCCACAGGGGCTATTGTTGCACCTGTAGACTGCCAATTATGAGCTGGAAGACCGACGGAGTTTCAGCCATCTCAACCGCTGAGAGAGGCAACGAAGAAAGAAAAGAGTCGCCGCGATGCCACGAACAGGACAAATCATTTCCGGTAATTACCGAAACCCGGTGGAACTCCATAGCGGCTAATTGTCCTGGTTGGGAACACAGGCTCATTTCGAAACAGCTCCGGTGATGAGCAAGAGATACAATTACCCTTTCTGAAAAAACAAGAAAAAGATTTCATTGCTTTGATTTAATGTTAGGCTTCGTTTTGTAACAGACATGCTAGCGAATGAACAAAACAAAACAGCAGGTAGTTCTTTTGAAACAAAGTGTCTGCAAACTAAAAAGGGTTACTTTTGATCATATAGAAGGAGTTTGAGGTTTACTAAACGTTAACATTGCACTGTAGTTACCAACAGTAGTTAAGCAGAGTTCATCTTCACGGTTACAACAGTGGTCCTCCAAGCGTTTATTCGCAATACATTAACATTTTACATTTATGCTTTTGGTAGACACTTTTATCCAAGTGACTTAATTGCATTATCCTATACATTTGTTTCGAAGTATGTGCAATCCCCTGAGATCGAACCCACAACCTTGGCGTTGTTAGCATCATGCTCATAGCACTGAACAACAGGAAAGCAATACACGTGACACCGCTAAAAGACTTCTTGGGTTGTTGTTTTTTCATCGTGTGAATGCAGTGAGAGTCGCCGATGTGGGTGAAAAATGCAAGTGCCGACATCTTCATCTCCAGACTCATGTTGCCGTGCACTCATTAAATGTGCAAAAACAGTCACGTCCCGCTTTACAAAAAGAGTGTCTGGTATGCAAACGTGCGAAATGAATCTTAGATGTCCACAGCACTGTGTTTATGCGAAAACAATGACAGGCAGCTTCAGAGCTACAGAGAGGAGTTTTTCTCCTGCCATCACAGTGTAGATGAAGCACAAAAGAAGATTCATGACTAGCTGACACAGACGTGCGTGGTTGGATGGTGGCGCGTTAATTACGCAATCCCCTTTTAAATAAGCGGCTAATTTAATTATGCTTTCAGACTCAATCAAGGCGTTCAAATGAGTGTTAAAATCCATCGGTTTTCTATTCCGCTTATTCCATGTGCCTGTAAGAATCTATTTCGTCAGGAGGGCGGCAGGCTTTGTGAAATATTAAGTTGTCATTGTCATTGAGTAAGGGGAAGTCAGATATACCAAAGTATTTGAAATTTGGTGGGTGTTGACACTGAACTTGCATAACTGAATTGTGAAAGGTTGAATTCCAATGTAATGCGGACGCAATGTCCTCCTACCAATTACAAAGCGATTTTTACATTCTTCCTTTGCCATGGGACCGAACCGGGCGGTTAGCCAGACAACGAAACAGGTGGTTTGTCGAAAAGTCATTTGGTCAGCTGAACGAACATGTCAGATGCATCAGATAGGTTACATAAAAGAAGGAAAGGGTATAAGAAAACTGTCCTGATGGGTATAGTTCATCCAAAAAGTGAAAGTGATCTGCATTTGCACAACCTGCATTTTCAGATGCTACTTGGTCGGATACATTGACATGGAGACATTACAAAAATGTCTTCAATATCAAAGCTGAAGCTATACTTCATATTTCAGAATATCCCTAAAGATTTGTATTCTTTTCAGACATGTTCCAGTGACTGCTTTCAAGAGCAGGTAACACTTCAAAACAGATCATTCACTCACAAGGACACGTCCAATACAGTCCTCTGAAAAGCAGGCGCTGTGTATCTTGGCAGGATTCAGCAGGGATTTACACAGCCAGATGTGAGTGCTGATCTGCAGCTGTGACGCCACCGAGCCTTTGAACTGTCAGCGGCACCTGCTGCTGTGAGCCGTGTGTAAGGATTTAAGACGGACTATTGACTTGACCCGCCGGTCACTCGAACCAACCGTTTGACAACATCAGCCAGAAAATTACGGAATCAGGGACTTTTTAGTGGATGGTGCGGATCAACTGAATCTACAGCTGCACCAAAATGCCACCAATGTCAGTGTTGCCTGGTCTGCAACAAAACCAGACCAAAGATTTTTGTGGTGTACCAAAGTTAATTTTTTGTAAACTCGACCTGTGTAAAGCAAAAATCCATTTGACTAATACCATGGAGAAATGAATCAAACTTCCGAACTGAATAGTTTGCAGTATTGCAGAAAAATTTGTAAAGGTGCAGTTAGTGACTTTTAAATTGCATGCATAAAATGTCCTTAATACATGGCAGGTATCAATGAAATAAAAATCACTTGTCGCTGCGACAGGTTCAGACCCTATAAACTGCAAAAAATAAACAGTCTAATCAAAAACAGTCCATGCCTGAGAGTGATTCTGCGTGTTCAGGTTGGCTGAAAATGGATTTTGCTGGCCGGGGTTTTGGAAAGAAAGTGTGTGGCTGAATGGATGGAGGTGCTCCAATTCAGTGGACAAGTCTGGCGGAGGCCAAACAGCCGTCACTGTTTACAGCACCTTTTAGAATGATTAATATTTGTTTATAACTTATTAAAAGCAGAGCGTTTGACATCATACAGTATGTAGCTGCAGAGTCTGAAACACTTAATCAAGTAAGACCACCCTTCCAATATCTTCGTGTCAAGGAAATGTATTTTGATTTAAGAATGTTTAGACAAAGATTGTGCGCAATGTGTATTTGATCAGTCCATACACTCCCAAGAATCGAACCCATGACCTTGAGTTGAAGAACTATCATTTAAAAAAAAGAACTTTCACATTGTGAAAGTGTGTACATATGAATCTGTTCAATAGATGAAGCTGAAGGACTTTGCGAACTATCGTACTGAAGAAAAAGCACACACGTTACGGTATTCCTGTTTGACCTGAAAGGTTGTATAAATATCACCATCCTTCACATAAGCTTTTGTGTTTGGGTTAGGAAAATTATCATCCTTTGCCCAAGGGAATTTTCCTTTTTTAATATTTTTACATTTTTCAAAAGTAGTACGTAACAGTTTGCCAGAAGACCTTCGGATTCCATTCATCCTCACAAAAAAAGAGTGACAATATTTTTCTATTTAAAACAGCACCGCCTCTTTCTCTCATACCTGTTAATCGTGGGGGAATACACCTTAAATTACATCAACTAATCTTATTAAAAACACCATGAAAAGGAAATAGCCTTCGAATGGAACGCCTTTTAACAAAAGGAGAAAAATATTCAATTAAGGGACATTAAAGATTTGCAAATCTGTCGTTGTTCCTGTTGACCTCCTAAATAAGGTAACAGTTTACGCGCCTCGCTAACTCTTCACACTTGAATTGCTGTATCGGTTTTAAACCCCTCTAGTTTAATGTTATTTTATAAGATTTCATGAACAATTAACCTCATTTCAAATCCAATTAGGCGAAGGGGTCTGCTGTTGGATTTTAAACAAAGGTTCTACGAACGTTAAGCATACGTTTCTGAAACGATAACAGTGTCAACGATAAAGCTTAACGAATGACAATATGGATTAAGCTCTTATCTAAAGCTTAGTTGATCTCACAGGGGTCAGTCTTTGCTTCAACACTACGACAAAATTCCAAAAGACATGTAGAGGTATACAACATAGCGAACTGGCTAATAACCCATTCAAGTTCATATGGAGCACACTTGACTGGTATCCCACAATCCTCCAGGTTTAGAATCTATTAAAAAATGGTCTGTCAATTGAAATCACATTTATTTTGATTATGTATCTGCATATTCAGAATATATGATTTCCCCCTCATTCAAGCCAGTTTAGTTCCAGGCCTGCTGTCCTTTTTTTATATGTCGCTTTGCTCACCGTTTACAGTGACAAAAAGAAGGCACCAGCTTTTGCTTTCTTTGTTCTGGATCAATTTCTCACTGAAGATCAAGCAATGTAAGCCAGACAGTAAATGGATCACAATGGCGATCTGATGCAAGACACGGGTCACCTTTGACCTGGGCTGTAATAACTTCCCAGAGGAAAAGGAGGCAATCTCTGGCCTTAGTGAGGAATGTTCTTGGACAGAGTGGAGACCGGCACGCATTAACTGCCAGGATACCTCTGAAAGATTTGATAAATGGGTGTGTCACCGCAGTGGTTGCTCAGGCGAGCGGTTGACGTACACCGAAAGAACACTGAGGATTTGTAGCTATTTGTCATTCACTTCACCACCTCACACTTTTATCACCCATGCAGGGGTTTTAAATGTCCTGGTCGATATCTTCAGGGAAAACAAGCGTGCTAAATGCGTTCCCCTGATGTTATCATCACCCTCTAATGGAAAATAAAGCAGTTTGTCACCGCAGAGACACAATTAACACTGGCACAGCTTGGATTCCACAAGCTGCATTACCAAGAAACTCGAAGACATCTTTAACTATGTAAACTGTGAATTATTGCCATTAGTGGATAATTAGAAAATCTCCAATGAGCTGAAACATCATAACACCTTCCTGTAGCAGCCATTTCCGAATGATGATTGGTTTCTTTAACAGGCAAATGAGGAGTGGGCGTGTCACAATGTGCTGTAGTCATTCTTCAATGAATCAACGCAAAAAAAGTAAACAAGATGCTTTCTTTGGTGAAGGGTTAGCAATTAGCACTCGCCTGACTGTTGTTACATTGCGTGGTCATTGCGACAATTTCATATCATTAAACATCTAAGTTATATTTAGGTAACTCAAAAGGACATATTCGACAGAGCTCTTTTGTCTAAGAACTGTTAGCCGTGCATTACGGAGCCAGCTAACTCAAGAACGTGCAACGAGATGGCTATATTAAGCTCTTTGTCTTCTGCAAGCTGCAATATATTATGAGACCTGAAGTGTGCCCTAAAGGGTGAGGGGTCGCAAACTACAATATGAAGCACATTTTACTAGCCAGCTAAGTGGAACAAGCAGATGCTGGATTCACTCTGGGGAGCAAGACTTTAGTTTGAAGTTTTAGTGAGTGCTTATGTAAGTCATGTCTCTACAACAGCAGGTGTATTTTTGGAAATGCAGAGAAAACAGGAAGCAGGCAAGATGGTTACACTTTGTGGGGTCAACCTGGGATGGTTTCAATTTGGCCTTGGCTTGATGCAAACCCGAATTTGTTCTGATATTTTCACGGGTCACTTTTCACATTGGGTCAAAACTACTGTACGTTTGCGTCATTGGTGTAAATGGGAAAAATATATAACTAATTAAAACATCTCTTCTGCGAATACTTGACAGACAAAAAAAAAAAAATCTATCTTTTGATTGATTGCTGATAAACATACTCTCTTCCCTTAACACACGGAATAAGAACAATTCACAAACCCCGTTTAAAACACGAAGCCCAATTTCCCGGGAAAACCATAAACTTGGCAACCTAAGGATCAGTTTTACTCAAAATCAGTCTGTCTATTTATATTGCTGCAGGCTTGGTTGCATAAATTCTAATTTATAAAAAAATTAAACGCGGCCTTTGTGAAATATTAAGTTGTCATTGTCATTGAGTAAGGGGAAGTCAGATATACCAAAGTATTTGAAATTTGGTGGGTGTTGACACTGAACTTACATAACTGAATTGTGAAAGGTTGAATTACAATGTAATGTGGACGCAATGTCCTCCTACCAATTACAAAGCGATTTTTACATTCTTCCTTTGCCATGGGACCGAACCGGGCGGTTAGCCAGACAACGAAACAGGTGGTTTGTCGAAAAGTCATTTGGTCAGCTGAACGAACATGTCAGATGCATCAGATAAGTTACATAAAAGAAGGAAAGGGTATAAGAAAACTGTCCTGATGGGTATAGTTCATCCAAAAAGTGAAAGTTATCTGCATTTGCACAACTGCATTTTCAGATGCTACTTGGTCGGATACATTGACATGGAGACATTACAAAAATGTCTTCAATATCAAAGCTGAAGCTATACTTCATATTTCAGAATATCCCTAAAGATTTGTATTCTTTTCAGACATGTTCCAGTGACTGCTTTCAAGAGCAGGTAACACTTCAAAACAGATCATTCACTCACAAGGACACGTCCAATACAGTCCTCTGAAAAGCAGGCGCTGTGTATCTTGGCAGGATTCAGCAGGGATTTACACAGCCAGATGTGAGTGCTGATCTGCAGCTGTGACGCCACCGAGCCTTTGAACTGTCAGCGGCACCTGCTGCTGTGAGCCGTGTGTAAGGATTTAAGACGGACTATTGACTTGACCCGCCGGTCACTCGAACCAACCGTTTGACAACATCAGCCAGAAAATTACGGAATCAGGGACTTTTTAGTGGATGGTGCGGATCAACTGAATCTACAATTAATTAAAACATCTCTTCTGTGAATACTTGACAGACAAAAAAAAAAAAAAAACTTACTCTCAACAGGCAGTGCTCTAGCTTTTGTTAAACCCAATAACTTTGTATTGGCACCTATTGCATTATTGCTCTTGTATCGCTTATTGTTCCTTAAACTCTTTGTAAGTCGCTTTTGATAAAAGCTTCAGCTAAAGGACTAAATGGCGCTGTGAATACTAGCAGCAGCTGTTAAGCAAAAACAAAATAGGCATAATTTAAATACTTAATAGGTTGTAATCAAATAACATGTATATTTGTATATTGCTAGGAAAAAAACACAAATGTAGTTTTAAATGGTTGTTTATGGATAGATAGGATAGATATGTATAATGGTGCAGTTATACAAACCAGCCAAACCTTGACCCCCTTTAAAAGACATGAATTGAAAGGAAACCAATCAAATCCAAAACAGACAATCCCAAGATGCCTTCGTGGCCATCGCTGGAACCATTTTAAAAAAATTTAACAGTTGTGTTTGAAACCCAACAATCCGATTCCCATTTCAGATCTGCCTCAATATGGTTTCCAAATCAACAAATCCCCCCCCCCATGCTGCTGTTGTTTATCAGGATACATCTGAATTACAGATCAGACGCTTCCACCAAAATAAACTCTTGTTAGAATCAATAATCAACATCCCCGAACACCAAACGCGGAACAAATTCACATGAGAAAACACTTGAGAGGCATCTCAGCTTCCATAAATCATCTATTGTTGAATTCTCTCCTCTATTGTTTTCTAAAAGTCGGCCAGCGGGTGCTCCTGAAATCAGTAAAAAAGTGCCGTGACGAAAGACAGCGCTCCTGCGTGTTCAGGGTCAGTGTGTCCTCAGACATATGGCTTCATTTCAACCTGTCAGGAGATGGATGAGGTCCAACCTCATTCCGAAGAGGAAGGTGGTGATAAGAGGGCACAAAGATCCCTCAAGGGCCCATTTGGCAGCACAGGGAAAGCAATGCGATGGAGTTTGCAGTCCAGCTGAGCTGCCCTCAAGCATTCAACACAATTCTTCAGCTAACAACACACGTCCCGGGGGAAAACTACTATCTGTAATATTACGGGTTCATGCAGCAATCTCGGTGTCTTTCCCTGAAAAGCCGTACATAAGGGGGCTAGAGCAGGTGTTGTTCCTGCCGGTCGCACTCATTCGTAGTCACAAATCATCTTCTTGTGTCACAGTGTACATTCCACTCCGTCGACCAGCTTTACTACAAATTAGGGGTTAGTTTTACCATCTCTTTCGAAACGGCCTGACAAATCTAAAAAAATTACTCGCAGAACTCAAACACGTTTCGCAGTCGTTTGAGAGCTTTTGGTAGTTGGCAAGCCTCTTCAATTGACCTAATTTATCGGCAACATCTGAGTGTCCAAATGGAGGCTGTCAAACAGCCAATGAATTACTCCGGTGCTGACAGGTGTCAGGCCTGACAAACCTGCTGTTCATTCACAGAGATTATTTACAGTCCAAGAGATATGGTGCTGTCATTATCCGCCTGCGAATTCATAACCTTGGGATCTTAAGGATGAATCTGTGGGTTGTAAGTATCGTACGTACACCCGCTGATTCCTCAAGATGCCAGATTTGATTGTAATCAAGGTGAAAAATTCATAAGAGTCATTAATCTGGTAAACATGCTGTTGTGTGTACGTCCCAGCTTGTTTTCTTCGGCACAAATGGCCAAAAATCCACATGAAAACAAAACTGACCTCATTTACTCTGGTAGCACACATTCTTACTTTTGTGTTGAACAATTCATCCATCCAAGTCAATACACAATTATTTACACAAAGAACCACTCCGCATTGAATCACACATGAAGTACAACAAACAGTTTTTAAGGTTTACTCTTTTTAAATTCATGTTTTGTTAACTAAAGTTTGACCGCTACAACGTCCTGACAGCACACACGTACAGCTTAGCATCAGCCAAATTAGAAAATCTTCATACACCCTAAACACAAATTAAGCCATCGATCATAAATCATATTTCATGCAAATGGAATGTTCGTCCAAATTTCAATTGACTCCAACTCCTTATTAAATGGAGAAGGGCCCCTCGTGCACATAAATCACTACATTCACTTGCCATCTTCTCACGGTTTTCAATATTCATGTCAATATTCCATAAGCCGGATAGTTTTTCATTTACATGGAAATGAGCTGAGGCAAGTGTCATGACATTATGTGGATGAACGCCGCGATTCCCTAGACAGCGGCAGGCCAAAACCACGACCTCACACACTGTAGCGAAACCTCACACATTCACAACCCAGATGAATACAGGTGATGTGTATGCTGATGTTTGAGGATAAACGTGACCAAATATGCAGACATCTTGCATTTTTTAATCACCCTCATGTTGTTCTGATCCTGTACGCTGTGATTTTGAAAAATCTTTAGGCATCTCTTTCCATACAAGTAAATTTAATCGGTCTTGATCGAGTTCAAAAGTCAAAAACGCTTGATAACAAAGAATTTTACACCTGTGTAGGCCAATGAAACGCATTATGTGTTGTGCAAGATTTTACATATTATAAAGTCTTAAGCTTTGTGTGAAGAACAGACCAAAAGTTAAGTAGGGTTGCACAATAACGAAGAAAAATGAAATACACTATAACTTGCAAAATATTACAATGTGCGCTACATGATAAAATAATCATGCAAGTTTGTAAAGCCAATTATATACTAATATTTTAAAACAACAAAATAATATAACCAACATACATTTTTCACATTCCTTCTTCTGGAAGTGAACAGCAAAGTTTTAGTATTGTAACACATAAAAAGAAATCTAAGGATGTTACCGCAAACCATTACGAATGAATATTGCAATATGCGCATTTGCAATATTTCGATAATTTCTCTATATCGTGCAGCCCTGAGCTATAGTGAGACTGTCGCACGAGTCATCTGAATTACTTTTATGGTGCTTGACTCACTGGCAAAGTCACTGTGAACAGCAATTTCATGCAAAAGATTATTCGAACACACTTCTTTTGTCTTTCACACTAAGCGTGCGGTTTTAGTCAGAATGAGGAAATAAAAACAATCTTTTTTAGGTGAACTACTGTTTTTGATAAAAGATGGGTTTGACCTTCAGGGAACCGAGCAAAAAAAAAAATGCTACTTCATACATTACACCACATTCAGACAGCCAGAGACTTTGTCGCTGTGTGTTGCTTGTCTCTTGCTATGAGATCGTTTGTCCTAGTAAAATTGAACAAACCTTCCAGTAACTGACGGGAGAGCGCCACTTCTTTACTTCTATTGGTAGTTGCTTGCGGAAGTCGCTCATCATTTGGATAAAGTTGAACTTTTCTCAACTATTGTCTCTTCACTCCCGTCGCTGGACAGGCCCACTTTCTGTCGCACGTGTCGCCAGCTCTCTATTGAAATGAATGCAACCGTGTCACTCTGCCGCTGCTAGTTTCTGGATGTCTGAATGGAGCTTTAGTCATGAAGTAAATGTTAATGCTGATACCCTTGATATGCCGAGTATGACATTTTACCAACTAGAGCTTGTGACACCTGAGTCAAGGGTTGATAAGGTGATATATCATGTACTCTGTCATTGGTTTGCAGTGATATTTGACGGGTTTTATCTGGTGTGGTCGGGTGTGGACTGTGGTAACACCCACTCTGTGGTCTTTATACCACAAACCCGAGGACAGAAAGAAAGATAAGTGTATGACATATGAGAGACAGGACTGAGGTCATGCAGGGTTGCCAGGTCTGCGTAACAAAACCAGCCCAACGGCCAATCAAAATTGCCCAAATACGGAAATTAAAAACTTAACCTATAACTAAAATTCATTTTACAATCACTGTTATGCATTACACACAAATCCATTTTGAAAATCAGTATATAGATGTAATCATGAATACTTTTTCTCTTCATAAATAACTTAATCTTACCTTAAGAATGACTGCTAAAGAACAAATGCGCTCCACCTTTGACACACAGATTATAAAACAACTCACCCAAAATGTAAAAATCGCCAAATTCTGCAGGAAACCAGAGGACTTGGCAACCGTGAACTCACAGGGTCATTAATTTGTATAAATGTGAATTTAACCACAATAAAATGTTTGTTTAACCATGAAATTTTTTGCAAAGCCCTAATACAAATACTTTAGCAACTCATTCTTAATAATTTTACAAATTGTGTTAATTCATGCGATCTCAATCGCACAAAGTCAAATTTGTTTTATTGCTTTTATTGCTAATTTTCAGATTTGAAAGAATTTTGGGTGCATTTCCATTTGCATCTCTCTCGCTCCGCCTCAGATTCGTTTTCATAACCCTGCCGCAATGTGTTTTTTTGGATTGCTTTCTAATGACAGAAGAAGGTATCTTGGGCATCTTAATTATACTGCCAAGCTTCTGAAACATGCGCAGATAGAAACCCCACACATGCAGACACACGCAGCAACAGGACATCTGTCCACCTGTCCTCAACTAGGTCAGCCTCCAGCCAGTCAATGCATCTCAGGTGTTTCATGAACAGCCAAAAATAAGCAACAACACTTCCACAAGAACGTGGATTTGCCGCTGTCCGTTATCACCGTCTGCCGCAAAACACAAGTTACAACTAGCTGAGAGCTCTTTATAAAATATCTGAAGAGCAATTCCAATGCTGGATGGAGTTCAACAATGCACGCCGGGAAGAAAGACTGTTCAAGTGTGCGTTCGCATGCAAAGAGCAATTAAAATGTCTGTTAAAGCAGCGTTCACGGGAAACAGTGTCGAATGAAACGAGGACTCAGAACAAATAAATAAACACCCACTCCGACAGCACAGCCCGAGAGAGAAATCTCTGCCTTTTACCATTTCACACACCGTTTAGTGCTTGATGAATGGGGCTTGAAAATAAAACTGCCCACTCGCTGGGAACCGCGTATGAGGGGCTATCATTTCACAAAAGCACAAAAACAACTTGTTGCCAGCGGGCATTGTGTGTAGACAACGCGGTCTGTGGTCGCCAGCACATGAACTTTTGGCTTTGGCACCTTTTTGTCTATAAAGAGATGCAGATGAGCGCCAAGGGGCCGTCTACACTGACTACTTACACAGAATTTGCAGCACTCTTTTGTGTTGATACCTCAGGCAATTCTTTTCTTTTAACAATTAGTCTAAGCATCTCATGGCAAGCAACCTGATGGCATTGGGGAGTGAGCGTGCTTGTGGATAAACAACAAATTGAGCATCATCATGCAGTTTTTTTTCAAAGATGACCTTGTTCTTGTTACTGATATTAATGGACCTGTGTGGCTTTCAGATGCACAACAGAGAGGAATCAAATCTTTTCATACCTTGATTGTGCAGATGATGATGATGATGATGATGATGAAACGTCTTGAAACTTGTGTCCTTCTGAGGGTCTGGGTGTCATGGGAAAGGTAAAGGTGCATGGAAAATGATCAAAATGCTCCGAAAGGTAATGCACCGCACTAGATTACATTTTAGCAAATTCATCTATTTCTCACATTACTACACCATCCTACATTTTTGCACTACGCTGCAGAACACTACGTCGCACAATGCCACACTGTACTTCGTGTACATGCTGTATACCGTATTTAACAGACTAAACCACACAACAAACGACACCTTACCGTATTTATTTTCTTTAAGTTTTCCATTGCAACTTACAAATGGAAGAGAGCATTTAAAATTAACAACCCTATTACACATAACTAAAATACTATACAAAATATTACTATGTACTATACTGCAGTAAACTCCAAACACAAAACTATACTACACTGTACTGTAATGCAACACACTGAAATATGCAAACACTGTATTTTCACAGTTTTATGAGAACGCAAATGTGAAATGACCTAAAGTTACAAACAGTAAGATCTATCAGAGACCAGAATCTCCAGCATCCGATTAGACCGGCTCGTGAGATGCCGCGCGCTCTCGGTCTCCACATGGACCAGCGCGCAGAACGCACAGTCTGGGATGAAGTGACGCGCCTATTACCCACGCGCACTGTTACCTCCTTTTATGTCTGAACTTGCACAGGTGAAACATGTCGCCACAATCACTTGTCAAACAACAACTCACTCTACCTGCTTGATCCGCCTTTAGAAACGCGGGTTTCGGTTCGGTTGTCCATTCATTCAGTGCGCGCTCATATGAATGTATGTCTGACGTGTCTCCCCAGCAGATGTGTTGCTGCTTTTATTAAAACTAGATCACGCGAGCGCGTAATGGACGAGATGAGAGACGCACCTCGGCGCACCTGGTTCCGCGCACCTGGTTCCGCGCACTTGCCTCGCTCCAGATTTATGCCCCACGTAAAGTACAGCAAACAGTGACACAATTCAAACTCCTCAAAGATAAAGGTCCACGAGGGCAGACCAACCTGTAGCGTGAACGAATCGTTGTCACCTCCACGGGAAAAGCGCGGCTGACGGACGGCAGTATGCGCGCAACGCCAGGAGTTGAGATGACAGCGCGGCACACCGATATTTATACAAATCTCCCGTCTCCTGCTTTCAGCTGTTTACACGGGGCTCGAAGACACGCCTTCTCTCAGGTGATTGGGCAGCTAATTCTGATAACACGCCCGCCGCGCGACGATTGGCCACTTGATTCTGCGCGTTGAAGAACTCAATGTACAGTATCTGCCTTTCCCAGTCAGCACTTCACATTAACCTGTTGTTTGTAATAGAAATGATACAATCAAATGAATATTTTCATAACTGCTGGAATTAATTAATACACTAAACAAGTTTATCATGTGTAGTATCTAATCTTTTCTATTCTATTCTATTCCTACATAAAGCCTTAAATATTAACAGACATCCTCAAAGATACTTTACACATATCTTTGATTGTCTGATCATTATTTGACGGTAAATCTGTATAAATATATTACATTTAAATCATTGTGGCTACAGCAGAAACCTTACAGATAACAGCAATCTCTTGGTGAGGTCTATAAAGAACATAACTAAACAGGTTTCTATTTAATAATGAGAAATCTCATTTTCACAAGAGTTCACAGGAGTAATTTAACGAGTCATATGGGGTCAAAGAACATCATTCCTCCTCACACCGGCTATTTATAACACTTATCAGTTTTAATCCATAGAGGTCGCTAGTAACGTTGTTCGAGTGTTTAAAGCTCATTATTGTGACATCCCTTTGTGATTTTCATTTAGATTCACAATTCATACTGACGTTCCTGCGCAATTCAAACAATGAATTCAAAATGTAAACTGACATCCTTGTATTACTTTTAATTTGACATTCAAATTCAATCTGACATTTCAAAACGGTAATTGTATTAACTCACATCCAGGCAAAACGTCATGAAACACTATGCAACAAGATTTAAAAGTGTTGTTCTTTTGGAAGTGTTTTTATCTGTTCTAAGAAAGTCACTGTTTGCTCAGTGAATGGAGAACAGCGGAATTTCTCTGAGTCATGAGCATAACTGCCCTTAAAAACTAAGTATACTTCAAGTTCCTTTTATTAAAGATCCTTAAGCAGAGTTTAGGTATAGTTTAGACATTCTTCCTAAAATAAGAATTCTAATTTCATGTGCATGTAACTACTATTTCAGAATATTTTTTCAAGTGTGCAGTCACTATGTTGCATGTGAAATAATGTGTTTACAGATAGTTTTAATACTTGTAGCACATTGTTAGCAGATGAATGTACACTTTGAAGTATACTCCCTGTAAACTACTATACTACTATACTATACTTGTTTTATTACTTCTGACTTGCTGCTATACAATTGCAAAACAAGTTTATAAGACAATGTAAAGTTTATCTTGGCTTTTATCTTAGGAAGTATTGACGTAAGTTAATGTACATTTCTAAGAAGTAGATTTAAAAAGAGAATATATCCTTTCTAATTTTTGTCTTTTTTAAGGGTGGCTTTTACTCATAAAATTAAAAATGTATATATATATTGTAGAGCGTATGTTTGTTTTTCAAACCAAAACGTTCCAATCTGTTGCTTTTCAAAAGGTTGAATTCCGGAGTGCTGTGATGTGGCCACATTTAATTTCACAGGGTCTCGATATCATCTCCATGAATGACGCACTAATATTTCCAGACATTTAAATTGTGCTCATACATCAAATGCTTTGGAATGCCATTGTCATTTCTTGTAGTATGCTAGTCTACATATGCATGCATGTAGGATGAAAAGTTATTTGGTATTCTACAAACAATTCGAGACGACCAACAGTGTTCCTATTTGAATCCGCAATTTCTCACCTCGGTCTCAAAAAGTGCAGCTCATTATACATGTGATGAAAATTGGAATGCACATTGTTTGTCCTGAAAGGAGATTATCCCAGCAGAGATGCTGACGCTGGGGTGCGTAAGCTTGCTGAGATGGGTAAATAGTTTAATGGCCCCTGGGGCTGAGCTACACGCAGACCACAATCTCACTGCTCTGGATGCTGAAAAACTAACATGGTAAAGGAAACTCAGAGTGAGAAAAATGCAAATCAATTATAAAAGAAACAAGTCCCAGTCGAGGTACTGAAACACGTCTATCATTAAATATGCTTTACATTCCTAATAAAAGTTTGGTAAAGCTGAGCAGACAGACCCCGGTAGCCAGCGAATGTTAGTTCTGTCAGTTCTCCAAGACGAAACGCACAGTGTATGTCCGCAGGAAAGGTAAACTTCCTGCTGGGATTATCCGGGGCGGACTGAGATGCCTCTGTCTGGGTATCTGGGGTGGAATTCTGCCCAGCAGTGTGGGAACTTCTGTAGTTCTCCTGAGAATCTGCTTCGGCAGATAACAAAGGATTAGTCATCGGTCTACACCACCCAGTGTTAATCTTCAGATGTTCTGCTTTGTGTTTACAGCGAACCCTGTTCGAGCCAACAGTCCCCAGGAGGTGCTTGACAAAACTCATAAATCGATGGAACACTGATTCTGTAAAGTATTCATGGGTCACACTTCCTACAAATAAAACGATAGTAAAACCGTGGTTGTGCCGCACACTATACTTTGAGTATATTATAAGACTTCTGTGTAAGTGTAGGACCTGACCTTCGACATTCCCCCATCCTGAGCCCCTAACGCTCCATATAGTGAGAATAGAACCCAAAATCTACTAGAACGAGGTCTGAATTGTTTTTGAAAGGACGGGAAGATGCCTCCCACAGGGGAGATTTATTAACTTTATGAGGAACTTCTCTTGAACCTGTCAATTAATTTTTTAATGACTTTAGCTACTTCAGTGAGTTCCAAGGTTTACATAGTTTTGTATTGTAAAACATACTTATTATACTTGAAAGCAGAAAAAATACTTAAAATCTTAAAAATGGCTAAAAAAATTAAACTAAATAAAATTTCATGTGAATTTGAAAAATATATAGTTTCAGAAATTTGGCATTCATAACTTCAAATTCTCACCATATATCATTACAGAAGATATAACATATGGGCAGTTTAAAGACTCTAGTACTGAAGGCCTTGAAATCTGCAGCATTGCTTGATGGCTTGATGTATTTTCTCTGAAACAGCAAATTGTGGTGAGATTTCTCAAGTTTAAGTATTTACTGTTTACACAATTTACTGTACAATGGTATACAATCCATAGTCAGAAGTGTACTTGTGGGTTCAAGTAACATCTTAGACGGGACGGTGCTCTGATGCATGGTTTTCCAACCAGATCCTACAGGAATTTGTAACTATTCTAAAAAGTGGCTTATTCGTATAAATTCATACGTTGTGAATCGTACCAAAAAAATACGACTAGAATGACAAACGCAATACTGAAGCCTCAACTCCTAAACCGAACACTAAAATGTACGACTGATATCGCACAAATTTATGCAAATTACCCAAAATTAGCCACCTTGTGAAATAATTACGTTTGGGTGTTAGATTGTGTTGGATATTTACGTGAGCGTCCAAATTCATTCAACCATTTTCATTCGTGTCATCCCTGTGTGCATCTTGTGGGAACTCTTAACTATTCTTCAAGGTGGCTAATTTGTACATTGTAAATGTACGATTAGTAGAAAAAGCAATACTGAAGCCTTAACCCAAAAACCACCCCTAAACCGAACCCTAAAATGTACAAATGAAATCGCACAAATTCATTCAAATTAGCTACCTTTTTTGCTGTTAGATTGTGTTGGGTTTTTGTGTGAGCATCCAAATTCATTCACTCATTTTCATTCGCATCATCAAAGTACGAACCAGCCTGATCTTGCAGGAATTCGTAACTATTTTACAAGGTGGCTAATAAGTATGAACTTTTTAAATTAAATTATTCGAAAAAAAGGCAAATTGAAGAACCTTTATTTAGAAACACCAAAAAAATCCCATTTGCACTTTCAAAAACACCTCTAGAACATTTTCTCATCAGTAATGTACATGAGCAAATTCAGCAACTCTTACACCTTAACTGCAGATTTTTCTACATTGTAAATTGAGGAAACTGCAAACTTTAGAGCATCTCTACCTATACAGCACTGACCCAGTGACTAACATATTTCTCATTCCCAAACGTTAAGATCTGCAGACCCGAACAGCAGGATCTTAGCTTCAGCTCTGACAAATCCTCGCCGGATTTCTGGTCTCTGGCCAACGTAAACAGTTACCGGCTTTAACAGAAGAGGCTGAGCGTTCTGAAGAGTTTCAGCGAGTGCATGCGTTCCTCAGACACCATCCTCTCAGGGTAAGGGAGAGAGATAAGAGCAAGACAACTAGCAGAGACACTCCATCGCTAGTGGATAAGAGTTATAAAAACAACACATCAAGTGCTTTTCACAGCACAGTCTCATTTCTGACTAAATTAATGACTTTTCATGTTTCACAGAATAAAGTCAAAATGTTTTACGTCACTTATAATTGCATCGAGGACAAGTTCAGACAGGTGAGTCTCGCGTAGTAGTGATTATTTCACAGAAGTGTTAAGGTTAAAACCAAAGAATGCAATTTATCTGGGATGCGCAAAACTTTAATCTTGTAAAAGTAGTGAGAATTTAACAGGACTTTTGATAATGATTAACAATGATTTTATGTGGATCAAATGTGTTGGAACAATAAAAGACAGTCTTGTTTTGAGTTTCCATGCATCCTTTATTCCATTATAAGAGTACAATATTCACTGCGTCGCGTCGAAGCAACGGCCAAAAGAAAGAACAATAATCTGTCTCTCGGCACATTTAAGGCTTCAGAGAGATACAGTCGAATAAAAGAAATACACGCAGTGTCTGTACCAGCTAATTGTCGGTTTTCCTCTGCATTATATTTGCGTACTGTGAATCCAGTGTCAAAAAAACAAAACAATCAAAGCTAAATACCATTACTTCATATTTTACATAACTATATATATATATATATTTATATATATATAGAGAGAGAAAGAGACAGAGAGATGGGGTGAACAGTACGGTTATCTAACAAACCAGCATTAAAAGGTGTAAAGAGTACAGTATTCATTACTGAAAGACATTGTAAAAACATCAGTATCAAAAGCAACGACAGGCTCAGGGGTCAGGTTATGCCTTCCCTTACAAATGTCTCAAAGTCCAGTGAGGTCGCGAATGAAGGATCTCTGAACAATAAAGAACGACGTTCTGTTTCGACACACTTGAAACGCCATTGCAGAACCTTACAGCAAAGCGACAAACGGCAAAATTTGCCACAAATCAAAAACATACAATCGGATGACTTCATTGGTTTCGGTAGCGATAGGTTTCCTTCGTCAGATGTGGGAAACATTGTGTAGTGCTATGGTGAAATGTCTACACAAAGAGACACACACAATACTTCATTAACCAGGAGGGGGAAAAAAAACATTGACATACATAACACAATTATTTGTTTTCCTTGGATTTCAGCGTCCGACGCCTGGAACGGGGTATCAACCTCAACATAGTGAGGTGTGGTCTTATTTATACGTAGTGAAGGTTCAGTTTTTCACAGTGATTTTCCCTTCAGGAGTAGCAGCGAGCAGGAGCCCAGAGAAAATCTTTAAATCCCCATTTCCAAGAAACCATTGTCTGGAATGTCGGAGCGAGACGAGAACATAAGGCTTATTATAACGGCAATGCTAAAAGCAACAGATAAAGCTTGAAACTTCACATTTTTTACAGTCCACTTTTCAATTTAACATGTAAAATGTAGTGTCTATGCTGAAACAATGCCCTGATTGCGGTTTTAACACAAAGCACCATGTTTCAGCGCTCAAACAAATAAAAAAGACCCAACCAGCCCCCCCAAGACGTTGAATCATGGACAGTACATAGCGGATCAACTTCGTTATTTCCAGATCAAGTCACTTCCACAGGTCTTCCAGTTTTAATTAGCTCAAGCTACAGTTATTCTCTCCAAACAGCGCCCCCCCTGGGCAGAGACAAACACACGCACACACACACACACACACAAAAAACTGGCCATGTAAAAACTCAGTCACCAGATCGGCGTACATAATCTACTTTCAACGTATTAAAACGGAATGCTGCGAAAAAAAATTCAATAGACAAATATAACCTGAAAAAATCTGCACGATAAAAGTGCATTTAGTCGACCCTTGAGGGGTACTTAAAAACGAAATGCGTCGACAAAAAGAAACAACCAAAAATCGTCGAAATATTTAGCATGTATTGAACACGGTGCAAAAAGCCAACGTCTGATCAAGTATAAAAGAATAGAAAGTGGCTTGAAATCATTAAAATGCATCTCCCCTTAGGGATTAAAAGGCCTCGCTCCTGAATTTCGAGACGGAGGTGTCCAGTTTTTCTTCAGCAAGTGCAAGTACTGATGTCGTCCTCAGCCCTGGGTGAAGGTGAACCCTACGTGTCGTCTGCGACGTGGCTTCAGGAGGTAGCCAGCTCAAAGGTGATGAACTGCTTCAGTCTCTCGAGGTATTGGGCGTACAGCTCGATGTCGTTGTGCCCGGCGCCCTCCACCCACAGAGGCTCGACGGCACGTGGACATCGCTCGTAGATGGCCAGGCCATGGGAGAAATCGATCACCTCGTCTTCTGTGCCGTGGATGACCAGCACCGGTGACGCCACCTTTGAGACCTTGTCGATGCTGGAACACAAAGATACAGGGATGTGTTAGACACACGAGTCAAACGTTGACATGATAAATCAATACAAACAGATGAACCGGAGCAAGTTTCAAGCCTCAGACCCACACGCAGCCAGTTGTCTTTTGTGGAATTGTTCTAGGTTACGTTTAACTTATGATACGACACAAATGGTCATGTTAGGTAGACAATGACAAAATCAATAGATTTGTAAAGAGAAGTTGCCTCAACACGTGAAAGATTGTGAACAAAAACAAGCAAAAAACAAGAACGTTACAGAGGTCCAATTTAGACAATGTAAATAGAGCGGGCAATGCCAAGGTCATGGGTTCGATCCCTGAGATTTCACATACTCTGATACAAAAATGTAGAGTAATTTTCACCGGTGTGACACTGTTAATATGTGTGGCGAAAAAAATGTGGCTTAAACGAGGGTAAAATGCAAAGTAAATTTTTCTGTGAACCAGTCTCGTTGATGCAAGTTCTTAAATTCTTTGTACAACGCTGTGAAGATTCTGGACAATATATGACAACACTTCTAAACCGCTGAGAAGATTTTCTGCATTTCCGTGTTTATATTGTTAAATGGCAGGGGGCGCTATAACACGCTTCTACATTAGATCATCCTTCTCTAAATCAGATCTGGGCAAGGTCTCGACCCGAAAAATGATCATCGTGAGAAAGCAGAAAAAAGGAAAACACTTTGCTTTTCGATGCATTTATTGTTTGCGGATTCATACGAAAAAAATGCTAATTTCATATAAATGACCAAGTAAAACAAAGCCAAACCAAGCAGTCTATTTATGCAGCATGTCTAGGTTTATATTGGATTTGGATGTAACTCTGATCATAAAGTTGACAAATGCTTCTGCTGAACAAGTACATAAAACAGTCTTTGTTTTTACATGATGGTCAGACTCTTCTCATCCAAGTGTGTACTTTCAGTTAGAATAAGCTGCATAGTCCAGCACCAAACCAATTCAGTCTGCTTAAACAACAATCCACGTGTTTATATTCTACATACGTCTTTACTAATATTCATGTCCACAGAAAATGTTGTTAACATCGCCTTACAAAGTCACATTATATGGAAACACAAGATTACACAAAGATATCCACAAAATACTCAACAATGGATCTTGTAACTCCCTAGCCTGAATCTATACCCATTTGCATGTCAAACAGATGCGGTAATTAATAAAGCATTTAAAATGCCTAATTGTTGCTTATTTTCCTCATTGGTGCACAGGCAATTAAATGTGAGTAAGTGAGGAGGTTAATGCGTGATGCGTGGTGATGGAATAATTACCTTCAATGAAGAATGAGACAGTTATCTAAAACAGAATAAGCAGAGCATGGATTTCTAATGGATGCTTGACAAACTAATAATGCTTTATTTTGAACACGCAACAGGAAGAATGTGGATTGAAAAGCACTTATTAAAAGACTATTTAGAGTCTAGTATCTTAATGCCCTAAAATGTACATCCCTGGACAAATGATTTATGTATTGTACATTGCATTCTCATACCAGTGTTGACGCATTGAAAGAAACTGGAAAAACATTTCAAAGCGCCATTAAAACTTGCAGGTTGCTTCCTGTTTGTTAGTTAAAAGCAGTATTTTCGAAGATGAGTCATCGGTTCCTCTGGTACATTTTCCACAAACAAATAGTTTTCTACTTAAATTTAACCTCGACAAAGTCGACAGACATACTTTAAAAGCAACTAAATAAAAAAAAGAACAATTATGGTGACGGACCAAAAAAAGAGACAAATTAAAACAAATTGAATTGTCCCATTTTCACAATTTTAATAAATATCACAATATTAATGTCGTGAATTCTGGTCATTTTTAATGGTAGCACCATGGCACTTTAAAAACAAATGTGTTGCTTTTATTTCTCCAGTGTGAATGACTCAGTCTTGCCTAGCTTTCAGTCCTCAAGGACTTGTCCCCACGAGACTCAGATTCTACATTGACTGGAAAACAACAGACTCGAGACAAACCCATTTAAATGTAGTTCGAAAGTTCATTTGAAAACTGTAAACTAACCTGACCCCCTGAGCGAGGACAGGAAGCAATAATGCAATTGTCAATAAGAGTCGAGACGGCATCTCGCACACAGTCTTCTCTGTCTCTCTTCAGCCATCATCTGTTTCTGAGAGACCCTGACGGGAAGAGCCAACCCTCCTGGACTCTCTCTCGCTGCATTTTAATATTCAAACCCATGCCACACTGCAGCCAGTAAATCTACTGAGACGGGCAAAACAACTTTAACTTGGCTTGACTGTCCACTTACAACAGCGAATCTGGAATAAGCAACAGAAATAAAGAAAATTCCTGGCCTGCCAGCGGTGATTTCCAGAGTCCACTGCTATTGCTTCCAGTCTCGTAATCGTGGAATTTGAGTGTTGTCAGCCAGGTACGTGGTGGAACGGAATAATCTCTTATCCCTGAGCGAGCTGCCACAAGGGGTTGTGAATGGGGAAAAAACAGCTGTCCTTTCTCCAAAAAGGTTGAGGAGTATGTTGTTGTTCACTCAGTTGACCCAATAACCAATGTGTGAAGAAAAAAATGGGGAAAATGCTCTTCTTTTATAGACAAACTGGGTCACTCTTGCAATTTTCAGAATTCTAGCATTTTTCAATGCGTTGATATATTTTTTAACTTCTAAAAGTGGTGGCTTACAATAGCGAAATGCTCAAATAAGACGACACATTGTTTCCTTGATACGAATGATAACAATTTTTAAAAAGTGCACAAACATGCAAGATCGCAACCAAGTTTTACCAATGACACGTTTACATTGAATCATACGTAAACAAAAAATTCAAAATGAAAGTGTAATCTATATAAAAATATAAAGAATATTTTAAGAGTTTGGTTCCAAAACGCAATTTAAAAAAATAACTATTCTATCAGGTTTAAAAGACACTTTTCAGTTTGAGGGAAAATGCGATATCTGCCTTGTTGTTCTGTCATGTTGTCTCCTTTCTTTCCAAACCGCAATTTACGACAACCTGACATCTTTGAAGAATGCGATATATCTGCTCAACCGATCTCATAACACCATTCCTCGCATTGTTAACAGTAATGGCGGGGCTCTGAATACGGTCGTCTCCTAGTTTTCCTGACCTACTTTGTACTTTGTGTTAAATAAACAAACCAAACAATTAATAATTTTGACGGCATTGATGAACCGGTGCTGTTTTCTGCGGTGGGGAAGAAACGTAAACCATCGAAATCTTATCATTTACGTGAGGAGATCAAGAAGACGAGGCACTAATTTAAAGCATTAAAAAGATTACCCGTTCAATTCATTTGAGGAGCGATGACTGATTAAATGTATTTTTAGTCCAGGGTCTGCGTCTAAGATTAGTATTGTATTGAGTTCATAGGCTTTCATATGTGGATTAATTCACTTTCTTTATTTCCATCAGTTTCAATATGAAATAATACTTTTATATTGATTCAGTGAATTTATTGCATTTTGGTGATTTTTTTTAATGGATTTATTGCATTTTGGGGTGGGGAAATTTTAAGCTTTTATAATAAAACTTTTAAAATCAAAATCTGGATTAGAATTTTTTATGTTACTAGAACCTAAAGATGCTATGTGAAACATTGAAAAAGAAAAGAGTTGTTTTCATCTTGCCCTTTCTTTGTAAAAAAACACATTTTTACTCAATTTAATCCAAATGGATTTATAGCGTTTTGCAACCATCTCTTCATTTGATATAAAACTGGTTTTTGATATAATATATATATTATTTTCAAATGTTGGGATTACTTTAGCCTACTGTTGAATGATTTAAAGAAAATATTTTTTTGTTTGTTTTTAACCGTCTACTAAAATGTTAGTAGTATTTTTTGTAATTTTACTAGCACATTTACTAAAGTAAATAAAATAGTATACCACAGTTTATCATGTGGCTTTGTCAATTTGTCCAAGTTTACCAGACTTTTATTATGACAGCTTGTTGCAAAGACCATTTCAGTATGTGTTTGACATTAGCTTTTCTCTAATTAAAGATTTTTCTTTAATTTACTTGTCTGCCACAATAACTGTATTGCCCTGTGAATTATCTTCATTTGAAGGCTTTTCTCAGCGACTAGTGATTAATCACGTTTATGCTATCAGTGCCAATTTAACCAAATGTAATCAATCCTAATCCCTAGTTGACCCAACTCTTTCTAACACTAATATGCAAATCCCAATTTCAAATCCTCCCCCTCAAAGACTTCAGATTTTATTAAGCAGAATGAACGATGTGTTAACCCATAATGCTTTTGACAAATTGCAAGTTAGTGTAAAGGCAGCCAGCTCATTAACACCTCCCGTCACCGCGTCATGTTCATTACAGGCCATTTGACGGGGCCGGCTGGCGAGCTATTAGCACACGCAGACGTTTCAATCTCTCAACTGTAGCCTCTCATTATGAAACAGTGACAGAGCTGACGGACTGAGAGACTCGTGGCTCTGCCCACCTTCAATTTAAACAACAAAAGAACGCTGAAAGAACATCTGCCATGGAGAATCACTTCGATTACAATGAAACGCAGCAGTCGCTAGCCGACGTAAATTTCAACCGGTGTGACGTCAAGAGTGAACAAAATGAATGAGTGAGCGGTCCGTTTTGTTAATGTTTTCGTAGGAAAATTAATAAATATCCCAACCTTGAGTTAAAGTAGGCTTTTTTCAAGCTTTTTTTTTAAAGTAGACTTCTGGGATGATATTTGGAAAACGTTTTTGACCCATAATTTCATCTAAAATCACAATTCAAAATACCATTGTTGTCATATTTTATACCTGACTGAGATATAAGTCTTTTTCAATTCTCAATACTGTAGGAGTTGTAGAAAATCCTACATGTACGATAGATTGACCACGCGTTGGGCACCAACTGACTTGCCTTGAAGGGACTTTGAAATGACTCAAGTGGCACAGAGAGCAAAATCTTTCATGAATTGTCACCTGCTGAGTTTAAACATTTGGTTGAAGTTCTTTGACCGCCTCCATCTCAAAGAACCATCTGACAGGAATGGTAATACGAGCTACTTAAGTGTCACTGTGGACCTTTTTTTGACGCGTATCCTCAAGGCGAAACTTGATCACAACCAAAAGGCAGAATTTGAGACTAAAACTATTGACTAAACAAAGCAAACCAAAGTATTTTTAGGGTTGGTTAGTTCACTCAGCGGCCAGTTTAGAAAAAAACCCTTGGGAACATTCTTCTATGAAGGGACAGGCACTGCAATGGTTCAGATCTTACTTAACAGACCGATATCAATACGTCCATTTAAATGGGAAATCGTCAAATCTTACGCAAGTCAATTATGGATTACCACAGGGATCGGTTTTAGGACCCTTGCTTTTCTCCATATACATGCTGCCCCTCGGCAACATTATTAGAAAACATGGAATTAGCTTCCACTGTTATGCAGATGATACTCAGCTATATATCTCATCAAGACCAGATGATTCCTTTAAGCTATCCAAACTGGCAGAGTGCATCGAGGACATAAAACATTGGATGACTAGTAATTTCCTCCTTTTAAACTCTAGCAAAACAGAAATATTACTTATAGCACCAAAATTAAGTAAACTGAATATCTCCGATTACAGCCTGCAAATTGAAAGCTGCACTGTTACTCCAACAAATACAGTTAAAGACCTAGGCGTTATATTAGACGGCAACCTGTCATTTAAAAATCACATCTCAAATATCACAAAAACAGCCTTCTTCCACCTTAGAAATGTTGCCAAATTACGAAATAGTTTATGTGTTGCAGACGCAGAAAAGCTTATTCATGCATTTGTGACCTCACGGCTTGACTATTGTAATGCTCTACTTAGTGGTTGTCCTGTATCATCGATAAACAAACTACAGTTAGTTCAGAATGCAGCTGCCAGAGTTCTTACTAGGTCAAGAAAATACGATCACATAACCCCAGTTTTATCATCGCTTCACTGGCTACCCATTAACTATCGCATTGATTTTAAAATTATTTTAATTACTTACAAAGCCCTGAACGGTTTAGCACCTACTTACTTAACCGAGCTTTTATCACGTTACAACCCATCACGCTCGCTGAGATCTCAAAACTTAGGACTTTTGACAATACCTAGAATAACAAAATCCACCAAAGGTGGACGAGCTTTCTCATACGTAGCACCTAAACTCTGGAATAGCCTTCCTGATACTATTCGAGGGTCAGACACACTCTCCCAATTTAAATCTAGATTAAAGACACATCTTTTCAGCCAAGCTTTCACTTAATGCATAGTTAATGAACAGCAGCTACGCTAATTATTCTCTTTATTCTCTTTCCGCCTCTGCCTCGGGATGCCCATCCCGAGGTAGGAAGAAGTTCCACCATGTCCAGACGACCGACAGATGCCCATCCCGAGGTAGGAAGAAGTTCCACCATGTCCAGACGACCGACAGATGCCCATCCCCAATTTGAGATTACACCAGATACAGCTGCAGACTGACTGACCATCCCAGCTCCATCTAAGGCAATTCCACCAGCTGCCAAGAGAAATATGACCATCGGACCATCCCAGCTCAGACCACTACATCCCCAACCAAGAGCAAAGACGGACTATTTGTCTTATTAATGCTGAAGTTACAATATTTGGTATTAAATGCTAAACTAAAATCACATGTCACCAGTCTGAGTGCAGCTATGACACGTCAGAGGGGATCTGGCCCTCCCGGTTGAGCCTGGTTTCTCCCGAGGTTTTTTTCTCCATTAATCAATCATTGGAGTTTGGGTTCCTCGCCACAGCAGGGCAGTGTTGGCCTGCTCACCGGGAGACTGCATTCATTCATTTATTTATTTAGAAATTAGATGTTATTTATTAGAATGAACTTACTCGTTGTATAAATACCATGCACTTTGCTGTGTTTTAACTTTTCTGTTTTTCTTGTTTGCCCCTGTAAAGCTGCTTTGAAACAATACACATTGTGAAAAGCGCTATATAAATAAACTTGAATTGAATTGAAGTAACATTCAAGTTTTGGCTTTCAAATTTCAACCCATTCGGCCCGCACGCAGCCCCATTCCGTGATGACTGCTGATGGTGCGAATCTTCTACAATAAGATCTTCTCATGACTCACACTTCGAGGGTCTGTAGGAGAAAGTTTTGACAGCTCGAGACGTGAAGCTGCCTACAAACAATACACCGGGAGAATCCGACTAACGAAATAGAAGGTCGAAGCGAAAGCGTTTACGTGCCAAGTCCTACAGCCCGTCACGACGCGGGTAACTGTATCATGACCGATTTAAAGAGTGTGTGGAACAAAGATAGATCTCCTCCAATGCACAGGTAAACAACAGAGATATTTTTATGAGGTTTATCTCAGAAGCCAGACGCGGCAGTTACAGACCGAGATGAGGTGAAAGAGAGTCGGAGAAGGATTTTTCATGGAAAACAGTGCACGTTCAAAGAAACAGTCAAGGGTGTCAACTATCTTGACAGGTGTTGAAAGGAACTACTTTGATTTTACCAGGAATACTTCAACATTATCTGTGTAATCTGACGGTTTAAGATGTGTATTATAAAGAACAAGACGATCCGGAGAGTTTCGTAACCGTTTGCAGGAGTCGCTTTTAAGAGCAATTACATATATATTAATGTTCATGACAACATGTACAAGCAAAACGTGTGCCTTTTTCTTTTATTTCAAGGTATCTGGTGGCATATTTGAAGTTCTCTCGCTGTAACATTACTTCACTAATCTCTATAATCAGTATGTAACAGGAGTAGACGGCTTTAACAAATTACTTTCGGCATGATGTAAGATCTTAAAGTTGCATTTTTTAGCAGATACGTATTTTCCCTGTCAACTTTTGTAACATTTTGTGCTTCAAAAAAACAACGTACTCGCATATTTACAATTTAGAAAACACAAACGCTTGCATGCAAAATAATCTGCTATGTAAATTCCGTTCTCTATTTTCATTACGTTTCTTAGCGGCGCCGGCATCTTCAGTCATTTTCACTTCCGGCTCCTAAAGCAAATGACAACAGCTGAAAAACACTTGTGTTGAAATGGTTGCATCAAACCATAAAAGCATCACCAAGAGAAGAGGAACGGTCTTTGCTTTTAGCAATTCTTAGTGCTGTGAAACGCAAGCCATAATCTGTGTTAAATTTACTTCCAAGAGTTCCAAAAGCTTGCAGAAGTGATACATTTTTTACAAATGAAAAGGGTGTAGAAAGGACAGATGGGATATAAAGTTCGGAAGATGGATGCAGAATGAGATTTGGTGGATGTATGCCACTCTACATCTTTGAACATTTGCAATAATAAAAAAATGTAATTCTGTTTTGTGTAAACTAATCCTGGGTCACACTTTATTTTACAGTGCCTGTGTTACAGTGTAATTATATAGATTTAAGTACTGGGTAATAATAATTAACCACACGTACTTTAGGTTTAGGGTGTGGCATAGGGGTAGTTACATGTAATTTTGCATATTGTATAGTAAATGCATGTAACATGTTTTACAAGGGCACCATAAAATAAAGTGTAAACTAATCCTGTTTTACGAGTGATGGGATTATTCTGAGCATCCTGATGTTCCTCCATCTCCACTGTGTATTAGTTAAAGATGGGCAATTCCAGCGTTATGGACGTGAAATTTTGCGTCATGGACATGACAAAAATACTCAGAGAATGAATTTGTTACGATTTAAATGAACCATCCGTTTATATTTTACTGAACAATTGTTGATGGAGTCTAAACATAAAAAAGTCAGTCTATAAAAAAAATTGATTTAAAAAAAAAAGGGAAATAAACATGCGGATGTGACAAAAAAATGATGCATTTTTTGTGAGATGATAATCTTTGTAGGATTCCTTTTAAATAAAATGCACAATCCTGATGAAATAATTCCCAATGAATGGAGAAGGGATGCCACTTAACATAAAATAGTTACTTTTTTTTAATTTTCAAGTGTCCATTTATGAGGAATATGTAGCGTTATGGATGTGACAATCCTGAAAATGGCGCTTTTCTGACTACGAAAAATCATGCACTAAAAATAAAACCAATGCTTAACAAATTTGAAGTGACATCTTGAATAGGTATTTGAACCACCAAATGTGAAGATCTGTGCTGTTACCATAGTAGAAACCCCTTGTAAAAACTCATATATATCCCTGAGAACACTTGCATGCACATATTTCCTTTTCATTATAAAAAAGGTTTTAAAAGCACTAATTTTATTGACATTTGCTTTAAAAATCTCATTACCCTGACCATTTAAAACTGTGAATTCCATAGAATAAAAAAATGAAGCCATGATGAAATTAAGTTTTTATTAATCATACACAAGACATTAATGAGGAATATTTTAGCAGTGACATTTTTTTTTTAAATGTGGGGAAACTATATGTATCGGTAATGAGAATGAAAAAAGTTGTGTACACAGCGTGACAAGAGAATTTTAAGCTTTTATCTAGAAAATTATACATAAACTATTTGAAAGGTACTGGTAGATGCCTTTCTTTACATAAAATCCAACGAAATGTAATGTTACGGAGGATGAGAATATCAGTAATGGACATCATTTATCCACCATTTCTTCATTTTTATTATACATGAATATTCTTTCAATTATTTTTTGTCATTCAAGAACATCTAAACTGGGTTTTGCAAAGAATATTTTAATTTTGCTGGTTTAAATGACCACATAATACATAATGGGACGCGTTACGGTAATGAGAATTTCAGCAGAAAAAATCATTAAAGTAAGCAAATCATCCCCATGTTACAATTATGCTTTTAACAAGACAGAGAACATAATTATGTTTACAAAAATGCTTTATAATTAAAATTCATTACTGCCAAGATGTTTCAGTGTTTTCGTTAGAAGGACCCCTGTAGAGTCTCCTTACAAACTTTTGATTTGATTCAAATAGTTTGAATTCAAATTTTATTGAGATAACAGATGCTTTATTCAATCTTACCTTGGAAAAGCATCAAAGCAGTAGGTTTTGCGGGTGTCCGGGAAAGCTACGCGCAAGCCAGACATGAGGGGGGAATGCAGGATAACCGCGGCGCACTCGTACCGAGAGGCCAGGTCCACCGTGGGCACGGTCCCTATACTCTGACCATACAGAATGATGTTCTCTGGAGTCACTCCATACCTTCGGAAAGAACAGAGTAAGATGACATGTTATGATCTCATTGTTTATCGAAACTTCAAATTTAAGCGTGGTGCAAATCTGGCATTCCCTGGGCCATGTGGGTGAACTTGGCTAAAGCAAACGCCATTCACTTTGGTGCACTGGTGTCTATAGCAACATAACAACATGGCAAAACACGTTTTCAACAAAATATATTATTACCTAACTCTTTAATCCGATTGGAAAAATGACATGCCGTGTCACGATCAGAAGAGCAACCAATAAAAACAGACACACGAAATAAAAGCACAGCGTGAATATAAACTTTCAGACTCCATAAAGAACTGGCAAGAGCGTCCCAGAGCTAGTAAGTTATATTTGACACTTTAAGATCCGCCCAAGGAAAATGCTGGAGGGGCGAAGAAGTTGAGGCTTCGATGGACAGAAGAAGAAGAAACTCCTGGTATGCTCTCTAGGTTTTTGTTCTGCGACTTTCTTGGCAGGCTTTGCAGTCGGGCTGGCAGGCTGACACCTGATCAGCCAGGCAGCGGCTCTGAGGAAAGAGGTCACAGACAAAGAGGAAACACGTTTGATGTCTGACCTGAGATCAGGCTTTGTTTTACCGAAGGCTAGCCCAAGGCGGTGAAGACGAGGTAGAGACACAAAGCGGGCGTGAACTGGAAGTCGTGCGCACACGCGGCGGTAAACAGTGCGCAGGGGAGTCTGCTGGCTACACGGGTCTCTGAACTTAAGCTACCCCTGTGAGGGCTTTGCCGAGATTTTATCAAGAATCAGAACATGAGCTCTCCATCTCCCCCCCGCACACACACACACAGACACACACACACAGACATTGCTGGATGAGCTGATAGAAACCGCTCTTGTAAGTAAACAAGCAACAATGTGACTAAGCTGATAGGCGGGGTGAAACTCAGCCTTAACATCATGTTTCAAGAGAGGAGATGAAGTCATCTTAAAACAGAGTTGCAGAAAAAAGCCTCAAGGTTACCTCTTCTCCAAGATCACTGCTTACAGATTAGAACAAAACGTTCAAGATTCTGATAAAAAATTATCTGGATTTCTACATGAATGGCATCTCAAACCTTAACTCCAAATAAAGGATGTTTGTGTTCAAATTTAATTTTAATCAACATCATAATGCTATCAAAACATTGCACTGATCAGCCAGACATGCTAACGATTCAACCAATAGCTTGCGTTTGCTCTGTCTGCCCTACCAATGGCAGCTGGGAGTTTTCGGAAACAAAAAATGAAGGAATAACATCACCCAACTAACCAATGTATCGCCCAATAATAGGTATCGACCGATAGTTTAAAAACAGTCGACGATCAGGGCAGATACATCCTGTCAATCAAAAGAGGACAGGAAAATGAATGAATTTGTGCTCTGTGTACAGAAAAGATTAACATCACCAGTTTGATTGTCAATGTTAAAATTCATCATTATATGAATAAATAACATTCAGAAAGTAAATAACATTCGCTGGGCATTACTGATGTCAGTTTCCCACTGAATGAAAGCAACAGTTTGTCCAAAAGGACGCTAGGTTTGTCGGAAAAGTCGCTAAATCTAGTGAACGAATTGCAAACATGGCCACAATGGTCGGACAAATTAGGAATGAATGTGAAACAGTGCGTCACCCACCACGGCAAAACAAATATAGCGGACACTGGAATCGTTTCATCCCCAACTATAACACTTAAAAATAACTAGCTACTTAACACAAATTAATTTAAGACAGATGATCAAATCTATTATGGTGTCCTTTTAAAAGATGTTGTTCAACAGAATTGTGTTTCAAATCATAAAACGACTACACACATTTCAGGCAACATTGACAAAAATGCTCAACATATTGAAACTATGGGAATTCTGCAATCGCTGATTGCTCCAGAACTGTTTGGTTTGGCACATTCTTCTAAATATGTTTTATCTTCAACAGAGACCTAGACTTTATTACAAGTCTGGAATCATTTGAGGGCAAGTAAATGACAGAATATTTATTGTCGGATGAACTTCTCTTTAAATGCAAATACAAAAAAGTCAAATAAAAAAGTGGGAAAAGTTGGCACTCTAGTTATTACCTAAAAGCAAAGGTCATGCAAAAATGTATGCAGGAGCACACAATAGACCTTAAACAAGCTACAAAGAACATCTGGTGATAGCTATAGTTCAGCAGGTATCTTATGAAAATGATCAAACTTAAAAGAACATGTTAAGCAAGAGAAAAATCCTACAATAAAATACTGCTGAAATGCGCAAAACATCCATGACAGTCAATGTAACTATTGCTTCAATGTTCTGAAATGTGAAAGGACAAACATGTTTTGATGAAGGTACATGATGTTGTGTTTAGAGCGAAACACTGCATTCCACAAATTCAGCAGAATGTCAAGCCTCTGTCCGTGATGGAAAAACTCAAAACAAACGCAACATGGCAATGACTTAAAACAAAAGGTCACAACTATTCCATGACACATTGAAAAACTTTTATTTTAAAAAGGCCCAAGTCTGAAATGTGGATTTCAGGACACCTGTGAAAGTGTACAATAAGCGTGCATCCGTATGGGTAAGCAAATGTTTGCTTTGGTTTGGCAGAGAAACCACACCAAAAGAAACAAATAGAAACTCTCTTCAAGACTTGCTATTCTTGAACAGACCACAAGATCGAACCAAAACAAACTTTTTGGGTAGGAGAAAGAGCAAGTATCCAAAACGCTAAATAACCACAATATCCTAACACACAGGTTCAAGTCCAAAGGGAAACAAATCATTTTTATCAAAATTTTTATCCAATGTCCAACACTTCAGAAAAGAGATGCAGGGGTGT
Source organism: Triplophysa dalaica (assembly GCF_015846415.1). Classification (NCBI taxonomy): domain Eukaryota; kingdom Metazoa; phylum Chordata; class Actinopteri; order Cypriniformes; family Nemacheilidae; genus Triplophysa; species Triplophysa dalaica. The sequence continues at coordinate 33,095,337 of NC_079542.1, forward strand.
GATAATACCTGAAGCTTTACCCAAACAAATCTATTTCCACAAACTGGAAAATCCGAGATTGATGAGAAATAAAGAGGGGGAAACACTTCGATCCAACACAAACAATTCAACACAAGCATCCCTCTGCTCCCAAAGTGGAAAGCAACTGAAAAACAAGCATGTGCGTGCACGCAAAAACACACAGGAGAATGTTAATGCTGTGTTTCCTTAAAGCAATGAGAAATGGCTAGTCAAAACAAGCACCGGGTCCGACTCCTTGGAATAACCGGAACCAAATGCACATTTCTGCGTTTACACCCAAGCTGAAACAATACGACTACCAAAAAGTGTGCATTAAGTAAAAAACTTCCTGCAGAAGAAGAAATGCACATACGCACAGTAGTTGGCTTTCTGAAACCATCCTTCCGCCAAATCAAACATTTACAGAAGGCTTACGGGCTGAAATGCGCACGCTGTTGCCAAACCCAAAAGGTCCCGGAAAATAAGGTTTCTCTCTCTCTCCCTCTCTGTAAATAGCAGATTGGTTTATCAATGGCAACTCTATGCCTTACGATTTCTTAGGTAATCCATATGCAATATGAATTGCGGATTTCCGTAGACCCTGCTTCGACAGATTTCTGCTTTTTGGTATCCAAATTCTTGGCATCTTTCTTGGATAACATCAATGTTTAATTTTAAGACTTACACTTCGCATACCAAAATATGCGTTGGTCTGTTCTTCCAAAGCGAGTTCTCAAACAATTAGTTAAAGTACATCTGTGCAACAGCAGGCAAACGGAGATAAATTGAAGCGTTCGTGTAAACAATATGCGAGACCAGTCATTCCAGATTAGATTAACTTCTCACTACAAAGCTATAAATACAACAGATAAACAAACATCTGGCAATTATGCAAAAATCCCCTACCATTATTTTTATTTCACAAAGTTTTGATTTAATTACGCCACTTGCGTTGGAAGCATTCAAAATAAGCATTCGAACAAGACTTTTATTCCACAGTAAAAACGAAACGAGAACCAAAAGCATGTGGCCAAGTGAACTTTGAACTGCCGTGGACTTGACCGACACAGTGAACACTCGACCTCATGACTTTCCTCAAACATGAAACGGAAAAGAAAAACACGTGAACGCAACTAGAACATACGATCATAACCAACACAGAGCAAGTAGAAGCGACACCAAACAAAAACAACACAAAAAGCATTCACAAGCTGGTGTTAATTGGCTGCTGAAATCCTTCTTAACACAACTAGCCAGCTGTGCAGGATTAGAAGAGTTTTGCACATATATTCCACAGCTTCATATCACGTTTTCCTCTGTAATGAATGAACGCCACAGATGTGCTTCAGTGTTATTGGCTCTGGGTGAAAAGGGCATTTTAATTAGCCGGCATCACTGATAATAACTTCAGCTTTAGCCGTAACTAATTTCCAGGCAATTCATTAACTGCCCTCGCAGAGACGATCGTTCTTTAAAGACCCATGCGTTCGCTGCCTCGAAGAATGGCAGTTAGAGCAAAATTGATGGGCGGTCATTTGTCTTCAACATTATTTTAAAGTTTTCGTTAGATTGTAATGATTGTCAATTTATGAATATAATACTTGGTTGCAAAAAACTAGAAAGTAATCCCATGATGCTTGGCAACAAGCTCAACAGAAAAGAATATAACCATCTTATTTATTACAAGAACAAATGGAAAAAAAACGAATTAAAGAGCCGATTTTTACACACTTTGTAGTATCATGCTGCTAACTTGAAACATGCAAACACTAAACTCCAATGGAGGGCAATCCAGCTTCATATTTTGGAAGAGACACTATATACCATGTCAAACAATACAATACTGAGGGATGTACCCGGCTGTTAACGCCTGTGAGGAATGCCTGTTTTAAGAGGATGTCCTCTGACCCCACATGCCTCTTTAAAGAGAAACTCCATGCGTAAATGTTTGGGTAGATTTTAATTTACTATCGCTTTAAAATCATTTAACTGCCTTCCTTGTGCAGTTAAGAGTGACCTGCCAACAACCAGCTTAAGTCAAGTTCAAAGGATAACTTCTCTCAATGGAAGAGTCACTACACAGATACGATCAAAAATAAATACTCGAGCAAATGATCTCATCTCGCCTTCCTAGTTAAAAACATACCACGTACATGTATTTCTTAAATGTATATATAGTGTTTTTTTAAAAGAGTACCTCAGAGATGAGCTGATTTGGTTGGCCAACCCAGGACTTAGCACCATGCTGGTTACCCATGCACAGACTTTTGGAAGTTCGGCAAAAATAAGATCTGTGATTAACAAATCTTCATGATGTTTACACATTTCGTCTATCAAGACTATCTTTAGAGATTAACTCAATATTTGACATTTTTGAAGGCTAAGTACAATGGGCAGAAGTGAAAAGCTAACACGTTACACAAGGCTGTAAACAGACAACACTACGGTTGATCAATAACTTTATTTAACTATTTAAATTGTGTTCCCTGGTAAGTAATTACTATGTGAGGGAATCAACCAAGTATGTTTTTAGAGATTTGCACCCAAATTGCATTATTTGTGAGTTTTATAAGCACAATGACGTCTAACGTCCAGGCAAAGTAGTAGTCGCTTTTAGCATCTTGTCAGCAACCGCCGTTTTAAATACACAAAGGATTTTTTTTCTCACAAGCGGGTTAAACGTAAAAATATTGAGAAGTTTCACCTTATTTCAGGCAATTTACCAAAATCCCACTCAACGAACCCATTGATTTTGGGGCGATGGAACCGGAAGTACTAAAATGCTAACTTGCTACTGGGGTTTCATACAAAAATGCATCATCTCTGAGGTACTCTTTGATGCAAAAGGCAAGTGAAGAATAAATTGTTCCATTATAAATCACGATGGTTACATTCCAACATTAAGTGTTTGATTTTTACAGTATTCAAAATGAATCATAAATCTTGTTTAACATCAATCAAAATAGTTTTTGAAAATATGGTGCAGTTGCATCATACAAGATGGCTTTTGGACACATAGGACATGAAACAAAAACACAAAGGCATATTAAAAGGGGTTAGTAAAGCTTTTAGAAAGTTATTTGTTAACATTTTATAAATATATTTAATTACTTATATGTTTTAAAACAATATTTAAATATATCTAGGTTATTTTACCATATAAACTACACTAAAAAGCACAGGAAATGATTTTAAACATGGGAAAGCAATAACGTTTAGTAACAGGAGCTAAAAAGAATAGTCTCTACTTTTGATTAAAGATTACAAAGATGCACACACAGATAAATCATGCACAATAAGATCAGCATCAAAGATTACCCGTGTGTGAAACAAATGAAACATCCCTATCTAATCACTGACAATATAACACACAGAGAAAAACGAGCAACTTCAAAACACTTTACATGGCTGCAAGCGCTTAAGTAAGAAAGAGCTGCTCTGCTGGGAATAATGAAGCAGGTATGAGTCATGTTTAAAAATCTGTGCCTGACACTAGACTGGAGAACAAGTCGAAAGTGTTTTCCTAACCTCGGGTGTTGAGGAGTGTTCTGCCAGTGTTCTGACTGCAGCATTTGAAAGACACCTGCCCAAGAGCCTGCAGGTGCAGCTACTGCGCGTTCGGGGAGAAGAATGCATAAATGCAGAACTGGCAAAGACGACATAAGGAAAGAAAGAAATAAGGCCAATATATACAAGGATCATAGGAGAGAGATGAATTGTGGGAAGAGAGGAAAAACTGTGTAGGTGTGAAAAGCAGAGAAGAGGAGGATGATTTTATGGTTGCCATGTCTGTCATGTGAACCCCGGGCGCTTGGCAGGATTGTCATCATCTGAAAGTAGTTAAAAATTAGTCCATGCTTCACTGCGGAAGACAAGACGTTCCCTCTACTGATCTGAAACCACCTTTCTGAACGGCTCTCAGACAAGCGAGATAAACCTGACTGTGTAGCTCGCAAACGCATGTCTTATAGAATGTATCAAATATAAATCCATGATTTCTTTTCAGTAAAATGTGCTCATGCTGTACAAAAAAAAACCCTAATGTAAAACCTCTGAGCACTTCCAATAAATGTATTTAAAAATGTGTTTTTGATCTCCATTTTTTCCATTGTACATTTTGAAGAAAAGCGTCAGCTAAAGCCTTCGTCTAAAAGGCGGGATAAAATGCCATGTCATTCTTCCTGACTTTTAAAGATTCTTGCTTTTCATGCTTAACACGGTCAACTTGTTAAAAAGCAAGCTGGAAGTATGACGTAGTATTTCTGTTCTTGAAACACTCCCCCAGAACTCAAACTTGTTCCGGAAAGTTTTTATAACAGTTTCGTAACCAGGATCCTATTCCTTGTATTGGGCGATTCTGCCAGAAAAGCACAATAAACAGAAAGAAAGAGGCCGCCCACGCGCCAATCATAGAGTTAGACCCGCTTATCAAGATCTGTGGGCCTGCTGCTGCAGCGCCTTACTCTTGCGATAGTGAGAGAAGTTGAGGCATTTCAGTGATGGATGTTATATAAACTGTGGACATATAACGCTTGATTTAGAGACAGTTTGAAACTGATAGATGCCACGTTCCAGTGCTAAAAGATGCCGGACATGAACTGCACGCGGTGAGTAAAATGAAGTCCTATGTCTGTGTTGGCAATCGGCGTGTATGTCCATAATGTAAAAAACAAAGATATTAATGCGATGATGTGTGCTCATGCTGTATTTCCGCCCCCTACACGCCTCTAGCAGCTCGCCTTTTTCCGGAAATAATCGTGCACCTCTATCTCTCTTTTATAAATACGATCAAACTAAATACTCTTCGAAGATGCAATGTATGCAATACTGTATAGGTACTAAAGATTATTATATGATTGGCGTGTTATCCCATCTTTAAAGTTAGCAAAGGTCAAGTCAACACATCCCGTCTTTTCCAATATGGCTGGTGTAAAACAAAGTGAAAGTGACAGGCAATCCATCCAACCGCCTCCTGTGGTCGGTGGAAAAGATCTTCGCATTTTTCATCATGTCCCTAAAAATCCTCGAGTCAGCCTTCTGCAGTATTTTTATTGGGATGCTCTCTCATCATTTGAAGTTTACGGCTTTGCAGTACCCCTTTCCCGATGAGCCCCGTGTCTACTCCACAAACAGGAAAAAAGCTTAATCTGACACAGGGAAAATAGGATGAGGAGCTATGGAGCATGTAAGTCTTGAGCTTCATCTCATGAGTCCCAGCTGTGAAGCCTCGCTGATTAAAAGCATCTGTCCGTTCTCTGCACACCTCATGGGGATCAGACCCAGAGACACTCTTATATGAGATTAACCACCTTGGCAGGATTAACACACCTACCTACCCTGCACGAGATATGTATGTCTACACGGAAACAGAGTCGGATGAATTAAAAACATGATGAGCAGAAAACAAAAACTTTGAGGTACCAACTAATTTAAAACATTGATTTGCTGCAGCATTTGCCCAAACCGCCACTGCTATTACAGTTGCTCACACTTTGAAGATTAAAATAAGCCCCTAAACAAAAGTATTAAAAGTGTATTTGACTTTATGAAATGGCGTGATGAAATGCACGCCAGTTGTAAATTTTCAGTTCAGCTTTCTAACAAATCTGTGTTTTAAAAAGGTTAACATTATAATCTTATTTTATAATGTAATTAAATGCTTAGGAAAAACAACTGACCCCATTTGACTTCCACTGTACGCAAACAATACTGAGACACTTCTCAAAATATCATACGTGTTCCACAGAAGTTTTGACATGACAGTAAATCAATTATTTTTAATTGAACTATCCTTTTACAATCTCTCCACAGAAATAAATAGCCTCATTTGTAAGCTCAAGACAGAATGAGTCATAGATTTAATATTAACTTTATAATGTCAACCTAATAAAAAAGGTCTTTTGGAGAGACGTTTAAAAAAAAAGTGCCTTTAGATTGATAAGGTGTCTGAAACATCCCAGAGTTCAATTTGAGTGTGAAATTCTGTCAGAGCTTGAAGTGATCAGTCATGCATATGATTTTCAGGCTAGAACTGTCAGCAGTGGAAGGTTAAAAAGACCCGATCTGAAGAGCTCCAGCACACAGTCGAGTAATTACAGAGAACGTCTGCAAGCACCGGCTTAAAAGCATAACAAACACAGGCCTGGAGACGGAAAAACAGCATAAGAAGAGAAACAAGTGTGACGAGTTCCGATAATGAATCTCAAACCTTCTTCATAAATCTTGTCAATCAGGCGTTCAGGGCATCGGTGAGGTTGGACACATACAAAGGGGATACACGTGTCTGGCTCGTACGTCCTACGTTAAACGAAACGTGTTCTATGGGGTTCAGGTCTGGGCTTTCTGCAGGTCAAAGCAGACCGAGTGAAGAGTTTCAATACAGACTGGGCTTTATGCACACGGACATAGTCATGATCAAAGTAGTTCGCAACGAAGTTGAAATCACATTTTCCGCATGTATCCGACTCTTTCTTGTGTGGAACAAAAAAAATATTTGGGAAATGTCTCTGGTTTTGTGTCCATACAATAGGAACAAATAGGGGTTGTTTGGTTATCAACGATCTTCAAAACATTATGTGTGCACTCCAATAGATCCAAAGCCATACAGGTTTGTAATGACATGAGGATGAATAATTGATGAACGTTTTCATTTCAAGGTGAACGATGCCTTTAAATCAAGAATCTGCCTCCTCAAATAAATCAAATAAAGGTAAGAAGCCGTTCTTGGAATTTCTTGAGGCAATAATTGATTTTTCAGTTCACAGCTTTGTATATGGATTGTAAAGTTCAATATGAACATCGTAACTTTGTTAAGGGGGAAAATTCTGTTTTATATGCTGAGATGGCTTCAGGAAAAGCTTGATCGACAAGTTGGTGCCTTAATTCAAGGACAATTTTAAAATCCTTAAAACAATTATTCTTAGCCGTAAATGAATTTATGTACCTTGATATTCAGAAAAAAATAAGCAACGTGTGTGAAGGTGCCATTATTAATATCCATTTTGTCACTTTGCCACTTGATGCCTAAACGTTTCAAAACACGTGTACTGCCTAAAACTAATTTTACCATGACAATAACGGAGAATTTAAGAAAATGATCATAAAACGCAACTGTAAACTACTACAAATAAAACACGTGCAGGTAAGAGACTATCAGAATATTGTTTATACAAGAATCTAAGAAAAGGCTAAAAAAACATGTTTAGTCGAAACGAAATTAAGGTTTTCGATGAAAACATTCCAGGATTTTTCTCCATATAGCTAACTTCAATAACTAAACAGTTTTCAGATGAAATGACAGTTTCAGTACAGGATTAAATGGCTTTATGACTTCACATAACACTAGGGGTGGGCAGAATGACCAAAAATCTGTTTCACAGAATGAATATTTTTATTCTACGGTAAACAATATATTTCCCGGTAACAATCTCCTATTTTAATTCTGTATCTTATACCTAATTTTTCTTAGATTTTCTTTATTTATTACAGTTCATTTAAATGCATACCCAAGTTAAAATGTAGGCAAATTTACGAAAATGTACTAAAGATATCAAATTAAGTTTTGATAATCACATTTATCATTTATTTATATTTATCTTTTGGCTATATCATTTGCATACAGTAGGAAGATAGACAACATGTATAACAATGAAGTATGAATATATCCCCAAACAATGAGAGTACAGTATATGACTGGTGTTTTAATTTAACTGGTGTTCCTGGGGTCTGTAACTCTGTACTGTAGCCTGGGTCTTCATCACGCGTAACTCTCTATTAGATGCACACTTTTAGTGTGTTGCGACTGTCTTTAGGTTTGTTTATTATGGCACTTGTCTTTGCACTGCGAGTCTCTGATGACTCCACAAGTGTCTCCCAGTAACAGCGCGTCATGTTAAAAGCGCTCACAAGGCGTTTCAACACAAGTTTCGCCTTGGCTCGCCTAAAGTTAAACTTTATTAAAACTATAAACAGCTTTACAAAGTGACCCGACTTATGAAATACGTGCTTTCTGATTTCTCATTTGTGTTTATAAAGCATATATATTTATTTTTTATTTTTAAATGGCCGATCGTTTCGCTAGACCCTTATTCATCGTCTGGTATCGTTTAAAGCCCTTTGAATCGGTACTGAAACAGTCATTGAAGCCCACAATATGCAGATAAATCCTGGAAGTAAACAATGTAAAAAGTCAAATTCTTTGTGCATTATCTTACTCGAGATTGCGTCTAACAACTCTGCCAATTATTGGAAGGAGGAAATGGGTCCAAAAAGGTGTCAGGTGCTGATATGGTAATCCTTAAAACAGATAAGCATTACAATGTACTGTGAGCCATGTTCTCAGTTTAATGAGTTTTCATTTATTCAAATGAGTTTAGAGGATTTCACATTTGCGTTGAATGCAATTATGAGAGTTCGACTTTAGAGAATTTGCTAAACTTTAAACCCGCATCAGAAATGGAGACGAAGGATCAACTTTTAGCTTGTTTCATGAAATGAGACAATTAATCAAGCAGAGACCTTTGCAAGACACCTGGAAAATAACTATACCCTCCGATTCATACAGTAAATTCTAAAAACATTTCTGAGGCACCCAGTTTTCTCGGGCACCATTAACTACCATTAAAATGGTAGCCAAATGTGCCCAATCAATTTTGGCAAAATACTGAATTCGTCTTGTGCAGCACGTGTGAGCTGGCTAACAAACTGCATATTTACAGAAGTATGATCATGTTCTTAAGTCTAAACAGTGACAGGTTATGTGAAACACTATATTCCACTCGTTGGTAGTTCAGCTGTGGTATGGTAAATTGAACGTGCGGTTTCTCCCTGAGATTTTCAGGAACGGAATTTGGAGAAAAGCGTGTTTAAAGTTAAGTGATGAAAAATAAAAGCACAAAAGTCCAGTATCACTATGAAACTAACAAACATTACGGTCAACAACTAATAAGCAGTGAAGCAAGTGCATGAGCAGACTCGGGAGCTCGGACATCTCACGAAAACATTATATAAAAAAAGCATCACATATGTCTAGTCAGTAACAATGACAGGTGAAAACACGTAGGTCGCTTCGCGAGTATATCACGCTCTGATGAAGGGAAACAAGGATTAACAAATTGCCCACATTATAATCCGCCAAAATGACAGACGGCCTTCTGATTTTTACGTCACTGGTAAGAAAACTGTCAATGACCGAGAATTTTTGGTGAACGGGACCTCTGGTACACACACGTTCAGGAATATCTGGACCACGGCCAATAAGAGGGGGTCCGCCCTTCACTCTCTCCGATTGGTTTAGACCACGATATGGGCCTAATGTGTGTCTGTTGTTGAATCACTGGAAGACTTTCAGAGTTGTGGAGACTTTATTTCTCCCTCGAACAGATTATTTTAAAGCGCACCATTGAGAAATAAGGCAGCATTTGCGACCAAATTGGTCGCAGTCTAGAGCCCAGATTTTAATTTTGGGTGAACTATCCCTTTAAAGGGGTTATATCAAAGGAAACATATTTGCATTGAGACATCCACAGTTATTCCTATTCGTCAACACTTAAAAAATGTGAAAAGTTTACCAAGCTAATGACATGCATGTCAAACTTGCAAAGGCTTTTATCAAAAGCATTCCAGGCATTCATTTTATTTGTTTGCATTTTCCTGGGCTGAACATGTGAATTTTTAAACTCTTGTCCCACAGCTTTTGTAAACCGTTTACAGTTTGATAAAACAAACTGGAAATATCACAACTGCCACATGAGCCATGTTTATGCATTATAAGCCTTCAAACTTCTGAATTCCTCCTCACAGAATGTCACTGGCCTGCATGTTTTGCTTCCGTCTGATATTAAAACTAATTTCACAATCCAATGCATTTAAGATGTCTTTGTCATCCCTGTTGCACAGTTCAGCATGGTTACGATCTTTCTTTGAAGTGGCAAAACAATATGACACTAAACAATATGCATACAAGATTGCGGCTCAACAAATGATTTGATCAAAAAAACAATGTTTCACAGAAAATACGCGGGATGCAATCTATAAAAATGAAAGTCATTATCTACACCTGTTACCAAATATACAAATAGGCCTAAAACTGGCACCAAAGTCTCTGAGAATTTCCATTTGAAAAAAAAAATGTTTTCCTGTTTCTATTGTAGATTCTCAAATTGAAAGTAAGAAAGCAAAAGCAGAAGCATTTCATGCTGTGCTATTTCTTCTATTTTTGTGGGCCTTGGGTAAAGCTGTCATTTCTTGCACATCAGGTTATTTCATATTGGGTGACAATACAATTGACCTTGGTTGAAAGTCTATCTGTTTCTTGTGACCCAGAAATGACGGTCAATGTTTGCATTAGCCTGGTGGTGATAAAAATATAAAATCTATTTCCAGAAAAATATACCATGCAGGTAATGGCTGTGATACACTACAAGACTTTTAATATCTGAAAAGATTATTTAAAAACTACACGTCATACACTTGCAGACTTTTTGAAAGTTTCAGATAGAAACACACTAACTGATCAAATCTGCAGACAGGCACAAACTTTCTGCGACAAGTTTCAACAGAAATTCTGGGCAAAATCTGAGCAATTGGACATTGCACACACCTGACACATCTTTAAACTGGATTTACACAAAGCATGCCGTGCACACTAGGACTGGGCGATGTTTAAAAAAAAATTGATAATCGACTTTAAAATCATTGCGATGTCCGATAATATCAGGTGTGTTTGACTTCATGCAACATTGCGATCGGTTTACTGATGTCAGTCATACGTCGATCAATCTGCGGATACGGACCGGAGAGAATTCATCCCGGACCTGCCAAGTGCCAAACAAATACGCAAGCAGGCACTCGTCCACAAACAGGCGCGCCAAGTGCACAAACCAGTGTTGCAGTGACTTCTTTCATAAGGTAAAGTGTGTAGCTTTGCCAACGCAGCTCATCTTTCTCGTGGTCTATCTGTGCAGCGACCGGGTAGAAAACAGCAGGACATTCAACTGACCGAACAAAATTGTCAAAAAAAAAAATTCTGCTACTAACTGCCTAGGCATGTGAACATTCACGCTAAAACCTACATCGCATGATAATGTTAAAACGCGCATTTTCCATTATTATCGATTATCGCGTGGTATCTGTCCATTTTAATCGACATCAGGATTTTCCAAGACTATCTACGATAAGATTGTCAAATCACCCAGTCCTAGTGAACACAAAGATAGTCGGCAATAGGTGTGCTGACTTAAAACAGCAAAGACGACGGGCTAGACACGAGTGGTGTGTATTTTGCATAACCACAGTAATGTTGTTAAAAACCAATTTGCGTAAAAACTGTTCAATAAAACAGTTTTGAGTCACTTCCATTCCCACGCAAGACAAGACCAGCTAAGCGATGAAACAACTACTGCACAGGGCCCACTTATTAATAACTTCAGACTTATCTAGTTGAATAAGTCTGCCATCCCAGTGTTATAAATAAGTTTTGGAAACGGTCCTACTCGCCCCTTGAACCGGCGTCGGTCCTGATGGGAGACGGGCGCTCTAACAAGGAGGCTAAAGACTCCTAAAGCATCTGTCGCTAGAGCATCTCTGTTGGTCGGGGAGTGAGGTTTCCTTGCACAGCACTCTCTCGCTGGCTTCCGTTACGCTATTCCCAACTGAATTTTATCAATCAGCATCAACTGAGGCTTTCCTGAATAAAAAATAAAAGCATTTCCTCTCCACATACAATCTGTTATACTTCAGACACCTCATATGATATTTTCAATCTAATCTAAACCTAAAGGTTAACACAACATCGCCACTTCATTCATTTGCATGAGGTCTGTAATTGTTTAAACTGATAAACTATAGCCGAGAAAAGTGGGAATAAACACAAAAACAAAAGAGGATCTGCAAGTGTCTACAACCTTAAACCTTCTCCTCTCATATTCACATGGATGAACTTGCACGAAAGTCTTTTTAGGTGGCCGTTACGACTAAACAACGGTCTACCAGTACAGGTCATCTGCGCCGACAAAAATATGACAGATTCGTGCAGAGTTGAAATATGCCACACTTTTCCTACCAATTACATTTTTCTTTAATCAAATCATTTGTCCGAATCTATTCTGCTCATACTTTCCCCAAAAATAACAAAAAAAATGTAAGAGCCTAATCATATCAAGCTTCTTATGAACAAAATGAATCTTGCATCACATCCTAACCAGAGTGTCATGCAGAGTAACAGCCAGTAGCTCCGCCCACAGCTGATCTCATTGGGAACAAGTGCCACTGCCACTCCCTATAAATATTGATCCTCACACACAGACTGATCCTGAACATTCAACAACACCAACACTTGACGTTAAATGCAAGAAATTGAAATCAACACAAAAGTATTTGAAGCGCACAATGTTTTAGTGTGTAAAAACACTGAAGACACCGGCATCTCCTCACATTTAATGAGACATAACAGTGATGCATCTGGTTCAGACACAGTGATGGCTTGAACATGTCTGTGAACTTTAAGACCATCTATTATTGTGTGATTTAAAAAGTTTGTATATTTGAAACTACATATATTTAAACCTCACGTTCACTTCATTTTGATCAAATGAAACCTCTTTAAAATAACGCTGCCCCTAATATTGCATTCCACCAATCATCTTGGTGATACACCAAAAACCCATCTCATTGTATAAATGGGGCATCATCAGTGAACTAATAATCCAGTCAATAATCCCAATAAAATGATTTTTTTGAAATTCTATATACAGGGTGTTTTTGACCACAACGTAACAGACATACGTATACATTGAAAACACAAAGCCATCAAAAGAGGGGGATTGCCGTGCCCAAATACAGAAGCACCTGTTCCAAGACACTCACTTGTTCCTGAGCACCTGCCAGGCCGCTTCAATATCAGCATACAGGTTCTTCTCGGACGGTTTCCCGGTGCTGACCCCATAACCCGAGTAATCGTACGAGAACACGTTGCAGTTGATCCTGGATCCAAGGCCGATGTAGAAGCTGCACATCTGGCCCAAATCCACGGCGTTCCCGTGCGAGAACAAGAGCGTGTAGCGACTGCTGGGCGCGCACCGGACGAACATGCAGCCCACCCGGTTCCCGCGGCTGGTTCGGGTGACGAGCACCTCGACGGCATCGAGCTCGCGCTGCGAGTACTGCCAGTCGGCGCGCTCGGTCAGGTGCAGGCTGGACGCGCCGTTCGCGTCCGTATGGATGGAGTACGTGGGCTCCGGCGGCAAAAACGCCAGTTTGGCCGCGATGCGACTCGGACAGGGCGGGCAGCAGAAGAGCCAACACAATTCGCCGAGAGAGAAACTGTTCATTCTCGGACCTTGCTCGGGCATGGAGAACGGTTGACTGGGAGAGGGTAACGGTTGGTTCCCGGTCGTGTGCGTATGTTTATCTGTGGATGTAGAGGTATAAAATAGTTAAATCGACCGTTTCACCGTCTCTAGGATGCTAGCTGAGGCGTGCTAAGCGTTTGCGGTTTTGTGTCGGCGATTCGGTCGCTAGTATTTGCTTTTTGACATTTTAAAAACGTGTGTTACGATACACCGACGATTCGTCTCGTGGACCCTTTGATCGGAGGCTGAAATGTTTAAAAAGCGATAATTTGGACGCCACATTCACCGTCAAGCTAGCCATCCATACAGAATGTAAGCTGCCATTGCTCCTGCAAAGAATGCCCAAAGTCGGATTTTCCGGTGATGGCGGATATCCGGTTCCAGCTGTCTGACGGTGACGTCATGAGCTTTTCCCTTGGAGTCCCGGCAGATCGAGAAAAGGGCTCCATTTGTAATGTAATGTAATTTAATGTAATGTGAACCGAACATCTGATTTTTTTTATTTGAACAAATAAATAAACCGGGCATCATATATGCTTATATAATGTGAAAGGAACAATTTAAAAGTGATACAAGTTAAAATAATAAATGTTTGATGATATGAAGAGAAGAAAAAAAAACGAAAACAATTATTATTATTAATAATAATAAACAATGTGGAAAAGTTAGAGTTTTGAGTAATTATTATTTTAATGTTAACATGTTAATTATGATTATCATTCAATAATTTGACAGATTATTTGTTAAGATTATGTAAAAATGAATTCAATATGATGTAACTCCCAACAGATTTATCAGTATTTAATATTCAGTAATCAGATTTCAAAAACATTCAGTGATCAGTTCATAGCCATCAGTATATTTCTCATGGGAATGTCTTAAATCAAATGGAAGAGAGAGAGAGAGATCATGAGACCGAGCGAGGCTGCCTTAGCATTCTTTATATTCTCGCCTAATCAGTAAAAAGCATATGGTGTCCGGGCAGGAATGGATTTATCACACCCTAAAGGACGAAGCATGCTCACTAGATAGCAATAATTAGCTCCTTGGATGTAGAAATGTTCTGTGGGAGCTGCTCAGAAGAAGTGTGGATGCATGGGAAATGCACCGGGTGTTGATTGCTCGGGGTCCATCTGTGTTATATTTAAAAGGAGATAGGGTGCACCCATTTACTGTGAATAACTTCTGTGGAAAAACAAACTGTGGCCAAAAGAGCATGAGGTCTGACTGCATGTTTTTGTTCAGCGGGTACACCCACATAATGTAAGTCAATCACCATATGAATTTGCGAGCAGATCTTGTAGAGCAGTTCAGCCGATTGAATCTGTTGAAATAATTTGATTCATGTAGTTTTAATGAACAAAGACGACATGATTCGTGTCAGTGCATTAAGGTTTTGTGATCAGTTTTATTCATCTGCCTATGAAAATACTTGGCATGATTTCCACAAAATAAAAAGTTCAAAACCCCCAAAGAACATTCAGCAGATGTCCTTTAAGTAATAAACTGCAAAAGCATTCAAAGCAATTTCCTCAAATAGCTCCAATACCAGACATTTACTGCAAGACCTTCAAAAGTCATAGTTGGTAAATCAACCGAGTTTTTTTTCGCTTCATGCACAGATGTGGCTTGTGAAATTGAGTTTTGTATCTGCAGGGCTCTATCTGTCTAAATGAAAGAAACAGACTGCTGGATTCGGAGCTTTGACTTCTCTGATCTCTGGAGACCTGACCATGTCAAATTCAGGTTGTGAACCAATCCTATCAGAATCATCTAAACCTCAAAGAATTGGCTTTAAAAGCGTCACAATGCCATGCTATGGGAGCCGCAAAGCCTGTAAGTCGCATAGACAATATACAGTATATATGAGTTGCATTTTAAAGAACATGTAGTGATGTTTTCATTTAGAAAAGTAGTCATCAAACCACCCTGAATAAACAATCATCTAGGTGAGGATGGGTGAATCTTACAGAAGCTGTCAGGAACATGCACATTTAAAATTTTACAGGTTTTTATCACATTTTTGTTATATTTTGTCAGTTAGGAACATTTTCTCCATAGCTTTCATTCTTCTGTTATGTACCAAAATATATAGCCAAAGAAAAATTGAAGAGACCACTCTAGTTTGCCTTTAAAGTCCCCGTGAACCAGATGTTGCGATCGTTTTTACTTCCATATTTTAATGCATTTCCGTGTGAAAAGTAATTTTGAATGAGAAAATAGTGGGCATGGCTTTTGTCTTTCTCTGCGATTTGATTGGATGTATAAAAACAGCCATAGCATTTTGAAATGGAACTGGTTGCAGACTGACAGTTGAAGGGGAGTAGGTAACGGATGCCCAAGCCATCTAACATACGTCATTTAAGATGGATAGTCACTGCATAGTGCATTTTCAGATTTCAACTGAAAATTGTGATGGGACTCAATTTAAAAAAAGAAATGAGTCACATTGATAAACTATTTACTATACACACTGCAATATTTCATAAAAAAAATGGATTTTAATTTTACGTTTTAATGGGACTTTAATCATGATTTATACATGCATTGTGTTCATTGGACAGAAACAAATATCATGAATGACAAAAAGTCACCAAACAGCAGTGTGATAGACCGAGCATGGCAAGATACATAAAAGTTGTAAATCAGGCTTATTCCATCAATTATTTTCTGAACTGATCCTAAAACCCGTTAACATTAATATTTACTTTCATCGTTTACATTTTTTTATATTACCCAGTTTCAATTTTCTGCACATAAATGCGAATAAAAACATTATTTTCATTTGGAATTTAGGAGAAATCTCTATTTTAGGATATGTCAGGACAAGTTATTTTCAGTTAAGACCGCTCAAACATGAATTTTTGTCTTCTAAATCTGTACAATAGCCTTATGTGAAGAACAGACTTAAATGTATGCAGCATATTTGCCTTTAGATTTTTAGAAGTTGCTTAGAGAAAGGACCATTTCTCAAAAAAAAACTTTTCATCATCTGTTTATAACACATGTGGCTTCAAAAAAGTATTTTATTATTTGATTTTTTTGGTGTTTGAATCATCCGTTTAAGCTTTTGTTGTTTTCGCAACGATGCATGAGCTGACGTTGACAACAATGGGCTTTAGAAATCACAGACTTTGACACAGCACTGCACAACAGAATAGCATTTACAAGAAATAAACATTGTGCGGTCACATGACTATGTTTTCTTGTACTTGTTCACCGTGCATCACCATTTCGTCTCATATGCCTGGGGCTGGACATTCCCACAATATCCCAGCAGGATCTGTTGTTCTGCTTCCAAACACTACAGCAATATCCGGATCACTCATCACAGCACATTGTAATAAAAATTCAGCTTTGTATGTTAATAGAACAAATTCTCCAGATGCTGCAATAAAAAAGGCTTTAATCAAACGGACAGAAATCGACTGCCTGCGATGGCTGGAATGCTTTGTTTGCATGAACGTCATATTTGTGTTTGATGGCTTTGGTCAGCTGAAGATCTAGAACCAAGACTAATGCTTTATATCCCGAAATATGACATTCAGCATTGAATACTGTCACGGCAGAACTGTTTGATGGCTTTTGGAAAGCAATTCTGACAAAATAATGTTTGTGTAACCATGTAAAATTGGATTGTTTTTAAATCTGGGCTCATAGAATTTGGTGTG
Organism: Triplophysa dalaica; assembly: GCF_015846415.1. Classification (NCBI taxonomy): domain Eukaryota; kingdom Metazoa; phylum Chordata; class Actinopteri; order Cypriniformes; family Nemacheilidae; genus Triplophysa; species Triplophysa dalaica. Next base: position 33,112,357 of record NC_079542.1, read on the forward strand.
CTAACATTGTCAGTAAAGAGTGTGCAACAGTTGGCATGTCATGGAACAACCAATCAAGTGAGGTGTCTAAAGCTGACTTGTTATTATATAAACTTGAACATGTACGTACATAAGACAGTATGTCAAACTATGTGGAAAAACAATTATTCATCAGATTACTCAATCAAATGAGCAAACACAACTACAAGCCAAGTAAACTTAGAATACGCCACAACTTTTAAGTATATCTTCATCAAAAGATTAACGACAAGTGCAGAGTTATTATAGTTTAGTATTTAATAACATTTTAAATTAGCTTTTACTTTTGTTGATGTTTTGTTATGTGCTTTTGTCATTTTTTATGTTGCCAAATAAGATTAATTTGTTTTGGTTTTATTTTAGTTGTGTTTATCATTGTGGTTTCATTTTTAGTAGATTAAAATAACCTTGAGTGCATATGGTATATGTTTTCTGTCAGTCTAGTAGAGCGTTCCCACAGATTTTTTTACAATTTACCTGATTGTCTGACCTCCTCGCTCACTTTCTTCCCAGCAAGATCCGTTTTATTCCTGTTTCGATAAATAGATGTATCGTACACATACAGCAATGATGATTTTGTCATCGATTGTTGTTTTGGATTTCTGCTTCCGCTCGCTATTACGTCACTACTAGAACAAGCTCCTGATTGGTTAACGCGGCGAGAATTTTCACCAAAGTTCCGCTTTTTCGATTCGATAATCGTGCCGCTGGATGTCCTATCGCGTCTTTGCATTGCCGTAACATGTAAATCACTTGCGCTTAACGCTTCATTCGCATTCGGTGGGAACACAACATAAACCAAGTGTAGATTTTCTTGTTTTTTATTTTAAGAGACAAAATAACACTAAAGCACACTTAAATAAAATTTAGAGGCTTTTAGCCAGACAGAACACAATGAATTCAAGACAGCACGGTGGATTCTTCGTCATGTTTATGTTGTGTTGGAGGAGAGATAACAGATTCAATTATCCAAAACACGCACAAAAATTACCAGCTAAAATTACACAGCACTCTGTATTCAAAGTGAGAAAAGCATTTTCTGGGGTCAGTTGCCCTCTCCCCTCCAATGGTTTGAAGGCAGAGTAGAGATGTCAAAATATCTTTACCGTCACGTCCATCACAGCGTTGCCCCGGGTTGTCAAGGTAATTGATGTCTTCTCAGGATTTTTGCTGTAAACAGTGCGGATGAAAACTTAGTTTACCCGAGGGAGCTTTTCTTCATAAAGAATAAAAAATGTATAAAGTCTATATGATGTGATCAGTAATAAAAAAATGTATTCTATCCCATTTTTTTAAAAGGAGAAACATTAACTATACATTATAACACTCCGAACATAGACTTTAACATCCGAGACTCTATTCATGCATATGCAAACTAATAAGAAGACTCATATATAGACTGAAATTAATCAATATTGAAGCCCTCTACATAGGCAACAAATGATGCTTCTTATACAAAGCATGTTTGTCTCGACAATTTTTTTACAAAACTGGGTGAAACCCTAAACCACACCCCGCCTAAAGTAAGTACATGTAGTTAATTATTTTTACTCAATACTTAAATAATTAAACCCTAACACGGGCACTGTAAAATAAGGTGTAACCCAGAATTGTTGTTTCCATACTTTTGACTAATAACCCGATACTCTAATATGCAAAAAAAAAATGAAATTAGCACTATATTGTGTACAATAATTTTTCATTTTATATTTATATCTAAAGCAATCCATAACGTTGTCTCTTTATTAACAAAAACAAACTAAAATATTGACTTTAATCGATATATTCTCCTCTGTCTTTGGTGTGCGTGCACGACGCATGCGCATTCGGTGGGGGCAGACGCCGGCGTTCTGACTGACAACCCAGAAGCGCAACTCTGTGTTTACGAGCAGACGCACACTGTATATGAGCTGATCTTTACAATATGTCTGATGATTTCGATATGGAAGAAGACTTACACTTTTGCCTAACCACACAAACCGAATGCCTATGCGTCGAAGTGCCTTGGTGAACCCGCACATAGACTGACAAGATAGAAGAAAATATATTGGTTGAAGTGGTTATTTTGGTTTGTTTTTCACAGATAAAGTATTCTTGTCGCTTAAAAAAATATATATTAAGCCACTATAAGCAGATTGACAAATTTGAGGATGTCTTTATTACTTTTCTTGACCTTCACAACAATTATAACCATGATGTCTTTGAGGAGGCTTGGAAATCTTGCGGATGACATCTAAAATATCTTTATTTGTGTTCCGAAGACGCCGGGAGGTCTTAAAACATTCTGAACGCCACGTGGGTGTGTAAAAAATAACATAATTTTGATATTAACTTTTCCTTTAATAAAAACACTACAATATTCCATATCAAAAAGGAGAGCTGTCGATTGCAATTTCATGGCGACTTCAATATACTTTTTGATATTGTGAAGTATTTTATTTTACTTGACTGCCATCTTGAATTAATTTGTGTGATGCATCATGGGACCATGGGCTGTCTCCGTGAACAAAACATGTGAAGCTGCCTCCCTTCCTTTGCTTATATCTTGAACAGCAGAATATTTCTATAGCAAGAGCACGAAGAACACAGTTAGGATGGCCTAAAATGTTATGTTTGTCCATATGCCGCTCACTAGGTTTTGGAACAGAGCCAATATCTTATCAAAGTAGAGAATCTGAGTGTTTTTGTCAAACTGAACATGTAAGTATAGTTAAAGTGAGGATAAGTATGTCACAGCGGGATGGATTGTTGTTTTAGGGGCCTCTGAAATTTCGGAGAAATCGCAAAGAAGATCTGAGCATGCACAGCTGTTTCAAGGGCGATACTACTTTGCCCGCAAATGAAATCTGAGAGCACATTTACTGAGGCAAGTGCAGATTTCTTGTGATTTAGGAGAGAGAATGAAACGTTCTGAAAATAGAAAAGAAATATTTGAATCTTGAGGCAAGACTAGGACTGTATAAAATCTGTTGACTTCCGACTGTTTATTTTGGAGTTTTGAGTGGGGAAAATTTGTGAATTCGGTGTCAAATTTGGTAAATTTGTGAATTACTTTAGCTAGTAAGTAAAAACAATCATGTTAGCTTAAACTACTGAAAACACTACCTCTTTCTCACTTTACAATCTGAAGAACCTTTTGTGAAACAGAAAGGTTCTTCAAATGTGAAAGGTTCTTCATGGAACCAAAAAGTTCTTCTATGGCATCAAAGAACTTTGTCAAGCACCCTTTCTTTTAAGTGTTAGGCTGAAAAAAAACTTTTCTCCAGTTGCATTACTTGTGCATGTAGCTTTTGTTGTTTCCTAGGATGCTGCCTCATTTATTACATTTATCCCAGTGTCTAAATAAATAAATGTAAATATTTGATAAAGACGCAGAGGGTGGGAACTAACAATATTCTTTTAAAGTTTTTAAATTTGTCAAAACTTTCTGTCAGCACAGATATGACGTGGATCTTGACTGATACGTAACAAAGTTAGCTGTCTAAATCAACCGAACGCAATCTACTGTATTATTCCGACAGAACAAACCACAGCAGACTCTGTTCAATTTTCGAGAATCTTACAAAACAAATCTATAACATTGCTGGAACCACCGGGATGACGGTTACATTTATTTTTGTAGATCAAAACCCGTTAATGTTTTGCTTCAAAAGCCAGGTTTGAATGTGTGATACCAAACGGGCCGTGAATCGATCCAGTCAGATTCGACAGTACGACACATCAAACGCCAAACAAACACATTCAAGATGAAACCTCGCTGCAGGCCTGTATGCTGTAAGGGCATGAATCTTTTCTACGTCTAAATGATGCTTGAATAACTACAGTATCTCAAACAAAGTCATGCAACAGATATCAATTATCACATGCAGGAATGATAAGTAAAGGTAGTTGCACGTCATGCGGTTACATAAAGAAAAGGTGTGACCCCTGCAAAACATCTCGAGTTTCCTTACAAGCATCTCAGATGTCTCCCTCGCTTTCAGTCAGCCAAATCAAAGCACGAATGAATGCCAGAGCCATCCAAAAAGAGCCTGGGCATAAAATCGGGAGGCACGCGATGAACTTGATTTTACTGTTATTTATGCTCGCAGCCAGTCAAGTCATGTCATGCTTCATGCAGGAATAACACAACATTAGGATTTTGACAGTTTACAGAAATGCAATTATATCATGAAGCGATGTGCTCTCTCGATGCGGGTAGAGACAAACAAACACAAAAAAAGTCCAGTCGTAGGGATTGTTTTAACGTATGAATGCACACGGACAACACCTTAATGTGATAGTTCACCCAAAAATGAGAATTCAGTCATCATTTACTCACCCTCTTGTCATTCAAATTCCATGACTTTCTGTCTACCGCAGAACACAAAAGGCGATATTTTGAAGAAAGTTGCTAACTGAACAGCATTGGACCCCATTCACTCTCAATGTCAATGGTGTTCAGTTAACTACAATATTTTTGTGTTCTGCAGAAGTTAGTCATACAGGTTTGAAATGACACAAAGGTGAGTAAATTATGACAATTTTTTATTTTTCTGTGAACTACATCTGTGCCACACTCTTTTATCAGAGTTCTCTTTCAAAAATGTAGCTGTTATTGATGCTGGTTTGTCTGATCATTGGCCAGTTTTGTTGGACAGTGTTTTTGCTTCTGCTAGATCAGGTAAACCAGCTTTCTACCTATCTCTCTAGGTTTATTACATGGCTTCTTGGATGCAATTTAAGTCGCTTTGGATAAAAGCATCTGCCAAATGCTGAATGTAAATTCCGAGATAAAAACATCTCAAAACTAATAACACACTGTAAGCCAGATTCAGCAAATCATTTAGCTTTTTTTAACAGTCAGCCCCTCTGCATTTTCCTCAATATCAACCTATTTCATCTGTCGATCTTTCAAACATTATTTTAGGGATGAAACCTACCACCTGTTCTCTCGATGTTGCTCCTACTAAGCTGCTTATGGATTTACTTACTTCTGTTTTATCTAGTTTGCTCTCTATTACCAATAGGTCTTTACACACTGGCACCGTTCCATGTAGTTTTAAACATGCTGTGGTCCAGCCTGTACTCAAAAAAACAAATCTTGATCCCACTGATTTTAATAACTATAGGCCTATTTCAAAATGGCCTTTATTGCAGAATTTTAATAACAAATTTGAATGACATCCTTTAATAACAAGCAAAACATAGTACACATTCTGCTCTCTTAAGGGTACTGACAAACTTATATTTGAAACATATGAAGCAAACCAATCTAATGTAGTATCACAGATTTCAACCACAAGATTTAACCTTTTTAATTGGATGTTGCGATCCACTGTGTCGAAAGCAGAACTCATATCCAATAATTGAACATTAACAATTTCCGACAAGTCTGCCGATAACAGGAGACCACTTATTGGTGAATTTTCATCAGGCAAATACCCTATTATTTTTGGTGCACCCCAGGGCTCCATCTTAGGTGCAATGTTATTTTCTTTGTATTTGCTCCCTCTTCGTTCTATATTTGAATTTCATGAAGTTTCCTATCATATTTATGCAGATGACACTCAATTTTACCTACCGCTAACATCAGGTTCTAATGCAGTGTCCTTTAATGGGTTGTTTAGTGGACATCCCGGTTTGGATGGACAATAATTCATTCAGTTAAATCAGAAAAAGACTGAAGCTATTTGTTTGGCAGTCCTCACCTTGTAAATAATTGGAGCCCTACTATGGGTCCTCTCGGAGAGAACATCGGAGATAAAGTAAAAATTCTGGAAGTTATTCTTGATCCTGACCTACATAGTTAGAGGCAGTGTTCTACACCTCAAGGGGCTTTGCAAGCTTAAAAACTTTATCAGTTTTAATGATCTTGAGACTGTTATTCATGCTTTTATTTCAACAAGGTTGGATTACTGTAACGCACTTCATGCTGGAATTAACCAGACCTTGCTCGCTCTCACAGTTACATCTAGTGTAGAATGTCGCAGCTCATTTTCTGACAGGGACCAAAAAGAGGGAGCATAATAACCCTGTATAAGCCAAACTTCGTTGGCTACCTGTTGAATTCAGAGTTGATTTTAAGATTTTAATCTTTGTTTTTCAAGCACTTTCCCCATCGTGTATTTCAGATCTGTTCTACCCCTACTCTCCTGCAAAAGCGCTTGGATCCTCCTCCCAGCTGTTCCAAAAACTTGTTTTAAATCTAAAGGTATTAGGGCTTTTTCAGTTCTTGGTCCTAAGCTCTGAGAATTCATTACCTTTGTCCATTAGATCTGCACTATCCACCTTCAACCATTCTGCAACCAGTTTAAGAGATTGTGAGTTGTACTTCACTGTATCACTGGCCTGCATGATTCTTTTCTCAAGCGAAACACCTAAATGAATTTAGTAAATATTTTGAGCTCTACCGGTGGGAGTGAGTAAAGCCCTGCATGTGCTCAAATCCCCTTCCAGTTCTCTGAGCAGTGACATGAATACACAGGATAAGTGACTATCATTGAACAGCCTTTAAGTCAGACACCGTTCAGTGAATTCAACTTGAGTTGTATGTAATAATAACTAAAGACTGTATGACTCTATCTTTCATTATAGGCTAAACGTAATAAACACATGTTTTTATCGTTTAAAGATTTGTGCTAAAAGTCAACATGAAAATAGTTGTGCATGCTTCCTAAAATGTTTCAATAATTAATAAAGTTTTGTTTGGCTTGTTAACATTATAAAAACATTAATCCACGACTTCTGCCAAGAATAAACTACCAGCTCCCTTAAAACCTCTCTTGAAAAACACGATGTGAGCCAACAGAAGATAACTTTTCCGGACTCTATTCATTGCCTAGAAAACCATTTAAATCACATTTTCCCATTAACTACTTGAGTATATGAGGCCATTCATTAATCTTATGAATTATACATTACATTTAGCCGTTAACTGCATAACTGAAAGTATATTAAAAACATTCATTGTTCATTAAGACAAGGATTTGACTACCGAAATGACTACAAAATATTAAAGCATCTACATTACGATCAACAAATATTAATAACAGTTAAATTTCTCATCTCAAGTTTTGCTTTGTTTTCTATGAGCTTTATGTTTCGCTATGTATTTCTTTTGTATATTCGAATAAACCCTGATACGCTGTAGTTCGTCTTTACCGGTTTAGTGTTTTACCCATTTTGTACCACATGCATCATATTTTGGTTTAATCAAACCTGGGGGTTGTAAAAAGACGTATTAACAATTTAACCCCCATTATACAAGTCTGAAATGAAAAACTGATGGACAATCCTGCCTGAAAGTCCTGAAATTTGTCACATCAAATTTAAATAGTTTTTCATGTTTTTCTTGTAAATTTGCAGTCCTTTTTCGTAAATTTACTTTTTTTAATACAGTTTTTCAGAAATACAGCGTTATTTTCCCGGCAGCAAGGGCGCCAGTAAAATACCGTAAAATATCAGTTTTGTCATGTAGAATTACATGTTTTTCTTGTAAATTTGTGGTCTGTTTCTGGTATTTGATGATTTTGAATGAATTTCAAATGATGTAATAAAATCTATAAATAAAACCAAGTTCCATAAAGGACGGTTTTTAAATAATACAAAAAATTAGTGAAAACATAAAGGTTAAATTCTGTATAATTACAGTTGAAATGTTTATTCAGCAGCCCAATAATACAGCTGAGTCTGTTTAATTTAAATCCACATATTCAATGAGAATTTACTGTCACGAGTACAATTTATAGTCATAAAGTTACACAAAATAATGGAACACATTTACACAATTTATACACTTCTAAACTCATTGTACAATGAACAAGCTAACTAAGTTACAAGCGTTACCTATGTACTCACATTGCATACAATGATATTTAACCTACACAAGTATGTAGTAACGGTTTGTGACATAAAACACGGTCCAACATAAAAATCACATTATTTACATGAAAACATCCATTTGTTTAGCAAAAAGATTTAGATTCCCTTTCAAGTCCTTTTCTGTCCAGTTGTGGCATCATCGAGTTTCATTGTGAAAAAGATCGTAGAAGTCCAAGTCATCAGTTCAAAAGTTAATTGTAACAATAAATTGCAGCTGCCACAAAGATTACGATAAACGCTGCAAATGCATTTGCTTATATAAGTATGAGGCTGGTGCTGAGCAATTTTGTAAGAAACGAATGTTAAAAAAATTCTCAAAATCGTACATTTTTTATTCAAATACTTTTTTGTCTTTACATCCATCTACATGTATTATTAGTTCAGCTAGGTTATAGACATCACTACATAGACTAAATTTTACACGTTAAGCGTCGTTTCGCAATATTACGTACTCGCGCGGCGTTAAAAAATATCACAGCGTGGTTTTTTTTGTCAGCTAGATGCTGTTTGGCAACATGAAATGAGGTGCAACACTTGAAGAAAAATTATTCCTTCACATCACAAAAAATTGAGAAAATACGTTTCCTGTACGATAAAATAGAGATGGGGACTTCGCCAAGAACGAATAGCCTCGGCTAATAGCGTCATTTATTTGCATGCGCGTTTAGCATTGTATAATCAGCTGATTCAGTAACAGAAGTAGGCCTCTGCAAATTAAACAGACCCCCACAATCTCTGCTGAACACAAATAGCACAATCAAACGTCTCTTATAGACAAACGTCTGTTCGCAATAGTGCCGATTTTTGTACATGTGTGATTTTGCTGAAAAATCCGCAACTGTTTAGTGACAAAGAGCCTTCACACAAGTCGTTGTGTGTTTGTAATTGTCTGCATCTGAGCAAAGTCAATAGAGCGCTTGAAGTGAGCAAATATTCTGAAATGAAGCAGCGTCGTGTGCACATAAGAGATGAAAGTACTGCAGTCTGAACCAAAAACAAAACACACAAACAATCAAATCCGGTTACTCAGAAAATGGAGGGAACATGCCAAGGTCAGCAAAGTCTTCAATGTTGTAATTGGTTGTTCCTTGAGTGGGGTCCCCGGCCATCGGTAGCATGTCCTATGGGATGGGAAAAGAGAGCTGTGTAAATCAGACATCCTCAGAGTTTCTGATTGCTTTTGTGATTTTGTGTCGCACTTGTGCTACAACTGACAGTCGACGGTGAGCGCTGCTTAAACTCTTGTAGAAACGTACATAAAAGGCGGATACACCTGTTTATTTGAGACTTGACTGGGGTTATATCATGTCATCTAGACAGTCAGTGGTACCTGAAAGACCTCGGTCTGGTTGGATTGAGTGTGGGGGTGAGGATCTCCACCCTGCTGGCCGTGGTGTTGACTCTGCCACTGGGACCAGACCTCCGAGGGGCGACCCTGGAACTGCCCTCCGCTTTGACTGCTTTCTCCCGAAACATCTGGAGAAAAAGAAAACACAGGCACGTTGAAAACAGCTCCATATATACGGATCGAAAATACAATGTTACACCAGCATTATTCCATATTCAGTTCCTGATTGGTTGAATAGATCGTTCATAAAAAAACAAAAAGCTGTCGTTTATTCACCCAAAACCTTTGTGTGGGACAATCTTCTGTGAAACACAAAAGAAGATATTTAAAAAAAAAGCTCAGTGATTTTGTGTTTGAGTCAATGGATCCCAATGTTGTTTGATTATCAACGTTCTTGAAAATCTCTTATTTCGTGTTCTGCAGAAGAAAGAAAGTCATGTTGGTTTGAGTAAATGAAAGAATTTTCATTTTCGGCTGAACTGTCCCTTTAAGAATGTCATGTCATCACCAGTTCAAAACCATCCCGTCCATCAGAATCCAAACACGACGTCCTGGAGGCGTTTCGTTCCTGACCCCGATCCGACACGTACGCGTTTAGACTTTGCGATATTAACTTTCATATTATCTGCAACATGTCTACAGTTCCGGCGTTTAAATTGAGCGTGCTTGTAAAGTACTTCATCCGTGAGACCTCCATTTCGCTCAATTTGTTGCGCGGGGGTAGACATTTACTAGGCTGACAAACTCGTTTAAACGCACGCATCTAGAGTCTCGTCACCCCCAGGGCTCGAGTATTTGGTTAGGGAACGAGCGAGTCGGGGAGACTAATACGCGCGGCGCGGGTGGAGGTGGAGGGAGGTTTGGGCAGGATGGCACGGTGATGCCCTTGGGAGCTTTCTCGCGCTCTCCATGTTGATGAGACGCTGATGTAAGGTCAAACTTCACATTTCCCTACCGCGCCGATGCCGAGAAGGTCTCTCGCTCTCTTTCTTTCACCCATGCTGTTGTTCTCTCCCTCCAGGTACGGCTATTTGCATCCGCCGATATGTCTTATGAATCTCTCGATCAATTTTCCTTTTCGTCTTGTGCGTCTCTCCCTCGGCAATCTATCCGTGTTGCAGACCTGCATCGTTTGGAGTGTCTGGGTCGCTCGCGTGTCTGTGTGATAAGATAAAAGGCGCACTTCGCTCGAGCGCTTGTATTCTCGGGCCACTCCATCAAAAGTGATTTTCAAAGACGTTTTGGATTTTGTAACAATACCAAACGCTGCCGTGACAAAGTGAACTCTGTTCAAACACTGAGCTGAGCTTTATCACAGTCCAGGGCTTTGACAAATCAATACTGTGACGTTTAAAAGCAACTCTTCTCACTTTCAAAGTGATACATAGAGCTCTTGAAACCAGCGGAGACGTCTGGAATTTTTACATAAGCATTCAAAGACCGCATTTTAGTCACAATAGGACATTTTGATGTGTGATGGTTATAAATGTGTTGCATTATGCAAAGATCAAACAAAACAAGCAATTTAGACAAACTGTAAAGATGAAACCCAGACACGACAGACTCAGCATTTGATAATTTGATATCTATATCATATCATCTTTGCCAAATCTGTGTAAAACACATGAGTTAGACTACTGTACCGGTAGGCTACATATTCAAATGTAGTAAAGAATATTTTATTGAAAAGTTGTCTTGTATATAAATCATCCAGGGTGTGCATGTTTGGTTGTGCATTTCTGATTTTCGACTGAAAAGTGCATGAATAAAACATTACATGAATCGGAGTCATCCACAGGTACATTTATATTCCATATGGAACTAGAAATGCAGGAAAATGCATCACGGATTCATTTGCTCGATAAGGTTGGTACCCTAAAACAGTAATACGTTTTCACATTCAAAGTGACAATATAAATGATTCCAAACATACGGAAGCTCACAGATGCCAAGCATCATTATGTTCTGGTTGTGCTTCCCCAAGGTCACAAGCAAGGTTATTTTGGTTGACTGAAATTAAAATTCGAAAACGTTTCTGTTCATTGAAATCAAACAAAATATTGACCTAAAAGTTATTATAAAAAACTTAAACTAAATTAAAAATGTAAATGTTGCACTGAAATAAGTTAAGTGCACTAAAATTATAATAATACACAGAAACCAAAATATTAAATGTCAATCTTATATTTCAACATAAAAAATAAATTATATAAGGATAAAAGCATAAAATAAAAGCCAATTTAACTCAAATCAAAACCAGAATATGGTCACAAGTATTCAATACATCAATGTGGTGAAATTAATTATAAAAAGTAAATAAATGCAATGTTAATACCCAACATCTCTAGAAAAAAGGATCGTAATGCAAAAATAAAAATTATTTCTCGATTCACCCTGTGTGTGTGACTCTTTCTTTTCTAAAACACAAAAGAAGATATATGAAGAAATGTCTCAGTGGTTTAGTGTTCATAAAATGAAAATCAATGGGGTTCATTGTTATTTTTCAACATTATTCAAAATATCTTCTTTTGTGTTCTGCTGAAGAATGAAAGGAATGACATGAGTTTTAATACATAATGAAAGAATTTTCCTTTTGGTGTAAATTTAGTGGAGATAAATGAAAGAATTACACCCAAGTGTCTGCCAGCCTCACTCCCAACCGTCCGTTACGTGTTTAAGGAGCGTCCACGTGACAAGACGATGATAAATGTTCCATTTGCTTTAATGGCACCATATTAAAAAAGAATTATCTGGACATGGCTCCATTTTCAAGTGGCTGGCAAAAGCCTTCAGGCTTTGGAAAGCTGTTCGGTGCGTGATGCACTCCAAATGGAAATGGATTTTTTAATGTCACCTTTTTAACATAAATTACTTATTAAATGGATACGCTAATCGCAGGTTGGAGGTATAGAGATACCCTCGAGGGAAACAACAAAGGAAAAAAGTCATTCTTCGAGCTTTCGCGCTTCAAATGAAATGGCATTGGTGAAGCTGAATGTAATGGAGAAATAAGACGAGGCTTTGTGCGACCGGATGAGAGTCAATAACAAGCAGTTCTACAGTTTCTTCCCGTAAGCTCTTCGGTATGTTCTGTCTTTGGAATGCCAAAGGTTGCACAATTGTGTTTGTGTGTCCTTGCCCTCCGTGTCACGCTGGTCAAATTCCGCACTTTCAAGTGTCAGAGATGCACAGAAACCAGATCCCCGGCGTGAAGCGAGAAGGTGCGACGCATGACAGATTCATTAAAACTCTCAGCGGGGTGTTTAAAGTTAGCCACGTTTCAAAAGAGAAGCGTCTCTGATGCGAAATCATGTGATCTTCATTAGGACGTGATGAACCTTGATCCTGCTCAACGTGAGATGTTCACTTTGTGAAACAGAAGGTTTTGATTTGATTTGTTATTGTATATATTTTACGATTATTTTTGACAAAATGTACAGTAATTATTTGTTGACCCCAATACTACAAAATGGCTCTCTTTAAAAGGAAAAGCACAGTTATGTGTGTACGCAATGTTTATGGGCATTTTGATTGACGATTGACAGAGTCTTTCCTAATGTAGGTTTTAGACCACCGATTCCATCACATTTAGGCGATTAGCTATAATTAAAAGTAATAGAGCGAATTTACAGGGTGAAAAATGAGGCGCATTCGGTAACGCACTCGTGATTGATGCTGTGGTGTCAATGAGGATTGTTTTGCCTACTAAAGATCAGACACTTTATTTCTTGCTGTACAGTAGAGATTCATATTTATATCAAAAACCTTTCATCTCACTACAAAGGTCTTTTACAATCTTTTCGTGTCTGAAGCCTGTATACTACAAGTCTGTTTCAGTCATTGACTGTAAAAGTGTTTATGGGAATCTATAAATCGCCGTGTGTGTATAACCCCTGGGAAGATCCCAGTGGTGTTGTAATGTCAACTCCGTATAAAGATCTGTTGATCCAAGATTTACGTCGTTCTGGATCGGATCGCTGTTTGAAGTGTGCGAGGGATCTTCGGAGCTCATTCTACTACTTTGAATAAACACAAAGGCGATAGTACAACAATAGTAGACAAATGAAATGTCACAATTCTTGATGCTACAGCAAAAAAGAATAGTGTGTCGGACACTTAAAATGTTAAATATGGATTACAAAAACAAAAGTTGAATGTTAACTGACAGTAATAAGTAAAAAAAACTAACATTAGTATTTTGAGTTCTTTTTCATCAATGTTGCTGTTAATTAGCGACGTAACAGTATTTTTTTTACATCGACAAATATGTTTTTTATATCTGAAGAGATGTGAATGATTTTATTAACGATGTGCAGAGAGGTTCAAATCTGTCATTATAAATAAACAGGTCTTACCGAAAGCAGTGCTGCGATTGGCCAGGTTGGAGTAGGCGTTGCCGGAGGGTGAGGAGGTGGCGGGGCTGGACAGCGGGCTGTAGGAGGACGGGTCGGCCTGGTAACTGTGACTGGAGCCGATGCCAAACGGTGAGGACTGAGCCTTACTGGACTGAGCCGGAATCTGCTGCTGTAGTGACATCAGATGATATGTTAATATACACATACTGCAGTCATTTACAGCATTACATCAACCACACCACTGACTGAAGATTCTCAGTTTCTTTCTTTCCTTTATCCCTTCATTCTTGTGTTTGTTCTTTGTGTCTTTCTTTCTTTCTCTTTCTGTCGTTAATTTTTTCTTTTGTTCTTTTTCTTCATTTCGTTCTGTCTTTATTTTCTTATTTCTTTCTTTCCTTCATTCTTTCTATCTTTTGTTTGTTCTTTCATTCGTTCTTTGTGTCTTTCTTCCTTACGTTCTTTTTATTCATTTCGTTCTTTCTTTGGTTCTTCTGTTCGTTCGTTCTTCGCATTCAGTCTTTATTTTCCTTTTTCTTTCAGTCATTCTTTCGTTCGTTTGTTCTTTCATTGGTTCTTTGTGCCTTTCTTTCTTTCGTTCTTTCTTCCTTATGTTCTTTTGCTTCATTTCGTTCTTTCTTTGGTTATTTTGTTCCGTTCCTTCTTCCTTTCATTCGTCTGCGTGTCTTTCTTTTCTTTTCTCTTTCATTCATTCATTCTTTCGTTCACCTTTCCCTTCATACTACCTATCTTTTGTTCCTTTCATACATTCTTTTATTCGTTCTCGTTTTGTTACTCCACGTTTTTGTATTTGCTTCTTTCTTTCTTTCTTTCTGTCTGTCTGTCTATCTGTCTGTCAATATTGTTCTGAAGTCTTCTGAACTCCGATCAGTAACCAATAAGTGATAGACAGCACGACCGGTTATATCTCCAAAAATGATACTTATACCTTTCTACCTAACTAACTCTGTAGCTATTTTTTTCTGAACATGCAGACAATCCATAAAAGAAGAATAAAATAAACCTGGCAGCAGGGGAACAACAGCTTTGTGTTATGTTTACAGCGCCGCTAGTAAAAGAGCTAAAGCTGTGATTCACTGCTATTTTTGGAAACGTTTTTTTGTTATTATTGAACCACATAAATAATAATAATAATCAATGTAAACACATTTAGATGTCAGCTAAACATCATTCTGTGACGCTCTGCAACTGTAAACAACGCTAGCCCTCATGTGTAATCCAGACTGAAACAGTCAGATGTCAAGCAGATGAGAGACTTTAATCGATGGAAACCACAACGCTACTCCATACCAGCGTTACTCTGTTCTTCTTCATATCGCAGGGCTTCATATTTGATTTGGCTTTATATGTAATGTTGTAAATATTGCATGATGGGATAATCTGATATACATGGGATTTATTGCTGAGTAAAGAGACACAGATGACAGACCTTAAAGGGGCTTTTAAAAGTATCAAAAACACAGGCGTCTCCATAACCCCAGTAATATGTGGCTCAGATCATTCTGTATATTTAGGATGTTAAAGGGGTGATTCACCAGAAATACGTATTTTTCTGTGTCTTTGGTGTGTTATAAATTGCCCATGCATGTATTAGACACGTAAAATTGCTAAACTTTAAGTGTCGGAACAAAATATGTATTTTATCTAGAAGCGAATGCTCACCTAGACCTGCCTGAAACACCTCGTGTATTCACACCCCGGCAAATCTACGTCAGTTCGTAACACAATTTGACTAAGACCGCCCAAATCTAAACGCAAGTAAGGTGGGCCGTCTTGTGAATCTCATTGTACCGTCGCCGGTACAGCCTGATGTTCCGAATGTGGTAAGAGACGTTACATTTCCGTGCAGTATTAGACCAATCACTACGCACTAGTGACCTGGCCAATCATAGCACACCTCGCTTCTCAGAGCGATGAGCTTTGTTAAATATCAGCGCGTTTCAGAGAGGCGAAGCAAAGAGGAGATACATTGACAGTATGTGGAAAATACAGTGTTTTTTTAACCTTAAATCCTGTACACACATTATATTACATCTAAATCGAAAAAAAAAAAAAAAAATTCAGGCGGGCGGCCTGTGAGATTCCTCTCACCTGTCCAGAGAAGGGCGGTCGGCTTCCCGTCCACGACACCTGACCCGTGTTGATCTGCCGGGATATCTGGGAAAGATTCTGTCCACCAGAACCGGCCGTTGACTGGATGTCACTGACCCCCGGGACGTGAATGACGGATGAGCTGAAACAACATCAAGTGTGTGACTATTTAATATCTAAACGGACAAGCAATTGTAAAAACAGAACACACTTAATGCCTTCTATGTACATCTAAAGTGCTTGGATCGCTTTAGCGACAATGAAAATATTAATCTCCATCAGTTCTTACAAAGTTATACTACTAGGAGACTCTTTGTCTTAATACACAACAGACTCGTACCCAAAGCTCTTGCCCGAGTGTCCTGGTTGGAACGGGCTTCCTTGAGAGTAGAGCTGCTGTCCTCCAGTTGTCGACGATGGGACCATCATCTTCTTATCAGCTAAACACCAAAAAAGAAGTAAACAATCGCAATTCACTATACACGACAACAATACAGTGCAGTTTATAGAAACCAAGACTGGACAAAAACCACCATGAAAGCCACATATAGTGTGCATCATGTCTGCTTATCACCAAATTATATTTGCTTTGGAAAGCTTTGGCAGAGGACGGGAAAATGATCAGTGAAGTTATAAAATTTCATAACTGTTTCTCATGTGAAGCTCTTGTATGGCTTAAGAGGACTTTGATGTGTACGGACGTGTTGTATAATGGCACAAGCTATTTTAGGATGTTTAAGTTCATCCCAAAATGAAAATGCTTACATCATTTTCTCACCCTCTTGTCATTTTGAACCTTTATGACTTTTTTATTCTGCAAAACACAAAAGAAGATATTTTGAAAAATGTTGATAAAAGAAACCGTCGGTCCCCATTGACTCGCATCGGTTTTGTCTCCATACAATAGAAGTCAATGGAGACCGACGGTTTTCTTTTAACAACATTTTTTTCAAAATATCTTCTTTTGTGTTTTGCAGAATAAAAAAAGAATAAAGGTTCAAAATGAAAAGAGGGTGAATAAATGACGACAGAATGTTCATTTTGGGCTGAAGTATTCCTTTAAAGCATTTTTGAACTTGTAGGGTCTGAGTTTTGTCCTGGTAAGAATGTCACATGTGAACAACATGAGGGTGAAAAACAGCAAGGAATTTTTTATATTTGGGTGAACTCATCGTTTAAGACTTCAGATACGGTAAGAGCTCTGTCATCGCACACCACATCAAAACATCATCTTAATTTACCACAGAGATGCGGAACAAAGAGAAGACGGGTAAACAGATAACAGCAGTAAAAACGCAATAATATTTTTCATACAGGGGTTGTGGTAAGAAGAAAACGTGTGTGCTGTAGTTTTTTGACATTCTAACGCAGAACAATGGGATCATCTCAGTACATCAATTCCACATTTACACAAAAATTTATGTTCACAATGATTTATTCCTTGCTGAAAAAACAGGTTTCAGCCTAAGGTAGCTCACAACAATTTTTCTGTCAAATGAATACATTTTCAGCTAATTTAGTAAAGTAAGAAGGATATAAAATGGAAACATACATCCAGAGATTGCAGTATACATGTCGCTGAAGCGTGGGTCTCTTTCCTGGGAGAACAGCGATTCGGTTTTGTCGATGGTTTTGCCTGCCTCGTGAACACCAGCTGGCACGCTGGCGACTGGCACCTGCGGGCATCAACACAAGAGAGACGATCTGAGATGTGATTTGTTCAAAACTGGCCTTGTCAATGTTCCTGCTTCCAGAAGTATTTTTCACATTTATTTTCTGCGTTGGGTTTTGAAAATATTTTGATGAAGAGTTCCATATTTCAATAAACTATTGGACCAGACCATCCAGCTCTGGTATAAATCAAAACATTGCCACATTTAAGTAAAAAACTCTGATCTTGATCGGTTTGCTTCTATAGATCGGTGAGACATTGAATGCTCATTTTTCCTATATGGGTGAACTGTTCCCTTAAGTATGAAACTGTCAATCAACAGTGACCTATTATACTGATTCTATAAACTCTAACTTTTGCTAAATATGAATTGTGTCAACGCCTTAATCGCAAATGGAAAGTCAACACAGATTGTAAATGTTGATCGGTGCTACCCAAGAGCCCATGTGTGAGGAGTTATCAATTTTGAAATAATCCTCTTTATTATATGAAACAGACTCCCATTACAGCTTAACATAAACAGGCGATGAGATAACATAACCATATTACTACATTTGACTCAAAACAAATGTGTAGAAGCTGTACATCAGCTGAAGAGGCATATTCCATATGAGCCCTGATTACATACATGTCATCATGTGTTATATGTGTGACTTCATACCAGATCTTTTCCCAGAGAGAGAGAGTTTGAAATGTCAGCTAATAACCTAAAGCTAATGTTACTGTGATGTTATGGTGCTTAAAGGGATACTTCACCCAAAAAAGAAAATTCTGTCATTAACTCACCTTCGAGTTGTTCTATATCTGTATAAATGTCTTTGTTCTGATGAACACAGAGAAAGATATTTGTAAGAATTCTTATTACCAAACAGCTCTCGACCCGCATTGACTCCCACAGTAGGAAAAATTACTTTATCTTTTTCAGTTCTGTTGAACACAAAAGAAGATATTTTGAAGAATGTAGGACCGCAAACAGTTCTGGGGCACTTTTAACTACCATTTGTATATTTCCTACTATGGGAGTCAATAGGTAGCAAAATCTGTCTGGTTATAAGCATTCTTTCAAATATCTTACTCTGTGTTCAAAGAAATGTTTAGAGATTTAGAAATAACTGGAAGGTGAGTAAACGATGACAGAACTTTCATTTTTGGGGGAACTGTCCCTTTAAGACTTACATCTGTGATTTCATTTGTTTGTATGATGAACAGACCAAAATTTAGTTTTTTATTCACTCTCTCTTCACATACAGAGGTCAAATGGTATCAATAAGATCAAAGCAAATTTAAATGTAACAGCTCGACATATTTAGTTATATTGCTTTTTGTTCTTTAGAAGTCAGACAGTTTTGACCCTCATTCAATTCCATTGACTGAAAAGAAACATCCAATCTTAATATTAATGTGGCTCTACATAAACATGAACAAAAACAGTACATATAATCATAATTACAAATCTGCAAAATAAATAAAAACTTTTTTTCATTTAAGATAAATAATTTCTTTAAAAAAGTAAACTTTCTTTTTATTACTTTGTTCTTTTTTTCTTCCCAGCTTATAAATATTTACCTGATGCTGCCGTCTTAAATCTTCAAGCACTGTTTACCACATGTGTTATTGTTTAAATATGTTCCCTTGCTGTTCATTTATTTGTTGGTACTTTATTTTATTAATAAATCTATACGGATAAAGAAGAAATGTATACCTGAAGCAATGTTTACTTCATAAAAAAATATCAGAAAGACACATATCACCGTTATTATTTGATAATATATAAATGTATATTAACATTTAAATTTTAAAATGATGAAGTGTTTAACAGCATACCAGGTTTGTGGTTGTTTTTAAACCTAGTTTACTGGCATCGATATTAATGGAATCGTTCACTTTCATCATTTATTCACCCCCATGTCATTTTAAACCTGTATGACTTTTTTTTCTTCTTCAGAACACAAAAGAAGATAATTTGAACCCCATTGACATCCATTGTATGGACACAAATCCACAGAGACATTCTTCAAAATATCTTATTTTTGTGGTCCACAGAAGAAAGAGTCACATACAGGTTTGAAGCACATGAGAAGGAACAAATGAAGACAGAAGTTTTATTGTTGGGTGATCTTTAAATTTAAACAATGCATTTTGCCTCTGTGTGTGTGTACCTGGGACAGGTCATAGGCAGTAAGTCCATCTCTCTGGTGAACTTCAAGTTCAGCCTGTTGTTGTTGCTGAAGTTGCCTGTAAATCAAACACAAAACATTAACTGTTAAGTAAACAAAAAGTAAATTTCATCAACACCTGCTGCTTAAATTCCAGAAGGAGCTCACATGAGGTGAGCACGCACATATACTGGATAAATAAAAAATTTATTATTTAATATGCTCTACACATTTTCTAAGCTCGTTAAAGCCACACTCCCATTACAGCAAAACTGTTCACTCGGCTGTCATCGTCGTAAGCACCTGCGAGCAATTTACAATCACATAAAAGAAAAACTCCAATCTATATAAACGTATAAAGATGGACATCTCCAGAACAGCTTGCGAAGATTACTTTCCAATAATTATGTCCAATCTGATGGGAAAATGTAGAGCTTGCCTGCACTGTCAATTTGGATAAAGGTATCTGCAAAAAGCATAAATGTAAATTTTATGAAATGTTAAAAAAGCAACTGGCACTTTCACAATAAGTGTGGGGTGAGGCTAACATCTCCAACGCTACCATGTTGAGCATTATGATTTATACATTATATACCAAGCCTGTCTTATGAGAATGAGTTATAATTTGAGCTGTCACATGTCATATTTTAGGAAATGTTGTAATTTCCAATCCTTGACTGTTTTAAACCGTTTATTAGACATGCAGCGATAATACATATTTCCAATAATAAGATGGCCGATTATCAGAGGTTTCTAAAGATTAAATTTGTATTGAAAATTATGAGTGATACCGTTTCTGAAGATTAAATTAATATTGAAAATAAAGAGTAATAAAATAATTAAAATAATATTTCTTAACTTTTTGAATGTTATTTATTCATATAATGACTATTTATATTGAACATCAAACTGGTGGTGTTTCTTAACATTTTCTATATACAGAGCAAAAATTCATTGCATTTTTCTGTCCTAATTTGATAGACAGGATATATCTGCTATATCATCAGCTGTTTTTAAACCATCAGCCGATAGCCGAAAGTGTGAAAAACTGCTTTTATCGACCGATAACCGATTATTAGCCGATATATCGGATTATCTCTTTCTTTAATGATTTTATATGCAACCATACCTACACTAAGACTTCTTTATGTAAATGATGTCTGTTATGGTTGACTATCCAATCAATTGTCTTCATAAATATCTGCCTTCAGAAGCAAAAAACGAACATGTTAACTGAAAAGTCTTTTCAGGGATCGACTATGAATGGCTTATGATTTTTTTCAAAAGTCTTCTAAATTTAGCAAGTAGAAAAGAGAATAATTATCCTCTTGTATTCACAACGTTAGTAAATTCAAACGTAGAGTTCTCTTTTTCGTGAAATATTTTGCGGCGCTTGTGTATTCAAACAAAAGCATCGCATTGTTGCCCACCTTTGACGTTTCCAAACGATGTCTTAAACCGATGCTTATGTAAGCACCTAATAAGTTTTGGAATGACTTCAGAGTGTCCATGCCTTCAAGGAAAATAGATCTCGAGTCCTTGACTGCTTCTGAGCAGTTGGGAAATTTCCCATTGAAAAGCTGAGCCCTTAATATAAGATGTCTTTGTTTAGTTTCAATATCACTGTGATTGGTTATGGAGCTTCAAATTCACCTGAAAATGAAGTAAGGGGCTTTTACTTATCGAAAGGAAACGTATTATGCTTAAGAACCCTATTATGTCAAGAGGGGGTTGGAAATGGCCCATGAAAATACCCAAACATTAGCGGTTTCAAATGCACGCTCAGTCTGGAATCGCATTAGGCCAACTGGACCGGCATTGGAATGAGATGGATCGAACCCAAAACACTGAACTACGCTTGAACTTAAGAAAGAACCTAAGGGAAAAAATTGATATAAAAATGGCAAAAATCACAAAAACATCCAGGCATCCAAGTTTCCACAGAAAGCCAAACTCCCCCAGCCTCTCTTCACAATTAACTCTCCACATATGAGAAACGCAACGGCGCTTTAATCTCGAGATGGAAAATCACGATCTGTTTTCTGCTCACAGGGGGCTGCCACAGTTCTCCGAATGGGAGGAGTCTCACAGGATGCAAGATTACTTATGGTTGTCACAGTAACAGGGGAGTAGTGAATGGTGCTGAAACTGGACCACACATGGTGATGAGAGAGACAGGCACGGACAAAGAAAGGCAGACGAGAAAGATATCAGCCTGACACAAACTGATATTACTTTCAGAGGACAAAATTCCTCCCTCAAAGCTCAGCATCACTCTACCGCTAATATCCAAGTGTTCATTAAAAGGATGGTTCACAAAAAATCCCTGGTGATATTTTAAACCTGTATGAATTTCTTCTGCACAACACAAAATAAGATATTTTGAAGAATGTTGGCAAGCAAACAACGTTGAACGCAATAAAACCTGTACAGTATACTGAGATCGTAATACCCATATAATAATACCTATAAATACTGAGATTGCAAGTGCATGCCATTAGACAACACCACAGCTATCTTATAGCTCATATAACAGTATCACACCAAACGAATGAAAGTCTAATAAGCTCGTGTTGGGTGGAATAAGTGCAGCATCTTCGAACACAATCCATCTCTTCATCCAGCTCATCCAATAGTTTTGACTGCGGTGTGATCTATAAGTCTGTCTGGCGCCTGATAGAAAATACACAAACTTTTGTTTCACAATCACTTGTCCTGTTAGTTCTGAGGAACTTCGTGTTTTACATTTACATTTACATTCAGTCATTTAGCAGACGTTTTTATCCAAAGCGACTTACAGGCGGGGTAAGCAATGGAAGCAATTGGGACAGCATAAGTACAAAAAAAAAGTATTTTTCAGGCAGCTGGGCGCAAGTAAATAAGCAAAAGATAACAGTTGACTTAAAATAAAATTTTTAATGTGTTCTTGTAGATTTACATTCTTTCTGTTATATGTATTTCAAAAATACACTGTCATTTTTTTTATTTTTTGGCAGTAAAATTTGAGCGGCAACCTTCCCGTCTCTCTTTTGAAACCAACATGGAAGTGACTGAAACTGCAATTAATTAATTAATTAACATGTGGTTTCACAAACCAGGCACCTCAGCTCCAGCCCACGTGCCGCCTTTATTCCCATTTTCGATTAAGCGAGAGAGAGGTGATGCCAAGATGGTGTCGTCCGGCTCTGTCCACTTTAGGCTTCAAAATTGCTCTTTACAAACCTACGGGTGATGTCAGACACTACATCCATGTTTTATACAGTCTATGGTAAAACTACATGCTTTTTTTACAGTTTTTAAATAATGCACAAAAAAAATGTGTAAAAAAATGAACATTTCCGGCTTCTGGGACGCCAGCCAAAAAAAGGACAATTACAGATTTTCACGTAAGATTCCATGTTTTTGTAGTCTTTCTGTAATTTGGTGTGTTTTAACGGTATTTCAATAATACACTGTAAAAAATCCTAAAGAAACGGTCATTTTCCGGGAGTAGGGGCGCCAGTAAAAAAACTGAAAAATAACTGTTTCTGACGTAAAAAATTACCTTTTAAAAGTGTCTCTAAAAAAATTGCAGTCTTTTTCTATAATTTGACGTTTTTACCGTATTTCAAAAATACATGGAAAAAGCAGAAAAAAACAGTCCAAGTCCTTAAAACTATTATTTTTACATTATACATGGAAAAAATCGTAATGAAAAAAAAATGCTAAATTATATTTTTTTTACAGCAAGAAGCAAATCCAGGGCTAAAAAAACAAAATATTACGATGTACATTCAAAACTGGGCCAATTCATGAGGGTCATAGAGGGTGTGACCCCAAAACTTTCCACTAATAACAAGCCCAGATCTTTTGGCAGCAGACATACGGCCACAGGTCTTTCCCAGCTGCCAAAGAGACATAACAAGAGTCTGGATGCCTAACTGGAAACGGGGGTTGATGCTACAAAGTGTTAAACTCATAGTCATTTATTAAGAAAATATTAAGGGCTGGAGAGGAAATAGAGCAAAGCAAAAATGGCATTGGTGGGTTAAGGACGATGCCAAAAAGAATGCGTCTCTAAACCGAACTGATGTTTTTGTCGCTATACCAAACAATAAAATAGCAGTGCTGTAACACTAAACGTTCCTCTCTTTTCTCGCCGTCTTCACTCTATCTGATTAGTGAGCACGCTGTCTGTCTGACGGGCGACTGTTTATCAGCGTCTCTCTCCACCCGCGATGTCTTCTTCATGCCCTCTGTCTCTCCCACAGTATTATTCTCTATCTGTGGGCAGTTTGCCAGTCTCCTGTCTCACCTCGGCCCTACTGCACATGAATATTTATCTCACCGATCCCTTCTGCGCTTAATATTTACCCATAAACTCAGTCAATATAAGAAAAAGACAACAAATGTAAGAAAGCTTTGTTTTTATGTACCTACTTTTAAAATGCGACACATTTTTGGAGCTTCTTTCATCCTGGGATGAGTTTTCAGACAATGCGTTAGTAAAATTTTGTAAATGAAATCCCATGTGAGTAATACTTTAGTATTTACTAGAGATGCACCCACAAACTATAATTGACAGTATATAAAAAACATTAACTTTTCTTCAATACACATTTTTCATATTTTTTATTATCATTACATAAATTATTGAACATTACAATTTCCCTAAATACAGTTCTACAACCTGCATTAAACTACAGAACTTTCTCTTGCCCAAATAACTCTTAAATTGAAGAACTCTGTGACTGAAAATAAGTTTAAATAATAAAATATAACTAAACTTAATCACAACCTTTTTTCATTTTTCTACTCTCACAAAAGTCTAAGATAACAATAAAAAATACTTGTTTATGAAACTTTCATTGCTTTATTTATTTTTTTGAAATGTTAAATAACTTTTCTTTATCTTGGGTCTGTAGTAGTAAAAGAAGTGGGTTGATATTAGCTGCCACTTCAATAAAAAGTAAAAAACTTATGAGTGAATTGTACTCTAAATATGTATTTGCCTTTTTGTGTTAGTAAAGAACTCAATCAGATATATATCACACATATTGGTTGATTTATTCTTTTTTTATAGTTTGGATTTTTTTCCAAGTCGTGTTGAATGTCAGTTTACCTCAGTGAAATGACCATAGTTTTAACATAAGACAATTAATCTGGTTGAATGGAATTTACATTTGTTTTACCCATAGTGAACGACTTCAACATGAGTTTAGCATGTGTCAGAGTTTAGCATCACAGTTAGCATGTAGTACATACCCGAAGTAGACGGAGCAATGAAGGTGAACTACTGGACAGTCAAAAATTGTCTGTGCACTACATGATGTGTGTGCGCGCGCGGAGACTTGTGCAGTTCGGTGGAATCACGCAGTCACAGGCGTAAATGAGCCGTGAAAGAAAGCTGTCTTGAAAGGACGTTTACTTGCATATTTGACATTATTGCCCACGTCGCTGGCAACATACGATCGGCTTCGAATCGGCAAGACGTGAGACTGACCGGCCGGTTATGGCCGATCATGTGAAAACCGGCCGATTCCGGATTCTGACCGGTCAATCAGTGCACCTCTAGTATTTACTATAGCAAACCATAATAAACAGTTTTATATTACAGTGATCATGTATACTAAAGTATTTTGTAGTACTGATTAATTGATAAGTTATCTTAAATAGAGTACATATTTACTAGGGTAAGATGAAAAATACCATACAATATAGAAATTTTACTACAGTTTACTAAAGTAAAGTTCTATGAATTATTTTCTCATACTTTATATTCATTTATGTATTGAGCACTGTCTCACCTGCCTCCGTGAGAAAAAAACACCTGTGATATATGTGTGTGATGTAGTTTGGGGGGTTTGGGAAAGCTTGTGACAGGTTTGATGAATCTCTTCCATATATTTACAGTCTCCCAAAAGACGAGCGCACACACACAACCGCTCAGGTGTGTATTGTCGCACACAGGCTCACACACACACACACACACACACACACACACACACACGCACACCTTCTGTCTTAAATATTCAGGCATAGCCCAAAAATAAAATATGAAGTGTGTTCATGTGTGATTTTTTTTACCTGTACAAAGTCACATGAGGTGAGACATGACTACAACGCTGTATACATTTTTTAACCCCTCCATCACACATAACTTGATATGACATATAAGGTTAAACTAGATAAGAGGATCATTTGAAATAATTGCACCACTTGAGAGATATAATCTCATTTATGTTAGAAATTGGACGTAATAATTAAGTAATTTGACATTTTAGTATCAAACTTCACCGGTCAAAAAGAATAACAGATCTTGGAATGTCATGACTGACCAATAAGAATCAAGTATTCCAGAAAGCCAAGTAATAAAATGTCTTTAAATGTATTATTGAACTACTGTAAGTTATAACCAGCACAACTAAAAACTCTGTATTTGCCTTATTACAAATACTTTTTGTTGAATGCGCTATATATTCGTTCTGCTTATCATAGTTATGTTAAAAATATCACCTCCCGTCCAAATCCATTTGGAAAAACTGAGTAGACTCTCTAATACGCTTTTCATGATGACCACTCATCGTGTGGGTCATGTACGATCATTCAAATGAATCACTTATGAGCTCAAAGTAGTTTAAGTAGACCCCTTAGTAGGTAGCTGTCTATGTAGAAATTGAGGCAGCTCAGAGCTATAGCGAGTTGACAGGTTAGATTATGATAACTGAATGTACCTTAAGGGGAGAACCCCACCGGGCTTAAATCACATTTACCAACTATTTCGACAAGCCCACATATTGAGCGACAAACATCCAAAGCGACTCCCGAGGGGTTCGGGAGTAAATAAGAGGCGCTTTTAAAATGCATAAGAAATACGTGCGCATAAATCAAGCCGATTCGTTCTTCCACCACCACGGGCAAATATTCTCCCTCATTTCAGAGGTGTTAAACAGAAGGAGAATAAATGACATCGATTTCATCTCTGAGGCCACGTAAACAAAAGGCTGACTTATCATCCCGGGGCGACTCGGTCGTGGATGTGCCCGACTGCTGCTAATTACACCAAATATCCAAGACCATCAGTCACCGAGCGTACTGATGACTTTGTGCTGTTATGAGATGCGGGAAATATTTATCAGCGTTCAGACCACAGCGCTGTGATGTATGTGGAGTTCATGGCGATGGAGAAAAGACGCAAGGTTTGGTTTAGAGGAGAGGAGTGGAGAGATGAAACGCAACAACACGAGCACAAAACAGACGACACATGGATCCTCGACTTACTTGACGTTGGTGTTGGTGCAGATTATGTACTCGATCTCGTCTGAATACGGGTTCTGGAAGGTGAAGCTGCTGGTTCTGATGAGCATCCATTCTCGGTTCTTCATGCGGAAGCGGTACATGACCGACAGAACCTGTCCTTTCAGCTTCACTACCTAAACAAAACGAGAAAACAAAACAACAGTTCACATCACGAAAATCTACATTCGTAAGAGTGGCATTCGTCAACGTGGCTTTAAAAGACGAACAAGCAAATTTACTAACATTTGTCTTTATTTGATTCCCTTTAGGAAAGACGCATTCAGCGGCCATATTTGCATTGCCTCCGGGTAGCTATTTCAGTCATAGATGACCAAGTTCTATCTACTCGAAGGAGGGAAGACAGATATGCTAAAATTGTTTGCTAAGCTGACAAAAAATAACAAATTAAACCAAACATCAACTGTGCCATAATTGTTTTACAATAAAAATACAACTTTTCCCATCAC
The DNA here is from genome assembly GCF_015846415.1 of Triplophysa dalaica. Lineage (NCBI taxonomy): Eukaryota > Metazoa > Chordata > Actinopteri > Cypriniformes > Nemacheilidae > Triplophysa > Triplophysa dalaica. The sequence continues at coordinate 33,139,623 of NC_079542.1, forward strand.
TGCAATGCGCATGATACACGACTCCACCTGTCATTTCAGCCCGATGCTCCAACTGTTTCTGCACGCATCTCAGCATGTCCGCGTGACATTTCGATCTGGTTGAAGGATGATCACCTGTAGCTGAACCTTGCAATAACAGAACTTCTTGCAATCCCGGGCGACCCAAAGACTCATGACAACCTCTCCATTCAACCGGGCTCATCGACCATCACACCTTCCAGAAAGGCCGAAAACCTGGGAGTGGTAATCGAGGATCAGCTAAACTTCACGGATCATATTGCCGGCACCACTTGGTCCTGTAGATTAATCCTCTACAATAGAGCTTGTTAATCGACGTCACGACATGTTGGATGTTGCGCCATCTTGGGAGTATGGCTGCTAGTGTGTTCAATGCAGTGTTTTTCTTGTTTGATTAGGAAATGACAACTTTGGTAGTTCAGTGTTGTTGTGTTAAAAACTGCAATAGTATTACGCAGAGTCGTTAAGGAAAAGCCCATGGTTCTTTCACTTTCGATTTCCCCATATATCAAACAAAACAAGTAATGGTACAAACCAAAACAATAATAGCAGCGGAGTATTATCCTCCCAAGATTGCGGCACCATTGCAACATGCAACAGGCGTCACGTCGGCTTCACGTTCTCTTAATGAGGAAAATTAGACCTTTCCTATACGAGAATCTACGCAAGTCCTAGTCCTGGCTCTTGTCCTGTCCAGACTGGACTACTGCAATGCGCTACTGGACGGACTCCCAGCTTGCACAACAAAACCTCTACAAATGATCTAGAATGCAGCGGCAAGAGCGGTCTTCAGTAAACCTTCATTAAGTTCCATTGGCTCCCTAAAGTCATTTGGATCAAATTCAAGGCTCTGCTCTTGGCCTACAAGACCACCACTGGCTTGGCACCCCCTTATCTTCACTCGCTAATGCAGACTTACTGTATCTGCCAGATCCCTATGCTATGCAAATGAACGTCTTGTAGTGCTATCCCAAAAAGGTTAAAAATCACTTTCCGGTACCTTCTCTGGATCTGTTCCACATTTCCCACTACTGCAAGTTCATTTCTTTTCTACTCTTTCTATCCTTTACAAAAAACTTTGTAGACTGTGATAGGTTATATGAGACAAGTTTAACTGTGTTTTTACTACTTTTTGTTCTCCTTATGTTGTTCCAATTGCCAACCTACAACACATGAGCAAAGATTCTTAAATCAAGAGTCAGAAAAGAGACTGTTGTAGTCAAAAACAAGAGACAATCAACAAAATATTAATAAATGATCAAACTCTACTTAATGTTTGATTTATTCCTTGTTCAGTTTTTTTTATGCATTTTTAGAATAAAACCAATATTCTTTTTGCCTTTTTTCCCCAAATAATCCTGTCAAATAACTTTCTCCATTTTGTACCATACTTCTCATGTTTATGTTTTTCATATATATTTATTATTTGTACCCCTGGGCATCATTATGGAATACCCTGAACCAAAACTTAAAGGTGGAGTGAATTTAGCGACATCTAGTGTTGAGGTTGAGAATTGCAACCAACGGCTCACTCCAACCCCTCACATTCCAAGCACTACAGTGGCTGACACAGGACACAGTTTGCCGAAGGAGATAATGTATTTATGAAACGTGCTCTGTAGAGCAGTTTGACCATTTAGGGCTACTGTAGAAACAACATGATGAATACCATGTAAGGGGACCCGCGGTGTATGTAGAAATAGCTCATTCTAAGATAATAAAAACATAATGCTTCATTATGTAAAGCATTTAAACACCTCTGAAGACATAGTTATGTATATCATATTGCATTTCTGTCAGTAGATCCTCCACAAAATGACATGCTGCACCTTTGAAGTTTCTTAAAACAGCTCCTTTAAACACAGAGAACAGCCGGCAGGAATAAAGAAAACATACATTTCTTTAGTTGACCTTTAAAGTGTATATACGGTGTTTAAATTGGATATTATATTATTGCAAAGATCTTGTGAGAGAAAAAGAGTTTAGTAGAGCAAGACAAAGATTTTTTAAGTCTTGAACACCACCACAGGCCATTTTGACCTCTTAAGACTTCACAGATATGCCAAACGCGCTCTCACACAACTCAAATGTTCACTTTGACTGCTCGCTTGATAGAGTTCAATGCTCCATCAGGAAAATGTCAACACAAATCAAACGAGTTTGACACAAACTTGAAGCCACTTTTACTTAATCTGACGTAAAACAAGATGTTTGATACACCTAAATTCATCAGGATTTGATCGGCCTTGATCAGCCCGATTTTGGCACAGACCATTAATGTAGTGGGAAGTTCCGGTGTGTTTTGGAGGGGCCAAAGACAAATCTGGTCCTTCTATCCCCCCCAGACACGGCCCTGGTAGGCGCTCATGATGTTTAATAAACAGTAATAACGTGCAAGAATCAATCGCTTTATTTCTTATATTCTTCATATTTTTCCAGTCATGTTGACCATTAGCTTTGTGGGATTTTCTGACAACAAGACCGCCATTGTTTGTTTATGTTCTTTTTCCAGAAGTAAATTGGTAATTCTGCTTTCTCTATGACATCAGGTGCAGGACTCAATGACTGGTTGTGAATCAATATGTAGTCAACGTGTAGTCTGATATATTTTATGTTGACAGCAATAATTTGTCAACAACATTAATGATAATAGTGAGTCAAAACCTCATAATCTAACACAGAGACTATCATATCGAACAAAGATATTGTATAGTCTGAAAGTGGCATGAGCGGAATTGAGGGCGGCATAATTTATTTGATTCTGATGACAGATCACAAAGACAATTTTTGGAATTACATTCAAAGTAGGCTACTGATAAATCATCCAGAAACGTGCTCAACATTCAGCCAAGGAATTGTGAGATGTGAATCCTATATTCAAAGCTCACTACATCTTTCATTCTATCAATCGTCTGGCAACAGGGACTCTCTGTCAAGAAAAAATCCTGCAGACCTCAATATCAAATGCTTAGCCCGGGTCTGTCCTCTGACATCTACGTAAACCGCCGGCCAAGAGAAACATACCATCTCCAGTCTTTACTGTTTCCCCGTGCTAAAACTGTTTTGTTTTCGTTCCACTCGGTTTCACGAGTACCTGATAAGACAAAGAGATGTTTGAGAAACAGGTGTTTGTGCTCAGGGAAGGTGGCAAATGTTTTTGTACCCCCTTGTGGGTGGTCTCAGGTTTAGAAGATCAGAGGCCTTTCTGGACATCAGCCAGTCGCGTCTTTATCAGCGGTCAACAGACCTACGGCGAGACACACTGGAATATTTTGACGAATGTGTTTGTGTCTTGGCTGTCCGCTCAACCTTGGCCTTCTCCAGAAACCCTGCCGGAGATTTGAGCTCTTTAAAAAAGCCGGGCACGTAAAAAAACAATGAGCCATTGGGGTTAAAATATCCCCCCACACATAAATGTGTTTGAATATCAGGATGATAAGAGAATACAGATGATGTCTACGCTTCCAGACAGGAGGTTGGAGAGAAAGGGCGAAGCCGAAAAGAACAAATAATAGGATGAGAGAGAGAGAGAGAGTAAAAGATCTGTATGACCAAAAGACAAAGAGATGAAGGAAGAGAAAGAAAAACATGGAGAAGGTGTCAAAAGAGGTTGAGGTTTCATTGGCAGAGAGATAGAACGTGACAGTAGAACGCGACAGCGAAAGGAAGTGAGGTAAATGCTTTATGTGGAGGTAACAGAAGAGCAGTCAACCCCCTTCACCGCACGCGCTCGTGGAGAAACATCAGTTCCTCTCAGCAGCGGTCGAGCAAAATCATTTAACCGATACGAGACACGCGTGATGAATCACTAACAAAACAACGGTCACTAGCTGCCGACTGGAGCGTAGAAAGCAAAGAATTGAGGGATATGTAGAGTAAAAAAGGGTTGTGTATTGTCACACAACAACAGTCAGTTGAATTTACATCTATTTAAAATTTGCAATCCATCATTTTTTTTAAAAAAAATCTGTATTTGGGCATGTATCTGATTTGTGACGTTAAGCTTTTTCAATTATGATTTGTTAGTAGGTACGATTTTACAAGAAGTGTCAGTTTGATGTTTGACTTAAAGATAAGTAACCTGCACTTTTATAATTCAAACAGAGATGGCGATAGAGAGGCAAAAGTTAAGATAGCAACTTTAAATTTCAACTTGGTCTTTTTGGTGAATTATAAGAGAAACACGTAAGGTTATACAAATAAATGTGGTCATGTTAGCTCAGATTATCTGTGACCTGCTCCATCATTTTTCAGTCCTTTTGACCCAGAAATAAATTTTATGTTTTATGCACTGAAGTAAAAAATGAAAGTCTTGGAATGGAAACTTGCAATAGCAGCCGAGTTAGAGATGAGATCATTTAAATGTTAGCAGAGACTGAGATATTGTATCATCAGTGCATGAAAGTGAAAATGTAGGTTAAAGTGACATTTACTCATTTTGAATGAGCCCAAACGGAGGTCTCTGACTTTTAATGAAAGATTTGGCATCTTGGAAGATGTGAGTACACTCTAGGAGACTCGTGATATCACCGGGGCATTTGGTTTTGGCTGTCCATTTAACCTCATGATAACCACTAAAGTATAAACATTGTGCGATCTAGAAATATCCAAATTATATTTAGTTTAAAAAATTTTTTATAGATATATATACACTGACACATACTTACAAAATATTGCTTGAATTTCAATAATATAATGGATATATGTCACATGCATGAATGTAAATGCGGTACCTGTTGGAAGCTTTCTCTCAGGTGACTCTGGTCCTCTAGATGACAGAACTCCAGAATGTCTTTGCCAAGAAGATCCTGCGTAAACCCCGTTAAATTAACAGACGTATTAATGTTTGATGTTTTAATGCTTAATGCTTGTCAAACATTGTGTGCATCAGCAACGGCAGCTCCAGGGTCAAGATGAATAATTGGGAAATCTTAAAATTTTAAAGCTGAGAAATGCCTTCTTATTTGTGACACTGGATCACAAAACCAGTCTTACGTAGCACGGGAACATTTTGCAAAAGACAAAAATACATTTGTACGGGTCAAAATTATAGATTTTTCTTTTATGCCCAAAATCATTTTGAAATTAAGTAAAGATCATGTTCAGTGAAGATATTTGATAAATTTCTTACCCTTAAATATATAAAAACTTTTTTTGTGAGTGGATGGCCTGCCACATCGCCCCTGATTAACAACTTCAAGGGCAATTTTCTCAATATTTAGATTTTTCTGCACTCTCAGATTCCTGAGTTTTAAACGGTCGTATCTCAGCCAGATATTGTATAAATGTCTTTTGTGATGAATAATGATACCATTATCATATCTGAGTGGACTATTCTTCCAATAGAAAATGACCAACCTGAGGCTGATAGCCTATCACGTTGATGCAACGAGGATCAACAAAGGTGATGATGCCATCTGAATTGTGGCGAGAGAGGAATTCAGTCGGCACGGAGACGCCATTCATATCCATGGAAACAGGAGAACTGGTCACCTAGAGATGAGACGCAGAGAAAAAATCTTTATTTTAAAGACTAAATATTTTCATGACAAATGATCTATTGATGGGCAATATTAAATGCAATAAACAAAGTGATGCATATCTCAGGAATTAATGTATTTTAATCACTAACATGACTGCAAAAAAAAATATTACTGCAAACATATACTGTACAAATAAAAAAATGCTGATCAACATTTTAAAGTTTCAGTACGATATCCCAAAAAGATTTGCTTTTAATAAGTGCTACTTTGACAGGAAAAGTTTTACTGATATTTATTAAAGACCACCAAAAGATGTCAACAACAAGTAATGTTTATCTGCAGAGACCCAGAGCGTAACAATGAGTTCATCATTTGTTTACAGAGCCGACATGGTTGTTTTCTGAAGGGTTTAGTAAATGTGTCTGAATTAATATATGAAAAGCAATATAAATATGTGAAACTCCAGACAACTGTGATAAATCAAAGATTAACGCTTCATGGTTCCTAGATTTAACTCAGAGGGATATGATGTATATGCACGTGAAAATTATTCAAATAAATAAATTTGCTGACTTACAATTTTTTTAAATGTACAGCAAATGTTACAACACATGAGGATGCTAGGGTGGATGCTATGCAGTTGCTAAGGTGTTTTGTGTTGTTTACAGCACATGAAGATGCTAAGGTGGATGCAAGGGTGTTGCTATGCAGTTGCTAAGGTGTTTTGTGTTGTGTACAGCAGATGAGGATTCTAGGGTGTTGCTATGCAGTTGCTAAGGTGTTTTGTGTTGTTTACAGCAGATGAGGATTCTAGGGTGTTGCTATGCAGTTGCTAAGGTGTTTTGTGTTGTTTACAGCAGATGAGGGTTCTAGGGTGTTGCTTTGTAGTTGCTTAGGTGTTTTGTGTGTTTTTACAGCAGATGAGGATTTTAGGGTGTTGCTATGCAGTTGCTATGGTGTTTTGTGTTGTTTACAGCACATGAAGATGCTAAGGTGGATGCAAGGGTGTTGCTATGCAGTTGCTAAGGTGTTTTGTGTTGTTAACAGTACATGAGGATTCTAGGGTGTTGCTTGTAGTTGCTAAGGTGTTTTGTGTGTTTTTACAGCACATGGGGATTCTAGGGTGTTGCTATGCAGTTGCCATGGTGTTTTGTGTTGTTTACAGCACATAAAGATGCTAGGGTGGATGCAAGGGTGTTGCTATGCAGTTGCTAAGGTGTTTTGTGTTGTTTACAGCACATGAAGATGCTAAGGTGGATGCAAGGGTGTTGCTATGCAGTTGCTAAGGTGTTTTGTGTTGTTTACAGCAGATGAGGATTCTAGGGTGTTGCTTTGTAGTTGCTAAGGTGTTTTATGTGTTTTTACAGCACATGGGGATTCTAGGGTGTTGCTATGCAGTTGCCATGGTGTTTTGTGTTGTTTACAGCACATAAAGATGCTAGGGTGGATGCAAGGTTGTTGCTATGCAGTTGCTAAGGTGTTTTGTGTTGTTTACAGTACAGGAGGATTCTAGTGTGTTTTTATGCAGTTTCTAGGGTGTTTTCCATGGTTTACAGCACATTAGGATACTAGTGTGTTGCTATGCCGCTGCTAAGCTGTTTTGTGTGTAGCACATAAGGATGCTACAGTGGATTATAGGGCATTGCTATGTAGCTTCTAAGGGGTTTGTGTGGTTTATAGCACATGAAGATGCTAGGGTGTTGATATGCAGTTGCTAAGCGTTTTGTGTGGTTTATAGCACTCGAGAATGCTACAGTGGATGCTAAGGCATTGCTATCCAGTTTCTAATATGTTCTGCATGGTTAACAGCAGATTGCTATGAGAATGCTAGTGCGTTACTGTGCAGTTGCACAGCCCAAAGTTGTTTTAAGTGAAGTTCTATTCGGTTGCTATGGTCTTCAACACTGTTTTAAGGATTGTTATCGAAATCATTTAAAAGACTACTGAATTTTCATCACTTGTTGTTCTACACATCCCTGGTTGACACATACCTGTAGTCTTCCAATCGCAACCAAGCAGTATTTGCTTGTTTGACCTGCTTCCGTGTCTTCATCCGGAATGGTCATGCCTGGAAAAAAAACACAAAACGGACAAAACATTCATTACGGCCAATCTGAACAAACAATCTATCACAGACAAGAACTACCAACATCTGGTGATCAGAAGAGGTCACACGTCCACTGAGTCCAGTCAGACCCTGATGACTAAAGTGTTTATCTGTGCCTACTGTTAGTAATGAGACACTCGTGTCAACAGGACACACAGATCTGTTCTTCCTATCAACATCTTTTGTTTTTAACAGTTCTACTAAAAGCATCTGTTGATGTTTTGTCTCATCAGGAGTTTGTTAGTGTATAATTCAATCTTTCAGTCGTCTAAAAGCAGTAGCACAGCGTTTATTGGTCCTGGATGTTGTGTTGTCTTGTAAAAAGGGAATAAACGTTCGGCAGATGTAGTCCGGGGTGGAAAGCGATTCCTGTCCACAGTTTGTTTAAACATGAAACGTTTAATTTCTTTGTCAAAAGATTAATGATTTCTCGTTGATACTCTGTTTTCTTGGCCAGTGACCTCATTACGGTCGACTAAACACTTGCGAAAAGTTCTTCCTGGTAACGCTGTGTCAGATTTTTCCACCCTCTACATAGGAAAAAATGTGGCTATTGGTAATGTGCGTGTAATTTTTTTTAAAAGAACAAAACAAAACTTTGTGAATGAGTAAAACATAAATAATGACTGCAAAAGAAGTATCTTCAATACAAAACGGTAATGTTCAAAAAAAAATTAATGATTGTCTTAACCTTTTGCTTTTTCGGAAAATAAAAAAAGCAATTCTTTTAACTCTTTCACCGCCATTGATGAGTTAAAAAAACTCATCCTCATTTAAAAAAACGGTTCCCTGCCAAAGATGAGTTATTACGGCAATCTGTGTTTGTACTGTTGTACAGCAGGTGGCGCTGTAACACACCTTTGGGAAAGAGTACAGAATCCCAGAACCTATAACGTATATTTCTTATCGGTTTTTAATGATTGTTTTGAGTGTAATCTTTTATTCATTTAATTTGTATTCATGAGCAAGGCATTAAGGTGATTTTCATTGCAGTTAGTGTATGGTTTTGGTTGGGGAAGGCTTAAACAGACGTTATTGCGCTTTCCGCTATATTGCTTGTCTTGATCGCTTTAATGTTTTAGCTCTCTACGTCATATTTTGCATACGGGGAGGGGAGCAGAAGCTCATTTGCATTTAAAGAGACACAAACAAAAACGGCGTGTTTCCATTGCTGCCACAAATGGTAATGTTCAACATATTATACTGAGATGTGGTGTATTTTGAGCTGAAACTTTACAGAGACATTCTGGAGATACCACTGACTATTTTTCTATTGTAGAAAATACCTGGATTTGTGGCCCTTTAATGCTTGTTAAAATACCACAATTTTGTCAATACCACAATCACTCCTTCCAAAACACAGCCATGAACCTCAGAGTCATATTTGATGGACAGCTGTCCTTCATTGATCACAATGCAAAGACAACGCGATCATGCCGATATACCATATTCAACATTAGAAAGATCAGACCCTATCTCACTGAGCATGTGGCAGAACTCCTTGTGCAGGCCCTGGTAATCTCAAGGTTGGACTACTGCAATGCTCTCCTTGCTGATCTTCCTGCAAAGTCTATCAAACCACTCCAGCTGGTCCAGAAAGCAGCACACTCCGTCTTCCAACAGCCCAAAAGGGCTCATGTGACACCCCTTTTCATCTCTCTCCACTGGCTACCGGTCGAAGCCCATATCAGACTCAAGTCACTAATGCTTGCCTACAGGACCATCACTGGATCTGCACCGGCTTACTTCCACACTCTCCTGCACTCCTACACCCCATCAAGATCCCTGCGTTCAGCAAACCAGCGGCGGCTTGTATTGCCTTCCGATAAGAGCAGTAAATCGCTCTCCCGCTCATTCTCATTCATGGTGAAACATTCTTCCTAACTCTGTCCGGTCAACCAAATCTCTCACAACACTCAGATAACTACTTAAAACCCATCTCTTCTGTGAATACTTGACAAATGAAAAAAACTAACCTTCTCTCTTTCTCTTAAATGGTATTGGTCTGCATACATGAAAACATGACCTAATAACATGGCGGATATCTCATTTTGCGTAAAATTATGAAGTGATGTTTAAATACCAACCTAATACAATACTGATTTTGGCGGAAACTCTTTTTTTATGACGTTTATTGCGTTTTGGAATCTAATTCTTCATTTGATCAGCTGTTGTTTACCTAGTTTTCGCGTTTCTGGCAAACCATTTGTTTGTATTCCTCCCAAATGAATTACTTTTTATTTCATTTTCATATTATTTTCATTTTAACAATGTTTTACTAAAATACTAATAAATTCTTATAAAATACCATTTATTACAACTACAACAACTGTTTTGTGAATTTATATCTTTAACAACACATACAGGTAAATATATGCTCAAAAATTAATAAATAATATACATATTACTTCAAGTAACTGTATGTTATTCTGAAACCGGGAACAACAGGAAAACAATCAACACAAAAAGGCTGTTGCCTTTAAACTATTGTGTAACAAAAAAAAATTCATTACAATCAATTTATACCACAGTCTCTGAACTCTTGTGGAGATTTAGTGTTTTGCTAAACTAATGACTTGATCCTATCCAAATAAACCAGCTACACGCTTTGTAATACAGACAGGTGACACACTCTCTAATATATTCAGTTCCTTAAACGCGCTGTGCGCTATGGACAGATGCACTGAGGTTGTGAACGAATTTACTGCCTCTAATTTGCCAAACAGACATTAAACATCCAGACAGGAATAATTTGGTCGCATATCATAGCAATAAAGAGCACATAAAGGCAGAGTTATGTTGTATTTGTTTTTCAACGCTATGCGTAGCAGAGCCATCTGGTGCGGGCCGAGCGTGATTCCTTACCATTAATGCAATGATTAGCATTTAATGCGATGAAAACGGAATGCGACGTATTTGTTTGGACTGCGACATTCCAATGTGACATCATAATAGCTGACTGGCAGATTTTGACGTTATTTTTAGCTTAATTACTCCGATCTTCCGAAACGACAGGATGTCGAGCATGTGTGATTGATTTTGAAATGCACACAAGGCAAAAATGTGGGATGTTCATTTGTATAATGCCTGGAAGACCTCCAGCATCGACAAAAGGCAAAAAGTTCAAGTTTTGGCTTTTTGGTATATTGGTGCGCTCTCTCTCCACATGCTGTTGTACAAAAGTGGGGAGGTGGGGGTATCTTGCGTGCCTTTGTCATATGGGAATCATCCAGAACTTCAGACACCTCTACATACGGAAGTATTCCAACAAAATTTTACGCAGAATTCCAGAGTTATGATGGTTCAATGCGATTACATACACACAAGTGTAAATTATTTTATGAAGCATATGTACAGCAGATTGCATACCACCCCATGTCATTTCAGATATCGAGCTTGCTTCAGTGTTAGATAAGCACCTTTGAAGACATCGCGTGTCATGCTACACGCTATTCATAATTGAATGTTGTTAAATTACAGTTAAACTGGTCATGTGAAAAATTACATATCAGCCCTACAAGCCAGAGATCGACAGCAGAATCTTACAGCAAAACGATGATCTCGCAGAAAAACTAAGGATTTTCAAATAGAAATCTACAGATAATACAATTAATAAAACTAAAAAAGTAATTTATTTATAAATGAATGTGTGTAAAATAGATGTTTGACACCACGAAAAAAATTAGGGCTGCCAACAGAGTAACATTTTTAATTGCGATTAATCGCACCCGTTTGTACGATTAACTGCGATTAATGATTAATTGCGATTAATCACACATGTATAGTGAAATTAAACAAATAATATTTTTTTTAACATGTTAATTTTAGTGCGGTCTATCGATAAAAAAATGAACTAACTAATCACACACAGCTTTTATCTTTTTAAATATACTTTTACATTCTAATAATTTCACATTTTAGCCCAAATTAATGTCGTATCAACACATTTCTTTAACAGCCTCATTTAATGAATGAAAGACAACATTCTAATATTGTTGGCTATGCAACTGATGTGTTTATTAAATATATTATTTTTTTCTACTTCTCAAATCCATTATAATAACTGTCTAACGGTTAGGAAATATAAAGAAAGTAAATAAAGTTCTCAAACACTTTATAGTCTTTACTACTAAATACATGAAATACAGAAGAATTCTCATTAATCTACAAAATCACATTGATTTTTTATTTTCTTTTGTTCTTTGATTCACATTAGTGACAGGAGTCACAGCAGCATGTTTAAGAATATGGCCCCTTTAAGAGATGCCGCTCTAAGCAGGTCTAATGCGCTTTCTATTAACACTACTCTTTGCATTCATTTAAGACTTTACTTAAATCGTTGAAGACTGTGCTTGTGAAAATACAAGACAAAAAGTGCTTTCTGACATAATCTTGTATGTTTGTGTTCATTCAAGCACGAAAGAACTCTTAATACTGGTGCGCTGTCTGACAGATTCTGACGCAGCCTTTAGCCCATGTGAACACCACACGGGACCGCTGTCGCGTTGAGCCGTGTTCCACAGCCAGAAGCTGTCAATCTATACAGACATGTCAATACAACCATTTCAAATAGTTTAAAGGCCTTTATATGAATAAGAGCGTGCTTATGTAACGCTAGACAACGGTGACTGAAAAAAACGAATGTTGCGTTATAGGCGTTAAATATTTTTAACATGTTAATCTGAAAAAAACGCTTTAACATTGACAGCCCTCAAAAAAATATATGAATATATTTAGATAAAAACATTAAAATACATAACTGTATTCTAAATTATGTCAATTAATTTCTATTATATTAAGTTTTGTATCTCCAAATGCGTAATGTAAATTATACTATAATATTTGTACATCTACCGTGTGTTTGAACGGTGACGTTGCATGTGTAGCTACACAAGCGATAAAAGATGTGACGTGTAACAGTTTAATCATGCTTTGTGGTGTCACAATATATGTATATTCACAATCACTGTGATATTAATAACTGATTATTGACATTGCGTTTATAATACACATATGATACTTTCATGAATAAATTTGTGTCAGTATTTGGTTGACACTTCAGCATCATAGCTGGTGCACATTAACATTTTCACACTCATGTACGATTCACTGTCCCCAAATGTGAAAACAAACTAAATTAAAGATGAATTTCATTCCTAGAATTGTAGCTTTACACCAGATACTATTTATTATTACTGTGATAATATTGTTAAATCAGATGGTGACAGCCTCAATCACACTACACTTCTGTATACCAGTAGTTTCTTTATTTAAAAAACTGTCTACTTTCTTTAGAAGCTACTGTCTCCTTACAAATAAACACTAGTAGCGTTAGCTGCTGCTTTAAGTTAGTTGCCCAAGTTTCGCTGTGATTTTTGTGTTCTTTTCATCTGTAAGTTTTAGTGGGGTTCTGAACAGAAAAACAAGGCAGTGTGTGTTATGAGTGTGTTTGTACCCGCTGGTGGCCAGGCCTTGATGTATCCAGTACAGTGCACAACGGAGTACTGCGCCTCGCCCTCTTTAGATGGTCCCAGTCCGTTCCTGCAGGCCAAAGACAGAAAACAAAGAGTATGAAGCAAACAAAACCTATCTGGGACTTGCGTTCTGTACTTTAGAAACCCAGCACGAACCCTGACAAAAAAACATTCCCTGTAGTATCCCTCATCAAACTGAAACATAGCAGCACATCAATACGACTCCATCTATCCACACCAAGGTGCTTTCATTCTTCGTTTTGATGTTTGTTTGACCAATAGACATTTTTATTTTCAGTTTTAGATTGAGTTGTTGTGCTTAAAGCCTGCTAGGGAAATTTCCTCTTGGTCATTGTTTCTACTCCATCTATCAACGCACATGTTTTTTAAAAACTTTATTTACACGCCAACTCTATTGAGCAACATCCACCTCTATCAAAGAAGACAATGGAAGACTGTGGGGTCACAGCAGGTCCAACATCTGACACCTGGTGAATTGTCCAGAAAAAATATGAATTTTTAACACAATCATCACATTAACCCGGGTCACGTCTAATCGCCAAGAGGTCTGTGCCAAATAAAGCTGTAACGTGAACATTTTTTGGGTTCAAACTTTGCCTCTTGCGTGCTCAGAAATGGCGTGTAAATAGTGACAACTTGATCAAATAATTCACAAAAGATCTTAATACCATATATACCATGTGGACGAACTACACAACCTCCTTACTTGAGTGAAAGTACAGATACTCCTGATCAAATATTACTCCAATACAAGTAAAAGTTGTAAACTCAGATTCTTACTTAAGGAAAAGTACAGAAGTTTGTGCTTTTAAAAGTACTCAAGTATTAAAAGTAAATTTCCTTTATGTCAGTTGTGCATTCTTTTATTGTTGTATACTTTATGCCTCTGAATCAACCTCCTGATTACACAGAGTAGGTCACAGTATCAGTTGTATTAGTTCACTTCAAAATTTGCCCCCATTGACTTTCCATAGTAGTTTTTATTCCTTCTATTATAACCAAATACCATCCCTGCTGAAAAAAAACAATGAATGTTTTATTAGAATGAGATTTTTAAATTAAATTCCACTTTGTAGTGTGATTTGGGGTTTATTCCAATAGGATTTACCATCCCACCAATAGAATGCATCACATACAAGTAGACAACAAGTATCCATAGAACAATTCGCATTATAACCATTAAATCCATTTCCTTTTCTGTTGTATTTTGGGCAGGTTACTATTGTTTTTATTTCAACAGGAATACTTCAACTATAGTTACTTCAGTAAAAACATCGTTCATTTTCCAAATCGCTTGAAATGATATAGCATCAGATCAGAAGTCAACACGCACGCGTAGCTTAAGGTGTATGTGATGCTTATTGACCATTTAGCCGTTATGCCGATCATTTTCATGACAAAGTGTGATTTCACCACACTTTAACATGTGCCTTTTTCTTTTATTGTTCTATTTGCCTTTTTAGAGCGCTATCAACGGTGTAGCAGCCCCTACGTTTACATTAGTTTAGCGGGGAAGATCCAAGAGTTGCCAGATTTGCATAAAAAAAATCTGCCAAATGGCCATTCTAAGCTTGCCGGAAAACCACAAGCTTAGAAAAACTGAAATACTTGGCAACAGTAAAAGGTCCTGACACAGGAAAACCCGCTGCAAAGAAACCATTTTAATAAATGTAGTGGAGTAAAAAGTATGATATTTGTTAAAGTACTCAGAAAAAATAATACTCAAGTAAAGTACAGATACTCATAAAGTGTGTGCCATCCATCAATAAGACATCTAAGACATACAGATTTCTGCATTCCAGAGCTGTCACACATCACATCAAGCTGTGGACAAAGAACATGCCTGGTGGGAGGGCAGGGGGTTAAACGCGAGGGGTCAAATGTCAAATTACAGGAGAACATTGCCGTAACATTCCTAAGAACATCTTCTAGGAATTTTGTTGAAATTCTGGGAGATTAAGACATATGATTTATTCTGTCATTTGTTTTTGTGAAAAGTTACACACGCAATAGGTTCTAACGTCCTTAAGAAGTACTTGTAGACCTTTGTTGTGGCTGTCATGTGATTCCACATGTGTTTGTAAATGTTCCTGGATTTTATTTTAGATTGATATCTGTGACAGGAAGGTATTCATCATGCTTGCCATTAAATGATGTAGAACACGTTTTTAAACATCTGTCGGTTTTGATGTTGTGCCAAACCGTAAAAGCAGCGTCTATACTCCCACAGACATTTTCTCTAACTTTGATGTTAATATGTTTGTGGGTACCTATTAACTGGTCCTGTTATTAAAGATCGGGTAACACACATAGTTTGTTTATAGGAGTACCTATACAGTAGTATTGCATAAATTGTATCTTCTAAGAGTATTTAGTTTGATCACATTTAAAAAAAATAGAGATAAATCTGTACAATTAATTGCGGAAAAAGGCGAGCTGCTGGAGGCAGGGGAGGGGGTACAGAACTAAAAAAAAAACTTTCAGAAACAATTTGGAGTGCTGGGGGAGTGTTTCAAGCACAGAAATAATACGTCATATGTCAAACTCGTCTTTTAATAAATTGACAATGTTAAATACGAGAAGCCAGCATGTTCAGGATGCATGAAATAGCATGTTACCCATATTTACGTTTTTATTGTCCTTTTCACACTAACATTTCCTGTAGACGAATGTTATTACGAGCAGTTATTTTTCCATGACATGGTGCTGTCAAACAATTAATCACGATTAATCCCATCAGAATAAAATTTTTATGTGTACTGTGCGCATTCATTTTTTTATTTATAAACACACATACATACACGTGTATATTTAAGAAAAATATATAAAATATACAACTTAAAAGAACAATTATATATAATTTAAATGATTGGTACTTAATAATAAAACATGTTAATATTTCCTAAATACACGTATGTGTACTTGTATGCGTTTATGAATACAAAATGTATATGCACAGTGCACAGACATATATTATGTAAACACAAACTTTTATATCATTGGTTGACAGCCCTAATATGACATAATGAGCAAATACTGTCGTATTGTACAGTATATTTTACCCTACCTGTCAAAACATTCTTACCATGTAATACCACTTAGGCAAATATGCTGATTTCTGTCATCTGCTTGCCTTATTACTGATGGCATTCGATTAATTGACAAGTAAAACACTTCTATTAAATCGAATAAATCATGTCCATTGATTGTTAACATCCCTAAACTAAACACCCAGGAAACACTCCACTTAAGGAATGACGTTTTGGGAAGGTGATACCATGATATAACACTACCAGTCTAAAATGTAGGGTCACTTGACTGAAACTTCCCATTGACTGAAGTTTCTCATGATCTTAAGTCGTAGATCTGATATTGATTATGTGGAGAAAATATTATATTATATGTTTTGGAATTGAAAGACTTCGACTGAATAATGAAGAAAAAGCAAATAAGAGGTCAAAAGAGTCATTTCAGGGCTAGATGAAACAACACATTTCTGCCAATTCTCCCCAAATTCTACACTGATTTTTTTGGTCACAACAAAATTTCCAATGTAACACTTGTGTTTGATGAGTTTTGATGAATTGTGATGAGTTACTATTTTTCTAATATATGAAAAAAAACATTGAGTAAGAGACCCAAAACTTTGCAGGAGTAAAATCACAGTAAATATTGAGTTACGCATGTCTGTGACAAAGAAACATGGGTGAACGTGAGAATCTATAGTAGGACATGCTTGAATAAATCAACACACCGTGAGAAAGACCTTAATCCAGTTGTTTTACTGAATCAACGGTGTGATTTCTGGGCGCGCCTGAAAACACGTTTGCACAAAACGCCCGTCTTGGCTTGTATTCACGTAAACAGTCGCTTAAATCGCGGTCGGAATGTAAATATTGAGAAACATTAAATACGTGTCGAATCTGTTTTTTCTGTAAAAGATCTGCTCTTGATTGAACATTCATAACTTTCATTGCAGCTGAAATCATTTCAATTAAGACCAGCGTATGTTCCATACACACAGCGAGGAATGCGTAGTTGTTTTTAACGTCCGTTTACTTTTTCAATTTTCTGAACGTTGCTCGAAAAAATGATCCAGCTAGTTGGCCCTGAAAACGTCATTTGAAGAATAATAAACACATTGGTTTACGGTTAAGAAAGGCTAACATTTAAAACGGTTGCTAAAGCTTGGAAGACATCTGATATGTTTCTCCCTTCCACTGACCCACAAATACACAAACAAGTCAGACTCGAACAGCCCTTCTGGTTACAATAAACGGAGTGTTGTGTCCCGCTAGACCCACATCATTTCTGTTCAAATAAAATGTCAAAACAATCAATTTAGTCGCAGTCACAGATTTAATGCAGGAGGAGGGATTCGGGCTTCGACTACTCATAAGAGAATGTCCTTGATAGCACACATACATCTCAGAGATGTCTATATGATGTGTGCATTTACATCTACAAGACGTATTTTTTAATTGTTTGCACATCTGCAATATGTCTGCAAGATGTATTATAGATGTCTCAACGACATTTATCAGATATAAAAAACAGACGTTTTCCAAACCTTCCGCAGACATCTTACAGTACAGAAAATGTTTTAAGCATATAAACCTTTGGTCTGACTATCCATGAAATATATTGTAGATAGTTTCAATTGTATTTCGACGAGTCATTATTATAATTTGACTAGTCAAATTGATAATTAGAGATATCTGCAATTATACTTGTGCTAGTAAGAAATCTGATTTGAAATATCTGTAAATATGTTTTGACTATTCAAAACTGTATTGTGATATCTGTAATGACGTCATAGATATCTAAAATAATGTGTCACACATACGCAAAAGTATTTAAAGATATCTCTAATTCAGTTTCGACTACTCGCAATTATATTTTAATATATCTGAATTGTCCTTGCTCCTCAATCTGCTGTTGTGTGCCGCGAGACTTCATTTACTCAGCTCCGTCCCCACACCAGACCCAAAGCCAGTAGAAGGGAAGCCGGTGCAAGCTTTAGACAAAAAAGTACAATGGCTTATGCTGTCACCTTGGCTTCATCGGAACACAGCGAAGGAGAACACAGGCTAGTTTTGATATATGGATGTCAATTGGTTTTGTTAGCTGTTACGCTTTCTCCAGTTGGAAGTATTAGAGACCCTTTCGTCTCACTAAAATAAGGGAAACTTATCTATGCCAGAGCCCCTCCTTATCCCCAGATATAACCACTTACAACAGTAGACAGCGTTTGTAACTTGTCAAGTAGAGAAAAGAACGTAAAGTACTTTAGGGATTATTAAATATTATATGGATGCATTCATGTGGTAAAAGGTGTCTTGCATGTATGTACGCATTGAGCTGTAATTTTAATTGCACTCATGTTATAAAAAGGATCAATCAAAGTGTAATGTTCAATAAAGACAAAGAACAGCAAACATTGAAATTATATACCAAAACGTTAAAAAGTACAAATAACACGTTACGGACAAGAATAATGCTTATATGGCAGACCGGGTAAATAGGTGAAGATTACAAGTTAATAAAAGTTTAACTGGGATTGATGGTATTTATTAGTACGTTTTGTTATGTATACAGTATTGTGTTCTTTGTTGATGCAGGTTTAGTCATGTCTTTAGGTAATTACACACAAGGTGGGATTATTGTATATTGTATTATATTATAGTAAGAGATCAATGATAGTGGTGTTCAGTGATGAGCGCCAGTGCATTCAAATGATTAAAAAATGAATCAAAATGTTGCACTAGACATGATATCTATACAGATGCTCATCTTGTGTTCATTTGGAATAAAAGGCAAACACAATTCAATTCACAGCACACATCTCCAATTTAACATTATTTAATTTAACAAAACCCTCTGCATACCTTATGCTACTTTTACGTATGAATCATTAAAGTTTTTATTTGCATTCTTTTAAATTGCTTCTGTATAAAGCAGTTTGAATGACACAAAATGTAGGACCTTATTATACAATTATTCTACAAAATGTCAGACTACAACAGTTTCCAAGGAAGGATTGGTTAAATAACACTTAAGGTGGGGCTAAGAAGAAGTGTATTTGCATGCATGTATTTTAGATATCTATAAAGTAATTTTGACTAGTAAGAATGTTAAATCCAGATATCTACATTATATTGAAATTCTTGCTAGTCGCCAAGCTTAATGAAGAAATATCCAAAGAAAGATGCCCCCAGTAATTGTAAATTGACTTGTAATAAATTCGATAGGTGGTCAATGTTTTATCGTTCATCAGCTACAAATTTTTTTTATCTGTATCTTCATCATTGTAGTTGCGATGTTACTCAAAGTTATAGTTATTGTTATCATTTTTGGTGTGAACGAGCCTTTGTAGGATGTTTGGATATCTTTATATCATTATTGTTAAAAAAAATTACATTTTACAATTCTTAAGAAAGCAAACAGCAGAGGCAGAATCATTAGCTTGTTATGTTGTGACGTAAGGAATAATGTCTCAAGGTCCAACTATTTAAACAGGCGTTTATAAGCACTTGTTATTCATATCACACATTTAAGCTCCATTTTCATAAACTCTCAGTGCACACTACAGTGTCCAGACTGACAGATTCTCTAACATCAATATTTTAAATAGTCATAAAAATGAATGCCTGACTGGCCATCTGTTGGTTTTGTTATGGAGATTGTGTTTTTTCTCTCATTTTCCAGCATTTTTAAGTGTATATCAGCATTTTTTGTTGTTTGCCTTTGGCATCTGATAGAGGGCTTAGACCCGAAAGCAGAGGTGCGTGACGTCATACTTAACAAGTGAATACGGAAAAGATTGAGAGCTTATACCTGTATCTCTTCCTCATACTGGATAACCGATTCAGTGAGATGTGATCCAACGGTGCGCTGCCGCATCTAAAGAGACACAAACACAATCTCATTTATATAAAGTTTGTCATCATAAAACGGTGGGTGTACAAAGCCAATTGACCGATTCAAACAGACTCAGTCTTTAGCTTTGAACAGCTCCAGTTAAACTTAGTTAAATGAAACCTAAACTAAATTAGAAGTACTGCAACAACATAATCAGGATAAAGACATCATTAAAACCAGGGATGCACCGATTCATTTAACACCATCGGCATATTGGCCATAGCATGAAAAAGTCCCAATGATTTCCGTGATGCGGGAAACACAGATGTTAAGTAGCAAACACGCCAGAAAGTAGCACTGAACATCTTATAAAATTCAAATTGTAATATGAATAGCGCTAATAATGATTCAGCTGCTGTTTAAATATGCAATCTGCTTGTTCTTGTTGTGTCTGGTTTTGCTTACTGGACATTTTAGCATCTGGTGGACAGGAACACATAAACTGAATCAGCGCTGCTTTAACAGAGTTTACCTCAGTCGTTTCATTTGAGGGAACCTGCTGAGAAACTTTGTGGCAAGCCGTCAAAATTTGAGTCAGTCATCAAAAGTCCAGTCAACCACATGACAAAACTGCTACAAAAAATGTACAAAACTAGCAATTACATTAGACTTAAAACAGGAAAAGAAATAAGATTTAAGATACTGATTCATATTAATATACTTGTACACCACAAAAAAAAGAAAACACAGAATCCAGAAAAATAATTTTGGAAAAAAACTAAATGGATTTGATAGGGTTTATTAAGTAACTGCATGGAGGCAATGAGTTGAATATCCAATACTTTTCTCTGAGCAAAATAGTTACTGTAAATAGCAATAGCACAGACTTAAAGAAATTTTCAATTTTAAGTCAAATTTGACTTAATGTTTTTAATAAAAGAAATGTTGGATAGCAAAAATCACCTCTGAAGAATGTCATGTTGTCTTATTGTATTCTATCTTAACTTACATTTACACTTGTGACTCTTAACATGTTAAATTGATCCAATTTATGTTCAGTAATATGAATTGAATGCGGAAAAACTAGCTAACATTATGTTGTACTGTATCCAATTGACCAATATTGGTTTCGGCCGATAGTTGTTTGTTAAAATAGGTATCGCCCCAAAATAATCCTATCGGTGCATCCCTTATTAAAATGTATCATGTGCTTTTCATATTTCAGCGACTATGTCATAAAGGTTTAGGTCTGGTTTTACGGACAGGGATTAAGACTAGTCCTGGACTAAAATAAATCTTAGAGCTGTCCAAACTGATTACAACTTGCACGTACATATCTTAAAATACATCTGTTCCATCTCAAAATGCACACAAGTAATGTTTTAAGTGTGACATGTTGGTTAAAATCACTTAAATTTCATAATTTAACTAAGGTCTAGTCCTGGTTTCAAAAATCCCTGTTCGGGAAACAGTCACTTTAAGTCCAAGATAAAGTCCAAGATAAAGAAACACGTCATTTTAAGTTTCAAAGGGAGATGGCGACAGAGAGTCAAAAGTTGCATCTTTAACTTACTGTATAAAGTTTTAACAAGTCTGTGTCATTTTCAACAAAAACTAACATTTATTTTCACTAAAGCATGAATCATCTGCAACACACTTCAGATACTTCCAGGTAAATTGCCTCTGGTTATAACTTCTCATTTTTTAATAATTGAAAATGGTAATGTCCTCTGTATGAAGGCAATACCTACGCAAAAGTCATACGTTTTCATATTCATCAAGAATATCAAATATGATTAATATGTAAAACGCAACATATGGCAGAAATCCGACAGCCCAATCCATCAAAGTGAATGACAATCATTCTCTGTGCAACCACTCAACATTAGCACTATAATAGTTCAACGTCTATAATACACATCTACTGGCAATATAGATACATACAGTATGCATATAACCGGTCCTCTACAGTCAAGACAAAATGTGTGACCCCAGACCACTGACATCACTGTGACGGGCCAAAATATTTACCATCTGTTCCAACTTGAGCTGTTCATTGCTTCCAAAATCACTTCCATTCGACCTGGCAGTACAAAGCTGTATGTCCCCCAGGTCTCTGTCAAAACGGTTTTATCACTCACCATGAATGCAAGTTATGTAAATCTACAGTTTGTGTGTCTTGGTTCAGGACAAGAAAGCAAGCATAAACTTGTTTAACTCAACCACCCTTAAAAATAAGTTTATCTAAGTATGCTATTAGTATACTTCTTTAAAGAAAATAAGAGAGTATACGTTAAGTGTATGTTTCAGTTCAACAGAAATTGACACAAAAGTATACCTGACTTATGCTGACAGAGAAGTGGTAGTAAAGTATATTTGGTCAATACTTGTATACTTTTTATTATTAAGTTTAACATATTTCAAATAGATTTCTAACAAGTCAACTTTGGGAGGAATGGCTAACATTAAATAATAGACATGTACAACCAGTGTTGGGTGTAACTAGTAACTAAGTAATTAGTTACTGTAATTTAATTACTTTTCCCTTGAAAAAGTAAAGTAAGGGATTACTCATATGTTTTCTGTAATTTAAATACAGTTACTTTTGATGTACTTAAACTAAATACTTTGTTAAATATATGCGCGTGCAATAGTGTAATTGACATCAATATTCAAAGTCTAACTTAAAATCTGTGCTTTAATGTATAATTCTCACATTTGTAATACTTTGGTCAGTTAATACAATTATTTATTTTAATGAATTAAATAAGCCGTTTCATGTCTATCCTTCGATCCTTAAATAATCAAGGTAGATGTAGGATATAGAAAGTAATAAGTAATGAGTAACTAAATACTTTTTGGACAGAGTAATTGGACAGTAATTTAATTACACTATTGAATATGTAATAAGTAACTAGTAATTAATTACTTTTTCAGTGTAATTTACCCAGAGTGAATACAAGAATTTATTATGCTAAAAAGTATATTTCAAGCGCAAACATTAACACCTAAATAGTAATATACTTAGTGCAGCAAAAATACACAAGTAGTAAACTATAAGTATGATGTTAAGTTCACTTACAAGTACAATTGCAAAGTATCTACAAGTAGCTACTAAACTGGTAGTTGCCGAGAGTATAATTCTAAGTGTACTCTTGAAACTATTAAGTATACAATTGAAAGTAGTTCAGCTTCTTAACTGCTAGCACATAAATATTAAAATACTAACAACTTATAATAAAAATATACATAAACTTTACAAAAGTATACTGGATAAATTAAAGTTGTAGCATCCTTATTTTTAAAGGTACACATCGTGACTCTAAACTAAGTTTAATGTAAATTATTACAGAAGCAGCCCAATGAAAGACCTCTTGTTGTTTTGAGAGTCACGCTTCAGTGTTTATACACATGTACAATCTAACAGATGCGGTCATCCACCAACATATTGTTTCCATTTTAAAAAAGTGCCCCAAATAGAAAACGTTAAACAAACACATTCTTATCTGATGTTGCTCATGTTTTGCGTGCCGGATCGAGCGCAATGACATATGGAGGCAAATGAATCATTACTCTTGAATCACAACCAGCAAGGACATTTGGGAAATCTGCTTTTCCTTTATTAAATAAAGATCGATTTCAAAGGACACAATGAGTGGAAACACTCTTCAACATGGAAAAATGATTGTGTTCCGCATTTCGAACATTTTTGAAGGAACGACAACCAAGACGATTTTAGTTTTTGATGAACAACAAGTTAACTTGTGTTCACGTCATGACTCAGAAATGCATTATGTATTTTGTTGTCCAAAATGTTGACACAGAGAATTAACTGGGATGATGGTAAAATGATGTCGTTATGTTTAGAATTAGAAAAGGGAACAAACAACATTTAGTTACTCAGGTCCAACTTTCAGGATCACACATTGGAGAGTTTGACAAAACCTGCAGAACACAAAATAAGATATTTTACAGAAAGCTGATAACCAAACAACACGGAACCCCACCGACTTCCATTTTATGAACGCAAAACCACAGAGACATTTCTCAAAATATCTTCCTTTGTGTTCCCCTGAAAAAAGAGTCACATTCAGGTTTTGACAGACATGAGGGGGAAATAAATGATGGCAGATTTCGTTTTTTTGGGTTAGCTCTCCCTATGATTAAGTCTGTAAACCGTACCTCATTCTGCAGATGAAGGAACGTCTGGAGCCCATACACATTCTCATAGAGGACTGCTGTCCTTCCTTCTTCACCGTCCCCGTCTTCAGATCCAAAATACGTCCTGATGAAACACAAACACAGTCTCACTGTTATTCTGCATCTCATAACAGACTAAACGTGGCCACAAACATGCACAGATGCACAGTAAAGATTAAAACCATCTCTTATTCAATTATGGCATCTGTTTCATTAAGAAACTAAAAACTGGTTAAATCCGAAACGAATGAAATCATGCCAGTTTTAAAAGAGCTTCCAGTGCAGTGAAATTGAGAACAGCCAATGAATGTTTTCGACATAACACAACAACCAAAACAACGGTTATTCTTGGAATGCGGCTACCTATAGGACAACTCGATTATCCAAGCCTGAAGTTATTTCCATAAACAAATTAGCTGACATGCCTTTCAGGGGAAAATGCGACGAAACGGTCTGGTGACAGCTGCTTCAGCCCTCGGGAGCAGATGTAATTGTCGAGAAGTCTTTTTCTGCTCTGAAGGACAGACGCCAAGATATCTGAGAGCGTGTAATAGCTATTAATACTTCTCACGACGACATGACCACTAGAAGAACAACAAGAAAGAGGCACTCGCCCAACAAACAATTGAGTTGTAAACAACGTGTGCGAAGCGAGATGTCGACACGGGTGAGCCAGGCCAGACTATGTTAAAGAAAAACAAAAGCCAAATAACAAAGCAATGAGTGATCCGTCCAGTGAGTTCAATGGAAAATGAGGTGGATTTTTTTTTTCTTTTTTTCCAGAGAAATTGAAAAGCAGTTTAGTACCGTCGGATTTCGGAGATTAGGAATTTTTCCAGACTCCAACAATCCCGTCCAAAATCGTAGCGACTGACCTCTTCGCCTTTCCAACGCTGAACTTTCTTTGACTTTCTGGTTTGAACAACTTGTAGCAGTCAGAAAGAGATTTAATGCGTCTTTGAGGGGATTTAAGACGTTGTGAAGTCGCGTTTGGCACTGAAGCTTCAAGATAACGCAGGAATGTAAGGATGTGTTTTCGGGTGTGAGGATACCGGTTAGTTGTAAGTGGAACCAGACTCTCTGAGACCAACACAAACAACCACACTGAAGCAATATATTCCATCTTTATTTAAATGACGTTTGGCCTCATTTTTGGGGAAACTTGTCGTGAAAGCGTAACCAGTTTAACCGTAAGCATCTTTTATCGCACCTCAATCAATCGTCTTGTTTGGACTGGCGCCAGTCGCGTTTTGGTATTTTGAAGAGCTGCGAGGGCTTGGATGACCCATACTCAGCCTCGTGCTTCCCAAAGCACGGCTCTGCAGGTGGGGTTTGCTTTGGAGCGGGTCTGAGCCCTGTGTGGTACAGCAGGGAAGAGATGAAGTTGGTAACGGGGCATAAAAACGAGCGAGCATCTTCAATGCGATGAGCTCCTCCCGTTTCAACTTCATGACCACCTGACAGGGAATCTGAGGACAACGCTCCTGGAAACGAGGAACGCTCACCAGTCCTGCCAGATCGGACTCGGAACCATGGGAACATCCAAGCAAAACCCTAAATCTGTTGAGAAGAAAAAGATACCCTACAAATAAGAGAGGAATCTGGGCAACGGCTCTTTTCATTAGCATCACAGAAAGCACAGGGGGCATTCCTACGCCACCGTCATGGCCCAACTCAGACACCGCTTCTCATCTGCGAACAAGTATATCGGCATTGTTTTATACATGGACAACATCCCATGCCACCAACGACAGCCAAACTAAATACTGAGGGGACAGTCACTTTCCACAAGACTCCGACAATGTGAGAATAAACAGATAATGCTGCCAGAAAAATAAAAGCTGGACTTCAATGTTGAATCCAAATGAAAGGTTAAGCATGAATGGAAAACGTACAGCATGTTTGGAAAAATAAAGCAAAATAAAAGTAAAGTTTTAGCATTTTATGTTGTCGATCAATGAATAATTAAAAATTGTATGCAGTCGTACGCTATGATCACACTTGCAAGGTTCGATTCAGTATATATTTAAAAGTACAACATAAAATACATAAACTAATGGTAACCATATTCAATTCTTTCATAAAAATGTATGTTTTTGGTAGATGCTTTTAAGTAAAGTGCTTTCAGGACATTTACTTTAGTACAAAATGTATTTGTTGTTACAACTTAAAAAATTAAGTTAAGATTCCAGATTCAAAGTATGTTCATATGCCCAGTGAGAAAACAAGTTTCCCTGAGCAATGAAATTTTTACTTTGCTGTCCACAATGAATTCCAAGACAGTACAAAGCTACGCACACACATTCTTAAAAAGTTATCCTGCTGTCTTAAATTTTTGCATTAATTCAACGTAAAAATAATAGTTATAACAAGAATGTGATGCAAAATTGTTATGTTAACTAATATTTTTAAGTTAAATTAACAAAAAATTTAAGACAGACTGGAAACTTAATTTTATAAGTTAAAACAACAAATCATTTTTACAGTGTAGAGGTTATGTTCCCTTAAAATCACACCCTAGGCATTCAACGATATCACATAATCATACCACAATAGTAGTCGTGAATTATCAGGGGGGTAAGTGGCGTTATCGCGATGTTATAATTTCTTGCGAATTTGGTCAAAAAGACTTAAATTTGAACAAAATGTTTTTAACTAACAATTTTGACAACTTAAAAAACCTTCAATATTTCAACATATACATTTTAACCGTTACAAATAAATAAACATGTTTAAGGTAACCAACTGTTTCAAACAAGAAAAATAGATTTTTAAACATAAAAAACGGAACATGTATAATATTAGTTATTATATATATTCTGTCTCACTATAACATTATCCCAAAAATTCAGGTAACAAGGTACTATCAATTATTGACAGTATTTTTAAGTGTGCACGATAACCATATCATGCGTGTTCATAATCGCAATGTATACCGTACATGTTGGTTCAAGACCTCGTTGTTGCCACCGCATTGATCCACAAGTTGAGCAGAAAAACACCTTCGTTATTCACAAATATTCAAATCACCACCTCAGCTTCCTGGAATATTCGCACCCGCCGCCTCCCCGTTAGTCATTCCTTTTTATTTGACGTTACAGCTCATAGCTCACAAGACTTGCAAACTCTGCCTCCAGGCAACCGAAACAAATTTGCGCGTTTTTCACGTGCTGTAATGTCCCCTGCGCATTTGAGGGTGCTAGAATAATTGATGCGAGAATTTTTCATTTCGCCGCCGTGAAGATGAAGTGCATTGCGAAAAGTCTGATAGTTTAGAGTCAGTGACTCATTGCATTACGTGGATAACAAATGTTATGTCAACGTGTCTCTAGGGGGCCAAAGAAATGCCCCCCAAGGGCTATTCATTATGCTATAAAAACCAACATGTAAAAATTGCGTGTTTACAAAAGAAGTGTTTTTTATTCGACTACTTTAAACCAATTTTAAGTTTAGACCTGCAATGCACTGAAACATATGAACAATGCCTGATGCTGCGATTTATCATGGATTATAATGCACTTTTACTGTAAATACTATTATGTACAAAAAGACACAACATGGTGCAATACACTGCTTTTGAGTAAATGAATACATGATGTAAGCTGCCCATTTTCTGAGATATGGACCTTGCAATGACACAACCACCTTTTAATGCATTCACATTTATATAGATCTTAAAAATAAAAAGGCTCACGTTTGATTTCAAGTTAAGAATACATAATGCACGGAGTCAGGCATCAAATGAAGAGTATTTGTGTTACATATGAATATGTAAATGGAACAAGGCGATATTATGTAGTGATCTCACAGACAGACACACACAAAACAGGCCGAATCACTCTTAATCAATTATGTATGCAGAGCCAACCCGGAACATTCCAGCACATTAGTCCCGAGGAGAATTTGAGACATGGAAAGCATCTCCCTCGGCTGTTTCATTTGATGGCTCCATCACCGAAACTTACGAGGTTATCAAAACCTCATCAACAGCTGCACGTCTCAACCCAAATATTTCATCTGGACCTTTGGTGAAGTTGGAATCTTTTCTGGAGATGCGCTTTCTTCACATCTCTTTTGTGAACTCGGCATCGGCAAATGTGTTTTCAATACAAATGAAACAAACCAGTAAAAAGCATTTCAGTATAAAAGGCTCTGGTTTTCACTTGGCTTTAATGACGGGCTGCGTTGGAGCTGCCATGGACTACACATGTCTGTGCAAATCCTGATGTTTCCAGTCACGATTTGAGAGCATTCCAAAGAACATCTTGTGTGCTTTAATGGAGACGATGGAATCTGACCTTTTGTACAAACATGCCCCAATGTCACGAATTGGATTATATTTCAATGCTGGACCTTAAATTAGTGCACATCTAAAATATAACTTCCACATTTTGTGTTGCTTTGAAACTGGTCCTAATCTCTCGTTTTATTTGCAGCTTTACATTTAACAATCCCAGATTTTCTGTATTCGTTTTTTATAAAATGTAAAAAGATCAATGAGCTTCGCAGGTCAGATGAACAAAATACGCACCTGAAATCTGAATTCAGACGGCTGTTTGCATATCAAGCGAACTCTCTATTATTGTGTGTGTGATATTCCAGTCTTTGACCTCGTGTCTTACATTATAATGTGACGGCTACGACCGCTTCTCTCATAATAACCATCATCTCTGTTGTTGGTATAATGAAGTGTGACAGGTCCCTGCATGTGCCGTGGCCGGGTGTGAAGATGTTTTATGATGTGGGTGACTGTCCTCATGCGCTTGAATGAACGTTTTAATAAAAGCAAATGCGAACGGGGTGACAAAGGGCTGTCCGAGACCACGCTGTAATTGAATTTTACAGTCAATGCACAGCGTAGCGGACAGGCGTTATCGTATACTCACAGAAATAACCCCGATAATTCAATTTTTGGTTGGGTTTAAAACATGTATGAACATGAATGAATAAGCAAATAAATGTATATATGTAAAATAATTCAAACTTATGAAAATAAATGAAAAAAAATATATATATATGTTTTGACTTGCAATTTTGAATGTATCCATGAAATACCAGAATGACTTCCTATAGTGAATACTGTGTCCCGCAATGTGCCTAAATTGATCTCATGTATTTTGACTTATTATTAGGTAGGACTGCAAAATTTCAACATTTAAATTTAAATAAATATGTCGAACAACTGTCTTTGAAATAACAAATGGATGACAACATGAGGTAAAAGAGGTCATGTATCGACACATGACACCCTTTGCGTCTGTAAATAAAACAATTCTTCAAGTCTACAAGAAATGAACGCAAATCATTTTATGTTCATATCGAGACATTTTGGAATAAAACAGGATATTCGATGGCAAACGGTTATTATACTTATTAATTTGAGCATAAACAGTAGGTGTTAAGCAAGTGGTTGGAAGGGACATGATAAAAAAAATTAGAGGGATTTGTGACATCAGCCGAGTTGAAATGGAATATTACATGGCTATAAAATAAAACATGTAATTGAAATGCAAGATAAATTACTAGCGTATCTGTTGTATTATGAAATTATGTTTACTTCGACTATAGAACTAAACTTTAACTGTAAACTTAAACTGAATTCAAATCAATGCAATCAAAACTAACTTATGTAAATATTGAAAATGACATGCAAATAAACGCACGATGATCTCATGGATAATGTTAGCTGAGATTGAAAGATCCCACGGTGAAAATGTTTCATCTGAGAAGAAAACAAACCCCTGCGGTTCAGTCAAAACATAGAGAAAGGGAGGAGAGAGATGCTCTAAGTCTAAGAAGTGTGTGTCTGGCGCCCTCTAGTGAACAAACACAGAATATAAAGCATTTTCTGTAGAGACCTTCATCCTTTCTGTACATCAAATGTTATAAATGACCAAATAACCAGGTCTTGGAATTGAATGTTGGATGAATGCCTTATTGTCCAATGTAGAAAGAGCGTCTATATCAAGCCTGCACTGAGATTCATTGAAAATAATGAAAATGAAGCTGATCAGTGGCGATATATTTTATAAGCTTGTGCACCTACGAAGGCAACAACCTTAAAAGGCAACATCCTAGTAATGTCACTTTAAGCGATTTCGGACACGAAAGTCCACACCTTGTCAAAACTCATCAACGTGTCCCGCAAAGCTGAACTTTTAAACAGACAAGGGATCATCGCTGGCAAAAACAAGTCCGCAGCATGCTGATACCAGACCTCGCTGGAACTGGAAAGTGTGGTGTGTTAATGGTAAAACAAACATCATCCAAAAAAAATCACCAGAACATTTCTGTCAGAGCATCTGTCTATGATCAGAAACCTAAATAAGATGATGACAATGATCTTTATCTCAAACAGAGCGAATAAAACAGTACGGCGTGCACGACTGAGGGCCAAGTCAAAGTTCTGACCTTCGTGTGATTGATTTGTTGTGAAGTTTTTGCAACGAGCTGTTTAAACAAGACATGCCGAGATCTACATGAACTGAAACCATTTGTGTGGAGCATCTGGCTGATTTTATTCAGAATTTGGCCAATAAACCATCTCTTTATTCAAGTTCACATTCCTTTTGTATTTTTCTTCGTTTCTGTGTTTCCATATTTGTTCGGAAACACCATGTTGCTGTAAAGTGCCATATGTGCTGTTATATCCATCCATCTCGATTTATCATGATGTAAAGTAAGATGAATTCATTATTAAAGAGACACAAGTCGGTTCATCTTAAAGGAAGAGTTAAATGAGATTTCAGTCATCAGTTGTCACTCCAAACATGTATGTTGTTATTGTTTTCAGTTACAGTGAATAGTGATTCTGATTTTTTTATACGTATCTAAAGCTGTGAGAGTTTAGTACTTTGGTCACAATAAATATCGTTCCTCTATGTAGCTATATACAGTTGTGGACTAGATTATTCTTTCATTTTAAATTGTTACTTTTTATTTCAAATTATTATCTAGTGATAATAATAATAATAATAATAATTATTATTATTATTATTATTATTATTATTATTACTATGATCATTATTATCAATGGTAATGTTCATATCATTTTTATAATCAATACAATATTATTAATAATTATAATATTCATATTTAATTTAATATAATACTAATAGTAATAAGTACTACTACTAATACTATAATAGTAGTAATATTAAAGTAATAATATAATAATAATAATAATAACTACTATAATAATCTTTGTAGAAGTAGTAGTATTGTTATTATCAATTATAATGTTCATAAAAGTTTTTTAAATAGACTAGATTATTCTCTTAATTTTAAAATGTTAATTTTTATTTTGAATTATTATCTAGTAATAATAATAATAAAAAGAATTGTTATTATTACTAATATTTATTATTATCAATGATAATGTTCATATTAGTTTTATAATCTATACAATATTATTAATAATAATAATATTAATATTTAAAAATAATACTAGTAATAACTACTTCTACTAATACCATCATAGTAATAGTAATATTACAGTAATAATATAACAATAATAATAACTACTATAATAATAATAATCTTATTAGTAGTAGTAGTAGTAGTAGTATCATTATTATAAATTATAATGTTCATAATATTTTATTCAATCTATACTGTGACAACAACAACATTTGTATTATTATATTGTTATAAGCACTAACAATAATTATTAGTGTGGTTGCTAGAATTATTATCATTATTATTTTTAGTAAGACATAAGCGTGAATAAACGATCTTTTTATTTTTATACAACAGTCCTCTTATTTCTATTCTTAATGAAGACCACTGCAAGGTGTTTGTATATGATCTCTTCTCCACAGTGTATATCCAAAACCATTTTATGCTTATTGTGTCTTCCACCAATAAACTTGAAAAAAAATGAACCGTGGAAAAACACAAGCCTAAGAAGGAACCGCAAACTTTTGCAATTACTTTCTAATATAAAGTTCATTAGATGAATTCTCAACACTTGGTTTAAACGGCGAGCAGAACTGTTTTTGTTTCTCACAGCTGATTAAAGTTTCCATCATATCTCTCAAACATTAATGAGGTGCATCTATTAAACATATTTACGCATTTGGCAGACTTACATTGCAATCCCAAACATTTACACCTTCTGATGAAATTAATTGAATCGTTCTGTATATTAGATACTCAATGAACAGATTGTTCAAGTTTTCTAGTAAGTAATCTCTCTAAACTATACATCCAATATTATTATACTCATCTATTGGCATTTTAAAACAGGGTTATTTTTGTTAATACCAGTAAATTCATTACCAAACATGAACTAACAGTAAGCAATGAAGTTCTTCACCATTTAGTATTTTCTGTTAATGTATTAGTAAATGCTGAACATTAACAAATTAACATTAATAAATCAATTAGCAATACATAAATGTACTGATAAAGTTTAACAAATGCTTTTAATATATTGCTCATAATTGTTAGTTCATGTTAGCTAATGCATTAAACTATGTTAACAAATATAACTATGGTGAAGACTCAAGAGTTACCAAAAATTTAGATTAATTAATCTAGATTATTGCATGACTTTGTGAACTATGAGCACTGGAAGAGTATAAATAAAGTTATAAGTTACCAGCTGACACTAGAGTAATGAATTAAACCCCATAACTAAAAAAAGTCACATAGGTTTGTCACAATGTCAAGTCCCTTCTCAATAATTCCCATCTTTCTTACCTGTCATGGAATTCTCGGAGGTGCTGAGCTGTTCCCTTAGTTTGTCCACATCATCCGGATGAACCTGCTCAAAGAGTGTGCTGCCGAACCATTCGGACTGCGGATGGTTCAGTACGGGAGTCACCGAGTCCGACACGTAGATGACACGGCCCGTCTCAGCAGCCACCACGAACAGAAAACCATCAGCCGCCTCCAGAATCAGGTGCTTCAGTTCCTGTCACAGTGAAACAAATCATTAGGCAATTACCCTGAATATCAAACCCTTGACTATGCTTTTACTCCACAGAATCATCGTGGTTCTGAACCGGTGATATTTCCCAACGCACCTGTTCAGTAAGAAAGGAGGGTTTGTAGGCTCCATCAGTCGAGGTGTTCCCTGTTCCCCTCATGGACTTCATGTGTGAGACGGCCATACGCAGGATCGTCAGCTTGTCTGGTTTACGTGCCAACGCGCTGCAGGTGGGAACCATATCTGACAGCTCTGTGATGTACTGGGTCATCTTATTGCGTCGGCGCCGCTCGATCTCGCTGTGGTTCTCTCTGCATGTACAGAGGGACAATGTGTCTCTTATGATAATGTGACAATGTGTCACATAATAACACACGCACGACACTTGATATTCGACAACGTCAATATCATAATTAAATAAATAAAAAAGTAACATTACTAGTCATCAGTGATCTGACGTACAAAATATCAACGGCTGCCGGCTGGTAACAACACAGTGTGAAGATCAGAACACTTACACACAATCTTTTTTGGGAAAAAATGCCCAATTTGTGATATTATGTAAACAATAAAAAGTAAAAAAATGATAAACACTAAATTTACGCCACAAGCCAAATAGACATGCCACTGTCTATTATGTAATTAATTACTCAACCTACTGTTTATTAGCTGAATTTATTAGACTGTTTGGGTGTTTTCGTTGTATATTGCGTTTTTTGCTTTTTATTCATGCTTTTTTTTATAATGACTTAGAAAATAGACAACTGTTTCAATATTATTTTTATATTATTATTATTATTAAATGTATTAGTTATGTATTCATTATTATTATTATTATTATTATTATAATTACTTATTAACTGTTTACTAGAATATATTATTTGTAAACATGTTTATTTAATGTTTATTTAACATTTAAATTGTTTCTGTATTAAGTTTTTATTACTATTATTCAATATTATTCTTTTAATGTAATAATTATTTATTAATTATCATAATTTGGTTTAGAATAAATTATTTGTAGATTTTTTTTATATTTATACAATGTTAAAACTATAACATTAGAAAAAGTTTGGATCTTTTACTTTTTTGTGTGAATCTTTACACCCTAGGCTGGAAGAACGCAGGGATTTAATCTTTTCTTGTCAACAGTATAAAAATGTTGTCCTTGTGCAACTGCCCTTATTCACTTATACCATATACATTGGCTGTAAAAAAACTAATAAACAGATAATTTTTGACTTGCTTGTTCTGAAGAAAAGTCATAAGTATGTTTGCTAGAGTATAACAAAAACCTCATCAACACTTCAAAGGTGGATAATTTCAATCATCTAGGTATTTAGTTCATTTGTGATTCCGATGAGACTTTCCAAACAGAATGCAGTCACATCATTTAAGAGGAAAAAGAGAAGCGATAAATCTTTAAAGCCAAGGCGACTGCATTAGTCTGTGGAAGGTGATGGCTCAAAGCGACAGGACATGTTTTAGACGAGAGCATCAGCCGAGGATAATGAAATAGCCGTTTAAGATTACAGCTAGAGAGTCATGTAAGGCCGAGGTGAGCGACTGAGGTCACATCCTGTAGGGATGCAGGTGGCGCTACTGCCTAGCCTGATTTCTAGCTATCCTGAAGAAACGTCTACGAGATAGCCCTACCTGGCATAACGTTCCTTATCACCAGGAATTTGATCATCGTCATACCTGATGAAAGAGAGAGAGAATGCAACAATGAGATAAATGAGCCTCAAAGTGAACGTCAGATGCACTTTCACTACAAAAATAAGTCTACATATTATACACTTTTCATATAAATATATGATGTATGTCTTATTTGTGTTAAAATGTTCAGATAATCATGACTGGATGAAGAAGAAACAAAAACACAAACAAAATAGTTTAAGGTGTCTGTATCCCAAGACATAAACTCACTTACAGCCAAATCGCATGAGGACAGAAAATCACAAATATGCGATTTGCCGGTTTGAAAACCAATTGGCCGGCTCTAAAGCAACAGCTACATTGCATGTAATGGCTTGCCTTAAAGAGACAGTACACCCAAAAATAATAAATCTGACATTATTCTCTCAATTTTATTCCAAACTGTCATCCTCTTACTTTTTCCAATGGGACGCCCAAATAGAAATGTAAAAGAACTGTACAAAGCTTTTTTCCTGTCAATTAAAGTCACAGGTTTGGAGAAGTACTAAACAGCTCATTTTTGGTTTAAAGGGACAAAAGTTGCCAGAGCATCTCTTCCATCTCCAGTAGGGGGCAGTATGTGCATTTTAATGCTAGATCTAAAAGTGAAGGCTCTTTACCATCGGCCGCAGTGAAACTATGGATACAGCTCCTTTAAAAAGAAAACAAACTGAAAGAAACCATAAGTCCAAGACACAAAACATGAGATGATTTGAAATGGTACGAACTCTGTTGCACTGCTGAAAGACACAAAACAATAGAAAGCAATAAAACAGCAGAACATACAAAGAAAGGACATGATGTGTGGTCCAATGCGATGGTTGAAAACACGTCGAAGGTTTACCTTGAAAATTTGCTGGGTCCCTCCCCGTCCTCGTCGTCAAAATCCATCCTTGAAAAGAAAGACAAATCCCCCAAAAAGTCACATTAATGTTTCGCATGTTTTTGGTACATTTGTACTAACGATATATATATATATATATAAGGTCTAATTCAATAACATTTCTGAGACAAAAAGAACAAACTATTAAAAAGAGAGTAATATCCTTAAGCCAATTAAAACAGTGGAAACAGACCGAACAAAAACAACATAAAGACGATCAAAGAACTTGTCTTGTAAACAAACGCAATCAAAAAACAACTTGAAACACGAAACATCATCGCATAAACATCAAACAACCAAAACAACAAGTCAATCAAAACAAAGCCAATTAAAAGACAGAATATAGAAAAAAAAGAAGTTGATCGAAGGTGTCTATGTGTCAAAATACATGGTCTATTTATTTTCAGTGAATAATATAAAAATTTAAGATGCTTGTTTATCAGTTTCAGCGTGAGACCAACATAAATCACTTTTCCAGTCGTGTGATGTTACTTGGAAACACCTTGGACTTAAAAAAATGATGACGAGAGATGTTCCTGTCGCCGACATAAGCTTCATTACTTCTCAGGTCGATTCTTGGAGGAAAAATGATGCAGATCACAGAACCTTTATTAAACTTTAAAGATTATAGATATTGCAACCCATTTTAGATTCATAATCTTATTTAGGGGTGAAATGGGAGGAAGTAGAAAAATATAGCGTGGATTTTCAAATTGAAATTCATTGGATCGTGAAATATGGGTGTTGCAGATGACAGAAGCAGTCATGAAGTTAAAACCTAAAAGAGCTCAAACTTGTTATGCATGAACAAGAACTAGACCCCAGGAATAACATATTTCAGCCCTTTCATTCATTAATTAGAGAAAATCTGATCTAGTATGAACATTTTTATTATATATAAATGATTACATGCTGGACACGGGAGCAGAACAGTTCAATTAGACGGAGCACACAAAATCCTGAACATGATCTACTATTTCTCACCCCGCTGATCTCCGCTTGCCACCTCGTCCTGGCATGCTGCCCGCCATCCTGACTTGACCCGCGCCCACCACAGCGCCTGGCATGGCTACCGGCCCAGGAAGATCCGTGCCCATTTCTGAAAGCAAAAATATTATTGTCACAATCAATCACAAGTACTCACATGCGATTTGTGTATGCAACAGTACTATGCCACCAATGCTTTTGTATCAAGGATTTTATGTTGCAATTGAAAATAACTCACGATTTCAATATTAACCAAAATATTACGGCCATATAAATTTAAGTTTACTAATCACTGAAGAAAAACTAACACACAAAAAAACAGTTAACCCCATAATTGTAATCCAATTTTTATATCAAGAATCAATATATAATAATCAATATCTAGTATTCAATTTAAGAAAATACATAATCGATGTTAAGCCGATTTAATATAATACACTTCTTTTTATAGAGTTGTGTTCTTCAGTTCATGTACTACATTATCTTTTCATAAAGGGAAAAAATTAAATCTCAACAAACCCAATTTGCCGTATTTCCATTTCTCATTATCGATTCATTTTCATATCACTCAAAATATCAAACACGTTTAAAGTAATGCCAACTCAAAAACTTGCATACACAAGTTAAAACCTTTTTCACCCACAATGATAAATGCTAATGTTTTGTGTGGAAACTACCGTATGCCCCGTTTTCTGTTGTACGTTTGTTTCATAAATGAGGGTTTGTGGATTTAATATTGATCAGCACCGACACAACCATTAACAGGATTTATGATCAAACAGAATAAAGGCAAATATAAAACATGCATGTTTACTGTCTGGCAACACACTGGCTAAATTGAATTTTACTAACTTATTTGTATTTAATGCACATGTCAAGTGTTCCTGTCTGAGAATCCTATCAATATTTGATATTCCTTACACGTTTCCCTACACTAGCAAGAAGGAAAAAAGAAAACAATGCAGAGGAGAAAATAATAATTTACGCCAGCTTTCAAACATTCAGAATTTCCTACATCCTCATTACACTTCTGCAAGTAGTTCTGAGCATTACAATTTGTGATTATTGTTGATCATTCTGATTATTGTGACTAACGACTGAACAACCAGCTCTGTGTTACTAAAGGCTAAAATACACTACAAGACTTTTGCTCAGTTTTTGCCCAGATTTTCAGTCTGGTCTTGTTGCAGAAAGTCTGTTCCATCCTGCAGATTTGATCAGTTAGAGTCTTTCTATCTGAAACTTTCAAAAAGTCTGCAAGTGTGTGATGTCTAGTTTAAAGAAAATCTGTTCAGATTTGAAAAGTCTTGTATTGTATTGTATTTATATTTATATTTATATTTACATTTATGCAATTGGCAGACGCTTTTATCCAAAGTGACTTACATTGCTTTATCCTATACATTTTACATAGGTATTTGCAATCCCCTGGGATCGAACCCACAACCTTACGTTGTTAACGCAATGCTCTTACCACTGAGCTACAGGAAAGCTGAACACGGTGCCGGCCACAAACCACAAAATCACAGATGAGATCTCATTAATATCTCAATTATTTCTCTCAGATAAATGGAAACTATTGCTTAGGTTTCATCTGCGTCTAAGAGAATAAAAGAGTCCATATTAGAGACATCATCTCCAGAAGAGACCTGATACTTAATGTCCCAGTGAAATTCTTTTTTTTCATGAAAAATGACAGCGTTTTTGGTAAATAGTTTATCAATGTGGGTCATTTTCTTTTTAAAATTCATGTTCCCTCATAATCTTCAATCAAAATCTGAAAATGCACTTCCGCCCTGAAATGACTATCCATCTCAAATGACACAATTGGCGGCTTGGGCGGAGCATGCTGTAAACTCCTCCCCTTCAGCTGTCAGTCTGCTGCCAGTTTCATTTCAAAATGCAACGACTGTTATTATACATCCGATCAATTCCCAGTGAAAAATACGCAAGCCACTCCCACTAATTTTCTCCTTTGAAATTCCTTCAAGGGGACTTTAAACACGACTGAGAATGCAGAACCTCCTGATATCCCAAAGAGCAACATCCTAAGAAGATCTGCGCTCTTAATCTTTCCAGAGCTCCTGTCTCGGAAGCTCTCAGGTCAAACTCATTACTCTCTCTTGAGAGGAGATGAGTGAAGGATGGAAGTCAGATAGGACGCTGCTGTCCCTCATTTTAAATCACGACTCGACAGCTCATTTAAGCTTCTCTCTCCTGCGACTCTCTCCAATGACCTCAGGTCTGCCCCAAAACAAAACATCCACAAGCAACTCGGGATGTACCCCTGTCCCTCGGGGCCCGACATCCGAGCCCTCTCTAAACATGAATCACATTTCATTAAAAAGCAAATCCGTCGAGACACAAATAGGCTGAATGAGCAAATTTTTCAATGCATGGGGAATATCTTCCCGTAACACAACAGCGTCTCTTCAAATCCTTGTTGTAATTCCTGCGGAAATGGATTAGCTGGAGGATTGATTCAGATTGATGGATGTGCGAACGGGACAAAGGATTGTGGTTATGAGGGAAAGGTTTAGCAGTAACTGCACATTCAGCAAACTAACCCAAAGAAACAGATTCACTAGTGACAACCACATAAACATCTATATAGTCACATATGTCAGTATCAGAAATACTGTGAATGCTTTATTGCTTACATGATTACACGGCTGTTGCAATATCTGATTTTTGGTACATGGTTATCGTGGCCAAAAAAAGAGTAACAACAATGATATCATTGTGATATCTATAGAAATGTTTCTAAAATATAAATAAAAGCTATTAGTCAAATGTACCTTTTTTTGTATTTTTTTTTCTGTGTTTGGCCAAAGAATCACACAAAGTAAAATACAAGTGGGAGAGAGAGTTAACTATTGTAAATCTTAACACAAAACTTAAAATGGGTGCAGATTCATTTTCACTATTACGTGTGAAATGAACACAGTATCGATTATTGTTTTATTAGGATTATTACCAATGGCAGTATATTGCGACACCACTACATGATTAATTTAAATATACACTAACTACAGAAATGTAATATCAACCTATCAGATACAATAAGTTTGCATTGATTAGATTTCAGATTACACAGTTAAAATGTTAACATGTTAAGAAACTGACTAGCAACTTTGGGATTTGTAGCATTACCCAAAATCTTGGGAAACTGTGGTAAACGCAATATACTAGCCACAACAGAAATACTGTAAAATACCATAAAGAAACAGTGACGGAAAACACAGTATACTCATATCTTAAAAATAAATATAAAAAATATAACCTATTTAGTGATCAAATATTTAAAGAAAAGTTTACCAAAATTATTGGTAAAATAAAAATTGTTTTCTTACACAAACATGATTTCGCATCAGAAGACATTTATAAACCAATGGAGTATAGCATAGGAGCCATATACTAGAAATAACCAAAATGAGAATTTTAACTCATTAATTCCACTATTCTTAATTTATTTCTGTCATTTTTCCCTGGCCAAAAAGACTAAAACATCCCACATAATCTTTCTCTCTGTCATCCCACTGAATCTCACATTCGTGTTTGGGTAAAAAATGGTTCACATGTTGATATCATGTTCCATCATTGGCAGGTCATCTCGAGTCATTTTTGATTGGGACGCCCAATAACTCACATCAGTTCTTCATCTGGATAAAATATTTCTTTACATTAAAGCGAAAGGCAGAGCAGGGTGTTTGTGCGACTGGAGAAATATTGCATTTGTGCATATGAAATGAAAGGCCACTTGGCATATTTCCAGGAAGAAACATAAGTTTCTCAATTCACCGCTCTGAGAAAACAAACAGTGCTTTTGAGTGGCAGTGATTTATGAAGTCTGAAGGGACAAACTACAAACTAAATCATTAACACAATCAAATCCTTCTGAGAGCAACAAATTTGTAACAACATCACTTCTGAACCATTGTTACGCAACTGAAAAATTAGTTCACTGCCAAACCCTCTGGATATTTCAAGTGAAAATCAAAAACATGCTAAAATACTTCTCTCACGCGTTCACAAGTATCTCTGGAATTTTAAAGGGACAGTTCACCCAAAATTGTAAATTCTGTCATTTCATTTGCTCACCCTTGAGTTGTTCCAAATCTGTTTGATGAGAAACGTTGTTTGTAACCAAACAGTTCTTGGCCACCATTGACTTCCATAGTAGTAAAAAACTGAACTGTTTGCTATCCAACATTCTTCAAAATATATTTTTTGTTCATCAGAACAAAAAAATTAAACACAGTAAACCCGGATAAGTTGGCAATACTCAAACATTTGGAGGTTTAGAGGTCCTTGGTTTAAGTAAGCAGAACTTTCATTTTTGATTACTGTTAAGTTAAAGTTCTAACCAAATCTAAGCAAGTTCAACTTAAATATTTAATTGATCATTTTCATGAAATTAAGTAGACAGAACTTAAATAACTACATTTTTAAGTAAACTAAACTAAATTCTTTCAGTTTTTCTATTGTACATATTTCTTAGTCTTAATCAAACACTTTGACTTATGCATCCCAAAATGGGCAAGAAGAGACTGATCTCAGAACTGGTATTAGCACAGTTCCTGCTCACTGGTAACATAACACCCGTTTCAGGTCAAATGTAGCTTTGCAGAGCCTAAGCACATGCAACACTCTTCTAAACAATGGTAACCACAATACTTAAAAATATGTCAAAATCTTCTAAATATCTAAGAGAAGTGAACATTAAACACTAACAATACTTTAACTTTCCTAAAAACATGTAAATAATGATTTATTTAATTCTACACTCCTAATGCAGTCTGACGCAGAGCATGCTGGGAATTGGAAATCCTTCTTGACCAATTGTTTGGAATTAATTTAAATTAAGTAAAATGAATAAGGAGTAAATCCATTTTTTGAGTTTTAGTAAAAACTTCCTAGTTAATCAAAAATGATCATTATACTTCACTCAAAAGTAAAAAAATTGTTTCAGGAACTTAAAATATTTAAGTAAGTACAACTTTTTTATAAAATTAAGTTTACATTACTTAATCTGTTTGATTATTTTGAACATTTGGGTTTACAGTGTAGAGATTTGGAACAATTTGAGGGTGATTAAATTAGATTACAGAATTTTCATTTTTGGGTGAACTGTTCCTTTAAGAAGCAAGATTGTGCGCACACACAGAATACATACAGTATCATTATTCAATTATTTCCAAATTCAAAACACATCTGGTCAAAACCACCTAGTAATCACATCAGTAGTGAATTACATCGAACAAAATCATCACACCCAATCAGATATGTTTATTTTTGCCAAACCCCACGTACGACCGAGGCTGTGCAATTAAAAGAAAAACTTGTGGTTTGCAACATCTCCTAAATCTGGTCAAATAAACAAATAATCTCACAGGGGATGATGGACAAACATGATCCGTACAGACTTTCTGCTCAATCCAAATATCAGATTTAAAGAGTTCAGATTTACACCCCAAAGGAAACAAAGCAAACACAAATCTCCCGTCTACAGGTGACACGTGTAGGACACCATATGTTCTAGAAACACACAATTTGCTCTTAGCAAATCCACAGAAAATGCTTATCCCTCACCCATCTCAAAAGAAAGGCTTCCTTTACAGATACAAGAGGTCGGCAAACAACCCAAACTGTTGCTAATCAACTGTGTCCATAATCCCTATTGACCAACCGGCCTACGCTATTTGTCAAAAACACGTTCTTATCACAGGCTGACTTTTGTTAGCCATTGTTGGACACAAAGGTATGAGTACAGCTGGCCCACACATTTCTTGGACGGGCGAAAGAAAATTGCGCTGACTTTAAAACAAAGTGCCCTTCAGTTCAACTTCGATCACGTGACTGCACCCCAGAATGCTCCTGTGCATTCAAAAGCACGTTTGGCTGCTCGCCGTGTCGGCCAGGTGCTAATAACGCTCGCATTCTTATTCATTTCACCACATTTGCATTTACAATGAGGTGGCGGGGAAAGAATTGCTCACATGGGGAAAAAGGTATTAGTTGAAGTAATGGAATCACGGAGCGTAATTTACTGAGGCCCACGGCGAGCCCGATCTGCATAAATGGAACGGCGGAAAGTTTCTGTTCTATGAATCAGTCACCAACTCTGTGTTTGATTTGCCGGAGGTATGCAAATTTGTTGCCGAGAGTTTAACGGACGCAGTGTTGCATTAGTATTCCTACAAGCACTTTGCAATTATTGCATTAGGAGCAGTAATGCGAGTTATTTAAGGAAAATATCTAACTGATTACTATTTGATATATACATAACATAACTAACAGTGACAGATAGGGACCTTCTAGCTTTGTACTCTATTCACTTAACAAAAATATATATATATGTACAAAATACTGTACAAAATTACAGTGAGGATACTGTTTGAAGTCATTATTGGAAATAATTTTCGAAGGCAGCAGATAATATTATACTTATTATTATTTGACAATCAAGTCAAAGCTTGTTTTAGGATTACAAGACACAAAAGGTCAAATCTCCTTTCCTCTATGTAATACGATATTCTACATATTTCAAAATTTATTTTTTTCCTTGAACTTCCTCATTCTATGCAGTTTTCCCACCTTTATTTTTTTAAACAATTTCAATTTTTATAGTGCATTCTAAGTTATATCAATCAAACTGATTGGTTTTGATTAAGTAATAATAACTCTAAAAATACAACAAACTAACATGATAAAACACAATTATTTAAGCATTAATAACAGTAAAAACATGATTTTTTTAACTTCATCTGTTTATCTGATTATTTGTGTTTGCAAATGAACTTTTCATGTAATACTGGAAGTCTGCTTTGATTTTCAAAATGTTTATAGAAATACATTTAAATTTCCCTCTACCTAAACCAAAAACATGCTAAATATAATATAGAGATGTATTATAAAAACATCAAATTACTGCAATAATATTTATAACTGGAATTTTTTACATTTTGTTACCTATGCCTTGTCACTTTTTTAACCTGTATGTGCACTGGAAGCCTCTGTCACGAAGACAAATTCCTTGTGTGTCCAAGCACACTTGGCAATAAAGATCTTTCTGATTTTGATAATAATTTACCATATGATTTCTTTATCTGAGCTTATTCGTTGCTAAAATATATTTTGAACATTCAAAATTGTTCTATTTGTTTATTGAATTTCTTTGTCATTGTTATACACCAGAACAAGAGAAATCCCTTGTACATGTAAATCTACATGACAAGT
Organism: Triplophysa dalaica; assembly: GCF_015846415.1. Classification (NCBI taxonomy): domain Eukaryota; kingdom Metazoa; phylum Chordata; class Actinopteri; order Cypriniformes; family Nemacheilidae; genus Triplophysa; species Triplophysa dalaica. Next base: position 33,183,526 of record NC_079542.1, read on the forward strand.
TAATTCTGATTTGGAAAAGTTTAGATTTCTGCATTCACTCACATGGGCACTTGATCAGAGTTCACAAATACCTAAACCAGCATTCTGTGAGGACTGTAATAGAACACAGATGCCTACACAATCGTGACTCCAGCAGCATGACAACATCTACAGATACCACTACCAATTCAGTTAAAAGACTTCATCGACAGTATCGACAGATCTGTAAAAGCTTACAGAGAACCAAAACTAAGTGAAAGCCCAGTTGTTTACTTCCATTGAAAGGATGTATATATTTTACACGTATATGTAAAGTATGATAAAGTTTTTGCATGGGCTCATGACAGTCCCAAGTCCCCCCATCCCCCCCCAAACCCCAATAACTGTTGTGACTTTTAGGAAAACAATCCATGATTTTACTATAGCAAAAGTGTAGAATCCATCTCACTTTTGGTGAATTTCCATTACCATAGTTTTACTACAAATAAAACCCCCTGGCTAATTTTCCTGTGTGTATTTGTGTGCCTGTCAAACAGGGAATCAACATGCAGAGGAAGTAAAGCTGTTGTCCATCCTATACATTTAAGCCTAAAATCATCGTTTTAACCTTGAACATCAGCAGCACAGCTCTAAACGCAACGCATCTGATCCATTCGTAATGAAAATCAAAGCACGTACTGGCTTGTGGCAAATGTATTCAGCATCTCATTTGCATTAGCAACAATCCAGAACACAAAAAAGCCGAACGTGTTACATTTGATTCTGACGTCACCATAAACACTGCGCGATAATCGCACTGTTGCGCACGATTTAACGCAAAATTAGCGTTACATTACTGATACAATTGAGGAAATTAAGATTATTATGTCGCTCCGTTGTTACATGTGTGGGGGAAGGGGGTGCGCCCACAGCCTCTACTTTCTTTTGTTAGCACCAAAACACAACATTGCGCACTAACGTCCGTTTTAATATCGCAAGTCTATTGTTTAAAAGCGTAAGCATGCGATGCGTACTCACCCGATGGATTCACGGCGGCGGGTGTTGCCATATTCCCCGGGTGCAAATGCAGAAACGCAGAAATGACGCACAATACGCAGGAAAAAAGCCCCGTCCGCGCGCGATCCGCTCCGAGTGGCTGTGACGCGCAAACTCAATTCAGACCCGCGTGTGAAGACGCGAGCGGCGATCGCGCAAAGCTGGACGGCGTTTCGTCTCGTTTCTGTCGGTGCTTGTGGCAGAATTGTTGCAGCCCGACAAACGCGAGATGTCCGAGAGCTGGCGTGAACACCGCGAGACTTCACCGGAATTAATGCATACTCCACGCAGCAGCTTCAAGTGGGTGCATGTTGAAGTGGACTTGGAAAATACATTGCTATTCTGTTAGCTGGATCATAAAGACAAGATCAGAAATGCTAAAGGATTTAATGTTTATAATGGCAATTTGTTGGGGTTTCAATAGAAACTATAATGATCTCTGTTGGTAATGTGATGGGTTCTTTTGGTGGGATGATATCTGCTGGATGGGAACCAATACACAATTGAATTCTGGTGGATGAAGACCATAAACAAAAGACATAAAATACATTTTGTGTTTAATGATAGACAGTTATGGTTTAGTATTTGTAAACCATTAGAATGTCTATTTTCTGTCTTAGAGTATGGTTTTGTGATGTTATTTTTACAAGCCCCTTTTGAACCATTATTATCTACTCCAAAAACTGTTAGCATGTAAAAACTTGCATGAATCAAAACATTTAAAACATAGTTATTATTTTATGTTTTTTTTTCGGATTTCAAACATCTTTTTGAATGCAGTACATAAACACATAAACATTAAAGATTGAGCATCATTTTTCATTTGTATTTTTGGTTTAAAACAAACAACAATTTAATCTCTAATATGATCTATCATTTTACTTACTAGCCAAATTACTGTAATGCATTTATAAGCACATGGTCAAAGTTTTGCACCAGCGTAAGGTCGAATGATCTTAAAATTCTCCTAAACGTGTTTATTTTGACACATCAGTGAAGCACATGACTCATCCTGGATTTCCATGGAGCTTTTGCTCATTAATCTGTGCCTCCAGAACTCCCTCATTTATTCCAGGAATAGATCTTAATTGGGGTCAATGTCCCACAAAGTCTCCTGGCTTTATATTTCTGACAGTACATGCGCCATCGGGTTGCGGCTCTCCAGTCATTTCTCGTAATGTAGAATCACTTAAACAGAGAGGGGAGAGAATGTCTCGAGCTTTATAAATGTTTGTTCTAACACCGACATTCCGTTACACCTCATAAACATTTACTGTCACTTTAAATGTCAGTGTGGCTTTCTGTTCCACTTTAAGCGAACAATTCACGGTTCTTTATACATCGTAAAAATGTTGGTCAAGAAACCTAGACAATGTGCTTTATGTGGCTCATTCAAGAAAAAAATATGCACTTTATACCAACCAGACATTTTCAATGAAGTAGACATTTGGAAAAGCACAACAAAAATTTACATTTCGTCATGTTTACCCAGATAAGTATAACACAAGAAGTCCACTTTACTTTTGGACTGTATGTATGATGGTTTCTTTGATATGTATGAGATGTGGTGTTCCGAATATTAGACACCTGTTTGTTTATCAGAATTTGGCTGAGGTGAGGAGGATGTGTTTTTATTCTCAGTGTGCTGAGGTGGCCTTTTTTTAAAAGACTGATAAAACACAAAGACGGGGAAAAAACAAATCGTTCAAGTAACATTATTGTTCAGTTTTGATGTAGAGTAAAATGGATGGTTGCCATGTCATTGCTATGTAACCAATAGATAAAACATAGCAACCCAAAATTAAGAACCTTGACCTAGTGTGAATCAAGTGGAGCAAGAAGATCCAGCACAATGCTGACCTTCACTTCATTACACATGCCCTCCAGGCAAAGATGAACCAACCCATCCATTAACATCCGGAGGATAAGGCAGGAACGACAGATCAAAACCCAGGAGTGATGTAGATCTTGATGTTGGATAAGTTTTAGTATTCATAGGTCAAACCCTTATCTTCTTCAGAGGTCATCTTCTTTTAAATACAATGAAAATGATCAAACTGAGAGTCAATTCAAGCAGTTGCTTCTGTTTTACCTTAAAGCTGATAAGCTTAAAGAATGAAAAATCGGTCATTAATGTCAACTATGTCATTTTAAGCCTTTTCAGTATACTATTAATATTTTACTGAGTAGTTTTTAAATGTGTTCATGCACATTTATATACAGCCATGCATTATTTATTTAGTTTAATGTGTTACTACGTTTGTATTTTATGACACCACCTGAATTACGTTAACTTAAGCTACTAAACAGATTCATATGAATAGCAATCTCATGTATATCAGCTAGGCTTGGAAATGATAAAATATACAAAACTTTTCTCTAATGCATACATTTCGTCATTCTTTCTTTTTCACAGTAAAGTAGTTTATGATTACTGTATTTTTACTGACGTTCTCTTGCCACCGCAAAAAAAAATTCTGGTTTGAAAGCTTGTGATTTAATAAAATTTGTTTCTCATGTCTCTCCAAAACTTTCTGAAGAAAAAGACTCCTTGTTGGTTCTGGAAGAGGTGTTATTGAGGCCAGCAGGGGGCGATCCTCCTGTGTATTGCGTAATAACCCACTAAAGTGATTGAAACAGTGTCCCAAATTCTGTCTTTTAAATGACTTTGTGGATGAGATTAAACTGAGGTCTTGAGTCTTGACTATAGCGCAGGAGTCTTCAACTACTTTTCTTTGAGGGCCAGATTCCAAAAATATAAATAGGATGCTGGCCAGTTTTTAACTATATCCTCATCTCTTCGTGTTATTTATTGCGTTTTGCTGTTACTTATATGCCATATATTAAAACATGCAAACAAATATTGCCTCCAGTATTTGTACCTTTTCAAGATATTAAATTAAAAGGGTTATTGTCTTTTTAATTGTATTTTATATTCCTTAATGCGTTACTTTACCACAAAATTGCTATTAATTTACTCACCCACATTCCTCCAGTACATCCAAGATGTGGGTGGCATTGTTTTTTCAAAAAGACATATTTGTTTAAATTAATTAAAGTTAAATCAATAGAATTAAAAACGCAAATACATTCAACACAAAAGTCATCCCTGCCCCTTTCAAAAGCACAAAACGCGTTTAAGAACGCGACCTATCTCGTGCGCAAACCGATTACCTGTGGCTGTGCAATGCATTGCATTGCTTATAACGTTGTAAATAACAATTCCTTTCTTGGAATGATCGATCAAATCGCTTTATAAGACGTAAATCACAATGAGTCGCGGGAATAACTTTCGTTTTGAATGTAGTTTTGAATGTTGAATGCCAACTTTGCCCATTACTGTATATAGAAAAACGTTCACACACTCAATACTTCTGGTCTTGGAGGGATTGCATTGAAATGTTTAAATTCAAGCTTTCACAATTATTTAGATCTTTCAGAAGATACACATGTCAGACTATAAAGAAGTTTCTATTTGCTTTTCATTATTCTCATAGCTGTTTTGGAGAAACCGTTTTTCCTCGTTTTTCCTTCATCCACATGTTTTAATAAATTTAAAAAAATGTTTTCAACAGTTTGCTGCACGTGAGCTATCAAAATAAGCTCTGAATGTGGGCTAAGTTTTAGTTTGAAAACAGTCATCATCCTTTAATTCTACTTCAAACCAAGACATTGCTCTGAATTAAGTCGGATCCAATGGATTTTTATCAGTGACGTTGCTGTTACGCGATGACGCAATGAGATTTGAACGCTTTGTGAGTGAAGCTTACATTACCAAGCACACAAATTATAGCCAGTAAACAACTTTGACGGCGTGTTTCCGTCATGTTTTTAAATTTGACAAATGAATGTCATTAAAATGTCATTGTATGATAAAAGAGCCACGTTTCTCCATTTGCGCTCCTGTGAAAAGCATATGCAGAATGGTTTGAATGGATTTGAGGGTGTAAATAAATACAGTCAGAACTGTCATTTTTGCTGAGGTGTTCCACACAGGCTTCATTTGCTTACTGAGATCTTGTTTGTCCTTGTTAAGGCGGTGTGTTTTCGTGGCAGTCGGGAACGATGACAGCCGGCAGACCGCGCTGCACCTGTACCGACAGCGCACGAGCGCACAGCGCAGGTCTCTGACAGAAACATCCAGAACACCGAGGTGAGAGAATCTCTGCCGGCTGTCTTCTTCTATCAGCATCACCACCAGACACTTCATCACACATGCTGTATGCTCGAAAATCTCGAGAAAGAGTTGTGAGTTATGGTCATTTATACAGTATAAAATGATTTGTTGCTGCTTGGTTGTTTTGAGGTTTGCTCTTTCTTAACTCAGGAGGTTTCTCTGTTGAGTCTCAATATAAGTCTCGGATAATGTTGCTTAGGAGAGTGAAAGCAAAAACAAATGAGAGTGAAATTTTTGAAATACAAGAAAAAGTACGGAGATGTATAATGGATATAGATGATGGTGAAGTTATCTGGATGGGTCAATTTGTTGGGAAATGTTTGAGTGAATATGTTTAGATCTTCAATGATATTGACTCTTGATTGCAGACTTGACAAGTCTGAGCTCAGTTTGTGACATATTTATTTCTCAAAAGAAATATCATGAGACCGAGGTGAGAGTTAAGCAAAAGTTTCCATTAGCTCTCCATTATATCTTATTGATGTCTTGGATAAGTAAATTGCTTGTTTCTGTTTATCCTCCCCACCTGACTTGCACATGCTCTCACTATACTGTTCTCTCTCTCTCTCTCTCTCTCTCTCTCTCTCTGTGTGTCTGTCTTCAGAAGCAATGCAGTAACAGTAAGGGCTGGAGCGCTGCAGTAGCAGCACCCACTGCCTCAGAATTCCAGCCGCCGCTCAACATGCATCGGGAAACACACTTTATCTACACTTTCTGCTCCACGGGATGTGAGATCAGGTAGGACTATTTTCTTTCCCCACCCCTTGTCACCACGGCAACATGCCTTTCCACGCTCTGCTGCTCTGCCTTGCAGCCCATCCCTCAAATCAGCCTTGATGAGCCAGAACCAAGAGCCGGGTCATTGTGTCTGTCTCCTTATACACCACCTGAAGTGCAGTTACTGTGGGTCACGATGCTAAGCCGCCTGGACTCATGTCAAGAGCCGATTCTCTTCTGCATGTTTCATTGAAATGGATGCTGGTGTGGTGTCGGGAATTATTGGCTTTATCTTTGATACATTTTTGTTTGTGCAAAAGGGAATGCAGAAAGTTTCAGAAATTTTCAAACAGTTTTGCTTTTTTCGCATTTCAGTTTCACAGTTTTACTCGCTGGACAAGCTGTAAATTGCAGCTACGACTTGTTGTAAGCAAATACAGAAAAAAAAAAGATATCTGTTGTGAGATATTGAATAGTGAAATAGTAAGATATGGAAATATATGTAAATAGACATTAAAACGAAGTGTAAACAGAGATTTAAAAAAAGGTAGAAATTTAAATAACAGAATAAGATAAGTGGTATCAAAAAGTATTAAAGACGGCCTTTATGTAAAAGAAAGAAAGAAAGAAAGAAGACTTGGGGGCTTTTTCTCTTTTGCGACAGTCAACATTATTTGATTGTGAGCTGCATTAATCATCACACATACAGAAACACCAGAGAACCTCAATGTGTTTTACTGCATGCTGAAAATATGCTTAGTAAGCATAAATACATGTATTCTTAAATATTGCACAGCTCCGTATTATGAGTTCACATTTCTTATATGAAAGAAAATAACACTTTCAAACAAATTTATTGTACAGGGTATATTTTCTAAATCCAGACGCATAATCTAAATAACGACTCAAAGCGAATAAACAACTCCTCTATGACCTGCAAAGATGCATCTCCAAAAGTGGCAAATTTATGTCAAACAGCCAAATGGCTCAATATTTTACAGCCTTCAGGTCCTAAAGTTTAGGAGATCTTCAATTATGTACTATACTGTATATATGTGTGTAAGAACTAAATCATTAACAGAAAGTAGCTAAATTATAAATGACCCTTTTGCACAATAATTTTCACTGAATGAGGAATACTCTTTTGACAAAACATTTGATTAAACTTTCCATAAGGTACGTTTTAAGTGATACTTCACCCAACAATGACAATTCTGTCATCAGTAACTCATCTTCGAGTTGTTTCAAATCTGTATAAATGTCTTTGTTCTGATGAACACAGAGAAAGATATTTGGAAGAATGCTTGTTACCAAACAGATCTTGCCCCACGCTTACTCCCATAGAAAAAAATATTTCATGAATTTTTTTGTTCTGTTGAACCCAAAAGAAGACATTTTTAAATAATGTAGGACAGCAAACAGTTTGTGATGATGATGATGTCATTTTTCCTACTAAGGTAGTCAATGGTCATCGAGATCTGTTTGGTTATAAGCATTCTTCCAAATATATTTCGAGGGTGAGTAAATGATGACAGAATTTTCATTTTGGGGTGAAGTATCCCTTTAACTGTATGCCAAAAGGTAATGCAAGGCAATCATTCATCCTTCTGACAACCAATCAATGGCAAAATATAAAGCATAAATAAAAAGCACTGTTGTATTTACAATGTTGCATAATTTGATAACGATCAACAGCATCTTAATAAATAGCCTAAGTGACTGTTGAATATATGAATCAGGCTTATTTATTAAGAAGTGCACCATTTTCACATCTACTTTTTCAGTTTTCACTCAACAAACAAAGATTTCATTCATGTAAAGTTTGAAATGGTAAGAAAATCTATCTCAACTCTGCTGATCTAAAAAATGCATGAGATAAGTCAAACCAAGCATAACAACTTGAATATATAAACAAAAAAAGTTCCTTTAGAGAGCATACGAGTTGGTGTCAGGCACTGCTTTGTGCCTCAAATCATGTCAATGAAAATGTATTAAACCATCACTTTATCATTTTCATAAGCTTGACGTCTTGTGTCATCTTGCGCCTTCACTGTTTGTGCTAACAGAGTCATACGTGAACTCTTTCCTGTTTTCCCTCCTCAAAATAAAACCTGTGCCTCTTTAAATTGTGGAGGTCGAGATCCTCACCATCAGCCTTATTTAGTGCTGAAGGTGTACGTAAATCTACCTTTAAACTGTTGGGTCTTCACCTGGGGTTTATTGGGTTGATGTGTGTTATATATTGTAGGATGTTAATTATGTGAGTTTTTTGTAAGAGCTTATATGAACCATCCTGCCTGACAGAGGTCGAGAGAATAGCAGGAGTGAGCGAGCGATGTATGCGAAAGTAGAAAGAATGAGAGACAAAGATATTATATCCATGGACTTGAATTTGAAGTGTCATTTTTTGGCTTCTTTATGCATGAAATTTTAATATGTTGTGCAAATATTTGAGCGCACCACAGGATAACATTTATTTTGTAGACTTCAGTCTCAGGGAAACTATTGGAACTGAGATGTGTTTGAAAGAAGTATTGATGATCAATTGTACATTTGGCATCTACAATAATTTCACCCTGCGGTGAATGACATTGATGAAGAATAAATATATGATTTTTTCTTTACAGCATTATTGAAATTTTCCACTTTGCAAAGTCAATTGGAAGAGCATTGTGTTAGCAACACATAGGTCATGGGTTTGATTCACAGAATAAAACAATCTATACATTGAACTGTATGTTGTTTCGGATGAAACCATTTACAAACGCATAAATATCAAGAGATTGATGAAACATAATAACGTAATTTTAGCGGCATATAGCGGTAATGCTGTGAATTGCAACCAATTGTTCACTCCAGTCCTCCCTTTTGAAGCACTAAGGAGGCTGAGAGAGAATTAAGATGTGGTCATGTTTTTCATTTTTTCACAAACAAGATAACATATTTATGAAACACGCTCTGTAAATTAGTTTATCCATTTAGGGCTACTGTAGAAACAATATGGTGAATTCCATGCAAGGGGACCCACGGTGTATTAGATAGAAAACGCTCATTCTAAGGTAATTAAAAGATGTTATGTAAGTTCTTTATACACCTCTGAAGACATAGTAACAGTATGTATGTTATGTTGCATTTCTGTCAATAGATCCTCCACAAAATTACACACATGACCTTTAAGTATATTTACCCAAGTTATTTTATATGAGTGCTTTCACTGTGAAAAAAAATGACTTCATTTAAAGCATGAAAAAGTGTACTATCTACTGTCTCCGATAAATGTAAATGAATGAATGTGTTAAAATGGTGAAGGGAAGATCGGTTGGCTGTTTAGAAATGATTAAACTCATCATTATTGGCAAAAGTACCTCTGATGAAGCGAGAGGTGAAAACAGATGTGACACTGACAAATGTTGTGCTGGAATCTTGCCTTTACTTGCAATCTCAGAGAATAAAAGATCCTCGAACCGGCGCACACAAACACTTTTCACAAACCGACATATAAAACGTTACTGTTTGATCTTCTTACAAAAGATGAATGTTGCATTCATAAGGTTGCCACCATATAGCTTAAAGTGTTTACTTAGTCAATTTTTTACTTACCATAACTATTATGGTACAGTCAAAAAAATCTCACTGGACTTCTTAACAGATAGACTAATAGATAGACAAATAGACTAAACTAGACATGACTAAATATAACATTTACACAAACTATGATTTACACTACAATATCATGAAACAAGAACTCCCCCACATGACACAAACAATGAACCAGCACAAGAAAAGAGACACGAGGTCAATATATGGGATCAAAATCAAGAGAGCACAGGTGCGGGGCATGAACTAATCAACAACCAATAATGAGACGAAAGGGCAGGAACAGAGACGAGACCTTGAGAGAGCATGTGGAATACCAACGGGGACAAAAAAGCCTTTCTCCACATTAAACACGAGGTTCTGTCATGATCGTGACAAGAAGGGACAGAATCATGACAATAAATAATACATTAATTAAATAATGAATCACCTCATACTATAATAGTTAGGAATTCCCATGAGACTGAACAGCAACCATTTAAAGATTATCTTAATAAGTTAGTTTGTATTGTGTGAAGCTAACAACTAGTAAAGTACCTCTATGGCCCCATGGGGTTTTCAAGTTTGTTACCGCCACAAAAACTCAAGAATGCACTGGCCAGACTGAACATCATGTTTCTGTGTTAAAAGGCAAACACTTTTTAGAGGGCAAAGACTTGAGTACTCATGACTCAACAAACCTGTCATTATTGAAAACTACGACTAGCCCAGAGAGGACCCATGTGGGTTTGTTTGCATTTCAGCAAGGACCAAACCTGGGGTCACTGTATTATAAACGACAAAAAATGTGATCACCAAAGGAAAATTACCTTTTTTTTAAAGCAAATACGGTGACTGAATGGACACGTATGTACTATATGAAACAAAAACTGCACTGGAATTGGAACTGGAGCATTTTCTGATCGATCTGTAACAAGTAACCGTCTGATATATAACCCGACTGAACCATGCCCTTTGTTTTTTTGCTCTGTTGTGTAGTGAACAGTACTGCAGGTCAGTCTGTCCTCAGGAAAACCTGTAAAATGAGAAGATGGTAGTTCATTCTGCCTTGTCACCATTGGAAATGTGAGGAAATTGATTTGAGTGTCTCTGGCTTGGGAACTCTTGTTAGCATTTAGAGAAACGTGTTGCTAAATCAATGATGACTGACTGGAAGCTGTGTGGTGTTAGAGGGTCATGTTGGACATTCGTCTTACGTCTTAAGATCCGTTCAGAGATGAAATCATTAGGAGTCTGTCGGCTGTTGGTTGCACTCTGCTCGTTTTGTAACGTTTTTTTGATACGTGAACAATGTCCACAATGAATAAGGTTACATTCACTTTAGACTGCAAACAGGATTGTATTCATATTTGAATCTCAAAGAACTAGGTCAATCTTCAGTATAGAGGGTTATTTGCGCTATTAACTATCCATTAACTATGACTTTCCATCCAATAAACTCTTCATTTGTTGCTTATTAATAGTTAGTAAGGTAGTTGTTAGGTTAAGGTATTGGGTAGGATTAAGTAGAGTATGGTCATGCAGACTATGTTCTTTATAAGTACTAATAAACAGCCAATATTCCAAGAATAGGCATGATAATAACAACAAGTTAATATTGCGAATTGCCCCCTGTACTGAAGTGTTACCAAGAACTAAAATGGATTTACCATCCTAATTCATTCATATTAATTTCACAGATTCTTGATGCTTGGCTTGGATTTAGGAAATTCTTCAAAAGTGCAGTTCAGTTCATTCAGATTGTATGAACACAAGCAAGAAACAGTAAGTGGGAATAAATGGAGAAAGAAAGAAGCTGAAAAGAAATGAGGAGAAAGATAGTAAAGGCAGAAGGTGTGAGAGGTGTAATGAGACAATCGCTCCTCAGAGTTGATAAAAGCCCCAACAAAGGAAACTGATGAATGTTCTGCTCACCCGTGTGAAGTGTCTCTAATCCCCATAGACGCCACTGTAAAAGCCAAAGCTTTTAAAGTGTTTGAAGACAGCAGATGTCCTCTCCATCTTTTTTCATCTCTGACAGATGGGCCATGATTAGGCTCGAGAATTGTTCCTTTTTTAAATACCAGTTGAGTAATATTTCGCAATACAAAAAACACAATATATTGAAGTGATACAAAATATCACAATATTACATCGGTTAATTAAACGTTTTATTGTTTGTTTTTGTGTGTTGTTTTTACTGCTAAAAGAAGTTCTCTCTCTTTGTTTAACTTTAACTCAACTAAATTTCTTCATTTTTAATTTGATCAGAAAATTCAGTTTTATTTTCCTGTGAAAGACGCATAAAATTTAAATCAAACCCTGAATGTTGTCAATTCTATATGAAGTTTTGAATATATAAATATTTATTTTATTGTATTTTCAATTTGTTAAAATAACTTGATACTAAAACATAGTGAACCCAGTAATATTTAATTGCTTAATCATGATTTTTGTGTATCAGCACATCTCTGCTGACTGTATTAACTTCTACCAGGTATATGCATTTAAAATAAACTTTTTGACAACTCATCCTGCACTACACAGTTTTTTGTCCAATCAGATGCTGTCTAGAATTTAAACAGAATCATGAATTGTGAACAAACATTTTAACCAGATTCTCTAAAATCCTTGCGACTTTCCCATTATCAGTTATGAAGTACAGTAATTATGAAAGTGACAATCCAACCCAGAACACAGACTCTTTAAAATGTCTGGTGTATTTTCTTGAGAAGTCACTCATAGATTAAATTATTGTTGATGTCGTTCTTGAGTGACATTGTCATTTCTACCTCTCACACACAGATAAAACACACTGACCGTCCTCATCTCCAATCCAAGTTTATTCACCTCAATACTCTCAATACTTGAGACTTTAATTACCGCAGGTTATAATCCCAACACTGCAAGTGTCTCACACTATTACAGTTTAAATGAATACAGCGGGAAAGGTAATTTATCTCTGACAGCAAAGACCCTGTAATGATACAGAATTTGAGGAGAAGCTGAAATGAAGGATGATGTTTCATGTTGGTGAACGTGCTTTAAATCTGAAGGAATGTCTCTTCTTTGATTTCACTTTGAAAGGAACTTAAAAATAAAAAATGTCTTGCGTATTTGTAGTTTTGTGATTTATACATTAACTGATAAATTTCACATTTGGCAGACACTTTTATCCAAAGCGGCTTACATTGTATACTATACATGGGTTTCTGAGGATATGTGCAATCCCTGGGACAGAACCCATGACCTTGGCATTGCTAACGCCATGCACGAACCACCATGTATGTACATGTAATTTAGTTAATCAAATTACAGTTACATCCGTAAAGTATTTTAGATTACCAAAGGGATTACTTGGAATTGTAATGTTATTTATTTCCTTTAAACATTAATATGAACTGCAATAAATGTAAACAGCAATTGGTGGTTCTCTGAATCTCACAATCTGCAAATGCTTCCTAAACTACAGTTATGATCATAAATTTCATACCCCTTGCCGAACAAAACAAGAGGGATCTGGGTTCATAGAAATTGGATGTTAAAAGTATTTAGTACTGTCCTGAATAAGTGTTGTAGTTGTCTATGAGTTTCTTGTTTAAGTAATTAAGTAAGTTTATAACTCATAATTCTGTTTCCTTTTCTTAGAATTGTGCAATATAATGTCCAATGAGGGAAAACTTTAAAACAAATGTTGTTAAAATAATAAGCAAAGGAAAGGCAAGTTCTCTGTTCGGTGATCCCTTTGTTTTATGTACCTTATTAATATTCCAAAGTATTCTAAAGTATTAAGATTAAGTTACACAATTTGTGTAGTCTAACACAATACGTTACAGATTACTTTTTAGATCATGTAGTTTGTAATCTGTTGTGAAATACATTATTAAAGTAACCTTCCCAGCCCTGCATATACAAGAAATGACAGCGTCATTTTTCATTCGTGTTTGATTCCAGACAGTGAAAACTAAACCTATTTATCAACTTTTTTATCTGTTTAAATGAGATGGCTACAGCGGAAAAGAGGAGCAGATTAATGAGGGAAAGCCGGCTTGTTATCGACAATAATCTCTCGGAACACACTTTTTTACTTTCAAACAGTCTGTGAAGGCTGCTTTTATTCACCAAATTCTGGCTATTAAAGGATTTTGTCAAGGCATCTATGAGAGACCGAGGACAATCTTTGAAAGCCCCAGACCGTGTCCACAGGTCTCGCATTCGGATTAACTCGGAGATGAAAGGTTTTCCTCGCTCATGTTTTTTGGTTGACGGGGACAGCAGCAATTTCACATTAAATTGCTAATGTCGTTGCCAAGGTTTCTGTTGGTCTGCGTCCTCAAGTGAATAGTAATTACAGTTTCTAAATAAGAATCAACAGCATGGCCAGATAAAGATTGAGCCGTGCTGAACAGTTCAGCGTCTTGATGAATGTGGGGAATCCTCAAACCTGCTGACCTGGGTGAAATGACGTACGGGTCGGGGTGAAGTCAGACTGGAAGTCTGTTGCCTTATTAAAACAGATTTCATTTATCTAGCCCTGAGGCTCTGGGTTTGCGGTGGAGGGAGGGATTGTTACATTGGCATGCAATGGGTCTGACATTTCAGGAACCCTCAACAGGGTTTAAAAGTGCATTTAAGTAAAAATTCTGTCATCGTCTACTCAACCTCAAGTTGTTCCAAATCTGTATAAATGTCTTTCTTTTGTTGAACACAAAAGATATTTTGAAGAATGTGGATTATCAAACAGTTTTGGGGCACCATTGACCACCATGGTAGCTTTCCGCCTACTATGGAAACATTCTTCCAAATGACTTTTTGATAGAAATGATTTCAAATGATAGAAATTTATATGGATTTGTAACAATTTGAGGGTGAGCAAGTGATGACCGATTTAGTTTTTTTGGCTGAACAGTCCCTGAAATACTAATTATTAATTCAATTTATGTGCCGTTCTTAAAAGTGGGTTAATATGGGAGAAATGTTGTGTATTTGCATTGGAGTACATAACAGAACAAGGTTAGACTTGGCATTGATATTATTTAGCTGAAATACACAATATACATAAAAGAACGCCCGCATCCTTTATCAAAGGCTTTTCTATAAACTTCTTCATAAAATATGCAGAAATGAAAGGCGTCTTGTTGTTGCCCTTGGCAAAAGGAGGAATATAAAAAATATCCAAAAACGAAAACATGTACTGAGACTGAATATGACAAAAATTCTGTTAATGCGCTGAAAGAAAGACAGAACAGAAATCAGCTTCAGAAGCATTACAAACGTAAACAAGTTAAAAAGGTATTTAAAAAAGAACATTATCTCTTAATAATAAACAGAATTCAAATTTAAAAGTTGTTGATGAAACCAGGCAGCCAAGATTTTTCTTCTATGACATCATATGGCACCTTTTATGTATGCGCGTGCATTCCATTTACTGAAGTGTATAATCAACATCAAAACAACACAACCATTCATTATACTAACACATGAGCATTTCCCGAGTGACTACTTGGCCAGTTTCTCTTCATCTCATGTGCCTCTAGATAGAGTTTCACAAACGACTGCAGCAGCGCCTCAAAGTCTGTGTTTTAAATGTTTTAAATTCCTCCTCGTGGACTCCAATGGAAAATCTATCTTAAGAAAATGTATATTTAATAATAACTATTAATATTTAATAATTCAAATCAAAGCTTTCAGAGTTGTATCTTCTTGGATAGTTACTTCTTCATGCTCTGATGGGCATAAATAATAAACTTAAGCCTAACCGCGAATGTTGTCTATGAGGTGAAGGCAAAGACTAGATTGCTTCTATTGTTTTCATGATCAATTTTTACACAAATGACGTCAAAAGAGAATCAATACCAATAAAACAGGCATTAGCCACATTTTCCTCTCTCTCTCTCTGTACCGACAGATAAGCAATCAGGATGTTAACAGCGGCCCGGATCGATGCGGACAGACCGAAGCGATGGAGGAGCCAACGGAAGACCCTGCTTTTGTGGACGTGGACCAGGGTCTGACTCTGGCATGCCTCGCATTCCTCTGTCTGCTGCTGGTGGCGATGATCATACGCTGTGCCAAAGTCATCATGGATCCCTACAGCGCCATACCCACGTCCACCTGGGAGGAGCAACACCTGGACGATGATCAGATCTGAGTCGGCATGAAGTCACTTATACCTGGAGGAAACATTCAGACATGAACTCTGCTAAACTTTCATATGCATTTAAAAATCAAGCATTAAAATCTGAAACCCAACATCATGTTTCAGCCGGTACGCTGATGACCATGGAATCTAGATGTTGGTCATCGTCGTATGCTTCCATTTACACACATGAAAAATTAGAACGCTTACCTGGATTCGAATCATTTTGGCATACTCGTACCGTCCTGCACAAGAGTTCAGTAACACACAACTGCAACTGAAGCACACAAAGTTTTGAAGTCCTTTCAGTAGAGAAGACCTCAGCCTGGACCAAACTAAGCATAACACAGAGTGTGCTAATGTATTTTTAAATTCAAAAATATTTATTTTAGATGCACTATGTTAGGCCTTAAACATGTGAACGTAAACGCTACTGGCTAGTCTGGCTACTTTTGTGCATTGTTTTCATAATCGTGTTAGAGTTCTATTCCTAAGAAAAGTATGCTTGGCATTCTTAGCATTGCCACAGGGGGCGCTAAAGGTTGACATTTACATAAGCTGTCCTTTTTTTCAGAGAAGCTGGTATGGGAAAGCAGTTTTTGGAGAGTCTCTTACTAAGCAAGTTAGACAAAGCTAGTTAAACTTAAGCTACACAAAAACACATTCAGTTTAGTGAAACAGACATTTAAAGGTAACTTTGGTGTTACGTGAGAACATGTTATTTACTGTACGATGAGCATTCACCAAATATTTGCATTTGAATTCTTGCGTTTCATCTTTGGTCATTGTTTACTCATGCCAATGTTGTTCAAACGCCCCATGACAGCTTTTTGGAACCAAACCACAAATTTGACTTTCATAAAATTATGAATTATATTTTGTCCATCCATATACCTTCAAGACACTTGAAATAAACAGGACGGGTCAGGTGGACATATTTTACAGCCCTTTTGCATCCTTTTGAGAAGAGATAACACTTTAACAAAAAAACAACACTTTACAAATCTGTGATTTGATTCTTAAGAACAGGTGTTTGAATGACATGGTAATGAGAATATGTTCATTTTTGGATAAACTAACCCTTTAACTGCGGTTAGGTTTTACAAGAAAATAAAACCTGGACTCTGTGGAGGGTACGACGAAAAGAAAACAAAAAAACTGTAATTTAGAAGAAATAGACGATTAACATGAACGAGACATTTCTTTAGTAACCTGACAACGTTTTTAGTTTCTTACAGTATATTACGTTTCTTCAAATTACTTTTCATTTTTAATATGATTTTACTAAATCATCTGGGTTTTTACTTTCTATAATTTCTACATAATTTTATTGTATAATCTTGAATGAAATTGACATATCACGAGAGCTCTAGTCTGCGCTGCATGATATCAAGTGCCTCAGCTGAAATAATAAATAAACTTATGAATGAAGTTATAAATGTCATGATGAAATTCCTCTTAGTAGAAATAAAACAGAAACAGATTGTTTTAACGCATGAAGAATATGGATACAATTAATGTATAATCTGGATGTGGGTACATTTGATAGGAAACGTTGTAAACGCATGTTAAGATTGATTGATTGTAAACTTGACAGATTTCTGACTCTTTTTCTCTGGAGAATTACACTGATGAGACTTCTGAGAAAGTTTACATTTGCTTCCCGTCTTGAAGAAATAGTTATGACTTTAAAGAGATCTCATCTGTGATTTCTTATCTATTTTGGGATTGGGCATCTGTCTGTTTAGCCAGATTTGCTTGTATTTTTATCATCTCAATAAGAGTTATGACAGTAACACATTTAAGATGCCTCACATTTAAAGACTAAACAGCATTTGTGGTCATTGTTGAAAAGCATTTCTATTCGTAGATTCTTGCTGTGAAACGTCTGACAGCTCTCCCTGTGTTCCTCACATTTTAAAAATGACCTGATGAATGAAGTGAGAGTGTTTTTTGGTCTCTGCCAGCTCTAGCTCTTTTCTCTCTTCGTGTTTATTTTTTTCCGGCAGTGCCGAGCCATCAGTCAGACTGTAACGCCTCGGGTTTTCATTTTCTGCTCAATTCATTCAATGAAACAGCACATCAATTTCTTGGCAGTGCTGCCGGTATTTCACTTTACCCTTATAAACAATTGCATTGGAAATTGTTTAGGGGCGATGTTTGAAAATAAATAAATATACAGGCCACGGGGGGTTTAAACTCAAAAGTCCAATTACACAAATGCAAAATTTCTCCATGCAGCAGTGATGTAAATGGGTCTTTGCATTTTGTTGGAATAAAAACAGGTTTTAAATATGATACATTATACATTTATTAATCACTATATTTTCATAATTAAACAAAAGTGTAATAAAAATAAATAAAACATATAAATTATATTACCATATTAATCTGCGGAAAACCTATACAATATTATTATTGTTATGACTACTTACCCCACAAACAAATGTTATTCCTGCCTCAATTGTTGTAAATAACAGTAAATATTGCTGTTAAATAATCTAAATATTTCTTATTTTTTCTTTCCTTCTCTAATAAAAATAGGACAGCTTTTTACATTTTAAATAACATACTTTTTAAAAGGTGATTTTGTTTATTCCCATTATGCAAAGAAAATATATTTTCCTATATTTTAACTTTTAATATATTTAATGATTTAATATATATTTCAGAACTCATTTTTATATTAAAATGAAATTATACAAAAATATAAGCACTTTGTTCAAATAAATTCATATGTAATACTTAATTTACTGTATATTCACAATTATTTTTCATTCATAAGGATGGACTTAACCGGATTTCTCCTTAGAAGCATAACAGCTCAGATGGATGGTATGTGTGCAATAACCACCGCACCAGTGCCCACAGACAACCAAACTTCAGAGTAAGATGTTGAATATTTCTGAGAAAAGAAACACATTGTGTTGTCCGATGCAAGAAGGATGTTTGCTGAAATCGTTTTGACTTAAATACAAAACTTGTCCCCACCAGTACTGAAGCTTTGCTAGCTTGGGGAATGGAGAAAACACATCTTCAATCCATCAGTGTTTAGAATTTGATTCAGATGTGCATCATGAAATCCATGTGTGCCAGCCGGTTAAGTGTTTCTGCACCTCTATGAAAGCTCCAATGTTCCTCTCAACCTTCATCCAAACTCAATAGCAGCACAAACTGATAAAGTTCTGCTCTGACCACACACAAATCAATACATTGACTTTACAGGCACAGTAACTTTAGGATCATAATTCAGAAGGGACGGCTGATCTAAGTGAGTGTTGTAATAATAATGCAGTATTGTTGAGGTGGACTTTTAATACCGGTACAGTCCATTCACTACTGGACTGTTGAAGAATTCCTGCTGCCTCAATGATCAATTATTAATGAATCTATATACATAAAATAACGTAGAATTTACTTAATTAAATCCTCATAACAATTTGCACAGATATTTTTTAAGTAAAGTGTGCTGCTATATATTTCAAGTAAAACTTACTAACCAGAATTAAGTAAATACTACTAATTAAATACATTTAGTATTTAGTATAGTATATACATTTACTATGTACATTTACTTATTAAGTAAAAAATGACCTAAAGAAACAAAATATTACGTTGAACAAAATCATGTGTCTATTTCAAACTTCACGGTTCACTTACTTTCATATTAAAATGTAATAAAAAAAATCCATGTCTTACTTGACATAGATTGTCAAGTAAGAAGAGACTGAAGGTCTCTGTACTGGCATCAGCACAGTTACTGCTCAATAAGTTAAAAAACACACTTCAAGACTTCCATTAGCCGAGGCGCAAGCACCGCTCTTCTGAACAACTGTAATACACCCAAATATCATCGTTTATTCACGCTGATGTTGAAAGGCCTTTTTCGTACTTGTGTCATCCTGACCCTCAGGACGCCACATCCCCTATTCATTTCCAGTGAGCGTCTATTTTCTCATTAGAAATACTGATTATAGATTCCTAAAATCCATACATACTATTTTTTAAGTGGGATAATATAAGAGATTGTCAACTCTTTCAAGCCAATTTTATATAGATTGTGGTATCACAGTATTATTCTACCACCATGTCAAAAAAAATTCTTTTCTATTTAATATTTGAAACCTGTATGACTTTCTTTGTTCTTCAGAACACAAAAGCAGATATTTTGAATAATGTTGATAATCAAATAGCATTAAACCCCATTAACTTCTATTGTATGAACACTCAACCGCTGAGACATTTCTCCAAATATCTTCTTTTTGGCTGTAAATCTTGTTTATAAATCTGAGAAATGCATTAATTGGAGCTAAAAGCACTTCACTTGTATTGATGGTAGAAGAGACAAACTTGATTTAGAAATATATTATCTTGTTCTCTATCATTTGGTGAGCTTAAGGGGCCAAGCTTTGAGGAGAGATTTCCATCTGTGACGCCGCCAAGACTAATCAATAAAAGTCTGATCGCAGAGGGTGAGAAAGAAAGAGAGATCTGTATATCTGTCTCTAAACCTCCCACAGGCATGAAACTAAAGACCACATGACCTACACTGTCTAAATGACTCATGGACGGACCCTGGTGACCACTAAGGGTTCGGCACCATCTGTTAACAGGTCACAGGAACACACCAGAAATGATTCATCACAATGGAAGTCTATGAAGGGGTCGTCAAAACCACGTGAAACAATTCAATTTTATGTTAAAGCTGCAATTTGTAACAATTGCCTCTCTATCGCCATCTCTGTTAGAAACATGAAATTGCATGTTGCTTTATGTTTTCATCTTTATGTGGGATAACGTCAAATCCTGTCTGGTGATATCGGTCGTCTCAGTGTAAGAGCTGCAGTCATTGACTTATGGATAAGGGCCCTTATTCTTAAAGCTTCTAAGACTCCTCTAAGAAAGCTGCTAATTTAGCTTAAAAACTTTTAAGTAGGAGTCTAAGCTTAAAAAGCGATTCAGATCTGAAAGCAGCTAGGAAAAGACAAAAACTTTTATCTTAGTGAGGAGGCAGGGCTGAGCCCGTTGCCATGTATGAAAAAGTAGTTTAAAGGCTGTGATTGGTTGGTTGGCCAAGAAGAAGAAAAGGGCGCTGTTCAGTATGGGGTCGTTAGTTTGAAATTGAATTACTATTTTATTCAGTTTTACCATACTCATGCTATAAACGTCAACGTATTTGATAGAAGATGAACAATGAAACAATACGTTTCTTTAAGTACTGTAATTGTGTGATCTCTTTAGAAGGTTGTGATAGAACCAAATCATCACTGCTGCGTAGCTGCATTTGGCAAATATGTTAATATGATTACATCTATTTCTGGCGCTATGGCATTTCTGCGCTGTCTTGAGATGTTAGCGTGTCTCTACTAGGATCGGTCATAAACATGAACCCTGCAAGATCTAATGTGTTGTCTTGTTAACTCACTGCCATTCAATTCGATTTAATATAGCGCTTTAACATTTTGCATTGCATCAAAGCAGCTGTAAAAGAAAACCAAAACCAAGAACAACTTAAGTTAAACTCATACAAAAAACACTAAAAATAAAAATTAGATAAACAGTGAAAGTAATATGGAAATTGTCATGCATTGCAACACATTTCTTCTCACTTTTTTTGTTTCGTCCATTTTCGCTGCTAAAGAAACTCTTAAGTCTTCTAAAAGTCCTCCTCGCAACCTATAAACTTTTATGACCTTAAGAGCTCTTTTAAGGGTTAAGATGCTTTATGAATAACTTTTTCTTTACTACGATCTTTTCTGTAATTTTAAGGGGAAACGGACACATTTCCAAGAATTTTCTTCGAAATTTGTCACTAGGAGCAACTCTGTGGGCTAAGATTTTTCATGAATACGGGCCCAGGTCTGAAGTGTCCGGATGTCTTTAGTCCGAATCACGTAGCCTATTAACAGCTGTATTTACTTCATTCAGACCTTATGAATGGCTCAAAATGACTGGACGACATTCAATTCTGAATAAAAGTTGAAGCTCTTTGTCCGTTGACCTGTCAGTCTAGATTTCTCTTTATGATCTAGGGTACGATCACATATTTCCGTCTTTGACATTCAATGTTTGGGTTAATGTCGTATGATGTGATGTGAAGTCAACAAAATCAACCATTTTGTTCACGTTGTTTGTGTCAGAACAAACATAAAACAGTCTAAATGAAATCAGTAACTTTATTGTGAAAATCTTCAGAAACAAGATTGTCTCAGCAAATTCAAGACATGTTAATTCGGCATTAATCAGGAAGTAAATCTGCAGGATATGTCAGGCCACTGGGCTGATGGGTTCTGACATAAAGTTTGGCTTTGAAAGACTTCAAAATCTTGTGGTGAATACTTAAGTTTAAAACTGTTGTATGTGTTCATGGCTGTAGATAACTTTTGTCATGTCTCTCTCTCTCTCCTGTAATCCAGAGTTATGTCACTGTTGTAGGGCAGGAATGATCTTCCCTTCACAGCGACCGAAGCCCACTCGATAGCCCCTGCCCTCACAATAACCTGCAGAGAGACAATATATGTGCAAAACATACGTAAAGGTCAAGTATATACTGTAAGTACTGTATACTTTATGTAGTGAGTATATTAATATCAATATATACATGCAAGTGTAGTATTTCATTACACTCAGCAATAAATTCCCACTCTTTAAGCTTTTATCGCATGCGCTGTTGTACGTGGCATGTCCACATGGTCTCAAAAAATGGGCTGCACGTGGACAGGGTGTGCGGACAACCTCGGATCTTTCTGATGACGAAAACTGCGACATGCTGACGGTGCGCAGACGGACGGACCATTCTTCGGCCTCTAGACTTTTCTGTCTTAATATATATCAAGTATATGTAAAAGGATAGTTCACCCAAAAATGAAATTTCTTTAGCAGAACAAAGAAGTGTATACAGGTTTGGAACAATCTGTAGGTCGGAAAATTATCACCGAAATTTAATTTTAGGGTGAAATGTCCCTTTAAGTGCCGTTTTAAGTATATTTATAGTTATAGTACATAAAGAGTTTAAAACAAGTACACTAATAGCACACTTGGATAGTGGTCTTTTTTTGTAAGGGAATGTTTGCTCTGTTTATCTGATAAATAATGTTTGTGCTTATGAAGGCATACTAAATAAAGACACACAGACACACACCTGTGAGTGTGACCTCATCTCCATCCTTCAAGAAGGTCCTTTTCCCTCCATTGCCGAGGTCAATAGTCTTGGATCCTCTCCACGAGAGTTCTAGCATAGAGCCGAAACTGTCTGGATCCTGCACACACACACACACACACACACACACACACACACACAAGCAGACCACAGTCAATGAGAGTAAAGAATGTGCTCCCTATAGTCGCTTGCATCAAATTCAAGACTCTCCTCTTGGCCTACAAGACCACCACTGGTTTGGCACCCCCTTATCTTCATAGACTTATGTAGACGTATGTACCCGCTCTGCAACCGAACAACGTCTTGTGGTGCCATCCCAAAAAGGTAAAAAACGACCTTCTCAGGATCGGTTCCACCTATGTGGAATGATCTGCCTACCTCAATAAGATCAGCAGATTATGTGCCCATTTTTAAGAATCGGCTGGAAAAACATATCTTCTGTCAACACCTGACTGATCATTTCTGATTTCTATATCTTTTCTACAATATCTATAAAAAAAAAACTTAGCTTTGTACACTGTAGTATGCTTTGTGGGACATGTTTTATTGCACTTATGCTTTTTGTTATGCTAATGTTGACCCAATTGCTTCCATTATTTACCCAACTTGTAAGTCGCTTTGGATAAAAGCTAAATGTAAATGTAAAGACACCATCAGTCATCTATCATTCACTGACGAGAGTTAACAGCGGCAAACCCAGGTCATGACCAAATTACATCATGTGTCTTGAGTCGTGCCAGAAAGGTTTTATTTTAACCGCTTAGATTCATAATACCGGGCTTGAACTCTGTGGCACTCCTATAAGTGAAACTTCTTTGCGTGAGCTTGTGTTTGTGTCTGCAGCATTCGCAATCAAGTCAATGAAAAAAGGTATAATGCCTTTCAACTCATTCTATGCATATGCAGTCAAATATTTCATGTACCAATGACATGTTAGTGCACACACATACCGGTCCGCTGATGGTTCCTGATGCCAGCAGATCACCTGGTCTGACATTGCATCCGTTGACCGTGTGATGGGCCAGCTGTTGCTTCATTGTCCAATACATGTACTAGAAACACATACAACACACGTCATAAGCCGTTGTTGTCTACAAAACAAAAAATCCAAATGTAATCTATTTTATTATGTCTTGTTTAATCTCTTTATTCATGACTAAAGCCCACTTAGAAATCCCAACATACAGATGTGCATCCAGAAACACAGTAAGGGGGATTCAATAAAAGTAATCTGCTTTTACTGATAGTGTAATTTATTTTCTATTGTTCAAGCGTCCCGTTTGTACGGGTGACCTAAATGTGTTTAACACCACTGAGATAGCAACAAATCAATGCAAAACCATCTCTTACCTTGAAATTTGACTTACAAATGGTGGCTGCATCTCGCATTCCTTCACCTGGAACAATGTCATATAAAATACATTAGAAAGAAAGCAAAACTGAGCGCTTGAACAAAACATCTAAACATTAACAGTAGTGATGTCCAACTTTGGATTAAAGAAGAATTAGTGTGATTGTGTAGTTAAAGTGTTAACTGAGGATCTTCTGAAGAACTTCGCAATTTTTGTATATAAAAATAAATCAATATTCCCTAATATATTAAAGAGAAAATATTCTTGGTTTAAAGTCCAATTTTGGTTTTGGTAGTGTCTCGTCTCAGCCTCAGTATTCATCAAGATCAACAAAACACTTAATTCTTAAAAGTATGTGAGGTTCACGGAATAAACGTATAACTGATTTTTGTTGCTCTTAGTCTTATTTTGTTATAATAGGCAGTTTTTCTTACCTTACTTCTTGACTGACTCTCAAATGATTAGTTTGGGGTATCATCCATCTAATCCCCTCCCTTCCGCCAGCCTATTTTATTCTAGTGTGCAGTGATTGGTCTACTGCGAATGAGGCTAACAAGCGTAATGTTTGGGGAAGAAGAGTTAAGTTTTCGCGGGCTGTCCTTGTACAGCGTAGGCGGGGACTATATGTAGTGACGTAAATCCGCGGCGGTTTGTGAATCGGACTAGGGCACGACTCATTTGCGTCATTCACAGTCGACTCTTCTATTCATTCACCTTCAGCTTTACAACTTGGAAAACTGCTTACTTTCAAACATGGCAGCATTAGACACTGCTTGAAATGTAATTTACATGATCTGGTAATATGCTCTCTTTAAAGTTTGAACTTTTTTTTAAATAATTTTTTCCAATAATATCTTTAAGCTTTAGTGTAGTCTATTTTATACCATACCCCCTCTCTCATTGACGAAAACGAAGACGTATATTATTCGTCAATGACATGTTTTACTCACAAAAACGAGATGATAACTAAATAAAAATGAATGCATGATAACGAAAACGGTAATAAAAATATGCTGACATATGCTGAGTTTGCTCAAATGTGCTGCTTCTCTCATATAAGTGGTAGAAAGGCGTCCCTGGGGGGTAAGCAAGCACAGACATATATTCTGTGTCTCCACGTGGTTTACAAAGCGTCTTATTTTACTTAACGATTACCGGTAAAACACCGCAAACTTGAAGCCCGACTGCAGGCGAGACACCCCGAAAAACATTACAAAGGCAGCTCAAACGTTTTTATATGCCTGTTAACTTATCCGCTAACACGAGCTGCTGCATAACGTGAAATGCAACAAAGTCATCCAAAACAAAACCAGCGCTGTCCTTAACTCATTATAGAAGTGATGAAGTGAGTTAAACTGTACATTCAAGCCAAATGTGTAACATTTTTGCATGACTAAAGAAATATAATTCAATTTATGTCTTTTTAAAAGCTATTTATTCATTAACTACTGTCTAAAGCAAAGACAGTGAAGGCAGCTATTTTCTTTAAAGAGGTATGCCATGAGCCAATAGCGTTTGAGTGTGAGAGTGTTCAGAGCGTTTCATTGGTTGAATGAACTGAATGAATGAATACGCCCTGCTTAACGAGTCATTTGAGTCAAATGGGACTGAATGAACTGGAACATGTCGTTCATGGTCTAATGTTCTGTGTTCCAACAATGCGTATCTATTCACTGATTTGTTTCTGAAAAATTATGGTGTTTACTAAAATGTGACAAAATCTAAATTGCATTCGTGAAAAGACTATGACTAAAACTAAATCAAAATTTGCTGTCAAAATTTACACTGCGTCACACCGTGACCTCTCGGTACAGAAATAAATAAAAAAATGGAGGAATCGCTCCCCCCATTTTCATACAATCATTCAAGTCTGACAGCTGCATTATAGTGTATGCAAAAACAAACCCACACCTTTCACCTCCACAAACAGGTTGATATTGAAAGTGTAGGGGTCATCATGGCGTAAGTACGGCAGAGGCTCAGGGTCCTAAAAACATGAAGGTAACATCAGGTCAACGGCACCAAACAGGCATGTCTAATAGGAATCTATTTGAACTCTTTTTAAACATGAGTTAACTCAAAACACCTGCCAAACAAGTGCCTTCCTGACAAAAGTGGGGTCTGTTAAATCGGTGTCTACTTAGGCAGCATGGCAAGCTAAACTCATCGTATTAGATAAAATTAGGATTATAATTCTACATTCTAAAAAATCCCCCAAAAATATTTGGGCTGAGCTAGTTTTGATTTGCCACTGGGCTGTTTTTTTAAAGAGTACATAACTAGAGATTTTTAAGGTCTTTCTTTGGTTTATGGAGTGTCCAACAACAAGTTTATGTACATAGAAGGTGTAAAAACTTATTATTTTGTAAAAATAGGCAGTTATTCTTACCTTATTTCTTGACAGACTATTTAATGATGCGTTCTACGATTCGTCTGTCTAATCCCCTCCTATCCGCTAGCCTAGTCTAATGTGATTGGTCAGATGGTCTAGTCTGATGTGATTGGTCTGCCAGGAATGAGGCTCACGAGCTACAGTGTTTGGGGGACAAAAGTGAAGTTTACGCGGGCAGTCCTAATAAAAAGGTAGGCGGGGACTATATGTAGTGACATAAATCCGTGGCTGTTTGTGAATCGGACTATGGCAAAGTCGACTCCCTTTTTCCAAGGCAATAACTTATTCACTGACCCTCGGATTTAAAACTGGGCAGACTCCTAACTTTTAAACACGGCAACATTACCCAATGCATGAAATGTAATTTTCATGATCTCATGTTATGTACTCTTTAAACACAGATCTGGCAACCCAGAGTGAAAAGCAGTTGTCCATAAAAGACAGAGGCCATAAAATCTAATTATGATTTCAAAATATTCCGATTTTGTGATCTGATCTACCTGGACTGGATTGGCCTGGACAAACGGCATCAGTGCTTCCAATGGAACGACCCAGGGCGAGATGGTGGTTCCAAAATTCTTGCCCAGAAATGGACCCAATGGAACATATTCCCAAGCCTGAATATCCCGAGCTGTAACATAAGAGAATAAGAAATACATATGGATCATTTGCTCATCACTACCTTTGCTGTGGACCTCTTATTATTATTTTGTATCCACCAGAACATCCAATGCAGCTGCATAGCAACACCTTGGCAACCACCCAACCTCATCTCTAGCGACACAATGATTTTTCAACAGGAAAGCATAGCTCACATTTTCTTGATTTCTTTCAATAACTAGATTTGTTTAAAAGTAAACGTGCTGCAGCATTAATTGTCACATTTGTACGTAATAAAGTCCAGAACAATACAATGTGTATTTTAATCCAAAGTTTCTATAATGATTTCATCTGAATTAATTTAGTCACGTTGAGTCTACATCATTGAAATTGAAACATCATATACATTCACAGTATTTATATTGTTTGTTTGTCTTCATCTTTATTCATTAAGTTAAATTCCATTAAATCGATCTAGTAACCACATCCAGACCGATGCATCGGATGTGTCTGTATACACAGAAGTGAATATTCACCATCAGGTTGTCATTTCTCAGTATTCTGGAGCTCTGCTCACCATACAGATGTCTATCCAAGATCTAAGAATTCTGACAGAAACTCTCTTAAAGAAGAGGAAGATGTGTGAGTGTCCTGAATGTAGTCTTGCTTCTTAAAAATATGGAAGTTTTGAAGAAAAAAATGAGCATAAAAAAATTCTGGCTATGGCCCTGTAAGTCACTATTAAAACATAAAAAATGTATAAAATACTTGAAGTGCTTTGCACAAACATACTTTGTTGTATTTTTACTAAAGTGTTTGGAATAGTGTAAGTGTATTACAGCAAACAAAAACACAGTATCTTCTCTGAAATGAAAGCCAGAGTTAAACAGATATTGGAAGCCTGGCATATGCACTTCACCCAGTGTCACCCTCTGTCGTCTCCGCCCGCAGGTGTTTCTCAAGTCTCCTCGATGGCTCATAAAAAAGCAATTTTGGCCGATGCGTTCAAAATGGCATGGCTGTAAGTTGGGCAAGAGTCGGTAGAATAATAAAAAAGAATTGATGACGGTTGTTCAGAACCGGCAAACACCGGTAAATCATGGCCACGTCAGGCCCGGAGCGCTGCGTGCTTCTCTAAACGCCCCAAACTTGTTTCAGACTATTGGTATAGGCGTGATTTACCAAACAGCAAATTGTAAACTGAGATTTACATGAATATTTTATTATGTCTGTTGTGTAAAAACAAGAACGAGAGAATATTTGAGTTCTCAGTTTCATTTAGGCTTTGACTTTGTTTTGTATATTTCAGACCTCTCAAAATTATTTTGGTGAGAGCAAAACATGTAAAGCAGAAGATCTCAACAAAAGCAAAAATTTGCACTTAGTCTTTTTTAATCCTTTAACAATTGAGGTTGATAGAGTTTCAAAAGCAAATTTCTTCTTGTTGGGAAGATGCTGAAGTTAAAGCAGACTGTTCTTTTAAGATGTGAAGTTCAATGAGATATATCTGAAATATTATCTCTTTCTTTTTTGTAATTTTGAAGGATAAATAAATTGAATAAGTTATCCATTAAATGAAAACTGCTATGATTTATTTAGACAGATGGTGGATATAACAACAAATATTAACATTAAAACTCATTGTCTCATTAATAATACTTCTCATAAATACCAGATTTTTTAATCTAGACATTCTGGAGATATTGTTTTGATGAAGTGATCATGTTATTGTTTCTCACCGCTCCAGTCGTTCATTAACACCATGCCGAAGATGTGCTCATGGGTCTTCTCCAACGGGATGGGCTCTCCAAGCTTGGTGCCTTTTCCCACAAAAAATGCCTGAGAGATGAACACAGAGAACTCTCATTCTTCATCCTTATACTCATATGCAGCATGTCCACAGAAACCATGCCTCAATGTCGAACAATTTAAAATTTAAAAAATGTATTGTACTTGTATATAGAATATGTGTATATACATTATATTATATATATATATATATTTACTTGTTTATTTAGAAAAAAACATGTATCTTGATTATTTGTATAATTTATGTATATAAAACACTTGGGAGATATCTATATTGAAATTACTGTTCAATACACTTTAAAGATGATAAATTGATATCAAGAATGTATTGAATATAAGACAAATGTTGAAAAACAATGGAGATGAAAGAGATGTATATTACTTCAGAATATATATCTTGAGAAGACTGAAGCAGCATCCTCTGATGTTAACAGACAGATGCTGGGCTATTAACTTAATGAACTTCATCAAATAAAACTCACCATTTCCAGCTCGATATCCAGCTGTTTGCTTGGCCCGAAAACAGGCGGCTGGGCTGAAGGAGAGATAAGATTTATCAAACAAACCAAAACGGATCAAGATTTCTCGACAGAACTGAACGTGCATGATATTAATATATAAAATATAATCACTACATGGTTTCATTTATCAGCCTTTGTTATTGCTTTTCTAATTTTAGGATCACGAGGAAGGCTATGCCAAGACACTGCATGCCTTGAAATCTTCAAAGGCGCCTGTGTTATTTTCTTGCTCGAAGAATTCTGTTAGTGTCTCTCTACAATACTTGCAAATCGGTGGGCGGGACTTAAGCAAAAATGATGTAGAAGAAGGCCTTGATCTTCGAGGAGGTCTTTCGTTGCACTATGACATCATTCTGGTACAAAAGCGTTTTTGCAGCTTTGTTTTTTTAAAAGCTGTTTTTAGAGATTTCGTAGTACTATGACCTGTTACTATGACCTCTTAGAAGATCAAAGACATATTGATATCTCAATCATCTGACCAATGTAATTGTTTCTAAATAAGATAATGAAAACTGAAGCTATACTAACAACTGCACTAGCTTTTTATTTTTCCTCAAAATAGATTTTCAGCTGTTTTGAATGTGCTAAAACATTTTAAACTCTTCCAACAACGTCAGCCAAAAATTAGAATCTTCAGTGACGAATTAAGGATGAGAAAGTTTGCTGTTTTTGTATGCTTTGTACAACAAATATAAAAAAAATGTTCTATTTTTGTAAAGATTGCCATTTTTTAAGTGCCCTCAACCAAAGTATCACCCATACAGTACGTGCATGTTTACCTGGGTCTGGTCTCATCTGTCCTTGAGGTCTTCTGATTGGTGTTCCAGACACCACCACAGATGAAGCTCTCCCATGATACCCCACTGGTAACCTTAACCTGTAGTAGGAAGCTTTTAATTCATATAAACCCAATTTGCCTTTCCAACATTTCTGTTTGGGAGGGAAGAGTTATTGCTAGAAGACATTTTCCGCAGCGAGCTGGAAAATGCAGGTGCATTATTAAGCGTGACAGGCGACAGGCGAAATGAATGAAGGGAATGTTTATGGGAATAACTTGTAGGAACTTTGCTGGCTCTTTTAAGCTGTAACCCGTACAGCTGGTAACGGAAAAAAATCGTTTTTTTCTGGAGTCAGCATGGTATCGCACACTAAATTGGCAGCACACCTGATTTAGGGGTTAGTGTTTAGGAGGGTGAGAAATATGAATAACCTGTCACATACCAGTTGGGCATTAAGGCGTTCTCTTTTCCACGGAACATGATTCCAACATTGGTGGCATGATCTTTTGATGAGTAAAAGTCTGTGTAGTCTCCTGATGAAGTGAAGAGAGAATAAAAGATGATAGTAAATATTTTTGAAGAAGATCGGAACAAGTTCACAAACTTGTTTCCAGCCCAATGAATTAAAGGGACAGTGCACCCAAAACTAAACACACATACATACATATTTATTTATATTTATTAATTCAAGAAAAGTCAATAATTTACTTGAGGTGTGTCATCCTAAAGTACATAGCCTAAATAGCAATTATATGAAAATATTTAAATTTCGTGTGCAAATATTATTTATGGTTTATTACCTTTGAACAGTAAACATTCCTTCAATATAAGGGAAAGTATTTTTTAAGTTTTAAATTTCTTAAAACGCATTAAAGCTTCCTAAAGCAAAAGTAGGTAACTACTAAGACAAAGCAAGACTATGATTGATCTCTATTTAGTTTAAATATTTATATGCACAACTTTTATGAAAAAGTTCTTCTTACTTAAATATTTGAACATTATATTTAATGTATTTAAATATTTAAACTGAAGTTTTAACTAAAACTCAAAAAAATATTTTGATCCTTGTTCAATTTACTTAATTTAAAGATGTCAGTACAACACAATAAGTCGATAAGGATTTCCAATTCCCAGCATGCTTTACATCAGACTGCATTAGGGGAGTCCATTTTTAAATATGATTATTTTATGTGTTTTCAAGGAGTGTTAAAGACTTATTAGTGTTTAATGTTCACTTATCTTGGATATTAAGAAGAGTTTGACATATTTTTCTTCTTTGTGGTTACCATTGTTTAGAAGAGTGTTGCATGTGCTTAAGGGTGGAACGCTACATCTAACCTATAACATGTTCTATGTCACCAGTGAGCAAAAACTGTGCTTAAGTCTCGTCTTGCTTATTTTGGGGGTCCATAAGTCATTTGTGTTTAATTTAGTATTTGATTTATTCATATTAAGAATAAGGAATGTGTAAAATAAAGAAACTTTGTTCTTTGAATTATGTACTTATAATTTTAGTCTACTTAATTGATTGAGAATAATCAATGATGACTTAAATATATAAGTCACAATTACCAAGACATATAAACTTAAATTTAACAATAAATCAAAATTTGGAAGTTCTGCTTATTTAAACCAAGAACTCATTTATTAGTTTTGATAGCTTTTAAGAGTTTACATTGATTTTTAAAAACAAAAGGCGCCCTCTAGTGGTTATTAAGAAACATAAAGCCACAAGTATTTACAGAAAACTTCAGTGCAGGTTATGAAACAAACAAATACTCAAATAGTACTATTTTCATTACAAATGCAATAATATGAATTATGTATTATTATTATTATATGCTGACATCACACACTCATCCTCCTCTTCAACCACATGGCTTTATTATGGTCAATTAAATTGCATGTGAATAAAATGTAATGCTTCATTTTATTCAAAGAAAATATCCTGTTAGGTTTCATTTCATGTTGAGTGTTAGTCAGTGTGTGTGTATTATCTATAACACTCACCGATCTCAGCTGGGAGATGCATGACAGCTGAACTCTGATGAACAAACGCCCTGGAGATCACAAACCAATCAGAAAGAGAAATTTAACTTCTTATTGAAATGAAGGAATGATGGATTAGGAAATCTGAGAATTTTGACATTGCATTTCGAAACTGCGTGTGAGCATCATTTTCGTCATTCTGACCAACACAGAACTCAGATTTTACCAGTTCACACCAAAGACTAAGTCCCTTTACTATGCAGATAATTTGATACATCATTTAACATAAAATGGAAGAATATGCATGTTTATGCAAAATGCATGTGTACCTGCTTCTTAAACTGACGTCATCGCGTAGCGTTGACTCATTTGCAGCCAGCAACGTCTGCAGAGACTTTCTCGCTTCTCTCCAAGCATCATAACCCAGAGCCATGAAAGCATTGAGGGTTGGCTTATGAGAACCAAACAAACTTGTTTAAATGTTTTGTAAAACGAACGAGCAACAGCACCTACTGGACAAATGTATAAAGCTCACCTGTTCAAAAACATCTTGGTGGGTCTTCAGAGCCGGTCCATTAAAGAGATGCATTACGACACTGAGGTCCAAAATTTGATCTCCGATGGCAACACCGATTCGGTGCCTGGGCTGTTATATCCATACATGTTTTAACCACAATTTAAATATAAAAATAACACTTTGAGCTCAAAAAAATGAATTGGATTTCAGGAGGGATGCCACGTGATAACATGCATTAAACTTCATAGTGTGTTTTTGGTGTAGTAACCAGTATAAGTAGCAACTATGTTGTTCTTATAGTAAAAGTACAACAATCACGATTTCATTATAGTGTTAATCTAGTAACCATTGTTTACAGTAAAAGTGTACAATGTATAGCTTTATTATTGTTAAACGTTTTTTATTACAATATGACCCAGAAATACAGATCATCTTATACACGTGTTTCTTTATTTTACATGTAACTGTTATACTTTTTTGTAAGTTTTTACACTCGTTATTCTACGAGACAAAACAGTTAAACAAGAAAGAAGGATATTCATTATCACACTCACATTATCAGACGTGGAGAAAACTCCGTAAGGCAGGTTGTGATAGGAAAAGTCCGAAGTTTCGTGCACTTTGATGAAAGACATGTTTAAGTTGCAGTTATACTCGTGTATACTCTTCAGAGTGAGTAACAGCGCGAGGATTATCTCCTCCAGATGTGCACTGCAGACATAGGACCGTGTCACGTGACGCAGCCAGCGAGCCAATCAGCGCCGTGCTCTTCTGTCCTCCCTACTTCAAGTGCACTTCATAAAAACCGTGAACGCTTTTCAACGTGACTCAGCAGAAATGTGGATTAAAGTGATAAAGCACGACATAACGTTATATTTCATTTATTACGATACTTATGGGTTGAATTTCACATTTCAAAAAAAAGCATTGAACAAAACGCTTCGTGTTATTGCTTTTTATAAATATTCAAGATTTGTATACCTAGAAAGTTGACAGGTCATGCATGATGTCATCACGGCCGTGTGTATATATAGCCTATACACTGTTATTATTGTCCTAATAAAAATATGAAGATATGATGAGATGAGGACGAATATGACAAGGCTACGTCTCTTTCGACAGTGATGAGTAAAATTTTATTGAACATGAACATAGTGCATGCACAAACATAAATAAAGCACTCTCATTTCTGTCACACAACTTTCACTCAAACTAAAAAAAAAATGTCTGTAATGAAGTGCAAAACATGAGTTATTCCAGCAACCGTGTGAACCCCCAACACACAACCATTTGCTGTCTGTAATCACTTGTACAACCCCATTACTCTTGAAAGGGCAAAAACTGTAACTGTAGCAACCCTTATGTCTTTAAATATTAAACTAATCGCGTAATTTCTTACAAACCTTATTTAAAGAAACTAGAACAAAAATGAAGACAAATTCTGGCAACATGCAAGCTTTGTTCGCAGAAATGCACAGCCCCCTTATTGTCTCAGAATATAAGAAAAACGCATTAAATTATTATTGCAATTATATAAATATTTAGTGGTTTATACCCCATTAATTTGTAAGTAAAGACATCTGAGAGGTAAAATGACACACGGACAAACAAATCTTGCAAAGGCTTTTCATTGTGGCATGCACAACTTATTTTTCCTAAGTAGCTTAAATCTTTTTGATTTTCTCCCCCACGATCACAGGATTTTCTTTTCTTATTTTCTCAGCAGCGTCTGCCTTGTAGTCGAAGCTACAGCTGTGAATGTCCGAGTATCTGTGAACGCTGCAAAATAAGTGACCGCAGCGGCAACTGAAGCCTGACAGAAACAAGAACAGATTTATTTTGACACAATCTGTAGTATAAACACAATTTAGGGTCAACATAGGCTCCAAGACAAGAATGTGAAATATATTTAGTTCCGTACCAGTGAGTCCCACTTTCTTGCGGCAGTTGAAGCAGCGGTTCTTCTTGGGTTTGGACTGCTCCGGTACATCTGAGGTTTGCTCCGAGACGTCCGATTCTGAGGCTGTTGACACCGACATCAAACACAAAGAAATGCTGGAAACATTTCAATCTCAAAAGTGCTTTGTTGACGTCTGGATTGAACCCGAAACGTCAGTGCTCACCAGACGGCTGTGTAGTTTCATCTAACTTCCTCTTTCCTCTCGATGTGCTCTCCTCCGCTGTAAGCAGCTTGTTTGAGGTCTCCTGAATGCTTCTCGCCTCCTCTACACATCCAGACAAATGCATAGTAAGATTTCTCTTAGATTAAAACTGTTAAACAGTCCAAAATAAATATACTCTAAAAAATTAAGCCTCGTCTTGTTTTGACTTCTTATCCCAGTTTTATCAAACACGAACATGTCACGTTATGAAACTAAAATACGGCTTAACTAACTTCTTTTATTTGACCTTTTATCATTAATCACTCAACACGCAATGCACCGAGTGAACTTTGAGCACGTCCTGGCCTGCTGTCAAGACAAACAATCACACGGATTTGGAACAAGAGTTTAAGTCCCGCTAGCTGATGTGAAAGCCGTCGTCTGGCTGTTTCTATGGCGTTTGTCAGCTGCCTTTGTCTCTTTCTGTGTCATGGATCTGCTGGATGTAGAGAGTCTGAGAAGTGGATGACGTCATACACGGGTCAGAATAAAACCAAAACGCACCTTGTAGTCCCTCCTGTGTTTCCAAAACCGCCAGAGTGACCGCTGTAGCACCATCTGTACGTGCAGCTGCCGCGGGCGATGAAAAATTAGAGCGGACACTAAGAGAAGATATACACGGTAGTTAAAAAACCAAGACATCAACTATTGTTTATGAATATATAAATAGCTTTATACAATATATCAGAGACTATTCTTTGAATTATTCTGTAGAGACTGTGTAAAATGTAACGGCTGTAAATAATGTTTTTTGTCACATACATTTAAATTTAGGGGAAAATGATCCTTGTGGCAATGCATATTTTCTGATAATCCATTGAATTAAATGGTCGGCACTTTCCTCATTTGAATACATTAAAAACTAGATACCTCAAACAGTTAACTTGTTAATAAAATAAATGACTTTGATTCTAAATTCTGATTGGATGAATCACATTCAAAGCATAGGTACATTTATCCCCCAAAAAATTATTTTACATTTGATATAATGTAACCAAGATCTGTTACTATATGAGGAATCAATGGGCAGTAAGGTAAAAGATGTACCTGTTTTGTTCATGTTGTGATTTTAACTGTACAGACACTGACTCTCCTATACTGCTTATACTGGATGACACTGTAGAAACGAAAGAAAAGGACACAAAACATCAACACTTCCATCAATTCATTAGGTTTCTAATTCTACGGCTGTGGGATTTTTCTTGTGTTGAAAAGAAAATGACTGCACGAAATGTAAAGCTCATTCATGAAACACGAGCAGAACGAATTTGTGTGTAAATCGTTTGTAAAGTCGTCATGGTGTAAATTTTCGGATTCATGAAAATTTTAGTATTTTCAGAATGTTAGTTGGTATGAAAGAAATGTACACCTGCTCCATAAAAACGTGTAAATGGTGCATAAAATATTCAAACATTCTGTATTCTTTTAGACAAACTGATGGCACTGTGTTTCGATTCACTTTGTATCATAATGTTATTTCACGAGTTCTTTGCCCCGTCTTTCTTTTATATTTTACTAAAATAAAGAGCACGTCACTGTCCCTTTAACCACAGCTGTCCAATTACACTAAATTGACAAACCATCACACTTTTACGACACAACAATGTATAAATTCATATTGCTGGTATTCCGCAACACCCTTCATAATAGGATACTGTAACAACAGATATTCCAAATCACAGCAACTAACGCGTCTCCAGAAAAATGCAGCGCCACCAGCAGGCCACTTTCAGAAGACAACAAGACATTGTTTTAGCGGGCTAAAAACACTTTGGTGGACACACGTTGATTTAATAATTTATTATTAGGCGAGGCGTACAGCTATTAGTCGGTTTTAAGCATTATAACGTGTCAGACCTGAGAATGGAGTCCAGAAGATTCCACAGGATTCATAGATACGTAATTTGAGTAGCTGTAATTCATAGGCGGGGATTATGCCAATTATGAATCAACGTGCATGCGCGCCCTATTAACGAATGATTCATTATATGAATTTCTTAACATACAGACATTTTAATATCAAATCTGACGTTTATAAGGTTTTTGTGAATCCGGAGGAGAGTTTTCGGAAAGGTCTGTTTTACGTGCAAAACACTCATATATTTACGAATGTTTTATGAATGAGGCCCAAAGTGTGTATTTTTTGTGTAACAAGTGTCAAAATCTCATCGCAATTTTGTAACCACATTATAATTTGAATTTACTTTCGCCCCGATGAAGGTTTTGTATGATTCACATAATAACAATTTGTTCGAAATCATAATTTTCCGTAACATAAGCCAGTGTGTTGCTGTGTCTGGCTGGTTAAGATTCTTCAACAATATAATGTCTTTATAGAGACACAGTGTTTAAACTTTTCAGTGAATAACTTTAAACTTACCATGAGCTTACTTCTAGTTGTCTCTGCATATTAAATTGGGACAGAAGAAAATATTTTAACATGCGGCCAAAATAACTACGGCCATTCAAAACTTTTCATGTGGACAGTGTGGATTTTGGACAAATGAGATTTTAGTCACATAGGCAAAAAAGTTAAATTTATATATCTGATCATTATCTGCATTAGATTCGTCTGTTCTGTGTATATTGTGGTATGTAGATGAGTGGGCGTGGCTAGCTGACATGCAGCACCCTTGCACTATATCATGCTATATTGTTACAATAAAATAAAATGACTTGTACCATCAAACACATTTTGGTCATACCGTCCACCCCTGGTTATGACCAACCTAACCAACATTCCTGCCTATAAAAATGCTGAGACAGGACTGTTGTGAATGGATGCGTCTATCTCACCTGGCTCGCTTGATCGTCCGCTGTTGTTCTGTCGTTGTAAGGTGTCCTTGTAGCACACCGAGCACATGCCGTTATTCCGCGGGTTCCCATAAAACCCACAGCCATTGGCACAGAGTAAAGGCCCTTGGGTCTGGTTGGTCTCCTGAGCCATATCCCTCTTGTGGAGACAAGAACAACACAATTACGACCAATGACAAAATAGCTTTCCCAATAAAGACATTTCTCAAGTAAACGTTTAGAAAACTTCCGAAAACACCAAATGACAAAATGTTCAGTTTGGAATGAACTAGTTAAACGATATGGCTAAAAATGAGAGTAATTTTAATATCAAGGTCCCCGTTGTTTGACCTGAACAGAGTTTGGTGACCGAGTTCTGAAGGCCGAGTACACGATTGACCTACTCTTTGTGCAGATGTTTGCATTGCTTGTTGTATGAAGGAGCGAGTAAGACACTTATCTTATCTTCCTCGGTCATGATCTAACTGTCTCTGTGCACCTGTCTGTCTGTAAAGATCTTCCTCTTTGACTACACGTGCGCCTCACAGACTACCATGAAGAAAAGTCACCTCGTTCTGCTTACGGGATAAAATAAATACATAAATAAATAGGGTAGTACAAATGCAGACTATGCTGGAAAATGATTTGCTTAGAGGTGTTACAAGAAGCACACTATTTCTCAAAGACAGTATGACAGTATGTTTTCAGCTATATTTGACATGATCGTTCTTCTGATCATAAGTGTCACCGTTACAAACGGGTGTAAACGGGTCCAAAGCGCTTTGTGTTGGGTCTACTCAAACCACCAAGGTCGGAGTTGTAGATGAATTTGTTGGGCTTAGTCCACATGTTAAATCAAATATATAGGACTTTTGTAACTACCAAATAACCCTGGTGGGTGGGGTACCATCAACCCATGAAGGGGACAAACATCCAGACCACTGCATATGAATATTAAACACATTTGATATTTATCGTTTCTTTATTTTCACAACAAAAGTGTAAGAAGCAATGATCAATGCAGGTTGATCCATGACAATGCTGTTCTTATGTGATATTAACCAAAAGACTGAATAAAAACCTCTCTTTACGCCAATATATAGTGTACTTGCACATTTTCTGCTTTTTATTATCCACTGACAATGTGGTCAGTATATTTTGGCACTGACACATCACACATGAGCAGTTATTGCTTGATGCGTTGTATCTGAAAAAATGAACTAAAGTGAGTCTGATTCCTTCAATACACTTAATTAACAATATTTTAGGTTTCGCTGTTTCAATGAATTATACACGTAATAGCCTAATATCATTAATAAATAACCAGTTTACAACTGCATTTCGTTTCAAAATAAGCATTTCTATTATTAAGACAAATATTCTGATGGTTTCTGTAAACTTGTACATACAGTCCAACCAAAGAGAACACGTGACGGTACAACAACTGTCTTTTAGCACAACGTTCACAAGCTCACATTACACACCACCTAAAACTTGGACTTGTTGCAATAGGATGAAAGTAAAGTGGATCGTGGTTTCCATAGTTACCTGCACTATTTACACCATTCCCTTTGTTCATTGCTGATTATATCAACAACAATGAAATACTATCGCCCGCTAGCAGCAGATTTTTATCGCGATGTCTACGTCACTACATCGGGTCGCATTGCTCCGTCCTTACCTGAACAATGCTTTGTGGGTCTCAATTTTGATCTTCTTTGCGACGTTGCATGCAGTTTAAAAAAAGCTCGACATTGTTAAAATACGTCGAGTAATAACAGGACGCTCTTAGTAAACGCCCACTGAAACGCTATTGGCCACGTCCTCCAAACCACGCCCCGCGGAAAGCGTAAAAATGTAAAGAAACCAATAATATTCATTGATTTAACGTCACGCCTTAAATAACTTGAATGTAGCATGTGATCGATTGTTTTTTTAATTATTCATTCAAGCTGATAATGTATAATAAAATCTTATTTTTTGCACATATTAATACAGAAACGATTAATTAACATAGGTTTTAATACAATAACCTTAACCATAAAGAAACCATGATAAGTCATTATTATGTAAAACTACAGTAAAAACTAAAATAAACCATATATTTGACGTTCATAAGGGTACAAGCAGCTTATCTTATATCTATAGTTTACACAACTGCCAGACGGTTTTCCTTCCTGTTTTGTGAACTGAAATCCGACTTAGTAAAAGTTAAATGGCCCACATAACTTAGTGGTTATTAACTAATCATCAATCTCCAGCTGTCTGCTTTAACGCGACATTACCTCGTTAACGTTACTTGTAAGAAACCACAGAGCTTTATTAATCTTAAATGTACTATGAAGTCTTGCTCTTGACAACTTGGCAAACACAAAAGCCCAAACGTCGAACCAGAGTCACTGATTCAAGTGATCCGACGCTATAAACTCACCTCCGGAACACACTGACCGTTCACAGAACCGGCGTCTCTCCGGTTAAATAAAGGTTTATTCCGTTAAGCGCTAGCGCTGTTGTTAAATATCTGCGAAGTGTTTCGGCTTCGGCTGCCCTCCCTTCCCCCAACCAGAAACAGACTGTTTGTTACTTTTGACACTCTCCAACCCCCACTTTAACCTCGCGCGTGACGTCACACACGGCTAGTTGACGTTATTCAATAATGTAAAATTATATCATATGTATCACTTAATCATTTTATTATATTATTTAAAAACATAACTTCCACTGCTTTCTATAGCAATATTATTTTGGAAAGACTTTAACTTTGTACCTTATACCACTCTCTTGTTTTTCTTTTTACTTTCTATATCTGAAGGAAATGGTTATTTAAATTGTAAATGGAAGTTTGTTTATGGGATTCTGTTATGCTATGCTTTCTTGTGAGACTTATATCACTGTGCTTTGTGTTAAATTCAATAAAAGTGCAATACAATTCTCTGAACCAGGGTCAAAAGGCAAACTGACCTGTAGACAGAAAACACACGCGACTGGTTAACTTAACTTGTTACTTACATTTTTCGGAATTAACATTATATAAATTATTTACTGAGCTGAACAACAAAATTTAAATAATTTCAAACAGCCCATGAATGTTTATTTTTCCCAAAAGTGTAGCGGCTGTCCTATTACTAAAGACTACATATATGAATGAGACGCTGTAGTTCCGGTGAAAGTGCAATGCTCACTACGGCTGCTCCTGACGACGGAAGTCCCGCCTTCCAGTATGAAAAGCCAATCAGCAATCAGGGGCTCCGCTGTACTCAGCGCAGTGGCTGGAGCGAACGGATATG
Organism: Triplophysa dalaica; assembly: GCF_015846415.1. Classification (NCBI taxonomy): domain Eukaryota; kingdom Metazoa; phylum Chordata; class Actinopteri; order Cypriniformes; family Nemacheilidae; genus Triplophysa; species Triplophysa dalaica. The sequence goes on from NC_079542.1 coordinate 33,224,509, forward strand.
TTTCTTATTTTTTCAGACACAAAATGTATGTTACAGATTATGCCAATTTCCTCTGAAAAATGTTTGACATTTATATTTGTTTGATGTAATGAATATGGAATTAATAATAAAAAACGTTTAGAGATCTATGTCTTCCCTCATTCAAGTATACGTGACTCGGTCTCCAATGACTGAAATAACTGCCCGGAGGCGCCGCAAATATATCCGCCGAATGCGACGACTTTCCCTACAGGGACTTGAACTACACCATCCACTCAAAGCAGAAAAGCTAATCGATCCTGCGGTCATCGATTGAACACATGTGCGGTTTGCGCACAAACTGAACGTTATGTTGTCGCAACAGTAAAAAGTTCACGAGTGAATAATTAACTGAGCTGCAGCAATGCACTCTTGTTTAACGTGTTTTTAATGTTGTCAGGCCTCCATTTTACGGTGTTTCGATATGGCAGCCCTGCGTGCAGCAAAACAAGCGTTGAGAAAAGAAATGAAGAAACGAGTGGCTGCGATGAGCGATCAAGAGAAACTTCGACAGTCAAGAGTGGTCTCACAAAAGGTAAATGTGCTTTACATGACAACTAAATAACTCAAACTTTCATTGGACTGGAAATATGGTGCAGCGGTAAGATGTCCTAATTGTGGGACTAAAGGGTCAGATAAAATAAGAAGCATATTAAAAACGGTTATTTAGTTAGTAAATAATGTTTTATTTATTATATTAATGCACTAAATGTAATTTTTTCTTATTTATAATAATAATTTTAAGTTGATAAACTTTAATATTTCACTTTTTTATTTTAATGTACTGTACATATAAAGTACGTGTCATAGGAATTTCTTGTTGGTAAAATGCAATTGCCAAAAATGGTTTATAGATCTTTTGTTTATGAACATGTCATCCTGGTGACTTGGCCATAATGGTGTCTTGCAGTAAAAAACAATTAAGACTTTAAACATTTCTTTTCCAGTTGTTCAAACATCCGAAATACCTTTCTAGCCAGCGTGTGGCTGTCTTCCTGAGCATGCACGATGAGGTACGGACAGAGGACCTCCTTCAGGATATCTTCAAGAGAGGTAAAGTGTGCTTCATCCCCAGATACTTCAGCAACAGCAGTCATATGGACATGCTTCGACTGAAAGACCCCGAGGACATCCAGAACCTGTCCCTCACATCCTGGAACATCCGACAGCCGGGAGATGAAGACGCACACAGCAGAGAGGAGGCCTTGGCTACAGGTGCGGTACATTATGTTACTAATTATACTTTAAAGTGGTCATATGACACGGCTAAAAGAAATATTATGGTGTTTAAACGATTTAAGGTTAAAAAACGTTGTATTTTGCCACATATTGTGCATGTTTGTATCTCCTCTTTGCTCCGCCTCTCTGAAACGCACTGATTTTGTACAAAGCACATCGCTCTGAAAAGCGAGGTGCTATATGATTGGCCAGTTAACCAGTGTGTCGGATTATTTGAATATTTGGAACATCAGGTTCTAAAGCAATTGTACTGACATGTACACACACCTTACATGCGTATACATTTGGGCGATCTTAGTCAAATCAAACTATGAACTGATGTAGATTTGTGGGGGTGTGGCATCACAAGGCGTTTCATGCAGGTCTGGGTGAGAATTCGCTTTCAGATAGAATGTATCATTTGTTCCGACAATTTAAATTTAGCAGTTTTACGTGTCTAATACATGCAACTTATAACAAACCAAAGACACAGAAAACACATATTCTCGCCTTTGCATAAACAACTTTGACATGTTTATGCTGAAGTACTTTGTGTTTGTCCACTGAGGTTAGAGTAGGAAACACACACCGGACAGAGGCTAGATTATACACTTGTTATATACTTTTATAAATAAGACATGCACAGTTTATCAGGAGGTGATGTGACTTGGAAAGTTTGTTTATTACCACTAGATGGCGTTCTTATTCCACAGTTGCACATATATGTGACCTTCTTTTTGTTTACATTTGTTGTGTAGTGGCTCTTTTTGCTCTCATACCATCTCAGATTTTTTATAATCACTTTACCCTTCAATTGATTGTAATCTGTAATTATAGGTATTTGCTACATGCTGTAGAATTTGCTCACATTGATCTTTCTAAAAGAGTTTTGCAACCTTAAAGTATAATGGAAATATTGTTTGTAATAATTTATGAAGTTATGTGTGTTTTAAAAAAGCAATAAACATATAAAAAAAGAATGAAGTCAGAAAACAGACCTGAGTGTCCTAATTTATTATTGACAAATTTTAATTTCAAATCATTTTTGTCACATTAACTATGGTTTGATTTGCAAAGAAAATGTGAGAGAAATTTCATCTCAGGAGGAGAACATTAACAAGGCTGAAGTGAGAATACCTGTGTGGTCGTTTGAAATTTGTTCGTATTTACTGTCTGTCCCATGCTTAATGCTTTTTAATTTTATTTGGTTATTTCCACAGTTAAACGATTTAAATAATAGAACTGGAAACTTTCTCATCTCTTATTAGTAGTTTTCAGGAAACTACAGACAGACACACAGTCCCGTAAAAACTCTTCATATAGGGGATGGGTTGAGAGACGCGAGTGGGCGTGGCTTCAGCACCGACCGCGAATACGCCCCCAGCGTTTTTTCGAGATTTTCATAATTAATTACTTTACTTGGTGTGGTTTTTATCATTCAAATTTGGTTAACACATTTTTTAATTGGTGTGACACGCTCAGAACACATAATATTGGTTATTGGTTTAGGAGAGATTTGCTCCAGGGGGATTGTCCCTGTAATAAGTGCACTGTAAGTCGCTTTGGATAAAAGCGTCTGCCAAATGCCTAAAATGTAAAAATGTAATGTAAATGTTTACACAAACTATAACTTTATGCTGTTCATATTTAGAAATAAGAGAAGGTCAGCTAATACCTTTCTTGGTGGTTTGAATGAAAAATAATGATAGATTGAAATCCTGTCCTATATATTACTTGTAAACCATTCAATTCTGTGTATGCCTATTGGAACGGTTGAGGAAAAAGCAGACATGCCAGACACAATTGTGATTGTATTTATTTGTGTGTGTAATACCAAATGTAGCCTCTAGGGGCAGATAGATCTCTTTCTTAGAGGTGCAAGACTCAATAGGGTAGACCTGTTTCTGTTGCAAGCAATATTTCAATCATTTAATCCTGCATGAAACATTTTCATACAAATAGACAGACAACATATCATTGCTGTTCTTCTGAAATCTTGCTGTTTTTCAGAAAATGAAAAAAAAACATAAAGGCTAAAAACTGAGTAATAAAAATGATTCATCGCATTGCAAAACTTTGGAGATATGAGTTTTCAGAAGGACACCACAATATTTATTAACTACACAGAATGATAAGCACATAAACCGACCTGCAATTTAATATGTAAAACAGATATGGCTGTGTTTTTTGTATTTATACTCTACTGTATGTATTCTTTGTGCTTTAAAAGTAAAATCCTTTTATCTGCAGCTCTGTTTAATAAGGTGTTTTAATGTGGTTACAGGAGGACTTGATCTTATCCTCATGCCTGGGCTGGGGTTTGATAAGAACGGGAACAGGCTCGGACGAGGGAAGGGTTTTTATGACACGTATCTGGAGCGCTGCAGAAAGCACCAGCCTGAAAAGCCGTACACCATCGCCTTGGCTTTTAAAGAGCAGCTCTGTACTGAGATCCCGGTGGACGATCGTGATTTTATTATCGATGAAGTCCTCTATGAAGAGCAATGAACTTGATCAAATTAAATGTGGATGAAAATGCTTCCTCGGACATCGATCCGTGTTTCTACATTTGTAACCAAGCGATTTTCTTCAATCTTCACTTGCAATCGATGCTGTAAAAATGAAAGACCTGGAAGAAAGTATTTAAATAAGATTGATTAAGTGTCACTATGCCTGCCCTGGCATTCAAATGTTCCCCCTTGCATGTTCTTAAGTTCCTGTTTCGCAATCCTTAAATTTTTTTTGCTGTAAAATAAAATAGTCTTATACGGGATCTCTCCGTGAAGGAGCAAGCAGTCATACTACTTCACCTCACTTTGCCTTCATAATGTTCTCAGACTTCAAGATAATATCATGCTTGTTTTTTGTTCTTGCTGGAAATTAAGTTACAGGTGCTTTGCAGTCAGATTCTAGTGATTTGTGATGTCCCCTGTCTGTAAGTCACTTTGGATAAAATGGCATGAAACAAAATATACCTCGATTTCTGACAAAGAATAAGTGCAATTCAGAACGTGAGAGAACAGAGAGTAAGCTTAATGTGACAGATGTCAAGATGACAAGAAATTTTCCTGCAATTAATGTAAATGAAGATTTTGCCTTCTGCCACGCCATTGGGTACTGTCGTTGGGCCAATGGGAGGCTCTTTAAATCTGCATGAAGACGTTTTCAAAATAGCTGATAGTTTAGTGACACTCCACTACATTAATATAGTATATAACTGATGCGCCACTAAATTAACAAATGTAAGTATGCAGTAAGAATTACATAAATAATGAATTAATAAATACCTTAACGGAAAGAAGAGCTGTTTTTTGATTTGTGGGACAGTTATTGGCTACAATGCTATCTAGTCAACAACGGCCACATCTGCATCCTGTTAGTGTCCCAGTTTTTGCAATCTATTTTGCCATAAACTCAAAAGTACCTACTATTCCAACACAAAAATACTACCTTCTATTAGGGCTAGTATAAGAAGGCGAATTGGAACTCGGGGTGAGTGAACTACTTCATTCTCTACATTTGTTCTACGTCATTCACATGAAGAGCTGAGTGTTGGGTGGGTTTCATGCATGAAACAGAGGAGCGGTTATGACTTTGAGGCGGTTTGCTATGGCTCAGTGGTTAGAGCATGGCAGTTGCAACATCAAGGTCATGGGTTCGATCACAGGGGATTGCACATAGTCAGAAACAAATGTATAGTACAATACAATGTAAGTCGCTTTGGATAAAAGGGTCTGCCAAACGCATAAATGTAAATGTCTCAAAAGACCTGAGGAAAGAAATGATCATCCGCTCAGCTGACAGAGAAGTGAAGGCCCTCGTGAAGGCCCTCGTGACGGCATGGACTGAATGGATGTTCGTCTTGTATATATTTTTTTTTAAGTGTGATATTGTTAAGGATTAAATGGGCTAGTTGCACAAGAGCTTTTGTGATGCCAGGGTCGGCAGACTAATATCCGGTTGTATAACACTATCGAGTTGTTTTGGCTTAGTAATGTAAAGAGGGTGGGTCATATCGCGGATATATTACTTGTATATACACCTGTATTTGCCCGCCAAAAATCCTCCTTTCCCCACACAGTGTTATACTTCAAGGGACTGTTCACCCAAATTCTGTCATCATTTACTCCCCCTCCAGTTGTTCGAAGATTTTTTCAAAATCCTTTGTTCTTTTAAGCCCCAAAATAAATATTTTAAAGAATATGGCAAACTAAACAGTTATGTGGCACCATTGACTACCATAGTAGATTATTTCCTTCAATAAAAGTCAATAGTGCCCGAGAACTGTTTGGTACCAAACGCTATTCCAAATATCTTATTTTTTGTTTAGTAGAACTATGAAATGTAAACAGGGTTGCAACAACCTATTAAGGGTGAGTAAACGATGACTGAATTTTCATTTTTGTGCGAACTGTCCCTTTAAGATCTGGTCAGAACCTTGACCCTGCGGTTATGTGCATGCCAGGGTGTCCATGTGGGTGATCTGAGTTCAAATCTGATTTGTGACATTAGCGTTGTGACAAAATATATATATAAAGGAATAAAAGTGGAATCTTGAAATTACCATTTGTCATGAAGTACAGCAATGATTTTACTTGTCATGAAGTACAGTATCTAAATGACATAAAAAATGATAAATATACAAAATTTTACTTTAGTAACATCGTAAAGTGGAACAGGATATTTATTGAAAATAAATTTGGGTTGAGAGTTGATTGGATCATAAAATGTGGCCGTAATGAATCCATCTGGTCGGAGGAGAGCGGTTTATACGTATATTTATATGTGTATATATATATATATATATAAATAGAGATAGAGAGAGATTTGTGAGATTTCAAAGATGAAGCCCTTTTAATAAAATTACAATGTTTTGAATATAACATTACAACAAGGAATGAGACTCATAAGAACGTATCGTTCAAGGTCGTAGTAACTGTCGATGGCTTTAATTATTAAGGAGAATGTTCATTCTTTTATTACAAATCAAAATTGTTTTCACATCAATTACAGATTTCTAAAATATAACCTTAAACTGTAAAATATAACCTTGATATATTTTAATACCGAATCAGCCCATGCCAGGTCTTACTTACTTAAGCGATCTTATTTTGTATTTTTGTGCAAAGAAAATGAAATTCTTAATTGGATAATTATTAATATGGTTATGATGCTTGTTATAATAAGATCATTTATTTTTCTGTATGGATTTTGCAGACAGGGTCACATATTTCTTCACATATCTGCCTTTAGTTTGTGAAAAGATATAGCAGGGATTGGGCTGAGGAAGTGATGATATTAAAAACAATCAGCTATATTTGGAGACAATGTGCACAGTTTGATAGCTTGTGGGAAGAAATTGTTCTTTATTTGGGATGTTTGGTCAGAATGTTTCTAAATGTCCTACAGACATGTGACTTCTTAAGTGAACCCAATTGAAATTCAACTACATCAAGTTTATGGACGGTGCCATTCAACTTCATAGCTGATTCATTCCAAAATCACACAAAAGATTGATTACTAGAGAGCAATGAGACACTTTTCAGTGAATTCTTCTGCTTCTGCTTACTTCTAAAAAGAAGACCACAGTAACCTCATATGCAAATAAAACTACAGAGCAGATATTCATTTGACTCATTCTGTGCAACACGCTTTTATTGTGGCAAAACAACAGACAAAACATTTTAGAGCCAATGATTTTAAATTTTTTTCATAAAAAATATTTTTGTAGAAATTAGTTATTAAAGCAACACAAACAACTCCTTTAAACTAAACTTGTAGCTTGTCATATATATATGACTGTGCATGTTACAATCTAAGAAAAAGGTTTGTTTGAATTATTGTGAAAAATGTAAAAAAAAGCCCATAAACCACAGAAAACGGAACCGAAGCACACTGAGATCAGTGTATTGGAAAGTCCCTAGTACTTTCAGTGTTATTTCTGTGCTACTAGCATTTCCATTGGTTGGCTAACCTGATAGTCCCGCCCCAAAGTCGGAATATTGGTTGAGCTGATGCTGATTTTTTTCCGGCTGAATTATTCTGAAGCTGGTTATGCATGAGTAACTGTGACTAATATTTTTTTTTAAATTGTTTTAAACATGTATTTATATATATATATTTTTTTTTTACAAAATAGCAGAAGCCGAAACCCCATTTTTAAGATGTATTCTCGCAGATAAATCCATAGAAGATCCATGTTGTCCCTTCTCACTGTGTGCAAATGATTATATTTCTTTTCTTCATCGCTTCAGAACTGTTTATCTGGATCCCGGTATGATCTCTCAGATGTGATCTAAGCATTTCTTTCCTCTACCGTGTGCACCACCTCAGTGTCGTGGTAAACATATCTGCTAGACATATCCTGGAAGAGAAACAAAGAAAATCAACATTGATTCTTAATTGCTTCTGTTTTAAATGCATTTCGGTGTTGCATGAAATCTGGTTATTTTACCTGGATGTAGTCGACTTCATCAAGAAGGTTTTTTACATTTACAGACGGCCCGGGGATGGGAGGAAAAAGCTTTTTTGGGAGCCTGTAAAAATGAAAACCATAAATAGTTTGATGAAAGTTAAATTCTAAGCAAAATGTCCAGTGGATAGAGTCAATTATGAATTCAATAACAGCAAATATAAATAAAAGTTTAAAATAGATAAGGTTTTGTAAACTAATGTGCCGTATTCTTTATATTCTCTTAACTAATGTAAAATCTTTCAATTTCCTGTATTCTTTACATGTAGCTATTATGGATATTTTATTACTCTAAATATGGTCAATTCTGAATTTAATAATGAAAAGAATGACAAAGTTGTGAATAAATGGTTCTAAACTCATATCCTATATTCTTAAAATATCAGCAAGAACTACATGTTAGGAACATAGGAGATTAAAAGATTTTATTTTCATTTAGAAATATATTATTACCCTAACATTTTTTATATTTTGACTTTGTTCCAGGAACTACTCTTGGACTCAAGTTCAGACTGAAATGCAAACTTTCAGAAAATTAACAAAAATAATGAAAGATAAGATAATAACCTTTTGAAAATGAAAACAATAAACTCAATGGCCAAAATGAACATGGTTTTCAAATAAACCTTTCTGCAAATCATGATTTAAAAATATTATTTTTATGATTGTCCATTTATATGTATATTCTGTATATATATCCAAATCTCACTACCCAATGAGAGCAAAGCACTGTTAAAAATGGTTTGTGCTAGAAAAGCATAGCATCAAATTCATAAACTATGATTTGGGAAAGGTAAGCTATTAAGAATAAATGCTGTTTATTTGAAAGCCTTGTAAAAGTTTAGCCACTGCATTAATGAGTTTTCATTCTCATAGTGTATTTCTTCTTGCTCATTGTTTATTTTTGTTTGTTTCTTGAGAGTTACAACTCTACAACTCAAAGTCTTTCTGATACAAGAGAGACGTTCAGTTGGAAGGGACGTGGGTAACGTGTGATGTTTACTGTGACTTCCTCTTATTTTTAACAGCTCAGTTATTAATAAGAACACATTACATTTTTATGGTCAAGCTGTTTGGGTCCTCACATGCACATGAATATCTGTCAAGTCAGCAGTTCAACAAAAGTGTCCAAATGGGGAATGTTGCTGAATTAGAGATGGCAAGAAAGTGTGAAAGTTTTTAAATAAAATACATTCGGCTTTGCAAGGTTCATTTTGTCACATGTCAAATATTGTTATGTTTCATAGCCTATAGTTATAACTTGGATGTTGAGTCAAGAAGAAACAATAACACTATTCACACTAACATTTGTCAAACCACAAACAAGTGTGTTGGTATGTGTTGAATTGGTAAAAAAATGGGCCGGCCAATACGAGGTGAGCTTTACCAGCATGATCTTACACAAATTCATGACTGTTATATGAGGCTGCTAATAGCAATCGCAGATAAAAAGGCATAAAAGTACAATTGACTTCATGCAAATTTGTGAGAAATGGCCACCTCAGAAAATAGTTACAAATTCATGTCTAGACAGAAATGTCAAGGAAATGATTGGTTGTGATAATGTCCAGCTTTGCCAATCGTGATAACAAAAGTTCCTTTTAGAGAAATGAATAAACACATAAGAAAGAAACTTGCAGTTCTTTTCACAGATAGTATGAGGAAGGAATTGAGATACTGCTGATGAGATGCATGCTTTTTAAGAACCCCATGTATATACTTATCATGCATATTTGTAGCCAGACACGCAACATAGATCACATCTGATCTGTTCCTCGACTTAGCCGAAACAAAACTTTAAGTCATATAGAAAACAGGAAGATTTAGCGTTAACTTCTCATCCAGCGCTTGTCATTTCAAGACAGTCTGCTTTCAACATGTGCAATCAAACATCTTGAGGATCTAGATTTTAACAAAATGGTTTTTTTTTAAATGTATAATATATTGTACATATATCACAGTATTAAAAATTTTTCAATAATACATAACAAATTGTGGCTTTTCATATTGTGATTTTGAAAAAAGTATTAAATAGTACTGGTCAACTTTGACAACACAGTCTGTAATCATCTGTGCAGTGTTTTTTACATTTTGTGAAAAACTGAAATTGGACATTTTTTAGAAGGACATCGACGATATGTAAAATGTGGATGTGTGGATGTGTGTTTTGTTATATTGCATTGTTTTTTCTAGTTCAGTCTTGTGCCATAGGTTTTTGATTCTTAAAGGTATAAACGAATAAGTTTTTTTGAATTTTCAATTTTTCAAGATTCTACTATTTAAATTATAACCACATAAAATCGTCTTGACTTCATGTGAGATCTATGTTATAGACCACTTTACAAGAACATTGGTCGATTAACACTTATTTATTTATTTTGTTTTCATACCATCAACCATTCATAATGAAATCTTTTGTAGTATTTGTTTAACATTTTGATTCAGTTGTAAATGTTCTGTTGCTTATATTTTGTTCAAACGTTTGTGTAGTGTTCAAAAACGGAAACAGGATGTTTTTCTGCAGTGTTGTTGATGTCATCCGAAGTGGTCTATTATTCTTTTTTATTACAGGTGTTTGTGTCTCAAACTGGCAACTGCAGGATTTTGATTCTGTGCGTTTTCTGTTTTGAACTGGATTCCTTACTGGCCAAAACTGGAACAACAATGCATGCTCATCTCTCGAAGGCATGTGTAACGCTCATGAGACGAGCACAAACTCTTGTAATAGTGATCACAATAAAACACGCCTAACCCTGAAACTTTCACTAGTGATATCAAAACGCTGTCTTTCTCATGCTTTTCTCTCACTGCATAAACTTACATTTCACTTACTAATACAGTAGCTCTCAAGTCAGAAGGTGTCAAAGGCATGTGGCAGTCATTTTTCGAGGGATAGTCCATCTTGGTCCACAGAACAAGAATTTAAAGAGTAAGTAGAAATTGATCATGAAAATGACATTTCGTGCAGTGCATTATGTTGCCGTGTTTGAAATTAAGCAGTGTGCCAAGTTGTAAGTCCTAAGGTGAATCATTTATCAAAGTTATTGGCTTGTAAACAAGGGAGTCGACTCTAAATCACACAAATGAGACGTGTCTCTAAGGGCCACGTATCTACGTCACTAGAAATATTCCCCACCTACGTTTTGCTGGGACTGCCGGGAAAACTTCCCCCTCCTACCCCAAAACACTGTTGCTCGTTCGTGATAACAAGGGTGTGCCGTCTAAAACCTGTGTTCAAGGTTGTGAAACTAAGTGCGTTTTATTTAAACTACAAAAGGAAGAACTTCTGAGAAAACAATGGTTTCTATTCATTTTCAAATGACACCAATGGAGTATAACCCCAGGGATTAACTGATTCCTTCAATAATCTTGGCACGTTCACTGCAGGATATGTTAAAAGACTGTCCTTGATAGGGGGAAATACCAACCTTATCTGGACCTGTTAGCTCCACCGAATCACAACCTGTAAGTGTGACTATTTGTTTTTGTCTGAACTTCCAGAAATATTTGTGTTCTGTATCTGTATCTGTATTTAGCTAGTGCATATAACGCTAACGTTGGCATGTACCGTTATTTCTAGGGTATTACAGTTAGTTTTTCTTTAACAATGAACTCTGCTAATTTAAGTGTTCAATCTATTATGGTCTATCTATTATGGTCTTCGGATGTTTCTTCGTCAGACTCAAACTGGTAAGGTAAAGTCCCCGCCATCTCTATCTATACACTGTATATAATATATAACCTGTAAACCATAATCCAGCAATGATGGTATGTCATTCTTCCTTTTGCAGAACACAAAAAAATATATATTTTGAAGAATGTTGACAACCGAACACACTCACTTCCATCGTACGAACACAAAACCACAGAGACAATTCTCAAAATATCTTCTTTTGTGTTCCACTGAAGAAAGAGTCGCACAACAAGGTTGAACCCCATGAGGGTGAAAGAACAAGTACAGAGTGAAAATTTTACTTAAGTAAAAGTACACGTATATGGCCAGAATCATAATCGAGTAAAAGTAAAAATGTACCACATTAAAATTTTCCATGAGTAAATGTAACTATAAAACTATAGAGATACTTGTTCAAACATTTAATCTTTCACAATATGAAGTGAATGAACCAAATGCAATGTTTTATCCTGCTTAAAAACTGATTGTATTTAATTGTATTTAATTTCATCAAACTACAAGACATCCCTATTCTAATATGCAACATGCTACTCAAGGTTGTCAAACCTCTGGTTTAACTTCAGCAAAAGCTGATTTTCAAAACTGTTTTCAAGATAGGCAGATATTTCCTTGGTGAGTGGGAGACAAAGAACACACTTCATCTTATACAAATCCTTATTCATTCCACTACAAGGCGGCCACGGATGCTCTTGATCCTGTGGCGGGTTTTGAACTGTATTAGCAGCTGTATCGTTATCCTCCATCCTCCAACTGATTATTTCTCTCAGGTCCACTGGTCCAGGTCAAGCAAGGTGCTGTGCATTGTGATAACTGATGTGACATGACATCACTTAAAAAGGACCAATGAACATGTCTGGCCAATTTTATTGAATGTTAAAACGAATCTCATTGGCTGAATAAATTACATTTAAACTAAACTGGTTATCAGCGCAATTCAGTTGGTTCATTAGTAGTAAGGGAAGATAGAGGAAAGTGAGACTCCAAAAATGAGAACTTTTTGAGTATAAATAAATTTGTAAGGAGTAAAAAGTACTTTTTTTCCATTTAAAAATGTATTTAAGTAAAAGTACAAGTATTCATTTTTAATTGTACTCAAGTAAAGTACAGAACCCCAAAATAATACTTAAGTAGAGTGATTAAGTAAAATGAATCAAGTGCTTTACTCCTCTGCTGTTTACATTTAGGCATTTGGCAGACGCTTTTTTCCAAAGCGACTTACATTGCTTTATCCTATACATTTTACATAGGTATTTGCATTCCCCTTGGATCGAACCCACAACCTTGCGTTGTTAACACAATGCTCTTACCGCTGAGCTACAGGAAAACTGTTGCTGTTTTCGAAATAATGCAACAATCTATAATCCAGCAACAAAAAAGCATTATAGAGTTTAGAATACTGTACCTTTGACACTTGCAGAGCAACAGAATGGCCAAAAGAAGCATCGGAAGAACAAAAGCAATGACTGTTATCACCCATGGATTCACATGGTACTTGTCTTCAAACGGTCCGACCTCTGATTCAAGAACAGATGACAAAACCAACAGTAAATTCCCAAATGTACTGTTACAGTGTCTTGCGACAGGGTTCACCTGGTTGATTTACAACTCAACTAAATCTTTTTTTATTGATAGATTTTATGTACGTGTCGTCTCATGACCTGACATGATATCAATAAATACACACACTGTGAAAGGTCATTTAGGACGAATATAACTTGTGTTTACGTCAAGTCAGATTTACAGTCATTACGACATTCTGACTTGGAAACAGCGTTCACGTGCTCATCGAAAATTTTAATTACAACTTAAAAACTCTGAATTTTGACTTGAATATCACATCAAAACATTTAAAATGTATTTAGGCATCTTGTAATAATTTTGTTTAATAATTCTATAACTGACTATAGTCAATTTAGACTAATATGTCAAGTTAAACAAATGTACACATATATAAAAACATATAGGACAAGCATGGTGAATACTTTAGCTAAGCATTGAATATATAACATCTTAAATAAAACATTCACTCACCGAGAACGCTGCTCCAGTCACTCCAGTGAATGGCATCACCACAGTTCGAAGTTGGCTTGGCTCGGACTTGAATGGCATACTTCCTCATAACGTCTACGTCCTGCTTAATGTAATACGATTGGCCATCTGGCAAAGTAACCACCTTTAGAAAAAACACACCTTTACAGAGTTTTGCATTTGTGGACAAAATTCCTTCATATGTGAACATGTTTAGCGTTCGTACCTCATCATTAATCTTTATCTCATACTTAAAACATGAAGGGTTCTGAGAAAACCCTTTTTCTTCTGTATGTGTCCAGTTGATTTTTATTTTCGTTAGATCGTTTGAAATCCTTATGTTGTCCGGCGGATCGAGCTTTACTGAAAAGAACGCATTCACATTTAGCTTCACACCTGCTTAGCTTCATGTTGTGGTTTAACTGCAATTCTTCTTACCTATATCGTCTCTGTCAAACCTTTTCCCAATTCTGTACGAGAGCGTTGGAAGAGACATATTGACTTTCAACATGAATCCCGATTCTTCGGGCATTACATGGCCATGGCATTCAACAGCTTGTTTTTCCACGATTTGAAAACAACTTAAAATCTGGTGTGAATTCTTATAGGTTAAGCTAATAAAAAAAACAGAAAATTAATTTTTGAAATATGACGAGATGACAAATCCCAAAGGGATAGTTTACCCAAAAATTTAAATTCTGTCATCATTTACGAAACCTGTGTGCATTTCTTTGTTTTGTTTTGTTGAACACAAAAGAAGATATTTTGAAAAATGTGCGATGCCAAACGCTTTAGGGCACCACGGACTACCCCAGTCGTTTTTATTCCTACTATCAATCAGTGCCCCAGAACTGTTTGGTTCCAACTTTGTTTTTAGCAACGCAATTGATATAGGTGTGAAACATTTTGAGGGCACTTACATGATAACAGACTTTTCATTTTTGGGTGATCCATCCCTTTAAAGTCAAGTGACTTGTAAGGCCATTTTTTACAAATTTAAAGCAGAATTTAAACTGAGGTTTTAACATTGTTTTGTATTTCATCTAAGTATCCATGTATTTCATGTCATGCTATGGATTTTAACCAATGGTTAAGATGTATTAAACTGCTTTTTAAGTGCACACTTACTCAGCCGAGTACTCTGCATTTTCAGGAAGATTGGTTATACTCCAAAAACAGTGGAGGTGATTTGTCATGTTCATAATACAGGTGAACCTCTCAAAGTTGAACTCATGGAGAGCTTTTAAGAAAGACAAGACAAAGATCAAAAGACACAGAAGACTAGGATCATTCAAGAAATATGTGTCAGCAAACAGATAAATGGTTTACTAGATGGTAGCTGATGATGGGTTTCGCATTTTCTGTCATTGGACACATCTCGACAGCAAAACTTCAAAACCTCAGAACTGTTCTTAAGAAAAACTTCTCCAGAGTACTGGAAGGAAAACATGGATGAGTGATTCATAAACATAAATGAGTTATCCTGTAAAAATTCTTATACCTCATGTCCATGGATACATTCCTCCTCTTCATCCTCTGTACCTTACAGTACATAAAGAAACATGAACAAAACACATTTTAATCGGCTGATAAATGATCTCAAATCTACATTATAGCCAATCATCCGAAATAGGGCCGTCACAATATTCATTTTTCATTTCATGAGTATCATTGGCAAAATCGCCACAGTAATGATATCATCACAATATCTAATTTAATGTTTTATTTCCTCTTTGATTTTGTTTTGTTTGTTTTCTCCTTTTTTTGGGCAACAAATAACACTTAAAATTCAAGTGCAGGGATTAGAGAGTTTGTCGGCAACAAACAACAAGAATAACACGGAATCAATTATCACGCTTTTTTATCTCGCGGGTATCGTCAATGCCGATATACCGTGACACCAGTGAAAATTACTAATAGAATTAAAAAAAACAGAGAATCACTCACCAGTATCATCTGCAAAGGTAAAAGACTGCGTGAAAATGAGCACAGATATCAAAATGAAAGTGAAGCAAGGGATTCTTGGTAAACGCTCTCTACAAATCATCTTTGTGAAGAAATGCTCTGTCGGACAACCATTGACAATCTCCCGGACAAATGTCTGTGGACATAAGAACACGAAATACGTGAATGAGGGATTTGTAATGTTAACTGTATTCTGTTACATCGCTACAAAAAAGAATTAAAGCAAAACAACAAAGACAACTTGACATGTGCTGCACTCAATGATGTGTAACAACAACACGTCATGTTGGTTGTTTCCCGTTTGTTTGAAATGTGTGGAAGCATTAGACACTTTCAATCTATATTACTGCTTTAAATAAGATTAACATTGAATGAGAAGATGAATTCTCTCACCTTTAGGCAATATTGTGAATGGTGTACATGCGAGGGATCCGACAGCAGACTTCCCTTCGTGTTGTCTTATTGTAGTTTGAGTGAGAAAACACAGCCCACTCTTTACTGGAAAGCGTTGAGCCAGGAAGCTGAAGGGGAGGTATTAGAGACGTGCTGATATGTCACAAAAAGATCCACGGGGCGTCGGACTCATTGATTGATAGTGTGGTGGCCAATGACAGAGTATGATGTAAGTGAATAAAAGTACAGATCTTGTACAATCCCTTTAAGGAAGTTCAGAGTTTCTAAATGAGGTCTAGCAACGAAATAGGATGTTCTTTATGATCTAAACAAAATCATTTTTTTATTATTTATCAAGTGATTTCTTTGACAATATACATGTGTAACAAAAGTGTCTTTAAGAAACTTGAGTTTTGAGCTGCAAAAGAATTGTATATGCTACGAATGAGCTAATAAAAAATATGGTAATTTGACTCTATTTAAGACAATCAACATATCAAAGTAAAATTAAATCACATCCTTTTAGTTTGCTTGCTTTTGAATGAATAAGATTTTAGGCCAAATACAATTTGTGACATTATTATTCTCCCTTATGTTGTTCCAAACCTGCATCCAACAAGTTGCCTTTTTATTCTAAAAAGAGTTGCGTAAAGAGACATTAAGTCCTAACACGTACACCACTTTCTCATTATTCTTGTCAACGACAGCTTCTTTAACGTTCATTTTGAAAATTCAATGCCGAAATTCAATCTTGCTTGTGCATTGAAAGAAGTGTTGTTTTTTTTGTGAACTTTAAAGGACAGTTCACACAAAAATGTTTTTCACAATTTGCTCACCTTCACATTGTTTCGAACCTGTATAAATGCATGTGTTCTGTTAATCTCATACAGAATATCATACAGGATATCATACACTACCTTAGTAGAAAAATATAGTTTTTTTCTTTTAAAAATATCGTTTTTTATTATGTTATCATGTTTTTGTTGTTTTATTGGGTTAGTAAGCTCTATTTTTTTGTTATTATTGCTTGATTCAAAACAAACCAACTGCACCTTGATTGATATTAATTGGAATGCACAATTAAAAATATCTCATTTTGAAACCAAACTCTTAAATTATGTTTTTTGTTCTTTTGAAAACTAAATGAGATTGAAACGACTGAGATGAAAATGAGATAATTTAGGCAAACAAACAGTTCTGGGGCCCATTTGACGACCATTCCTACTGTGGTAGTCAATAATGTCCAGAACTGAGAATTGCTAACCTTCTTCCAAATGTCTATCTCTGTGTTCATCATAACATAAAATTTATACATTTATGAAATTACATGAGGGTGGGAAAATTATGAAAAAGCTTTTTATTTTTGGGGTGAAATATCCATTTAATTAGTTGATGGAAGTCATATTTTATTATGTTGGTTGTGCCAACTTATAAATACTTAGCATTTGGGATTTTTATGGAAAATTAAAATGATGTAATTATATTTCTTAATATTTATGTGACTAGAGCATTCCAAGAATATTTTGTGTTACGTGGTAACAGTATACTGTAGAAATTAAATGGTTGAGGCCCCTATAGGCTGCTGCAGCATACATAAATGTATTCTTATAAGACCAAATTCATCCACTGATAGACTCATTTTTCTCGATGTTGTGTCGAACCGATAGATGGGGTTCGTCTTGAAAACCTATCAACTTCTTACTAGTTTAGAAAAGGCCAATGAAATAGGCGAATAAAATTTGCATGACGGACTGGATATCCGCATATAAAAGGGAGACGGCGTGCTGCATTCATTCACCTTTTGTTCTTCGGAGCCCTCACAGATGATCGACCAAGAGACTTCAAACTCTACGCTTTATTACTGCTGGAATCTCAAGACGTGATGCAGCGGACTGTCCCTTCCTGCAGCGACCTCCCCTGGGCGTCTCGGGAGTTCCAGATGTGTTCGAGATTTTTCTTTAAAAGAGCTAATTTTTCCAGCGTGGCATGTCCCGCTGTTCCCGTGGGTTCGTCACTCTCATCGAGGAGGGGGACTGACACGATGTCTGCCTTGAGTGTTGGGTTACCAGAATGCTGAGGCAGCCTTTGTGGATTTGTCCTCCGCAGTGTGGGCGGATGACGATTCAGACGTTGCGTTCACGGGTGGCTGTCTTCCCTCGGTACCTCCTGCTCTGCCCAGCCAAACTCCAGGGGGTGCTTGCTGAGTGATGGATGGGATGCCTGTTATTTTCCTCATGGGGAAAGAAGGGCGCCTAAATAGCACACTGACCCTCCTATAGAAGGTGCTTTCTCAGGCATCGCCCTATCTACTGCCAGTCCTACATTCTGCCATTCAATACGCGGGATGATACCGGTTCTACGCAGATTTTGTAAAAGGCGCCATGATGCTATAACCCGGGTGAGCTCTCACTGATAGTGGGCACGTGCGATCTTGGGATTGGTACCCCACGTCAAGGTCCCAAGAGGGTATAGATCGTGGAAGACGCTGGTTCCGCCTTCTCGCGCCCCTTAGGAACCTAATGATCAGGTCCTGCTGTCCCAAAGACTATCCAGCAACTATGTCGTGATGAGCGGCAACAGACCCTAAAGGGAGGCGTCTGTTGGGGGCGACCAGGGAGTTAGGGTGCCTCGGCAGAGAGGTGTAATGACCATACGCCTGCTGTTGGTGTGCCACGCTCATCAGGGAACTCGACTCTGTAGCCAGCGTTGGAGCGGTCTCATGTGCATCAACCCATGGGGTATCACTCCCGTCGAGGATGCCATGCCCAGGAGCCTCTGAAATTGTTTCAGGGGTACCACTGACTGCTTGAAATGTTTCAGGCAGTTCAACACTGACTGAGCGCATTCTGCAGCAGTGTTCCATACCGAGAAAGAGGATGCTTTATACAGGGGAAAGCTTGCTCATTTCTCGGGTTGACCTGTAGTCCCAATCGATCTAGGTGCCGGAGCACAAGGTCCCTGTGTGTACATAACAGATCTCGAGAGTGTACCAAGATAAGCCAGTCGTCAAGATAGTTTAGTACCCGCACACCTCTCTCCCTGAGGGGAGTGAGGACGGCCTCCTTGATCTTCGTAAAGACTCGTGGGGACAGGGACAGACCGAAAGGGCTGGAATCTTAACTGATATGCCTGACCCGCGATAGCGAACCGTAGGAATGGGCGATGACGAGGTAGAATCGAGACATGAAAGTAAGCGTCCTCCAGGTTGATTGCCATGATCCAATCCTGACATCTGATAGATGCCAGGATGTGCTCCTGCATGAGCATCCTGAAAGGCAGCTTGTGAAGGTGCCTGTTCAGGGTACTCAGATCTAGGATGTGGCTCAATCCCCCCCCCCCCTTTTGGGACGATAAACATCTTGGATAGAGCAGGTTGGCGACCTCGGCCCGTATTACGGGAGCAAGCCTGCCTCAGATCGTGGTTTAGAGGATGCCTTGAAACTTGGGCGGAGGTCTGGCGAATTGTTTCGAGAAGCATAGACGGACTGTTTGCCGTAGCCACCATGACGGTGTGGGAAGCTCGAGCCAAGCGCCCAGGGGCCGTGAAAGGGGGACTAGGGATAGGATCCGTTCGTCGTCCGCCCAGGGAGTGGTTCAATGGGTGGTTGTGCGGATCTCTGTGAAAAACACCCAGAGGGAGAAGAAAACTCCTTGAAGTGGGCTGTTGGGACACGGCAAGAACAGTCCCGGATCGACCAACCAGCGATGGAATGGCTGGGGTCGGGCCCAAAGGTATTCTCGATCTCCCTGGGGTCTTCCCATGAGGGCCGCTTCTGCTTCCACTGCACTTGCTGACGGGATGGTGGTCTACTCTTTGATGTCTTCTTCCGGGGGCCGCCTGAGTTGGGGGCACCGGAGCCGGAGGGCGTCGAAGAGGACCAGGGCTGCTGGGAAGCACACGATGCACAGGATCTCGATGGCCGAGGCGTCTGAGTCGTGGCCGGATATATGGTGCCTCGGGGCTATCAAGCATATACTCCCCGCCGCGACTCAGTCGCCCTGCGGCCATCGAGATCCCGTGCATCGTGTGCTTCCAAGCAGCCCTGGTCCTCTTCGACACCCTACGGCTCCACACAGTGAACTGCAACCCAATGCTCGCGGCAGCCCGGGACAGCATGGCTGAGATTCCGACATCCACTTCTTCCTGAGCTCGTTCCCAGAAGCGGTTCCCAGTAAGTCACCCCATGATGCTGCAAGGGACATCTCATCATCATCACGCACCATTTCCGAGGAACAAGATGGTTGGATCGACTCTTGGGAACGGTCAGACGAGATGAGGTTCGAACGGTTCGCGAGCCAGTGGCTGACGGATTTAACGCTCACAGTAATCCTCACATCCCCCTCGCTGCTCGCCGTAGAGGACGGCAGGGCCGTAGCAACTTTTGGGAACTTCACGGAACGGGAACAGGACGAGGTGGTGGCTGAGGACCTTGGGAATTTCATTGGCCATTTCTAAACTAGTCAGAAGTTGATGGGTTCTCAATCAGATAACTGAGGTTACATCCGTAGCCAAGACGTTTTCCAGTATAGTGTCTAATGATCAGCCACATTTATGACTTATGTGATTTGTAGATCTCTTTGTCAAAATCAAAGCAGTTCTGCTTTGGCTTTCAAAGTTTGAATAAGAGAAGAGCCCCACTTCAGGATCTTGAAAAAGACTATTCGGAGGAGAGATTTTTTCAGCAATAAATTGTGTATTGCATTTTTTGTTTTGGATTGGGTGATTAGGCCTTTCCATCTACAGTCTTGAAATAGTTACATTATAAAAATCAGACAGTGTGTGACCCTAAGGAATATAACACAGTCAAATCTCCATCTTTGAACAATATCCATATTTTGATATGATGTCATGTTTGGTGTCGTGGTTTGGGAGGCTGAGAAAGTGATTTCAGAGATACGCTTCATTTGCCAGCCTGTCAATCAATTCATTGTGTCATGTTGATTGTGACTGATGCCCAGTGTCTGGTTTGTTAGTTCTTGTTGTAGAGCAGAGAAATGATTAGCTGTGTTTACTATTAAAAACTATACCAGCAAGAAAGCTGAATTTCATGTTATCATCCCTAAGAAAATCCACAAAATTAATTTATTGATTTCCAAAAGTATAATTTTCTTTTGCAGGGATTAAAAAACTTTTTTTATACGTGACATGATGATAATCAATATGAAATGTAAAAAATAACTATTTAACAAACAAGTCAACAGAGCTGGATAACGCTGGGTTCTATTTTAATATATGAAACGGGTGATGGTCCAAACCTTTTATTAGTGTAAAGCAAATGTTTAAAATGATTATGCAGACTATATTTAAGCAGTTTACATGTTATAATATGACACACAGTAAATACACAGCAAATGTTAGGCTTACATAAAGATATACAGTATATTTAAAAGAAACAATTGCCTAATTCGACCACAATAAACAGAAGAGGAAGAAATATAATTCTGTATTGTCGAAAACAATAAACAAAACAACTTCCAAATTAAGCTTTGCATGCCATTTTACATATAAGAGGATGTTACTCTAACCATTTCGAACCAATTACAGAAAGAAACACAATAATGGTGATTATGTACAAAACAATGAAGGTCACATCAATAATTTTTGCAGCTTTGGTCCACAGCGATGACTTCTTTCCAATGACAAGCATAAACATCGGCTCCTCGTTTCCACTGGTTTCTAGAGAGTTATTCAAGTCATTTACATGATCTGTGGGAGGATGTACAAACCATGGCTTTAGATGAGAATGTCATTGAAACAAAAAACAAAGGTGTATTTACCTCTAAATGAGGGTTTCACTAAGCGTCGGTCCTGTGGTACTGATGTCCCGGAGATTTTAGCTCCAACCCTGGAAAAAACTCACCTGTCTGTTGATTTGGTAATTCTGAACATAGACATATATTAGACGTGCCATCGTCCGCTGGATCGGTATTCAACACGCCGCCATATTGGTCAGAGCAAAAGCCGACTATAACAAATACAAGTGAATGATGGAGCTGCCGGTTGTCTGCATATAAACTCAATAACCTTTTTTTTCTCAACTAATATCTATACTTTGTTATTAAGATGGAGTACAGAAATGTTTTGGCTCCAGTTAAAGAGGGTTAGACTTAAATTTTTATTTAGATACTTTATGTAAATTGACTGATTTGATCTTGAGTGTTTTGTTCGAACATTTAAGTAAAACTCAGAAACAATCTCAATATGTCTGTGTTTCATTCTGACTAATGATGCGGCTCATTCAGTTCCCGACCTCCCGAGGTGGTGATTCAGGATATCCCGACACCGGTTCGGGCATTGATAAGGACACATGGTTCACTTCACTTTGGGACACAGCTCACTTATTTCTGATGGCGTGACTGCGTGAGCGCGTTGTGATACTTCAATACTGGTATCATTTAACAACCGGCAAAGCTGTCATCTCTCTCACTTTATTTTTCAAATACTGGTAAGAAACACTTTAATTGTTAAATACCATAGCATAAATTTGATCAATAATTAAATACAACTGTTAAGTAGATTGTGTTCCCTGTCTGTCCAGTGACATGCGTTTATACATACATTACAATAAGCATTTTTGCAAAAGTTAATTGTGTTGGCTTGTGCGTTTTCGATTTAACGGCTTCAAATAACATCACCTGATTTCTGGTAAGGGAACGTAGTGAGCATCGGTGTTCCCTGGATTTCGCATTGCATTGTGGAAGTTTTTACGAAAAGAAAGTTTCAGTGAACTGGAAGGATTTTGCGATTGAGACAGCCCTTAAAATGGCCGACTCCTTGATCAAGGGAGCTGACTGAGGCACACCCAAAGGCTGCTTCCGAAATCGCCTACTTCCATTCTATACAGTAGGTGAAAATGAGTATGAGTCATGAATAGTATGGCCGAAACCTCAGAATGCAAAAAACAATAGGCAAGAAATACCCGGATTCATGAGTGTGGATCGGATGGACACTTCTGTATCCCATGATGCCACGGAAGCTGAGGAATGGTCAAATTTCAATAGTAAATCAAATAAATATAGTGGAAAATTATCAGACGGATGTTCGTTTTTAAGGCAAGTGCCAATCAATGTGACAAAATTATGTTTCGTTTCAACGCTCATTATTCACGAGTTCACCTACACAGATAATAGAGTAGTTTGAGGGTATGCGTATTTGGCGTGCTGTCGGGGAGAGGGCTCCGAGCTCGTTCATTCTTCCGAGCTCAGAGCACTCCCCCCTGTCCGGGGTGAGGGCTCCGAATCCGGCATTAGCCTGAACCCGGAACACTCCCCCCCCCCCTTTGTGTCCTGCTGGAGACGAGGGGCTCCAGGTGAGGAGCCGGGGTGGTGGTGGGATGCTTGAGACTGAAGAGAGAGTGAAGGTAAGACGTCTTGACTATTTATAGAGACACTCTCTCTCTCTCTCTTTGAAGTGATAGGTTGATTGTTGAGATTGCTGACAGCCGACCAGCCGAGTTAATTATCTGCTCCTGCTCCTCCCGAACTTAGTTTAGTAAAACACCATTTAGGATGTTGTCAATACGTCATAGGTCAAAGAGCATACGGGTCACATGACCATAAAACATGGAGGACGCAATATTTCTGAAATGCATTAATAGTATCCCACTCGTACTATATAGAACGTATTGTTTAACCTAAGATAGGTAGGTTCTCATTCAAATTCAGTATATACTGTCAAAGTATGCGATTTCGGACGCAGCTAAATTCTTCAACGTGTGGTTATTTTATACTGTTGCTTGTCTTGCATATACCCAACATATCACTAGACATGGTGCCATCTAGTAGATTCTCCTGAATAACAGGCTCATTTAATGGTTATCTCACAATTCCTTTTGAGAACGATTAATTTTAAATAACTATTGATATATTAATTGATTAGAGACATGATCAATTTCTACTCTATGTATATCGTTAACCATTGAAATGATTTAAGAAATGTAAAAGCTCAGCTCTCTCATTCACTTGAAGGAGTCTAGTGGGCTTTTGCCCACAGTAATATGGCAGCATGACGTTGGACATTGACATATCAGAGCAACGGAGCAGAGCGGCCAATGCCGTGTCTAGGTGCACGGATTAGCTTGTTCAGGTGTGTTTGCAAAGGGTTGGAGCTTAAATCTGCAGGGCAGCGGCAGTCCAGGACCGACGTTGCCCATACCTGAACGTTTATACTATTCCCTGATTGTTTCTTTCAAAACAAGGCAATAGAAAAGGGTTTGCCAGAACATACATATTATTGACTTTAGTAGATGAGAAATGTAACGATTTCCATTAAGGAACAGTTAAGCCAAAAATAAAAATTCTGTCATAATTTACTCACCTTCGAGTTAATCAAAATCTATAAAAAAGATTTTGTTTTGATGAACACGGAGAAAGATATTTGGAAGAAAGCTTTTAACCAAGTTCTTGGTCCCAATTGTCTGCCAAATTGCCAATTGTCAAGGAAAGGAAAACTCCTTGAAGTGGGCTGTTGGGATGGGGCAGGACCCGTCCCGGATCGAATAACAAGTGATGGAATGGCTGGGGTCTCACCCAAAGGTATTCCCGGTCTCCCAGGGGTATTCTCATAAGGGCCGCTTCTACCCGCTGGTGACGGGGTGGTGGTCTACATTTCAACGTTTTCTTCCGGGGAACCACCTGAGTGGGGGGCACCGGAGCCGGAGGGCGTCGAAGAGGACCAGGGCTGCTGTGAAGCACACACTGTACGGGATCTCGATGGCCGGAGGGCCGCCGAGTCGCAGCGGGTAGGTTATCTTGATCTCACTCATCTGTGCAAAATTCGGCCAGAGGTGTCTCTCTTGGACCATATGTGTGGACATCATCTGACCCAGGGCCCACACAGTCACCTTGGTCGCCCTTGAGTGAGGTCGCAGGCGGTGCGGAGTCCCTGCACAAGCACTGGGTCAGTCACACCCTCGTGGACACCAGAGATGCCGAAAACCTACACGCTTTAGACGGGTCTAGATCGAGCCCCCCAGGTGGCAGCCGTCTGCGGTGCACCAAGACGGCATGTTCCACATGGGGGACATCGACGTTTCCTCTTGCTGCCCAACCATCGAGAAAGGAAAGGGTGGCTGAACTAGTTTACATGCACGCAATGAAAAAAAGGGGGCATTTCCAGGTCTTACTGAGTTCCACATGCACTGCCGGGAAACACGGCGCTTGGGGCGAACCCCGAGGCACCATGTATCCTACCGCAAGCACTGGGAGATGAACGCGACAGCCTGGGAAAGCATGGTTGACATTCTGACATCTGCTTCTTCATGAGATCGTTCCCGGAGGAGGGAGCTGCAAGGAATCGTCGGAGTCAGATGCCAGTAAGCCTCCCCCCCCGATGCTGCAAGGGACATCTCATCACCACGCACCGTTTCCGATACATGGTTGAGGAACGAGACGGTGGGACCGTCTCTCGGGGAACAGACGGACGTGACGAGGTGCTATACATCACCCTCGCTACTCGCCATAGCGGACGGCAGGGCCATAGCCACTGCTATCAAGGAACGGGAAGCAGACGAGGTGGTGGCTGAGTCCCGTGGGAAAACAGCCGCCCGTGATTCAACGTCTGAATCGTGAACCGCCCGCAGTCCGGGCAGAACTTATCCACAACAGCTGCCCCAGCGTGCGAAAGGGAGGGTTGAGTGAGATGGCAAAACCAAAAATTTCAATTTGAGGGAGCCGTCGTGTCCGTCACCCCTCATCGATGAGTTTATTTCGCCCAAGAGAACAGTGGGACATGCCACGCTGGAGAAATTTAGTCTTTTAGAGAAAAAACTCGAACACTTCTGGAACTGCCGAGACGCCAAGAGGAAGTTGCCGCAGGAAGGGACAGTCCGCTGCATCACGTCGTGAGAATCCAGCAGTTATTCGGCGTAGAGTGAAGTCTCGAAGTCGATCATGTTTAAAGGGTCTGAAGAATAAAAGGTGAATGAATGCAGCACGCCGTCTCCCTTTAATACCCAGATATCTGGGGGCGGAGTCCAGATGCAAATTTCATTCGCCAATTTCATTGGCATTTTTCTAAAACTAGTCGAGGTTGATCAAGGGCGAACCCCATCTGTCGGTTCGACACAACGTCGAGAGACCGACAGAAAGTGAACAATCTTTAATTCAACGTTGCTAATGTAAACTGCTATTAAAATGAACATAAATTGAAAGATTGAATCGAACAGGTCTATGTTTCAGATGTAAAGATGTGTTTTTACCATTTTCTTATACTAATTATACACAGACAAGAAAATATACTTACTACCTGGACCAGTTACAGCAGCCTTGGTGTTCTTTGGTGTTGCTGATTTGGCCTTTTTCCCTTTAGCTTTCAGAACATTCACAAGGATGGTCTCAAGAATGCTAAAGCCAATAAGTGTGAAAACCACTCCACAGTAAACCCCTGTTAAAACAGCAAACTATGATAGCAACTATAAACCTGTAAAAAATGACATCCTGTTGTGCCTTAAAGAAGCAGAAGTCAAACGTTCTTGAGTGTTATGTTTAATTATAAAATTGAAAAAAGAAACTAATTTCTTCAAATTCTATGCACTGCAAATGCTAAAGTATAGTAAGTTTTATTTATTTATTTAATTTAACAATATATTATTTATGTGAGCAATCAGACTTACCAATTAATGGAATACCATTGTTTGTAGCGGTCAGTCTGTCATTAAGAACTTGCAGCAGTACAGAAATGGACAAGAGTAAAGTCACTTTAAAGCTCAGTTTATCTCCTTGAGATGCATTTATGAAGAAGGAGCCCACATCCAGCAACAGGAAACAAAATACTGGAAAAATTAAGTTGATGACATACACTAAAGGTTTCCTCTTGATGGTCAACTGCAATAGCAATATAAACCAAATCAATAATTATTTTACAAGTGATCTGTATCTGAAATCTGATATAATTATTTGAATACCCACAAATACACAATATAACCACACACACGTCAACCAGACCAGACATTTATAGGGAGGAAACATTTTTCTGTTAAAGGTGCAGTAAGTGATTTCTGGGAAACAATTGTGTGAATGTTTGCTACACATCTGCTCTTTATATGTGTTACAAAAATCTTGTATATGCACAAATGGCAGTGTAAGTAGGAGAGACAACAACGACTCACTCCTCCCCTCCCTTTCGCAGCTCTACATTGGCCGCACAAAACCAAGATCATGTTTTCACATCTTTGCTGAAGCAGATAATTATTACGATAAGTATTACGTTTGTCCATTTAGGGCTACTGCATTAAAAACACCAGCGGTGTATGCAGCTAGAGATAGCTCATTCTAATGTAATGAAAACATAACACTTCATTATGTTAGGGTTTTATACACCTTTTCTGTCAATGAATCCTCCAAAAAAGGATACACTTGACCTTTAAAGGAAATCTGATTCTCCGGTGGCAACCCTACCCTGGACACTGATCCTTAGATCAGCTTGAGCTATAATCTTTGACATATCATAGTTGGAGTCTACATCAGCTAACATCAAACTTGTATAAGTCATTCAATGACTCACTTATTAATAAATATAAAGATAGAAATTCTATATTTAAGAACATTATTACGAGCATCATAATGGATTACGATGTGTCCTCTGCACTGTACCTGAAACACATTTCCTCCGTTGACATGTGATTCTGTCAAGTTTGCAAGTTGCCACTCTCCTGGGATCTGAAAAGACTGGTTTGATTGAGGATCATTATTAAGAGGGTTATTTAAATAGCCATACACTTGAAGCTCGTCTTGTTCTGTGGAAAAACAGATGATTAACAGACATTTAAGTTTTTATATTCCAAATACCCAGAAGTTATAAATTAACCTTTTATGGGTTGATATATGCATAAACAACTGTGCTTAAAATTATTCATACCCTAGGTAAATATATTCAAGGAATGCTGAAATAAACCTTTCATTGGAGAATAATAATATTAATAGTAGAATGTCATTATATATATATATATATATATATATATATATATATATATATATATATATATAGTATAAATATATAACATATTTTTAGGTGAAAAGAGCATTTTTGTTTCATTCTGTAAACCACAGACCTTCAGACCTGAAACACTGCAAAGAAAACCAGTTCACATTCACTTTTAAGCAATACAAAAGGAATTTTTCTACATGTATTTAGGAAAAGTACAAAAACAAATTTTTTAATGTGATGACCTCGATTTTTTTGACAGTTATCATGTGTCTTGTCATGCTGTCAGTCTTTTACATTGCTGTTGAATAACTTTATGTCACTCATGAGGTTTGATTTTGTTGTAATACAACAGAGTCTGGATGGGAATCCCCACAATATACAGTATATGTATAAATGCTGATTTGAAATGAAAATTCAGAATGCTGATATATATATAGGTCCATCTCAAATAATGAGTATGTCGTGAAAAAGGTCAATATTTTTGTCACTCATTTCAAAGAGTAAAACGTCTTGGTTACGTATGTAACCTCAGTTCCCTGATGGAGGGAACGAGAAGTTGTGTCGAGAACGACAGATGGGGTTCGCCCTTGAGAACCAACTCTGACTACTATAGAAAAGGCCAATGAAATTTGGCGAATTAAATTTGCATGCCGGTCTCCGCCCCACAACGCTCGCATCGCGTCACAATCTCAGCGAAGCGACGGTAACAGGCCTGGGTGTGTCGATGCTTTCGTGAAACTGTAACCTTCCAGTGTGGTGGTCGGGGGGTCCCAGATCTTTCTTAGAGAAAGATGGGTATAGCCCTGACCGGTAACCTTTCACGAACGGGGCCTTAGCTCTCTACTGGCGAGAGGCCGTCCGGCTCAGGTTTACACCGGGTGAGCGCAACTCTTAATCATAGAAGCGCTGCAGAGGCCACCTCCTACCCGCGGGGAGGAAAATGGTGGATATAGGTATTATCTGGTCCTTGAAGGAGAACGCATGGAACGTGCGGACTGGGTAGTTAACCATGAGGTGGAGGCCCACCTGGGGAAGCTCATGGTTTACCATGTGTGGGAACCGTTGCCATGAGGATATATCAGACAGAACAGCCCACGGGGGCGTTGTTACTGCGTCCGATAGCACTAGGTCCGGTTAGAGCTATCTGTGATAGGTCATATGCCCGGCCTAAGGGGGAAGGCTCCTCTGCCTAGCCAACCCCCAGGGGTGCTTGCTTTAGTGATGTACGGAATGCCTGTTCTTAACCAGTGTCTGGGTAAGAAGGAAGGTTGGTGAGGTACCAGTTTCTTAGCCATGTGTTTGGGTAAGAAGAAAGGTAGATAGCACACTGACCCAACCTCTTAGATGGTGGGAAGGTGCTTTCGCAGGCATACGCCCCCCCCGGATGCCAGTCCTACATGTCACCAGGCAGGACGTGGGCTGACACCGGGTTTACGCGAAGGTTGTTAATCCTTGCGAATGTGTTTGGGCGGAGTGTGGAGGGGAGATGTTAGTCTCCAGTCTCGTAAGAAGGACAACACAATCCTGATCGAGCACCTCAGTAGTTCTTTCTCACTGAGAGAGACACCAGGACGAGAAGAGGCACCGTCTAGAGGCGTGTAACCGCCTAGTAGATGGGGCCCTAGCCTGGGTGATGGTCTCTACCGTAGAGGGGGAGTAGCCATCTCAGGATCTTCTCGTCCCGTCTAGAGACCAGACATGGGTGTTCCATAGGTCTGATCTGGGATGCCAGAACGTGTCCTTCCCCTGAGAGAGCAGGTCCTCTCTCAGGGGAATGGTTCAGGGGGAGTTGCTGTACAGAGTATCACTCTAAAGCCAAGTGTGGTTAGACCAGTGCAGTGTAACCAATAACACTTGGTGCTCCTCTTCCCTGACCTTGCACAGTGTCTGTGCAAGGACGCTCCTGGGGGGGAAGGTGTGCTTCCGCCCGTCCTGCGGTCAGCTGTGTGCCAGGGCATCTGTGCCGAGGGGGGCCTCGGTCAGGGAGTACCAAATGTCCCGCCGGAGTCAATGAGGTCTATCTGTGCCTGTCCGAACAGCACCCACATGAGCTGGACCGGGGGTGGAATCGCCACTCTCTGCACGGCGTATACTGACGAGAGAGCGGGTCGGCTGTCTGGTTCAGTTCGCCTGGGATATGTGTCCGTCATCACCACGACGTGCCTCGTAACCTGCCCGAGGGGAACCCCGCTCAGAGGAAGGTCATGGAAGACCAAGGGGTTAGGGTGCGTCGGCAGCAGGGCGTCATCACAATGCGCCAGCTGCCGGTGAGCCACGCTGTCCTCGGAACTCGACTCTGTAGCCATTGTTCCATCAATCCTAGGGGTATTACCCCCGCGGAGGACGCCATGTGTCCCAGGAGCCTCCAGTTCAACACTGACTGGGCACGTGCTGCGGACAGCTGCGCCGTCATCGTGACAGAGTTTAGTTCCACACCGAGAAAGGGAATGCTCTGCGTAAACAACAGATCTCGCGAGTGTGCCAAGATAAGCCAGTCATCAAGATAGTTTACTACCCGCACACCTTTTGTCCCGGAGGGGAGAAAGGGCGGCTTCCACAGCCGTCGTGAAGACCCGTGGAGACAGGGACAGACTGAAAGGCAGGACTCTGTACTGTTATGCCCGCCCCTCGAACACGAATCGTAGGAACGTCCGGTGTCTTTGGGGATCGAGACATGAAAGTAAAAGTGCTTCAGGTCGATTGCCACGAACCAATACTGACACCTGATGGATGTCAGGATGCGCCTCTGCGTGAGCATCAGGAACGGCAGCTTGTGAAGGTGCTTTGTTCAGGGTACACTGACCCATGGCGACCCGCCGTCTTGGGAACGATGAAGTGTGGGTCGTGACCCACTGAACATCTTGGTTTTGAGGGACGAACTCGATGCCTGTTTTGCGAGAAGGGTGGTGACCTCTACCCGAAGTACGGAGGCGTCCCTGCCTCTGACAGAGGGAGAGGTGATGCCCCGAAACTTGGGAGAGTCTCTGGCGAACTGGATCGAGTAACCAAGACGGACCGCCCTCATTAGCCAGCGAGACAGTGTGGGCAGCTCACGAGCTCCCAGGGACTGTGACGGGGTGACCAAGGGGACGGTCTGCTTCATCATTGCCTCGGGGGTTGGTTCGTCGGCTGGCGAAGCTAGCCGTCTGTCCCAGACACCTAATGCAGCGATCGTGTCCATCCCCCTCCTCGATGAGGGTGCCGCACCCAAGAGAAAAGCGGGACATACCTCGCTGGAAAATGCTCATTCCTGAAAAGGACCTTTTTAGAAAAAATCTCTAACACCTCCGGAACCGGCGAGACACCCAGGGGAAGGTCGCTGCAGGTAGGGACGATCCGCTGCAACACGTCGTAGATCCGGCAATGTAGAAGAAGAAGAATTCATTGAATTCATTCTGTTCGTAGTCATGAGCGAAGGCTCTGAAGAACAAAAGGTAAATGAATGCTGCACGCCGGCTTCCTTTTATACCGGATATCTGGGGGCGGAGACCGGCATGCAAATTTCATTCGCCAAATTTCATTTGCCTTTTCTATAGTAGTTAGAGTTTATTAGTTCTCAAGGGGGAACCCCATCTGTCGTTCTCGACACAACGTCAAGAGACCGACAGAAAGGGAACCAATGTATTATATAGATTCATTACAAATTGAGTTAAATATTTGAAGCCTTTATTTCTTGAATTTTTTATGGTAATGGCTTACAGCTAATGAAAACCCAAAATTCAGTGTCTCAGTAAATTAGAATATAACATAAAATCAATATAAAAAGAATATTTAAAAAAAACAGAAATGTCAGGCTTCTGAAAAGTATGTTCATTTCCATGCACTCAATTTTGGTTGGGCCTTCCTTTGCATGAATTACTGCATCAATATGGAGTGACATGGAGGCAATCAGCCTGTGGCATTGCTCAGGTGTAATGGAAGCCCATGGTGACATGATAGCGGCCTTCAGGTCATCTGGATTGTGGGATCAAGTATCTCTCATCTTCCTCTTGACAATACCAAATAGATTCTCTATGGGGTTCATGTCATGGGGTTTGCTGGCCAACCAAGCACAGTAACTCCATGGTCATTGAACCAGCTTTTGGTACCTTTGGCAGTGTGGGCAGGTGCCAAGTACTGCTTGAAAATAAAAACAGCATCTCCATAAAGCTTGTCAGTAGAATAACATGGATTCTGTGTCTTTCCACTCTTCCTCCAGAGTCTGGGACCTTAACTCCAAATAAAATGGAAAGTTTACTTTCCCCTGAAAAGAGGACTTTGGTCCAATGTGTTTTCTGTAGTCCACAGTCAACACAGCCATCTACCAGGAAATTTTAGAGCACTTCATGCTTCATTCTGCTGACAAGCTTTTTAGAGATGCATGACATTTCTGTTTATTTTTTTTTATTGATGTTATGTAATATTCTAATTTACAGAGACAATGAATTTTGGGTTTCATGATCTGTAAGCCATATTCAAAATTTCAAGAAACAAATGCTTGAAATATGTCCCTCTATGTGTATTGAATATATATAATATATTGCTTTTACTTTCTGAAATGAGTGGAAAAAAATATTGACCTTTTTCTCGGTATTCTAATTAATAGAAATGCAGCTGTGTATAAATATATTAAGTGTGTGTGTGTGTGTGTTTGCAGTGATTTACTGATTTCAGATTTACCTGAATACATTAAGGATTTAAAGGTTAGGTTGCAGATTTGTGTGTCGAAGGGAAACTTGTACAGCTCCATGTTACAGGCCGTGGTCAGAGTTAATATCTCTGTCTTTTTAATGTAACCCCACCAAATTAAGTTGATATACGGAGACTCTTTTGCTGCAAACTCTGTCTTGATGCTAAATGAACATAAAATATAGAGATGACAATTACAGACATGGTAGGGGTAATTAAAAACAGGTAACATGTCATTCTGGTGTTCATATTGAATAACATAATAAATTATTGCAAGAAAATTATTTAAAAATGAGAAAAAGGTCTTTAGATTTTGTTGGAGTGAACCCTTTAAAGGCGCTGTTCTTGATTTACAGCGGCCACTAGCGTTGTATTAAAGATTTTCCACGAATCGCTCAGTCCAAACACAACGGTGGCAACCATAAACAAATGTCGTTCTCATATTGACGAAGGGAAGGGATCATACGGGCATTAGAAAGAACTTTGTCTCATTATTTATAACGTTAAGAAGTCTGTGGATTTTAAGGATAAAAAGGAGGATAAAAGTCAGGCATCAGCTGAAAGCGTTTATATAATAAAGTCTTTCAGGCAGAGAGACGTTTGAAAGAAAGATCATCTTAAAATCACCCCCAATGAGGTTGTTTTGATTCGGATCAGTATGTGAGGAACATTGTTTTTTCTATTTGTTAGAACTAAGATATGTTGTTGTTTTTGTTGTAATATTAGCTATGTGACGGAGCAGTTTTGAGCATCAATGTCTATCTTGAACCGCTTTAATATTGTACTCGTCCAGATACCGGAGAGAGAGCAAAAGCCTGTGGCGATGAAACGGTAGATAGAGCGTTTCACTCTCTTACTTTTAATCCTCGAGTCACATATGCGTTCAACTTCTGTTGAACTAACACTCATTGGTGTGTGGGGGTATCTTAAGTTCCCTTTCTGTTGTAACCGACAGATGGGGTTCACCTTTGAGAACCTATTAACTTCGACTAGCTTAGAAAAGGCCAAGGAAATTGACAAATGAAATTTGCATGCCGGACTCCGCCCCCGGATATCCGTGTATAAAATGAAGATGTCGTGCTGCATTCATTCACCTTTTGTTCTTGGGAGTCTTCACACATGATCGACTTTTAGACTTCAAACTCTACGCCAAATTACTGCTGCATTCTCACGACGTGCTGAAGCGACTTCCCCTGGGGTCTCGGCAGTTCCAAAAGTGTTCGAGTTTTTTCTCTAAAAGAGCAAATTTCACCAGCGTGGAATGTCCCGCTGTTCTCATGGATGCAATAAACTCATCGAGGAGGGGGACGGACATGATGGCTGCCTCAAATGTTGGGTTTCCAGCACGCTGGGCCAGCCGTTGTGGATAAGTGATGGAAAGTCCCTTGCAGCATCGGGTGATGACTTACTGGCATCTGATTCCTTGCAATTTTTCCCCCGGGGGGGTCGAGCTCAGGAAGAAGCTGATGTTGAAATGTCAGCCATGTTTTCCCGGGCCGCCGCGAGCATAGGGTTGCAGTGCACCGCACTGCCTCTCCAAGTGCTCGCGACAGCATACATGGTGCCTCGGATTCTACCGTGGCTCCAAGCAGCGCCTGCCCCCAGAGCCGTGTTTCCCGGAAGTGCATGAGGAACTCAGTAAGACCTGGAAACGCCCCCTTTTGGGCGCGTGCACGTCAAACTAGTTCGTCACCATTTCTTCCCTCGATGGTGGGAAAGCTAGAGGATACATCGATGTCCCCGTGGTCTCGGTACACCGCAGACGGCTGCTACCTGGGGGGGCTCAACCTCGACTCCCGTCCAAAGCATTTAGGTTTTCGGCATCTCTGGTGTCGAGAGCTTGCACTGCTGAGGGCCAAGCTGCCCCCTCTCTCCACGCTATGGCCATCCTGCAGATCCAGGCCAAGGTGTTGAGAGAGCTCCACGAGGGTAAGACCAACCCAGAGCTTATGCAGACACTCCGGGCCCTGGGTCGGACAATGTCCACACTTATGGACACTTACCAAGAGAGACACGTCTGGTCGAACCTTGCACAGATGAGTGAAGCCGAGAAGATCCGCCTTCTCGACACACCCATCTCGCGAGGGGGGTCTGTTTGGTGAAACTGTCGAGCAGTAGTTCTCGACAGTCAAGAAACAGAGATAGGCTATCAAGCATATCCTCCCTGCTGGACTCGGCCGCCCTCCGGATTTTAAGATCCCGCGCACAGTCTGTTTCCCACAGCCCTGGTCCTCTTTGACACCCCCCGGCTCCGGTGCCCCCCACTCAGGCAGTCCCCCGGAAGAAGAGGAGACCACCACCCCGTCAGTAGCCGCAGTGGAAGCAGAAGCGGCCCTCATGGGAAGACCCCAGGG
Organism: Triplophysa dalaica; assembly: GCF_015846415.1. Taxonomy (NCBI): domain Eukaryota; kingdom Metazoa; phylum Chordata; class Actinopteri; order Cypriniformes; family Nemacheilidae; genus Triplophysa; species Triplophysa dalaica. Next base: position 33,259,245 of record NC_079542.1, read on the forward strand.
AGATCGAGAATATCTTTGGGCCCGACCTCAGCCATCCATCGATGGTTGGTCGATCCGGAATGGGTCCTACCCATCCCAACAGCCTTCTTCAAAAAGTTTTCCTCTCCCTCTTGGTGTTTTTCACAGCTGCTCTCACCCTCTTCACGGCGGTGTTCGGCAACTTGACGTTGTGTCATGGTGAGACGCAGCATTGAGAATACTTAGCAACCCTTAGCACTCACAAATCGACGGTGCGTTGAGCTGCATCGCCAGGCAGGTAATTCAGGAGAGTCGATCTCCTCCCCGGGGGCCTCTTCTTGGAAAGAAAACCCACGGATTTGTTTGATCAGGAACGTGCTCTCCTTTCTACAAGAGAGACTAACCTCACCCCTTCCACACTGAAAGTGTATGTAGCCGCCATTGCCGCTCATCACCACCCAGTTGCTGGAAAGTCTCTGGGACGGCATGACCTGGTCATCAGGTTCCCAAAGTTCCCACCACTCCTCCCAGAGACCAGGTGGTGAACTTGCAGGCGCTCCCCACTGAGGAGCAATACTCAACCCCATCCGTGTTGTGTCCAGTATGTGCACTGCGCCTCTACTTGGACCGCATTGCGAGCTTCAGGAGTTCTGAGCAGCTCTTTGTCTGTTATGGAGGTCAGCAGAAGGGGAGGGCTGTCTAAACAGAGATTGATGCACTGGATTGTGGGCACCGTCACGGCGGCATACCAATTCCAAGATTGCCTGTATCCACTTACAGCGGGGTATAGCCTCCTCGTGGGCACTGCCTAGAGGCCCCTCTCTGGCAGACATAATCAGAGCTGACGGTTGGGCTGCGCCAATTACCTTCGCGAGGTTCTAAAACCTCCGTGTAGAACCTGTATCAGCCCATGTCCTGCATGGCAACATGTAGGGCCGGCAGCCGGTAGGGGTACGCCTGCGAAATCAAGATCCCTCCTTCTCAGGTGGGTAGGTGTGCTACTTAGCCTGTCTTCCTCCCCCACAGGGTGAAGCACAGGCATTCCATCCATCAATAAGCAAGCACCTCCTGCGGGCAGCCTGGGCAGAGCCGCCCTGCCCCTTAGGACGGGTACCATCTCAATTATCAACACATAGCTCTAATCGGACCTAGTGCTACCGGACGTTGCTTCTCGCCGGTTAGAGAAACAAGTGGTGGTCTGGGACCCCCGACATATCCACTGGAAGGTTACGATTTCGCGAAAGTGTTCACATCTGACATGCCCAGGCCAGTCACCGTCGTTCGCTAGAAATTGTGATGCATCACAACGTTGTGGCGTTTTCCATAGGAATCCCATCTGTCGGTTTATATCCGGGGGCAGAGTACGGCATGCAAATTTCATTCGTCAATTTCATTGGCCTTTTCTAAGCTAATCGAAATTGACAGGTTCTCAAGGGCAAACCCCATCTGTCGGTTCGACACAGCGTCTCGTTCCCTCCATCAGGGAACTTTGACAGCATTAACCCTTTAATACAGTGAGAATCTAGTCCAGGTGTCTTCAACTACTTTTCTTCGAGGGCCAGAATACAAAAGTATAAAACATATGTCGGCCAGTTTTTTTTTGACCATATCCTAATTTCTTCTGTCATTTTGTATTTCTGCTATTTAATGCTGTTTTTGTTGCTGTGACTTATAGGTCATAAAATTAAAACATGCACACAAATATTGCATCCAGTATTTGTGCCTTTTCGTGATATTTACTTAAAAGAGATATTGTCTTTTAAATTTTATTTTATTTTCTTTAATGCGTTAGTTTGCCCAATTATTAATTTACTCATCCCCAGTACCTCCAAGATCAGGGTGGCCTTGTTTTTTCAAGAAGACATTTATAAAGACAAATGGTTGAACTAATGAAAGTTAAATTAATAAAAGTAAAAAACGTGAATACATTCAGCACAAAAGTAATCCCTGCCCCTTAACATTTAACTGGCATCTAATTAGGCGAATCAATTGGTCTGTGCAAGAAACTGAAGACTTGTTATTATAGACGCAATGGCTATTATTGCATCTTAGGGTGAATTCCAATAGCGTTCATGTGCCATATGCACTTAGAAGGGTTGATCCTGTGATGAACAGCTGGTTTTCATAAATATAGCTGTTTAAATCACACAATTAATGCAGTAATAAAAACAACATTGTTTTTCCCTTTTCTGAGACAACAGTTCACGTGGTGTAGTACTTTTCCTACAGTTACTTTCAATGGAACAAGACTGGTTTGGGTACGCAAACTATGACATGCACAAACCAACTGCCCTGTGGCTGTGGACTGCTGATTGTAACATGACAAATAACATTATGTTTCTTATACAGAACGATCAAATTGCTTTGTATTTTGTATCAATTTAATGAGCTGCAAGAATTACTTTCGAATGTAGCATTTTTGGACTTTCAAAGATGTGGTTGAGGACGTGCATATCTTAAAGCACATCATTCTTAAAGTCTCCATTTGGTCAGTTGACCAGTTGACTAAACTTGATCTAGTCGGATATGCCATAACGTAAATTGAGTTGTTTAAACTTAGAACCAGATGAATGGACGTTTACATTTCAGTGGCACGAGGGGACAACAGATGAGCAATACTGTGCCTCTTGGTGTTTCTTGTCATTTCCATTCAGTCACCACATTCACAGAAGTACTGCTTCTTTTTCTTTTTGCAATACGGATGTCATGATACACTGCTTTTTCAAGAAGGCGGAAGTTAAGTGACGTCATTGTGAAAAGGGCTTATTAGACTGCAACTATCATAATCCGGTCTGTGTTTGTTATGCAGTTTTATGTTACTTCCTGTCTTGTGCCTGGTTTTGTAATTCTTTCAGAGAAACTTTTATCATAAACGACTATAGTCAACATACTAGAAATGCGCTGATAAGCTAAAATGTCACCAGCATCCGCTGCTTCAAATAAATTATCCATCCGCCACCCGCCCGCACGTATCATTTTCACTGATAAAGATAACTGCCCTCGACCCAGATCCGATCGTCATTTAAATTACTCTAGCTCTAATTTTCTAGCACTGTCTTTGTCTGTAAATACTTAAATCTAATATTTCGATTTAGCACACAAATGATGTATCATATTAGAGGTACCAGTTTTATGCCTTTCATATACACTCACCTAAAGGATTATGAGGAACACCACACTAATACTGTGTTTGACCCCTTTTCGCCTTGAGAACTGCCTTAATTCTACGTGGCATTGATTCAACAAGGTGCTGAAAGCATTCTTTTGAAATGTTGGCCCATATTGATAGGATAGCATCTTGCAGTTGATGGAGATTTGTGGGATGCACGAAGCTCCCGTTCCACCACATCCCAAAGATGCTCTATTGGGTTGAGATCTGGTGACTGTGGGGGCCATTTTAGTACAGTGAACTCATTGTCATGTTCAAGAAACCAATTTGAAATGATTCGAGCTTTGTGACATTGTGTATTATCCTGCTGGAAGTAGCCATCAGAGGATGTGTACATGGTGGTCATAAAGGGATCGACATTGTCACAAACAATGCCCAGGTAGGCCGTGGCATTTAAACAATGCCCAATTGGCACTAAGGGGCCTAAAGTGTGCCAAGAAAACATCCCCCACTCCATTACACCACCACCATAATTGCATTAATGAGAAATTGAACAGGTGTTCCTAATAATCCTTTAGGTGAGTGTACATACAGTGCCTCACAGTTGTTGCATTTTAAATACCCAGTACTTGATTCATCCTCGTTAAAACCACTTCGCTAAAGCGCTCCCACACGGTACTTTTCTTTCCTACTTTTTGTTTTGATTTTAATTCTTCCTTTTTAAATTTCTCTCGGATCGGTTTTGCCTCCATTTCTGCTTTAAGAAATAGACCGTCCTCTACCGCCGCCATGCGCAAATTTCTTTTAAATTACTGCAAATTAGAGCCTGATTTTTTGAGAAATGTTGTTAACATTGTAAATGATATCATCCACCCTCGACCCACCTGCCTTCCCTTGAAGCCAGAGCGTTAGCATTAGCAGTAACGCTTTTTTGGCTGAAGTTTGCAGGATTTCCATCTAGTGGCTTTGCCACACTACTTCTGTATAGTTTTCATATTGATTAGTTGTCATTGACCTCCCTCACCTTTTCATGATTTTCTAGATCCATTCCGTGTCTGGATGTTCATGGAAATAAGCAACCCGGTCTCATCGGAAATACTTACATCTGTACACTATTTGCAGCGCCACAAAATACGTACCATCAGGTACATATTGCAATCCGGTATCACAATGTCCAACAGCAATAACGTTAACAACACCATATTATATTTAGGTGTAATTTAGGTGTAATTATAAATTCACCATATTATAATTAGGTGAATTTGAATTCAATCAGACGTCATATTTTGTGCACGTTTATTATTTCTGAGTAACAATTTAGAGGTATTTGAGCACGTTACCCAACCTCGCCCCTAATCCTAACAGTTTGTAAATTATACTATATAAACGACAACATGTAAAAGGAAGATACGGCTTTATGTGCTGTTTATTCATAAAGTGCAGATATTCCAAGTGTTCCGAGGCAAAAGAACAGACCCAAAAGCAATTCCCCTTCTCCGTGCACCATAAAACTCTGATCTGGACCACATGCGCACAGTGACAGAATCTTCAGAATCTTCTACAGTGAAATGGCATTGGCTCTTGTATGTCTTGTGACTTAACTTGTGTCATTAAGTTCACTTATATTATGAAACGCCATTGGATAACCCATTCCGATTGCATCACGTGCCAACCTTGAACGTACACTTTAATAAAACACGACTTTAGAACACTGGAAACGAAACGCAATCTTTTTGTCATTTTTTATAAACTGTGTTTGAGATAAATACCTGTGTCTGGCTTCTATTTCCTTGTTGCGTGTTTATATGGTTAAGTGGGTAGTTTTAAGTTTAGGGTAGGATTGGGGTTAGGTGCTCTGAAATATATTTTAAAGTATAAATAATAAGTGTTTATAAAATAGCTTTAGAGACAAACCATTACACTGACACACATTCTTTAGGTGACCATTAACGCCCCAGTGTACTTTTGTGTCTCAAAACTGTACCAAAAGGTACCTGATGGTACATACATTTTTTGGTGCTGTAAAAAGTGTACAGATATACGTATTTCCTAAGAGATCAGGTTGGAAATACACCCAAACACTTGGGATCAGAGGTTTCGCTGAATTTCTTTGAATTATATCTACACGTTTTTCACAGGGAAAACCTTGTGTCTTATTTTCTCATGTTGTGTCCTTATGTTGTGATCTTTGCTTTGTTAATGTCATTGTATTGTGCACCTCCTGATGACTGTAACTTTCAGTCACAGTCATCTGAATGTTAAGTCTTCTACAATGAAAGTGAGAAGAAAGGCCAAATAAATCTTAACCTTACCTTTCGAGAACAACAATGTCGGGAGCCCAAAACCCATCTTTGAGAGTTGTAATTGTATAAATGTCACAATAGTTTCGGTGATCCCAATGTATATTTTTGTTTATCCACGCCTATAAAAACATTTTAACATTGAGATAATTGGAAATACAATGTATAACATGTAGTTAACCTAAATATTATTAACACATGAATGATCATGACTAGCCCTTTATTAGTTGTGGATTAGTCCATTTCTTCATTCATAATTAGTTCATGTGGAAGTAAGTAGGAATTAGTATGTGATTATTCATGGACCCTTATTTAGAAACAAATATATAGCATAATGCACTGTAAATTGCTTTGGATAAAAGCATAATGTATAATGTAAATGTAAATTTGTAAAAGTAAAACTGTCAATTCAATTCAATTCAAGTTTATTTATATAGCGCTTTTCACAATGTGTATTGTTTCAAAGCAGCTTTACAGGGGCAAACAGGAAAAACAGATAAGTTAGAACACAGCACAGTGCATGGTGTTTATACCACGAGTAAGATCATTCTAATAATAATATCTAATTTATAAATAAATAAATGAATGAATGCAGTCTCCCGGTGAGCAGGCCAACACTGCCCTGCTGTGGCGAGGAAACTGTGTTTGTGTGCGTGATGTAATAAGAGTTTAAAATCACTTACAGTCTCAACTTGAACTTGTGTTGTAATGATCTGGGCATTTTCATTCTGTGGATTAAATCAAATGTTTAGTGATGAAACCATTCGATGACTCATATTCATACTGTAATGGTAAAATAACGGCGAATCGTGTTAAACTTTTACCACATCTGTGATGGCGGTCACACCGAGATCTATTGAAACCCAGGTATAACCATTATATTCATCAACGGGCCGCATGTTCTTAGTCAGACTGTTGTTATTGGACAGGTCAAGGTGTTTAAAAAGTGCAACATAAGCTCTAGCTCGGTCTGTAGAGTTGCATGAGATATCAGCAGACACCCAACCTGCAGAAATTAAACTTTACATTATAAAAGACAGATCAATATGTCCTTAAACCAACAATAATGAAATAAGTCAACAAAACCTTTTTGTCTGGTAATAAAACTTACCTGGTACCACTTTCGGGCATAAATTTAACAGAAGTTAATCACAACACATGATGAACTCTTACAAACCCAGAGCTTGATTTCACCTTGTTTCCCTTTGACTTTGCTTCTTTATCTGTTGCCATATCTACTAATATACCGACCACCAAGTGTGCTCATATGGTAACTTGTTACTTTATAGGTTTCTGTCCAGTATTTATAGCATTTATGCACATGTACAGTCTGCACTTCTCCTTCACTGCCTGTCTGCCCTACTGTGACAATTCCAAATAATAATAAAACAATTCTGACTTATCATTTTTATGTTGTTTTCTAGTAATGCGAGACATTTCTTATATTAATTTACTTGAGTAGCACAGTGAATTCAGATGTTAAGTATAGTTTTCATTAAAAAGAAATGATCAGAATATGTTGTCCACACCAGCCGCAATGGTACTTTGAGATTAGCGACACTAGGTTTCACATTAGAAACCTTTTAGAACCCGTTCATTATGTCTGATGTGAACACAGTGTTGAAACAAAAAGTTTGGTTTAATAAATAATGTCAGGTTTCAATGTTACAGTAACCTTGTTATATTTGTGTTTAAGATTTTACGCAATGCTTAAAATACATTATAACTACAGTATGGTAACTGCTGTGGAGTTCATTGTGTGCTATAAATATCATAGTCTTGAAAGTTTTAACAACATATAAAAATTATTATTTATGTGACGATATTACATATTTAATAACGCGTTATACTCCCTTTATTAAAATGCATTAAAAATTTTAAACCTTTTAAGGGATTAAACATTAAGTCATTTAGCAGACGCTTTTATCCAAAGCGAACTGCTAAATGACTTAAAAATACAGGCTTAATTTGAAACGTAACTGATTCTTTACATCACTCAACAAGACTACATTACAGTAATGTCTTTTTTTTCTGCATTCGATGTAATAATTTTTTTTTGAGAACTCAGCTGTAAAAAATACAGACCATAAATTACAATTCAATTTTAAAAAGACACTTACAGACGGATGCAAAAGTCAAAATGAGGCGGTGCAGGTCCATGGCTGGTAGTTCTGCGAAATCTGCTCCAGGATGAAGATTGAGTCTGAAGTTTATTTGCTTATATTTATACTGTTTGTGGGAAACACGCTCCACCTGCTGCTATTGTTCTAATACAATACAGAAAACTGTCTGCATGCATATGAATGAGTTATGTTATCCCCATACAGAACTTAGAAAACAAATGTCAAAGCAAAATGCTTCTAGTGCCCAAAGCATGTAAATGATCTGCATAAATATAATTTAGGAAAAAAGGTATACTTTGGAATTATTGTCAATTAAGTTCAATAAAAAAGGCCAGCGTACAGTGATATCACTGTTGGTGCATGTTGTTTCCTATTAACACTGCACAACATTCACTCATGCAATGGTGTCAGGGGTGAAGTTATATTATTTAGCAGATCAAGATATCTGACTTTTACAAAAACATTTCATTTATTGAATCACTGTATACTGTATCTGTAAAAAGTTCTGCCACCTTCGTGTGATTGGCTGACCCAAAACTTAATGAGAACACCTGTGTTTTTTATTCTAGTCTCACTGCACTTAGATGGTTTACAAGTGATTGTTTAGTTGTTTGCAATGAATAAGAAAAGTAACATCAAGTCAAGTTAAGCTTTTTTATATTGTGCTTTGTACAATGCTGCATTGTTTCATTGCATTTTCTCAGCTAATAGTGCCAGTTCTCCTCTGACACATTAAAACTGCAGTCTGTGACTTTTAAATAAAGGTAACGTGAGTTAATGTTTATTGATTAACATGGATAGTCTAATAAACAGTCATTGATTTGAGATTTACGTTTGTTGAAAACAGTTTAGATATGATTTTGTGAAGTCTCACTTTTGAACCAATATCAGGCAACAGTGATAATAATGGAGGCATAATGCAACTGAGTGCAGCTATCAAGTAGTGTAAAACTGCTTAAAATAGCGACAAGCAGTCCATCTTTGCTCCTGGTTAGTGGTTGTGAGAGTTTCCTGGTACTGGGAGGATCGTTCAGTCCACAGCCTCTCATAGGAGCTTGACATGAGGTGGTCGTTAGTGGGAAATCTCTACTTCTGCATATCGCAATAAACTGACAAAAGACAACTGAAAAAAATAATAAATGTAATGTAACTATAACTGAATAAGCCTCAATGGACCCACAATTCTCAAATCGGCCTCACATTTCCCAAAAGGGATAGTTCACCCCAAAATATTCATCATTTACTCACTTAAGTCTGTATACATTTCTTTGTTCTGTTGAACAAGCTATTTGAAGAATGCGCATAACTTGACAGTTCTTGGATCCCATTGACTACCAAAAAATTACTTTATAATATTTTGCTCTGTTGAACACAAAAGAAGATATTTTGAAGACTGTGGGAAAGCAAAAAGTTCTGAGGCAATTTTTCCAACAATAGTGGTCAATGGGGTCCGAGAGCTGTCAAGTGGTTATACTGGTTTGGAACAACTAGAGAGTATTTTCATTTTTGGGCGAACTTTCCCTTTGAGTTTGTTCAATATCGACACCCGGGGCAACACAAGGATTAAACTGTTGAACATCAGAGCATGAATGTGTAAATATCAGTTTTCATTTGTGTAAATATACGTCTTAAGTATAATCCTTTCAGGAACAATTTCAGGATCAATTCTGTCAATTGTAATGCGAGATGATTTTTTTTAGGAACAGAAATGGCATTGCAGAGAATGCACAACATTATGATATGTTTTCATTTCATGTTGGGAATATAGCACAAACACTCCAGGGAAATTAACAAGTATCTACAAATAAACATCTGTCATCTTTAGAAATGATTAAAGAGAGATTATTCTATCACTAGCATCTTGCTGGTGCTGGTTTTCCTTTTGAGATCACCCTCATTTACAGAGTTATGCAAGCAGTCTATGTAAATATCTGAAAACAGTCACAGATCCTAAATTGTGGCATGTAATGAAATACTATATTTCTCGTAGTCTTCATCTTCATCACAGTATAAGGGGTGGGCAGTCAGTCATCATTTGGTCAGCATGATGTTACTTTGTGACACTGTTCCATTTTTCCCTGAAGTAATAAAAATGGGTGTCTGGTTATAACCCCCCCAAAGTAAAGAAACCCCTTCTTTGTATATGTAAGTGTATTTTAACTAGAAGTCATCTTAACTGGGAGTGTACCCAGTTCATGTATTAAAAAAGATATGTTCCAGACTAATTGCAATTAAAAAAAACTATTATTCTGATGAATAAAGATCCATGGAATCAAGTGATGAAGCCCGCAATTTCAAGGTATTGTGATCGTTTAATAGCAAACACAAATTCTAAAGTTTATGAGCATTGAGATAGTCCTTGTTCCTGTGGGATTAGTCTCAAAAATAATTTATCCAAAACATTTTATACACACACGCATAACCAAATTCACAAGAATGAAACACGCACGACAAACAATTCAGCAGTTCATTGAATAAGTCAACAAATGTAGAATGGCCAAAATACTTATCATAATCTCTATTAGACTTATAAAGAGCCATTGTTTGAGACAACAATGACAAAGGGTTGCTTTGTAAACAGGTGACTTTGCTGTGCACTTTTGCTATGTTAAACTGTACATTTCATCCAAAATGTAAGTCATTTTACTTCAATTTCACATACAATATTAAATTTAGTCAAGTGGTTGAGTTAATGTAACTAAGAACATGTAAAAATGGCTTGACTTTGTTTGATGAGTTGATGTAAAGACATAATAAAAATAGTTGAAATGACTTGAAAAAGGCAAAGATAGCTTCAGTACGACACACAGCTTCTTCTCCCTTGTAAAAACACATTTCTATGGAATTAATGTTAAAGTTTTCCAAACAAAATGATTTTTTAATGTACCAGTGTTACTCAGACACATAGGTCTGAGTAGTTTAAGGTATAACAGTATAAGGTATAAAGTGAAATCTACTTTAAATTGTAAAGAAATAGAATAAAAAATCTTCATGTTCTTTAATTTGTTCTATTCTCATATATGTTTTATCGTGTTTGTTACAAGAAATCACTGACACTGACCCTTAACACATGAAAGAATAAGGCAACCAGCTGCAGCAGTCAGTAAGTCATCTTATTATATAATATATAGAGGGAAAGGGTAGATAACATTTTCATTTAATGGGCAGTCTTTATAGAAAATCATTCGATCACGAACACAAAAGGAACTTTTTTATGGAAAAATATATATAAAGTATATAGCAAAAACATCCTTGTAATAAAACATGTTTTCTATTTATACTTCTGTGTATTTATGTGTATTAACTAACGGTTGGTAAGATATATGCTATCTCTAATGTCCACCTCCAAACTATAAAAGTAAACTGATTTGCAGTATTTACAAAACTACAGGAAGTATTGCTAGGATGAAAATATTTAAGAAATAAGTTCTAGACATCTTGTAGTGTTACGTCTATGAAACATTTCCTGATAGAACACAACAAGTTGTGTCAGGAGAAGAGTTTATGAAAACTGTGATAAGAAAGTGTGATAAGACCAACACAATATATTTTTTATTAATGAATGATCAAATATTTGTGTGAATATAGGACTACAGTTTAATCCTTTGAGGAACAATTCTGTCACGTGTAATATGAGATGATTTTCCTCAGGGACTGAAATGTGTTATTATAGGCACCATATTGTAATGTTAATTATGTATAATTAATGTATAATCTTTATTTCAGGGTGGGAATCTTACGTAACAGACCCCGGAGGTTCATTCACATCTGCCATTTAATAAAACAGCATTTTTAAATCCCTATTTAATGAAATAACACATAGTAGTCAATCCTGTAAAGTATCAATTGCTACGGATAATTTATGAAGAAATGTACAGAAAGTTTTAAATATGTTTTAACAGAAAGAAAGAGAGTATTTAGAAGAATGTTGGTAAATAAAAATTCTGGGGCATCATTTACTTTCGAGGTAGGATCATTTTTGTATATTTTCTTTGTTCTGCTCAACACAAAAGAAGATATTTTGAAGAATGTAGGAAATCAGTCCTGGGGCACTTTTGAATGACAGAAACATTTTCATTTCCAAATATCTTTCTTGGTGTTCAAGCAAACAAAGAAATGTGTAGAGAGTAATTTATGACAGAAGTTTCATTTTTTGGGTGGAATATCCCTTTAGATCCAAAAATTGCTGCTTTCTTCATTGTTGTAATATACAGATGGTCTATCTTGCACTTTTGTTTTCCTCACTGAAAATATACTCAGTATACTTGCAGTCAGACTCATTTCAGTATTCTTCAAAGGTGTTAATGAGTTAAGCGGTTTGACACAGACGGACCACCACTGGGACAATGTCGGCATGCAGACTAATGTAAAAATGCTGTCGGTCTGCCAGCTTTTATTCGTGGGCACGCCATCAGTGGCTTGCTGCCGCTGGACCACTGTTGGTATAGCAGGGGCAAATTTACAAGACATGTTTTATTTGTTTTTACAGTCAAAGTAATCTTAAGTATAGTAGTATTAGTAAGTAATCTTAGTATAAACAACTTTTTTTCAGTTAAATCGAAAGGCTATTAATTTGCAATTTAATGATTATTTAATGAGATTTAATAGTTTATGTATTATATTAATCCCATATGTACCCTAAATGCTGCGTGATTAACGGGTGTTGCTCGCGAGCTGGACATTTGCGTGTATTTCAAACACTGTAGTGGAGGGAGTTACCATGGAAATGGGGCGGCACCAGTGCCCGGTTGCATAAAGCACCTTTAGTGTAATTTTCCCTTAAATTCTCCCTTAAATTTAAGGGTGTTGCAGAAAATAATCCTTAAGTGTAAGGAAATTCTAAGGGGTTTTTACATTTCAATAAAAAAAAACTTAAGTATATAATTTTCACTTAAGTAATCCCTTAAAAACCATTAAGCGATTCATAAAGCCCCTCAACGTTAATTTTATTGAACGTATTACTTAAAGTATTACTTAAGGGCTGAAAAACGCAAGCTTAAGTGTTTGAAGGACAAAAATGGCTGAGTTCATGGAACTCGTTGAAGAAGATTGTGTGCCAAGGCGAATATTTCACGACAGGGAAAACTGATGAAAAATTGTTGGAGGCAGGGGTGCCGCCAGAAAATCTGGGCCCTATGGAAACCAAAATTTATGGGCCCCCTACATTTTTTACAGATAAAATTTAACCCAATAAACATGCCCTGTATACTTAAAAAAAGATACTTAGCACAGTGCATAGTTAAAACGTCTAAAGATGAGTACAAAGCCCACAAAAACAAGAAAAAAATATAGAAATATGTACTTGTTTACATAAAAGGGAGAACATTTATTATCTCAATTGCAATTGCAAGCACAAAAGAACGTTATGTTCACATATTGACATATACTTTACATGAACAAGCTTTAGCTGGGTCAAACTGCTCAATCAACAAACATCAGCTACAGTAGAACAAACCCGTAATTAAATCAGTCCAGGAATAAAACGAGGTGCAGACAATAAAGCTGACTCTGCATCTGTGTAAGTCACGCACGCAGGCACACACACACCATATTATTTTTATTGGCCTATTTAGTTTTCTTAATATGAAATCTCTCCAGGGAACTCGACTCGACAGGGAAGGCTCAATGAATGCAGTCACAAAAGGTCAATGAATGCAGTGTCTATTTTATACCTGGGCACCTGGGACGGAGTCCGGCATGCAAATTTAATTCACCAATTTCATTGGTCTTTTTCAAAGCTAGTTGGAGTTGATAGGTTCTCAAGGGCCAACCCCACCTGTCGTTTCGACACAACGTCCAGAGACCGACAGAAAGGGAACCTGATGTATTGTGTATGTTTGTCTAATGTGAATGCGTTATGCTGTCAATAATAAATATTTTTAGAATATTTTTATTTGAGTGTGTTTGAACTGACAATTAGAGAAATAAATGTAATTTAGAGTATATCCATTAGAAATCATTTTACTACCTTAATCCAGTTATTAGTTTTTTAAGGTATACTTTTTAAGTACACTTGAAATAGTTCCAATTTAGCACACAAAAGTACACTCAATACACTTCACATTGTGCTGTACTACAATTCAATTGCAACTAAAATATACTTGTAACAAAATGATTGTGTCGAAAATGGCACACTTCAAGTTAATCTGTGCCGCCCAGTTTGCCACTGCTGTACCAACAGAGGCCCAGCGGCGGCAAAAACGCTTCATAATGTATGAAGAGTTTGGTTCCAAAACGAGAGAACTCTGTTTAAAAAAAAAATTATGTCATGTCTTTATTGTTTTATTGTGCTAGTTAGCTGTATTTTTTTTTTAGTTATTAAGGCTTAAATCAAAACAAACCAACTGCAGTTTGATTGATAGTAATTGGACTGCACAATAAAAAAAAATCTCATTTTGGAACCAAACGCTTCAATTCTGTTTTTTATTCTGATGAACACAAAATGAGAAAAAATAGTTCTGGGGCCCCTTTGACTACCAGAACTGAAAATTGCTAACATTCTCCCACATGTCTTTCTCAGTGTTCATCATAACAAAGACATTTGTATATACAGGTATGAAATAACATGAGGGTGAGAAAATTATGACAATGTATGATATTTATGAAAAATAAATTTGGGGTGAAATGTCAATTGAATTAGTTGATGGAAGTCTTATTTTATTATGTTGTTTGTAATTATTTTCTTAATTTTATTTTCTTAATTCTTTTAATTTTATGTGTCCAGTGCATTCCAAAAGCATTGTTTTCTTTTAATTATGACATGATGATAATCTATATGACATATAAAAAAGAACTTATAAAAATACTATCCAACAAACATGAATTAGTCAACACAGATGAATAACGCTGGCTTCTTTAATATATGAAACTGGTGTACATGATGGTCCAACCCTTTCTTCAGTGGTAAGTAAATATGTTTAAAATCATTACACAAACTATATTTAAGCAGTTTACATATAGAAGCACATTCTTATTATATGACATACAGTAAATAGATAGCAAATGTTAGGCCTACATATAGTTATTTAAATGAAACAATTGCGTAATTCAACCACAATAAACAGACGAAGGGATATGATTATGTATTGTCGAAAACACTAAACAAAATAAACAACTGCAATCAAATTAAGCTTTATCCCTGGGTACTACTGTTTCAGACAATGACAAATGATTTTAAACATTGATCTGTTCCTGTCTCTTATTATTATATAATAGGTAACACCACAAAAAAATCAGTAAACAATCCAAAAGAAGTTTTGCATGCCATTACATTAGCCACATCTTGCCAATTACGGAAAGGAACACAATAATGGTGATTATGTACAAAACAATGAAGGTCACATCTATAATTTTTGCAGCTCTGGTCCACAGCGATGATTTCTTTCCAATGGCAAGCATACACATCGGCTCCTCGTTTCCACTGGTTTCTAAAAAGTTATTACGGAAAAAAGACAACAATAAAATTTACATAGTCATGATTTAAATGATCTGTGGGAGGCTCTAAAGGGGTAGTGACTGGGAAGCGTAATATCATTGGTATCATCTTCCGTTGAGGAAGCGCGTTTCCGACTGATCGGTTGGAGTTGTCCACTGATCTTCCGACTGCTGTGTGGTGCTGCTCTTACAACAGCATTTTGTTATTTGAGTTGGTTTTCTTTGTGTATGTTTTGTTTCTTTGTTTCTTTCTTTGATTTCAGTATTTGGAAGTTGAGAGACGTTGGCTGGGGGTATAAATTCACAGATTGCTGTGCTGGAGATCTTACCGTGTGTCACGAGTGTGGTGTATTGAGCGTGGGGTGATGAATTAGCGACCCCAGCTGACCATCGCTCCCTCCTTACTGATAGGATTGGTGTTTTCTATGATTGTAAGTCATTTGATAAGCCATGTAAAAATTGTCCTCGCATTAGATTGTGGGATTTATATATAATAAACTTTTCTATTTCTCTAATTTGGTCCGTTTATGTCACACCACTTCTGACCATGAACCTGTTTGCTTAAATTGTGAGTTCCCGGTGTTTGCCGGGTGGCGTAGTCGAGTAGTTTCGTTACATATAACCCTTCTTGAGTATTCTTTGACCGCACCCCGCCACACTCAGATGAGATGTTAAACCGAGGTCCTGACTCTCTGTGGTCATTTAAAATCAAGCAATATGGCTGGATGCTGCACATTGGTGGTGGTTGAGGAAATCCCCCCTTCCATGTAAAGCGCAATAACATTTTCATTACTCAAATAATATAAATACTGTATTATTTAGGTGGAGTGGTCTTCACTATATATACTGCTATTCCATACGATTTATAATGCACAGCAGTGTTTTTTTGGTTTTACTATATCACATGCACGTTTTATTGCTGTAATTATTTTACCAGATATATAAAAAACACACTTTATGTTTGAAATTGCATAAAATGATGACAGAAAAAGTCTGTTTTTTTTAGATTAAATGGAAATTAAATCATTTTACCTTGGGTGTTTTGTTCGATGACTTCAATAAAACAATTTCAACATGGCTCCTTTTTATTCTGACTAATGGCACTGGGAAGGACCCTGTTTCACTTAACTTTGGGACACTGTTCATTTTTTCCTGGTGACATGACTGCAAGAGCGGGTTGTCATATTTAAAAGCTGGTTTTAATTAAGAATTCGGCAAACCGACATGATCTGATTACATTTTTTAAATAATGGTTGAAATACACATGAGATACACTTTAATTGTTCTGTATATCAGTGCACAAATTTAATCAATTATTAAATTCAACTGGTAAGTAGATTGTGTTCCCTGCCAGTTTAGCAACGTGTGTTTATACATAAATTACAATAAGCATTTGCTTTTTTAAAAGTTCTATCGCCATTCATGGATTTTATTGTGTTGGCTCGTGCGGTTTTGGTAAAACGGCTTCATGAAATGTCACGTGATTTCCGGTAAGGGAACATACAAGGCTTGTTCGACTTGATGCGGTGCTGCAAGATCCGACAGGCGGATGACATCATAATACCGCGAGAGCGTTTCGAAGGGAAATATTTTTGGTTACGTGCACTGGAAGGATTTTGCGATAGAGACAGCCCTTAAAATGTCCGACTCTCTGATCAGTGACTATTGAACAATAGAGTTTGATTGAAACGCACCCAAATTCTTCAACGTGTGGGAAATTTAGTATGTTGCTTGTCTTGCATATACCCAACATATCACTAGGCATGGTGGCATCTAGTGGATTCTCGTGAAAAAGAGTCTCAATTAATGAATATCTCACCATTCTTATAACAACAATTAATTTAAAATTATTACTATGGAGATAACACGCAACTCGACATGATAAATTTGTACTCTACCTATATCGTAAACCATTGAAATGTGTTAAGAAATGTAAAAGCTCATTAAGCGCTCCCATTCACATGAATGGGTCTAGTGGGCTTTTGCTCTCAGTAATAATGCGGCGCCGTTGACGCATCGCAGCAGCGGATTAGTTTGGCCAATCTGCGTATAGGTATTTGCTATGTCTATGATCCTGAAGATCCTGATTAGCTTGTTCAGGTGTGTTTGATAATGGTTGGAGCTAAAATCTGCAGGGAAGCGGCACTCTAGGACCAACGTGGCATGTCCCTGCACTAAGGTGAAAAAATCCCAAAGGAAGGGATTTCTTTAAGAAGGTTGGAACGACGGACGTCTTAACTGTCAGCCTTACATATGCGTTTATTCTACTCCGGCAATAGAAAATCGTTTGCCGTAATTATTGACTGTAGAAGATGACAAATGTAATGACACAGCTAATAAAACATTTGAATGGGTTAAGGTTTCCTTTGTGAAATAAAAATGACAATGCATTTTTTTCATGAAATATTGCAGCGTTTATTGTAAATAGTTTATCAATGTGGGTCATTTTCTCTTTAAAATTTGTGTGCCCTCATAATCTTCAATTAAAATCCCAAAATGCACTTATGACTATCCATCTAAAGTGACCCATGTTAGACGACTTGGGCAGAGCATCCCTTAACTCCTCCCCTTCAACTGTCAGTCTGCTAACACTTCCATTTCAAAATGCAACGGCTGTTTTTATACATCCAATCAAATTGCAGTGAAAGATGAAAGCCACGCCTACTATTATGCGTTAAAATACGGAAGTGAAAATCACAACTTCAGGTTCGCGGGGACTTTAAGGAACAGTTCTTTCAGAATTTACTTACCCTTGACTTGTTCCAAATCTGTAAAAAAGGTTTTGTTCTAATGAACACAGAAAGATATTTGGAAGAATGCTTATAACCAAGTTCCTGGACCCCATTGACTACCAAAGTAGGAAAAATGACATGATATTGTTTTTGTCCTGTTGAACACAAAAGAAAATCTTTGAAAGATTGTAAGCAAACAATTTTGGGTTACTTTTGACTTTCATTGTCATTTTTTGTACTATGTTGTCAATGGTGACCAAAAACTTTTTGGTTACAAGCATTCTTCCAAATATCTTTCTCTGTGAAACTGTGAAAGTAGGGGGAACTGTCTTGTTATTCTTGTAACCTGTTTTTCATTAGGGGTTCCCTAAACTTCCTACAAGCTACTGTGATATTTACTGAGAATGGTGATCGATTTCATATCTGTTGCCAATATACAAATCGATTGTCTGACCTCGGTACACCTGGAATATTTGTACGTTGAGAAAAGTAGTTGTGACAATTTGGTATTTTATGTGACGTAATAAACAAAGTAGTAACGGTTTAACTGAAAATCATACACACATGTCCAAAATTATAACACAACATGTAGTTTCATGATGACGGTATAAGCTTAGCCTTCTACCAGGTGTTAATTCAGAAAACACTTGTATTTGGGGACAAACAGCCTATATCTGGCCGTTTTGGTTGGAGGATAGGTTGCTCTAGATCAGTGGTCACCAACACTGCTCCTGGAGATCGACCGTCCTGCAGACTGTAGGTCCAACCCTGCTTTAGCACACCTGTCTGTAATTATCAAGCAAACCCGAACACCTTGATTAGATAGTTCAGGTGTGTTTGACATAGAGGTGAAATTTTCAGGATGGTCGATCTCAAGGAGCAGGGTTGGTGACTACTGCTCTAGATAAATGCCAACCAGTTTTAAAATATGGGTAGCATTCTCTTATTTCTTCATAAGTTAAGATTCATTCTGTACGTAATAATGAAAAAGGCCAAAGGTTATTGGCGACATCACCAGCTACAGCTTGATAGTAAACACTGCAAAGCATCTTTAGTTTGACCTTGTTAATGTAAACTGCTATTAAAATTAACATAAATTGAAAGATTGAATCGAACAGGTCTGCGTTTCAGATGTAAAGATGTGGTTTTACCACTTTCTTCGTAATAATTATACACAGATAAGGAAAGATACTTACCATCTGGACCAGATACAGCAGCCCTGGTGTTCTCTGGTGTAACTGATTTGGCCTTTTTTCCTTTAGCTATCAGAACATTCACAAAGATGGTCTCAAGAATGCTGATGCCAATCAGTGTGAAAACCACACCACAGTAAACCCCTGTAAAAACAGCAGTCTATGATTGCGACTATAAACTAATTCAATTTCTATAATGCCTTACAGAAGCAGAACTCAAACGTTACTTGAGTGTAATGTTTATTATAAAATAAAACTGATCTCTTGCCTAAATGTCTGACATTGTTTAGTTTGTATAGTAACATAACACCTTTAAAATCTTTAAAAAAACATCTCGAAAATAATTTCTGCAAATTCTAGGCACAGCAAATGTGGAACGATTCATTTAAGAGTCAGTCAAGAAGTAAGGTAAGAATAATGACCTATTTTTACAACATAATAGTGTTTTTACACCTTCTATGTACATAAAATTGTTGTTGGACACTCCATAAACCAAAGTAGGACCATAAAAATCATATGCTACTTATTCTTTAAATGTAAGTAAAATTCTTTTTGGTTTCAACTGAGTTTTTGAAGAATAAAATGTCAAAACTTGGTTGAAATAATGTTACATTGTCATTCAGTGTAACACAATTGTTACGTCTTTAGATGTATGTTTGTATTGTTGCGCTCTGTTTCTCTTTTTCCCAATACTACTCTCGCTCTTGCTCACAGAAGGCTCCGCTCTAGTTGGACGTTTATAGCGTGGCTCTAGATTGGCAGCTGGGGATCCGGCATCTTTTCAAATTTGACGGGTGCTGCAGAATCTCAATTATTGTGTGTGTGTAGAGCTATGCTGTGGGGTGAAACAAATTTGTGTATGTTGTAGTTTGATGGTTCCTATTCAGGTGTGATGTCTAATGCTGTTATTTTTCTACCTTCCCCGTTGAGCATTATAATTTAATGTTTTGATGTTTGTCCCCACAGTAAAAGTTTGATTGTTCTTCTATCTTACTCCAATATTGATCAGAAGTGGTAGGGAATTGAGGTGCCTTCTTTTTGTTTTTGTAAACTTCCTTTATTATTGTTTTTTTCTCCGAGTGAGGAAGTTTAGGGCAGTAGTTATTAATAGAGGTTATTTAGTAAAGTTGTGTTGCCGAAGCCTCCTCAGTGCAAGTAGCACAGCCCACAACTCTAGGCAATTGATATGACACCACTGGCGGGGGCCCATCCAACGCCCCACTAATGTGTGCCCGTTACACACTGCACCCCACCCTTGCAGGGAGGCGTCCGTCGTCACCACGACACGGCTTGTCACCTGCCCAAGAGTCCAGAGAAAGGTCGTGGAAGGCCAGGGGGTTAGGGTGTGTCGGCAGAGAGGCGTAATCACCATGCTCCTGCTGCTGGTGTGCCACGCTCTCCTCGGAACTCAACTCTGTAGCCAGTGTTGGAGCGGTCTCATGTGAATCAACCCGAGGGGTATTACCCCCGCCGAGGACGCCATGTGTCCCAGGGGCCTCTGAAATTGTTTCAGGGGGACCGCTGGCTGCCTGAAGTTTTCCAGGCAGTTCAACACTGACTGGGCGCATACTGTGGATAGTCGCGCTGTCATGATGACAGAGTTGAGTTCCATACCGAGAAAGAGGATGCTCTGCATCAGGGAGAGCTTGCAGGACGAGCACTGCTTCACCATTCTCATGGGGGATGTTTCGTCGGCTGGCGGAGCTAGCCACATCTCGCGGGGGTCCCCGGAAGAAAGGTTGGCGCCGCCGACTTGCCTGCCTGGCGAAACAGCTGCACACACTGTCGGGTTGAGAGTGATGTCTCGCCAAGACGTGAGGTCGGGTTGCCAAACACAGTTCAGTGGAGTGTGAGAGCGGCTGCAAGGGACACCCAGGGTCAACGGAAACTCTCTATGCGAGTATGTGGGCGCCAGGCCCTGAAAAGACGTTTGGCAGGAACTGTCCCATACCGACCGATCAGAGTCGTGGCTGTGATGGTTGGACCCGATGTTGTTCTCCATGGGGTCTTCCCGTGCGGAATGCTCGACCTCCTCTTCCAGGGTGCAGCCTGAGCTGGGGGCACAGGAACCCGAGCCTATGTCGAAGGGGGCCTGGGCTGCTGGGAAGCAGACATCACAGGAGATCTCGGAGGCCTCTGGGCGGGCGAGTCACAGCGAGGTGGAATATGGCTAATAGCCCCTGTCTGCTTCTTCACCGTCGAGAACTGTTGAGCAATGTCCTCGACGTTGTCACCAAACAGCCCACCCTGCGAGACTGGTGCGTCGAGAAAGCGGACTTTCTCTGCGTCACCCATCTGCGCAAGGTTTAGCCAGAGGTGTCTCTCCAGGACCACTAGTGTGGACATTGTCAGACCCAGGCCCCAGGCTGTCAAGTTAGTTGACCGCAGGTCGAGGTCAGGTTCGGCACGAAGATCCTGCATGATACCCGGTTGGGCCTTACAGTCGTGGAGCTCTCTTAACGCCTTGGCCTGCTGGACTTGCAGGATGGCCATGGCGTGAAGAGAGGAGGCATCCTGGCCCGCAGCAGCATAAGCCTTCGACACCAGTGATGCCGAAGTCTTACACGCTTTGGACGGTAGGCGTGCGCGATTCCTCCAGGTGGCAGCCGTCTGCGGGCAAAGATGCACCGTGACCGTACGTTCGACCTAAGTTATATTGACATAGCATTTAGCTGCCCCACCATCAAGGGAAGTAAGGGAGCTAGAACTGGTCTGACTGGAGCGAGACGTAAGCGAGCACTCCAAGTCCTACACAGCTCTTCATGCACCTCTGGGATGAATGGCACCAGGGTTGTTGCGGTTTGGCACAGCTCTCCGACCCCAGGAACCACATATACAGACGCGAGCATTAGGGAAGAGGCAGTGGTGTACACTGCAAACCAATGCTTGTGGCTGCCCGGGTTAGCATGGTTGACATCTCAACATTTGCTTCCTCCTGAGCTCGAACCCCCTTGAGGGGGAGCTCAAAGTCTTCAGCGTCGGATGACAACTAATCTCCCTCCGATGCTGCGAGCGACATCTCATCATCGTCACGCATCGTTTTCCGAATACGTGGCTGAGGATCCTGGATCCGGATCCTGGTTGGCGGGTTTACGCTTGCAGAGGTCGCCATATCAACAACACTGCTAGCACTGGTGGACATCAGGGCCTAAGCCACCGATGTCACAGCCCGGGTAGCAAATGAAGTGGTGGCTGGTTCCCGCAGTGCGGGCAAGATGTGTCTACGAAAGCTGCCTCAGCGTGCTGGACGCCCAGACACTTGATGCAGCTATCGTGTCCATCCCCCTCCGTGATGAGGGTGCCACAGCCAGGAGAACAGCGGGACATGCCGCGCTGGAGAAATGCTCAGTCCTTGAAAGGACTTTTTGGGGAAAATCGCTGAATACCTCTGGAACCGGTGAGACGCCCAGGGGGCGTTGGCCTCATTGGCCTCTTCGATAGTAGTCAGAGTTGATAGGTTCTCAAGGGCGAACCCCATATGACGGCTCGACACAACATCGAGAGACCGACAGAAAGGGAACCATGGGTTTAGTTAGCTGCCCCGTTTTGTTTATTATTTTGGGACTAGCTCATCTTCCGAAGAGATGCTTCTTTAAGGAGAGTTAGGGAAATAAAAGAATTTAAGGAGTACTACTTGTTTTGTGCATTTTCTTTGTTTCTCCTCTAACACCAGACCAGGGGCGTAACACAATGTTTATGCACAAAATCAAAAAACAAGCCTATTCTGGCTTGTACATATAAAAATATGTAGAAGAATAGATGAGCAATTTTATTTATATGTATATGTCCTAAATAGATTTTTGTTGTAAATATGGCTGACAAGATTGTTACACTGAATTACATTTTAGTGGATGTCTTCTGTAAATAATGGAAAAATTTATGGTTTTTTTGCTTAGAAAAACAAGAATGCTATAAGTTAAATTGGCTTAACAATGGCTACATTTTTTTGTCAGCAGCAACAATTTTAAGCAGTATTGTACTATTCTTTTACCCATTTTCCTCTTTGACCCTGATACTTTACTATATGAATATACTTTGCATTTCTGTTTGTTTGGTTAAGCCTATATGTTTTCTGTACTTCTACATTAATACAATGTGAACTATATGAGAATAAAGGATACAATTCCCTCATTATGTTATTTGTTTTTTGTTGTGAACAGTCATGACTTACCAATTAATGGAATTTCACTGGATGTTGCGGTCAGTCTGTCATTAAGAACTTGCAGCACCACAGAAATGGACAAGAGTAAAGTCACTTTAAAGCTCAACTTATCTCCTTGAGATGCATTTATGAAGAAGGAGGCCACATCCAGCACCAGGAAACAAAAGACTGGAAAAATTAAGTTGATGACATACACTAAAGGTTTCCTCTCGATGGTAATCTGCAATTTAAACCAAATCAATCATTATTTTAAAAGTGACCTGTATCTGATATCTGATATAATTATTTGAATATTGGCAAATAATACAATATAACCACACACAACTTTTATATGAAGGAAATATTTTTCTTTCAAAGGTGGAGTATGAGATTTCTGGGAAACACTATTGAAAACTTAAATCAACCTAAACCAACAATTGTGTAAATGTTGGCTACGCGTCTTGTACAAAGTCCTGACATAGATCAGATCAATACAAGTTTACACAAGAACACTCTTAAATCATCTGTTTGAAAAGGAATATTCTAGCAAGTGTTACAACTAACCCTCTGTCTGTTACA
This sequence comes from Triplophysa dalaica, assembly GCF_015846415.1. NCBI lineage: Eukaryota > Metazoa > Chordata > Actinopteri > Cypriniformes > Nemacheilidae > Triplophysa > Triplophysa dalaica. The sequence continues at coordinate 33,282,814 of NC_079542.1, forward strand.
ATATTTAAAGCTTGTTATTTACGTTGGAGAGTGCCACTGGTGTTTGTCTTCTCCTTTACTCATCAAGGCTTCGATTTGCGATCGCTTATAAAGCCATGACATACAACATTCTATGTAGACTTAGAAGTGTAGCTGGATGTCATGTCATCTTTAGATTTCTTCGAGTGTGAGTGCCAGACTGTCAGTTTTGACAGTTTTATCTTCTCAATGGGAATTTTGTTAAAACGTAAGGCTGAATTAGTTCATTGACGTCCTTAAGGCAAAGTCCTTTTTAATAAAAGGGAAAAAAACATACATTTTGATTTCACTGGGGCTTTAAGAAACTTTAGCTGCATTTGGTGTAACCGCCTACTTCTATGATTGCTGCTGCCGAAAGATGTGCTGCTGGAATACCGCTTCTCAGAACGCTTTTTAAGCATTGTGAATATATTTACCAAACTATTATTATTATATAAATATCCTGCAGAAACTTTGAGAGACGTAAGTTCCGTTGCTTTACTCCTTTTGGTAATCACTTCCGAGAGTCGCTCATCATTTGCAAAAAGTTGAGCAATTGTCCCTTCGCAAGCAGTTTGATTGACAGGTGAACTTACAAATCATAACGCAGATATTATGTACCCAAGTGACTGAATGACCGCAATTTTGTACGACAAACAAACCATTCCCGCAGCTGCTGTTGTAGTAAAGCTTTGATGATTAATATGAAAAATTACTAATTGTAATATTAAACAGAGAGATATATACCAATCTTTAATGGACGTTCACGTTATAACAATAAATGATAAATAGGTTATAACTTATTGAAATAATCCTAAATGAAGGAGAATAGGGGAGTTTACATCACAACTGTTACAAAATTGCTCCGAGATTTAAAGGGTTGAGGATCTAAATGCAGCTTTAATAACCCTAGAAACAGTCAGCAAACAGGCAAAGACGAGGTCACAGGCAATGGTTGGGCAGGCAGTAGTGATTTACAAGCAATATACAATTCAAGGCCAAACACAAGTAATCAAATAGCCGCTAATGCTCAGAAATGGAATGTTACACAAAAACAAGACCTCCGAGTGAGTGAATGAAATGATTGGGTTTAAATAAGCAGAGGTGCAACAGATAACAAGACACAGGTGAATGCAATACTGACTACGGAGTAAAAGGCTTATGGGAAATGTAGTGCACAGAAAGTCTGGATATAGTGGAGAGTGCTCTCTGGTGGAGCACAAGGACACTGCGGCTGACAGACCAACAACTATCCAAATACAGATCATTAATACGATTTACAGACAGGAGCGTTCGGAAAGTGATATTTCAAGGCGGAATAAAATACTTAATCATATATTGCTTACATATTACATGTATGAGCAAGCTGGAAAGATATGCTCTGCATACATGTGATGTGATGAGAGCACCTTGCCTTCAGAGAGCAGCATTTTCAGTGACATTTTAAAGGAAAGACCTATTCAGCAATTAAGTCATAAAGCAACAGTTGTACTCTGTTTATTGTATTTAACACAAATAAAGATTAAGACACTGATGGACTGTTTTCTTTCTGTACTGAACTAATATTTAAAAGTTTACTTTCACAAAGAAGGATCACTGCTGGACAAACTGCCGAATTTACTTTCTCTCTAAAATTGTCTTTACTACACATTTCGGAGTAAAAATAAATACAAAATGCACAATATTTAGGTTAGCTACGTATACACCCATTTGTGTGACAGTAACGTTAGCAGATTACTGCATAGTGCGAGTTTAGAATTAACATAACAATATTATCTGCTGGTGTGGACGCAAATATAGGTATAATTATTTTTACAGTTATCTCAAATCCTGAATGTATCCCTCACATGCATATTGCAGGCCTTCTTGTCTGAAATCAGCATGCCTTTTTTCCAGACATTCTTCACAATTTTCCCCAGGAGTGCACACATTAACAATGGGAGCGCATGGAGAATTGGGAGTCGACTCCTCATTACGAGCCTTCTTAAGCACAAGCCTTGCCCCTAGTTGATGTCATCCGTTAAAGGTTCTATGTGTAAGTTTCAGAGGCCACAATTGGCGATGTAAGAAATTGCAACCTACAGCTCCTCTACCCCCCTCTCCCTCCCATTAGAGAAGCTACGGTTGCCGTCACAGGACAAAAGGGTTCCGTAAATGATAGCGGCCATTATCGGTGGTGTTGATAATTGCAATCTACGTCTCACAGGCGAACATCAGACCGAAGTTACGGACACAGGACAGAGATGTCGTCGTCTGAGACAGCTGAGAGTAACCTTTGCAAGTCAAGTGACAAGGTTTATTTACAAAGAAAAATAAATTAATTAAATTGACTTACTTCATTATTTACTCTAATCGTTATAGTGAATATTATTGTTACTTGTTAACATTGTGTCAGTGATTTTGTAGAGAATGTTCGTGAGTGTAAGGAAGGAAGGAGGCGGGGTCGGCGTAGACTGAGAGACAGAGTCACTTTATTGTAGACTCTAACATAAACGTAGCGCCACTGCGCACTTTCTATCATCAAAACAACAAAGGGTTCTGGTCAGCGTTTCTCGGATTCCACTTCCGGGTTTCAGAGATCCCGTTCGTTCCCGTCTTTTTCAGTCCGTATCTCTCTCTCCCTCTCTCCTCTGAGTCTGCCAGCCTTTAAGCAGTCTCCTCGTCAATCACTGAAACAAGACGCAGGTGAACTTAGTCTGCAATCGACCCATTTGTTTACCGTTTTTCCCGTACCTCTCCCAGGTCCGGTGCAGACGTCACTAAACCACGCCCCCATTGCCACATACCCCCACCGCCCGACTCAGGCCGAGGCCCCATCCGGCCTGCAGCCTCCCCACTCCTCCTGGAGAGGAAGTCGGCCACGACCATCTGGGAACCCGGTCTGTGAAACTTAAAGGGTTGTAATGCCAGATACCACCGGGTGATCCACGCGTTTGTATCTTTCATGTGGTGGAGCCACTGGAGGGGAGCGTGGTCCGAATGGAGCGTGAATTCGCGCCCCAGGAGATAATAGCGGACGGTGAGGATGGCCCAGCTGATCGCCAAGCACTCTTTCTCGATGGTGCTGTACTTCGTCTCTCTCCTCGAGAGCTTTCGACTGAGGTACAGCACCGGCCGTTCCACACCCCACGTCTCCTGGGACAAAACCGCCCCCACGCCCCGATCCGACGCGTCCGTCTGCAACGAAAAAGGAAGAGAAAAATCAGGGGAGTGCAATAACGGTCCTCCACAGAGAGCAGCCTTCACTTTGGTAAAAGCCTGCTGGCATGGCTCCGTCCACTGGACGGTATCCGGTGCCTCCTTTCTAGTAAGGTCAGTCAGCGGGCTGGTGAGCTCCGAATAATTAGGTACAAACCTTCTATAATATCCCGCCAGCCCCAGGAACTGCCTCACCTCCTATTTGGTCTTGGGTCTCGGTGCGGTTGCAACTGCTGCAGTCTTATTAATTTGGGGACGCACCTGACCATGACCCAAGTGGAAGCCCAGATACCTTACCTCCACCCGTCCAATTGCACACTTCTTTGGGTTAGCCGTCAGCCCGGCCCCTCTCAGCGATCTCAGGACCGCCCTCAGATGTTGCATATGCCGCTCCCAGTCGTTGCTGTAGATAACGATATCGTCGAGATATGCCGCCGCATACCCCGCATGTGGTCGCAGCAGGCGGTCCATGAGGCGCTGGAAGGTGGCCGGAGCTCCGAATAAGCCAAATGGAAGTGTTACAAACTGGTGTAATCCAAACGGCGTGGTGAAGGCGGTTTTCTCTTTGGATAGGGGAGATAAGGGGATCTGCCAGTATCCTTTAGTTAAATCCAGTGTCGAAAAAAAACGAGCCGAGCCGAGTCGATCCAGCAACTCGTCAATCCGTGGCATCGCCACTAGAGGATAGTTCACCACGTCCCCGTGTACACACCGTACCTTAACCATACGGCTCTTATCCTTTGCCACGGACCGAATCAGGCGTTGGTGGATGGAGGTTTGGTCACAACCCGAATCCACCAAGGCCTGATATGTAATCCCCTTAATACTCACAGGTATTTGATACAGGCCGGCCGGATCGAGGGCAACCTGTGGGTCGTAGGGGACCCGGATCACCGTCCCGACCTCCATCACTGGACAGCGGTCGATCGTGTGACCCGGCTCCCCGCACCGCCAACAGCTCGGCCCAGACGTTTCCGCCGCCCTAGCGGCAGGAAATGGGCCGAAGGATTGACGAGGAGAGGCTTGTGGTGGAGGAGAGGCCGCAGGCTGGTTGTAACGGCCGGGTCCCCGGAAGAACTGTCGTCCATTTCCCCCTGCATCTGTGGTCCTTGGAGCGGGCTTGGGGCCGAAGGACGCCGGAGACCTGGGAAGGGGTAAAGGTCGTGGAGAGAGAGGGGGAGATACAATAGGTGGGAGAGAGAGAGATGTTCGGGGTACGCCGACCCCAGGGCACGCCACCATCTGGTCCTCAGCCAGCTGGATGGCCTCCGTCAGCCGCGCCACGAACTGTTCCAGTGTCAACCGGTCAATGATCTTCTTGACGTTGCCTCCGTCGGCCATCAGCCACTTGCAGCAGGCGTCTCGGAGCTGCTGGGCCAGGGCGAAGGGTTGGCCAGCTTCCCCCAGGTACAGGGACCGGAATCGCTGCCGCTGTTGCTCGGGGCTCAGGCCGACCCGCTGGAGAATGGCTTTCTTGAGGTCTGCGTAGATCAGGAGATTCGGGACTGGCAACTGCTGGGCGGCCAGCTGTGCCTCCCCCGTCAGCAGGGGGATCAGGCGGGCTGACCAGACATCCCTCGGCCATGCCGAAATCTCCGCGGACCTCTCGAAAAGTTCCAAAAACGCCTCCGGGTCATCCTGAGGCCCCATTTTGTGCAGCGACAGACTTGCTGCTGGTGAGCTGCCCGATAGTCCACTGTTGGTGACTTCCTGGTCCAGCCAGCCCCGGAACGTTTCGCGGTCTTCTTGCTGGGCCTAGAAAAGGGCTTGGAAACGCCGTTCCAGGTCTTCATGAAGGCCCAGCAGCGCTTGATGGTGCTCTCTGTGAAGACCGGCGAGGGACTGGATCACCTCTGCAAATGGCGAACCTGGCAGGGACATGGCGGCGGCACTGGTCCTTCCTTCCCGGGTTTCGGCACCAGTGTAGAGAATGTTCGTGAGTGTAAGGAAGGAAGGAGGCGGGGTCGGCGTAGACTGAGAGACAGAGTCACTTTATTGTAGACTCTAACATAAACGTAGCGCCACTGCGCACTTTCTATCATCAAAACAACAACGGGTTCTGGTCAGCGTTTCTCGGATTCCACTTCCGGGTTTCAGAGATCCCGTTCGTTCCCGTCTCTTTCAGTCCGTATCTCTCTCTCCCTCTCTCCTCTGAGTCTTCCAGCCTTTAAGCAGTCTCCTCGCCAATCACTGAAACAAGACGCAGGTGAACTTAGTCTGCAATCGACCCATTTGTTTACCGTTTTTCCCGTGTCTCTCCCAGGTCCGGTGCAGACGTCACTAAACCACGCCCCCATTGCCACAGATTTATTCGCTTATTTTGCATAGCATTTTTTCGCCAGTAACTTGGTTCGTAATTTGCAGCCTATTGAAACGGCTTGCTAATGTTAAAGCCGTGTAATCTAACCGCGAAAGTCTTAGCAGACGTTTTTCTCATCATCACAGAGTCAATCAGAGGATTAAACACAGGTCGTAAGAGGGAGAGGAAGAGGGCGGAGAGGTAGGGGTGTTGGAGAGGTAGGGGTGTTGGAGATGCAGGCAGGGCGAGGAGAGGAAGAGGAGCTAACGTTACCCGGGAGGATCGCACAAGAGAGCAGTATTGTATCAAAGCAGCTGTACCCAAAAAACAAAATAAAACCCATGTTAGCCAAACATAGATTAAATAAAGATATAACCTTAAAAAGTAGTAGTATAACATACACTGGAAAGCTTTCTGCAACATCCCGCAAGACCCGAGCAAAAAGTCTCATGATTCATAGCCAGAACATGTTGCATGATGGGATACGCTTAGCCTTAATACCGCTCCGAAGCGTTATTCAAGATAGTGTAGGTTTAGTGTGCGTTAAGCATTTTTAAGACATTGGACACACTTGCGCTCTTCCTTCCTGTTGTGTGCACGCGCTCTCAAGTGGCCAAGACCACAAGTGGGGGTATTTCAATGAAGCCTAAAAATCATTCTTTCTTGTCTAAAACTGTACCCAGATAGCACAGGTACATGTAAGATGTCTACTAAAGATCTGGAGATCTGGAAAACATCTGCTGTGTGAAAAGTCGGGCAGCCGGAGATCCTGAAAAGGGACTGCAGGAGTCTGATCGATACAGTACACAACGCATCGGCCACGACGAGGATCATAGTATCAGGGCTGTCGTCAGAGCGGAACTTCTGTGTGACAACCTCTCATAGACGCTTCGCATCATTTCACTAGGAAGTACAAACTTTAACAATAGTCTGTGTTCCTCTCATTCCTGTGTCTGTCCCCCGAATAATTAAACAAAATAATAAGTTAAGTAAAAGTCAGAGAAAAAACCTTGTCGTGATTAAACCTGAAGACAATGTAACTAATGAGCAAAACCAACTCATAAAGTCCGGGCTACTTAATATTAGATCACTAAATTCAAAGCCAGTTATTGCAAATGAAGTGATCACAGAGAACAGTTTTGATATACTCTGCCTTACCTAAACCTAGCTTCAACCAAATTATTATTATGGCCTAATTAGGGTAAGACTTTCTTTCCGTAACTCAGAGAACAGAGCATACCTTTTAATCATTTGAAGTGATAATAATTGTTCTAAACAAAAGTAAAAAACCATTGGTCTCTCTTACATTGGTTACTGTGTATAGACTCCCTGGGCCTTACACTAATTTTCTGGAAGAGTTTGCGGACTTCTTATCAGACGTTAACGTTGATAAAGTACTGATTGTCAGAGATTTTAATATCCACGTAGATAGAGCTAACGATGCATTAGCATTGCTGTGTAAAGAGCTACCTCTCTTTTGGAGTAACACAAAACATCAATAGACCCACTCATTGATTTAATCATACACTTGATTAGACTTGATTATATCTCACGGAGCCGGTCTAACAAATATAGATATTATACTTCAAAGCGACGATGTCACCGATCACCATCTTATAACAAGTACACTGCACACTGCAGAAATCAGCTGTATAATTTGTTATCGACAGGGTAGAACAATTACCTCAACTACTAAAGATAGTTTCTTAAAGAACTTACCAGATCTGACTAACCTTACCAATAAACACAGAATCGGTCGATGACATGACCAGCAACATGGCCTCTCTTTTCTCTTACACATAAGAAGCTGTCGCACATATGAAGTCATAAAAAGATTAATGACAAAATCATAGCACCATGCTACAATAGCGCCACTCGCGCCCTAAAAAGGAAATGGAAACAAACCATATTAGAGGTCTTTAAAATTGCATTGAAAGAGAGTGCAAACTGTTTACAAAAAGGCACTAAAAGCAGCAAAAACTGAGCACCTCTGAAACCTCATAGAAACGTACAAAAACAATCCAAGGTTTTTATTTAGTACAGTTGCCAAACTACAAACAAACAGACTTCACCTGACCTGGCTATTCTGCCGCACCTTGGTAGCAATGAATTGCTACCAAGCTCTTACCCTTATGAGCTCAATCTGTGCGTGAAGAGAAATACTTGTATTAAAAGCAGTCTCACAACATATTTACATAAGATGTTAAGGCTGGACAGAGCATTTTCAACACTTGCCTGCACTATGCATTTAACATTAAATGAGAAAATTACAAAGAGCAATAGCAAAAAACTTATGTGAGTCTATTAAAGAGAAATAGAGCTAATTAGTAACTGATCTCTACATATATATCTGTCATTTGCACTTACAGAATATGCACAGTATTCTTACTTAATTTTAATATAATTTACTGATTATTGATCTGTCATCTATATTCCTCAAGTATTGTTGTTAACACTGCTGAATAACTTTAATCAACTTTTAAAATAATTAATACACATGTGCTTTATTTTGAAAACATTAATAAAAAAAAACTTGAGAAAGATTATTACTAATATTTTTAATGATACTTTGGAATTGCAGCACAAGATTGACATATTTGGTAAAGATTTTGTCATATAATCTATAATTACTGTGAAAGTGAAAAGTGACAGCTTAGAAAGTTGTATTGTGTAGTGGAGTAGGCGGGGCGAGACCGTGGTTCGAGTCCGGTGAGTAATTGTGAATTAGCGCCGGCTGTGCGCACACCGGGCTCGAATCACGTAGGAGATAGGGAGCATATAAAAGGAACGAGCGACGGGACCGTCGAAGAGAGAAGACCGGGCCCGGACACATGTTAAGTTTATATTTATGTTCTTGTGTTTGTATTTATGTTTTGTTCGCCGGCGGTCGTCCGTGAGGGGCCGCCGGCTGTTATTATTTGTATTAAATCTGTTTAAATGTTTGCCGGTTCCCGCCTCCTTCCTTCCCTACTTGAATCGTATTACATATTGCACTAAAAATGTGTACATTTCTATAATAACAACTAAAAGTCGGTATTGAAACAGGGAATTGAGCAGGAATCGAAAACTGCAGCAGCAGAATCTTTCGATTCCCAAACCAGGAATTGGAATCTGGATCGACTGCCGATGTAACGATTGGGGGCGGTCAATTGTCAACTTTATTGAGTCGCTAGAATAGGCCTGAACGGTCACTGTTGCTCGTGTCGCCGGCTCTCCATTGAAATCAATGGAATCGCTTTGTCGCTGGGTCTCGCTGGCGCTCTGAACGGTGCATACAACCTCTTATATGTAAAAAGCTTAAAGGAGCAACGTCGAGATTTTAGCAACATTTAGTGGTGAGGCTTCAAAATGCAACCAATGGCTCACTCTAAACCTCCCCCCTCCCTTTCAAAGCACTACAGTGGCAGACACTGGACCAGCTGTTGTCATGTTTCCTCTTCTTTGCCGAAGGAGATGATGTATTTAGGAATGTAATGGTGGATGTGGATAAAAAAAGCTTCATTATGTAAGATCTCTTTACACCTTTTCTGTCAATGGATCCATCAAAATATTACATACTGCACCTTAACTTGAGATCTGATTGCTTGTGTTCTGATCCCTTAAGGATGGCAACCCTACACTGGACAGGGATCCTTGGATCAGCCAACAACTAACTCACTTAATAATAATACAGCTATAAATTCTATATATAAGAACATTATTATGAGCATCATAATGGATCATGAAGTGTCCTCTGGACTGTACCTGAAATGACACATTTTCTCTGTTTTCATATTCATTTGATAGGATTGAACTGATAAATTGCCACTCTCCCGGGATCTTCAAAGACTGAATGTTTGACGGTTTACTTGGATTATCAGATTTAATGCCATACACTTTTAACTCTTCTTCTGTGGATAAACAAATGATTAACAGACATTTCAGTTTTTATATTTTATACTCCATATACCATTAAGTTATAAATTAACCTGTTATAACTATATACATATGTGAACATCTGACAATATTTCTCACAAATTAAAATAAAACTATCAGTTCTTTTTGCATTTATTTGCAGAAAACCAGTTCAGATTCCCTCTTAAACAATACAATAGTGATATTTCTACATGTAACTAAGAAAAGTTCAAAAGTAATCATTTCAAATGTGATTGCTTAGATTTTTATGACAGTTTATGTGTCTTGTAACGCTATCAGTCTTCTGCATTGCTGTTGGATGACTTTATCCAACACATTTTGTTGCAGAACAGAAACTGGACTGGAATGACCACAATGTAAAAATGCTCATTTTAAATGAAAATTCTGAATTGTTTCTTAGTTTTTCCTGCAGCTATGTCTGTAAGTGTGTGTGTGTGTGTGTTTGCACTGATTTAAAGCTAAAATACACTACAAGACCTTCGCTCAGATTTTCAGTCTAGACGTGTTGCAGAAAGTCTGTGCCAGTCTGATCAGTTAGTGTGTTTCTATCTGAAACTTCTGAAGTCTGCGGAAGTTTAGGATGTCTAGTTTGAAAAAAAAATCTGTTCAGAATATCTTGTAGTGTATTCGAGACATTAATGATTTCTAGATTTCAGACTTACCTGAATACATTAAGGATTTAAAGGTTAGCGTGCAGACTTGTGTGTCGAAGGGAAACTTGTACAGCTCCATGCTACAGGCAGTGGTCAGAGTTAATATCTCTATCTTTCGTGTTTGACCCCAACTACCTATGTTGACATATGGAGACTCTTTTGATGCAAACTCTGTCTTGATGCTAAAAGAACATAAAATATAGAGATGACATTTACAGACTAGTGAGAGGTTCTTTAAGTATAATTAAAAACAGGTGTCGTCATTCTTAGTGAATAACAAGAGAAATTATTACAAGAAAATTAAAATTAGACCCAGAAGAGCACAACACACAATGAAATTTAAAAAGCAAACCAGAGTTTAAGAAACATCGTAATTGACCACATGCAAAGAGCAATCTAACAAACATCCGCAATGAGATAAACCACTTCCGGTGAACCAACACTCATTGGTGTGTGTGGGTATCTTCATTTATCTGAAGCAGCTTTAACAGCATCAACACTGTAATACAATCATGCCATAATGTTAATTGAGAAGTTTCAACTTAAAACCAGATGAAAGGATGTTACATTTCAGCGGCACGACGGGACCAAAGATGAGCACTGCTGCGTCTCTCAGTGTTTTTTTATTAGCGTGTGTTCCCTGGGATTGAACCCTCAACCTTGTTTTGATAGCACAATGCTCTACAAAATGAGCTACACAGGAACACAAAATTCCAGGAAAACAGGAAGTTCTGTGCATATTGTCAATTAAACTACAACATCATGATCTGGTCTGTGTTTGTCATGGACTTTTATGTTATATCCTGTCTTGTGCCTGGTTTTGTAATTCTGTCAAGAGAAACGTTTATCATAAATGATTTACAGCATCCATTGACAACCTTTGATCTCTTTTCCTGCGTTCCTTTGAAGCCAGGGCGTTAGCATTAGCAGTTACACTTTTTTGGCTAAAGGTTGGAGGCTTTCCATCTAATGGCTATGCTTCTGTGTAGTTTTTCATGTTGATTAGTATTTCCTGGTGTCTCCTTGTTATCTTGTTAATACATGTGTATGTATCCCTTGGGTTACTATTTTCTGCTGTCAGTCCATGGTGTTTCATGTTCTCTGTATGATGTTAGTTTGTTGTTATTTTGTCACTTTATTTCATTTTTTTAATCCGTTGACTGCGTTTGGATCCCGTGTCTGGGTGTTTATGGGTTGGTAACGAAGGATTGAACACAATGGAAATAAGCAACCTGGCTTCATAAGAAATGCGTACCTCTTTACACTTTGCAGCGCCACAAAATACGTACCATCAGGTACATATTGCAAAACCACAATTTCAAACAACAGTAACGTTAACAACACCATATTATATTATATTGGGGGTGTAATGATTTGAATTTAATGAGATGTCATATTTTGTGTACATTTATTATTTCGTACAGATAATTTAGACACATTGGAGCACGAAACCTGACCCCGCCCCTAAATCTAACAGTTTGCATAATTTACAATATAAAACACGACACTTAACTGGCATTTACAGCTAAATTAGCTATTTTATTAAAAAAATCAAATTAATCCAAGCGCTCAGAGGCCAAAGAACATACCCAAAAGTGACCCCTTCTCCGTCTGCCATAAAACTCTGACCCGGACCGAATGAGCGCAGTGAGAGAATTTAAAAAATGCCTGCGGAACGTCAGCTTCCGTGTGTTGTGCACCTCTGGGTGACTGTTATTTTTTCTACAAATGACAGTTAGTAGAAATGCCAAAAAAAGTCACATTAAAAATATGTTTTTACCTTTCGAGAATGACAATGTCCGGAGCCCAAACCAAATCTTTCAGAATTGTAAATTCGTAAATGTCACAATAGTTTGAGGTGTTCCAATGTATCACCCTGTTACTCCAAAACTACAAAAGCATTTAAATGTTGAGATAATTAGCAATAAAACTTACAGTATGGGCGTAAATCTCATTTAACAGTAGGGGGGGACAATAAACTTATAATTTCTCAAGAGCAATTTTTGAAGGGGACATAAATTACACAGTCAAAATTGTACTAACTACGACACAAAGCGACAATATGCGTTAAGGAAACAAATTTAAATACACACTACCCATGATACTACATGTTAACTGACATGATTCAGCCTCACCATGTCAGGTTTTCTTGGTCCCTCCCTCCCTCCCTCCCTCCCTCCCTCTCTCCCTCCCTCCCTCTCTCCCTCTCTCTCTCTCTCTCTCTCTCTCTCTCCCTCCCTCCCTCCATCCCTCCCTCCCTCCCTCCCTCCCTCCCTCCCTCCATCCCTCCCTCTCTCCCTCTCTCTCTCTCTCTCTTTCTCTCTCTCTCTCTCTCTCTCTCTCTCGGGTCTTGTCATCATTCCTGCCCTCTTGTTTTCTTGTTAATGCTCGTTATCATGCCCCACACCTGCCCTCTCCTGGTTTAGTTACCTTTAAGATGCCCTTGTGTTTTCTGTCTTGTGTTGGTACATTGTTTGTGTCATTGTGGTGAGTTCCTGTGTCATGTCAGTGAGTTTAGTTTATTGTAGTTAAATGTCTAGTGTTATGGTCTAGTCTAGTCTCGTGTGTGTTTGTTTTATAAATAGATTTTATTTATAAATAGATTTTTATTATGACACAGACTCTTACAAAAGGCTAAACAAAAACCACAAGGGGGAAAACAAGACAGTATAAACTATAAACGACAAGAAGGACACGGACTAACTAGACTAGGAAAACAAAGACTAAGTACAACCACTAAACTACACTTACATGACACAAGGTTAACAGGATCTTGATAAGACAAGGCACAATAAGGTAAAGGTAAAAAGTACAGGGTACAGCGTACAATTTTGCCTTTTGTGAAGTGTCTGTGTTAATAAATATCTGTTGTCGGAGCCGATGGTCGAGCGGTTCGTGCTCCGACATAAGGCGCTGGTGCGTCCCGGGCGACCCGAGTTCGAATCTCCTTTCCCCGACCCCACCCCCTCTCTCTCATCTCATTCACTTCCTGTCCTCTCCAATATCACTGTCTGTCCAATAAAAAGGCAAAAACCGCAAAAAAATATTTAAATATCTGTTAATCACTGCTGCTGCCTTGCAATTGGGTTCTTTTCCTAAAAATTCATGACAAATGTGTTGTGCGTGCAGGTGCGATGAACAGAGAGAGCAGGCATTGGAACAAACCTCTGTGAGGCAGGGGAGGGGAAACTCAACTGTTTCTAAACTTAAAACTTCTAAACTTAGAAAAAATTCTAATTCAAATTACGTAATTTGTAAATGTAAACATGAATATATTTATCACAATAGACAGTGCAAATTTTATTGTTTGGGGGGAAACCCTCGGATGGAGGGGGATGTGTCCCCTCCGTCCCCCTACGGGATTTACGCCCATGACTTAGAGTAGTCATGAAAGTTTGCCCATGAATAAGCATGTACTAACATGGGTTATTATTTTACATTAATTATTATTTAATTCCACATGAACTAATGATGAGTGGAGGAATGGACTAATATTATTCCACTCTCTATAATCATGGTAAAAATCTTTCCATTTTGGCACTTATCCATGTAAGTGAGGACAACCACTAATCCAGAAGCACCAAAGCGACAGATGCAATATCAGAAGTAATGAAAGTGTGATAAAATTCGTCACAAGTACTCTGGCAGTCTTTATTCAAGGGTCCACTTGATAAGTTGTGTTAAGTACTTAACTAACAAACAAACATGTATTAGCATGTATGTAGTTAACCTGGACAAGACCTTTATAAGTTCTTCATTAGTCCATTTCTCCGCTCTTCATTAGTTGATGTGGAAGTAAGTATTAATTGAGATGTTAGAACATGTTTATTCAAGAAATCTTTTTGTGTTACAGGAAATCTGTGTGTGTGTGTGGATTAATAGGAGTTCAAAAACACTTACAGTCTCAACTTGTACTTGTGTTGTAATGCTCTGGGCATTTTCATTCTGTGAATTAAAGCAATTTTTAGTGATGAAACATTTTGACATCTCATATTATTACCGTTATCATCTAAATGAGAAGGTAAATCATCAAACTTTTACCACATTTGTGATGGCGGTCACATAGAGGTTTATATCAACCCAGGTAGAATCTGAATATTCAACAACGGGCTGCATGTTCTTCGTCAGATTGTTGTTATTGGACAGGTCAAGTTCTTTTAAAAGTGCAACATAAGCTCTAGCTCGGTCTGTAGAGTTGCATGCGTTATTAGCAGACACCCAACCTGCAGAAATTACACTTTACATTATAAAAGACAGATCAATATGTCCTTAAACCAACACTAAGGAAATAAATCAACAAAACCTTTCTGTCTGGTAATAAAACTTACCTGGTACCGCTTTCGGGCATAACACAGAAGTTAATCACAACACATGATGAACTCCTCTTAACCAACCTAGAGCTTGATTTCACCTTGTTTCCCTGCGACTTTGCTTCTTTATCTGTTGCCATATCTACTAATATACCGACCTCCAAGTGTGCTCATATGGTAACTTGTTACTTTATAGGTTTCTGTCCAGTATTTATAGCCCTGTTTGCGTCTCGATGGTTTGTCAGTCAATGAAGTTGTAACAACCGTCTTGATCTGTGCCGTGGATGTCGTGATGTGATGATTGATTCCTGTTCCGTTCATCTCAGTTGGCTGCAGTTACCGTGTGTTCACTCACTTTGTGGATTTTACTGATAGTTCTTAGCTGCACATGTATTTGCCCTTTCCTTGCCTGCATGTCTGCCCCATTGTGACAACTCCACATAATAATAAAATAATCTAACTTGTGATTTTTATGTTTGTTTCTAGTAATGCCAGAAAATTCTTAAATGAAGATACATTTGCTTAAGAAGCAAAGTGACTTCAGATGTTAAGTCTAGTTTTCATACAATAACGAAATGATCAGAATGTATTGTCCACACCATGGTGCTTTGAGATGAGTGACACTAGGTTTCAGATTAGAAACCTTTTTTTAAATATCGTGCATTAGTTGTAAGAAAGCGTTTGGTTTAATAAATAATGTCAGGTTTCAATGTTACAATAACCTTGCTATCATTGTCTTTAAGATAGACTGAAAAAAGTGAGACTTTGGGATCAAGTGATTGGTGTCTGTAATCATTGCGTGGTTATTTAAATAATTACTCAGGAGTGTGTTATTATGTGAATAATATGTGATCCTAAATTGTAAGATTTAAACAGTGGTACCATTGGCGTAAATCTCAGTTAACAGTAGGGGGAACTTCATATACAATTTCTCAAGAGCAATCTTTGAAGGGGACACAAATAATACAGTCAAAATTGTACTAAGTTCGACACAAACCGACAATATGCATTAGGTTCATAGGTTTATCATGCAGACTTGCAGTCATATAATAACTGAACTGTCACATACTGTAATACAAGTCAACAAAAAGCTTTTTTCCAGTTTTCTATTTTTTGTCTCTGTTGTGAAGACAGTAAACAAATATAAAAACACACTTCCCATGATACAGCATGTTAACAATGAGTCACTTTTTATCCTGATTTATACTGCAACATCGTCCGACAAGATGACAGATGCTTGTTGTACTTGTTGATGAATTGCCAGTAAACTGAATGTTTAGTTTATCCGCCGCGCACATACTGCACACAATAGATGCTGAGAAAACAACCTTCTCCATCTGAATGAAAGCTGTGCAAAACAAGTTTTGTGGACTTTAGATATAGTGCCAACGTCACAAAACTGTAACCGGTATGTTCGCGGCTGTGTGTGACACGGGACCTGAATGACAGGATCGGTGGATAATTGTGGCAGTTAATGTTCACATCAGGGATCAAGAGACCAACTAAAGCAAACACTGATCACAATAATGATAGTTTGTTAAATTGTATACATTTTGCCATAAATATAATTTGAGAAAAACTAATAAAATTGATCTACAAAGTTGAAGTATTTTTTTTAAGTTGTCCAAAGGCAAAGTTATTTTGTTAAGTTGATCCAAAGTCTCACTTTTTTCAGTGTATTATGCAATGCTTAAAATACATTATAACTATGGTATGGTAACTGTGTGGAGTTCATTGTGTGCCATAAATCATTATAGTCTTAAAAGTTTTAACAACACATAACAAGTATTATTAATGAAACAATATAACATGTTTAATAAAGCGTTATGCCTCCAATCATTATATTGCATTGAAAATGGCCTAATAATGGAGTATACATTTAATCATTTAACAGACGCTATCATCTAAAGCGTTGCTAAATGACTTATAAATACAGGCTTCATTTGAAGTGCTACTGATTCTTTACATCACTCAACAACACAAACCGCAACAAAATAAATTACTCTAAGATTTCTTTTTTTGTCTACATTAAATGTAATGTGTTTTATAGAACTCAACTGTAAAAAAGACAGAACATTTTAAAAGACACTTACAGACTGATGCAAAAGTCAAAATGAGGCGGTGCAGGTACATGGCCGGTAGTTCTGCGGAAACTGCTCCAGGATGAAGATTGAGTCTGAAAAACCTTATTTGCTTATATTTATACTTTTTTTGGGAAACACGCTCCACCTGCTGCTATTGTTCTAATACAATACAGAAAACTGTCTGCGTGCTTATGAATGAGTTATGTTATCCTCATACAGAACTTCTCATTGTCAAGAGACAAAATTAACTTCCAACGCCCAAAGCATGTAAATGATCTGCCCAAATATAAGTCAGTAATAATGGTATAGACCTTGGAATTATTGTGATTAAAATTCAATGGTGTCAGGCATTAAGTGAAATTATTTAGCAGATCAAGATATCTGACTTTTACAAAAAAAAATCATTTATTGAATAACTACTGTATATACTGTATCAAGAGAAAATTCTGCCACCTTCGTGTGATTTGTTTGGCTCACTTTCAGCTCTCCTTCTAAATCAGAATAAATTTCATTGTTCTGGGACACTTTTGACTACTATACTACCTACCTACTATGGTAGTCAATGGGGTCCAAGAATTGTTTCTTTACAAGGATTCGTCCTTATATCTTTCTCTGTGTTCATCAGAACAAAGTCATTCAAGACAAAATCATTTTTGGGTGAACTGTTCCTTTAGGTTTGTTGGATATCAACACCCGGGGCAACACAAGGATTAAACTGATGAACATCAAAACATGAATGTTCAAATATCAGTTTTCATTTGTGTAAATATATGTGTTATGTATAATCCTTTCAGGAACAATTATGTCAATTGTAATGCAAGATTATTTTTCTCAGGAACAGAAATGGCATTGCAGAGAATTTCATTTCATGGTGGGTGTATAGCACAAACACTCCAGGGAAAATGACATCCACCTGCAAACAATATAGAAAATTCTTAATCCTGTGCAGGTATATGTGTGTGTCATTTTTGGAGAGGATTAAAAAGAGATAATTCTATCACTGTCATCTTGCTGTTGCTGATTTTTCTTTCGATATCACCCTCATTTACAGAGATATGCAAGCAGTCTATGTATATACCTGATGACAGTCAGGAGAGAGAGAGTTTGGCTGCGTACGAGACGGTGTCGTGAGGACAGATACCAGAAGCCACGAAAGAAATACTTATGTGCCAGGAGGCCATAATTAAATATTATTTACTTTTACTTTATGTTTTGTACTTTAACTAATAAAAGAATCTTACTAATAAAAGTAATCTTACCTGGGTGTTTATTAGCTGTCTGTTACCACAACACTATAAAAGGACTCCAGGATGCTTCATGAAGTAATGCAAAATAAAAAAACAAAGATATGTTCCAGACTAAGTGCAGCTGAAAAAGATAAACAATTATTTTGATGAATTACGAAGCAAGGATCAAGTGATGAAGCCCACAGTTTCAAAGTTGTCATGACTCTGGGTTTTGTGTGTCCGTTTTTGTACTTGTGTGGCATTGTTTTGTGTTTGTGTCGAACACGTGGGGAGTTGTCTGACAGCTTGCCGCGTGTTCGGTATCCGCGTCACTAGCCCCGCCCTCGTGTCTCCCTCACTGGGTTTCCCTCACTCATCTCTGATCACCCTGACACCTGTAGCGAGTTTCGCCAGCGCTTCACGCCCGTGGGTTGCGCTGCGCAGCTGCTGCTCATTTCTATTATGATAGGTTTCCCTATTTATTCCCTCGTGTCTTGCTGTTCTTTGTCAGTCCGTTGAATGTGTTTGCTCACAGTCCTAGAAGCTGACTCCTTGTCTTGTCTAGTCCTGTCGTCTTCCCTAGCATATTGCTCTGCTCTATACTCTAGTTATTCTTTTCCTAAGTCTAGTTTGTTCAATTATCTAGATTCTTGTCCTGTTATTTTTTTGGTTGAACTTATCTACCTATAGTTTCCCGCCGGCGCTCCAGTTTTCCCCGTGACGCCTCCTCCAAGGAGTTCCGCCATCTGTCCACGGGATCCACTCAAGCCACTCCAGCTAAAGACTTCTCTGTGCTACCTTGCCTATCGTGGAACCTGCTTTGAGCGCTTCGTCACAGCCGCCGTCTAGATCCCGGGTCCTCTGGGTGTGATACTCTCCTTGGCTGCTGACGCAGTTGCTTGGCGGTCTCTCCGATCCAGTCGAGCCCAGCCAGCTAAAGACTCTGTGTGTTACCCTGCCTATTGTGAGACCCGCCTTGAGCGCCTCATCACAGCCGTCGTCTAGATCCCGGGTCTCTGGGTGTGACACTCTCCTAGGCTGCTGACGCGGTCGCTTGGCGGTCTCTTCTATTGGGCTCTAGTTTGTGCCCTGTTTAATAAACGCTTGTATCCTCACCGCATTTGGGTCTCACCTCGTTCTTTGATCATGACAGAACGGACTGACCAAACTCGAGTCCCAGCGGAAGAGGATTCCGTCCGGAAGGCCATCCGGCAGCAGGGGGTCTTATTAGGACAACAAGCTACACGCCTAACTGCCACTACCCAGGGGATGGAATTCTTGTCTGGTCAGATGACGGAGTTACGCACCGCCCTGCACGAGATCCAGGGGACCATCGCCAGCGGTCAAGTGTCAACCACCCCTTCTCTCCCCAGAGCCTCGGTATCAGAGCCACATACCCATCTACCCCCCCCTTATGATGGGACACCGAACGCCTGCCGTCCTTTCCTGGCCCAGTGCGGACTCGTATTCACCATGCAGAACCGCCGCTATGCCCAGGAGGACACCAAGATCGCGTTCGTGTTGAATCTCCTCACCGGACAGGCCCGCGACTGGGGAATTGCCGTCTGGGAGGCTGGCGCTCCTTGCTGCTCATCCTTTGAGGCCTTTAAGACTGAAATGACCCATCTCTTCGACCGATCTGCCCAAGGGGATGAGGCGGCTTCCCAACTCTCTCGTCTTACCCAGGGGAGATCGTCGATCACCAACTATTCGATCCGGTTCCAGACCTTGGCGGCAGCCTGTGGCTGGAATGCTCCTGCCCTGCGGGCTCGATTCATGGAGGGACTCCATTCCTCGATCGCAGACGAGATCGCCACTCTTGACCTTCCTGAGGATTTGGAGGATCTTACCAACCTGTGCCTTCGAGTGGAGAATCGACTCAAGCGCCGTCGTCACCCTCTTGGTGACTCCGTGACACCCCATTGCCACAGACTGCATCGACTTCCTCCAAGGAACCCGAACCCATGCAGCTTGGGCGAACCCGCCTCACTCCTGAGCAGAGGGAGCACCGAATCATGCGTGGGTTATGCCTATACTGCGGAGGTCCAGGACATCAAGCCATCCAGTGCCCGGTAAAAGCAGGCGCCCACCCATAGTTCGGGGAATCCGTGTGGGCGCCATCCCTACTTCCTCCCCGACCTCACGCACCGTCTTGGACTTTCGCCTCTCTTTTGGGGGTCAGGACCACAACGGACAGGCCCTCCTGGATTCAGGAGCCAAGGGCAACTTCCTGGATGCCTCCACAGCTCGTCGATGGGGGATCCCTCTTCTGTCATTGCCCCAACCCATCCCGGTCTGGACGCTGGCGGGCCCATCCTTTGCCACTATCACTCACGTCACTCCCCACGTAAGACTCTTCCTTTCTGGTAACCACTGTGAGATGATTGAGCTGTACATTCTTGAGTCCCCCAAGACACCAATCATTTTGGGGCACCCATGGCTGTCACAGCACAATCCTCACGTGGATTGGGCTAACAGTTCTATCCTGGCCTGGAGCCCATTTTGCCATGCATCATGTCTTGGTCCTGCCCTGTCTCCTGTCTCTGTCTCCCCTGTCTTGCAGGTTCAGATGTCCGACATTTCCGGTGTCCCGGAGGGATACCACGATCTGCGCTCGGTCTTCAGCAAGGCGTGCGCCTCCTCTCTGCCTCCGCATCGCCCCTACGACTGCGCCATTGACCTCCTACCAGGCACTTCTCCGCCTAAGGGTTGACTCTATTCCCTTTCCGCTCCCGAGAGAGAGGCCATGGATAAGTATGTTCGTGAATCACTTCAGTCTGGGCTCATCCGTCACTCCTCCTCGCCGGCCGGGGCAGGCTTCTTCTTTGTCAAGAAGGATGGCTCCCTGCGTCCCTGTATCGACTATCGAGGGTTGAATGAGATTACGGTTAGAAACAAATACCCCTTACCACTCATGTCAACTGCTTTTGAATTGTTGCAGGGAGCCAAGGTCTTTACTAAACTAGACCTCCGCAATGCTTACCACCTCGTCCGCATTCGTGAGGGGGACGAGTGGAAGACGGCCTTCAATACACCATCGGGACATTACGAGTATTTGGTTCTTCCTTTTGGCCTGACCAATGCTCCGGCCGTTTTCCAGGGCCTAGTCAACGACGTGTTGGGTGACATGATCAATCGTTTTGTTTTTGTGTACTTGGATGACATTTTGATCTTCTCCCCCTCTCTCCAGGTACACACCCAGCACGTTCGTCAGGTCCTCCAGCGTCTTCTCGAAAACCAACTTTTCGTCAAGGCGGAGAAGTGCGATTTCCACGCCGATTCGGTTTCGTTCCTTGGTTACATAATCTCTCCTAGAGGCATTGAGCCTGACGAAGGGGTCCCAAGGGGATGCCCGCCTGGTCGTCTGTTCGTCCCGGCTGCGCTGCGCCCTGAAGTTCTTCAGTGGAGTCATTCCTCCAGGTTCGTCAACCATCCAGGCAATCGGGGTACCCTGGCTACGGTGCGTCAGAGGTATTGGTGGCCGTCACTGGCCAAAGACGTTGGGCAGTTCGTGTTGGCGTGCTCAGTCTGTGCTCAGAACAAGCCTTCTCATCGTCCTCCTGCTGGTCTGCTTCGCCCCCTGCCCATTCCCTCCCGCCCCTGGTCCCACATCGCCTTGGACTTTGTGACCGGCCTTCCTCCCTCTGGTGGTAACACCGTTGTGTTGACAGTGGTGGATCGCTTCTCCAAAGCAGTCCATTTCATTCCTCTGCCCAAGCTTCCCTCCGCCCGGGAGACCGCTCAACTGATGGTGGATCACGTCTTCCGTCTCCATGGGTTACCAGTGGACGTGGTATCCGACAGGGGTCCTCAATTTACTTCCCGATTCTGGAAAGAATTCTGCAAGCAAATTGGTGCCACTGCTAGCCTCTCTTCCAGATTTCATCCACAGACCAATGGACAATGTGAGCGCGCCAACCAGGATCTCGGTCGGAGACTCCGCTGCCTGACCTCGCACTGCCCTGGTTCCTGGAGTCAACAGCTGTCCTGGATTGAGTATGCCCACAACTCTCAGCCCGTGTCCTCTTCAGGTATGTCGCCCTTTGAGTGCTCTCTGGGTTACCAACCCCCTCTGTTTTCTTGCCAGGAACTCGACTCCTCGGTCCCTTCGGCCCTGGCTTTCGTCCAACGT
Source organism: Triplophysa dalaica (assembly GCF_015846415.1). Taxonomy (NCBI): domain Eukaryota; kingdom Metazoa; phylum Chordata; class Actinopteri; order Cypriniformes; family Nemacheilidae; genus Triplophysa; species Triplophysa dalaica. The sequence goes on from NC_079542.1 coordinate 33,304,628, forward strand.
TGCCAACGCACATGGAGGAAAGCTAGGAGGATTCTGGCCCAATCCGCTAGTCGTAACAAGACTGCAGCTGATCGGCACCGGACTTCCCATCCTACCTATGTGTGTGGTCAGCGAGTGTGGCTCTCCTCCATGGACTTGCCTCTCCGGGTGCCTTCTCGCAAGCTGGCTCCCAAGTTCATCGGCCCATTTCGGATCACCAAGGTGGTCAATCCGGTGGCCGTCCGGCTCAAACTCCCTCCTAATTTTAGTCGAGTTCACCCTGTTTTTCCATGTCTCCAGGGTGAAACCTGTCTTCACGTCCCGCCTGAACCCCTCTGGTTCCCGCTCACCACCCCCTCCCCCTCGCCTGGTGGACGGGTCCCCGACCTACACGGTCAGGAAGCTGCTCGACGTGCGCCGTCGCGGCAGGGGCTACCAATACTTAGTGGACTGGAAAGGCTATGGCGCAGAGGAGAGGTGTTGGGTGCCGTCTCGCGACATCCTGGACCGTGCGCTGATCGTGGACTTCCACCGGCGACGAGGTGAGCCCCCTCCCTAGGCGCCCGGTGGCGCCACTGGGGGGGGGGTACTGTCATGACTCTGGGTTTTGTGTTTCCGTTTTTGTACTTGTGTGGCATTGTTTTGTGTTTGTGTCGAACACGTGGGGAGTTGTCTGACAGCTTGCCGCGTGTTCGGTATCTGCGTCACTAGCCCCGCCCTCGTGTCTCCCTCACTGGGTTTCCCTCACTCATCTCTGATCACCCTGACACCTGTAGCGAGTTTCGCCAGCGCTTCACGCCCGCGGGTTGCGCTGCGCAGCTGCTGCTCATTTCTATTATGATAGGTTTCCCTATTTATTCCCTCGTGTCTTGCTGTTCTTTGTCAGTCCGTTGAATGTGTTTGCTCACAGTCCTAGAAGCTGACTCCTTGTCCTGTCGTCTTCCCTAGCCTATTGCGCTGCTCTATACTCTAGTTATTCTTTTCCTAAGTCTAGTTTGTTCAATTATCTAGATTCTTGTCCTGTTATTTTTTTTGGTTGAACTTATCTACCTATAGTTTCCCGCCGGCGCTCCAGTTTTCCCCGTGACGCCTCCTCCAAGGAGTTCCGCCATCTGTCCACGGGATCCACTCAAGCCACTCCAGCTAAAGACTTCTCTGTGCTACCTTGCCTATCGTGGAACCTGCTTTGAGCGCTTCGTCACAGCCGCCGTCTAGATCCCGGGTCCTCTGGGTGTGATACTCTCCTTGGCTGCTGACGCAGTTGCTTGGCGGTCTCTCCGATCCAGTCGAGCCCAGCCAGCTAAAGACTCTGTGTGTTACCCTGCCTATTGTGAGACCCGCCTTGAGCGCCTCATCACAGCCGTCGTCTAGATCCCGGGTCTCTGGGTGTGACACTCTCCTAGGCTGCTGACGCGGTCGCTTGGCGGTCTCTTCTATTGGGCTCTAGTTTGTGCCCTGTTTAATAAACGCTTGTATCCTCACCGCATTTGGGTCTCACCTCGTTCTTTGATCATGACAAAAGTATTATGTTTGTTTAATATCAAACACAAATTCTAATGTTTATGAGCATTGAGAATGTCCTTTTTCCTGTGTGATTATAATCTCAAAAATACACGCACATATGGCAAAATTGACAAGAATGAAATGCGCAAAAAAAACAATTCAGCAGTAGTTCATTGAGTATGTCAACAAATGCAGAATAGCTGATATACTTATCATAATATGTCACGCATAACGTCCATTGATCTCTATTTGACTTATAAAGAGCCATTGTTTGAGCAAACTATGACAAAGGCTTGCTTTGCAAACAGTTGACTTTGCTGTACACTTTTGCTTCATTAAACTGTGCATTTTATACAAAAAAATTAAGTCATTTTACTTTACAATTTTAAATTTAGTCAAGTGGTTGAGTTGATGTAACTAAAAACTTGTTAAAATGCTTAACTTCGTTTGATGAGTTGATGTAAAGAGATTATAAAATAGTTTGTTGAAATGGCTAATTTATTAAGGAATGGCAATGATTACCTCAGTACAGCACAGCACACACTTTCTTCTAGCTTGTTAAAACACATTCCTGTAGATGTAATGTTAAAGCTTTCCAAATAAAAAGATTTTTGAATATATCTGTGTTATTCGTCCTCTTATGTCAGAGTAGTTTGCTTTACCATTTTTTCTACATCAAGAAATTGATGTAAATCGGATTCCCAAATGATTTATACACAACAACTCAAAACATTTAAAGGTGCAGTTTGTAAAATTGATCAAAACAACAACAATGCCGTAGCTTGATGATGCTGTGAAGGAGCGTTGAATGATGGGATCTGTTGTCTTCAAGCCCACCGCTGATGGACATCAATCAGACGAGAAATCATGTTAGTGGATGAGGTAAAGTTTCATAAATGTATTGACCACTAATTGTGGTCCATAAATAAGAGACTGCTCGAAACAAGTTAGTGGATTGCTAGGCCAGACACTATACATTTAGACCGGGCCAGATGACGTCGGGCAACCCACTGAAAAAACAAGACAGGCAGAACAGAAATAGCAATGGAGCCTTCACAAGACGTAGGACAAAACTAGAATGCTACTGGCCCAAACGTTGAAATGACGAATTGACGACGTGACTACGTGACGACGTGAAGACGTGAAGACGTGAAGACGTGACGACGTGAAGACGTGAAGACGTGAAGACGTGACGACGTGACAAGACAGGTAGACAGGCTACAAGAGCGTTACTATTAACGTATGCAACTAAACAGTCCCGCACTAAACTGAGGGAAACACGGGTAATAAATAACAGGCTAACGAGGGGACAGACAAGGAACAGGTAACAGGGATTATTACGGGATGCTAAGACTAATGACAGGAGAGCATGGCCAGCTGTCAAAACAAACCCTGAATCAAAACAAAACACACAGACACACGAACACACAGACAACAGGACCGGGCTGATCAGACAGAAGTCATGACATATAGGGCCGCATCTGGTGTGAACAATTATTATTATTTTTTTTTAAATTTCTATTGTCTCGTCGTGTCGCATCGCGTCCGGTGTACACAGTGTGTATCCTATAGGCTGCTGCAGAGTGCATCAATGTATTCTTACGGACCAAATTCATCCACTGATAGACTCATTTTTTTTCCAGTATACTGGAATTTAGTGCATTTGCATTTATGACTAAAGTGATTTGTAGATCTCTTCATCAAAATCGAAGCAGTTTTGCCGGTTAGCATTCAAAGGTTGAATAATCCTGAAGGGGTTTGATAGACACACTTCTGAGCCTCACTTCTGGATCTTAAAAAAGACCATTGTGAGGAGAGATTTCTTCTGCAATTCATTTTGTATTGAATTTTTGTTTTAGATTGGGTGAGAAGGCCTTTCCATCTACAGTCTGGAAATAATTAGATTATATTAATCAGGTAGTATGTGACCCTTACGAAAATGACACAGTCAAATCTCCATCTTTTGAACAATATCCATTTTTTGATATGATGTCATGTTTGGTGTCCTGGTTTGGGAGGCTGAGAAAGTGTTTTCAGATATATGCTTCATTTGCCAGCTTGTCAATCAATTCAGTGTGTCTTGTTGATAGTGACTGATGCTCAGTGTCTTGTGTTTTAGTGCTTGTTGTAGAGCAGAGAAATGATTTGCTATGTTTAATATGAAAATCTACACCAGCGAGAAAGCTGAATTTCATGGTATGGTTAATAACTATTAGGGTTACTATAAAATCCACAAAATTAACTTGTAGTTTTACAAAAGTATAGTTTTCTTTTGCAGGACCTAAACAACTTTTTTAAACGTGACATGGTGATAATCTATATGACATATAAAAAAAGAACTGATAAAAATCTTATTTGATAAACAATTAAAAACAGATGAATAACGCTCGGTTCTTTAATATATGAAACTGGTGAACATGTTGGTCTAACCCTTTTTTCAATGTAAAGCAAATGTTTAAAAATATTATGCAGACTATATTTATGTAGTTGCAAATTGTTATAATACGACACACAGTAAATAGATAGCAAATTTTGGGCCTACATATAGATATATATTTAAATCGAAACTATTGTTTAATTCAACCACAACAAACAGAAGAGGAAGGAATATAATTCCGCATTGTCAAATACAATAAACAATAAACAAAACATGTTTCAAATTAAGCTTTTCATGCCATTTTACATATAAGAGGCTGTTACTTTAACCATTTCGAACCAATTACAGAAAGAAACACAATAATGGTGATTATGTACAAAACAATGAAGGTCACATCAATAATTTTTGCAGCTTTGGTCCACAGCGATGACTTCTTTCCAATGACAAGCATACACATCGGCTCCTCGTTTCCACTGGTTTCTAGAGAGTGATTCAAGTCATTTACATGATCTGTGGGAGGATATACAAACCATGGCTTTAGATGAGAATGTCATTGAAACAAAAAACAAGGGTGCATTTACTTGAATGGGTCTAGTGGGCTTTTGCCCTCAGTAATATGGCTGCGCCGTTGACGTAGCAGCAGTGAAACAGAGTGACCAATGCTGTGTCTAGATGTTTATTATTTTGAAGACACTGATTAGCGTGTTTAGTTGTTTTTGATTAGGATTGGAGCTAAAATCTGCCGGCCAGCGGCACTCCAGGACCGACGTAGCCTATACCTGCACTGAGGGAGGGGGTTTCTTTAAGAACGTTGCAACGAACATCTTAATAGTCAGTCTTACAAAAGCGTTTATACTTTTCCGCAATAGTTTCTGTCAAAACACGGCAATAGAAAAGTGTGTGCCAGAACAAACATATTATTGACTTTATTAGACGACAAATATAACGACACAGCTAGTAAGAGATTTTTAAGGGGTTTCCTTTAAGTAACAGTTCACCAAAAAATTCTGGTGAAATCTGTATCTCTGGTGAAATCTTTTTCCAAATCTGTAAAAAAGATTTTGTTTTGATGGAACACAGAAAAAGATATTTGGAAGAATGCTCGTAACCAAGTCCAAGTTCAGGTCCCAATTGACTACCTTAGTAGGATATTTTTTGTTCTGTTGAACACAGAAGAAAATATAAGAAGATAGACAGCAAACAGTTTTGGGGCACTTTTTACATGCATTGTCATTTTTCCTACAATGGTAGTCAACGATGGATAAGAACTGTTTGGATACAAGCATTCTTTCAAATATCTTTCTCTGTGAAACTGTGAAAGGGGGGTGAATTATCCCTACAAGTGAACCCTAAGGTTCCCGATACAAATAGATCGCTTGACCTCGGTACACCTGGAATAATTGCATGTTTTAAAAAAGCAATTCTGACAATTTTGAATGTTATGTTATACATTAAACAAATGAGTAACATTACTTACTGAAAATGCCTGAATATTGGAAAGTGGATTGTAAATAGAGTTAATCCTGACGCTTTAAATTGAAACACGATACGCGTCAAAATTAAACCCCAACATGTAGTTTCATGATGACGGTATGGGCATAAGCTTACCTGCCAGGCGTTCATTCTGAAAATGCTTATATTTTAATATTTATGGACAAAGAGCCTATTTCTGGCCGTATGGATTGGAGTATAGGTTGCTCTAGATAAGCCACCCAGTTTTAAAATATGGGCAGCATTCTCTTATTTCTTCTTAAGTTAAGATTCATTCTGTACATTATAAACACGTTTTACCATTTTCTTTCTAAGAATTATACACAGACAAGGAAAGATACTTACCATTTGGACCAGTTACAGCATTCTTGGTGTTCTCTGGTGTTACTGATTTGGCCTTTTTTCCTTTAGCTGTCAGAACATTCACAAGTATGGTCTCAAGAATGCTGATGCCAATAAGTGTGAAAACCACACCACAGTAAACCCCTGTAAAAACAGCAAACTATGATTGTAAACACTGACCAATTACATTTCTATGATGCCTTACAGAAGCAAAAGTCAAACGTTACTTGAGAATAATGTTTAATTATAAAATACAACTGATCTTATGCCTAAATATCTGACACTTTTGTCGTAGACCAAAATTGTAATTTAGCAAACATACATGTTTTTCTTCCATTACAAAACATTTTGTTTAATAAAGTAACTCCTTTAAGATTGTTTAAAAAGCATCCCTTGACTCATGACTTACCAATTAATGGAATATCACTTGATGTTGCGGTCAGTCTGTCATTTAGAACTTGCAGCAGTACAGAAATGGACAAGAGTAAAGTCACCTTAAAGCTCAACTTATCTGCTTGAGATGCATTTATGAAGAAGGAGGCCAAATCCAATACCAGGAAACAAAAGACTGGAAAAATTAAGTTGATGACATACACTAAAGGTTTCCTCTTGATGATCATCTGCAATGTAGCAATATGAACCAAATCAATAATAATTTTAAAAGTGACGCGTATATGATATCTGATATACTGTAATTAGTTAAATACCAGCAAATAATACAATGTAACCACAAACACCTCAACCAGACCAGTCTTTTATAAGAAGGAAATATTTTTCTCTTAAAGGAGCAGTAAGTGATTTCTGCTAAACACTGTTGAAAACTGAAATCAACCTAAACCCACAATTGTTTAAATGTTTGCTACAGTCTGTTCCATGTGTGTGTTGAAAAAACTCTTGTATATGCACATAGTCCAGGCAGTGTGAGTAGGACAACAAGTGGATCTGACCGATATGGCTTTATACCATAACACTCTTAAGTAACAGAAATTTACAATGAACAATGTTACAATGAACCTCACCCAACTTTGTAGCGTTTGCACTTCTGTCACTCTTGCTGTAATTGTATTGGAATGGTAGGTTCTAGAAAAAACTTGAAGTCTTTATTGGTAACAGAGATGTCTGTTGTTTGTGCAAAATATGATCAAGCTCAAATACAGATATTTTTGAATGATATTGAGCTAAAAACAAAAATTAAACAAATATACTCTTCCCTGACCTTGGGAAGTAGGGAGCTGTTTGAGACTTACCCCTGGAGTAGCACCAGCCCTGCACATTTTATATTATTGCTTCCCAATTTGCATACTATCCATTCTAAATAGAATTCAAAATTAGAATTTTTACTCGGTTGTGTTCTTTGTTGTGTTAACTCTGCCAAGAATGGTCCCTAGCTCTGCTGAAAAAGGAGGAGGGTTGGGCGCCCCACGACCTCATTCTGGGTGAGGAAGGTACTTCATTACGAAGACTTATGACGCTGGGTGGTGAAAGCCGAAAGGAAGCCTCAGAGCCGACTACCCTTCTGTAAACCAGGAGAACCACCATCAGCACATGGAATGTTAGGACCATGTACCAGTCAGGAAAGACAGCGCAGGTAGCAGCGGAGATGAGGAACGACGACCTGACTGTGTTAGGCATCAGTGAGACACGGTGGACCCAAGGTGGACAACGACGACTGAGGACAGGAGAGCTGTTGCTGTACTCAGGGCATAAAGAAAGGTATGCACCTCACACGCAGGGGTTGGTTTTCTTATTGTCCAAACAGTCGCAGAGGTTGCACGGCCCCAGGGAGGCACACGGCCCCAGGATCATTACAGCATCCTTCTGTACCAAGATGAAGAAGATCAAGATAAACCTCATACAGTGCCACACTCCAACGAACGATAGTGAAGAAAAAGAGAAAGATCAGTTCTATAGGAGACTGCAGAAGATCCTCGAGACTTTTCCAGACAAGGACATCATTATCCTCATAGGAGATGTCAATGATAAGATTGGGTCTGACAACACCGGATACGAACAAGTCATGGGCACTCACGCCCTAGGAGTAATGAATGAAAATGGAGAGAGATTGGCAGACCTATGTGCCCCCAACAACCTGGTCATCGGAGGCAGCATCTTTCCTCACAAACGGATCCACAAGAGCACATCTGTATAAGTAAGAAATTCCGAAGCTCCCTGCAAGATGTTAGAGTGAGAAGAAGTGCTGACGTGGCATCCGACCATCACTTGGTGGTGGCAAGACTGAAGCTGAACCTGAAGAGGAACCAAATAGACGCGTCAGGCAGAAGAACGAAGTACAACGTCAGCCTACTAAAAGACCCCACGACAAAATAACAGTTTAGTTTGGCGCTAAAGAATAGGTTAGAAGCGCTTCAGGAACTATTTGAAGAAGAGGATGACAGTGCACTCACCAGGTGGCAGAAAGTGAAAGAGACACTTAGATCATCATGCCAAGAAGTAGTGGGGCCAAAGAAACACCAACAGAAAGAGTGGATCACAGCAGAGACCTTGGCCAAGATGGATGAGAGAAAGTAGAAAAAGGTAACAGTTAACAACAGCAGAACCAGAGCAGTGAAGGCCAAGGCCCAAGGAGCATACACAGAAGCCAATAGAGAAGTGAAGAGAAACATCAAGAAGGATAAGAGGGCCTGCTTTGAAGGACTGGCAGCTGAAGTGGAGCAGGCAGCATACAGGGGCAATATGAAACAGCTGTACGACACCACCAAGCGACTCTGTGGAAAGTTCAGCAAGCCAGAAAGACCTGTTAAGGACAAGCATGGGAACACCATCAAAAGTCTAGACCAGAAGTTGAACAGATGGGTTGAACACTTTGAGGAAATCCTGAACAGACCAACACTACCATACTCCCCAGTCATTGAACCAGCCAATGTAGATCTAAATATCAACTGTGAGAAGCCCACCAGAGAAGAGATCAGAAAGGCCATCACCCTGATGAAGAACGGGAAGGCCGCTGGACTGGACGACATACCAGCAGAAGCGTTAAAAGCAGACCTGGATGCATTAGTGGAGATCCTGTACCCACTCTTTGTGAGGATCTGGGAGAAAGAAGATATTTCGGCAGACTGGAAGGAAGGTTACCTGATCAAGCTTCCTAAGAAAGGTGACCTCAGCAACTGTAATAATTACAGGAGCATCATACTCCTATCCGTGCCTGGGAAGGTCTTCAACCGGGTCCTCTTGGAGAGAATGAGGGATACTGTTGATTCACCGCTACAAGAAGAGCAGGCTGGCTTTCGGCAAAACAGATCCTGCACGGACCAGATTGCCATGCTCCACATCATAGTCGAGCAGTCCCTGGAATGGAATTCGCCGTTGTATATCAACTTCGTCGACTATGAGCGCTAAAGCCAACCTGATCAAGATGGTCAAGATGGTCAACCCAGCCAAGATGGTCAACCTGATCAAGTACTCCTACGATTGCATCTCCTGTAGAGTTATCCACGGAGGGCAGCTCACAGACAGGTGCGAAAAAAGCTGATTAAGGTTTTTTCAGGATCTCCAATTCCGTATTGGAATTTGGAGATTGGGGCTGTTGCCACCCCCGTGGCAACAGTTGTAGGTTGGCATTATGGCAGGTTGCACAATTTTACCACTAGCTTTCTCAACGACAATGGAAATAATAATCCGGGAATTGCATTGGGTGGTGGAGGAGAGCGTTTTAAAAATGGGTTGCGCCTACCTCCAATTAGGGCATACATTGATGACATGAAAACCATCAAACCAACCAAAGCATGTACAAAGCGGCTGCTGGAAAAACTCCAGGAGAATATTAGTTGGGCACAAATGGAATGAGTTGGGGAAATCCCACAGAATTTCTATTGTCAAGGGCCGGCTTATCAACGACAGGTTCTGTATGAAGGGTGAGCCCATACCAACGGTCAAGGAAAAGCCAATCAAAAGCATTTGATGGTGGTACACCGCAGACCTTAAAGATGCTGAACAGGTGGAACAACTCAGGGAGGAGACAGCCAGTGGACTCAAGAAAATGAATAATACAGCTCTTCATGGGCGCATGGAACTCTGGTGCTTCCAATTTGGCTTGTTGCCATGCTTGATGTGGCCCATTTCGAAGTATATGCTCACGGTGTCCCATGCCAAGAACCTGGAGAGATTGGTGAGTACACAAGGAAATGGCTTGGGCTACCAAGATGCCTTATTAACATAGGGATGTACGGGAATTGAGCTCTCTCTCTCTTCCCATTTCAAGCCTTGTGGAGGAATATAAATGCACCAAAAGAAGGTTAGAGATGACGGTCAAAGAATCTTGTGATGCCTGTGTAAGATATCGTGCTACAAACGTAGTGACCGGGAGGAAATGGAACTAAACAAAAGCGGTAGCAGATAAGGAGCAGCTCTTAGACATAGGGACATCGTGGGACAAGTTCAACATGGCAGAGGGGGACTTGGTTTGGCATCAATCTGGTCGTGGAAGAGTTTTAGTGTCAAAAGTAAGAAAGTAGATGCGCCAAAGCGGTCTCTCAAGCCCAGCAAGGCCGATAAATGAGGTGGGAAGGCATTGAACTGCGCAGTGAGCTGTGGAGTATGGAAACAAACAGGCTAGTTTTTATCATAAGAGCTAAATATGACGCGCTGCCCTCACCAACAATGCATGTTTGGTGTAGACAGGGTCCATCGTGCCATATATGTTCTGCTTCAGCAAACATTAAACATATTCTTGTGGGTTGTAAGGAGAGCTTGACACAGGGGAGCTACACATGGCGCCACAATCAAGTACTAAAGTGCTTGGCTGTAGCAGTAGAGACCAAGAGAGTGGCAGCAAATGCCATCCCCCAAAAAGACCAGGCTCACTCGCTAAAAAGGCAACCCTTTATTCGGGAGGGGGTTTACAAAGATTCTGGTCTGCTGACTATAGGGATTGGGGAATGCGAGTTGATTATAACCACAGACTTACTTTCTCCTTGGAAATCGCAGCGACCAACCTGCAGTTGGACATGGTTCTGTGGTCGAGCTCCAGTTGGACAGTCCTCATAGTTGAGATGACTGTACCTTGGGAAATGGCCATTAAAGAAGCATTTGAAAGAGGGAGTCTCTGATGCCAACTTGGCGGCGGAAGCTGAAGTTCGGGGCTGGACATCAGAGTGTTACCGGTGGGAGTGGGCTGCAGGGGCTTTGTTCACAATTCTGCTACAAGGCTGCTTAAGGAAGTGGGGATCAGGCGACATGCCCAACGGATGGTAGTCAAAAACTTGACACTGTTGCTAAAAGAAGCAGCCACTGGCTGTGGTTGAAACGAAAAGACACAACATGGGCTGCCAAAGTAACAAAATGGTTTTGTGTGGTGATGTTACGTCTCACGGAACCTGGGGCACTGAGCATGCATTAACGGTGCCAGTGGGGCTAGAACAGACTTAGCCAATAGATATGGTTGTGTTGATTTTGGTAGTGTGTTGTTAAATAATGCTATACGGGACCGGGGACACTGAACATGCATAAACGGTGCCAGTGGGGCTAGAACAGCTTTAGCAAATGGAATGGCGCGTGTGGTTGCATTTATTTTGGTAATGTGTTGTAATGTTAATCCATATGAGACTGAGGACACTGACTATGCATTAACGCTGCCAGTGGGGCTAGAACAGCCTTGGCCAACAGGTTGGCGCAAATGGTTGCGTTGATATCAGTGTTAATTTCGTTAACGAAAACTAAGACGAAAATAATTTGTTAACAATATGTTTTCACTGACGAAAACGAGACGAACACTAAACAAGAATGAATGCATGATAACGAAAACTGTAATAAAAATATAATGACATTTTCGTCAACTAATAAAAATGAGACGAAAATATACTTGTCCCACCTGGCGCACAACAGTTTGCGCGCATGTGCTGCTTCTCTCATATAAGCGGAAGAGTGAAGTCTCTGTTAGAAGGGTAAGCAAGCACAGACATATATTCTGTGTCTCCACGTGTTTTACAAAGCGTCTTATTTTCCTTCACAATCACTGGAAAAACGCTGCAAACTTGAAGCGTGACTACGAGACCCCCTGTTAACTTATCCACTAACACGAGCTGCTGCATAACTTGAAATGCAACAAAGTAAGCCAAAAGAAAACTTTCGCTGTCCTCAACTCATTATAGAAGTGATAAAGTGAGTAACACTGTAAATTCGAGCCAAATATGTAACATGTTTGCATGACTAAAGAAATATAATTCAATTTATGTCTTTTTAAAAACTATTCTCATTAACTACTATCTGCAGCAGTGGTCACCAACCCTGCTCCTGGAGATTGACCGTCCTGCAGACAGAATGCTTCAGGGCCCGTATGTATAAAGCCACTCAGAGTAAAATTTTACTCTTAAGTATGTCAAAATTCTAAGAATGACGTAATTTTACTCTTATTCTTGCACTTAAGAATAATAGTTATTTATAAAGGTTCATATGTGTTAAGACTAGGTCTCAGCTCCTAAATTATTTAAGAGAGCTGTAGAGGTCTCCTAACCTATTAAGAGTAACAAGATGACAGTACAGAGGCAGATACCATGTACTTTACAACAAAGAAACAATGTGTTGGAAAGATATGATGACAGGGAGTAGATTGAAATAATATAATTACATAAAAATGATAAATACAATTTTAAGTATTTGCAGCTATGGTCTTTTCTTTATATACTGTACTATACTAGGGTGTTATTCAGCAGCTTAATTCTTAAAATTAACTGTTAAAACTCATTTAAAAGTGTATGAAACCAAGCCAAAATGGATACATATTTGTAATATTTTTGCGCAATTTTGAAACTGCAATTTTTAACTTTTGCATCTCTGTCGACATCTTTGTTTGAAGAATGGAATTGCAGGTTATTTTATGTATTAATCTTTATATTGGTTGATGTCAACCAATGTTTAATTTCACACAGAAGCTTACAGCTCAATATATGAATCACTATTATAAGCTGAACGTTGTAAATCAGGGGAAGGTAGGCAGACAGTTTTCATGTGCATGCCCTATAACAAAATTTTGGTTTGTTTTACCCAAAGAAGTTATGGATAACAGCTAAATATAGAGTATAAATAAATTAAAATATATTAATGTTATGTCTGAATTAAGTAATGTCTTAATTCATTCATGAATAAATGGTGCGTGCCATGCTGCTCTGACTTCAACCTTGCCAGCTCCCTATTTGTTGATTCAGAGGTCAAGGGTGGCAAACTCTAAAGTGCATTTTTGAGAAGTTTCATACATACATGCCCAGCTCTCTTCAATCATTTAGGAGCTGAGACCTAGCCTTAACACTTATAAACCTGTATGAATCACTCTTATTCATAGGTGTAAGAATAAGAGTAAAATTATGTAATTCTTAGAATTTTGATACACTTAAGAGTAAAATTGTACTCCTAGTGGCTTTAAGGATGGCAACCCTGTCCCAGACTCGGATTTATTAATACAAAATAAAGCTAGAAATTCTATATGTAAGAACATTATTATAATGATCATATTGGATTACGATGTGTCCTCTGCACTGTACCTGAAATGACACTTTGTTTTCGTTGAAATATGTTTGCGTTGTTTGGAGAAGTTCCCACTCTCCTGGGATCTTAAAAGACAGCTGGTTCGATGGAATACTTGGATACGTACTTGAATAGCCAGACACTTTAACCTCATTGTCTGTGGAAAAACAGATGATTAACAGACATTTAAGTTTTTTTATTCTATATACCATTAAGTGATAAATTAACGTTTGATGTATTGATATGTACAGTACATATCTATATATACAGCTGTGCTTAAAATGATTCATACCCGTGGTAAATATATTCAAGGAAGGCTGAAAGAAACCTTTTATTGGATAATACGAATTTTAAATAGGGAGATGTCACTATACACTCACCTAAAGGATTATTAGGAACACCACACTAATACTGTCTTTGACCAACTTTCACCTTCAGAACTGCCTTAATTCTACGTGGCATTGATTCAACAAGGTGCTGAAAGCATTCTTTAGAAATGTTGGCCCATATTGATAGGATAGCATCTTGCAGTTGATAGAGATTTGTGGGATGCACGAAGCTCCCGTTCCACCACATCCCAAAGATGCTCTATTGGGTCGAGATCTGGTGACTGTGGGGCCATTTTAGTACAGTGAACTCATTGTCATGTTCAAGAAACCAATTTGAAATGATTCGAGCTTTGTGACATAGTGCATTATCCTGCTTGAAGTAGCCATCAGGAAACATCCCCCACACCACTACACCACTATAATTGCATTAATGAGAAATTGAACAGGCGTTTCTAATATTCCTGTATGCATGTTTGGGGAAAAAGATCATTTTTGTTTCATTCTGTAAACTACTAACAATATTTCTCAGAAATTTCAAATAAAAATATTGTATCTATTTGAAATTATTTGCAATAAATGTAAACTGGAGAAACAGGTGAAAATAGGAGAAAATATGCTCTGTATTTTTTCATACCTTAAATACTGCAAAGAAAACAAGTTCAGAATCAGATTTAAGCAAAGCAAAATACATATTTCTTCTTGTATTTAGGAAAAGTTCAAACATTATAATCTTTCTATGAGATAACACTGTTTTTTAATCACAGTTTTCATGATCCTTGTCATGCTGTTAGTCTTTCACATTGCTGTTGGAAAACTTATGTCTTTCCTGAAGTTAGATTATGTTAAAATACAACAGATATTGGACTAGAATTGCCACAATATTCAATATAGGTAAATTCTGATTTGAAATGAAATTTAGAACGCGCTCTTAATTTTTTCAAACTCTTCTTTTAAGTGTGTGTGTTTGCACTGATTTAATGATTTCTAGATTTACCTGAATGCATTAAGGATTTAAAGGTTAGCGTGCAGGTTTGTGTGTCGAAGGGAAACTTGTACAGCTCCATGCTACAGGCAGTGGTCAGAGTTAATATCTCTATCTTAAGTATGTAGCCCCAATTATATATGTTGACATATGGAGACTCTTTGGTTGCAAACTCTGTCTTGATGCTAAAAGAACATAAAATACAGAGATGAAAATTACAGACAAGGGAGTGATAATTAAAAAAGTTAATATGTCATGCTGGTGTTCTAAAGAAAATTGTTTAAAAATGACTTTAAATTGTGATGGAGAGAACCCTTCAAGTTTAGACATTAAACTCTGAAGCTCATATGAGTAAAGCAGGTTTGACGGTTCGTATGTATTTCATTTTTCTTCTACCTATCCTCAATTATTGTTAACGTAAACCCAGAGGAGCACAACAACACAAGGAAATTTGAAAAGCAAACCAGAGTTCACGAAACATCGTAATTGACCACATGTACAGAGCAATCTTACAAACTTCTGTAATGAGATAAACAACTTCCGCTGAACCGACACTCATTGGTGTGTGTGGGAATCTTCAGTTATCCGAGGCAGCTTTAACAGCATCAACACTGTAATACACTCTAGTCGGATACGTAGTCATGACATTTTGTTAATTGAGTTTTTTTAAACGTAAAACCAGATGAATGGACGTTTACATTTCACGAAGGGACAAAAGATGAGCACTGCTGCGTCTCTCAGTGTTTCTCCTCAGCAAATTTACATTCAGTCATGACTTTCACACTTTTCAGGGCAGCAAGTGTGGAATGATATCCTTTAGCTGTTCACCGGAAATGCCTGAGCTGGCTTATCAAAAGTTATTTACACTTTAATAAAACACGGCTGTGTGCGATCGTCAGCGATTAAAAAATACTGTGTTCACATAACGATATAGCGCACACCTTTAGAAGACTCGAAATGCAACACAATCTATTTGTAGTGCTTTTATATAGTGTTTGTGATAAAAACATGTTTCTGGCTTCTATTTCCTTGTTGCATGTTTATGTGGTTTAGTCGGTAGGCTAAGGTTTAGGGTAGGAGTGGGGTTAGGTGTACAAATAATAAGTATTTATAAAACAGCTTCAGAGGCAAACTGTGACACTGACACACATTCTTCAGGTGACCATTCTTTACTTTTGTGTCTCAAAACTGTACCAATATGTCACTGATGGTAAATACATTTTGTGGCGCTGCAAAACATTGACAGAGGAATATATTTCCTATGAGACCAGTTTGGAAATGAGCAGAAACACTTGGGATCAGATGTTTCGCTGAATTTCTTTGAATTATATCTACATGTTTTCACAGGGAAAATGTTGTGACTTTATTGCTCATGGTGTGTCCTTATGTTGTGAACTTTGCTTTGTAAATGCTGTTGTGTTGTGCACCTCCGGATGATTGTAACTTTTCTACAAATGAAAGTGAGAAGAAAGGCTAATAAAATCTTAACCATACCTTTCGAGAACAACAATGTCGGGAGCCCAAAGCAAATCTTTCAAAGTTGTAATTCTATAAATGTCACAATAGTTTGAGGTGTTCCAACGTATCCCTCTGTTACTCCACATCTGCAAAAACATTTTAAAACATGATTGTTTATAAATCTTACAGTAATATCATGAAAGATTGCACATTGATGAATAAGCATGTACTAACATCTGAACTATTTCTTTGTTCCACATGAACTAATAATGAGTGGAGGAATGAGCTGATATTATTCCACTCTCCATAATAATGGTACAAATCTGTAATCATAGCACTTATCCATGTAAGTGTGGACCACCACTAATCCAGCAGCACAAGAGTGACAGGTGTTACATCACAGGTAATGAAATTGTTAATTCATATCAAACAACATACTCGTTACAAGTACTTTGAATAACTGCTTTTTATTCAAGTATCCACTTGATAAGTTTTAATTCCAGGTGTTAACTAATACACTAACTAACAAACATGTATTAATAACATGTAGTTAACCTGGATAGCATAAACACATAAATAATCATGACTAGTCCTTTATTAGTTCCTGATTAGTCCATTTCTCCACTCATCATTAATTCATGTGGAAGTAAGTATTAATTCAGATGTTAGTATCTGAAAATTCAAGGACCTTAATTTAGAAACAAATGTATAATATAATGCACTGTAAGTCGCTTTGGATGAAAGCGTCTGCCAAATGCATACACGTAAACGTGAACGTGTTACAGTAAAATTGTGTAAAATATGTGTAAAAAACACTTACAGTCTCAACTTGTACTTGTGTTGTAATGCTCTGGGCATTTTCATTCTGTGGATTAAATCAAATGTTTGGTGATGAAACTGTTTGACGTCTCACATTCATACTGTAATGATTGAAATGAGAAGGTGAATCATGTTAAACTTTTACCACATCTGTGATGCCGGTCACATAGAGGAATACAGAAACCCAGGTATAACCATTATATTCATCAACGGGCAGCATGTTCTTAGTCAGACTGTTGTTATTGGACAGGTCAAGGTCTTTAAAAAGTGCAACATAAGCTCTAGCTCGGTCTGTAGAGTTGCATGAGATATCAGCAGACACCCAACCTGCAGAAATTAAACTTTACATTATAAAAGACAGATCAATATGTCCTTAAACCAACAATAATGAAATAAGTCAACAAAAACTTTTTGTCTGGTAATAAAACTTACCTGGTACCACTTTCGGGCATAAACTTAACAGAAGTTAATCACAACACATGATGAACTCCTCTTAACCAACCCAGAGCTTGATTTCACCTTGTTTCCCTTTGACTTTGCTTCTTTATCTGTTGCCATATCTACTAATATACCGACCACCAAGTGTGCTCATATGGTTACTTGTTACTTTACTGGTTTCTGTCCAGTATTTATAGCCCTGCTTGCGTCAAGTGGGTTTGTCAGTCAATGAAGTTATATTTGTGCCGTGGATAGTCGTGGTGGTTCGTGTTCCGTTTATCTAAATTGACTGCTTTTACAGTGCATTCACTCACCTTAGTCTTAACTGCACATGTATCTGCTTTTTCCTTGCCTGCCTGTCTGCACCATTTTGACAACTCCACATAATAATAAAACAATTCTAATTTATAATTTTTATGTTGTTTTCTTGTAATGCCAGAAATTTCTTAAATTAATTTACTCAAGAAGCTTAAGAGTTGTGATGTTAAGTATAGTTTTCATACAAAAAAGAAATGATCAGAATTTGTTGTCCACACCGTCCGCAATGGTGCTTTGAGATGAGTGACACTAGGTTTAACATTAGAGTTTTTTTAAATATTGTGCATTAGTTGAGAGAAATTTAATAAATGATGTCAGGTTGCAACGTTACACTACGTTGTTATATTTGTGTTTAAGATATTGTGCCATGCTTAAAATATATTATAACTATGTTATGGTAACTGTGGAGTTCATCGTGTGCTATAAATCATCATAGTCTTGAAAGTTATAAGAACAAATAACAATTATTATTTATGAGACAATACAACATGTTTAATAAAGCATTATGCCTCCTTTCATTTAAATGCATTGAAAATGGGCTTATAATGGATTATACATTTACATTTAGTCATTCAGCAGACGCTTCATCAAAGCGACTGCTAAATGACTTATAAATACAGTCTTCATTTGTAGCGTTACTAATTCTTTTCATCACTCAATGACACTACATTACTGTAACGTCTCTTTTTTGTCTGCTTTCAATGTAATACGTTTTATCTGAGAACTCAATTGTAAAAAATACAGAACATAAATTATAGTTATATTTTAAAAAGACACTTACAGACGGATGCAAAAGTCAAAATGAGGCGGTGCAGGTACATGGCTGGTAGTTCTGCGAAAACTGCTCCAGGATGAAGATTGGGTCTGAAACTTATTTGCTTATATTTATACTGTTTGTGGGAAACACGCTCCACTTGCTGCTATTGTTCTAATACAATACAGAAAACTGTCTGCATGCATATGAATGAGTTATGTTATCCCCATACAGAACTTAGAAAACAAATGTCAAAGCAAAATGCTTCTAGCGCCCAAAGCATGTAAATGGTCTGCCTAAATATAATTTAGGAAAAAGGTATAGATTTTGGAATTATTGTCATCTAAATTCAATAAAAAAGGCCAGTGTACAGTGATATCTGTCACGGTATGACAAGGGAGAACCCAAATGCAGGCACAAGACAGACGTGATGGTAGGGGTAAACAAGGGTATTTATTTATAACATAGAACACTATAAAATGAAAAAAACAAAACCCAAAATGGGGAAAACAGGACTTAATAAACTAACAATGAAACAAGGACACTGACTAACTAAAACTAAGAAAACAAATACTAGAACATCACAAGACTACACTTACTAAACCGGGAACAGGGAACAGGGAACAGGGAACAGGGAACAGGGAACAGGGAACAGGGAACAGGGAACAGGGTGTAACCGTTCAGCTACATGGAACAAGGTACAACGAACAGCATACAATGAACCAGCACACAATGAACCAGCACAGGACAATGAACACGAGGATGTTTTAAAGGGAACAAACACAGGATAATTAATAAGGAACAGGTGCTAGGGATTAACACTAAAGGAAAGCTAATTAACACAAACTAGGAAACAGGAGGGTAGGAACGATAATGCAGACCGGAGAGAGATGAAATCGTCTCTCTACCACATGAAACAAAGGATCCTGTATGATTCCACCTCTAGACCAAGAAATACACTACAAAAAATGACGTTCTTACTTAGTCTTATTTTCTTGTTTTCCTGTAAAAATGTCTACAAATTCTTGAAACGAGATGCATTTTCTTGGTGAGCAAAGTGACCTAAGAAAATAAGTATTGTTTTTAGTCCAAAAATATGAAATTTCAGTGAATTTTCCCCTAAAACAAGCAAAGAAATCTGCCAATTGGGTAAGAAAAATAATCTTGAATTAAGTGACTAAGAAAAAGGTAAACCTTATTTCAAGATTATTTTTCTTCATCCAAGGTCACTTTGCTCACCAAGAAAATGCATCTTGTTTCAAGAATTTGTAGACATTTTTACTGGAAAACAAGAAAAATTTACTAAGTAAGAACGTCATTTTTTGCAGTGTACCTGACAAGGTGAGGTGGAATCATAACAGATCTCACTGCTAGTGCATGTTTTTCCTATTAACACTGAACAACATTCACTCATGCTATGGTGTCAGGGGTGAAGTTACATTATTTAGCAGATCAAGATATCTGACTTTAACAAAAACATTTCATTTATTGAATCATTCAGACGCGATTTCTTTAAGACTGCAAGGGAAGCTCAGCTTCCCCTATCATTGTCAAAAAATGAATGGTCAAATATATGTACTATTATGTTAACATTTTATTGACTAAAAATGCGTTAAACACGTTCATCTCGAACGAAAACAATTTTGTTCAGAATCAGTTACTTAGGTCGGCTGACTCGATTTCCTTCTAATTCATTCACGTAGCGTACAGTGCATTACTCTGTTGAAGCCCAGCGTCCATTGACTTCAATGGGGCTGCTTTAAACAGTTTTTTTCAGTGCTTAGAAACAAGACGGTCATTGGATAATGCTGCGATTATGTCCCGCCCACGGACGCTCAGCGTCTCTGGGATGAATGGAGGAGTGGGCTGGCCCGGACTCCGAGCGTCTGCGTGATGATTGGAGGGTCTGTCATCTCTTTTTAATCCACTTTTATGTCCTAAAACGCTCGTTTTTTGGGGTCGACAGCTTATAAAAACGTATTTCTTGGTTTTTTTTGGCTTGTTTGCTATACACATTGTCACATATCAGCTTTTAGACTTTTTTTTTTGTTATAAATCATAAATGACAAGGAGGCTGCAGCTTCTCGCAATGCAAAGAGACGGTTGGTGTGGCTGTGGTCTTCAGATTATGACGCATATCACTCTGTGTCTCCATTTCCAACTCAGTCCCATCGCGGATTTTGCATGTGTAGTCGAAAGACAAACTGCTGTAACCTTCATCGTATATTTCACACAATTTCACACCACATTCATTGTTTCAGTTTAACATAATTCCCACATTTCCTCCCGTTGAGTTAAATATATATATATATATATATTAGATCGTTTTTTCATTAATTCATATAGTCTGAACTAGCCAGCTAGCAAACTGCACACGATGGCAGACAGTGCTAATATTGTCGACCTGATTTTGGCAAAGCCATTAGAAAGTCTTCCTTACGAGGAGAAACTTAGAATTAAACAGCAGGGCAGATCAACACCTAAGATTGATTTAGTGCAAAAGATAGAGAAAAGTAACAGGTCTTTTCAGCTCTCCTGGTATGACAAAGTTAGCTGGCTGACTGGAAGTGCTGTGAAAAAGAAAATGTACTGCTGGCCATGTCTCTTGATGAAACCATCTCATGGATGTGTTGTTTGGTCAAAATTGGGGTTTGGAGATCTGTCAAACTTTGACACGGCATATAAAAGGCATGAAAATAGCAATGAACAGTGCATGTGCAAGATTAAGTTGCATGGGCAGGATCAGGGTTGAGCATGCAATCAATGAAGGTGCTCGCATTCAAGTGGCTAAACATAATGAAACTGTTAAACAAAACAGGGCCTTCCTAAACCGCCTTATTGATGTGACATCCTTGCTTGGCCGGCAGGAGCTGTCATTTAGGGGACATGATGAGAGTAGTGAGTCATCCAACAAGGGGAATTACAGAGAGTTCACAGAAACATTAGCTAAATATGACTCTGTCCTGTCCACACAATTCGAGTCCTCAACTGTGTTTTCTGGTATGTCACACACTATTCAAAATGACTTGATCTCTGCTCTTGCAGCCACCATTTCTGATCAGATCAGAGATGAAATTCAGGATGCTCCCTTTTTTGGATGGCAGGTGGATGAAACCACTGATATATCCTGCCGTGCCCAACTCTCTGTCATTGTTCGCTATGTGGATAGTGCAGGTAAAATTCAGGAGCGCTTCATTGAATTTTTTGATGTTTCTGGGGGGCGAGATGCTCAGTCCGTTTTTGATGTTTTAAATGAGAACATGCAGGGCTACAATTTTAAGGATAAGCTTGTGACACAGACCTATGATGGGGCTGCTGTCATGGCTTCTGCTCTCAATGGTCTGCAGGCCAAAGTGAAAGCAATAGCCCCCAGTGCAATGTTTGTGCATTGCTATGCACACAGACTGAATCTGGTGCTGTCACAGGGGGCCAAATGCTTGCCAACGTTTTTCAAATTTGGAAAGTATGCTTTTCTTAGAATTAGTCAATCCAGGGAAATTTCATTGACATGAGACAAGCATTTCCAGAGGAGGCCTTCCAAAGTGTCCTGAAAAGTTATGGCCATCACTTTGATTCACTTTGACTTTTAACTTCAAGTCCTGTATTCAGATCAGGACTTGCAGAGTAACAGGGGAAAGCTGTGTGATTACTTGGTGTTCCTTAAAGACATGGAGTTGGACAGTGCATTGCCTCAGCTTTACAAACTGTTCTCATTAGTGGCAACAATTGGAGCTACATTTGCAGGTCTAGAAAGTAGCTTCTCCTGTTTAAAGCGGCTCAAGTCCTACACCCGTAACACAATGGGCCAAGGCCGTTTAAGCA
Organism: Triplophysa dalaica; assembly: GCF_015846415.1. Taxonomy (NCBI): domain Eukaryota; kingdom Metazoa; phylum Chordata; class Actinopteri; order Cypriniformes; family Nemacheilidae; genus Triplophysa; species Triplophysa dalaica. The sequence continues at coordinate 33,326,719 of NC_079542.1, forward strand.
GCCTAGCTCTGCTGGCAATTGAGAGGACACTGGTCAAGTCACTGGAAAAGACGCCTAGTTGGTACGACAGGGTTACAGAGCATTTTCTTGAAAAGGAACGTAGGGCGGAATTTACATATAAATAAATGGACAATTTTTATGATTTAGGCCGAAATGAGCTTCCCCTCTTTAAAAGATCAGCAGCCGCCACTGGAATCATTGTATACTGTATCTGTAGAAAGTTCTGCCATATGTGTGTGATTTGTTTGGATGACCCAAAACTTAATGAGAACACCTGTTTTTTTATTAATTTTATTATAGTCTCACTGCTATTATATGGTATGTAAGGGATTGTTTAGTTGTTTGCAATGAATTAGCAAAGTAACATCAAGTCAAGTTAAGCTTTTATATACTGCGCTTACAATGTTGCATTGTTCCATTGCATTTTCTTAGCAAATAGTGCCAGTTCTCCTCTGACATATTACAACTGCAGTCTGTGACTTTTGAGTAAAGGTAACGTGAGTTAATGTTTATGGATTAACATGGATAGCCTATAAAGCATTCCTTTTTTTGAGATTTACGTTTGTTGAAAACAGTTTAGATATGATTTGTGAAGTCTCACTTTTGAACCAATATCAGGCAACAGTGATAATAATGGAGGCATAATGCAACTGAGTGCAGCTATCACTCCAAAGTAGTGTAAAACTGTTTAAAATAGCAACAAGCAGTCCATCTTTGCTCCTGGTTAATGGTGGTGGGAGTTTCCTGGTACTGGGAGGATCGTTCAGTCCACAGCCTCTCATAGGAGCTTGACATGAGGTGGTCGTTAGTGGGAAATGTCTACTTCTGCATATCGCAATAAACTGACAAAAGACAACTGAAAAAAATGAATAAATGTAATGTAACTATAACTGAATAAGCTTCAATGGACCCACAATTCTCAAATCGGCCTCACATTTCCTAAAAGGGATAGTTCACCCCAAAATATTCATCATTTACTCACTTAAGTCTGTATACATTTCTTTGTTCTGTTGAACAAGCTATTTGGAAGAATGCGCATAACTTGACAGTTCTTGGATCCCATTGACTACCAAAAAATTACTTTATAATATTTTGTTCTGTTGAACACAAAAGAAGATATTTTGAAGACTGTGGGAAAGCAAAAAGTTCTGGGGCAATTTTTCCAACAATGGTGGTCAATGGGGTCCGAGAACTGTTAGTTACAAGCATTCATCCAAATATCTTTCTCTGTGTTCATTAGAACGAAGAAATTTATACTGGTTTGGAACAACTAGAGAGTGAGTAAGTCACTACAGAATTTTCATTTTTGGGTGAACTGTCCCTTTGAGTTCGTTCAATATCGACACCCGGATTAAACTGATGAACATCAAAGCATGAATGTTCAAATATCAGTTTTCATTTGTGTAAATATACGTCTTAAGTATAATCCTTTCAGAAAGAAAATTCAGGATCAATTCTGTCAATTGTATTGCGAGATGATTTTTCTCAGGAACAGAAATGGCATTGGAGACAATGCATCACATTATGATATGTTTTCATTTCATGTTGGGAATATAGCACAAACACTCCAGGGAAATTAAGAAGTATCTACAAATAAACATGTTTCATCTTTAGAAATGATTAAAGAGAGATTATTCTATCACTAGCATCTTGCTGGTGCTGGTTTTCCTTTCGAGATCACCCTCATTTACAGAGATATGCAAGCAGTCTATGTAAATATCTGAAAACAGTCACAGATCCTAAATTGTGGTGTGTTATGAAATACTATATTTCTCGTAGTCTTCATCTTCATCACAGTATAAGGGGTGGGCAGTCAGTCATCATTTGGTCAGCATGATTAAACTTTGTGACACTGTTCCATTTTTCCCTGAAGTAATAAAAATGGGTGTCTGGTTATAACCAAAGTAAAGAAACCCCTTCTTTGTAGATGTAAGTGTATTTTAACTAGAAGTCATTTTAACTGGAAGTTTATTAGCTGTCTGTTAACACAATTACACCAACCCTAGTCATGTATTAAAAAAACAAACAAAGATATGTTCCAGACTTAATGCAGCTGAAAAAGACAAACAATTATTGTGATGAATTACGATCCAAGGAATCAAGTGAGGAAGCCTGCAGTTTCAAGGTATTGTGATCGTTTAATAACAAACACAAATTCTAAAGTTTATGAGCATTGAGATAGTCCTTGTTCCTGTGGGATTAGTCTCAAAAATAATTTATCCAAAACATTTTATACACGCACGCATAACCAAATAAGCAGTTCATTGAATAAGTCAACAAATGTAGAATGGCCAAAATACTTATCATAATCTCTATTAGATTTATAAAGAGCCATTGTTTGAGAAAACAATGACAAAGGGTTGCTTTGTAAACAGGTGACTTTGCTGTGCACTTTTGCTCCGTTAAATTTAACATTTCATCCAAAATGTAAGTCATTTAACTACAATATCACATACAATATTACATTTAGTCAAGTGGTTGAGTTGATGTAACTAAGAACTTGTAAAAATGGCTTGACTTCGTTTGATGAGTTGATGGAAAGACATAATAAAAATAGTTGAAATGACTTGAAAAAGGCAATCATAACTTCAGTATACGACACACAGCTTTCTTCTCCCTTGTAAAAACACATTTCTATAGAATTAATGTTAAAGCTTTACAAACAAAATGATTTTTTAATATACCAGTGTTACTCAGACACATAGGTCTGAGTAGTTTCACTTTACCATTATTCCCAAAAAAATAAGTACTCCGAACAACAGTATAAGGTATAAAGTCAAATCTACTTTAAATTGTAAAGAAATAGAATAAAAAATCTTCATGTTCGTTAATTTGTTCTATTCTCATATATGTTTTATCGTGTTTGTTACAAGAAATCACTGACACTGACCCTTAACACATGAAAGAACAAGGCAACCAGCTGCAGCAGTCATTAAGTCATCTTATTATATAATATATAGAGGGAAAGGGTAGATAACATTTTCATTTAATGGGCAGTCTTTATAGAAAATCATTCAATCACGAACACAAAAGGAACTTTTTTATTGAAAAAATATATATAATGTATATAGCAAAAACATCCTTGTAATAAAACATGTTTTCTATTTATACTTCTGTGTATTTATGTGTATTAACTGACATTTGGTAAGATGTATGCTATCTCTAATGTCCACCTCCAAACTATAAAAGTAAACTGGTTTGCAGTATTTACAAAACAGGGAGTATTGCCGGGATGAAAATATTTAAGAAATAAGTTCAAGACATCTTGTAGTGTTACGTCTATGAAACATTTCCTGATAGAACAAAACAAGTTGTGTCAGGAGAACAGTTAATGAAAACTGTGATAAGAAAGTTCGATAAGACCAACACAATATATTTTTTATTAAGGAATGATCAAATATTTGTGTGAATATAGGACTACAGTTTAATCCTTTGAGGAACAATTCTGTCACATGTAATATGAGATGATTTTCCTCAGGGACTGAAATGTGTTATTATAGGCACCAAATTGTAATGTTAATTATAATGTATAATCTTTATTTCAGGGTTGGAATCTTACGTAACAAACCCCGGAGGTTCATTCACATCTGCCATTTAATAAAACAGCATTTTTAAATCCCTATTTAATGAAATACCACATAGTAGTCAATCATGTAAAGTATCAATTGCTACGGATAATTTATGAAGAAATGTAAAGAAAGTTTTAAATATTTTTTAACAGAAAGAAAGAGAGTATTTAGAAGTATGTTAGCTGAAAATAGGTAGGATAGGAAAAGAGGTAGGATCATTTTTGAATATTTTCTTTGTTCTGCTCAACACAAAAGAAGATATTTTGAAGAATGTAGGAAATCAGTCCTGGGGCACTTTTGAATGACAGAAACATTTTCATTTGCTAACATTCTTCCAAATATCTTTCTTGGTGTTCAAGCAAACACAAAATGTGTAAAGAGTAATTTATGCTTTCTTCATTGTTGTAATATATAGATGGTCTGTGTCATCTTGCACTTTTGTTTTCCTCACTGAAAATATGCTCAGTATACTTGCAGTCAGACTCATTTCAGTATACTTCAAAGGTGTTAATGAGTTAACTTGAAGTGTGCCATTTTCGACACAATCATTTTGTTACAAGTATAATTTAGTTGCAATTGAATTGTAGTACAGCACAATGTGAAGTGTATTTAGTGTACTTTTGTGTGCTAAATTGGAACAACTTCAAGTGTACTGAAAAATTATACCTTAAAAAACTAATAACTGCAAGTAGCACAGCCACAACTCTTGGTAATTGATATGCCAGCACAGGCGGGGGTTCGTCCAACGCCTGTGTGCCTGTTACACACTGCACCCCTGCAGGGAGGTGTCCGGCGTCACCACGACTTGCCTCGTAACCTGCCCAGAGGGACCTTAGTCCGTCGAAAAGTCATGGAAGACCAGGGGGTTATGGTGCGTCGGCAGCAAGGCGTCATCACCATGCGCCTGCTGCCGGTGTGCCACGCTCTCCTCGGATCTCGACTCTGAAGCCAGTGTTGGAGCGATCTCATGTGCATCAACCCAAAGGGTATTATCCCGCGATGACGCTATGTGTCCCAGGAGCCTCTGAATTGTTTCAGGGGGACCGCTGTCTGCCTGAAATGTTCCAGGCAGTTCAACACCGGCTGGGCACGTACTGCGGACAGTTGTGCCAACATGGTGACAAAGTTGAGTTTCATACCGAGAAAGAGGATGCTCTGCACTGGGGAGAGCTTGCCCTTCTCTTGGTTGACCTGGAGTCCCAATAGATCTAGGTGCCGGAGCACCACGTCCCTTTGTGTACATAACAGATCTCGCGAGTGTGCCAAGATAAGCCAGTCGTTGAGATAGTTTAGTACCCGCACACCTTCCTCCCCTCAGGGAGAAAGGCCGGCTTCCACAATCTTCGTGAAGACCCGTGGAGACAGGGACAGACCGAAAGGGAGGACTCCTTCAGCTCGATTGCCACGAACCAATCCTGACACCTGATAGATGTCAGGACGCGCCTCTGCGTGAGCAGAACATCTTGTAACCCACTGAACATCTTGGTTTTGAGGGACGAAATCGATACCTGTTTTGCCAGAAGGTGGTGACCTCTACCCGAAGTATGTAGGCGTCCCTGCCTCTGACAGAGGGAGAGATGATGCCCCGAAACTTCGGAGAGACTCTGGCGAACTGGATCCAGAAACCAGGACGGACCGTCCTCATTAGCCACCGAGACAGTGTGGACAGCTCTTGAGCTCCCAGGGACTGTGACAGGGGGACCAAGGGGACGGTCTGCACCACCATTCCCACGGAGGGTGTTGCGATGGCTGGCAGAGCTAACCATGTCGCGGGGCGAACCCCGGAGGGAAGGTTGGCTCTGCTTATTTACCTGCCTGGCGGGACAGCTGCAGGCACTGTCGGTTTGAGAGTGGTAGCAGCTGTCGTGTGTGTACGACCCTACGCCTCGCCAGGGCGTGAGGTCGGGTTTGCCAGCCACAGTCCAGTGGAGTGTGCGATCGGCTAGAAGGAACACCCAAGGGGAACAGATAAACTCTCTTTGTGAGTAAGTGGGCGCCAGGCCCTGAAAAGGGCCCGGCTTTGGGGACGAGGCAGGACCGGTCAGTATCAGTGTCATCATCTTGCCGTCACCTTGGTCGCCCGTAGAGCGAGGTCAGTGGCGGCACGGAGATCCTGCATTATCCCTGGGTCGGTCTTACCCTCGTGGATCTCTCTCAACACCTTGGCCTGGTGGACCTGCAGGATGGCGTGGAGAGAGGAGGCAGCCTGGCCCACAGCACTGCCACCAGAGATGCCGAGGTCTTACAGGCTTTGGACGGAAGGCAATGTCAATTCTTCCAGGTGGCAGCCATCTGCGGACACAGTTGCACCACAACCGCACGCTCCACCTGGGGGATCTCGACATAGCCCTTGGCTGCCCCACCATCGAGGGAAGTGAGGAAACCGGAGCTGGTTTTACTGGAGCGAGCCGTGATTGGCGCGCTCCAAGTCTTGCACAGCCCCGCATGCACCTCCGGGAAAAATGGCACCGGGGTTGGGCACGGTTTGGCACCGCGCTCCGACCCGAGGAATCAAGTATCCAACCGCGAGCGTTGGGGAGGAGGCAGTGGCGTACACTGCAGCCCAATGCTCGAGGCAGCCCAGGTTAGCATAGCCGACATCTCAACCTCTGCTTCGTCCTGAGCTCGACCCCCCTGGGGGGGAGATCGGATTCTTCAGGGTCGGATGCCAGCAGATCTCCCTCCGATGCTGCGAGCGACATCTCATCTGCATCATGCATCGTTTCCGTGTGCGTGGTAGAGGATCCGGACGGTGTGCCACCGCCGGTTGGGGAATGGTTGGAAGAGCAAATCGGGGTGCGCAGAGGTCCCCACATCACTAACGCCGCTTACACAGGCGGACCTCAAGGGCGTAGCCACCGATGTTACGGACTTTGGGGCCGTAGCCACCAAAGTCACAGCCCGGATAGCAGACGAAATGGTGGGTGGTTCCCATAGGAAGACAGCCACCCGTGCAACTGCAACTTCTGTATGACTATCTGCCAGCAGTGCAGGCAGGATGTGTCAACGAACGCTGCTTCAGCGTGTTGGACGCCCAGACACCTAACGCAGCGATCGTGTCCATCTCCCTCCTCGATGAGGGTGCCGCACCCAAGAGAAAAGTGGGACATGCCGACCTGTAGAGTGCTCAGTCCTAAAAAGGATTTTGGAAAAAATCTTTCTGACACCACTGGAACCGCCGAGACGCCCAGGGGAAGGTCGCTGCAGGTAGGGACAATCCGCTGCAACACGTCGTAGATCCGGCAGATAGTCGTAGTAGAGAATTCATAGAATTCAGGTTTGTAATCATGAGCGATGGCTCTGAAGAACAAAAGGTAAATGAATGCTGCACGCCGGCTTCCTTTTATACCAGACATCCGGGAGTGGAGACCAGCATGCAAATTTCATTCGCCAAATTTCATTGGCCTTTTCTATAGTAGTCAGAGTTGATTGGTTCTCAAGGGCGAACCCCATCTGTCGTTCTCGACACAACGTCGAGAGACCGACAGAAAGGGAAGTGACGTTAATATGTGATAAAGAGACACAGCAACAATTTGATTGTAGATAACAAATGTGGGTTTATTAACTGTACTAAAAGGGGAAACATAACAACAAAGTAGATAAAGATGTTGCATCAAAGATGCAAGATGCATAAAGCAGTTGGATCAGACGTGCTGGCGCCGGTTAGACGGGTCATGGTGTTTTACGATCCCAAATGGTAAACTTTGGTCAGGCCAGATCCTACACTGTTTTTGCAATTGTAATCTCTTGCTTTACTCGTTGCTTGAAAAAAGTAATCGGATTACAGTAGCGCATTACTTCTAACACGTTACTGCCAATCAGTGCTTTCGACAAAAAAACCACAGAGTTTAACTGGCTGCCCGCTATGCAGTTTTAAAAAGTACTTCGCGATTGTTGCTGGCCGTCACACTGTACAAACACGATTCCAGCTAAAAGTCATATCACTGTGGAAAATTTGTCATAATGTTCAACAATAAAGACTTCTTAAAACAGACTCATACAAGAATACTTGTCCGGAGTTTTACCTCATACACTGACTGTCATATGATCCACACTGAAGGACTGCTCATCAACACTGCCAGAATATTAAAAAGTAAAATTGAATCTTTATGGTCATTATCACAGTTTTACCCGTTGCCTTAAAATGTAAAAAAGCTGTCGTTACAGCAAGTACACTATTGGCTACTGTTACAGCCTATAGTTATGTCCAGAGCTGTTGAAAACAGAGCTACGACACACTTTGAGCTCACAGACGCATGGTCAAGTTGTTCATGCTGCTCTCAATAGTTCCAAACTGTCAGTCTGTTTGAATAGGTTTAAGTGGGAGAGACAATGGAAGGAGCTGTATTTGCAACAAATTTCACTAAATACTGTTGTGGCGAATCGGCCTTCCACCGCAGAAAGAAACCTTAGAGACAAGGGTTCCAGATGCCAAGAGTTTGAACTTTATTTGCCCAGGCAAGCGAAGTGAGACACTTAGAGTTCATCTGAAGATCTCCAACGAATACACATATGACTCCATCTTTTATACATTGTTCCAAAGTCGTTATCACAGTTTAAACCAATCAAGTTTTACCTGACATCACCTTCTACCAATCAGATTTCATATGATATCACCTTTTCATTTCCCCGTCCCTCTGCGCTCGGTACCGTCATATTTCCGGCCTACCATATTAGGATTTAATCATAGCAGGCGTCTCTCAAAAACAGGTGCCTCTTTATCTTGACACTTTTCCGGGGCTTTCGGGCGATACATGATTTACCCTTGTTTTTATTCAAAATGAGCTCATTGTTTAGCGTAATAATGAGCTACCTAGTGTCCTTGGTTGTATGCGATAAATTAAACTTCTCTACAAAAGTGTGTGTGGTTTACGTGCAGTTCCTGTCTTAGTGATAAGACATTTGGTGTGTCTGCAGGTGTTCAAACTCCCTTGAGTTTTCTGTTCGGTGCTGATACGTTTTGTTTGATCTGCTTGCGTGTCATGCTCATGGGTGTGTCCTTGTAACCTTGCCTTGTCAGCTTACCCTAATAGCAATAAAGCAATAAAGCAAATACAAATACAGATGTTTCTATTTAATTCAGACACTTTGTCAATACACAGCATTATATAATTCCAAAAGAAACCCTGTTAATACCTTTTAAAAATACCATGTACATTTAAAGTAAAATGACAGTTTTTCACACTATAATTCAAACAGAGCAAATAACACAGTATATCATTACTTTTTGATCTTTTCAATGTGAAACGTGATGAATGTATAGGCCTATATATAAAGCCTATAAAGCTGTATTTTTCCCCACACGTTTACTGACTTTGATCATGATAGTGTTAATCACCCAGCAACAAAAACTTATCATAAAAACATCACTTTGTTTTTATAACATTTGCCAAATGAATATGCATGTCTTCGATTGCTTAGAGTTCTACCAACAAATGGGAATAGTCCTGTCGTTTTTTTTTTTGTCGCTCTCATTTACTTCATATCAGTCATTCCCCACCATCTGCCTCATGATACTTTCCAAAAGGGTTTCGGATGATATTCAGCTACTGCAAGTGGCTGTTATTGTTATGCAGAACTCTCTTTTAAAATCCCCAAAGTGGGTGTTGACAATGATATGCTAATATCTGGTCTAGCAATTGTGAACCTCACAAAATTTACTTTTGATTTTCATCTAATGTGTTGTGTGGTTAAGCACATTTATGGGTTCCCATCCCGTCATGATTCTATCCTTCTTGTCATGAGTTTTCTAGTTCTGTGGACAGAGTCGTGAGAGTACCATGTTTTTTTTTTGCTTGTTGTGTTATGTGTGGAGACACGTGGCCTTTGTTTGTGACTTTGTTCTTAGCCCCACCCTCTTGTTTCGGTAATCTCGCCCGTAGTGTTAATTTCAGTCACCTGCCCAATGTAATTATCCTTCGTTAGTTTCCCGTACTTAAGACCCTCTTGTTTTTTGTCCCGTGCTGGTTCGTTTTGATTGATTCCTGTTACCGTGTCCATCTTTTTCCTGCCCAGTCAGTATATACAATCAGGTCCATAAATATTGGACATCAACACAATTCTAACATTTTTGGCTCTATACACCACCACAATGGATTTCAAATGAAACGAACAAGATGTGCTTTAACTGCAGACTCAAATTACTCAAGTAACTCGAGGAATCGTTTCAGCCCTAGCAATAACGTTTGTTTAGGTTATTACATGTGAAACTGTCTATAAAAGTTTCTATACAGTTACAGTATATGAAGACTATTTACATCAATGCTTTTTTCGTGACAAGAACATGTTTCGAGTTCTTTTTATGATTGTGATCAGGCTCCAACAGACACATTTGCGCATATTTTAATATAGCTCCTGGATAAACGATGGTAATAAAAAAAGCTGATAGTCTACCTTGAACAACATGCACTCAGAATATCCCAGCTAACATAAGGCCAGTGGCCGAGTGGCGGACCACCTGTGGCAAACTTGGCAAAGTCAAATAGACCATGGTCTAACTTGCATAATACTTATTATAAACTGTTCCCATGGTTTTCAAAAAAACTATAGGCTACCACAGCACTCCTGTATTCCTATAATATTCCTGTTATATAACTTTTTGTATCCAAACCTTGGTTTGAAAAATATATATAATTTGAAGGCAACATGACATGATGGTTTTACCACAGGAAATCCCAGGTTAATTGTTTTAAGAGTTTAGCGCTTTTTAAAATGAAACAATTTCAAAGAAGCTTTACAGAAATGCATGTTTCAATGTTACAATCAATCAGAAGTTAATCAGCCAGAGAGGGCAATGACTCAATGAGAAAAATCTTCTGGCAACAAATAAAGTTCATATCGCAATAGCTCTAAGATAATACAAGTCATATATTTAAAGTCATGTTCTATTCAAAACTAGATTGTAAAGGTCGAGTACAAACTTTATGTTGGCTTGACAAAGCCTGTCCTTAAGAGTTTGAAATAGTTTAAAAGGTTTTATTGTTAAATGTTTTCTAACATGATGGAAAGAATAATGTGACCCCAGTGTGTAAAAACCGGGATTAGTATGTTGTTAGCATGATTAGCATGTTCGCTAGCATAATGAGCATGTTGTTAGTATGATACTCCAAGCCCTGAGTGAAACGAACCAACCCCTGTGTCTCTACGAAGTTCCAATGCAGAGATATAAGTATTGAAAAACGGTTGCTAGGCTAACCTGTTTGGTTGCTATGGGCGTGGCTTAGCATCTGTCAGTTGATTATACTGTAAGCTATGAGTAAAACGAAGCAAAACCCATGTTTCTATGATGTTTTTTATGCAGAGATATAGGTAATGCAAAATGGTTGCTAGGCTAACCTGTTTGGTTGCTATGGGCGTGGCTTAGCATGCGCCAGTTGATGATACTCTAAGCTATGAGTGAAAAAAACAAACCCCCATGTCTCTACGATCTTCTGATGTAGAGTTATAGGTCTTGTTCTATGGTTGCTAAGTTAACATGTTTTGTTGCTGTGGGCGTGGCTTCGTAGCTTACTGAAGTTTCAGGTATACTGATTGGTTGCCTTGGTCAAATGAGCCCACCCCCTTGTCTCTATGACACTGTGCTGCAAAGATATTGTGGCAAGGGGGGCGTGGTCTGACACGGTCTGCGGCAGAGAGGCGTGTCGGGAGAACGACGGTAAGTAAGCAGATCAACGCTATAGTGAAAACACCTGCTTCTTGTTCTAGTAATTGGCGAGTAGACGCTCTTAAGGCACGACGTAGGAAGGAAATGGAGAGAGAGAGATGGCTGAGTAACCTCTCCCATGAGAAACCTCGAGACGTTGTGTCCAGGACTAAAAGGAAAGAATCTTACTCTACGAAGAGGACTAAGAGGAAAAGAATCAACGAAGAGCTATAAATAGACAGTGTGAATGTTTGATGCCGGAAGTGAAAACCGGAAGTAACCAAATAAAAGATTCTTGCGTTTCTCAGCCAAGCTGACCCCGCCTCCTTTCGTCCTCAGAGCTTGAACTTTGTTACACTGGTGCTGAAACCCGGGAAGAAAGGAAGGAGCCGCCGCCATGCAGTCCCCGCCAGGATCGCCGTTTGCGGAAGTAATATCCTCACTCGCTGGTCTCCACCAGGAACACCATCAGGCCCTGCTGCGTCTTCGCGAGGATCAAGAGGCACGATTCCAGGCTCTAGTCCAGACTCAGCAGGAGGACCGCGAGTCATTCCGGAGCTGGTTGAGCCAGGAGAGAGGCTCATCACCATCCACGTTTTTTGGGACGGTACCGCTGCATAAGATGGGATCCCAGGACGAGCCGGAAGCTTTCTTGGACTTATTATGAGACTTATTCAACGGGTTGGCGGGAGTCCTGAGCAGCATCGGCAGCGGTTCCGATCCCTGGAGTTCGGGGAACGTTCCCAATCTTTTGCCTTCGCTCACCAGCTCTGAGATGCCTGCCGCAGATGGCTGATGGCCGGGGCCACTACCGTCGATACCATCGTCGACCAGGTGACGCTGGAGCAGTTCGTGGCGCGGTTGCCCAAGAAAACCACCCAATGGGTCCAGTGTCACCGCCCGACGACGCTGGCCCAGGCCATCCAGCTGGCGGAGGACCAATTGGTGGCGTGCCCAGGGGTCGGCGCGGCCCCAACATCTCTTTCTCTCTCTCCCTCTAGCTCTACCATCTCTACTAGACCGGTGCCATTTCCCAGGTCCAGGGGGAGCTTCTATCCGCGTCCGGCGCCGCGAACCCGGTTCCCACCAGAGGCGGGGCCATATGGAGCTCTAAGGTCCCAGGAGGGACACCCCCACCGGACGGGCAACGCTCCACAGAATTCTTCCCCTTCGTCAGCCTCTCCTCGCCAATTCGGGGGTCTGGTTCCTGCCGCTGGGGCCATTGACCATACAATTCAGGGGACAGAAACATAGTGTAGAGGTGGCTGTTAACAAGCACCTCCGGCATCCGCTAATTTTGGGAACAAATTGGCCTTCATTTTCGACATTGTTGGGACACTTATGTGCGGATGTTTCTGGGCGAAAGCAAGAGCGATAGGGGGGGGGCGGTCGCGCAGATGGGAGAGGTGGAGCCGGGACCTCTGACGACGGCCCCAGAGGAACGGAGCACTGTGGAGAGAAGAAATCTCTCCCAGGGCGATGATTTTCCTCTGGAGCAGTCTCAGGACGAGACGCTCAAACATGCGTTTGATCAGGTCCGCAAGATCGACGGACAACTTCTCCATCCTGCGCAACCGCTGACCTACCCATATTTTGCTATTTTAAAAGACCGGTTGTATAGAGTGACCCAGGACACTCAGTCAAAGCAGGATACAACCCAGTTGGTCATACCGAAGAGCCGTCGGGAAATGCTTTTCCAGGCGGCTCATTGTAATCCAATGGCGGGACACCTGGGACATTCCTCAACTTTAAGATGCCAAAAATTGGGATAAGTGGTCGGAACCTATGTTATTTGCGGTCCGCGAGATCCCCCAAGCCTCTACAGGGTTTTCCCCCTTCGAGCTTCTCTATGGTCGTCAACCTCGCGGGGTTTTAGACGTCTTAAGAGAAGCTTGGGAGGACGGACCTTCCGCGAGTAAAAACGAAATTCAGTATGTCCTGGACCTGCAAACAAAACTCCATACACTGGGGCGGCTCTCTATGGAGAATTTGTTACAGGCACAAGACAGACAGAGCCGACATTATAACAGAGGCGCCAGACTACGAAAATTTTCACCGGGAGAGAAAGTGCTTGTATTACTCCCAACGTCCACCTCTAAACTACTCGCCAAGTGGCAAGGACCATTTGAGGTCACACGACGAATAGGAGATCTCAATTATGAGGTAGTACGATCGGACAGGAGTGGGGCACACCAGATTTATCATATCAACCTCCTCAAAAAATGGAGTGAGTTGAACTCCGTAATGCTGGCGACGACAGTGAGTAGAGTAGATGATCTCGGTCCAGAAGCGAACATAAAATTACAATCTCTCGCTCTGAGTCCAGGGGGAGATCATCTCTCGTCCTCCCAGCTTACGGATGTTGTAAAATTACAAGCAGAGTTTGCAGATGTGTTCTCACCCCTGCCCGGCCGCACGAACCTCATAGAGCACCACATTGAGACAAAACCGGGTGCGGTAGTGCGCAGTCGCCCATATAGGTTACCTGAACACAAAAAAATTGTAGTTCAGAAGGAATTAGAAGTTATGCTGGACATGGGGGAAATAGAAGAGTCCAATAGTGACTGGGCGAGGCCGATAGTCATAGTACCGAAGACCGACGGCTCGGTCCGGTTCTGTGTGGACTATCGCAAGGTGAATGCTGTGTCGAAATTCGACGCATATCCAATGCCACGAATTGACGAATTACTTGACCGGCTAGGGACAGCTCGTTTTTATTCGACATTGGATTTGACGAAAGGATATTGGCAGATCCCTCTATCTCCCTTATCCAAGGAGAAAATAGCCTTTACGACGCCGTTCGGCTTACACCAATTCGTCACACTTCCGTTCGGGTTATTCGGAGCCCCTCCGAATTTCCACTTTTCAGCGTCTCATGGACCGTATACTCAGACTCCACGCGGCATATGCTGCCGCTTACCTCGATGACATCATCATATAAAATAATGATTGGCAGCGGCATATGCAACACTTGAGAGCGGTTCTGAGTTCGCTGAGGAGAGCGGGGCTGACGGCTAACCCGAAGAAGTGTGCGGTTGGGCGAGTAGAGGTAAGGTATCTGGGTTTCCACTTGGGTCATGGGGAAGTGCGTCCCCAAATTGATAAGACGGCAGCAATTGCAACCTCTCCGAGACCCAAGACCAAAAAGGAGGTGCGGCAGTTCCTGGGGCTGGCGGGATATTATAGACGGTTTGTTCCCAATTATTCGGACCTCACCAGCCCGCTGACTGACCTCACTACAAAGGGGGCACCAGATACCGTCCAATAGTCGGAGCAGTGCCAGCAGGGGTTTACCCAGGTGAAGGCTGCTCTATGTGGCGGGCCGTTATTGCACTTTCCCGATTTTTCACTCCCTTTTCTGTTGCAGACTGATGCGTCGGACAGGGGCGTGGGGGCAGTTCTGTCCCAGGAGATAGAGGGAGGGGACCGTCCGGTGCTGTAAATCAGTCGTAAGCTCTCACAGAGCAGAGACGAAGTACAGCACCATCGAGAAGGAATGCCTGGCGATCAGGTGGGCGGTCCTCACCCTCCGCTATTATCTCCTGGGGCGTGAGTTTACGCTCTGTTCAAACACGCGCCTCTCCAGTGGCTCCACTGCATGAAGGATACCAACGCGCGGATCACTCGTTGGTATCTCGCATTATAACCCTTTAAGTTCCAGGTGATCCACAGGCCGGGGACACAGATGGCGGTGGCTGACTTTCTCTCTAGGAGGGGGGGAAGCTGCAGGCCGGATGGGGCCCCGGCCTGAGTCGGGCGGTGGGGGTATGTGGCAAGGAAGGGGTAGTTCAGCACGCTCTGCGCGGAGAGGGAGTGTCGGGAGAAAGACGGTGAGTAGGCAGATCAACGGCTTAGTGAAAACATCTGCTTCTCGTTCTAGTAATTGCCGAGGAGATGCTTTAAAGCCCAACGGCGGAAGCGGAAGGAGACAGAGAGACCGGCTGGGAAAACGAACGTGCGGAGCTCACAAGAGATGTGGCGTCCAGGAGTATACAAGAAAGAATCTTCGACCAAGAATCGAGTGAAAGTTTATGTTGTCAATATGGGGAGTGAAACCCGGAAGTATTGTAAATAAAGTAAGAGAATCTGTTTTCCCAGCCACGCCGACCCCGCCTCCTTTCTTCATCCAGAACGAACATTACTACACAGAGAAAGTTCTGTTAATCTTAGATTTTAACCAACACCAAGGGACAAATAACAAGCCTTTGTTAGTGGATCTTACAAATCTGGAAGATGACAAAGGGATAAGAAGATCTTTCAAATAAGATGGTCCTTGATCATTAAAAACTTAAAAAAATAACAACAGAATCTTGAACTGAACTTTAAGCTGGGTCGGAAACTAAATGAAGTCAAAATCGGAATGACATATATGACATGTCATATTATTAAGCCCTTGTCCACATTCTTGCATCTGCATTTTGTACCAGCTGGAGGCGTGAAAGCCAAGACTCAGGGAGAACTGAGTACAGAATTACATCTGTCAAAACGTGAGGTGCAAAAGCACGAATGATCTTCTCCTGATCTTAAATAGTTAAAAACTAAATGTCCTCTAACGGTTCTTCTACATAGCCTATACATCAATACTAAATAAGACCTAAAACGCATGGTTAAATTCATTTTCTTCAATGCATTACAATTAATTATAAACATAACATAATGCATTATGCATGAACCAACAATTAATCTCTTTCTACAGTATTCATTAATTTGCTTATGTTACTTAATACTAATCTAGTTGTTTATTTCTGTTAGTTCATTGATAAATGTTAACAAATACGACTTTAAATATTTATTAAATCCGTTGAAATGAACCATTGAGATGAATAATCGCTGTAGGAGTATTACCCATTGTTGGCTAACTAGTGTTTAGAAATAAAATCTAGTTGTAAAGTGAAAACAAAGCTTAATGGCATTAGTCTCCCTGTTTAATACAGTGTCAAGTTTTCAATTTTGTTGGTTTAAATATGATGGTGCACCTCAAATATACATATTCATAATAGGTGGTTGATTATTATGTAGACCATAGGGATTACTAGATGAGGGCTGTAGAACTTATATATAAAAATAAAAAAAACAAATTTCTCTTCCTTTGTCTGTATTTGTGTTCAAATCCAACCCATTATATTTTCAGGTACTCTTTAAAAATCAAATTATATCTTAATATATTTTTAACGGCTGTTATAATTCAAAGATCATACAACTAGATCAACGAATTCAAAGATCATTATCACCAGTGAAGCCCATAATTCATCATAGGCTTAATATTAAGCATATTAAGCATTATGCATTAATTATATTTTAATCTTATATCATTATGTCTTGGGGGGCACGGTGGCTTAGTGGTTAGCACGTTTGCCTCACACCTCCAGGGTTGGGGGTTCGATTCCCGCTT
Source organism: Triplophysa dalaica (assembly GCF_015846415.1). Lineage (NCBI taxonomy): Eukaryota > Metazoa > Chordata > Actinopteri > Cypriniformes > Nemacheilidae > Triplophysa > Triplophysa dalaica. The sequence continues at coordinate 33,343,322 of NC_079542.1, forward strand.
CCGACTTGTGTGGTGGAGTTTGCATGTTCTCCCCGTGCCTCGGGGGTTTCCTCCGGGTACTCCGGTTTCCTCCCCTGGTCCAAAGACATGCATGGTTGTGAGTGCATGAGTGAATGAGTGAGTGTGTGTGCCCTGCGATGGGTTGGCACTCCATCCAGGGTGTATCCTGCCTTGATGCCCGATGACTCCTGAGATAGGCACAGGCTCCCCGTGACCCGAGGTAGCTCGGATAAAGCGGTAGAAAATGGATGGATGGATCATTATGTCTTAAGAAATATATGAGTAATTATGATAATGACTGTGAAGTATATTATCACCTTTATCACTTGGGTTTGGTACTCTCATCGAGGAGGGGGATGGACACGATAGCTGCTTTCATTGACACATCTTGGCCCGCACTGCCACGGGTGGCTTTCTTCCTACGGGAACCATCCACCATTTCGTTGCTACCCGGGCCGTCACGTCAGTGGCTAAGGCCCTGATGCCCGCCAGTGTTAGCACCGTTAGTAATGTGGGGACCTCTGCGAATGTAAACCCGCCAGCCAAGTGCTCACGGGCCGATCGCACCCCGATTCGCTCTTCGGAACGTTCCCCAACCGGCGGTGGCATTCCGTACAGATCCTCAGGCATGCACTCGCAAACGATGCGTGACGTAGATGAGATGTCCCTCGCAGCATCGGAGGGAGACTGGCATCTGATTCTGATAAATCCGAGCTCCCCCCTGGGGGGTTGAGCTCAGGAGGAAGCAGAAGTGATGTCAGCCATGCTAACCCGGGGATACGTGGTTCCTGGGGATGGATCACAGTGCAAACCGCACCCACCACGGGTGCCATTTTTATCACTGATCCCCCGGGTGGAATGTGCGTTTGCTGTGCCCGCAGACGGCTGCCACCTGGGGGAATCGGCCACGCCTACCGTCAAAGGCATGTAGGACTTCGGCATCACTGGTGTTGAAGGATTGCTCCTCCTCAGGCTGCCTCCTCTCTCTACGGCATGGTCATCCTGCAGGTCCGCCAGGATAAGGCATTGGGAGCGCTCCACGAGGGTAAGGCCGACCCGGGTATAATCCAGGATCTCCGTCTCCGCTAATGACAGCACTCTACGGGCAACCAAGGTGGCAGCACGGGCCCTGGGTCGGACGATGTGCAGCCCAGGCTCTGATTGGTCGGTACGGGACGGCTCCTGCCTCGTAACCAAAGCCGGACCCATTTCAGGGCCTGGCGCCTACTTGCTCGCAGTGTTTTTCCGTTCTCCCCGGGTGTACTTGCAGCCGATCGCACACTCCACTGGACTGTACCCTGCAACCTGACCATACGCCCTGGCGAGGCATAGAGTCGTCAGCTGCCACCACTCTCAAACCAACAGTGCATGCAGCTGTCCCACAAGGCAGGCAAAAAGGCGGAGCCAACCTTCCCTCTGGAGGCCCCCCGCGACATATGGTTAGCTCCGCCAGCCGACGAACCATCCCCAGTGGGAATGAAGCACACCGTCCCCTTTGACCCGAGAGCTGCCCACACTGTCTCGGTCGCTAATGAGGACGGTCTGTCTTGGTTACTCGATTCAGTTCGCCAGAGACTCTCCCAAGTTTCGGGACATCCTCTCTCCCTCTGTCAGAGGGAGGGACGCCTCCGTACTGAGGGTCGCGCCCCATAGGTCTGCGTACCCTAAAAAAAGCACCTTCACAAGCTGCCGTTCAGGATGCTCACGCAGAGGCGCATCCTCACATCCATCAGGTGTCAGGTTTGGTTTAGTGGCAATCGACCTGTTCTCCCTTTCGTTCTGTCCCCACGGTCTTCACGAAGATTGTGGAAGCCGCCCTATCTCCCTGAAGGGAGGAAGGTGTGCAGGTACTAAACTATCTCAACGACTGGCTTATCTTGGCACACTTGCGAGATCTGTTATGTACACAAAGGGACCTTGTGCTCCGGCACCGAGATCGATGGGACTACAGGTCAACCGAGAGAAAGGCAAGCTCTCCCCAGTGCAGAGCATCTCCTTTCTCGGTATGGAACTCAACTCTGTCACCATGTTGGCCCGACTGTCGGCAGTACGTGCGCAGTCGGTGTTGAACTGCCTGGAACACTTCAGGCAAACAGCGGTCCCCCTGAAACAATTCAGAGGCTCCTGGGACACATGCCGTCCTCACGGGGGTAATACCCCTTGGGTTGATGCACCTGAGACCGCTCCACAGTGACTTCAGAGTCGACTTCCGAGGAGAGCGTGGCACACCGGCAGCAGGCGCATGGTGATGACGCCCTGCTGCCGACGCACCATAACCCCCTGGTCTTCCATGACCTTTCGACAGACTAAGGTCCCTCTGGGCAGGTTACGAGGCAAGTTGTGTTGACGACGGACGCCTCCCTGCAGGGGTGCTGTGCAGTGTGTAACGAGCACGCAGTAGCGGTGCATTTGACGAACCCCCGCCTGCGCTGGCATATCAATTGCCAAAAGTTCTGGGCTGTGCTACTTGCACTGAGCAGGCTGCGGCCTCTCGTGCAGGACAAGCACATGCTGGTTCGAGGCAGCACTACAGCTGTTGTGTATGTCAAATCGTCATGGTGGCGTATGCTCACGGCGGCTAACACGACTTGCTCGATGCCTCCTCCGGTGGAGTCAACAGGTGACCCGTTCCCTGCGGGCCACACACATCCCGGGCAAACTGAACCAGACAGCCGACGCGCTTTGTCGTCAGTATACGTCAGAGTGCCGACTCCAGCCCCGCGCAGAAACCGACCCTTGAAAGATGGATTATCTACAATTCAACATCTCTCCAGAGGACAGGAGGGGCTGTAATGTCACAATTAGACTCTGTTTTGTCTTGGTTTTCCTTATGTTTCTGATATCTTTATTATTTAATTAGTCCCTCACCTGTTTCTGTTTCCATTTGATTACGTTTGCATTTGTATTTAAGCCATGTATATATCTCAGTTCAGTGTCGGTTATTGTATTGTCTCACCCGGTTTCCTGTAACCGTTTTTGCCTGTATATTCTTATTTGGATTCCTTATCATTAAAAACCTTGGATTATTCCTTGTTTGTGGTGCATCGTCCTTCATCCGTGGCTACATGTGAAAAACATTGTTAGATATAGATATTTATTATGAATGTGTCATTTATAAAACCATATTGTTTGAAGCAGTCTGACTGAATGCTTTCTGTCTTGAGACCTATTAGACTTACAGCTATTAAGAAACATTTTCTTCTACATTAAACAAAAACTTTAACAGAAAATTTTGAAGGTTAAATAATCTTAAACTAGTGTACTAGTTTAACTAGGCTTGGTACATGATAAAACAGGGAAAAGAGAACTAATGGTTACCTTGTTTTCTTCACTGCATGTTTTGAAATAAAACTAGTTATCCACGTTTTGCCTTTTTTTTTTGTCTCAGAAATGTTATATTCATATTTATATACTGTATATCGGCCAACATATCAGTTATCGGCTTCGAATGTAAAAGTATGATCGGTTAAAATTGCATCCCTGGCATATTCTTCCACACAAATGGTCTTTAAATCTTGAAGGTTCCTTGGGCCTCTTATGAACTTTGATCTTCAGTTTTCTCCATAGATTTTCTATGGGATTTAGGTCAGGTGTTTGACTGGGCCATTCAAGCAGCTTGATTTTCTTTCTTTGAAAACACTTCATTGTGTCCTTGGCCTTGTGTTTGGGATCATTGTCTTGCTGAAATGTCCAATGCTCTTTTCATTTTCAGCTTTCTGGTAGATGGCAGCAGATGTTTATCCAGAATGTCCCTGTACATTTCTCCATTCATCCAATAATATGAAGTCTGCCAGTACCCCTTGCTGAAAAGCAGCCCCAAACCATGATGCTTCCACCCCCAAACTTAACTGTTGGTATGGTGTTCTTGGGGTGGTGGGCAGTGCCATTTCTTCCCCAAATATGGTGTGTAGAATGACTGCCAAAAAGTTCAATTTTGCTTTCATCTGACCATACTATAGTCTCCCATTAATCCACAGGCTTCTCCAAATGCTCTTTAGAAAACTTTAACCGAGCCTCAATATGCTTTTTGTTCAGCAATGGAGTCTTGCGTGGTGAGCGTGCATGGATGACATGGCGGTTCAGTGCATTGCTTATAGTTTTCTTTGAAACAACAGTACCTGCTGATGCAAGATCTTCCTGAAGTTCTGCCCGAGTAGTTCTTGGCTCTTGGAGAACTCTCCTGTTTATTCTTTGGACTCCTCGGACAGGGATCTTACGTGGAGACCCTGATCGTGGGCTGTTTATGGTGAACTGATGCTCTTTCCATTTCCAGATAATGGCCCCCACAGTGCTCACAGGAACATTCAGCATTCTGGAAATGCGCCTATAACCATTTCCATCAAAATGCTTAAGATTACGAAGATCTACAGAGAGTTCTTTGCTTTTACCCATCATGTAGTCTTTCCTGTGTGGCTCCTAGGTAATGAGAAGCCTTTATAGGCCATCAATTAGGACTAAAGCAGCTGATATCAATTAGTACTGATACGGGGCAGGGTTTCTCTCTCAATACTGACAGATTTCAGGCGATCTCCTGGCTTCCTATGCCATTTAGCACCTTGTTACCTTCATGTGTTCAATACTTATTCCCTGTGTCATTTTACTTTATTTATTATGACTGAACTTGTATAATTAAATGTTCTGATTTCTTTGTATGAATTCAATATTTGGCTTGATGGCTACATCTGGTGGAAATTGTGTCAATAGCCCACTAAGAAATCCCCTTACTGATAAAAATGCTGATGTGTCAAACACTTATTTTCCCCGCTGTATATATTCAAGTAGTCAAACATTTAACAAAAATAGTATAGTATTTCGTATTGGATCATCTTTAGTAACATAATGATTTTTCTGCATTTATTCCGTAAAATGTGGTGGAATATATTTTACATTATGAAGCAGCTGTGCAAAACAGCCATGGGGTTGGACACTGCTGTCGATATCAAAATCCAAGATCCAAGCAATCAGATGTGTGTATCAAAAACATAAAAAACAGAAACTCTGCGATGAACACGACAGGAGTTATCTACTGAAAACAACACTGGAAAGATTCAAACAGCAAACAAAAGATTGTAATACTAGTTTTCAAGAATTATAGATTCACTAAAGGCCTTGCATTACTTAAACATGTGTCATTTCTTTACATTTCTTATGAATTCTGAGTGAACTCTACTTTTTAATGGCCTATCATATTGACATTATGAGTTTGAGCTCAAACAACTCAATATCATCCAGTTTTGCCTGTTACCAATAGCAAAGGATTGACGTCACCAATGCAATCGTCCTTTGTGGCATTTATGACTCTGAACTTTTGAGACAGAACATAGACGGAACAGAACAAAGACAAAGAATTCAGCAGTATTGAAATTTTCGACCACTGGCCTTCTAGCAAGCAAGTTGTTCGACCAAAGTTTTAAGCCTTCGATAGTGAACCGAGTTTGGACACAAAACGTTAAATTGGTTGCATACCGGTGCAGTACCGACTTTTAACTGAGGTAACTTGGCTAGCAGTGTATCACGAAAGTGAGTACACCCCTCACATTTTTACAAATATTTTATTTATATAAATATATATCTGAATATCAAAGTTTAATTTCTACAGCCACGGTGTTCGGGTACGGTACTCGGTCGCACAATAGAATGATTGACAGGCAATCTTCACGTATTCATGCTTTAATCTGACACCGAACTGATATGTCCGCTCGACTCTAAACTATTTTACTCTGTTGCTTCCAGACAGCTAAAGTTTAGCTGAGACGGTGAAGCAGTTAGCCACAGAACTGCAAACATCATGGTAAGTTGGTGCACACTAGCTCATAATATTAGTTAGCTAATTTGCATTAATTTCTTTTTTATGATTCCCACTCTTAGATGTCATGCCTCTTCAAGTTTTTGTTATTTAGATAATGTTAGCTTGTTGGCTATTGTGTCAAAGCCAATTTCAAATAGTTATTTTACAGAAGCTTTTCACTGTTAGCTTACGGTAATTATTCCTTAGGTCATGTTACTTTTGCTAGCTGAAGATGGATTTGACATTCGCTCTTCGAAGGAATGAAGTTGTGAAGTACAAGCCTGCCATCACCCAGATATGTCAACATTGGCCAGCTCTCTTTACTGAACAACAGGTAGGCCTATAGATTTGTATCATATGCTGTATTCTACAAAACCCCTCTGCTGTCACCAGAGGGGCTTCGTAGTACTCATCAAAATTGTTTTAAAGAGTAATACATGCAGACTGGGTTGTTGCATAAAAAAAAAATCACACCATGGTGTCAACTCATTTGAACATGAACATGTTCTTTGTTTCAGGTGTGTCTGGAGTTTAGCAGGCTGATTGGTAAGAGCCAGAGACAAGAGTTCAACGAGGCCCTAGACCATAACAGATCCAGGCTCATGGAAATCTTCATGGCAAAGAGGGGCCTCACAGGGCAGGTCTTGGCTGACCTGATGCGACAAACAAAGGTTAGTTGATTTTCAACTCTTGCTTGAAAGAGAGCACATGTGGTGTAAATAAATGTACTGGTAATGTGAGCTATCCTTTTGGTAGATGCTTTCTTCACTTTAACTTTGGGTAGCCTATTTGTAATGGAGTTGAATTGGCTTAACTAACTCCTCAGACTAATTACTTTCCACACATAACATTAGTTTTGCCTGGTTTTGCTAGTTGATCTGTAAATGAGGTATGTAAATAACTACCTATATGAATAATGTCAAGAACACTGTGTGTGAGTTAACAGGAGGGGTCCAATACGTAAATGGCTCTGCTTTGTATTATTGATTATGTGTGTGCACATAGTGTTCAGGCTAACATATGGACACCTTTTTGAGTGTGTGATGCCCTCTCTTCTCCCTCAATCCACCAGGCTTCGGATGTGACAGAAGTCAGATGCCTTGTCCTCAGCGGGCTTCCTATCATTCTTGGCGATGATCCATTCACCTTCTTCAAGGCCTGCTTTGTAAGCAACTCCTCTCTCCCTACCATTCATATTATTTTAAAGTTTGCTTTTTTAATTAATTATTTTCTTTTTTGTTGTTATTGTTGTTTGAAAAAAAAATTCTCTGGAGGAGGCATACTGTGTTCATCCCAGATCATTTGTGGATGCTTCTTGCACCTTTCCTGAGTGATTTTCTGTAGCGGTCGCTGCACTGGGAATTGGGTGGACACTGGATAGGGCAGACATGTGGGCTATGTACCTATAGAGGCTGCTTGTAGCACTATCTTGTCATGTTGATGTGATCATGCTATGTTCCTTTTTTCAGGACGTTGCTGATGAGGAAGGTTTTTGTACAATTCTGTGCCAGTTGGGATCCTCTGCCATGAACAGGAAAACATCACTCCACACACGCAGTCCCTTCTCCACAATGCATCCTCAGTGGGAATCATCTTGGAGGGAAACATTGTGATGGATGTTGAGAGCCTTCCCCAGGCCATGTACATTGTCCTCGGAGTTACATATGCACTGCATCTCAACTACCCAAACTACATGAAGAAGACTTTAGATTTTTTTCAACTGGTACTTCTGAGCTTAGGTAAGACAGATCTGAAACCTAAGCTTCAAACACTAAAAAATCAGCTTGCAATATAAGAGTTGTTTTTTATTAATAACATTAACAGTAAAGTAGGGCTCAGTTTTATCTTGCAAGTTTGTCAACAAAATTTGAAGAGGCGCTGTACAATATTGTAATGATTGGAGGTAAAGAGGAAGATATTTTTTTCTTTTCATGCCATCACTTAGGAAACTACTCACTAGAAGCCTATTAGGCCATGGCTTTCTTTCTTTTTTTGCTCAAAAAATAAATGTTCAATAAACAAATTTGATCAGTGTAATGTTACAGTTATATGTCTGTATTTAACACGGCTCTATTGATTGAAAGACATATTTTGAGTTTCAGGAACTAAAAAAGTTAACTTGGGTCAGTTTGAATATACAATTTAGTTGAATTGGTAATGGAATAATGCTTACTTAACAAGCTGAGTTAAATTAATGGGTGGAAAATGATTGTTTAAACTAGGTATCTTCAGTTACTGTAACTCGGTTATTAGTACTTTCAACTTAAGTGTTCTATTCCAATCCATTATGGGCTCAAGTACATTGAACGTAGTCCATTTCACTTATTCAACTAATGCTTCATTACTTAAAAATTTTAAGGCAACGAGTTACCTTGATTTTTTTAAGTAGATTCTACTTATCCGGGTTTACAGTGTATAGTTAAAAAGATGGACACAGCAAAACAATTGATCATCAAGATCATGAAATCATTATATTACAACTAAACATGACTTAAACATTTGGGTATTGGAGCCATTACACAATAAAATCCAGGAGACCTTATTTGTGTATCCAAATGATGGAAGCGAAGACTCTGCGATGAGCACAACAGAATTTTACTATTGATAACAACACTGGAAACATTCAGAGCACAAACAAAAGATTGTAGTGCTAGCTTTCAGGAATTTTAGATTTAGAAAAGGCAGCAATGTTAAAAAGATGGATGGAGCATAACAATTAATAATCAAGATTATGAAATCATTATTACACAACTAAACATGACTTAAAGGATGTATGTAGATAGTATAGCTCTTTCTATGATAAAAAACATAAATCTTTATTATGTAAGGTCTTTATACACCTCTGAACACATAGTTATGTATAATATATTGCATTTATGTCAATAGATCCTCCAAAAGCTAGAAACTTGTCTTTAAAATACATACACAAAAGTTGTTTTCTTTATGTTTATCTACTGGTTTCAATTTCATGACACCAGATTTGATTGGTAAATAAGACTTGAAATGACAAACGTTTAGTTGTGTTGAGTTTTTAAACTCTGAAATGACTATTGTGGGTTAAACAGTGAGATGATGATCCAAAGAGTAGTAGTTTTAATAAATCCACACAAAGACTAACATAAACTCAGGAGCAAAACAAATATAAAAAAAACAAAAATAACTACTTCAAATTTGGACTCATTCAGTTGTAAAAGATTTGAAGCCATCAAGAGCTTTATTTCGTAAAGGCAGTCAAGCAGAACTGACCGATTTAAAGCATCACTACAATTCAAAGGAAAATACAGCTAGATATTGTCAGCATAACAATAGTATGCCACCCCATGTTTTTGACAAATTAAACCCAGAGGGAGCATATTCAGAGAAAATAAAACAGGGCCAAGACACGATCCTTGGGGAAAGCCCCGAAGTGATAGGGCCAGAGGCAGAAACAGTGCTCTCTATTTCCACCGCAAAGGTTTTTCCCTGTAAATAAGATGCAAACCCCTTCAGTGCATTCCCCCTTATACCCACCCACCTACTCAAGTGATCGAGAAGAATCCTATGATCCGACATTTTAATTTTAAGTTTTGAATTTAAATATGTCAGCATGATACCTCATTTTATAATATTTCTATAGACTTGGTCGTTGACGTGTCTTCGCTTTGGGGCAATGAAATATTCTTTCCCCCCTCATTGGAAATGCATGGCTTTAGCTAGTATGGTTAACGTGAGTCTTTCTTCAGTGGAGCACAATAAAATATATTTTGAGAAATGTCTGTGGTTTTGTGTTCATACAATGAAAGTCAATGTGGTTGGTTATTTTTTGGTTATCAACATTCTTCAAAACAACTTCTCCTGTTCTGAAGAAGAAGCTCATACAGGTTTGGAATGCCATGAAGGTAAATAAATGAAGATTTTTTTTTCATGAAGTGGCCCATATTTTACCCAACCATGGGTTAACAGAATTTTTAAATACTTTACGAAGTGCTTTTGTTTCAATTAAGAGTCTAGACTCTTTAGTAATTTCAACTGGAAAAATAAGGCACTGGTAGAAGGTGGTCAGCTCTTATGGAAAAGTCATTTAGAAGGAAAAGTCTTTCAGACTGAGACTTGCTATTTCATGTTTCGTTATAGCTGATGTGCTCGCTTGTTTGGATGAGTGTAGCGGTGTGAATGAAACCGGTCACAATAAAATTCAGCTCTGTCACCTCAACTGAACTGACACATGTTGACTAAATTGTGACCAGAGAAGGCATTGTTCGTTTTAGGAATCAAGCAATTCAGATTCTGTATACAGGCTTTTTTTTAATCTAAAACATATTTCAGTCTAACAGTCCACCTCGACATGTGTGTGGCTTTGTCTTCTGTACAAGTAGAGTGATGTAATGTGTTTGTTTGGAAGTGAATGTCAATATGTGAAGTTAAATACTGAGGGAACGGTGCTGTTTCTGCACTCTTTGCACCTGCTTTGACCCGTTCACATGAGGTTTGTGAACAAGACGCAGAAAAAACATGTTTAGTGCATGTTTAGAACATTTCGAATGGCTTAAAAAGCAGTCTCAGATCCTTTTTAGGCCCACTGAAGCAATAATGGGGACTCAAACCTTTTTAGGTTCACACCGATACCATTCTCTAGGAAAAATTGACCATGGTTTTAATGTAGTAATAGTAAAAGTACAATATAGAACAAGTAAACATTAGTAAGAGCTTGTAGTGCCCTGTTAACATGGACTGAATGGAAAATTAACTAGGGTACATGTAAACAGATTTTAATGATATATGTAAAAAGTATATTACATAAGTTTTCTAAATAAACATGCAAAAATTACCTGACAGACAGATTTAATAATCAGGTTTAACATGCAACTATAAGGATTTACATACCCTACTTACCTTCACTATCAGACTCGCCCTTTTTTCTACAGCAGCTCTTTCTTTTCAAAGATTATTTGCATTATCCATGACCATGCCTTAGAAGTGCCATTTGAGCTTTGAAATAATCTCAACTATACCATTAACCAAGGTTACATGACACACATGTCCAATAATAATGCGGATTGGCAATAGCAGGGGCGTTGCAAGCTTTTAAAAAGTACGGGGGATGGATGTGGTTTGTTTGTTAACAATTAAAACGACAAATGCAATGACAGAACGGTACAAGAGGTATAACATACCAGATATAAAAAGCTTCCCATTTAAATGACTGATACTAGAAAATAGGCTAAGTCAAAACTCTGTTGTTAAAATACAGAACAGTAGACTTGCTAATGAATAAGAATCGGAAATACTTTAATAATCCCAGGGGGAAAAGACAGTGGTAAACTTGATAGTGACATGGGTCTGACAGGACTGTGACTGTGACCGCTAAAGTTTGCTTACTTGCACCTTGAAAAGGGGAGATATAAAAAACGCCCACACAAAGCTTTTTCTCTGGTGGTATAAATAATGTAACAATTTACAATTTAGTTCTTCAACAGGTACAAATTCATGGGCGGCGTAAAGGGGTGGAAGGTTAGGACGATTCTAAGGGCCCAGGCTGATTTAGGGCTATTTGTTTTCTCTTTTTTATACATACATTAAATATGCTAGGGCCCCTCGTGCACTAAATGTGTATTTTGTCCGTTTTGACTATAGATTTAATATTTAAAAAACAAATAATGTATTTACTGTTTCAGTCACACCCCTCCATCTCACAATGGTTCATTCCACCTGCGCTGTTGCCAGGGTCGCGATTTTCCCGCACAATTAGGCTATTTTGAGAATGCAGTTGTGGGAAAAATTATGGAGCCGCGGGTTGCAGGTTTTGGGGCTTTTTTTTGGGCCAAAATGTTTATTTATATTCTAAGGATAATTGTTAATTGATGAGTTTCTTAATGTGAAACTTAATGTGTCCGAATGAATAGCTGGCAACTCCAGGACCGGCCCGATCTCAAAAGTGTGGAGAACGAGTCTGACATCAACCAACGAGGAAAAATTAGCAGTGGTATTAGACACAATGCATCCGAATGATGTTTTGACCAATATTTCATCAGGTGAATGTGACGTTGCACAATGAAAGAAATCACTCATGAGTGTACAACACTTGATTCTTCCGGCTGCCAAATATCACGTTTGATCAGCGCTATACGCAGTCTAGAACAACTAAAACATTGACGTGCTTCTACACATTATACATTATGCAATAAATGTAACCATGCTTATTTCTTAAGCAAGTTTATGCGTGTCTTACGAAGAGAAAACATGTTTCTCGTCCATTTATGTGCGTGGCACACGTGGGATATTTTAAAGGGACACTCCACCAAAATATTAAAATTCTGTTATGAATTACTCTAGTTGTTCCAAACCTGTATACATGTATTTGTTCGGTTGAACACAAAGATATTTGGTAGAATGTTAGCTGCTGAAAAATCTTTGGCATCATTGAATACCATAGCAGAATAAAAAAAGGGTAGTCAAACGTGACCCAGAATTGTTTGCTTTCCTAAATATCCCAAAACTTATTTTGTGTTCTACAGAACAAAACAATATATACAATACCTAGGAACCCATTCAGATAAAAAATATGGCAAAAGAAACGTATTTAGGGAGTTGTTAACTTTGATTCGACACAGGGAAAACATTGGGCTAGTTTTCATTCCTTTTGGGCGGGTTTTGAGGGGTTATTGGGCTGGAAATATTTCTTGGACCGGAAATATTTCTTGGACCTGGCAACCCTGATTGGATTTGCTATGATGCAGCGCAGACAGTGACACACGCAGGCATGTAACATCAAAAGTCAGGACATCAAAAACGGAGAGAAAAGAAGGAAAGAGAAGACAGAGAACGCCAAAGTCGACAGTATGTCACACAGTTTTTTAAAAAGAAAGGTAGCTTGCCCTATTCCTGTATAACAAAACTTATTTTTGCTGCTACAGTTCCTGCTTTTATCTAACTAGCCTAGCTTGTTAAAATAATTACTGAATTATGATTGACATCCAACAATAATCAGAATCAGAATCAGAAAGAGCTTTATTGCCAAGTATGTTTGCACATACAAGGAATTTGTTTTGGTGACAGGAGCATCCAGTACACAGAATAAGTAACAACACACAGACCATCAAACAATACAAAAAACAGTTACACAGATGATTTAAATAAGGGCCTATGGGTATAAAAATAAAGAAATACAATACAATAAACATAAGAGTAAAGTTATGTGTGTATGTAAATATGTACAAGTAAAAAATAGAATAGACTATTTCAGTAAAAGGTATGTGTTATATACAGCAAGATGAAATATAATTTACAGAAAAAGTTGTATAAAAAATAGATAGTGTATTATCTGAAGGATATTGAAGATTGCACTTTATTATTATTGCACAGAGTTAAATGCACATAAGAAGTCTTGCACGCAAGACATTTCTTTTTAAATAAGATTAACTGTTCAAGAGGTAGATGGCCTGAGGGAAGAAGCTATTTTTGTGTCTGGTTGTTTTGGTGCTCAGTGCTCTGTAGCGCCGACCAAACGGCAGCATTTTGAAGAGATGATGGCTTGGATGAGAGAGGTCCAGGGTGATTTTCTGAGCCCCTTTCCTCACTCTGGATGTATACAGTTCTTGGAGGGTGGGCAGGGGAGCACCAATGATCTTCTCAGCAGTCCGAACCGTCCTCTGTAGTCTTCTGAGGTCTGACTTTGTGGCTGAGCCAAACCAGACAGTGATGGATGTGCAGAGAACAGACTCTATGACTGCTGAGTAAAACTGTTTTAATAGAGTTTGTGGTAGGTTGAACTTCTTCAGCTGATGTAAGAAGTACAACCTCTGCTGGGCTTTTTTAGCAATAGAGCCAATGTGATTGTCCCACTTCAGGTCCTGAGAGATGGTGGTGCCCAGAAACCTGAATGACTCCACTGCTGCCACAGTGCTGTTCATAATGGTGAGAGGGGGGAGTGCAGGGGGGTTCCTCCTGAAATCCACAATCGTCTCCACTGTTTTAAGCGTGTTCAGCTCCAAGTTGTTATGACTGCACCAGACAGACAGCTGCTCAACCTCCTGTCTGTAAGCAGATTCATCACCATCCTGGATGAGGCCAATGAGTGTGGTGTCATCTGCGAACTTCAGAAGTCTTACAGAAGAGTCCTGGGCAGTGCAGTCATTTGTGTACAGGGAGAAGAGCAGTGGGGAGAGAACGCATCCCTGGGGGGCGCCAGTGCTGATTGTGCGAGTGCTGGATGTGAGTTTCCCCATCTCAATAACTGTTGCCTGTCTGTCAGAAAGCTAGTGATCCACTGACAGATAGAGCCAGGAACCGATAGCTGGGTTAACTTTGTCTGGAGCAGTGATGGGATGATGGTGTTGAAAGCAGAGCTGAAGTCCACAAACAGGATCCTTACATAGGTCCCTGGTCTATCCAGATGTTTCAGGACAAAATGCAGCGCCATGTTAACTGCATCCTCAACAGACCTGTTTGCTCTGTAGGCAAACTGCAGGGGGTCCAGTAAGGGTTCTGTGATGTCCTTCAGATAAGCCAATACCAGTCTCTCGAATGACTTCATGACCACAGATGTGAGAGCGACGGGTCTGTAGTCATTCAGTCCTGTGATTTTGGATTTCTTTGGGATGGGGATTATGGTGGAGCACTTGAAACAGGAAGGAACTGTGCACAGATCCAGTGATCTGTTGAAGATCTTTGAGAAGATGAAGGCCAGTTGAACAGCACAGCTTTTAAGACAGGCTGGGGAGATACCATCCGGGCCTGGTGCTTTTCTTCTCTTTTGTTTCCTAAAGACTCTGCACACATCCTCTTCACTGATCTGAAGTGCAGGAGGTGCAGGAGGTGGGATGACTGAAGGTGATAGGTGTTGTTTAGAGAGAATTTCAGAGTTGGGGTGAGGTGTTAAATTAGCGTTTTCAAATCTGCAGTAAAAGTCATTCAGATCATTGACCAGGTGTTGATTGCCTGCAAAATTGGGGGATGGTGGCTTGTAGTTAGTGATGTCTTTAAGGCCCTTCCACACAGACGCAGGGTCATTGGCTGAAAACTGGTTTTCCAACTTTTTAGAGTAGTTTCTCTTAGCCACTCTGATCTCCTTTGTCAATGTGTTCCTAGCCTGCCTGTACAAAACCTTGTCCCCGTTTCTGTAGGCATCCTCCTTGGCTTGGCGAATCTGTCTGAGTTTTGCTGAGAACCATGGTTTATCATTGTTGTATTTTAAGGAGGTCCTAGTAGGAATGCACAGATGTATGATGTTACAGTCTCTGTGAGCTCGTCCAGATCGATGGTAGCAGCTTCAAAAACACTCCAATCAGTGCACTCGAAACAGGCTTGTAGGGCAAGCTCGGTTTCGTTGGTCCATCTTTTAACAGTCCTTACCACAGGTTTGGCAGATTTTAGTTTCTGCCTGTAGGCTGGGATAAGGTGAACCAGGCAGTGATCAGACAGTCCTTAAGCTGCTCTAGGGACAGAGCGATATGCATTCTTTATTGTGGTGTAGCAGTGGTCCAAAATATTTTTGTCTCTGGTAGGGCATGTGACGTGTTGTCTGTATTTTGGCAGCTCGAGTGTAAGTTTTGCATGATTAAAGTCGCCAAGAATGATAACGGAGTCCGGGTGTTGTTGCTCTGTGTCCGTGATGTGATCGGCGAGCTGTTGTAACGCCACGCTCACGTGCGCTTGCGGAGGAATGTAAACACACACGAGAATGAACGAGGAAAACTCTCTCGGCGAGTAAAAGGGCTTACAGTTAATGAAGAGTGCTTCTAGGTCGAGACAGCGCATCTTCTTCATCACTGTTGTATCTGTACACCACTTTTCATTGATGTAAAAACATACCCCACCTCCGCGCGATTTTCCTGTTGATTCTGCGTCGCGGTCCGCTCTGAACAGCTGGTAGCCGGGCAGATGTAACGCGCTGTCCGGGATAAAGTCGTTCAGCCACGTTTCCACGAAACACAAAACAGCAGAGTTTGAAAAATCCTTATTTGTCCGGCAGAGTAGAAGAAGTTCGTCCGTTTTGTTTGGCAAAGAGCGCAGATTCGCCAGATGTATGCTAGGCAGTGCAGTTTTAAAGCCGCGCTTTCTGAGCCTGATCAGTGCGCCGGCTCGCTTACCACGCTTGCGTGTCCTGGAGTGCTTTAGCAGCGCAGCTGCGCCTCCGACTACGATGTTAAATAAAGCATCCGAATAATCAAAAACCGGTAAAATATCAGATGGTGTGCAGTTCCTAATGTTCAGCAGTTCACCTCTTGTGAAACTAATTGTATGGGAAAAACATAAAACAGGACAAACTAACAAAAACACTAAAACAACTGGAGAGCTCCACACCGAGGCAGCCATCTAAGGCGCCATCTTGGATTACCCAGCTAATAACATCTCTGCTGTCTCCGGGACGGGTTATCATGTCTCGTAGACACAGATTCAGCGGCTGCTGCACACCCACGTCCTCCTTCACCCACGTCCCCGTCTCAGCCGAACAAGGTGAGCCTGAGCGCGAAACTTCGCGTAGATTGAAGCCTCTAAACACGTCTTATCTACTGTGTTCGCCACATGATGATAACTTTGCAAAAACAAAAAGTAATCCACACGCTTTAAAAATTACAAAATGGCTGGGCCATTATAAAGTGATGTTGAACATAACTTTGTTAGACCTGGATAACAAACAGTTGATGTCTGGTTACTTGCTTAGTCCTGGACTGGTTTAGGCCTGGCATTACTCCTGGTGTCTTGATTTTGAGCCCTTTTGGCCTAGCTAGTTTTACTCTTGGACTGATTTATTACGGGTTAGTTCTACTGTAGCTGATGTTTCCTGATTGAGCAGTTTGACCCAGCTAAAGCATATGTCAATATGTGTACATAATGTTCTGTTGTGCTTGCAATTGAGATAATATGTGTTCTCCCTTTTATGTAAACAAGTACATATTTCTATATTTTTTTTCTTGTTTTTGTAGGCTTTGTACTCATCTTTAGACATTTTAACTATGCAATTTGCTAAGTATATTTTTTTAATGTATACAGGGCAAGTTTATTGGGTTAAAATTTATCTGTAAAAAATTTAGGTGGCCCAGAAATGTTGGTTTCCATAGGGCCCAGAATTTCTGGCGGCACCCCTAGGTACAATCAAACATAATAGGTAAGTATCCACAAAAGTATTCAGATAAATAAAAAAAACCAATGCTCAAAATATCAAAATCAATAGCACTGGCAATAAAACCATAAATACACTGCTTAACAAGGACAATTTGTCCCTCCTCCTCGTCAATTCCCTGCCTTCTTCATCACAGTTACTTTATACATTGCATGCCACATAAATAACCGAATTTAGCTATTTCTGAACAATATCCCAATTTGCAATTAGTCTAAAAAACTAAATATAATTCAGAAAACACTCGACATATCAACAAAACATAAACAGAACATCTCCGCAAACACATATCAAGGTTATTTAAAAACCTCGAAAGCATAAACACTCATTCAAAATAAATGGAAAAGGGAGACGTAAAGAACCATAACCATAAGATCCCGCCTCCTCAGCACGAGCTGACCGATAACACACCAAGAGAGGCGGGACTTAAGGCAGAACAGCCAATCATCATCCGGTCACACTCAAAGCCCGTGTTCTGTTTGAGTGGGAGATGAGAGGAAGCAGCCGCATCGAGCGCAGCAGACACAGAGCGGACAGAGAAACGGAGGAGCGACTGATGTAATGCGTTTGTACAAAACTGCGGAAAAACTGCAGAAAAAGTGCGGGTGTTTACCGGGAAAAGTGTGGGTGTTAAAACAGGAGTTTAGGAATGTACACAATCGAGCATGTTATATCAACAGAGCAAAGTAATCGGTTAATAGGAACAGCACAAGAACGATAGCTCACTTTCTGCATAATAACGAGAGATATGAACAACTATTACTTACTTCACATTTACGCACACTGTAACCCAATAAAGTTTTTAGCTCATTTCGCGTATCTGAGTGGAATAGAGTACAGCCGCCGAACTTTGCGTCTCCTCACGTGCGCTGTTTAAACTATCTAACGTCTAGTTCCGCATCACCTGATAACGTTGCTGAAGCGATGCATGCTCTGATAGGTCCTTATCATCCAGGGCATTGAAGACAGCCGGGCCTTTTGTACATACACCGTAGCCTAGGCAGAGATGTGGTACGCCTGACGCGCATCTCTTCAAAAATGTAACAGCGCATCCGCAAGCGATGTGATTGGTTTGCACTCCCTCTATTCAGGTAAAAAATCTACTTAGCCTACGCATTTCCGAACGAATTTTTTATAAATCAATTTCGTGTTCTTCTGTATTTAACAACTTCAAAAGTGACTGTTTACTTGCCGCTATCACTGCTAAATGCTTCAGACAGCATACACAATAAACCGCTTCTCTTGAACACCTGGTTCGTGTCCGTGTTGCTGGTCGGTGTGGCATTCATATTAGAAATGATAAAGAAATGTAAACAGATTTGCAACAACCTGAGGTTAAGTAAACTTGAGTACATCTTGGGGTGAACTATCACTTTAACTGAAGATATCTTACAAATGCCAGAGCCATATTGTCTCAAAATACACAACAATCTTGTTTTTACTATGGCATTTAAAAAAAAAACGACTTAACTATCCTAAATTAGCTAAGGCCTAGTCCTGGCTACGGTTTAGCCCTGTCTGTCCAACCGGGCCTGAGAGACTTAATGACTCAATAACATGTAGAGAATGAGTTCTACATCAGTCAGTTGAGTTCAGTTTTCATTTCATGATCTCTGGGTTCAAATTGTCTGTATAATAGTGTCTTTATTCTGAAGTCATAACACAAAACATGATGAGGGTGATTACAGAAGAACAAAACACTGCTGTGACTTCAGAAGAAATGTATTGAAGAAATCAAACATTCTGTCAGTCTTTTATTGACTTGTGTTCATGATTGAGCTTAATCCACACAAAGAAATGATCAAAAATGAATCAACACAAAGTTGTTTATTCTTGATTATCTTTTGGTTTCCAGGTAACAGCACCACATTTGCTTCGTAAATAAGTCTTGAAACAACAGCTCAAGTTACATTGCAAAGCTTTTTCGACATAAAATATGTACCTCAGTTTCACATATTAAAGTACTGTTTATTCAGTCTCATTTATGTTTGTTAAGTTCCATATTTTGATTCAAGGTTCTCAACTGAAATATGTTCTTTGTTCATAGGACATAACTCTTTCAAGTAGATATAAAGTTAATAGAGCTCAACAGAAAATCAACTATGGTATAACCATGTAGTTTAAGAAAATTGTGGTGCATCCATGTTTTTATTTCATTTAAACGTCATTTAAAGCTGGCAATCCTCTCCACTCTCTAGCCATTGTTGTACAAGGGTGTGTGTACATCCTACTTTTACCGGAAATCAACAATGAGTTATTTTGTTGGTTACTTTATGTTAAGAGAAAAATTATTATCTTTGCAGCACACTGTCAGCCCTTGTACTTCCTCTATTGTTCCTCCTTGTACTTCCTCTACAGGGGTGCCTCTCTGACAAAAGCCGAACAGGGTGTGAGCCTGGCTGCTCCAAAATGCCTCCTCCGACTCATCCATGATGCCTACTGGGTTCAGTGGGGTTCGTTCGTTCTGTCACGGCTGGTGTGAGGAAGAAACCAAGTGCAGACAACGGTCGGTTTAAACAAGGTGTAGTGACTGGATCATTGAGAGGAAAGCCATAAACCCCGTCACTCCCTTTTGTCCTGGTTTCTAGATACTATCATCACAAGACCATAGCAAACCTGTTTCCGGAGTTCTGGTTTTAGGTTTTGAACTCTCACCGAGAGGGTGATAACCATTTGGTTTCTCTGTAGGATATTTACGACTCCTAAGCTTCAAAGCATTGGTGATAAGTCTCTATCTCATCTCTAACTTAACATCTGAGGCTAACCAGAGAAACTTCTTTGACAAATAGGAACATATGTGATTTAAACTATCCTTTTCTGTAAATGTATCTAAATGTCTAGGTTGAGTGTTGGCGCTCGTGCCATTTTAAAATAGTCTGTAACTGTTAGATGTACAAGTTTTGATATAGGGTTCATTCGATGTATTCATACGTTGGGATGATTCACAGTGCAATGTCTTGCATGTTTCATATATAACTACACATCTCTGAATTCCCTATATGATGATATTATGTCCATAACTAAGTTTAGATATTAAATGCAAACTGACCATACTGTCAGTGCTATGCAAATGAGGCGCTATGAGAAACAAAGGAACTTTCTCTGGCCCACTTATCACTTTCATGGCATCGGCTTGCAGACCGCCTGGGGGCAGGGCCGGTATGCATTTAAAACACCACCACCAATCCACTTCGGATAGCCTTTTGAGTTTTGAATTGGAAGGGAAAGAAAGAGGACGCGGCGGACCATCCAACGGACACCCCGGCTTAGGGCTCCCCTAAGGGGAGTCCGATTAGGCCATGGAACCTAAACTCAGCGTTTAGGAACTCAGAACCTAAACTCAGCGTTTCAGCAGGACCGCATTCTGAAATCATCTGAACATTTCCATCACTCCAAGCGCATATGAGTATATCCAGCACAGAGCATTGCAAGTATTCCGTTTCTATAGAACAGCTGCGTTAAGTTTGTGCCTCTTTGTTAAAGATGATTTTAATGATGTTCAGAAATCATTGCCATGCCCTCTCTCTCTCTCTATCTCTCTCCGCGCTCCCTAGCGCATTAGCGTTTCATGTATTTGTTTGTGTGTATGCGATCGTTATTTATTTTTAGCATGTAGAGTAGTGTTTAATAAACAAACCATATATTCATTTGTGATGGGTTTTCTGTGCTCACCCTCAAAAACTTGGTCACTTAATCTGTGTTTCGATCTATGCTGCCTTTGCTCTAGATCCTGTTTGGTAAATTAACGTTACTTATGGCCATGAGATAATGTAAAGTGTATAATATCATTAATGCATTCGCTGGACGAATCCATACAAATATTGTTATACTTGATATTACCAATCAGACACCGCAAAATATGTATGTTTAATAAAGATTATTATACTTATTTTCCTTTGAGCTAAACTAATTCCTTAACTGAAATTGATGTTTTAAATAACGAATTTCATGGATGTGATCTTGAAAGATCTGGTGGAGAATCATATTTGGTTAGCTAAACTCATCCTTATTTTAACATTCAGCTAAAATCGCTACAAAGGGTATTTCATAACAGAAGACAAAAAACACAAAGCAAAAACCCACAAGGGGGTAAAACAGGACCAAGATAAATGATAGGTACAGTAAAACAGGAACATGGACTACTAGACTAAACTAACAGGGACAAAATAAACACTAGACAAAGATTACAGACACTAGACACTAGACACTGGACACTAGACACTGGACACTAGACACTGGACACTAGACACTGGACACTAGACACTGGACACTAGACACTAGACACTAGACACTAGACACTAGACACTAGACACTAGACACTGGACACTAGACACTGGACACTAGACTGGACTTACTATGACAAGGCATGAATAATTCCACAGAGGCCAGAGGTACAACCGTACACAAGTCAATACATACAAATACAACGAACGAGCACAGGACAATAGACACAAGGATGTTTTATAGGGAGACAGACAAAGGATAATTAACAAGGACAAGGTGTAGGGGATGAAACACTGATGGGAAAGCTAACGAGACGAAAAGGGCGGGAAACACAGACGAGACTCGGAGAGAGAGTGAGAGGATACCTAAGGCCCAATCTCTCTCTCCACAAAGAACCTTAGGCTATGTCATGGCTCCGCCCCAAGACCAAGAATAGCCTCTCAGAGTGGTAGTGTCTCTCAGAAGACAAGATGGGCAGAGGATCACCAATTCCCCCAATGCTGTGGTGAAAAATATTGGAGCAATATCAGAAAGGAGTTTCTCAGAGAATAATTGCAAAGAGTTTGAAGTTATCATAATCTACAGTGCATAATAACATCCAAAGATTCAGAGAATCGGGAACAATCTCTGTGCTAAGGGTCAAGGCCAGAAAACCATACTGGATGCCCGTGATCTTTGGGCCCTTAGACGGCACTGCATCACATAAAGGAATGCTACTGTAATGGAAACCACAACATGGGCTCAGAAATACTTCCAGAAAACATTGTCGGTGAACACAATCCACCGTGCCATTCGCCGTTGCCGGCTAAAACTTTAAAGGTCAAAAAAGAAACCATATCTAAACATGATCCAGAAGAGCAGGCATTTTCTCTGGGCCAGGGCTCATTTAAAATGGACTGTGGCAAAGTGGAAAACTGTTCTGTGGTCAGACGAATGAAAATTTGAAGTTCTTTTTGGAAAACTGGGACGCCATGTCATCCGGACTAAAGAGGACAACCCAAGTTGTTATCAGCACTCAGTTCAGAATCCTGCATGTCTGATGGTATGGGGTTGCATGAGTGCGTGTGGCATGGGAGGCTTACACATCTGGAAAGGCACCATAAATGCTGAAAGGTATATCCAAGTTCTAGAACAACACATGCTCCCATCCAGACGTTGTTCCTTTCAGGGAAGACCTTGCATTTTCCAACATGACAATGCCAGACCACATACTGCATCAATTACAACATCATGGCTAAGAAGAAGAAGGATCCGGGTCCTTAAATGGCCAGCCTGCAGTCCAGATCTTTCATCCATAGAAAACATTTGGCGCATCATAAAGAGGAAGATGCGACAAAGAAGACCTGAGACAGTTGAGCAACTAGGAGCCTGTATTAGACAAGAATGGGACAACATTCCTATTCCTAAACTTGAGCAACTTGTCTACTCAGTCCCCAGACGTTTGCAGACTGTTATAAAAAGAAGAGGGGATGCCACACAGTGGTAAACATGGCCTTGTCCCAACTTTTTTGAGATGTGTTGATGCCATGAAATTTAAAATCAACTTATTTTTCCCTTAAAAATGATACATTTTCTCAGTTTAAACATTTGATATGTCATCTATGTTGTAATCCGAATAAAATATTCACATTTGAAACTTCCACATCATTGCATTCTGTTTTTATTCACAATCTGTAGTGTCCCAACTTGTTTGTAATTGGGTTTGTACAATAATCTCACAATAGTTCATGACTTAGTATGTAAATGGTTTATTCCACATTTTTAAGTGATTTTACTGTCCTGGGATCAGCTCAGTTCAATCCTTGCAAATTCAAGGCAGCCAAATTTGTGTATCCAAAACATATAAACAAAGACTGTAGGATTTGCAGGATTTTACTATTGAAAACCCCAGAAAAGATTCAGAGCAAACACAAGATGTCGTTTTCAAGAATTATAGATTTACAAAAGGCAGCAGCAGGGATGCAAACAGGGAAGGGGGAAAAGGTTAGAACATTGCACGGGTCAGGGGCGTGCTCCACACAGGCAATTTTATAAGATATTTGCCTTACATGCTCATTTGTGGCAACCTCCTCTCTCTCTCTTCACCATTCCCACATCTTAGACCTCAAATAAATAAATCAATACCATTCATACATGTCGTTTTTAAAGCAGACGTACTAGTAGCTATTGGAACAATCAGTTCTTTATTTGAACCTCACAAATCCCCTTTAAGTATATTTGCATATGCCTGAAAACTAATTCTAATGGTAAGCGGTAAAACATCAAATGAGCAATGAACTTAAATTATCAGTTAAAAAAGCATTAAGTACTGTTTTTGTTTGATAAAAAAAAGAATTCTCCTACTATTAAAAATAGTTTGTAATCGTAGTATTATTGATGTTGTTTTTCAGTAAATAACAGTTCACACTATCTCTGGAATAATAATGTTGCCGTTTTTCTGTGAAGTTCATATAATTATTGGTAGAGTTTGTCTTGAATCTTTTCAAAGCTTTTTGTTGTAACATTATTAAATCACAAAGGTAAGTGTAGACATTTCATGCCTGGTTTCACAGACAAGGCTTAAAGGGATACTTCAACCACAAATGAAAATTATGTCATCATTTACTCACCTTTGAGGTGTTCCAATCTGTATACATTTCTTTGTTCTGATAAACACAGAGAATGATATTTGGCAGAATGCTTGTAATCAAACAGATCTCGCCCCCATTGACCCCATAGTTCAAAAAATACAATGGTAGTCAAAAGTGCACCAGAACTGTTTGCTGTCCTGCATTCTTCAAAATATCTTCATTTGTGTTTAACAGAACAAAAATTTAATTTTATTAATACATTTTCCTACTATGGGAGTCAATGGGGGGCAAAATCTGTGTGTCATTGTCATTGAAATCCATCCAGCAAAGAAATAATAGAAAGTGAATCAACACAAAAGTTGTTTACATGAGATTTCCATTTGCATTTGACATTTGATTTGTAAATAAAACTTGAAATAACATTAAGTTGAGAAGGTTCATCCAGCAGGACTTTTTTGTGTTGTAAAAGTGGGATAATGTCACTCATTGAAAATCAATTGACTGTTGTGATGAATCATATAATTAACAGTTTAAACTCAATTCTCTTGAAGTACATGCTGAATGTCTGTTCTATTCTCTCTCATATTTCCTTTGTTCGGTTATCTTTCTCTTTGCTTCATTATCTTTACACAGCAGTAGCAACCCGTCAGGGCAAGTGACGTAGTAAGTCAGGTTCATGTCCTCCCATTTATTTTACCTCAATAAAGTTATTAAAACAAATGATTAGGGACGCTTGACTGGATTAGCATTAGCGCTAACAAATAAGACTTGTGCACAGTATTTCTACAAATGGCACTGTAAAGAATTTTGTTTCCATCTCTTTTGCAAGTGCCTGTTTTCTGTTTTCAACATGGTTGTACCCCTGTATACAAGACATTGATGTGGAGTGATAAGATTTTGGCTCAAAGTCTGTATTCAAAGTCACAACAGAGGTGTTCAGCTGGGTTCAGTTCGGGGCTTTAAACAGACCAGTCAAGTTCTTCCACGCTGACTGAATCAATCATTTCTTTCTGAACCTCATACGAAGAGTCATGTTGGAATAGAAAAGGCCCCATCCATACTATTTCAATAAAATTAGAAGCACACAATTCCCTTGAATATCAGTATGTGCTGTAATATTGAGATTTGTACTCAAAGATAGGACTAAAGTAATCAAACCTTTTCATTGGAAGGGGGTGTCCCAATACTTTTGGCATAATAATGTATGTGTACGCCATAATCCGGAAGTACACCGTGCTCAGGGGCGGACTGACCAGTAGGACATTCTGTTAAAGTCTAGGATGGCCGTCTTAAAAACGCGAATGCCTATGCATGTAATGCAGGGCTAGTCACCTGGCGACCCACGGGCCAAATGTGGCCAAATCTTTACCTGGCCCGCCTTAACATTTCAAATAAGTGGAGAGACTTTAAGAACGGTGTGCTTAAAATGCACGTCCTCCTGAGACGCCACATCTTTAAAAGTCCAATACGCTGCTACATTCAATACAAAAGTAATTCCCGCGGCTCATAATGATAACGTCTTATGAAACGATTTGTTCGGCCAGTCTTTGAAACTTAATGTTATTAACAACGTTATAATCAGCAGTGCATTGCAAAGCCACAGGCAATAGATTTGCGCACGCGATAGGTTGAGTTCTAAAAAGCGTTTTTTGTGCCCTTGAAAGTAGGCTTACTGTAGGAAGTGTGCACCACATGCATGGTTGTCTTAGATAAGGGGAAAACGGTGTTGATGTATTACTACATTCACTATTTATAACCAGGGCCGTGCAATGGGGGGTTGCTCAGGTTGCCCGGGCAATTGCCCATATAACCACGTTGCCCATCCGAGGTGGATAAATAAAAATAAAAAATCGTACAATGGAAGCATAATTTCACGTAGGCCTAGATAAAAAAACAACGCAAAGCCTCATTCACTTCCATATTCGGTCACCGAAAATGAAAGTCAGTAGGGGAAGGGCAAACTCTGTTTACATGGCTGCAGCGCTGCACGCGACCGGCACCTGAGCTGAGCCTGCATGAGTGGTCCTAGAAGGAGAGTGTCGCTGTTGTCGGGTGAGACGACTCAACGTTGTCAGAAAAGGTGAGTTTGTTATGTATAACAAACGATCATCATCATCATCAAGTTTTGTGAAATGAAATAAAATCTTCATAAATCCACGCTGAGTTTGGCACGTTTAGCCTAAATAATAAGACAGATATAGGCTACTATTTTTTTGCTGATAGTTAGTTTCTCACATTTCGTTTTAGCAAGAAGAATTAATGATGGAAGTAATGCATCACATTAATTATTTTAGTGTGTGGTGGATCAATTAATACGGCAGAAGAGGGGAGATTGTGTGTGTGTTAAAACCTGTGCTCCAGGTACCATATTCATATAGTATCATCATTCTTAAAGGTATAGTTCTCCCAAAAATGAAAATGTTGGTAATCAGACAGTTGGCAGCACCCATTGACTTCCACAGTAGGAAAAATATAGACTATGTAAGTCAACGGGTGCTGCCAACTGTCTGATTACCAACATTTTTCAAAATATCTTCTTTTGTGTTAAACAGAAGAAAGAAACTCATACAGTTTTGGGACAACTTGAGGGTGAGGAAATTGTAACAATTTTCATTTTTGGGTGAACTATACCTTTAAGAATGATGATACTATATGAATATGGTACCTGGAGCACAGGTTTTATCAGCTGACTGTCTTTTGTTGTTTATAATAAATTGGAATGTTGATAACACATAAGCAGTCTTTAATAATGCTCTCAATTACATGTAGATTCATACTGTATTCATTAGTGAGTGTGGTGGTGCCATGGGGTGTCGCTCTGGGATGGGTGCGTATGAGGCTGGGAGGGGGAAAAAAGCACAGTATACTTACTACAAAAAGCTAGACTACACCACTGGGCTTAAACACAACTTAAACTCTAAAAATACAACATTCACGTAAACAAAAGTTTTACGACAAGTTTATTCTCGTAACATTTCAACTTTAATCTCGTAACATTTCGACTTTAATCTCGTAACATTTCGACTTTAATCTCGTAACATTTCTACTTTATTCTCGTAACATTTCGACTTTATTCTCGAAAGAAAAAGAAAAAAAATCGCCATCGTAGCACATCACTGCAGGGTTGGCTGCGAAAAAGCCAACCAGCAGGTGAGACAGAGACTTTGCACTGTGATAAAGATGACATGACACTGTGTAGGCGAGTTTTTCTCAGTCCTTCATATAGCCCGGGAGTTTATTTTCAGTTTTTTTTGGGGGTGCCCTTTTTTCAAGTCAGAGCAACTGCCCCTCAAAATTCCTGTGCACGTCACTGTTTACTGCTACATTTATAACAGCTGTTCATCTCCCCCAGTACTGGCACTATAAAGGATCTGCCCTGTAAGTGCAGATAACACAACATAATAAAATCCAGGCAACAAAATTTGAGTATCCAAATCATATAAGGGATGGCAAGCACAGCATGATTTTCCTACTGAAAACAAACACTGGAAAATTTCAGAACGAAAACAAAAGATTGTAACGCTAGTTTTCAAGAATTATAGATTTACAAAAGGCTCAATGTTGAAAAGATGAACGAACCACAACAATCGTGAAAACAATATTTCACAAGTAAATCATATTTAAAAATGTGCATTTTTGGACCCATAATCCATATGCTTAAAAATGTAAGAGCAACAAGTTAAGTGAAGTTAAATATACACGGTTCAGAGACTCATGTAGAGAATGAGTTCAATGTCAATCTGTTGAGTTAAGTTTTCATTTCATCATTTCTGCATTTAAAATGTCTGTATGAAAGTGTCTTTATTCTGGACTCATAGCACAAAACATGATGCAAGTGATTATCAGGAAAAGAACTATTAACATTCTATCAGTCTTTCATTGATGAAATAAATCAAAAGTTTGTCTTCCTTTTTATCTGCTTGTTTCCTGGTACTAACACAAGTAAGATCCTTTATTTCTACTGGATTTGATTTGTAAATACAACTTGAAATAACAGATATAGTTGAATTAAGGTTTATCGGGCAGCACTTCTCAAACGGTGGGTTTGGACCCTCACAGTGGGATGATGTTGATCACTGAAAATCATTTGACTGTTGTAATGAATCATATAATAAACAGTTTATTGCAGTGAATGACTATCAGCGACAATTGTTTTAAAAACTCACCATTACATTTTTTGTATTGCAGTTAAACTTTCATTTTATTCATAAAATGACAAGAAAAATAAAAACTACACTTGAGATGAATGTGTGTATTCCACTACTATAAAAAAAGAAATTAATTTGTGTTCATTCAAATAACAAATGTATTTTTTATTGTTTCATTCTTTTATAATGTAACACCATTTTTACAAAACATTTTGTGGGGTCTTGATGTAGATTATACCTGTCTGTGTGAGTACTAGAACAACGAAGTTTGAGAAATATTTTACATATCCACAGACATTCAGTGATGACGTCATGAGGGTGGAGAGATAACACATAAGAAACTCAATTCTCTTCTTTTCTCTATTCTCATATTCCGTTTGTTCGGTCTTGACATGGAAACACTTATTAAACTGATTTTTCTTTCTGGTGAGTACACATCACATCATCTCAACATTATACATGCTGTCAGTCATTTTTTGTTTAAATCTTTAACACAACTTTTCAAATGTTAAGATTAAAAGATCTAACAGCTTAATTTAGTTTATATCTTTTTTTTCAACAGGTCTTGTTTCCATTCAGGCCAACTTGGGTACTTCAGAAGGTAAGAAAACTTTACATACGTAGCAAACAAATGCAGAATAATGTGAAGTTGTGATCTTCACTTTGAAAATGTTAAAAAGATTTTTTGATAAAGTTCCTGCTGCGATTACAGTTTAATTCTGTGTAAAGTTTCTGATCGTTCTCTAAAGGTTTAGTATTGTGAATTTTGTGATGACATTATTAATCAAACTATCAGTTCTACTTCAAAGCAGACAAGCACTTTCAGAAATAGTTAAAATTGGCTTTGAGGTCAATGTAAAGACAATGTGAATTTGAAATTAAATATAGTTTATGTTAAACTGTCAATCTACAAACTCAGTGTGAGGGTTGAGGAGATTTAAATGATTATTTGTAGATTATCACAGGTGTCTTTACATCTACAGATTGACTGATCAACTGTCTTTGAATGTTCTTTTAGAGAATGTAGCACTTAAAGGAACAGTTACACAATCCTCCACACATTTCACCTGGGTAGCTCAAAATGCCGTAGACGGTGTAAGACATAAAGACACATTCTGGTCCATGACATTATCTGAAAGTAATCCGTGGTGGAGGCTGGATCTTCTGATCGAATATGAGATTGGCACAGTGATCATCTGTAAAAGAAAATGTTGTGTTTATCAAACCAACGGAGCAGAGATTCGTATTGGAAACTCACTGGAAAACAATGGAAACAACAATCCAATGTAAAGTAATTCATGAAATCACTTGAACACTTTTCATTGATTGATTTGTTTGAACAGGTGCATTGTTTCTCTGTTTTCTTGTCTCTCTCTCTAGATGTGTTGTTATTCCAAAGCTTCAAGTCGGGACATCGATTATTTTCTCATGTAATGGGACGGTGGGACGTTATGTGAATGTGGTCATTCCTTCAGTCCAGTATCTCTCTCTGTTTGAGGTGGAGGTCTATGGAACAGGTAATAAGATCTTTAACTCTATACTGGAACCAGCACTGGATAAATTCATTATTCTAATAAAGTGTGTGTGTTATTACTGTTTATTTGAGTAAAAAAAAAAAATATTTGAAAATGCCTTTATGTGGCATGAAGTGTTTTCTGGTTGTTGTTTAATTTCGACCAATAAATCAAAAGAGTGATTTAGTTGAATTTTGTCACACATCTCAGAAGTTCATTCAAATGCATTGATTCATATCACTGATGTTGAGTAGCGGTTCAGGTCAGTGTTCTTATGAGCGCTCATACACACTATCTTTACTGTTCCTTATATTTATACTTATATAGTTACTTTTGCAGAATGTTATAATTTTCGGTGTTAACAAATGTCAATAATGAGTTTCTTTAACAGTTTACTCAACACAAAATGATTCCAAACAATAATCCTTGTGGTGTAGGCCCTCATTTTTATTAGTTCATCATGTCACAGATTCAATACAGGTGACTTGTACTCTACACTCTAAACTTGGACATTGGGGACCTGAACAATAGGAGTTCCTGGCTGTTCAGAGCTTTGTAATGCAATTGAACGGCACTTGAGTTTTTGAAGCTTCAGAAAGCACACACAGTATATCCACATAAACGTACAGTACAATGACCTCAGGGGGTATAAATGTCATCTGAAGTGAAACTCTATGTGTTTGTAGTTCTAAACTATACATGTTTCAATTAAATCTTTAATTTTACTCAATCAAGAACTCCATAAATCCCAGCACTGAATCGCATTGATTCTCACAAGTGGGGTTAAAGAGATTCATGGATATAAGATGACCACACCAGTGTTTATATGTTTGATTGTATGTTGTATTGATGTGTGAATTTCTTTTAGAGAATTTTGCATTGAAAGGAACAGCTACGCACTCATCTACTTACTTCAACAATGTAGCAGCAAACGCCATAGATGGTGTAAGATATGGACCTGGTTTAGCAACCTGCTCACTTACAACATATGAAAGTAACTCGTGGTGGAGTTTGGATCTTCGGAATGAATATGAGATCAGTACAGTGATCATCAGTAACAGAGAAGACGGTTGGGCTGAACAAACGAATGGAGCAGAGATTCGTATTGGAAACTCACTGGAAAACAACGGAAACAACAATCCCATGTAAAGTTATTCATGAAATCCCTTGAACATGTTTTTTTGATTGATTGATTGATTAATTGATTGACGTTTTTTTTTTTTCTGTTTCTATAGATGTGCTGTAATTCCTGATCTTTTAGTAGAATCTACTGTCAGTTTCTCATGTAATGGAATGAAGGGGCGTTATGTGAATGTGTTCATGCCTACTGTTCAGAATCTCTCTCGGTGTGAGGTGGAGGTCTATGGAACAGGTAAATGTGATTCAGTTCATCAAATTGGTTCCTTTAAATTACTCATTCATTTGAAAATATTCTGTGATAAAGTCAACATTGGTTATTTTCTATAAGATGATGTGCAGGACAATGTGTGTTCTCTCTATCAGTATACATATATTTTAAATGAAAGTATATATTGTGTGTAGAGATCCAAATCCAATTCAATTCAGTTTTTTTATAGAGTGATTTTCACAAATTCCAGCAAAGCAGCTTTACATGGATTGTTAATAATAATATTAGTAATATTAGATGAATTAATCAAATAAAGATGATATTTTTCTCTCTGGAATGTGCCTTGATGAAACTTCACTGAAATAAACATCATGTCTTATTGTCAGAAAGTAGTAAAATCACAGTTGACATGACAGTTAGTGCTTCTGGGATATGTACAGTACAGTATTATGATGTGAAGGGGAAATAATGACATCAATGTTACTTACACTGGTTTATTTACAATATTAAAATGTGCAGAGTATTAAGTTAAGATTTCAACATGTATAGATAAGAACAACTGCAAATGGCGGCATGCCGACTCCACGAATGTCAGCATTGAATCTCATTGAAGTCTCAGATTCTGGATTCTTTTATGATTATGAGTGTTAACTGAAATCAGTTCACATAAGACTGAAACTTTGATGTTAGATAAAAATATCGATTAGAAATATATTCAATATAGACCAGAGAAGTGTTTCTATGTATGATTATTTGTGTGAATTGTTTTAGAGAATTTCGCATTGAAAGGAACGGCTACACACTCATCTACCTACTACTACTTTGGACCTGCAAACGCCATAGATGGTCTAAGATATAGACTTGATGCCGCCCCATCCTGCTCAATTACATCATCTGAAAGTAACCCATGGTGGAGGCTGGATCTTCTGGGTTATTATAAGATCAGTACAGTGATCATCAGTAACAGAAGAGATGTTGGCACAAATCAAACCAATGGAGCAGAGATTCGTATTGGTGACTCACTGGAAAACAATGGAAACAACAATCCCATGTGAAGTTATTCATGAAACTTCATTCACTTGAACACTTTTCATAGATTGATTTGTTTGAACAGGTGCATTGAATCTCTGTTTTCTGATTTCTCTCTCTAGATGTGGTGTATTTCCTAATCTTCAATTTGGCACATCGATTACTTTCTCATGTAATGGGATGGTGGGACGTTATGTGAATGTGGTGAGGCCTACTGTTCAACAACTCTCTCTGTGTGAGGTGGAGGTCTATGGAACAGGTAAACTTGATTCTGTTCATGAAATTGTTTCATTTACATAACTTATTTATTTAAAAAGATTCAGTGACCATGTGTGTGCGTGTGTTAATTTCCAATCCAAACTTGTATATCGATACGTTAAATCTGTGTCAAACCGGACTGAACCAACATATGTGACATCATCAGATTCACTTAAATTCTTGATTTAAGAAGGTCTATGAAGCCTGGAGAAAATCATCTGTTTGATTAATTTCTTTTTCTTGATTTGAACCTACTGTTTTGATTGGTTGTGGTAATTGTTGAAAACAAATGACAAATAATTTCCCTTCTGTAAATCAGAAGGTTTTTTTCATAAATTATTACTATTAGCCACTCGTCTGTTTGTGAGTTATGCTCATTTTTAACCAATCAAAAGTATGTAAAAGAGCTTGTGAGTGAACTTTATAACCCAATTGGATCCTTAAACTGTCAGTTAAACCTCCACCCCACCTCTCTGCCCTGTGAATGAAGTTCAGACACATTTTGGAGCATCGGTCATAAACAAGCAGTCATTTTCTTAACTGAAGTATAAACGTACAAAGACAACCGTTTCATGTAAGGACTGGAGAAAACACTCCTGCACTTAACGGCATTTGTTGTCGAGTGAAAGTCAATACTGTCTTAAATAGCCTGTGCAAAGTACCTTCTTTATAAACAAAATGTTAGCAAAATAATAGAAACCCTGAGCCCCACATAGCTAGAATAAACTTGATAGCTTGCAAACGTAATGCGAGGTATTGTGGCATTTTAAAATGCATTCAGTTCCTGCAATTGAAAAGTGTTCCTATAGAGATTTTCTATGGCAGGAAAAGTGAATGTTTCATATTCTGGTTATATTCTAGGATTATACCTGTGTAAAATGTTTACAGGTTTGTAGTAACGAAATACATGTACTCTATTACACTTGAAAAATGGATACTATTATTAATATAGATACATAATGTTCACATTAAATGTCATATAAAGTAGTAACTCGATACTTGAGTAGCCTCATTTTTGTATACTTTTAAGAGAGGCCCTAACACACGTGGTTTCTGCCAATCTCATATTAATCTTGAGTACCTATAGAGAAGAATTGCATACTTTGTATCTTTGAAGAGTATTTAGTTTGATCACATTTATAAAAGATAGATACAGCTGTACGGTTTTTTCCGAAATCATACGGTGCATGCGGAGCGAGGGATAGGCTGAACTTACATGTCCGGCATCTTTTAGCGCTGGGACGGCTCCATATATCAGTTTCATACGATCTCCAAATACAGCGGTATGTCCACCGTTTATATAACATTCATCACCCAAATGCAGTTAACAAATAAACAGTTGAACGTCACGAACGTATGCTCTCTCTCTCTGCCCTGCAGACAAGTGAAAGTGACGTCTGCGCATGCTCCTTGTCCTGCTCTCCATTCTACCAAGTGGGCGTGCAGCATGCTTTTCCGAAAGTATTGTCCAATAAGGGACTAAGAATAATTGTTACGAAACAGTTTTAAATGTTCGAAAATAACTTTCTGAAACCTGTACGATCGCTGGGGGAGTGTATTGAGCTCAGAAATACTACGTAATACACCCAACTCGTTATTTGACAAGTTGACCCTTGTTAAGCATGAGAAGACAGCATGTTTTACATTGTAAAGAACTCAGAATGCATGAAACACCATTGCAGCACCCCTTTAACTTTTACTCAAAAATGTCTTTATATTTTTGTTTTTCTGGTACAGTTTGTCGTAAAAAAACCTTTCTGAGGCTGAAGTTTTCCTCCAGTGGTGATGTAGCTGCTGAGAGCAACAAAATCCTCAATCAGGTGAGAAAAAGAGTCTTAAAATCCAAAAGTAAATGTGATGATTTAAGAGAGAAGTGATATATGAGAGTGTTTGATGTGTGTAAATATATGAGATGAGTGATGATGAGAGAATGAGAAATGACAGTATGTTTCATGTGTGGATTGAAATATTTGATTAATTTTAGCTGGAGTCTGCTCTGGGATCACACATCTCTGATTTTAAACTGTCCTGGACACATTTACCCAAGAAAGAAGAAGAAAAAGAGGACGGAGGCGAGTACACACACTTTAACAAATGTATTTTGTTGTTTCAAACACATATTTATAGTTCAGGCTGACAGCATCATGATAGTCCCATGTCTTGTGTCTGTGTTTGGAAGTATATGATCATTGTTTTGTTTCTTTGTGCCATGTGCTCTCCCATCTTGCGTCTTAGCCCCGCCCTCTTGTTTCCTTATTCGTGCTGCATTCCAGACAACTCGGATTTCGGATATTATGTCGTAATATATTTGACTTACCGACCTCAATACGTTCCAGTCAACCACATGTCACATTTTGCATGTTTATCACATGATGTCACTTTGAAACACTTAGAGAACGCAACAGCAGTCTATGTTATCGTTACATGGTAACCATTCAAATGTAGAAATTTGTTCATAAACAGTTTATGGATAAATCAACATTGATGTTAATACATATTACATGCTGTAATAATAGTTTAAAGTTTGTTTACAGTTCACATAAGGTTGTGAAGGGCTAGTCGCCATCTCTTTGAAATCCTCCCCACCACGACTACAGTGATGCACTGGTTCTCAATTATTCCTAATTTGTCCGGCCATTTTTGCAAAATTTACATCTCTTTCACTAGATCTAGCAACTTTACAGACCCTTTTAGTGACTTTTGTTCAGAAGACGCATATTAATTGTCAAAAAGACAAATTAATCGTCCTTTTGGATAAACTGTTACTTTTAATCAGTGGAAAAATGTTGTCAGTACTAACGCGAGGTCTCACTTTCCCAGTGCAGGTAATGCCTCTCTCAGCGTCTGTGAGTGAGCGGCAGGGAGAAGCCAAAGATACTAGATGGAAAGCTTACAAGCGTAACGGCTAATGCTTACGTCCTGGCTTTAGCAGAATGCATGAAAGGAGTCCAGATGCTTGTTTTTTTAATAGATGTTCAATGTGTTTTATTAGCCATTACGGTTTCTCCAATTAGAAATATTACAGACCCTTCCATCTCACTGTAATAAGAGTAGCTCTGGAGAAGCAGCACATTCAGTCCCCCATATGGCGGCCGGCTTGCGAATGAAACCAGCGTTTCCAAATTCTGCCACTATTATCGAATTATCAACCTGTTTTGAGGTGTCTTGA
Organism: Triplophysa dalaica; assembly: GCF_015846415.1. Lineage (NCBI taxonomy): Eukaryota > Metazoa > Chordata > Actinopteri > Cypriniformes > Nemacheilidae > Triplophysa > Triplophysa dalaica. Next base: position 33,378,468 of record NC_079542.1, read on the forward strand.
ACGCAGTTTTAAAACTACGTGATGACGTCACGAATATGTTAATTAGTGTGTGACTTCATCAAGCGCCACAGTTTAACAAAATCTTATATAAAGAAATAATTAGAAAAAGAAAACTGTCTCTATTGCATCCCTGTGAAGAACTTAATGTAATGTTGAATTGACTGATCAACACTCTTCCACACTTTAATGTGGAAGTACAGAAAACACATCTACACAAACTCATCTAAGACTGCTAAGTATTTACCCCATTATTGATTTTAATAACTTGTGTTTCATTTGCAGGTTCTTGTGATAAAAATCCTTAACCTGAAACTTTCAGATGGTCATTTAATGTCTTTATGAATAATGTGGTAAATATGGGATCTAACTTCATTTAAGTTTAGTTTGAATTATTCTATAAATTTTTAATTTAATTAAAGTTTAGTTTGAATTATTCTACGATGTTTTAATTTAATTAAAGTTTAGTTTGAATTATTCTATAATGTTTATATTTAATTGAAGTTTACTTTGAATTATTCTATTATGTTTTTATTTAAATTTAGTTAGATTATTCTGTCTTTATGTAATTTAAATATTTTAATTATTCTATTAAAACATATTAAACATGTTGGTGACAATCATCATTCTAGAACACTTGAAACACTTTATTCTCACCGGTTTATAAGTATGCTTTATCTATAAGGTGGGTTGTGAATTTCTTCATTCATAAAGCGTTTTTTAACTTTTATTTTTTTAGAATGTCCCTCCATTATTTTTAATGAGTTAATTAATGCAGACCACAAATCTCCCTGTGAGTCCTATTATTGAAGCACATTATTCTGTGATCTCCGTGTGTTTTTATGATGTTGTCGTTGTTTCATGTGTTTATTTGTTGAATTTTGAAGGGCTTCACTTAGGGGTCGCACACTAGGACAACTCTGTTAATAATGTGGTAGAATCAAGAGTTTTTACGTATTTAACAGCTGAGTTAACTGGTGTATACATTCTTGTAACAATATTTACTTTGATACTATCAGTGTTGACTGTAGTTAGGTTCAAAAACCTATTGTACCTACATGGGCCCCTCAACGCTAAAACGTGTATAAAACGTAAACGTGAATTGACTAATTAACTATATTTATTTTAAAATGTGTTTTATTAATAGAGACACTGTGCATTGTAATCCAAAACATTAAAAGTCTAATGCCAACTTCAGTATCTCAAGAAAAAATGGCTCCCTCTTATCAATTTTTATTAAAAATAAAAAGGCCTTAATACGCTAGCATATATATTTTTTCGCCTGTTCAAAACACCAGCATATGCTTGTTAGGAAGGTTTTGAAGCAAGGTAACTGGTTTGTACTGGTGTAAGATGGTCATGTGCTGGTTTAAGATGGGACCAGCATATGCTATTTATTGACCTTTTTAAGCATGTTATTATTTTAATTGAATGTTATAATTAAGAAATTGCTCAAGGTCATACATGTCCAAAGTTTAACTCAATAAACAGATAAAAACTAAAAGCGTGAGATGTATGTCCCTTTATGTGCTCTGTAGTCAGAGGGATGGTTGTTTAAATTCAATAAATAAAAAATGATTCTAACAATGTGAATGTTTGGTCGTTACGACATGATCATCATGAGCCAGAAACGCTATTTGATACCTCTCTGCTATGAATACGATACGTTCCGGGTATGATCTTCAGGAGATAATCCCCATATCCCAACAACATCCAATGTTACGTCATTACAACGAATATGGGAATCACAAAGTTAAGTAGCTTGAACGTAATTACGGTATACGTCGTTGCAAGGAATATGGTCCGGTCCAGGTTAGCTGTTAAGAACAGCGCCACAGTACTGTGGAGGGTGAGACTGCGCTACACACTAAGAATTGCTGGGTTAGAAAATAACCCAACCTTAACCCAGCTGCTGGGTAACTATGGGACAGAACACGCGCTGGGTTATTTTGACCCAAGTGCTGGGTTTAACCATTTGACCCAAAATGCTGGGTTGTTTGTTTGACCCAACTAGTGGGTCGGGTTAACTGTGTTTCTGGGTTAACATAACCTAAACATTGGGTTATATGTTGTCTCATTGCCTTGCTACTTTTATATTTACCAATAAAAATATATAATCTCAAGGGAATGTAAAATTATTCTATTTTATATGTAATACAATTACACAAAACAAATGCAATTGTAAATATGCATTTTTATTAAATTTATTTCTTTACATTTATTGAATGGGTGCAATTGTCATACATTTCATCCAACACCTACAGACACATAAAAACAAGTTTTTGTAGATCAGTTTCTTTAAAAACACAAAACCTATACTATATATCAACATTGCAGCATTAGAACACTCAAAAATATTATTGGCACATGAGAATCAGTCCAAACAGTGTGCCATTAAAACTAAGCCAAACAAAGACTCCAAACAACAGACAATACATGTGACAACTTAAAACATGTTACAAGTGCCCTGAAAAAACTGTTGTCCTCAAAAACTTCCCTCTTCACTCATTTCCATCAATATGATAAACTGCATGCTGGAGAAATTCCTAAGTAGGAAGAGACTGCTTCGTTAACATCAAGCACCGAAAAGGACTTGAAACAGATCTTAGCAACAAGTCAGTTTCAATGGCGTGTCCCGCAACAATGGTGAAGGTCTGGGATGTCGTTGCTGCCTCGTCCCAAAGGCAAAAAATGTGCAGATTATATCACTGGTCTCAGCGTTTTGCAAGTATTCCACCATGAAAGTCCCCACCTGTTAAATATATGACAGTTAGTCTTAAAACATAACTAACATTTAAGTTAAAATGCATTTAATGAACAAACACAGAGGCCTTATAAAAATGCTAATTTTAGAAGAAAACTTCAAACTTCACTTTTAGTATTTTACTTCATTCACTACATTCATATTGTATATCATTTACTTCTGAGGATATACATAAATCACACAGTGATGGCCAAAACTATTAGAACACTAGTATTTTTACCAGCTGGAAAATGGAATAAAAGTCAGTTATTTCTATCGTTTGCTGTCGTGTGTCAGAAGATAATTTCTGTTTAATTTTCCAAACATTATTTTTGTCATTAATTGTAATAAACAGTGAGATTAAGAGGCTTAGCTTTTAGCTAATGCAGCTAACGGTAACGTTACCTGAGGGAAAAAAAGCGCGAAAATGCTAAATTTTAAATTATTGCTAGTTGGTTGGATCCGGCACGTCACAGACACTTGAATAAATATCCCCTTAGATTAAGTTTTGTATGAAATTATCTAATTCTGACTAAACATTACAAAGCCATACAGTAGACAAACAGTAACCAAACTATACCATGTATTTCTGACCTAAGGCTAGTTCATACATTTCCATGAGGATTTAACGTGAAGGATAAAAATCTTTTAAAGTAAAAATATGCACACGTACACACACATATATATATATATAACATAACGATAAAGCGATTGTTAAGGACTTTTTTTGTAAAAAAAATAGCATGCTAAGCTGCTAAATTACTATCACAGAATAAAACACTTCCTCCGCACAGAGACAGATCAAATACTGCATTAAACAGTAAAATCAGTGTGCTCTTACCACAAGTTATTAAAAATAATCATATTATCATATTAATTTACCTTATAAAATCAGCTTGCCGTGATGTGCGTTGCCGTCTTACAAGCAGACGCGTGAAGGATCCAGAAGGTTCGATGAAGTGGAAAAATGAACAAACCGGTTGGGTCAAAATAACCCAACCCAGCTGTTCAGTGGTGAAAGATCCCCTACAGTCCATTTGACCCAGCATGAGCAACCCAACTGTGTGTTTACAGTACCTCAAACAACCCAAAATTATGACCCAGCACAATTAACCCAAAAATGTGTTTACAGAAATAACCCAGCATTTTTTAGAGTGTACAAACACACAGTGAATAGGGAAATTGTGGTCTGTTTGAATAAGAAGCACAACAACAGATTTCCTTTGAACTTTGTATTATTATCTTCTAAAACAGGGCTACTCAAAGTCCGGACTCCGGACCCGATCCGGACCCGCATGGAATTAAATCCGGACCCGCTTGTTTGTCTTGTGGCGCCGCTCCGCTCAGACCAATCGACGCATGACATCATATGACCGCGAGAGAGAGTGACGAAACCCGCCCGGTGAATCGCTCTCGCGATAGTGCAATGTCAATTGCTTCCGTGAAATCCATTAAGCGTATGACGTTTGACGTAATCGAGTGGGATAATAAAACGACACTTCACCGAGGTCCGTGGCGTGCGCGGTAGAGATGCGCGGATGAGCAAAAATGTCACCCGCAACCGCTGCTTCAAATAAATTATCCACCCACCCGCAGGTATAATTTTCTCTGATATAGATATCCGCACCCGATCGTCACTTTAATTACTCTAATTCTTTGTTTTTAAACATGATGTTATCAGATTCAGTCACGTTAGAACTAATCTGCCAATCTCTGATGGGACAATAATACGCTGATCGTAAAATGCTTTTAAAGGAACATTCATTTATTAAACAAATGTTTGTCTTCGGCCAGATTGTCCTACATTTTCTTAATAAAATAAACACAGGCTACTACCTTCAGACTTTAATATCGCCGTTTCTGTCACCGCAACACACAAACACACACGAATGACTGGATAACGGTACATTTTCTAGCACTGTCTATAGTGCGCGGTTCTATAGGTGAGTATGTATGAGGCGCGGAAGTTGACAAAAGTGAAGCGAATGCCGAGAGAGGGGTTGAGTGTGCGCGAGATGATGTGAATACGCGCGAGAGGGTGCATACCATAAACGTGCGCAAGAGGGAGTCGAGAGTAAATTATTCTGAAAAAGTAATTAATTACTAGTTACTCATTACATATTCAATAGTGTAATTAGATTACTGTCCAAATTACTCTGTCCAAAAAGTATTTAGTTACTCATTACTAATTACTTTCTATATCCTACATCAACCTTGATAAGTTAAGTGATTCAAGAATAGACATGAAACGGCTTATTTAATTCATTCAAAATAATAATATTATTAACTGACCAAAGTATTACAAATATGAGCACAGATTTTAAAGACTTTGAATTTTGATGTCAATTACACCATTGCACACGCATATATTTCACAATGTATTTAGTTTAATTACATCAAAAGTAACTGTAATTAAATTGCATAAAACATATGAGTAATCCCTTACTTTACTTTTCAAGGGGAAAGTAATTAAATTACAGTAACTAATTACTTAGTAACTAGTTACACCCAACACTGTATACGACAGTGTTCCTCCATTAACCTATGCCACTGATCCATGCTGTTCAAATTTCTGGAGCGCATACTTTCATCATATATTGTCACACAAGTGTTTAGTTCTGTAAAATATCTTTGAACATCATTGCACTGACAACAAGTGCACTTTAAAAGAATAGAAATAGAATTATAAAACGTGTCTTAAACATATTTAGAATTGCAGGATACCTCCGTTGGTCCGTTGACCAATACCGTATGAGTTAGAATGGGAATTGGTCAACGGAGGTATCCTGCAATTCTAAATATGTTTAAGACACGTTTTATAATTCTATTTCTATTCTTTTTACAGAATAGAAAAAGAATCTATCTCTACCTCTCGGCAGGAAGTCATTTGTGTGCCGAATAATTTGTGAAACACTCCTCTCGTGATTAATGGATTTATTCACATATAAATTGATTAGGTTTTGGGTCATTTTTCGGTCATTATGTGAAAAAGGTTTTGAGTACACTTCTTAAACCCTCCGTAAAACCCAGTTAACTTCAAATTGTGACATTATAACAAAACATATCAATATATGATAACATTAAACACACTAAATTGAAAAATACTGTCTTATACATTTTTAAATGCATTATTTTATTTTAATTAACGATTGTTTTAAACAAAATAATCTCCATCAGTTTAGTGTATTGATTGTTTGCATCTGTGATGACACTGATGAATGATACACCACACAAAATCTTTAGCTTTTAGTAGAAAAAAAACAACCTTTGGGTGAATAATGCCAAATTCTAATTTTATTTATTTTTTATTTTAGACAAACTTTCTATTTTCTATATTTGAAACAAATAACTTTACATTAAATTAATATAAAAAATACTATTCTTAAAAAGCATTGGACCACTTGCGTAATAAAACATCAAAATTGTTTGAATTTCTTTTCTTTGCTGTGGTATCATAACGTATTGATAATTGTGAAACCATTATATACATTCTTACTGTGAAGTAAAATTAAGATTTTGGTCATATCACCCATCCCTTTTCTTAGTTATAGCAGAAAAGGTTCCCACAGTATTACAAAAAGTATGATATTTTTTAATAGTGTTTACCACAAGTAATAGACTACATTGTGGTCAGAAATAAGTATATTAATGGCTGCTATTTTGCACTACATATGTTATTTTGTAATTGCCATCAAGGAAACAAGCAAGGAAGGAATAAATAAAAAGAGAGGTTATGCCAACAGAATGACAGAGAGAGAAGAAAAGAGGTAAGGAATTATAAGTTAGCATGAAGTATCTTAATTCATTGTGACTATTTATAATTAGATTAACCAATTATATATAACAAGATTAGTGTTTTGTTCCCAAAACTTTTATAACTGTTCTATTTAAAAAAATCTCTTCACATATAATTTCATGCATAATTTTAATAAACAGTATCTCATCCAATTTACAGTGTCGACCTGGCAGAACCGGATAATGGTGATGATGATGATGAACCAGAAATTCCATCAACTAGTTCAACTGGCCGGGTAAGGTCGGCAATATTGGATGGCAGATACTTGTGCACAAAAAAGAAAAACATCATATCTGGTTCTTTAGCTGCAACAAAAAAATTACAAAGTTCCTTTAAAGAGGAAACACCCTGAAGCACTTCAGGACTATGAGCAACACAAGCAGGATGTCACAGTCTCAACAGCAAAGAAAAAGACTACAGCCAACACCAAATACAAGCAGAGCAAGTTGTTTGCCGGGTCCTCAGTGGTGTCACAAAAAAGATTAGATGAGCCGATTGTTTCCTATGTTGTTCAAGGTATGCATTCACTCTCAACAGTTGATCAGAAGGAATTTATCAAATTGATTCGAGGACTAAGACCAAGCTCATCTGTGATGTCAAGGAGAACACTGTGCAGAAGAATTGATTGTGACTTTGAATCAAAAGTAAGGTGTGTTAAAGACTTGTTGAAAACTACCAAACATCTTTGCACCACGGCTGACATCTGGTCCACTAGTGTGTCTAGTTTCATAGGAGTCACAGCACACTGGATTCATAATGACACATTGGAACGCCAGTCTGTCACATTGGCTTGCAGACATTTTCCAAGTCCACACACATACAACCGAATTGCTGAACTGTTGGATGAAATCCACTCTGAATTTGGGCTGTCACACGAGCGCATTGTGGCCACAGTGACTGATAACGGGTCTAATTTTATAAAAGCCTTTAAAGAGTTTAGTGTCACTGTAAAAGAGCAAGATGAGCAAGATGACAATGAGGATCTATCTTTCGTAAACACATTGATTCATCAGGTTCAGAGGAGAATGAGAGTGGAATTATTTTGCCAACTCACTTGAGGTGTGCATGCCACACCTTGAGTTTAGTGGCCACCACAGATGCAAAGAAAGCCATGAGAGACAGTCCCACTCTCTCTCGTCTCAATAATGCCACAATGGGTAAATGTTCTGCCTTGTGGAATGCATCCGGTAGACCAAAGAGTGCAGAGAAGCTCTCTGAGGTGTTAAAATGCAGGTTGATAACACCATGTCCAACACGATGGAACTCTCTCTACGACAGTCTCAACCAGCTAAACACTCAAAGAGAAAAACTTGGAGATATCATGGTGAATTTGAACCTACCTTGCTTCAGGGATGCTGAACTGGATTACGTGGAGGAGTACTCCAAAATCTTGAAGCCCATTGCAGTCGCCATTGATCGACTACAAGGCCAGTCGTCCTGCTATTATGCTGAGCTGCTTCCCACCCTGTTTGCTGTGGAATCTAAACTTGAAGCTTTACATTGCTCCAATTTCAGATACTGTTCTCACCTTTTGCAAGCCATTATGGATGGTTTCAGAAGCAGATTCAGGAGCTTTCTACAACTTAAACCAGAAGTCAATGAGGCAATCCTGGCAAGTGTAACCCATCCTTACTTCAAAATGCGCTGGCTACCCCAACAATTGTCAGAAAGAAAAAAAAGAATTCATGAACTAATACTTGTCACTGTCACTCATGCTTGTCACTGAAATTGAGTCCATTTCAACACCAGCTGATGGCGAAGTGGAAGACTTTTTTGTCTTTACCGAAGATCTTGTGGTCTCTGGCAAGTCTACACACAGCAAAGCTGAACTGGAGACATTGCACTACCTAGAAGATCAGAGGAAGGATATGGACATCTTGAACATGTATCCACTTATTACACAGCTGTTTGTGAGGTTCAACACAATCCTTCCCTCTTCAGCTCCTGTTGAGTGCTTGTTTTCCTTTGCGGGTTTAATCAATAGGCCACACAGACGACGCCTTAAACCCAGTCTTTTTGAAAAGCTGGTGGTGCTAAAGGGTATCGAATAGATGGATGTCTGAAACTCACAAGTACACCACCTGGAGGAGTACACCATCAGTTATTTAAAATATAATTGACTGTTATTGAGTTTTTGTTACTGAGTTTGAAGTTATGATGGTGATAAAACAAAATAAAATAAAAAAATATATAAAGTTTCTTTTTTTGTAGTTGTGTATTTCCTACCGGGCAGGGGATGGGAAGTGGTAAATAAAATGAAAACGAAAGTTTCTTAGCAGTTAAACACATCATGCTTTTTGGCATTTAGAATAGGCCCAGATAGATTTCAGCCTAATAGAATCACCAGTGCAGAATCACCTGCACTGAATTACTAATTTCACATGTATTTTGTGTATTTTCAAAATACAAAATACTGTATTTGTATTTAAATACATTTTTCCACACAGTATTTTGTATTTGTATTTAAATACACTTTTCCATACAGTATTTTGTATTTGTATTTTAAATACATTTACATGTATTTATGCCCATCCCTGCCTCTTGGTATGTTTTGCCACTTTTGGATTTGTTGTAAATGCATTTTAAAAGCAAAATACTCTCTTTTTTCAAAAAAGTAATGTTAATTCATTATAAAAAGTTATAAGGATGTGTATTAAAAAACTAATTTTGAAACAACCAATTGTCCGGACCTTTGACATTCTCATTCTCGTAAATTCAGATTTGGACCTTTGAAAGTAGACTTTGAGAAGCCCTGTTCTAAAGCATCTTTAGACACTACTTTAAACTCTGCAAAAGACCTTGCAAATCTCAGGTTCACCTTCTTCTGCATCACACAGTTTCTGAGCCTTTTGAAACTGAGCCTTTCTTTAAAGTTTGAAAAAAAGTATCTGTATGAAATAAATATTTTTAATTTCGGATCATTTCGATGTTTTAGAACAGGGCTTCTCAAAGTCTACTTTCAAAGGCCCAAATCTGAATTCACGAGAATGTCAAAGGTCCGGACAATTGGTTGTTTCAAAATTAGTTTTTTAATACACATCCTTATAACTTTTTATAATGAATTAAAAATACTTTTTTGAAAAAAGAGAGTATTTTGCTTTTAAAATACATTTACAACAAATTAATGGATTTCAACTGATTCTTCTCGACCGAGGGGTTTCAAGCCTCCTACAAATGGATATGTGCCATTGAATACAATGCTAGTGCATCACATGCTATATCAGATCAGAACCAAGGATGCAATGTGACTTCTCAGTGTCAAACCGAGCTGAAAGTTTTGAAAAGACAAGAGGAATTAACAACATCCCTTATTCAGCAGCAAGAACATCTTCCTTTTTTACCCAAACAAGCATTTGAACTTTCACTGAACAATTAAATACCAATGAAAAAGATTGAGTAGTTTTCGAATGTGCATACAAAATATTTTTTTCAAAGTTGTCAGCATTTACCGCCTGATAGAGGCTATGCATTGGCCAAAAGTTTATTAAAGGAACATTTTGGTCATGAATTCCACACTGTAAACATTTTCTGTAGAAATAACAGTATTACTGGCAGCAGTTTGCAATGCAATTCTGCATTGTTTAACTGTTATCACAGTTTAATTTTGGTTAAAAAAAACACTTGAGCAATTGTTTTGTGTAATCTGTCATTAAGTGAGATCTCGATGCTTTTACCACATTTTCACCAGTAGGTGGCGCCAGCACGCGCTTTTTCAAACGCTGTGAAACGTGAAATATTTTGCAAAGCAATTGATTCAAAGATTCAAAACACCCTTCTTTTAATTTAACAGTGCAATTTAACGTATTAACTTATAATAATGACTTAGTATGTCATAATAATGACTTAATTATCTCAAAATAATGAGTTACTGGGCCGAAATTTCGGGGGGGGGTGATTGTATGTTATGTTGTTTATTGCGTCACATTAGGGGTCTTCAAATACTTTTCTTTGAGGGCCAGATTCTAAAATTATAAATTGGATGCAGGCCGTTTTTTACCATATCTTCATTTATTCAGTTATTTTGCATTTCTGTTATTTATTGCGTTTTGTTCCTTTTATACTGTTTTTTTTTGTTGCTACTTATAGGCCATATATTAAAACATGCACACAAATATTTCTTCCAGTACATCCATTTGTGCAATTTCATGATATTAAATTAAAATTGATATCGTCGTTTTAATTGTGTTTAATTTGCCTTAATGCGTTACTTTACCCAATATGTGGATGTCATTTTTTCAAGAAGATATCTATGACGCTATTTGGTTTAATTATTTAAAATTAAATCAATAAAAGTTAAAAAGGTAATTACATTCAACACAAAAGTAATTCCTGCCCCTCGTGACGTTAAATTAGAGTTTTATAAAGCGAGTCAATTGATCTGTGCAAGAAACTGAAGGCTATTATCACATTATAATAAGTCGAAATTTCGACTTAGTATCTCATTATTATTGACCCAACCCTGGCGGAAACGGGCTTCCATACTCCAGCAACAGCTGTCACCTCAACAGAGGTTCCTATCTGTATTCTGCCATCAATTAAGCCACAGTGACCCCTTCTGGTCACACAGCAATTTTAAATTAAATGTCATATTAAATGTTACTTATTGGTGACAAAAGAAATCAGAAATGCTTCCTCCAATTTCATTAAATCGTTTGATAATATCAAAACTGCAACAACGTGACACTAAAGACAACAAGGATGTGCCATTTGACTACATTTTTTTGTTTAAGCGAAGAAAGTAAACGAGACGCACAAATGAGAAAGGATCCTTTATTGAGCTTCATAGAGCATGACAATAATGCAAACAATAAATGTGTTTCATAAAGATATAAACTGATATAATCTGAGTCTTGTTGAGTTAGACTTTTATATGTTGAAGAAAAGATCAGAAGAATGTAAGCAGGAGCTGAAGATGATGATGTCACACTTCACAGATCACATCAAAACTACTGTACATGATATTTAAAGATGTAAAACAGATGTAAGACGTAAAGATGTAAAACAAATTATATTTTGTGTCCTGCAAAATAATTAAATAATTGTATCGTTTTAACAACATGTTATTTCTAATCTATAACATTAATATTAATAATATTTAGATTGTTAATGTTGCTGAGGTTTGTGTGTTCAATGTGTTTTGGAAGTTATTAGCATGTTAACTTTTACTATATCGCTTAAAGCATAGAAGTTTTAAACAATTCTAAAAATAAACCAATGTAAATACAATAATGGGAAAAAAAATCTCTGATCAAAGTTTTAAAAAGAGATCTTATACAAATAAATTGGAATGCTTAGAAATTAATTTAATAAAAAAATATGATAAATTCATTTTCACCTCTCCTCAGCACGCTCAAAGCGATCTCAATACACATCACAATGACAAATCAGAACAAAATGCCTAGAACACATTACAAAGCGCATAAAGTAGGTATGATGACGTAGCAAGCACTCGCGGCGAACATTCTGTCTCAACGATGTGTTCCAAACGGCGTAGTACTAAAATGTGTGTGCCATTCAATATCTACCCCTAGCCGCCTGGTGGTAGTATGTTTTTCCTGAATACGACGGTAACTACATCGAGTGCAAGCCCTTGAAGGGTTGGACACTTAGGGATTGTCGCTACCCGATCCGTCCCGGAAACACGATTTGTTACGCGCATGCGCGAAAGTGCGTCTACTTCCGGCCGAAATAATTTACGGCAAACACGATTTGTTCCGCGCATGCGTGAAACTCCGTCTACTTCTGTTCGAAACAATTTACGGCAGTTTTATAAAAAAGTTGTTTGTCCACACCGGAAATATATATTTTAAATAAACTCTGTATAAAAAAAGAGCAATTAACATCAAAAGACATTAAACACATTACAAATTATAATGGTTTGGTGAAACGTACGGAGGGATACAAAAAGAATCCTTTAAAGAGTGGAAAGTAGTTTTTCTCTAATAATCTTTATGTTGCTTTTTATTATATTTTTTGATTCCAAGAAAATACAATATGACAAAATATTATATGTCAGGAGTGAGAAACTGATTTTTATACATACAAATACTTCTTTATTTATAGAAAAACTATAAAACTTAAAATAAATATGTTTATTAGTGATTCTCTTAAAACCTTTTTTTGGCAAAATATGTCAAGGTTAATATGTGGCACAAATTGATAACCTAATTAAATAATTGAAATCCTAACATGGTTACCCTTGACAAGCAGGATTTTCAGAATTCATCCAATTTATTTTTACATTTGTTCCTTATTTTCTTTAGTGATTCACTAAACCTCAACCTCCCCACAGCCTCTCTCAGTTACAAAATCAAACATCTATTCATCTACATCTACTCTAAATTGCTGATTGATCGGGTAGCGACAGGGATTTCAGCCCTAATTTGATTTCAGGTCACCGCGACTTTCGGAAGATTTGCGTAGCTTTCAACCGGTCGGCGGGCTTCATCTATGCTTTGGACACTATTGGAAGGTAGGTGGACATAAATACATAGCTTGTATCTTGGTACTGACGAAATTCCATCGAAATCCATAGTGGAGGAAGTATTTAACTAAATTGCGGAAATTGGGTATTCACATTTGTGGCGGGTAGATTGGCTGTAGTAGGGTTCAGTTTGTAGGTGAAGGATGAGGGCGATGTTGGTGAGACTGAGACATACGTTTATAAGAGATTCCGTAAATAATAGAGTGCAAAAACAATAAATAAACGTGGTGGCGAATTTCCTGAAAAAAAAATCATAGCCTAATTGTTAATTTCTTAAGCATACCCACTTTTTCCTGTGCAGTGAAGTATCACAGGAAGTGTAGTCAACCTCACCACGATACGTGTGTTCGCCACCAAATACAAAACCCTGTAAAATCTCTTTAAATAATCAGCCAGTATAAGCCTGAAGAGGCTCTGTGTAACGGACCGCTGCGTATGTCTGTTAGCATAAGCGCAGGGGTTGAATGCGCTTGGGGTTGACACCTGATTGCATCGCTGCCGGCGGCTAGTTTGTATCCTCTGACCTTTGCTTCACATCACATTTGTTCCTGGTCTAAATATCAGTGTATTTTACTATAGTTACCTATCATTTTCGTTGCCGAATTATTTATAACTTTATTTTCTAAATCTATATTAATTGAAGCGTAACGCCGCTAGCATATTAGCGTGTTAGCTTTCCTTCTGTTTACATTGTGGAATATCATCTCCCCCTATTTGTCTTGTGTGCTAACTGTTTCTCTTTTTAAGCGTATATACTAAGACTCATCAAGCAACCTTGGTAAGTTAGGATTGCACTTCATACCCGGTGAGTTATGGCTTCTATTCCTATTGTTGTTACTTGCACCTCATGTCATATGTTTAGTTTAGCCTTCTCTGTCAGCGGCGAGGGTTTTACATGTGATAAATGCAGGGAAGTAGTTAGGCTGACGGAGAAGATTTTAGAATTAGAGTCTCGCATCCAATCTTTATTTGAGGATAGTAAGAGTGTAAAGACTGTAGAAAACACTTCGGATGCCTCATGAAACCCAGCAGTTTCATCGAATAAAGGATTGCATAGTTGACTTAAAAATGTGGATGAGTAACAATTTTTTACTACTAAACTCGGACAAAACAGAAGTGTTACTTACTGGACCGAAAACTGCTATGCGTAACAACCAAGAATACTGCTTAACGATTGACGGATGCTCCATAAAATCCTCGTCATCAGATAAGAATCTTGCCGTTGTATTCGACAGTACACTCTCATTTGAAAGCCATGTCGCAAACACCTGTAAAATTGCATCTTTCCATTTTAAGAATATATCTAAATTACGTCATATGCTGTCACTTTCAGATGCAGAGAAATTAATTCATGCATTCATGACATCAAGACTAGATTACTGTAATGCACTTCTAGGTGGTTGCCCTGCGGGCCTATTACAAAAACTGCAACTGGTTCAAAACGCGGCAGCTCGAGTTCTTACACGTACAAAAAAGTATGAGCATATAACCCCGGTTCTGTCAACCTTGCACTGGTTACCTATAAAGCATCGCATTAACTTTAAGATCTTGCTTATTACCTATAAAGCCCTACATGGTCTAGCGCCGCAGTATTTGAATGAACTTCTATTGTATTACAGACCTCCACGTACATTACGCTCTAAGGGGTCCTGTCAGTTGGTAATACCTAGAATTTCAAAATCAAGTGCAGGTGGAAGATCCTTTTCTTATCTAGCGCCTAAACTTTGGAATATTCTTCCCTGCACGGTCCGGGAGGCAGACACACTCTGTCAGTTTAAATCTAGACTAAAGACTCATCTTTTTAATCTTGCATACACTACACCTCCATAATATTAATCCTCAGAGGATTTAGGCTGCATTATTTAGATCAACCGGAACCAGGAACACATCCAACAACAAATGATGTACTTTTTGCATCAAAGAGTGCAGAACAGTACTCTACTCTCAGCCAGTCTTGTCTCTTTGTTCCAAGGTTACCGCAGGATGCAGTTCATGCCCAGACCTGATGGCAGAGCTGAGAATGGGAAGCTGTGACCTGACAAGTGCTAAGAGGATAGAGCTGGATAAAGGACACGACAACTTTGTTTTTCCTACAACATTTCAAATGCTATTAGATTATTAATGATAATCTTTAATCCTTAATTTTTATATTTTTGCTAAGCCTTGTTGTGCAAGCACTGTTGAGCTTGTGCAGAGGCAGCAGCTTTTGCCAGAGGGGAACTGGAATCTCCTGGTTGGGCCTGGGTTCCCCTGAGGGTTTTTTTCTCGATGGGAGTTTTGGGTTCCTCACCACCGTTTGCATATTGTTTTGCACTATCTGCCTGGCCGGGGGGGCTGCTTTAGAATTCATACTTGTATTAAATGTGTCTCATGTACAGCTGCTTTGTAACAATGAAAATTGTAAAAAGCGCTATATAAATAAAGTTGAGTTAAGCTGATCATTTTCAAGCTGTCATTTCATTTATGATTTTAATTATTTGAATTTACATTGTAGGGGGGCACGGTGGCTTAGTGGTTAGCACGTTCGCCTCACACCTCCAGGGTTGGGGTTCGATTCCCGCTTCCGACTTGTGTGTGTGGAGTTTGCATGTTCTCCCCGTGCCTCGGGGGTTTCCTCCGGGTACTCCGGTTTCCTCCCCTGGTCCAAAGACATGCATGGTAGGTTGATTGGCATCTCTGGAAAAATTGTCCGTAGGGTGTGAGTGCGTGAGTGAATGAGTGAGTGTGTGTGCCCTGCGATGGGTTGGCACTCCATCCAGGGTGTATCCTGCCTTGATGCCCGAAGACTCCTGAGATAGGCGCAGGCTCCCCGTGACCCGAGGTAGTTCGGATAAGCGGTAGAAAATGGATGGATGGATGGAATTTACATTGTTTCCATCTTTTTGTCTTGTATACATTTTCACACAGTGGGAATAAATTGTAAGACTGTTTTACCTAACACCACTTTGTCAACAACATGTTCCTGATTTTTCTAATGGTTTTATTGTTAATAATAAAATGTAATACAATATGATGTAAAACATAAAAAAACTTTATTACAGAGTATAAGAAGTTCCCTTTCTGTCAATCTCTGGAAGTTGTGTCGACAGAATGGGGTTTGATCTTGGGAACTTATCATCTCTAGTTGTACTTTAAAAAAAACTTTGCTATTAGCATGGCATCCCAATCTCTGCTCCGTGCATGAGAACATGAAGATGGCGTTACCATTCAGTCAGCTTTAGTTCTTCGGAACCAGCATAGCATCATATCCTGAGCATTTTTCTCTCTGATCCTAGGTGTCTAAAAGAGCAAATATTTCTACAAGAGCTGTAATTTCCTACAGTGTGCACGTGTCGCCAGACATGTCTTGCCGCAGTAATCTTGGATGTGACCGACTCATTGTTTAACCTGATGGGCACACTACCTACATCACATGCTTAGGTCGCCAGCATGCTGAAGTAGCGTTTGTGGACTCCGCCGCTTCTGTGCATCCCAGGTTGGTGCCTGGCTTCTACTCCCATGAGATCTCCCGACTAGTGAGATTGTGTAGGTATTCCACGTATTATCTCCCTATGGCAGAGTTGGAAGATCACCACCGGTACGGCCCTTGGTGAGACACCAAGAGGTAGACAAACGGGACAAGACCGACTGGGAAACAGACAAGATCAGATAAAAGAAAGAAAACAAAACTAGGGGCAGGTAAGAAAACAAGATAACAGGGTTGGGGTGACACAATTAAAATAGCAATCATGGGAGGGGGATAGGGGGCACAAAATAATTAATTGGGTGAAGTCCAGAGGGGCTAGGTCAAGGGGGAATAGTCTTAGTTCTAGGGGGCGCTCGGGAGTGCTGGCTCCCAGGGGACTTGACAGGGGCCGGCTTTGCTGGCATGCCAGCAGAACTGGACGGACTGGCGGGTGGGGTGCCGACAGCGTCCACGGCTGGAAGGCCGTCTGAGATGCCGGCTGGAAGGTGGAATTATGGTTGAATTATGTTTACAGAAATCTGTGGCCGAGGACTCAATGTTGATGTTTGTTGGTTACGGGACATAAGTGGTTAAATTTACTTGTAATAAATCTGGGCGAGCGGGAATTGACAGGTTGATCAATATGGATGCTGCACTCAAAAAAAATGTTTTTGCTGTCTGTTCAATTTACTTAACTTGCTTAACTTAAAGCAACACAACTTTTGGAAAATATGGTTAAAACATGATTGTTTTATGTTTAGTCATATAACTGAATCCATTCATGTTGGGACAACATAAAGGAGTTGTGTTGTGTTAACATAAAATAGTTATAATAGGGCAGAGGGCTTATATTTCCCAGCGTGCTTTGCGTACACTGCATTTTGAGAGCTATTTTCTTAAATAAGTGTTTTATATCGTGCATTTTTCAGTAAAAATAAACACTTGTTAGTGTTTAATGTTCATTTATCTTAAAAGTTTTAAAGAGTTAGTTATATTTTTGAGTTTGGTGGTTACCCTTGTTCAGAAAAGTGTTGCCTTTGGTTAGGTTGGGCAGTCTTTAGAGATTACTGAGTTTGTACAAGTTATTCTTGTTGGAAAAATTTTTTAATGTACATGCCTTTGATATTGAAAAGTAAAGGTAGTCTTTAGAGATTACACAAGTTATTCTTGTCGGAAAATGTTGTAAAAGTTATTGAAATTATTGAATAAATTCATTGAATAAACAGGAACTGAATGAAACTGTAGAATTTATTTTGGTTGAACGTAAAAATATAAATTTTAGGATAACTGAAGTTAATTAACTCAATAGTTTAAAACAAAACAAAGCCTGTTAAATTGATTCAACTAAACAACATTGCTTTTACCTTAAGCAATTAACTTACATTAACTGAAATAAAAAATGTTATTTAATTTCAATGTAATCCAGTTACGTGCAACCAGTTGACATAAAAAAGTTAAGTTAGTCCAACATATTATTTTTTTGAGTGTGATGTGGAGTTACGTACAGGAAAGTAGGCCTATATGGCTGTATGAAGATGGACATGAACGTGTCTTGTCTATGAATGCAAGGTGGATGGATTTGAGCAGTTCAGTTGAAACGACTGTTAATTAATGTGAATATAGATTAGTGATGTGTCTCTGTGCAGCTCGGGCCAGTCTCGCCTCACTTTAAATTCAATTCAATATTATTGAATGATTGTGTGCCTTTTTATAAAAGTTTGCACTTTCATTTTTGTTTTGTACTGGGCGAGAATAGGCCTTTACATTAATATTTTATATAATAACAGCACTGAACAGTCTGGAAGTGACAGCATTAGAAATAAAGCAGACATATGTGACCCTCAATATTCCTCTTTAAACAACATCCATATTTCAATATGATGAGGTCATGTTTGGTGTAATGGTTGGGTGCCGGGCCAGATAGTCAAATACTTTTTTTACTTAAATAAAAAACACAGCACTCAGGACGTATTTAAGAATGCAGTTAAAAACTTTTTTTATTTAAATTTGACATTTCTTTTGTGCACCTCAGATGCACGCAATAAAATCTTAAGAGATATAAAGACTGTAGAAGATAAAACTAGGACAAAACTATTAAACCATTGTTTTAAGTACTGTAGAAAATCCAGAAAATAACCTTTAATTTATTTTTAAATATAATTTTCTTTTATGTTGTGTTCAGACCAAACGCGAATTGGGCGTCAAGCGCGAGTAATTTTCATGTTAAGTCAATGCAAAGACGCGATAGACCTACTTGCGGCGCGAATGAGGCGGCGCGAATGACGCGAATTGCGCGAATGAGGCGGCGCGAATTGCGCGAATGACGCGAATCGCGCGAGTTGAAAAATCTGAACTTTGGCGAAAATTCGCGCCGCGTTAACCAATCAGTAGCTTGCTCTAGCAGTCAGGTGATTATGATGTTGCGAGGGGAGGCAGAAATCTCAAACAACAATGGAGGACAAAATCATCGTTGCTGTATGTGGATGCCTGGAGCTGTACAGTAGCCTACATCTTACTTTTATCGAAACTGAAATAAAAAGGATCTTGCTTGGAAGAAAGTGAGTGAGGAGGTCGGACAATCTGGCAAGTTGTCAAAAACGATCTTTAAACAATTTAAGCAATTTATCTATACGGGACTGGAGCCGGCTGGCAGAAGCCCCTCCCATGACGCGAATTCGCGTCTGCAATGAAGCGAATTTGACGCGCGAATGAAGCGAATTTGACGCGCGAATGAAGCGAGTAAACTAAAATGTTCAAGCGTCCAACTACGCGCGAATAGCGCGATTTATTCGCGCCATTCGCGTTTGGTCTGAACACAACATTAGAGAAACAATATTAAACGCATATTTAAAACATGACATGGTGACATAGGCTTTAAAATCGAACTGATAAAAAAATCATATTTAACAAACAACATAGATGAAGAATGCTGAGTAAAAATGACATTAATATATGAAGCTGGTGTACATATATATGATAGTCAAACTTTTTTTCTCAGTGTAAAACATATTTTTAAATTCAAGGTAGAAATGGAGTTTTAAACAAAACAACACTAAAAAAGTCAAGCTTATATCAAGCTTATTTTATATCCACTGATGCACACATTGTGTATATCAAAAAGAAACAATTCACAACCACAACAGAAGATAAACATAAGTCTATGTCGTTGAAAACAATATAAACAAAACAACAGCAATAAAAAAGCTTTATTACTGCAGTGTATTAGACAAAGAAAAAGAGAAATGTTTTTAAAAAATACACTGCAACATGACCAGAAACTCATTAAACAATCCAATTAAAATATAGTTTTGCATGCCATATAACAAAGGATTTTACGACTGTAACCAAATCTTGCCAATGATGGACAGAAACACAATAATTGTGATTATGTACAAAACAATGTAGGCCACATCTATAATTTTTGCGGCTCTGGTCCACAGTGATGACTTTTTTCCAATGTCAATCATACATGTTGGCTCCTCATTTTCACTGGTTTCCAGAGAGTTATTCACGTCATTTACATGATCTGTGGAAACCAACACAAACCATGGCTCTTCATTAATGCCTATATTTCTGTTGGTATATTTCTTTAAATGTCACCCCGAACCACATAAGTAGCACAGATATAACTTTAGCAAAAGTTCAACAATTCATTGTATGGGTCAAAATTATAGATCTTTCTTTGATGCCAAAAATCATTTGGATATTAAGTTAAGATCACGTTCCATAAAGATATTTTGTAAATTTACTACCATAAATATATTAAAAAAAATGTTTGAGTGAGTGGATGCAGCAAATTGAGAACAAAATCACCAGAAACACGCCTACAAACTTCACTTGCAGCTGCCTGCTCTATGGGAATTAACAACTCAAGTTTGGTATCTATGTAAAGTTTGGAATTTCAGCTTTTGGGTTCATCTATTCTTCACAACACCCTTAAGCCAGTTAAGAGCATTTATTTCCCTCCATAAGTAATATACATTGCAATAGGTTGTATTTCGACAAATTAAAAGGAAATTTTCTCTATATTTTTATTTATTTTGCATCTTCAGATTCCAGATTTTCAAATAATAATATCTCTGCTAAAAATGTCCAATCCAGGTAAACCCTACATCAATGGAAATCTTATTAATTCAGCTTTCCGATGATGTATAAATCACTTTTTTTTTGCTGTCCAGGGTCACATTAGATTCTAGATATAAACTCATTAAAAATAAAACCTTTTTAACTTTAACTGACCTATTTGATAATTTTTTTCCAATTGAATTGTATTTTTCAATAGTAGGCGTCTATTATGATATGCAAGGTGAAATTGTAGGTGGTTTTACTTTTGTATGTTGTGTGGTTGCTACTATAATCCATAGTTGTAGCTGTTGATGTCTCCACTGACTTCTGTCCCCGTCAGATTTATTTTATTATTTACTACAGTATGAATATTAATTTGAGAAGACAAAAGAAAATGCTCGTCCATATTCAAATACTGAGAAGACACTTACCATTTTGACCAGTTTCAGCAGCTCTATTTTCCAATGGTGTTGCTGATTTGGCCTTTTTTCCTTTAGCAATCAGAATATTCACTAAAATGGTTTCAAGAATGCTAAAGCCAATAAGTGTGAAAATTACACCGCAATAAACCCCTGTAAAAACAGCAAACAAAATTAGCAACAAATACATTTATAAACCAATTATAGTAGGGTCTGTTTGAATACTCGATTGTGATTGGAAGGTGGGTATTAAAACTGTTTAATTCATAGGTAGTTCCAGTCAGTTTGATCAATCTTGGAAATTAATTTACAAAAAGGACACTGTAAATGTCAGTGACAGCTTTAACATGGCAATTGTCCATGGTATAAGTAGAAAAATCCAAGGCTAGCCTTGCATTAAAGGATTTTATACTCTTCGCAGAGTGTGGTTCTTGCCCTCCACGTAGTGCATTAAGATCCTTTAAGAGATAGTCCATGGCTAGCCTTGCATTACTTATACCACAGGGCCTTGGAATGCTACATTCTGATTGGCTGACGAACGTTCAACGTGTGTGCATTATTTTGCAGTAAAATGCACAAATATGAAGTAGCTCCAGATTTGTCGACCTAATACAGTTCCATATCACTGCGCCAAGTATAACTGAATAAGGTTACACTGTATCCTACTGTCCTCCACTGAATCAAGACTAAATGAATAAAGACTAAGAACAAATAAAATGACAGGTAATTTCCATCTGAAATAACTAGTAAAATGTATGGACGAAGTGTACATCAAAGGCAATCCACATGACACAACCAGCGGGTTAAAGATAACTCTTAAAATATAAAAAACAACAGCTTTACTTGTTTAATGATTCGCCTAAAATCAAACATACATATGTGGAAGAGATAAATGGCCTTTAAATACACATCAGCAAGCTTTCTATGGCACTGTGAGAACCATAGCTGGCACAGAGAACTTCACTGATATGTCCAGGTTGTTGAATACGGCAAAAACAAAAATCGATACTTGGCTTTTCAAAATGAAGCAAACGCATGGGCATATGCGCCGTGTTGGCTGTCTTCCATTTGCTCGCTCTCTGATAATGGCATACAGGCATAAGCAACAGCTTGAGATGAGACGCGTAATAAAAATAAGCCCAATTAGAAATAAGTACATTCCAGGATTTATACCTTAAAAATGTATTGACTGCAAAATTCAGAACAAATTGTAACCGTAGAGGAATAATTGGTCCGTTAAATTCTTCAAGGACCAGGATTAAACGCTAGACTATGTTTATGTTTGCTAATATAGTGAAATGTGCTTGTAACGGGGTTCAATAAAAGGAAGGAAGGAGGCAGGAACCGGCAGACATTTAAAATAAAGTTTTAATATAAATAATAACAGCTGGCGGCCCCTCACGGACGACCGCCGGCGAAATAACATAAATACAAATATAAACACAGACGTAAAACATGGTCGGGCCCGGTCCTCTCTCATCGACGGTCCGGTCGCTCGTTCCTTTAAATAGTCCCAATCTCCTACGTGATTGGAGACCGGTGCGCGCACAACTGGCGCTCACTAACAATTACTCACCGGCCTCGAACCACGGTCTCGCCCCGCCTACTCCACTTCATAACCCCATCACTCCTCACAAGCCGGGGGGTAACCCCGAGACTGTAGATGCTCCCTTCCCCTCCCTCGGGGGGGTGGGGGTTGGGGGGTATGCAGCAACGAGACGAGACTACGGAGACGGGAGCCCTCGGAGCGACCGGAAAGAGAGAGGGGAGAGAGGAAAAATAATTATAGTCCGGTTCCCCGACATGCTGTCGCTCAGTACTCAGCCCAGCCGAGAGGCTCTTCCTCGCGGTGCTATGCGGTGGTGCTGGACGTCCGGTGGACGGCCCGATCCGCCTCCTGGCGGTTGGCGATGGCTCCTCCGTGTGAGGGCAGCGAGTCAGTCCGCCGTTTCCTGCTCATCACCTTCATGGCTGTTGGCTGCAGGATTCCGGCTCGCAGCCAACGGCGCTGACTCCTCCGCTCCCTCTTGGACGGCCGCCACCCCACCTCGGCCCAGGAGCACGCCAGCGAGCTCTCCGTCCCAGCCGAATTCTCGCTCCAGAACCACCGCCTCGGGCAGCCACTGGTGGACGTCGCTCGTCCGGGCTGCCCGAACTCCTCAGCACCGCGATGCCCCTCAGCAGTTAGGGCTCTCTGACAGCATGTTTCTCCTTCCTCCCGGGTTTCGGCACCAGTGTAACGGGGTTCAATAAAAGGAAGGAAGGAGGCGGGAACCGGCAGACATTTAAGATAAAGTTTTAATTAAAATTATAGCAGCCGGCGGCCCCTCACGAACGACCGCCTGCGATAGGGTGACCACCCGTCCCGCGTAGCGCGTGCGCGCACAGCGTTTGAAGCCCAATTCATGCGTCCCGCAAATTGAGACCGTGTCACGCATAATCAAAGCTTGCTCAAAAAAAAGTTGGTCGCTCTATATCCTCGAGCCCCAAGCAGCCAAGCGAACATCCCTTGACAGTTCAGCATGCTACTGTTGCCACACCCACCCCTCAGTTGAACTGCTGACTAGGTTGTTCCGTTGTTGTTGTCATGATAGCGAGCGCACATTCACATACTGGGAAGGAACTTTAAAATGCGCGCTCCAATTTGAAAAATGGAGAAAGAGAGTCTGAGCCAGGGCCGATTCTAGGTTTTCAATATAAGGGGGGCTCAGCCTCCAATGAGGATATATATAGAGAGAGAGCCACACTCTAATCACCACATATTGTATACGGTACTAAAATAAATAATTAAGAAAGAATATGCAGAAAAGCATAAATACAAGTTATCGTTATTCAAATGAATATCACATTAATCGGTCAATCTGCAACATTTATATTTCAAAGTGACAACAACAGCCACAATCCATAAAATAAATGTCACAATCAACTGCTGAATCATTATTTAGGAAGAATAACTTATGGTGCTTTCATTTCGCTTGAGGTAACGTTAACAAATAGTTAACGAGAGGTGAACGCACATAAAACTTTTAAACAGTGGAAGGGAAAAGGGTCTTGTATCGCTTCCACATCATATTAAGATGCATTTATAACAAAGAATGGCAAAAATGCAGATGTCATGTTAATGAACACACCTTTTAAAGTTACTCTGCTAATGACGTTAACTCCAATGTGCTACTGTGTGGACTGAAGAATGCGCTAAATAACGCAGCCTAACGCCGTTTTCATAATAAGAGTTTTAAAGGGGGCTATAAAGCGATCTCGAATTCTTGTACAGATTACATTACACACAATATTTTAGGGGGGCTGAGCTAGAACTTTAGGGAGGCTTTAGCTCCCCTAAAAAGGGCCTAGCAACGCCACTGGTCTGAGCCATTAATTAAAAAGAGAAGGTGTGGGTACAAGAAAGACTGGGAAAATAAAATAGCTAAAGTAAATCGTAAGTGGAAGTGCATTTGTCAATTCATTGAATGTTCAAAATATTGTGAATCTTTATTTTAAAAAAATATACATTGGCTGGCCTATTCAAGAGCATACATCAGCAATTACACATGTTTAGGGGAATAGGGCATTATTAATATACCATGTAAGGTGGTATGTGCTAGAAATGGGTAAACCACTAGTGAGTCTGTCCGGGGGGTGGGGGCACCGCCGCGCCAGGCAGTGTCCCACATTGTCCCTCAGAAACATACCCCTTGTCCCCCCTTGGGCTTATTAGCAGGTGGTCACCCTAGCCAGCGAAATAACATAAATTCAAATATAAACACAAATGTAAAACATGTTCGGGCCCGGTCCTCTCTCATCGACGGTCCGGTCGCTCGTTCCTTTATATGCTCCCAATCTCCTACGTGATTGGAGACCGGTTCGCACAACTGGCGCTCATTAACAATTAATCACCGGCCTCGAACCACAGTCTCGCATCGCTTCCTCCACTACAGTGCTGTATACAGGTGAATACATTTTATAAATAGATAGAAACCTAATGAAATGGCTTTATACTTATACATACGACCCCCTCATTTACAGTCATGTCCCCTCAAAAATAAAATTCTGGTAATACGCTACTGGTTAGATCAGTATGTTGGCTATGCCAAAGTTTTGGTTATTGACAATCAGGACTTACCAATTAATGGGATATCACTGGATGAAGCGGTCAGTCTGTCATTAAGAACTTGCAGCAGCACAGATATGGACAGGAGTAAAGTCACTTTAAAGGTCAGCTTGTCTGCTTCAGCTGCCTTTATGAAGAAGGAGGCCACATCCAGCACCAGGAAACAAAATACTGGAAAAATTAAGTTGATGACATACACTAGAGGTTTCCTCCTGATGGTCATCTGAAATGTAGAAATAAATAACTTTTACGATATAATATTATATATTATTAGTTTATTTTTCTTAGGCTAATGGAAAAAAATATACATGACTTGTGGGTGAGTTTAATATGTTTTTTATTGTGAAATTATAAGTTTCTTAAAGGGTAAAGTCACTCACAACTGGTATTTTTCAACGACAGGCAGGACCAAGCACTCAGACTGTATAAGTGTCTTCAGATTAAATACGACACTTTGTCTATTCACTTTCGATGGTGTTTCATGATATTTGTTTAGTTTTCTTGTGCGATTTCAGCAAGACAAAAATGTGAAATGATTACCAGTGAGTGAGATTATTGGGGCTGAATTCAAGAAACTCTTCCTAAAACAAAATAAGACTGTCCTTTGGATAGGATAGGATAGGATAGGATAGAATAGGAAGTTTGTAAGAATGTTCATCAGTGCTATTTCTCAAATATTTTTTAAAGAACATCTAAATTTTGGTTGTAACATAAAATGATATGTTTATTCAATGATAACACTCCCGCTTGTGTTGTAATGCAATGAATCTGGGCTGTAATTGAGATGAGATGCAACTTGATCTGGAGATTATAACGCCACAGTCATAATAATTCCCATGTAGAGACAAAGTGCTTTGTTAACCAAACCTGGACCATGTCTGATGCACGAGGAGTAAATGTTAAACTCCCATACACTGTATGCGAGCAGTGCAACAAATGACCATAGAAATCATAAATAGCAAGGCGTTTATTCTATAGCATCGCATCCAGGGACAGAATTTCTGTTTATAATGGGTTCTAGTCTTTTGCCACTGCTTGTGGTGTGATGTTAAACAGGGTGTTAATGGAAATGGATTGCAGGAAGCTTTCCTGGCAGAATTAAAATGTCAACCTGACATTCATCCTCGTCTCTAATACATCCCTGAGTCACGGCCATGCGATTTTGTTTTTTGACATCCACAAAAAACTATTAACACATTCTGGACTTTTTGTGGATAGTTTCAATGCCGAGGCCATTTTTGGTACAGCTTAAGCAGCACACAGTTTATAACTTTGTTTCTGTGTGGATCTCCAGCTCTGTCTCTCGCCATATCGCGACAATGCCTCTCACGCGCTGAACTTTCGATCATTCTCTGCTGGAGTTTGTGTGTAGATTGATGAAGGGTAATTTGGGTTTTCGTCTGCTTGTTCACATATATGCAGTGTCCGAGATTACTTCTGCCATGTTATGATTTTATGGCGTATTTAAGTCTTTCTTGCTGGCCAGGGAAATTCCACCTTACTTTGTATGACATATGGGAGAAGGGGTGTGTCCTAAAACAGAGCCGATTCGAAAGCTGATTCGTGCCTCCACGTGTGTGCATTTTTTGACTCAAGTGACAAATGAATAAAGCAAAGCATTTGGCAAATTGACAAAGAAAAGCAACTGGCAAATAGTTTGAAAAAAACATTTGTGCATTAAATGTATATATTTATTTATATATTTAAAAAAAAAAAATCATTTAACTTTTTATTGTTCAATTAAACTACATTTTAAAACACAAATTAAATAAACCATATTAAATAATTATATTAATTTCTCAATTTAAAAAATGTATTTATTTGTTTACATGTTTATGTTTTAATTATTAAATTGATCAATTGATTCATCATTTTATTTCTAATCGTCACTCCCGGTCCTCCATACTAAAGAATTGTCCGACTTGATTAAGCCGTATGCTCCACTGAGAGTTCGGGCAGTGGTGGCCCCGATGCTCTGGAATAGCTTGCCCCTCTACATTAGACAGGCGCAGACACTTGTTGTTTCTAAATCTAGTCTTAAAACCTATTTGTATAGTTTAGCATTTGACACTATGTCTGAGCTGCTTCCACGTATTGATTTATTGTTTTTTTCTATTGACCGGTTTTATTATTGATATTTATATTCCTATATGCATGTACAGCACTTTGTTAAACACTTGGTGTTTTTTAAAAAGTATTTTATAAATAAACTTTGACTTTAAACTTTAATTTGAAGATTAAATGGGAAATTATTAGATTGTAAAGTACATTTTAAAACATTAATGTCATGTGCGATTAATGGTGATTAATCACAGAAAAATTTGATGTTTAATCAGATTGATTTTTTTAATTGATTGACAACACAATTTTTTATTAAAAGTAAAAAGGCCTAAATACACTAGCACATCTTTTTATTATATAGATATTTATTGATCTTTTTAACTCTAGCGTGTTATTAGTTTAATTGAATGTTTATATATTATTAGGGATCCAATGAATATGTCAGAAGAACTGCCTCAACTTCATACACATCCAGAAGTTGACCTCAATACCCAGATAAAACAAAAAGCGTGAGATGTTTGTCCCTTCATGCACTCCGTAGTTCGCGGTACATTGTTTTCAAGTGATATTTTAAAAAGTTAGCAGCCTGCCCTGTATATTCAATTCCAACAATTTTTTGGATTATCTGCTTAATAAAACTCTAATAATCTTTTGAAGGCCAATGGGACTGCAACAACTAATCAATGAAATCGATAATTATCGATAATGTAAATAGTTGTCAACGAATTTCATTGTCGATAAGTTGGTCTGTGATGTCACTTGCGGGCTGCACAATTTTGAAGTCAAACGTGTTTCTCTGTGTACGCGTCTCACCGTGCAGAGCGAGTTGCGCTGTTTTAAAGTCTAATCGATTATCAAAATATAAAAAAAATACTGAAATAAAACAATAGATTTCCGACACAAATACAAAAAAAAACTAACCAAATATTGCTTTCATTGGATCAAGCACTAGGTGAAATTTACATCATCTACCTGTCGATGAGACTATCCATCATCTGCTGTGAGCGGAGTCAGTGAACCCAGACTATGAGCGGTAAATGGAAAACCCGAAGCGGAGTACACGGATCTCTTGCAGAGTGAAAACAAAATGCTTTCAGCAGAGATTTAAGTCCATTCCACTTAACTCATCAGTCTATCATGCAGTTCTCAGTGAGGCAAGACAGATATCTGCCAAAACGTTGCACAGAAGCACAGTATAGGCGCACAATTGTAAAATAATAATAATATATTTTCAGGAACTTCAAGGCCCCTTATATGCCATGATCGAATGTACTCAGTTACCCTAGAGCAACTTTATGGCACAGGCCTGCACAAAATGGGCCTCAATAATGAAACAAGCCGAAAACATGCATATGGTTGTTTCCAACAAAACTCTGCATTTATCAAATTGGACATGAGCGGTTGCTCCGATCTAATCTCACGACAGGTCTCAGCTAGTGTATGCGAGTTTTTAGAAAAGCGGAAGGTCAGTATATGCTTTACTCTTTTGATAACTGATATCCCTTCTCAGGCAGCCCCCAATGGAGGACATCACTTAAGAAAGCATCGACTCGCCATCAGCAGACCAAGAAGAAGCAGCCCTGATTGCTGCAACATTCCTATCGGATCCAATATTCACGACACAGCACTGCTTTTAAGTTTTAGTCCTTTAACAAATCAATCGATCTCTGCCTTGTTCACGAAGGAATCGTCTGAGAAATGAAATGAACAAATGCTTCATGTTTTTCCCACATGAGCTGGAACGTCTTTAAAAATAAACTTTAACCCTGCATTACTAATGTTGAAATCTGAAGGAAGGTTATGCAGCGACTGAATTCTTCCAGAACCGGAGGTGGCACAATATTTAGCTATCTTTAAAGGCATGTTTGTATATCGCTTGCTCGCTCAATCAAGTTCCGTGCCATTTCAGAATTGTAATGCTCGAACCAGTGGGCGGGGCTAGAGAAGTAGTTGTTGATATTTTTCTACGGAGGCGGTGTTCAACCTATCATAGATAGATGCATTCCAGAACCTGCCATTCGCTGGCCTGGTGTGAATAACAGACTTTATCTCAGTAACAAGGGCATTTTCAGTTCTAACACTTACATGATGTTCCCGTGAATACAATTCCCTCTTATATATCAAAAACTCAGGTTAAAATTGTGATTTTAATTTATCACTCCTTAAAGAGTGCTTTCCTGTAGCTCAGTGGTTAGAGCATTGAGTGGGTTTGATCCCAGGGGATAGCAAATACCTATGTATAAATGTATAGGATAATGCGATGTAAGTTGCTTTGGATAAAAGCGTCTGCCAAATGCATGAATGTAAATGTAAGAAAATAAAGAATTATTTTCATTAAGAAAAACTGAATAAATCATTATATTTGTTCAATTTTACAAGGACAGTAATTTTATTAATGAATAATCAATGATTGTAAGCAAATGCACACAAAGAACATGGAAAAATTAAATGTAAAGCAATCGCGAGCGGATGAAGGGGGACAACTGTAATGGTATGTAGACTTGGGACCAGTGTTGGGCGTAACCCGTGTGTTACGTAATCTGATTTTTTTTTAAGTAATGAGTGATGTAACGCAGTTACTTTATAAATTTACATATCAACAATCAGGTTGTTTTTTAAAGTAACTCGAGTAACTTTTTGGTCTAATCATTGATTTATATAAAAAATCTTTAAACTGCAGAAATGAAATTCTGAATTAAAAGTTGTGTAG
The DNA here is from genome assembly GCF_015846415.1 of Triplophysa dalaica. Taxonomy (NCBI): domain Eukaryota; kingdom Metazoa; phylum Chordata; class Actinopteri; order Cypriniformes; family Nemacheilidae; genus Triplophysa; species Triplophysa dalaica. The sequence continues at coordinate 33,408,296 of NC_079542.1, forward strand.
ACATGATCGCGCGGATGCTTGCGCAGAAACAGTCGCTTGTCAGACATAGGCAGTGTTGCCATGTCTCCAATGCTGCAGTGTTTTCCGGCTTGATTTTTGGTACGCAAATCTGGCAACCCTTGACACAGCGATGGGAGGCCAGAGCTCAGATGTCCACCATGGACACTATGCCTGCAAATGGGGTCATGCTCAATAGATTACTTTCATATCGTGAAATTAGCGTGTCACAAGACGCAACAGTAATCAATTGTCCTGCAAATAACAATTTGTAGGACAATTTTGTCCAGTTTGGAAGATAACTTTCAGATCACTAAATTAGCGCAAGTCATGACACAGCAGCAATCAATGGTCTCATGCCTCGGGAATGTAAACATAAGCTGTGTTCGACTGTTTGTGGCTCTGCATGCACAGACAGATCTGCAGATTTAAATGGGCATTGTCACTGTTAGAAGAAGGGTTGGGGAGTCGGCACGCTAGCACGGGAGAATGAGAGGAAACAACTGTCATCTGTTAGTTTCCTCACCAAATACCAGCATATATACAACATATGTTATATATGTCATTTCCCTCTCAAAATAATCGTACTAATATATGATATATATTAATCAGCTCTCCTGTAGCTCAGTGATAAGAGCATTGCGTCACCAACGCAAGGTCGTGGATTCGATCCCAGGTGATTTCACCTACCTATGTATAAATGTATATGTATTTTGGATAAAAGCGTCTGTCAAATGCATAAATGTTAATGTAATTATAATTTCGGTAAACACTATCAAGTTGTTTTGGCTCAACAAAGTGCTAAGCAATGCAAAATGATAGTCTTGGTTACGGATGTAACCTCAGTTCACTGATGGAGGGATCGAGACGTATTGGGGTTCGTCTCAAGAACCTATCAACATCTAAGAAGTTTAGAAAAGGCCAATGAAACTGTCGAATGACATTTGCATGCCAGACTCCGCCCCCACATATTCTGGTATAAAAGGGAGATGGAGTGCTGCATTCATTCACCTTTGGGCTGAGCCGCCAGAGACCTCTCTCGACCTTGCAGCAGGCGGCACTCATTGTGGCATTAAGGACACAAAGACGATCCCTTTCTGTCTGTTTCTCGACGTTGTGTCGAAAATAGCACGTGACCCACCTAGGAGGGTGGGTGCCGGCCGCCAGCCTTACCCTGAAAGACTCAACCTGTGGTCGGATTTAAGTGGAGGCTGTAGAACCTTGCAAAAGTGTTGGGCATGGCCCAACCTGCAGCTCTGCAGATGTCTGCAAGAGAGGCACCCTGAGCCAGTGCCCACGAGGAGACTATACTCCAGGTGGAGTGAGCTCTCACTGCCAGTTGGCACGGGCGATCTTGGGACCGGTAAGTTGTAGTCATGGCATCCATGATCCAGTGCTCCAATCTCTATTTTGAAACAGCCCTCCCCTTCTGGTGACCTCCAAAACAAACAAAGAGCTGCTCAGAGCTCCTGAAGCTCTGTGTGCGCTCCAAGTAGAGGCGCAATGCGCTAACTGGACACAACACGGATGATGTTGGGTCGTCCTCCCCAGTGGGGAACGCCTGCAAGTTCACCACCTGGTCTCGTGTGGGGGGTGGTGGGAACCTAGGACACGTAGCAATAGGCAATCAGTGGACGTAGGCAATCAGTGGACACGCAGAATGCTTGTGGGTCCCCTACCCTCTTGTTGGAGAAGAGCACCATCAGTAGAGCCGTCTTCATGGTGATGTGAGAAAGAGTGGCATCCACGAGGGGCCCGCCAGGACCACATCAAGGTCCCAAGAGGGTAAGGAGGGCGGACGATGTGGATTCAGCATTCTAGCGCCCCTTTGGAATCTAATGATCAGGTTGTGCTGTCCTAGAGACTTAACAGCGACTGGGTCGTGATAAGCGGTACTCGCGTCTACATACACTTTCAGTGTGGGAGGGGAAAGATTACTCTCTACTCTCTCTGAAAAAATAGCACGTTCCCGCTCGAAAAACTCTGTGGGAGAGGGAGGAAAATGTATACTTCAGCGCAAGTTCCGTCGGGAAGACTTAATATCATATCACTTACTACGTGTAGACCAATAATCAATCATCACCTGACACTTGGAGTATATAAGATCGCCACTTATCCTTTGTTAGAGTTCGCAGTTGAAGCAGCTGATATTAACACACTCCGACCAGTCATGACCAAGGACGTTACAGAGGATAATCATGACTACACTGCTTTTGATTATCATGCTAGGCTTACTCGACTGCAACCTTTTTAGCTCATATAGGACTTGCTTTCCAGAACTTCTGGGTTGTTTAATACATTCCGTCACTCAACTCTCATATAGTGATGGCAGGTGTTTCGTTCAAAAGTCTCAAACACTGCAACGCTGTCTCAAACTCCGAGATGCGTTCATGTTAAAGGTTTCAAAGTACTTTAATATGATCAACTTCTTATGCAGCGCTTGTTCCTTAAAGTTACCACAATTTCGACTTGATTTAAGCATCCATAAGACCCAATCACAATGGTCTCGATGGGACTATAGTGCATGGTTACATCGGATCCCTTTCTGGCGGATGTTCAGCAAAGGTCAGCATGATGATTTCGACAACTGATCCCAGTTTCCAAACTCTTTTCCGAAATGTCATAGTGTTTTAGCATTCATCATGTCATGTTGTTCTATCGGAGGATCGGTCATACTTCCCTTTCAATAACTGCAGAGTTTAATTATGATGCAAACTCAAGTCACGTTTAAGGTATTTTCATGCATGTACTGGAGGCGTGGTCCTTTTTCTCAATTATTAGTCTCGATCACATTCTATCAGCACTGTAGTTTCGCTCTTGGGCGTGGCGGCTTTATCTTCATGCTGTGGCATATCATGGTTTTCATTTATTTTTGCGGCCGATCAAGGCTTTCGTCTATTTGCTCCGGCCTGTCAAGGGCTTCGTTCATATTGTGGCCTACAGAGGCTTTCGTACTGTGATAGGTATCGAGGCCTTCACACCTTCGTTGCAGACTATTGAGGCCTTTGTCCCATGTAGTGGCCTATCGTCATTCATTTTCCACAGGATATTCAACAGTCCTCATTTACAACCGTATCTCCCTACGGTTCACCCATACAATTTTATGGACACAATGAAGTGCTCTTTCACAAGTATCATGGTTATATGTAGCTTCGCTAATGATTTGGCTGGTTTTCATAATTATCAAGTATTTTCATGCATCTACTGGTGGTGGTGGTGTCTTGTTTTCTCTTTCATTATTCTACAATCACGTTCCTACTAGTCCGTGCAGTCGTTCATATGCAGGTTGAGGCTCCATCTTCAAATCTTCATGGGATAATTTGAGCAGACCTCTATTGGCTACAGTATTAGTTCACAGGGTTCGACAGCAGCTGGAGATAACTGGGGAGAGCAGGCAGTGGGCCAAACCACTGTAAAACTTAAAACATTCTTTGAGTTTGTATTTTCTTCTAATTACAAAATTAGTTTAGGTAAACATAAATATATTTATGACAAAAGAGAATACGAGTTTAATTGATTTAAGTTTAATTGTCCCCCCGGGATTAACTCCTATGCCCATATGTACGACCCTCAAGAGATCATCATTCCACAGTTCTTTGTGTTCAAGGGTGTTAATGGAATCTGACTCCTTCCACATTGCAGCATAGCTCAGTCTGACCACTGGAAGATGTGTCTCCACTGGACTGCTCACACGAGCTTACGGAACGTAATTATCACTAATACAGCCTCCTTCCAGATAACTTGGCATTAGAGTATTCCAGGGGTGTCTGAAGTTGAAGATGGATCAAAACTCACCGGCCCTCCAGGACCAAATTTTGACTTCTGTACTTTGTATTTTGTCAGTTTATGTGGATATTGGTTGCCTTTGGTATTATATAGCTGTTTATCAAGTAGATAGCAGATAACCAGTGTTGGGAGTAATGCGTTACAAAAGTAATGTATTACGGCAGCGTATTACTTTTTGCTGTAACACAGTAGTGTAAGGCATTACTAATTAATTTTCATTAATATTTTACTCTGTAAATGTCCAGTAACGCATGCGTTACAACAAACGTGACACTAACAAATCAAAAATCTGTGAAAGTAAGTTCTATTTCCTGTTTGTGCATAGACGAGTGTGGTGTCATTCACCTCCCTCTGGGTGGTGGAACTTTGTATTTTGTATCTTAATGTGTATTTATACTCGGATGATTACCTGGCAACTCCAGGACCGGAGCCGTTTAAAAAAATGTGGGGAACGAGTGTCTGACAAGCAGGCTACAGGGAGGGACGCGGGATCTCAGCTCTTAAGCAAATTTATGAAGAGAAAACACGTTTCTCCACAATTTCCGTGCAGGGCCTCAAGCACACATGGTATCTTTTAAAAAGGGACACTCCACCCAAAAATGAAAATTCTGTTATGGATAACTCACCCTCTAATTGTTCCAAACCTGTATACATTTCTTTGTTAAATTCAACACAAAGATATTTGGTAGAATGTTAGCAACTGAAATAATTTCTTGATTTCCTAAATCCCCCTAAACATATTTTGAGTTCAACAGAGCAAAACATATATATAATACCTCGGAAACCCTTCAGATAAGTAAATATAGTAATAGAAACTTCTTTTGGCAGTTGTTCATTTTGATTTGACACCAGAATATAATTGGGCTAGTTTTCATTCCTTTTGGGCGGGTTTCAGGGGGCATTGGGGTGCTTTCAGGAAGCTACTTAGAAAGATCCCTGTGACCAGCAGCAATGACAAGGTAAGCTAACGTTTACATTATGACTTGCTAGAATTCTATATATTCTAGATCAGTGATGGGATGGGACTATTTTGTATTGAAATACCTATTACTTTTTTATTGTATTTTGTATTTAAATATGTTTAATCTTCGTATTTTTTCCAAACTAAAATTCTTTTTACCAATCAACTCCTTATTAGACTGCATCGATGGGCAGTGTTTCAAATGCATCCATTTGAAATACAAAATACTATTTTAATATTTGATTGCATTTAATCTTTGTATTATTTTGTATTATTTTTTGTATAGCCTAGTTAATAAAAAAATCAGCAGTCAAATAATGGGTTGATTGGCAGAAATTTTTTTTTATTTTGAAAATACAAAAATACAAAGACATTTTTTAAAATGTTAAATTCTACTTCTGTAGTTATCTTGGTGAAAGTAAATCAAAAGTAAAACAGGAGTCATTTAACGTTTTAGAATTCGGAGACAGTAATATTGCAAGGTAAGTGATTACTTTTGAATTACAGTAACAAGTAATCTATAAGGTATTACAGTTTGTAAATAACGTGCACAACACTGCAGATAACCCAGGTAATTAACTCTCTCCAGTTTACATATTTCTTATTGTATCTTATCGATTTGTATTGGTAAAGTGAAATTGCCCAAATTTAAATGGAGGGAGATGTCATCTGATACACATATACACTCATTCACTCATTAAAAATGAAGCATTGTATTATGTATGGTGACTAGCAGGCCAAGGACCAATCAGCGTTGCCATGGCAACGACTCAATCAAGCCGCCACACCTGCCAGTCGTCAGCACCTGAACCCCATCATGCTCACGCTATATAAACAAAAGAGAAAGAAGAGACGCAGGGCTTGTTCTCTTAAATGACACTTCTTGATTAACATTGTGTTATCTTCTTTAATACAGAGTCTAGTGGCTGACGAATGGCAGACACTTCTAGCTACCCACACAGCACCAAACTTTTACACTCCCGGAGCCTCACCAAGCACGACCACACATGGGAACTGGATGAGCTAATTCCCCTACAACTAACACCACCTGTTTCAACCTCTTCCATATTCAATAAATCTCCCTCCGGGCCTGTAAAATTGAAGTACTGTGTCTGCTTTGCTTTCTGCCCGCTACAGTACAAATATTATTAGCATCATGAATGATTATGATGAATTGTCTGCACAGTACCTTATAAACGACATTGCCTCGGTAATTGAGTAATTGTGTTATATCGAGAAGTTGCCACTCTCCTGGGATCTTAAAAGACTGCGTGTATGCAGAAGTACTGTCTGAATAGCCGTACATGTTTATCTCGAAGTCTGTGGGCAAATATTAACAAAGGAATAACATTTCAATTTGAATATTTATTTATGTTACATTGAAGTTAAACACTTCTAAATGTCACTTATAACAATTATATTTCATATACAAGTACACATGTATGCTTTCAACCCATGGTCGTACCTCCAAATTTACTGTTTTTCACACAACGAAAAAAGCTTTATCTTTTATGAATGGATAATTATTGTGTGTGTGTGTGTGTGTTTGCACTGATTTCAGGGTTTTAGATTTACCTCTATAAGTGTAGGGTCGAAAGGTTAGATTGCAGACTTGTGTATCAAAGGGAAACCTGTACAGATCCATGCTACAGGCAGTGGTCAGAGATAAAATTTCCTCCATGCTTACAGAACCCGAAGAGTGAACCTCGACATATTGAGACTCTGCTGCTGCAAATTCTGTCTTGATACTAAAAGATCAAAACGAGATATGAGGCTGGATTTTTGAAACTGTTCTTAAGACAAAATATAAATTAATATAAAATATAGGAAGTTCCAAAAAAAGGTTCCTAAGTGTGATTGTCAAACATCATTTAAGAAGTTCTAAAATTGAATATCTTCATTTTTTTCTTAGAATAAATAACATGTTTTGTTAATCATGATACTGAGGTTACTATCCAATAAACTTTGTTTGTAACCAGCGCCTTACATTCTTATGTATATACATATTAGTGTGTGCTGTGTTAAAAGGCATTTACAAACGCATGCTTAATTGTTAGCTAGCATTATAATATATGCATTAATATGCTTTTGTGTGTTACGGCGTCATAGCATTTGTGATCCTCTGCCGTTATCCTAGAATAAATGTAAAATAATGTAAGGTTTAAGACAACTGTGAGGTATCCTTTAACTTTAAGATGTTACTTATCACAGCATTTGTTTTGAGAACTGGGATTCATTCTAAATTTTTAGAATTTCATTCTGAAATAACGAAGTTTACAACAACAAGAAAAAAGAAAAGCCAAAGTTAACAACACACCAAAATTAAGAAACCAACGAAAAAAGCTCAATCAGATGGAGGCAGATGCTCCAGTGAACATAACAATCTATACACATGTTTCCATAGGCGAGGTGAATTGCTGCACTGTCAATATATAATTAAATCAAATCCACATGCTTTGTACAAGTGCACAACTTGCAGTAGGTATGCCTATAAAATCAAAAACATAATGGTCCGCTGCACAGTCACATTGCTTATATTTTTGTTGATGTGCTGTGTCCTAATGTTGTGCACTTTGTTTTGCTTTGTACATTTCATTGGGCTGTGCACCTCTGAATGACTGTAACTATCCATATTACTCAAAGTTGTCATTAATTGCCAAAAACACTTTGAAAGTTCTTACCTTTCTTGAACGGCAATGTTTGGAGTCCAAAACAAATCTTTTCTTGTTGCAAATGTATAAATGCCACAATATTTTGAGCTGTCCCAATTCATCCTCATATCACTCCAACCCTAGAAAAGTGTTTGAAGATACAATTGACAATAAAATAAAGTGTAATATCATACAGTACATGGTGAAAGTTTATCAATCTGAGTAAAACTTATTAAATAGTTTTAAAACACTTACAGTGTACATTTTTAGTTGTGTTGTGATGCTCTGTGATTTTTCATTCTGTGGTTAAAAGCAAACGTTTAGTGGTGAAACTTTTTGACATTTCATGTTCATACTGCAATGATTAGTATGAGAAGGTAAATCATGTATCATACCACATCTGTGATGGAGGTCACAAACAGGAGTATATACATGCTAATAGGACCATTATTTTGAGTTACGGGCCGAATGTACTTCACCAGACTTTTGTCATTAAACAGGCCAAGATTTTCAAAAAGTGCAGCATGAGCATTATTATATTCTGAAGAGTTGCATCCTTGACCATCAGACACCCAACCTGTAGAAGTCACACATTATTTAATACAGTTCATCATATTCTGTAAGCAAAAATTAGTACAAAAAAATCTGGTAAAAACTTATTTGTTAACATTTCAAATGAAGCAGACATTTAAGATTGATAACAGTTAAAACATATTATATTGTTGATGTAAGAAATTCATCTCTAATGAGTTTCTAATTAGGGCTGATGCCACTAAGTGTTGAATCCATTAGTTCCCTTTCTGTCGGTCTCTCGACGTTGTGTCGAACCGACAGATAGGGTTCGCCCTTGAGAACCTATCACTTCGTGCCGAATGAAATGGAGATGGCGGTCTAGAGGGTTAAACCACTGAACTGCTAAATCAAAAGGTCGCTGGTTCGATCCCAGCAGCCACCACCAGTGTGTCCTTGAGCAAGACACTTTACTCCATGTTGCTCTAGGGGGATTGTCCCTGTAATAAGTGCACTGTAAGTCGCTTTGGATAAAAGCGTCTGCCAAATGACTAAATGTAAATGTATGTAAAATGAAATTTGCATGCCAGACTCCGCCCCCGGATATGAACTCTAAGCCGAATTACTGCTGGATTCTCGCCACTTGATGCAGCGGACTCTCCCTTTCGTGCGGCGTCTCTGCAGTTCCAGAAGTGTTTGAGTTTTTTCTCTAAAAGAGCAAATTTCTATTCTCATGGGTGCAATACACTCATCGAGGAGGGGGATGGAGACGATGGCTGCCTCAAATGTTGGGATTCCAGCACGCTGGGGCAGCCGTTGAAGATAATTTCTGTCCGCACTGTGGGCGGTTCATGTTTCAGATGTTGCATCTCAAGGGTTGCGTTGTGTTGTGGGGACTGTTCCCAAGGGACTCAGCCACCACCTTGTCTGCTTCCCGTTCTGTGACAGCAGTACCTACGTCCCTGCCGTCCACTACGGCGAGCAGCGACGGTGATGTGAGGATTACTGTGAGCGTTAAATCCGTCACACACTGGCTCGCGGACTGTCGGCACCTCGTCTCGCCTGACCGTTCCCCAAGAGAAGGTCTCACCGTCTTGTTCCTCAACCACGTATCTGAAATGCTGCGTGATGATGAAATGTCCCTTGCAGCATCGGGGGGTGACTTACTGGCATCTGAATCCGACGATTCCTTGCAGCTCCCTCCTCCGGGAACAAGCTCAGGAAGAAGCGGATGTCAGAATGTCAGCTATGCTTTCCCAGGCCTTTCTTTCTTTGATGGTGGGGCAGGTGGAACGTGCCGTCGGCAGACGGCAACCACCTGGGGGGCTCGATCTAGACTCCCGTCCAAATCGTGTAGGTTTTCTCCGGTGACCTCCTCTCATGAAGCCAACAACAGCCCACTTCAAGGAGTTTTTCTATCCCTCTGGTTGTTTTTCACAGCGGCTCTCACCCTCTTCACGACAGTGTTTTTGCAACTCGAAGTTTCGTCATGACCAGATGCAACGTCGAGTATACTCAGCAGCCCTCAGCACTCGCGTTGAGCTGTATCGCCAGGCAGGTAAGTCAGCAGAGCCGATCTCATCCACGGGGGCATCCCCACGGCCAGAGATCTGCACTGCCAGCCATCGAACCACCCCCATGGCAAACAATGAAGCAGATCGTACCCCTAGTCCCCCTGTCACGGTCCCTGGGTGCTTGGCTCAAGCTTCCAACATCGTCAAGGTGGCTACGACAAATGGTCCTTCTCGGCTACTCGATCAAATTCACCAGACCTCCGCTCAAGTTGCGAGGCAACCACTAAACCTTGATCAGAGGCTGGGATGCTCCCGTCATACGGGACAAGGTCACCATCCTATTGGCGAATCTGATTGAGACCTTCCCTCCAGCAGAGATGTTCAACGGGTTTTAAAGCCTGTACTTCATCATCCCCAAATAAGGCTGAGTTTTGTGCCCCATCCTAGATCTGTGTACCCCGAAAAGGCACCTGCACAAGCTGCCTTTCAGGATGCTCACGCAGAAGCGCATCCTGGAGTCTATCAGATGTCAGGATTGGCTCATGGCAATCGCTGAAGGACTCTTACTTTCGTGTCTCAATTCTACCTCGTCATCCAGAGAAGACCCACGGAGTTGCACGACCGGGAACGTGTTGTCCTTTCTACAAGAGAGACTCGAGACTAACCTCTCCCCTTCCACACTGAAAGTGTATTTATTCGCTATTGCCGCTCATCACAACTTAGTTGCTGGAAAGTCTCTGGGACAGCTTGACCTGATCATAAGGTTCCTAAAGTGCGCGAGAAGATGGAATCCACCTCTTCCACGCTCAGTACCCTCTTGGGACCTTGCCTTTAGAGGCCCCCCTTCGAGACCCTAGGAGACGCAGCTCTTCCTCAATTAACGATGAAGACCGTTCTCCTGATAGCGCTCGCTTCCATCAAGAGGGGAGGCGACCAACAAGCATTTTCTGTGTCCCCTGATTGCCTAGAATTTGGGCCCGGCGATTCTCAAGTGATCCTGAGACCCCGGCCTGGCTACGTGCCCAAAGTTCCCACCACTCTCTTTCGGGACCTGGTGGTTTACTTGCAGGCGCTCCCCACTGGGGATGAAGACCCAACCCCATCTGTGTTGTGTCCAGTACGCGCACTGCGCCTCTACTTGAACTGCATGCAAAGCTTCAGGACCATTTGGCTGTTTCCAAACAGAGAGTAGCGCACTGGATTGTGGACGCTGTCACAACAATGTACCAATCCCAGAATCGCCCGTGCCCACAGTGAGAGCTCACTCCAACCGGGGTATAGCCTCCTCATGGGCAATGGCGAAGGTCGTCTCTCTGGCAGACATCTGCAGAGATGCGGGTCGGGCTACGTCCGACTGTCAGCCCGCGCCTTGCATGGCAAACATATAGGACCGACAGCCGGTAGGGCGTGTGCATGCGAAAGGACCCCCCCATAGGTGGGTCAGTGTAATACTTGGCCTCCGTTCTTCCCCCCACGTGGCAAAAAGAACAGGCATTCCATCCATCACTAAGCAAGCACCCCTGCGGGCGCGCAGGCAGATTAGCCCTGCCCCTAAGGCCGGGTACCTTCTGAGTTATCGACATATAGCTCTAACCGGACCTAGTCCTACCAGACGTTGTAAATCCCCCACTCGGGTGGTTCCTTCTGATGTATCCTCAAGATTGGTTTCCACCTTGACAACGCATGACCTTCCCTAGGTGGACCTCCACCTCTTAGTTAACTACTTCAGTCTGCATATTTTTCCCATGAGCTCTCCCCTGACGTCGAGACCATGCAGGTGTCTCCACTAGAACTCCTCCCTATGGTAGGAAGTGGTCTCTGTAGAGCATTCCCCATTCGAGGAGTGCATTTACCCAGTGGACTTATGGCTCTACCTTCGGTCCTCACGGGCGGCGGCCTTTGTTTCTCTTACAGCGAGAAGCCGCCTGTGAGGACCGAAGGTAGAGCTTTCCCAGCTTTTCTAAAAGCTCTGGGACCCTCTGCCTACAAATCCCATAAATTTTCATTCTCTCTAATTTTGAGTGTTATTTATGCAAGACATAATGTATCTGCCAAGGTGAATTCTGCTATAAAAACTGTCTGGAATCCAAAAAAAAATCACATAAAGAACTTTCATGAGAAAAGCCCAGTTTTCTTTCAGTTTTAAATATGTTCATACGGGATGAACTCGCAATTTGGCTAAATTATTTGTATATTTAATATCATACTGTTCATGTAAATATTAGGCTGATGTTATGTCCCAATTCAGGGACAAAAGAGTTTGTGGGTGACCAAGTTGAAATTCAATTTAGGGGTTAATTGTAAGTTAACAGGACTTGTAGTACCCGAAATACAGTGTTTTGTTTCAGCAGTCATGGGGATTGGACACACCTCGGAATGTTGCGACTAAAACCGTGTCTACACCTGACGCGACATTACATGACAAAAGACATTAGAAACGCATTTTAAACGCACCCATTTTAATATTACATTTGTCCACACTGAATTTGGCTGTCCCGTCCGGTGTAGACACGATGTAACAATTAGAATCAAGTATTCCAAAGTGCTTCATAAAAGACAATGCAATATATAAGATTTTTGATCGGACATTATAACGCATTAAGAATTTAGGCTACATAGAAAGTAGCTACATATTCTTTAAAATTAACCCAACACAGACACATACTACACAGAGAGGTAATAAGGACAAGACTCTATTCTCGTTTTGTAGTACTTTCAAATTAATGTGTTTTATCTGAGACAATGAAAAAATACAAACATTATTCAAAGTATAATTATTTTTAAAAGACTTACAGACTAATGAAAGAGACAAAATGAGCCATTGTAGGTACATGGTCAGCAGTTCTGCAAAATCTGCCCGAGAATGAAGATTGACTCCCACTGTCATTTGCACATATTTATACACTGTTAGTGCAAAACACGCCCCACTTGCTGCTGTTGTTCTTTTGTTTTTCCCCTAACAGAAATACAATTTCTATTTTTGTGTGCTTCAGAACTATATTCTTTGGTTCTAACCATTGTGATGAATGTTTAAGGGGGTTTGGGTGTGTAACTTACATTTATTCTCCTGTTCAAAAAGGAGTTATAACTGGACATCAACATATTTCTAGTCACCTGGTGTGCTCATAAAATGTAAATATTAAGGGGAATAAACTTGGTACATATTTTAGAGATATTTTAAAATAATTGTGGCCAGCGGGTATGAGGGAATCTTTTTTTCACAATGTTATATCTTTACCCACTTCCAATTGTTTTTATTTAATGAAATGTTGGATTTTGTAGATTTTTTAAATAAAAAGAGTCTTTAGATTATGGAACAAAATGTACCGCATAATTAAACAGAATTTACAATAGTAACTAATTGTAACAATAATGTACCTCTACAGTAAACACCTCTAGGTAATGGGCAACAAAATGCAAGGTTTGGGTAATAAAGGGGTAAGAGTAATTAAAATTTTAAAAATATGTATTTATGAGGAAACTGCATGTCATATAAACATCAAAATCAAACCACTCTTGAAATACTTGATAATAGTCTCAAAAACATTGATATTGCACATTTTACACATTAAAGGGACAGTTCATCCAAAAATAGAAATTCTGTCATCATTTAATCACCTTCAAGTTGTTCCAAACCTGTATAAATTTCTTTGTTCTGGTGAACAAAGAAAAAAGATATTTGGAAGAATGCCTTTACCAAACAGTTCTCGGAATACTTTGACTACAATAGGAAAATTGCTGAATCATTTTTTTTCTGTTGAACACAATTGAAGATATTTAGTAGGACAGCAAACAGTTCTGGGACACTTTTGACTATTTTATTTTTTCCTGTTATGGGAGTCAATGGGGTCCAAGATCTTTTTGGTTACTAGCATTCGTAAAAATATCTTTCTCTAGTTTGGAACAACTAGAGAGTTATTCATGACAGAATTTAAATTTTTGGGTGAACTATCCCTTTTAAACTCATGAAAATAACTCGTAAGTAAAAGACATACCTTGTGGCCAAAAATCCTAAAACCAATCAAATTGAAATTAATCCTAAAGTCAAAATGTAAAGAAATTGTGCAAAACTTAACACATCATTTCCCCATAGTTCATGTTTGCTGTCATAATAAAATAAGAAGCCTACAGTTAATTATTATCCACAGTAGTTTATTTATTGTTACACCGTGATAAGTATCGTTTTATAGCAGACTGCCGGTCATGCATTGCATGTAATATTAAAATAGTAACCCCTTATTTACTTACCCCTTTATTCCCCAAACTTTATTCTCCTTACAGATGTGTACATTATTGTTACAATTAGTTACACAGTAAAATGTGTTTAATTATGCACTACATTTTGGGACATAATCTAAAGCGTTACCAAAAGATTGAAAGGAGAAACAATTTAGAAATATTATGCAGATATATGAGCCTTATTTGCTCATATTTAAAAAGGGTACCAACAATTTATCAGACTTTTTAAAATAAGTTATAGATTTATACTGTGGGTCCTTCCTTCGAGGTCCTGACTCTCTGTGCCCATTAAAATTTCGATTTAGGGTAGGGGTGTAACATTATTGGCCTCCTTATCATCCCCATATGTACTAATTGGATTCGTAAATCTGTCTCCTCTCCACCAATAAACTGGTCTGTGGTGGGCATTCTGGTGCAATATTGCTGGCATCGCATCGTTGAGGTGGATGCTGCATATTGGTGGTGGTTGAGGAGATTCCCCCCTTCCATAAAGCGCTTTGAGTGTCCAGAAAAGCGCTATATAAATGTAATGAATTATTAATTATTATTATTATTACTGTACTGTATCTGTAAAAGTCTGCTACTTTTGTGTGATTTAATTGGCTGACCCAAATCTTAAAGAGACACCCTGTGGTTTTCCTTATTTAAAGGTCTAGTCTCAGTGCATATAGATGTAATAAGAATCTTTTCTTGGGTCAGTCAGGACTTGTGAGGGATTGCTGAGTTGTTGACAATAAACAAAAACAGCACTTGTCATTAGTGAAAAATGTCTGAGAGAAAAAAAATCTTCTGTTGATTTCAATATGCAACGTTAATAAAAAACTGAGAACAATGACCGAAAAAGATGACTGGATGACTTTTAATGGACCCACCATTTTGTTAGCACCTGCCAAATCAGCCTAACGTTCCTCTTAATTTACCAACGTATCAACACCTGCGGGATTTTTCCTAAAGTAACACGAGTTTAACAAACCCCTAAAGTAAAGAAAATCCTTCTTTGTAATTGCAAAATGCATGCAAAATTGCACCACCAATGACTAAAATAAATATGTATTTAGGGTGAAATGCTGCAGAGTCTTTACAATTAGTGCTGCAGAAAAAGACAAACAATTATTGTGTTGAATTAGAATGCATCAAGTGATGGACCCTATAATTTTAATGTATTGTGTCAGTTTGTTTACTAGCAAACAATTTCTGGGCATTAAGGGATTAGTTTAAGATTAGTCTGAAAAATAAATAATGCAAAACATTTTATACACACGCATAGTCAAATTCACAAGAACGAATCGATTTAGAAATATAGTCCATTGCATAAGTCAACAAATGCTCAATGGTTGAAATAGTCACGCATACTGTCTATACATTTCTATTGGACTTTTATTGGGCCTTTGTACAGCTACTCTTTTGCCGCCCTATTTTTTTTATATACAATAAAATTGTCTTTTAATATCATTTTAACTTACTTAACTTCGAAAATTAGTTGAAATGGAACGTGGGTTCTGTTAATGTTGGATATTTTAAACTGTATTCTGTGTGTTTACTCTTTACTCTTTTTCTTTTTACCCATTATGTAAGCACTAAAAATATATTTAGTAGCATAAAGAAATATCTTACTTGTAATCAAATATCTTTTTTTAAATAGAATAAAAATTATTACTGAATGTTCTTTAACATATTGCAAGAAATCACTTTACATGTTCAATGTCAATTTAAATTTTAAAATAAATTTAAAAGACATGGACCCTCATTCATGTGGGTGAAAAGACAAGGAAATTCCATTCACATTTAAATCAATGTAAATCAGCTCCCAAATGAGATATAAATGAACTCAAAACACTTTCAATAGACCAAAAGCTTGGGTGGCCATGGAATCCAGCTGTTCAAAAGGTACCACAGAGCTAGTTTTGGGTGTTATTGTTCAACTTTTCATGCAGGCTTCTGTAACTGGTCTGACTCACTGATATGAGTGTGCCTTGATCCGGATGTTTACAAGAGGACAGGAACAATGACAAGACCGGAAAGAGAGAGTATGGCGAGCCATAAGTCCCAAAATAGTCTCTCTCCAAATGAAACATGGGGTCCTGTCATGATCCCGCCACTAGGCCAAGAGAAACATGACCTTCTGTGACACTGACTGTGAAGCTTACCCTTAATATTTATATTAATTAAGTATGCAGTGTTATGAATAACAAAAACAATATATTGATTAGTATTTACGGGGAGGATAAAATTGTTTTTATGTAGTCAAATTTTCTAGACCTTGTGTGAACTCTAGCAGCTGCATTTTGAACTTACTGTAATTTGTTTAATGATGATTTAGGACAACCACTAATTAGTGCATTACAATAATCTAGTATTGAAGTCATACATGCATTAATTACATTTCTGCATCAGAAAAACACAAATTTGGGAGTCATTGGGAGTCGAATTTCGGTACAACATCGGAAGGAACCGATGAGCATAGTTGCCTTTATGAAGAAGCCTGTGAACACAGCCAACGTGGAATTGAAGTCAGTCTCGCGATGATCGACTCGCTTTGCCTCCGGACAGATTTTTCCTCTGGAGCTCATATTTCAGTTCAGCGTCAACACGACGAGGAGAAATTCTAATAAGTCACTTATCTATGCTGATTTTCCACAGAGTTCAGGCCCAATCCGATTGCGCGTCCTTATTATACATTATTTTATTGGTCAGCTCAAACTGTGACGGTGGGGTATGAGAGCCATCCACAAGTCTTCTAAACATAATTTCCACCCATCGTCTAAAAAATCACCGCTTCTTTTTTTTCTTACTTTCTCGCTCCTCCACATCTCGCAAAGTAAAATAACTATCTGTTATTATGCAACATTTTCAACAAAAATGATGAGATATAGTAGCCTTCTCTTAGTTATAATAATGATTATTTTGTTTAAAAAGGAATTAATTGATGATCAATATTATACAGATAATACTGTAAACACACCGCAGCTCTTGTGTTTCTCATCATTTGAGTGCAGATATTATGTAAAATTAATTTTGTATTGTGCAGTGTAAACAGCTTTATTCATTAGACGTTTTTTTTTTGCGAAATGAAACAGAAGTCAGGCATCGTTTAGTGAGGAATGTTCTCAGGCCGCTTTCATTATAGGCTTTTATTTGTGTCAAGTTGAAATAAATAGTTTAATAATGTGTAAAGCATAAATAAAATCAAACGCACACACATACTATATAAAAGGCAATAATCAACAATCATTTTTTGTTTTAATCTTGCAGTCTTCTGTAATGAATGGCTGTTTTTTTATTTATAGAATCATAAATCATTTAAATACTGCATGTATTGCAGTCATATATTGCAGTGTTTGTTGAATTTCAAAAAATCAAACCTCAAGAGTGAAAGTCAACATTATGAAAGACTGAGAGCATGACGATGTATTCATTTAAAAAATCTAAAAATAAAAAAAAATTAACTGAAAACAATTAAAATTAATTTTAATTATTTTTTAAAGATGTTTCATATGTTTGTCAAATTTAAATTGTGAATCAAAAACGATGCCTAAAAATATAGATATTCTTTCCATTTGTTCATTTAAAAGTTCAGCAACCTAAGCTGATGACTTGGCACATATTACTATCATCTGCATAGAGCTGACATTCAACATCAGGACAACAGAATGGAAGATCATAAACAAGCAAAAAAGTAAGGGACCTAAAATTGAGCCTTGTTGTATGCCCATTTTATCACTCATAAACCCTGATTTTGTATCCTCAAATTTTGCACACTGCTCCCTTTGATTTTAGAATAAACCACTCTATTGATTGTTTGCTAAAATCAAATGTACTTCCCTTTGATAAAAGAAAATTGTGGTTGACTGTGTCAAGGGCTTTTTATAGGTCGATAAACACATCACCGATCACATGCCCCTTATCCAAATAGTCCCTAGCCTTTTCTAATAAATAACAAATAGCCATTTCAAACTGATGTTGATGAATGAGATTAGTTTCTAAATAATTTGTTATAACAACTTTCTCTAAAAATACTAAAATTGATTTTAGACAATAATTAGAAATCTCAATAATTGGAGTCTTCGGACTTATAAAGTGGTGTAACTACTGCCTTTGTCCAAGCTTTTGGAAAAACACCTTCCCTGATTGATAAATGTATCGGATAACGGTGTCATCAAGGAACTATATATTTTATTTAAATTCATATCTAAATTTATAAACCTCAGTTTCGGTTGAATTTGGAAATATCTTTATGATTTTTGATATTTTATTTTCATCACAGAACAAATTTAATGGGACAACCTCCACCCTATTTGCTAATGCTCCAAATTTAAAACGTTGAGCTAATAAATCTACTGATCGAATAAAATATACAACAAACTCAGGTGGCTTTATTATTTATTACTTTGCCATCTAATTCTAACCTTTAATCACTTGTTGGTTTTGAGTCTTATTTGTTGAATTGTTTCCTTAGAACTATACCTTGTCCTCTAGCACTCTCAGTGATATAGCAAATCTCAGTGTTGAGTGGTGGTCATGTTTCTGTTCTAATTTGTGTAATAAGTGAGTCAGTATTGTTATGATTCCGAGTAAAACAGGACTGAAGCGCTGGATCAGTTGACAGAGGATTCATTTTCTTCACTCAATTTATTTTTCAAGGCTTAACAATGATATTTTAGTTTGACATGTTTCTCGAACTTGATTGCTCTTTTTTGTATCTTAATGACAAGCGGAGATTTGTGTGCCAATTAACACTGCAATATTCCATGAAATGGTCAGTTTTGATTTTAAGTTAACTAAAACTATAATGTACCAATCTAAAACGTTCTAGAAATGCCAGCCAGAATGTTAATTTAATTTAATTACACTACTTATTTTAAATAGCAAAAGCACAAAAATTGACATTAATCATTATTTGTGTTTGGATAAATATGCCAGATAATATTCAATATAATAATTAAACATTTGTCTGATTTATTTCTTCATTAGTACCATCCTATCCAATGTCATGTGCATATGCAAAAGTGTTTATTGACGTTATCCCTATACAGCAATATCTAGGAAACAGAAACAGACTCTTGAAATTGCAGTGCTTTTCTATCCAATTTGCAAAACGTAGATGAAGTGAATTCGGAAACAGAACACCCCTCCCTGAGGATCTTTTTTGTGACTTGGATAAATGAGTTACTCAAAAAAAGAAAGACAAAAAAATCAGACACTATTAACAGTAATAATCATGGCTAAATTAAGTTTATTAAGTGAAGATTATACCATGCAGATACAAATGTCAAGCTGTCATAATAATAGTGCAAAGGTAACCTGCTTTATATGAGTATATATATGCCAAGTCTAGCATCTTTTTTGGTATAATACGACAAAGATCGTTTTGTATATTGAAACATTCTTTTCCTGATTCCCTTTAGGTTGATGTGTATTATTCAGTGTTGAATGGTGAGCTCCGCTTCTCCATACACATATCTGAGTGCAGCACAGTCCAGACTGGCCATCAGTTTAGTCGAGCCCGCCCGTCGGGGACTGAACGCCTCAGTCCACGTTATAGATGTGCCTGGAGCGATCAGACTGAAAATACACAACATACACACATGCATATCTTGACAATGTAACACATTCTTCCTTAAAGATTGTGTAGGAAATCTTTACTTATATTAAAAATAATTGATGATTTGTGGGTGAACTATTATTAGAGACACACAGAGAAAGCAATATTAAAGGGTGAAGGTGTGTGTGTTCACCTGTAGTGCTTGTGTTTGAATGGCAGGATTCCGGAACCTTCCATACGTACATCAACATTCTCCAGATTGAACTGAAATGGGTTGCTGAACTCAAGAGTCACATACATCTCCTCACTCACTCGAGGAGAACCTGTCACCTACACACACACACACACACACACACACACACAAAATGAAAGAGAGACACTAACATATGGTCAGTGTAGGGCAATTTACTTTGAAAAGGCAATAAATTACTAGTTACTATTTACATATTCAATAATGTAATGAGATTATTGTACAAATTACTCCAAAAAGTATTTAATTACTGATTACTAATTACTTTCTATATCCTACATCAAACTTGATATTAAGTGATTCAAGGATAGACATGAAACAGCTCTTTTAATTCATTCAAATAAATAATATGAAACTTCATTAAGCTGAATTATTATCTGACCAAAGTATAACAAATGTGAGAATATTACATTAAAGCTCGGATTTTAAATTTAGACTATTAATTTTGATGTCAATTCCACTATTGCGCACACGTATATTACACAGAGGGGCGGTTTCCCGAAAAGGGGTTATCTTAAGCCAGGACTACAACAGGACATTAAAGTTGTTTATAAAAACATACTTTACAAATAACATTACTGGAGGGCATCTTGAGACAAAACAATCGCACTGATATATTTGAAGATATGTCAGTACAAGTTGTTTTAAATTAAGACACTTCTAACATTTAAGTTGGTCTGGGACCAGGCTTAAGCCATGTCTAGGAAACTGCCAAAAAGTATTTTGTTTAATTACATCAGAAGGAACTGTAATTCAATTAATTGAAAAACATGAAAAGTAAGGTAATCCATTAACTGACATTAAAAACATTAAAGCTCATTCAAAATAATAAAAACACAACTAAAAATAAACTGAAAACAAAACTATAATAACTCTTGGTTGTGTTGAGTTTGGATGGAAACTACACAACATGATATGGAAAATGACGTCCTATTATAGTAATTGTTAGCCCGTGATTTTCTAAGCCTATGGTGAAGAAGTGCTGATGACACCCACAAGTGTTGATTGTCATGTCAATAATGGTCCTGCTAAAATAAAATATGGTGAGATATGTACTGAGGGTGAATCATGTCAGACCTTCACGATGAGTTTGGGTTTGTGCGTGTGGATTAACTTCATGGCGGTGATGATCTGTCCGGTCTGTTTCACCTTCCCGGTAGTGATGATGTTGATGTTTCCCTGTTCCACCAGTTTGTGCATGTAGTCCTCACCACGCACGGACACTTTTTCTTCTTTGCCTGACAACAATAGAATGTTCTATAATTTTCAGGTATTTTTTAAAACAATCTCTCGTACATCATGTACTCACTTTGTTGTGGCTCTAGTTTGACTTTGAGAGTTTTATACACGATCTCGCTGCTCGGGACTCCTGTGTAATACACCACAGTCCCGCTGATGTACACATCTGCAGTGCGCTGCTGATCGCTGCGATTGTTGAACAGCAATATCAGGTCAAATTTATCCCCAACCCGAACTTCCACAAGGGGGATCTCCACATCCACGTCACACTCAGGAATAGAGGCTTTCTCCCTCTGACAGCCGAACGCTTCGGCCTTCTCCAGCACCTGACGCTCCTCCGGGCTTCCTGAAAGATTACACGCGAAGATTTCTAAAGATTTCTTCTTTTTTAAGAAGAAGAAGAACCCCATTGACTTGCATTTTACGAACACAAAACCACTGAGACATTTCTCAAAATATCTTCTTTTGTTTTCCACTAAACAAAGAGTCACAACCACACGAGGGAGAATATTTTAGCAGTTAAAGGACAACTCTGGTGAAAAATGAACCTAGGGGTAATTAACACATCATTACAGAGTAGATCGCTCTCTGGGATGCGTTTTCATCAAAATCGAATGTAAAGAGTTTTATCTCTAAAAACAGATTAGCTTATAGCGCTAGTATATGGGGCACAGAGTAAGTAAAATTAAATCGCTTTAATTTTACTTTATA
Source organism: Triplophysa dalaica (assembly GCF_015846415.1). NCBI lineage: Eukaryota > Metazoa > Chordata > Actinopteri > Cypriniformes > Nemacheilidae > Triplophysa > Triplophysa dalaica. The sequence goes on from NC_079542.1 coordinate 33,429,696, forward strand.
TAGACAGTAAATCACGCGTATACAGACATCCGCCATCTTGAAAAACAGTCTCGAACAAATCGATCCACAAACATTGAGATTAAATGAGATTCCAAGTCACAGTTCATCACTTAGCACAGCGTTAGTGGATCGACTTGTCGAGACTGTTTTCCAGGTTGGCGGATGTCTGTATATGCGTAATGTAATGTATTTATAAAGTATCTTCTTATTAAACTGTTTGTACACTTACAAAGTTCTCAATGCTTTGGTTTGCATGTAGGGACCCTCATTATGCTACCGTGTTAGTGTGAGGCTATTTTGAGCCTTGTTAGTGGTATTAACTAGCGATTTAATTTTACTTACTCTGTGCCCCATATACTAGCGCTATAAGCTAATCTGTTTTTAGAGATAAAACTCTTTACATTCGATTTTAATGAAGACGCATCCCAGAGAACGATCTACTCGGTAATGATGTGTTAATTACCCCTAGGTTCATTTGTCACCGGATTTGTCCAACAATAAAACCACAAAAACACATCTGTCACCTTCAGGGAATTTGTAATCACTGGTGATATCTCGACGTCCGTCGTGTAGCACGGCTTTAGTCAGCACCATGCGACCCACATGGGTTTGATTCACCCTTACCGGCTCTAGAGTGCCGTCCTTCTGTCTACGATAGAAGACCACATCACTGTTCACCTGCGACAACACAACACAAAAAATCAGAAAGGATCCTTATAAGCACTTTCCTGACACCTTTGAAAATAAAAAGGAGAGTGCTTAAAATGATCCTCGCAATAAACCCTAAAACGTGAAACCGAAATATTGGCAGCCTGCTGGCTAGCTGCAGTATAGGTGTAAGATGTCAATTTTGGGGATGTTTTGGCCTTGTTTTTTTCTACAGAGGTGCATTATAATCTATAATAATAGATCACTGAACTATATTCAAAACCCGTAGACTTTCATATGAAAAACTATAACATATAATACTCAGAGACAGAGTGAAACATACTCTTAAAACATTCCACGCCGAATGCTTGACTTTACCTCAGCAAACACGAAAGGTGCATCAAAAGGGAAGCAGATCTGTCCATGTTTGATAGCAGCGACAGACGCAGGTCCACACCTGTACATACCTGACAGACGACAACGCTCACAAACACACATCAGAGAACAACACAAAGGTAACACTGCATGTGTGCGAGCATGTTTGTGCTACCATCACTCGTCTCCTGTGGAGTTGCGTCAACGACCTGCCAGCCTCCGAATCCAGCAGGTAGATCAGGTCTGACCATGTAACACTCATTCCAGCAATGATAATTCCTGTTGATGAACATACAGCCACTTACTCACACCTCTCATTGGATGATGTCATATAATATAAGGCAACTACTTTTCAAATAAAATATAATAGGGTGTCCATATGAGCCATTTCTTGAAATACTACAATGAACTACAATGATTATACGTCTTAAGCAAAGTTAAAAGATAATTTTACTATGCAATTTTTTTTAACTGAAATGTGAGAACCTCAACTACATATGCTGTTGACGAATGCAACTTCCGGAAGACGTACCCAAAATCTGGCAAGGACGTGTCCGGGATAAATGGCTCATATGGTCACCCAAGACAATAATAACTTTCCTGATTCAAACTAGAGCTTTTACGGTATGTTCTACAGGTATTGTCAATAACCGTGCTATTAAAAAACATGATTATTGATATTGTGTTAATCTACATATGTAATTCAGCGCCATTTTAAAGCTGTGCATCAAGAACCACTCGTATTATGAGTGTGATTTATTGAGCAACATAAACAATGATGAATTTGACTGATGAGACATTTCAATATATACCGTGATAAAACAGTTATCGTGAATTATTTTGGCCATGAAAATCCTGTTGTGAAATCTGATTGAACCTGATTTTTGCTCTATTTTAAAGATCCTGTAGAAATATCAAACGTAATTTTTTTGTTTCAATAAGACAACACATACCAGATGGAATCCTTGGTGCGATCTCTGTCCACTTTTCCATTTTCATCCAGAATGATGTCCATCTTCAAGTTGCCGTCGTTGTCGTGAGCTGAGAAGAAGTTTGTCACGACCCTGCCGGGGATCCCGAGACAACGCAAGACTGGAAAGCCAGCGAAGGGTAAATGAACCACCCATGATGGTACAGAGCAATAAATCATGTATGTAGCCGGAGGTGCAGTGAGCTCTCACATGTGTTGAAGACGGCAGCATAGACCCAGCACTGAGCATAACACACCGGCGTGCCTTTGCTGTGGATGTAATCCAGGAGAATCTCAACACTACCTGTCCATGATGTTGGAGGAACGCCGTCCATATAATCCCCACTCCAGTTTCCCACCAACACGCCATAATCATCGCGAGAGTTTATCTGGAACAGAACACACGCAAAGCAAAATTCTCATGGAAACACATCTAATGTTTAATATATGGTCACGTGATACCAGGATTTCCAGTCGTGATAATGCTGGATAGAATAAAGATATTGAAGAGACACATGTGTTTTTCTGTATGCAGTATTTCATGAGCTCACCATGGCAGAAGCTACGCGGGCAACTTTGACAACATCACCACGATTGGACAGCGGCATTTCTGCTTTATCCAGAATGAACAAACAGGCATCCAGTACACCATATTCAAACTAGAAGTGTGGGAAAAACGGTCAGTTAAATTATCAAATCGCTATGTTTCCTGTAGAAATCAAACTTATTTTAGCTCATGTTTCCTAAATAATTTTCATATACGCTTTCAAAAGTTAACATCATCACTCAGTAAAACTCCGCTGCTGGATATCCGGGTAAAAAAGGGGGACGGCATGCTGTATTCATTCACCTTTATAGAGACCACTTCCTACTGTTGGGAGGAGTTTAGTGGAGACACCATGTGGAGTGGAGAGCTCATGGGAAAATCTGCGGACTGAAGTAGTCGCGCTCTGACCCCAGGTACCATGTGTCCAGCCACGAGTGTTGGGGAAGAGCCGGTGCGATGCACTGCAGCCCAATGCTCACGGCGGCCCAGGAAAGCATGGCTGACCTCAATATCCGCTTCCTCCTGAGCTTAACCCCCGTGGGAGGGAGCTGCAAGGAATTGTCGGATTGGATGCCAGTAAATCGTCCTCCGATACTGCGATTGACATCTTATCATACACCGTTTCCCATTGCGTGGCTGAGGATCCAGACTTCTGTCTTCTGGCTTCCGCCTTCTGGGGAACTGTCACACGATCGAGATGGGGTGCGTGCGGTCCACGAGCGCTTGGCTGACAGATTTATGTTCGCAATAGCCCCCATATTACCCTTGCTTCTGGTGCTGGCGGACAGCAGGGCTTTAGCCACTGTCTTCACGGCCCGGGAAGCAAGCGAGGAGTCGGCTGGTCCTCGGAAGAAGACAGCCACCCGTGACCGCATCGTCTGGATCGCCATCCGTCCGCAGTGCGGTTAAGATGTGTGCATGAAGGCTGCCTCAGCGTGCTGGAGACCCAAACACTTGAGATAGACATTGTGTCCGATCCCCTCCTCGATGAGAGTACCACGCCCACGAGAACAGCGGGACATGCCATGTTGGAGAAAATGCTCAAACACCTCTGGAACTGCCGAGTCCAGGGGAAGTGGCTGCAGGAAGGGACAGTCCGCTGCACCACATCATAAGAATCTGGCAGTCTTGTAGAGATCAGTAGTCTCAAAGTTTGTTCAGTCATGAAGCGAAGGCTTCGAAGAACAAAAGGTGAATGAATGCAGCTCGCCAATGATGGGCGCTCGAGTTAGTGACACGGACTCGAGTCGCACTCGAGTCACATTTTTAAAGACTTCAGACTCGACTTCAGACATGTACTGAAATTACTTCAGACTTGACTAGACTCGACAAAAATGACTCTTTTATCCTTGACTTACTGATATCATACGGAAAGAATGTCTATATCGGTAAATAGAACTTGTATCATAGAATTTCATGAATGATGTTTCACTGCGTATTCCATGTAAACTTCAGTCACATGAAATGGGAGCCTTGTACTTTTCACGTTCGGTTTTATTAAAGGGGTCATTTGATGCGGCTAAAACAAATATTATTGTTTGCTTTAGATATAATACAATGTGTATACACGATTTAAGGTTAAAAAACACTGTATTTTCCACATTCCGTGCATGTTTGTATCTCCTCTTTGCACTGCCTCTCTGAAACGTGCTGATATTTTACAAAGCTCATCGCTCTGAAAAGCTAGGTGTGATATGACTGGCCAGTTCAATATTGTGTAGTGATTGGTCAAATACTGCATGGAAATGTAAAACCTCTTACAATATTTGGAACATCAGGTTCCAAAGCAATTGAACTTTCAGGTATACATTTGGGCGGTCTTAGTCAAATCGTGATATGAAATGAACTGACATAGAATCGCCAGGGTGTGGTTACACGAGGCGTTTTAGGAAGGTCAGGGTGAGCATTCGCTTCTAGATAAAATACATCTTTTGTTCCGACACCTCAATTTTTGAAATTTTACGTGTCCAATACATGCATGAGCAACTTATAACACTCCGAAGAGAAAGAAAAACACGTATTTCCGGCAAACCACCCCTTACATGTGTTTTAGAAACTTGGGGAAGATCGACTAAATGTGGAAGAATATGGGAATCTAGGAAACTAATTAAAGACACGAAACGATGAGACTCAAAACGAAGTCTGAAACGATCAGACTTTATTAGGCATCTAAGAATGCATACACAATCAGAAGTCAAGTATAGCAAGCTATTATAGTGTGATGTGATGGCATTGGTATTTAGCATATAAAAAATGTAGCCTTTAAAACTAACTCTGTTTTTATCAATATTTTTGTAGAATGTGAATGTGGCTTTTTCTTAGCGAGTTGTATGAGAGATAATAAAAGCTATTAATACTTGCAATTTGTCCGGTATTTTATTGATTTATGTAACGTTAATCAGCATGCATAGTACAATTTTCTGCTAACTTAAATCAACTGGAATATTTTCTGATAAAGCGTAACTGGTGTCATCTTGTGTCTCACTTAGCAACTGTGTCCCTGGTTTTTAAAACATTATATGTTTTCTCTATATAAAACTACTTTGCAAATAGGATTTTAGACAATGAGAATTTTTTCAATAAGGCATGAAATGTCTTGAGACTTAACTCGGACTCTAGCTTAAAGACTTCAGACTTGACTCAGACTCTAGCTGAAAGACTGGTGAACATCTCTGCACCACGCCGTCTCCGTTTTATACCCGGATATCCGGGGACGGAGTCCGGCATTCAAATTTAATTCGCCAATTTCATTGGCCTTTTCTAAACTAGTCAGAAGTTGATAGGTTCTCAAGGGCGAAGCCCATCTGTCGGTTCGACACAATGTTGAGAGACCAACAGAAAGAGAACCACAAACTTGTACGTATTCACATTATATAAAAAACATCAAAAACTTCTGTTTGTTACAGAAAAGGCAGGAAAAGCACTTTTCAATTAAAACTTTTTAATTTAAATAAAACATTGAATCTTTTTTCGAAAACTAATCAAATTTGAAAATGTTATTGCTGTCAAATGTTAAAGGAACAAGTTAAACCTACATTTTCACATACACAGTGTACATTAAATATGGGTGTTTCCGTGCTGGTTGGGTTTATACCTGACCAAAGTTCCAAGCCCGTTCAGACACATCATCATACGCTCCATGATAGATGATTCCCAGCTCATTCATAACACACTCCTCCCGTTCCTCCTCATCATCCAAAAACACAGCATCAGCTTCAAGACAAACATGAGAAATTAGGGCTAACTCGATTATGACAATAATCATAATCACGGTTATTTAACATGATAACTCACTAACTTTCAAAAGAACACAGGAAAAAAAAGGGGTTTGTGCTCTGGATTTATACCGCAAGAAAAGAGAGGATGCTTGCTTCACGTTTACAACAGTGGAGGAGGAATGTCGTACAGAAGAAAATTTTTGTTTTGTAGACTTCCAGTTTGTGACCGACCTTTCAGACTGACTTTTAAAACTCGACCTCACCGTGGTATTTTAACATAAAAAGAAGTATTTGGCCGTCATCCATAGTAGACACATGTAGACACTGCTTTACCAGCAAACATTGTCATAAAAATGTCACAAAAAGGTGATGTAAACAACTCTAATAAAACATTCTAGATTAACAATGTAAAATGAAAGCGATTACACTTTACATGCAAGTAATTGTTGACTAAAAATTTTTCTTTTTTTAGTTTAAACTTCAGACCTTGTGACCATGGGTTGAAGAGGATGTAGACGTCTTTGCTGGGGTCCCTCCTGGTCCTGCGGATCCCATAGGGGGTCACCACGCCAATGAATATCATGTATTTTCCCACAATGCACTCTGGTGAAGGAATGATGCCCATGGTGACAACGTTGTCATTGGTCTCCATGATCCGACCTCGCCAAGTGCTCTTACGTTCCTCATTGGGGAAGACGGGAATATAGGTGCCCTTGCTGTACTGAGGACTGGACCCTAATGCACACAATAACAAAACGGCAACATTTGAGAGTGAGACAGGGATAAATTTTACTTCCTTGTTAAGTCGAAAAATCTGATGTCATTTGACTTCAACACACATATAAAAAAAGATTGTAGAGTAACCGGCTATTTTTTGTTTCAAACAGAGAGGGAACAGTTACTGATAGTAGTTTTAACAGATACATATTATCGGGAAAAAAGAGAAGTACTGAAGGAAGTTTTGGCATTAAAGGGAAGTGTGTCAGAGAGAAGGGAAAGTGATGCAAGTTTTTTACTATTGCAGAAAGATTGCACATCTTGTGTAATTCATGTGTCAAATATACACTGAAAACGCAAAATCCATGATTCGTATTGCTGTGCTTGACAATTTATCTCTTGAAATAGTTCTTGTATATTGCGAAAGAGGGAAGTTGATCATTCAAGTGAAACAAACATGTTTCGAAAACATCGAGAGTGAGCAAGATATCCTGACAGTATAAACTGTTTTACAAGGAACCAGATTTATACAACGTACAAATGACAAAAGGACAGCTCACCCATAATGAACTCAACAGCAAACTTGTCTTCCTTCGGTTTGTAGGGTCGATCAAATGTGATCTTGATCTGGAACTCCTGAGCCCGACGTACGATAAGGAAATCACTGGAATATAAGTGTGTGTGATGTCCACGTTTATTCTCCTCCTGAGGACTTTTCAGCACATCAACATCCCAGATATCGAGAAAGTCTGAGGGATGAAAACAAGGATTTTCTAAATAAGATAATACACTAAAACATTAAAGCATCAGTTTTACAGCTCAACTGGTAGAGCATCAAAATTTAAGAGACCACTCCAATATTTCATTTCAAATCATCATTTCTAGGTGTATTGTGGTCCAGTGTGTGTTGAATTTCAGCAAAATCAAACCTCAGGACATGAGTGACAAAGTCATCCAACAGCAATGTGAAGGACAGCATGACAAGACACATGAAAACTGTGATAAAAATCCAGTTCATTACACAAAAATACATTTTAAACTTCTCTTAAATACAAATATTACTGTTCTATTGCTTTAAAGTGTATCTGAACTTTGTTTTCTTTGTATATTTAAGATAAAAATACAGAGCATCTTTTCAGTTATTTTCACCTGTTTCTCCAGTCTTCCTTTTCTGCATAGAAAGGCATTTACAAACTGTATTTTTGTTTGAAATTTGGGAGAAATATTATTAGTAGTTGACACAAAACATACAAAAACAACCTAAACACATTCAAATAAATAATCAATTTAAAAATCAGAAAAAGTCTCCTGAAATCATCTCTAGGATTTCTGTATATATGGGCATTTCCATGAACATTTCCACCTTACCATGAACAAATAAAGCGCACATATTAACATTTGGTGGTTCAAATACCCATGTGAGGTCTCTCTTCAAGTTTTTTAGGCATTTGTTTTATTTTTAGTAAATTATTTTTAATTGTCACGTAAGTGTCATTTTCCGGATTGTCACATCTAAAACCCTACATATTCCTCATAAACAGGCACATGAAAATGAAAATAAAGTAACTATTTTATGTTCTATTTAAAATGCATCCCTTCTCCATTTATTTGGTATGGCTTCTGGTTTGTGCATTTTAATTCGAAGAAATACAAAAGAAAAACAATGTTCCCTTTTTTAAAACAGAAAACGTGTGCATGGACTGCTATTTTTATGATGTGTGTATAGTTTATAAAAATATTTTTTGCATTTATAAAAAAAAACACACACATAGATACACATATAAAACATATACACAATTAAAATTATTGGAAAAAATAAATAAAAACATGCAAACATTTCCGTAATATATAAACATGTACGTATATGTGTACATGTTTATAAATACAAAATTAATATGCACAGTACACAGATATACTGTATATTATATAAAGCATTTAATTTTGATTAATTGTCCGCCCTCTTATAAGAAATATATATATACACTCTGTATATATGATCTCATGTATTTAAAGCTGCAGTCCAGAAGTTTGGCCTCTTTGTTGCCATCTCAGTTTGAAACATAAAATTGCAGTTGATTTCTTTAAGTGTGTTGTGCTTTGCTGCACGGCGCGGATGAATCGGAGTTCTGTGAGGAGTGCATCTGTACATCAAAGTGACAGTAACAGATGACCAGATACAATGCAAAACGTTATAAAATATCACTAATATAGAATCAATTGTACCGTTGGTTATCACTCCGTGCCTGATATAGAGAAAAACTTGAAATAAGATGGAATGTCCTACAAGTAATACATCTGAAATATGTCATCTGAACACATACCATATGTGCATACAAACAATGAATTTACAAAATAAATCACAATAGTGACATCCTAACTGTTAATGTAATCCTTTCAGATGTCGGAGTTAACTCTCAAAAGAATTAACTCAACATCGCTTTTAAACATCCAAATAGATGATGATGATGATTCTGAGATACTTATAGAAGAAAGACCAAAAGTTTTAATAATCTGGCAGGGGTGCATTTCTCGGAACAACACCGGTTTCTCTCCTTTGTGTTTAAGACCATGTACAGAAAACATGTACAGAAACAGTAAGCATGTCTTTCATTGTTTCTCTGGGCATGTTTGAGGTTTATCTCAGTATATGTCCTTACAAACATTGTTTTTCCTGCAATAAATGTTATCAGAGTGTGTTGAATGGAGCTCTGTGCTATCTGCTGGAAACAGTAACCTCACAGGAAACTGTCCTTTCTTCTGCTTTTGCACTTCAGAACTTTGTTTGGATATGTCCTAACAAGTGAATATATTGAAGTAAACAAAACATCTTTGTCTTCTGCTCTTCACTCTGTGCCCGTGCATTACAACAGATACTGATTTCAGTCATTGTTTGACACACACACAAACACATCTCACCCTTGAGTGGCGGTGGTCCTCTGGGAAGAAGCATGAAGGGCTCAAATTCTTCCATCTTGCCCTCTTCTTTATTAGAGCTGGCTTTGGGTCCGGCGCTGCGTCCACGGTGGGACACTCTCTTGGGCCGTACAGCTGCTGATGTGACAGCGGGGCTCGGGTTCTCTTGAGTCTCTTGATCTCCCATCGCTGATACTGATGATGATGTTCACCGCTGATTCTAAACATCATAACAGAGACAGAAACAACACCTTTACCGCTAAAATCATATCATGTTAATAATGATACTTATAATAAAACAATGATCAAGAAAAACCTCTTTGTTTCTGTACATGATTACCATTAGTTAAAATCAACAAAGACAAACCAATGATAAATTACTTTTCTTTCTTACAGTCCTTCCTTATTTCTTTCTTTCTTATTTATTTATTTATTTGTTTGTTTTCTTAGTCCTTTTTTCTCTTTCTTTCTCTCTCTCTCTCTCTCTCTCTCTCTCTCTCTCTCTCTCTCTCTTTCTTTCTTTCTTTCTTTCTTTCTTTCTTTCTCTAACATTCTTAGTTTGTTCTCAAATTCCTTCCTTCTTTCTCTCTCTTTCTTTCTTTCTTTCTTTCTTTCTTTCTTTCTTTCTTTCTTTCTTTCGTCAGTTCTTTTCCTTCTTTCTTTCTTTCTTTCTTTTAGCCACATTCTTAGTTTGTTCTCAAATTCCTTCCTTCTTTCTCTTTCTTTCTTTCTTTCTTTCTTTCGTCAGTTCTTTTCCTTCTTTCTTTCTTCTTTCTTCTTCTTTCTTTCTTTCTTTCTTTCTTTCTTCTTTCTTTCTTTCTTTCGTCAGTTCTTTTACTTCTTTCTTTCTTTCTTTCTTTTAGCCACATTCTTAGTTTGTTCTCAAATTCCTTCCTTCTTTCTCTTTCTTTCTTTCTTTCTTTCTTTCGTCAGTTCTTTTCCTTCTTTCTTTCTTCTTTCTTCTTCTTCTTCTTTCTTTCTTTCTTTCTTTCTTCTTTCTTTCTTTCTTTCGTCAGTTCTTTTCCTTCTTTCTTTCTTTCTTTCTTTTAGCCACATTCTTAGTTTGTTCTCAAATTCCTTCCTTCTTTCTCTTTCTTTCTTTCTTTCTTTCTTTCTTTCTTTCGTCAGTTCTTTTCCTTCTTTCTTTCTTCTTTCTTCTTCTTTCTTTCTTTCTTTCTTTCTTCTTTCTTTCTTTCTTTCGTCAGTTCTTTTACTTCTTTCTTTCTTTCTTTCTTTTAGCCACATTCTAAGTTTGTTCTCAAATTCCTTCCTTCCTTCTTTCTCTTTCTTCTTTCTTTCTTTCGTCAATTATTTTCTTTCTTTCTTTCTTTCTTTTAGCCACATTCTTAGTTTGTTCTCAAATTCCTTCCTTCTTTCTCTTTCTTTCTTTCTTTCATTCTTTCTTTCGTCAGTTCTTTTACTTCTTTCTTCTTTCTTTCGTTCTTTCTTTCTTTTAGCCACATTCTTAGTTTGTTCTCAAATTCCTTCCTTCTTTCTCTTTCTTCTTTCTTTCTTTCTTTCTTTCTTTCTTTCTTTCTTTCTTTCTTTCGTCAGTTCTTTTCCTTCTTTCTTTCTTTCTTTCTTTCTTTTAGCCACATTCTTAGTTTGTTCTCAAATTCCTTCCTTCTTTCTCTTTCTTTCTTTCTTTCTTTCTTTCTTTCTTTCGTCAGTTCTTTTCCTTCTTTCTTTCATTCTTTCTTTCTTCTTTCTTTCGTCAGTTCTTTTACTTCTTTCTTCTTTCTTTCGTTCTTTCTTTCAGCCACATTCTTAGTTTGTTCTCAAATTCCTTCCTTCTTTCTCTTTCTTCTTTCTTTCTTTCTTTCTTTCTTTCTTTCGTCAGTTCTTTTCCTTCTTTCTTTCTTTCTTTCTTTTAGCCACATTCTTAGTTTGTTCTCAAATTCCTTCCTTCTTTCTCTTTCTTTCTTTCTTTCTTTCTTTCTTTCGTCAGTTCTTTTCCTTCTTTCTTTCTTCTTTCTTCTTCTTTCTTTCTTTCTTTCTTTCTTCTTTCTTTCTTTCTTTCGTCAGTTCTTTTACTTCTTTCTTTCTTTCTTTCTTTTAGCCACATTCTAAGTTTGTTCTCAAATTCCTTCCTTCCTTCTTTCTCTTTCTTCTTTCTTTCTTTCGTCAATTATTTTCTTTCTTTCTTTCTTTCTTTTAGCCACATTCTTAGTTTGTTCTCAAATTCCTTCCTTCTTTCTCTTTCTTTCTTTCTTTCTTTCTTTCGTCAGTTCTTTTCCTTCTTTCTTTCTTCTTTCTTCTTTCTTTCTTCTTTCTTCGTCTTTCTTTTTTTAGCCACATTCTTAGTTTGTTCTCAAATTCCTTCCTTCTTTCTTTCTTTCTTCTTTCTTTCTTTCTTTCTTTCTTTCGTCAGTTCTTTTCCTTCTTTCTTTCTTTCTATAATCTTTAAGTCTTTCTATCTTCTTTTCCTTGATATCTTCCTTCTTTCTTTCTTTTTTTGTTTATTTCTTTCTTCAGTCATTTATTCTTTTAGTGTTTCATTCTTCTTTTCCTTCTTTCTTTCTTTCTTTCTTTCTTTCTTTTCTTAGTCCTTAATTCTTTCTTAGTCTTTCTTCCTTTTCTTCTTTCTTTCTCTATGTTTTTTTTTTTCTTTATCTCTTTTATCCGTCTATGAAGGAGGTAGGATCGTTTGAAGATTTTAGGAGTGTAGAAAATTTGTTGTGTTGAAAATTTTGATTGTATATTGCGGAGAACGTTGCATAATCCAATAAGATGTCTTTCTATATAATGTGTTTTTTTTAACTTTGTATTAAATAACTAAAATTTCTATCTCTTTTCTTTCTTTCTGTATTGTTACGTAAATTGTTTGATTTTGGTCCTTGCACGCATCTGTGATGTCTCTCCACTGGACCACACCCAAGAGTTTCCCTGACAAATATGTAGTGTTAATGTAATTTAAAGCATATATGATCTGTCAACTCTTTCATCCTTTAAACTGTCTTTGGGTCATTACCTGGGTCATCTATAATAAAGGTGTTATGTACAAACCAGAAGAGGGTGTTTTTATTATTTGTGGGACTGCAATGCAATTGAAAAGTAAACTCAACTGCCATTTGTTTCCTGGCCATTACCTTGCTCCTTTTTTGCTACTTAAATGTGAAATTATTTATATTACAGGCTACACAATTGCAACTTGTATTCAAGCAAAATATGGCGCAAACTGTGTCACCACCTTCACCAACATCTGATTGATGGATTACGTAAGAGGCGTCTGTAAAACAGAGCTGTTATATTTGGAGAGATGTTATACCCCACCATACAAGTGAGTAATCCACGAACACACTGACACCTTTGTGTTCTTTAGACACCTAACCACTGATGTTTACACACTTTCCACCCCGAATCTTGGCAAGTGCGAGACAGAAAATATATTACAGCTGTTTTTTATGGATGTGGACATAAAACAGATGGAAGTTTTCAAACTTCACACAATTTGGATGTGCATGCAAAACAATCAGACTTCTCTTTCAAACATACAAAGCAATGCGTTTATGCGCTTAAAGCCAAACAAAAAATACACAATAACATATTTAATAAATAAACTGAAAGTCTAATAATGAGCAACTTAGTCAATGCTAAACGTGAAAAACAATGTGTAAAGATCAATATAATGATTGATAATCATTCTACTGTATAAATAATGTCACTGCAAACAAACCTGATTTATTGTCCGTTAGAAAGTCGTCAATTGTCCTTCAGGATAACTCCAGCCTGCTGTCTTCATCTATATGTGGCAGAAAAAGCCCATCACACATGAAGTATAACAGTGGGAGTGTCTTTATATGCAAATTAGATGCATGTTGTAAAAGTAAGAGGGCGTGTCCACCTCAATCATCCCTCATCGGTATACGCCTGGGTGTGTATGTGTGAGATTAGAGTGGAAGTGCAAAATACTACAATGTCTGTGTGATAGAGGGCGTGTGTCTAACGAAGAAAAAAAATATGAAGAAATAAAGAGACGAGTGTGTCACAAATGGGAGAATACATTTTAAGGCTTGGTTGTGAGGGTTTGAGCTGATCTTGTGTCCTGTAATGTAATGTATTCCTATGAACTAGATTTTTCTTTACTATGGGGGCAAAATCGTATAACAAAACAGAATGAACACAGTCTTGCATAGACGTCTGGTGGAAACAAGTAATGCAAACGCATGCTTATGATGATCTTCTCAACATATCATGAGCTTCACGGCAGTTCATGGCTTGGGCACTAAATTTGGTTTCTATTGAATCGTGTTCGTGAACACAAATTTCCCTTTTTGTTGTGTCAGTCAGTGTGACCTTAAATATGTGTAAACGGCATTTACTCAAGATGCCAAATTTAAAAATATTATAATCAATCAATAAGACTTGTTTTCAGGACTGTCATTAAAATGATCAATGTGTTATCAATGGACACTAAATTAATAAATGACATCATGAATTTTAACTATATCGGTATACTGCAGCACTCCTAAAAGGTTAGATAATCATATTTTGTTGTAAAAACTTTTAAGTAACAGTAACCCTCTGTACTTCAGTATGGGTCTCCTGGGCGGTTCATAGCTCCTATATGGATATTTTTTCCAATGTTTTAATAGAGTAAATGCTTTAGGAGACTGTGAGTCACAGGTTTGAGCTCAACTTTAGATGACAGCAGTGGTGGAGAACAGGGAACGTTCTTTCATCGTGAACTTTAATGCAGAACGTGTAATGCCACGGTACAATATAAGTGCTTGTCATACGACAGCAGTTGACGCCGTGCACATTGAATTTGATTTCAGAAAACAGGGTGTGTGTAGTCCTATGAATGAGCCTTTCATGAAACACCTGCGGTCAGAAAGCTGGACATATGACAGATGTTTACTAAAATATGGTTTGCTGGGTCAGAACTCAGCAAATGTTATTCAGTACATTTCTATAATTCAATAAAAGATCACATTTGTATTACTGCAAATTTTGAGTGAATGCTAGAAGATATACATTTTATCTGAAAGTTCATATTCAACACAAATAAATAATTCCAAATAAAAGGGATATTTTCAATTCAGCATTGGGTCAAATGGAGACAAACCCGTTGGGTTGATTGCTGGTTGTTTTAACATATTGTTGGATAAAATATAAAAATAAATTTGGGTTAATCCCTTTTTGACCCAACTCGGTGTTGAAATTAACCCAACATTTTTAGAGTGTAATGATGGTGATGTGCCTACACAAAACGAACAACTTCTTGACCACAGAGTTTTCTTTTGATTTCCGTTATACCCATGCACAAGAGTTTGTGATGTTTCCTGTGTGAGTTACAGAAAAAACCACAGGTTAGTCATGTGACCAGACTTCCACATTCACAATAATGTTCTGCTCTGCCGTTGTGCTGTGCATTAGTAGGAAATGAGCAGATACATTTAGAAGTTACTGAAGGCATTATGATGTGGTCAAAAAAATATTCACAAAAAGAAACGAAGCGAGACTGAAACCAAAAGGAAAAGATGGAAACACAGAGAGGAAGTGCTTCCCTCTCCGGTAAGCGTTCATGATTTTTAATCTTCAAGTTGCTGAATGATGGAACAATCTACATGAATTTTATTCATTTGTGTCTTCTGTGTTGATCAAACCCATGAGTTTATGTTGCTAGCGCAATGCTCTAGCAATTTTCTGAGATATTGTGTCCAATTCAAAGTCAAGTGACTACATTACCTACTTATTATATGGCTAGTATAACCCAACAATAAACAACGCAAGAGCATAAATTAATGATTGATTTTAGATTTTTAGATTTAGAAAACGATACATGAAAATTGTTACACTAACCTACATTGCTACAAACTGTTCAGTTGTTTCAACCATGGTTGGGTCAAATATGGACAAATACAACATTGATTTTACCCTCCAACTAACCAAGAAAACGTCCTTACATGCAACAACAATGTTCATTATTCATAACTATTGGAACACCAAATTCATGTTCACGATGGCTAAGATGTCCAAATACATTTTTGGCTCATTGCATAAGAACTTCCTATAAGGACAACGTCAGACCGATTGAACATTAATTTCCTCTCTAGTCTTTTTCATAGATATTTCATGTACATTTAGAGATGTTAAAAGCTTGACATACACAAGACATGAATCTTGTATGAATTTGTACAACATAAATATCAGAAAAAATGAAGACTGAAGCCACACCTCATCGTTATATTTAAAGTCACTCGAGCGAAAGAAAAGCACATTGTTTTACAACATACAAATGTGATCATACAAATTCAAACCAATTAGCCACTTTTTAAAACAGATATGAATCGCCTCGAGATTGTCTCTAATCAATGCAGTAAAACGTTTCTATTACTATTTTCTATTACAGATGGTGTTGAAATACTTAGTCCCCGCCCTGCATCTCTGCCAGAACTTCGAGTGGTTTTACTAGGCCGCAAAGGAGCTGGAAAGAGCTCTGCTGGAAATACCATTCTCTGCCTGCCGGGCGGGTTCGAGACCGGAAAACCAACTGAGGAGTGCGTTAAGAGACGTGCTGAAGTAGCAGGAAAACGTATTACTGTCGTGGACACGCCCGGTTGGGAATGGTACTATCCGGTGAACGGCACTCCAGGATGGGTAAGACGAGAGACCATGCGAAGCATGTCTTTATGTCCACCTGGACCTCACGCCATCCTCCTAGTGGTCCGATCCTGTACCTCGGTGACAGCGGAATACCATCGGCAAATAGAGGAGCACCTGGAACTGTTGGGCAAGAAGGTGTGGGAGCAAACATTTGTGCTGTTCACACGAGGAGATGAAATGGGCTCGATTTCCATCGAGGAGAGGATTAAAAACGGTGGCAGGGACTTCCAAAGTCTTCTGAAAAGGTGTGGAAATAGGTTCCACGTTCTGGAAAACAAACGGCGTGGTGAGGATGGGACTCAAGTGAAGGAACTGATGAGGAAGATTGACAAACTGGTGGATGACAGAGGAGGGAGATATTATGAGATTGACCTTCTACATCTGGAACTGGAGGATGATGGCAAAAGAAGAGCAAGGGAAAGAAGGAAGAAACAGAGATTGATGGAGGCGCAAACCCAAAGAGGAAGCATGAGATCAGTGCTGATGAGTGAGCACACATATGTCAGACATTACATACAGAAACACTTAAATGTTAAATGTTTATTACTTTTAAAAATGAAAAAGAGGCGTGTGACACGAGTGTGTGATTTGACATATTCTTGTTCGACCATTATCAACTTTTTTGGCCATAAAAAACATTTCAATACACAGTTTTCATGAATTGTGAATATATGTAAATAAAGTAAAGATTTGTTTGTTGGTTTGGATACATACAGTAGAATAAGTTTAAGAAAAGTAATCGTAAATTTCCTTCAACGGTATCTCAAATTTTCACAAATAACATATTTTGTTTGGTTTCGTCTCTGTTAGATGTCAATCCTCAAGTTGAAGATCTGGACGAGAAAAATCTTTTCTCCAGGGGATCACGGCGTCTCCCGGAGCTGAGACTGGTTCTGATGGGAGAGAGGGAGACAGGAAAGAGCTCCGCTGGGAATGCCATCCTCGGAGGACCGGGATACTTCAAATGTGGAGAAGCAACGGAGGAATGCTTAAGACAGCAGGCAGAAGTTTCAAACAGGCTACTCACGGTGATAGACGTGCCTGGATGGGAGGGCGGACCGGAGGGAACGACTCCGGAGAGAGTGAAGCGAGAGATCGGATTGAGCGTGACACTCTGCCCTCCCGGACCTCATGCCATTCTACTGGCGTTGAGAGTGGATGCTCTCGTTCAAGCTCCGTCAGTCCGGGACCACCTGGAGCTTCTTGAAGAGACGGTTTGGAGACATACGCTTCTCCTCTTCACGAGAGGAGACCAACTACGGCAAGGAGTAACCATCGAGCAGCACATCCAAGGTGGAGGCAAGGATCTCCACTGGTTGATGGAAAAATGTTCAAATAGGTTCCACGTCATTATCAGCAACCCGTGTTTGCAAGGTCGTAGTTCCTCCGAACAGATAACTGGACTTCTCGAGAAGATCGAAAAAATGGCTGCGGGGAACCGGTGCGAGGCCTTCTCACCGCTCGTCCACGAGATTCAAGAGCTGGGAAGACAAAAGAACGAGAAATTCCAGCTGAAGGTCAAGGAGTTCAATGAGAAGCTTCAACGGCAAGAAGTGGAACTGAAGAAGATGAAGGAGAGGGAGGTCAAGAGTATTCGGTGGTTTTTTGAAAGACGTAAAAAAGACAAAGTCCAATTCCCCGGGAAGACGGAGAGGGAGGAGGCACCATACAGAGGCGAGGACGACAGAAAGAGCATGATGGGCGAGCTTGAGGAGAGGATGGCGTGGTTGACTGACGACAGGGAACGAGAGATACAAGAGCTGACCACAGAAATGAGCAGAGTTATGGCATCCCTCCATCGGGAACAACGAGAAAAAGAGCGAATGGAAAGGCGGTCAGAAGAACGAGAGAGAGAGATGGAAGAATTTAAAGAGAAGGCGGAAGAACTTCAACTAAAACTGCTGGAACTGGAGCAAAAGTGTGTCATGAAAGGGCAAGAACGAAAAGAGAGAGACACCGAATTTCAACGTGTTCACCAGAATGAGCTCGATGAGATGAGAAACAAACTAGCAGATGCGGAAAACAAGCTTGAGGCAACAAGAAGAAAATCTGAAGAAACTCAGAAAGAAATGGAGGAAGGGGCCAGAGAGAAACTTCAGGAGGTGGAGAGCAAGCTGAAAGAAAAGGACAAGACGATCCAGAGTATCCTAATAGAAATTCAGGAGGTCACTTTAAAGGGCGAGAGCAACGAAAGAGAAAAGCAAGAAGAGATGGACAAACTGAGAGATGTGATAGAGATGATGACCGAAGAGATGGAACAGCTTCAGACGTCATATCGAGAGCAAGTGAAACTGACGGAAAAGGAGAGAGAAACGCATGCAAGTGTCATAGAGAAATACAACACGCTCGTAGATAAACTTGAAGGGAAAGATGAGGAAATAGTTGTCATGCGGCGGGAACAAAAACAGACCAAAAAAGAGAAAGAGGAAGAGCTGTGTCGAAATGATGCGACGCAAGAAAAACTGCGGCAAAAGCAAAAGGAAATAAATACACTGAAACAAAGACTCGCCGAGCAAGATGATGAAATAAATGCATTGAGACAAAGCATCAACGATAATCAGAAAGACATCGAAAAGATGAAAGACACCATGCAGATTAATAATAAAGAAAGTAATTTCAAACTAAAGCAATTACACAAAGAACTCAAAGTAAAAGAGGACGAAATACACAAATTAAAACAAAGAAAAGTGGAGAAGGACAAAGAAATGCACACACTTCAGCAAACTATGGTTGACGAGCGGAGTGAGATAGAAAAGTTGACAGACATCATTCATACAAACAGTCAAGAAATGACCAAATTAAGACAAACAGAAATGGAGAAAGACAGAGAAATGGACATATTGAGACGAAAAATCTGTGAAAAACAAAAAGACATAGAAAAGCTGAAAGACATCATGCAGGTTAATGACGAAGAAAGTGCATCCAAACTAAAACATTTACATGAAGAACTCAACATAAAAGAGGATGAAATACTTATATTAAAACAAAAAGACACAGAGAAAGAAAACGAAATCTACATTTTCAGACAAAACATCAACGGAAAACAGAGGGACATAGAAAAGTTAAAAGATGCCATTCAGGCAAATATGGAGGAAGGCACAGCTCAACTAAAACATTTACAGGATGAACTCAAAGTAAAAGTTGATGAAATACATCAAATAAAACAGAGAGATCTGGAGAAAGACAGAAAAATGGACATGTTGAGAAAAAACACAGACGAAAAACAGAAAGCTATTAACTACTTAAGAGACAACATTCAGACAAACGCAGAAAAACATGCCGCTCAACTACAACATCTAGAGAAAGAACTTGAAGTAAAGATGGAGGACCACAGAAGAAAGAACAAGATGAAAGAAGACGAGCTGAGTCAAAACAAAGAAAAAATGCGACAAACCGAAGACGAGACTGAGAAGAAAGAGAACATCATCAATTGTTTAAAGCAACAACACACAAACATTGAACGAAACTTGGAGGAGTTTAAACAGCAAAGCAAAGATGATCGCGAAAAAAACAGCATCTTACAAAACACAAACGCAGAACTGGAAAAGAAAAACCAAGAGCTGATGTTTAAATGCGAGCGTCTTGAGAAGGATTTGCAAACTCTCAAAGAGACGCAGGATGAGATGAAAGAGATGCTTTGTCGCTGCGAGACACAGAAGGAAAAAGACGCTCGATCTCTAGAGCACATGAAAGAGCAACAGCGTCAGATGGATGAGTTAAAACAAGTGTTAGAAGAGAAACAGAGAGAGATGAAAGAGATCACAATATCTTATGAAAATAAACTGATGGGACAAAACAAAAAAGACATCGAAGCGTTGGAGAGAGAACGGCAAATTCAAAGGAGAGAGGAAGAGGCCATAAACGCAGAAGAGAATTTGGCAGAAAGCTGGAAGGAACTAGAACAAAACAAACATGACTTGGCAAAAAGGGAAGACGGCATTAACAGAAGAGAAAAATTGCTTACAGATGAACGGAAGAATTTGGAGAAAAAAATGGAAAACCAGAGTCAGAAGTACATACGTATGGCGGCAGATCTTGAAGGAATGAAAGAAGAGCTTGAGAAAAGACAACGTGAGCTTATAGATACGGAGAAAAAGATCAAAGTTAGAGAGCAAGAGATAAAGCAAAAGAAAGAAGAACTAGATGCAGCTTGGGAGAAAATGGAGGCCGAGCGAAAGGAGATGAAAGACATGAACGAAAAGCACGAGAAACATCTGGAAAACATAAAACGACGGCTGGAGGCGAGAGACCAAGAACTAATAGAAACCGAGACGAAGTTAGTAAAAGAGCGTCATGAGCTTAAAGAAGAAGAGAAGGCTTTAGGGTTGCTCAAAGTGAGTTTGGAAACGAGAAACATTGAACTTAACAAACGTGAAACGCAACTAACAGATGCCCAACAGATGTGGGAAGTAAAAATCCAAGAACTTGAAAACAACAAACATGAGGTAGAAAAATGGCAAGCAGAGCTGGAAAATAAAGAACACGAGCTCCTGCAACAAACAAATGAACTGCAGAAAAGTGAGCAGAGAAACAAAACACTTACAGAGCAAAGTCAAGATCGAGAGAAAGCATTGCTTCAGAGCATTAAAGAGGAATTGGAAAGGAGGGAGCAAGAGCTAAAAAATTGTGAAGAAGCGATTTGTCAAAGAGAGCATAAACTGAAAAGTGAAGAAATCCATTTGGAGAAAAGACAGCAAGCACTGCAAAACAGGGAGGAGCAGAATGAAAACACATTGCACAGTCTTGAAAAACAGCAGTATGATTTGAAAGACAAAGAGAAGTGTTTGGATGCCAAAGAAACACATCTGCGCCACCTCGAAGCAGAGCTCAACAGCCGAGGCCATGACGTGACCCAGAAAGAGCGATTCCTGCAGGGCCGAGAATGCGAACTACAGAACAAAGAAAATGGTATTGAAAGCAAAACAGAAATGCTGGAGCGAAAAGAAAAAGAATTGGAGGAAAGTAAACAACAGCTGGGGAGCAACGAGAGAGGTTTGAGTGAAGATTTGCAAAAGAAGCGAGAAGAACTTGAAAAGTGGGAGAAATATTTATATAACGCAGAGCTCAAATTGATACACAAAGAGCCCTTCTCAGAGTATAGACGGCGGACAAGCGGTTCTGATTTTGATGGAAAAGAAGAGGAGATAGTTGAGGTAGACACTTGTGAAAGAGACGCAACAAACTCAAAAATCAGGCATGAGAATAAGAGACCGGTGAAGACTTGGAACGGCAATGGGCCGCTGAAAGACAAGCAGCGAGAAAATTGCGAAATCCGTGCTGAGAAAGAGTCTTCAGATGAAGACTTCTTTGAATCTTCCATCGTCTTACAAAGTAGCCCGACATTGGAGTTGAAACTGATGCTTCTCACGGACACGTGGTCTTCGCGGCACACAGCAAGACACGCATTACTGGGGCCGGATGCCGACGGAGGAGACCCTTGGAGAGGAGAGATAGCCGGCAGGAGACTTACTGTCGTAACTCCAGAAGGTCTGAAATGGCGATCTGAGGCCAACAGCGACGTCGCGTTTGAAAAACATCTCTCTCAAAGTTTGTCCCTGTGTCATCCAGGCCCACACGCCTTCATTCTGTTGATACCTGCTTACGTGTCCTTCACCGCTCAGTACAGACGTGGGGTGGAACGGACCGTGGCGGCACTTGGAGAGGGGGCGTGGCAGCGTGCTATCGTTCTACTCACCTGGGGGGAGACGATGGGAGAAAGCGGCCGGCAGCACGTCAGGAGAAACGGGGACCTGGAGTGGCTGGTTAGAAAGTGTGGAAACAGATGTCACGTGCTTGACAACAGACACCGGGAGACTCACGTTGAAAAGCTGCTTGAGAAAGTCGAGCTGATGTTGACGGAGAAAAAGGATTGTTACTACATTAAGGAAGAGTTTAACTGAACCGTAGCCTACCATCTGTGAATATTTATATTTAATTTATGATTTGTTTAATTTTGTTGGCTTTGAATTTGATTGAATTATATGTGAGTGTTCATCCAATATGTTCTTCTGATTTTCTTAACACAAATACACAAACCGTTGTATACTATAAGAAATCATCTAAAACATCTAAAACATTTACCATTATGTTCTTATGAAATGCACAGATATGTTATGCACTAATTATGTAAAATACATTAACATAATCATAACTTTATAAAATTATAAAGATAAACTCATTAGGAAAATTAATCATGCTTTTAGTATAGTCAACATGATATAGTAAACCATATTTGAGGAAAATGGTTACCATTTACTATAAAATAATACCATAGTTTTAATACAAATAACATATTTAAACTGTTATCACTGAACCAAAAACACGTTTGCAGAACCATGATTCTTCTAACCATAACTTACCCATTGAACCAGAAGGATTTCATTGGTTGATAATAATGGAACACTAGACCTTAACCCGGTTCAAAGCCTAGCATTGACCCTAAACCTAACATTGACCTGATAGAAATGTTGCTTCAGGATCAACCACTAAAATGACACATTTAAGCCATAGATTGACATATGAGTATAAAAATATTTGATAGACGTTGTTATTACATTATGTAGAACAACTGAGTTTTAACATTTAACCCAATGGAGTAGCAGAATTATAGCTCTATTCGTTCTTACCACACGATGGCGCACTTGTATAAACTGCCCAAATAGGCAAGACTGGGCAAGTTTATTTCAATAGCACATTTCATACAGAAGGGCAATTCAAAGTGCTTTTACATAAAATGATTTACAAAGTGAAATAAGAAGTATCTTTAAAATGCAAATGGTTTAAGATCACAAATACAACTTTAGATTTTAAGAAACAATAAAACCGCAGTAAAATTGTGGTGGGTGTTAAAAATGAATAAGAACAAAAGAACAATTCTGTTTGGTTTATATTCAATAAGCATATCTGAAATGTATTTACATACAACTGTATACAACAAAATATAAACAACTGTTTGACAAACGTTCACCTCAGTTTAATTTTGGTTGATGTCATGTGTCGTTCATATGAATAGGCCTATGGGTGCACCGGTGTAGGCCTCCGCTGGGTTAATAGTTAATATTTTCATATTTAGACAATAATGAATTTATCCAGGGATCTGAAAATGTGTGTTGATACCGGTGAGATATAAAGACGTTAAATGAATCGGGACTCGAGTTTATCAGTCGACCTTGTGAAGCACAAACAGAAGGAAACTGAAGGAATTTTCCATTATTGTCTCAATGAAGCGGCGTCCTTAATCCTGATAGGTAGGAGAAGTTTTTTGCAACCATTGAATAAATCCCTTCCACAATTTGTGCAAAGCTGAAAAAATCGTCCCAAGTCCTTTATAACGGGGTCTTTTAAAATAATCCATAATTAATCGCTTCAAGTAAAGTTTTTTAGACCACATTAGATTGTATAAATACCTGCACTCTATTATAAAGTCCATTAGCTCTGTAATGTCCATTAATGTTTGTTTTGGGTCTCTCTGGTCATCATCTGGCTTTAATGATCATGCACAGCCATGCTAACATCAGTTCAGCATCTCTTCTGCCTGAAAAGTCAATTACTATTTCACTAAACATAAATGTGCAATTCTTTGCATGCTTGTAGTTGCCTTGTGTTATGTGTAATGGATTGGAAAACCTCTTCACAATTCTAATGAGACTAAATTCACTATAATTACCACAACCACATTTGCCCACCTCTCATCTTTTTCTTTTTCCTTCAAAGTCCCAGTGACATTAAAAATGACAATTCTTATTTTTTCATGAAATATAGCAGCGTTAATACTAAATAGTTCATAATAATTCAGTCTTGTGGACCTCCTCTGAGTCCACACTTGGTGAGGTCAGGCACTAGGCACGAGTCCACAAGGGTACAACGGAGTGCATTTTGGAACAGACTTGGTCACCATGCCCGAAAGAGAAAGCGGTGCTTTCTAATCATTCTCGTGGTACTTTGTTGTCAAATGCTGGTCAGTCTGCGTACCGACGCGTGAAATCGACAACACTTTTGTCCCATTGTTGTTATTTGGGACTGGAGCTGCCGGTTATTGTTGTTCTGTACTTCATATGTCGATGTGTGTACGAAAGCCCATATAATGCCCCCTACTGCTGGCACAAGTATTTATGTTGCCTTCACAAGGGGAGGAGTCCAGACATGCGCGGGCAGGTGGGCGGGGCTAACTTATTCTTACCGGAACACACAGAATTAGCTGTTTTAAAACAAGTTGACCTGATGCGTGTTTGCACGTGTGAATGAATGATTAAAAAGTAAGTAATGTCCTTATATTGTTATGCTTATGTTTAAATACAAACCTGAGTGAGTTAATAACTTTTGCTGATGCTAGCTGTAGCTTTTACGTAAGCAGTTAAATACAACCAGCAACCCGGTTTTGTTAATTTCCTTATATAGTTGTAATACTTGATAATGTTAGTTTATAATAAATAACTTGTTGTGATCTGTTTTTTCTGTTTGTCATAGACCACACAATGTAAGCAAATACCTAATCTCAATAAAGCCTTCAACTGGGAAATCTCTCTTGTTCTCTTTTCTCTAATCGGAAACCCCTCTCACCATTTCTACTAGTTCCCCACTGAACCCCCCTAAGTGTTCCATACGCTTGTGTTATATGCAACCCGAGCATCATGTAATAGATACTTATGTTTGTAATGCATTGATTTGGCATGACGTAAATGAAACTGCCTATGTTTATTTAATGATGTGTATATACTAATGTGCATAATTTGTTCTTAATATGCATGTATATTGTTATATAATATTTCTCTATAAAACATAAGCTATGTTGTTAAGCTTTACAGAGCCCAGAGACAACTAGATATAAATCTACAACAAGGAAATACACTGCACTAAAAGTTTTTTTATTCTTAAATAGATGGCTTAATAGAAAATAATTAAGCAGTAATGTGAACAAATTCTAAATTAATTATTTAGTTTCTACATACATTTAATATTTATCCATCATGTATACGTAAAGAGATTGCGATGCGTTCTGCGATTGCGCTTTCACAAGGATTCCTGGGCAGGTAACTTCAGTCTGCGTCAATGCGGGCTGCGCAGAAGACCTCATCGAGGGCACCAAGGGGGCGCTCGCGGGGAGACTTCTGAGCACTCGTAGACTTGGCGAGCATGCGCAATTTAAGTTCACGAGAACGCAAGTCCACATGAAGTGCGCTATTTGGGACAGAACCTTAACCGCTTGGCTGGAGCAGAGCCATGAGACAGACAGTAGAGATCTGCAAGCAAGACACGGCGAGTCCACGGGACGTTTTTTTAGTTCTTCAAGTGTATGTACCAAGATTGGTATGCAAAACACACCAAGTGTATTTGCCCTGCCCTTGTGCCAACCTGTGCGATGATTCTGACATGCGTGCCAACGTGCAGAATTTTTATAATCAAATACAATTTGTAAACGAAATGTGACCATGCAGATTTTCTCTTAAATTTAGCTGTGCAACTTTCTTCTTGCAAAACATCAGATGGCGCTATGGGTCAATTTACACTGAATCCTGAAAAATTTGGAGAGGCTTGGTCATGCTGCCTGTAGGACACTGTGGTAGTTAAGTTTTGATATGAAAAGAGCTGCGTTGTATGCTCAAGGTAGAAAACATCCTTCTGAAGTTGTAAAGTCTGATGTGGGTCTTTAAAAGTTGTCTCATAGATCTCTTCAAGTTAGCAGATATGTTCTAGCAGTAACGTTGTTACATTGTTAGTTGAATGTTAAAAAATACTTTCAGAAACACATTTTTGTAACTTAATGGGAACAGTAGCAGAAATCGTTCTGTTTGCTGATGTAATGGGTTTAGTATGTTTTACAGATGAAGTGTTAAATATTTAAATAATCTCCAACCTATGATTGGCTGTGATATAGAAAAGAAAGGCAGAGCACATGCTATCCTACTGGCTGAAAATCGGATAACCTATTGAAACACGCAAAGAGCAATGTATCACTTGAAACTAGAATTGTTGTGAAAATGATATGCAGAGGAAAACAAAATAAGACATGCATTGATGTAGCAGTGATGAAGTAGTCAAATCAAGCTTGAATAGAGATGTTAAGTTCCCTGTATGATACACTATGTTTGTTGATGCATTCTGCTGAGATTAAAGGCATATTTCACCCCAAATTAAAAAAAATCTGTCATTATTTACTTCTCAGGTTGTTGTAAACCTATATTTGTTCTGCTGAACACAAAAGAAGGTATTTGGAAGAATGTCAGTAACCAAATAGATCTCATCCCCCATTCACTTCCATGGTAGTTGAAATAAATACTAAGGGACTCAATGGGGAATGAGATCTGTTTGGTTACTGACATTTTGTTTCCAAATATCTTCCTTTGTGTTCATCAGAACAGATACATTTATACAGAGAGTCTGAGGGAGAGATTTTTGGGTGAGCAATCACTTTAAATTGAGACTGACTTAATGTACCGATGTTCTCAGAATGATAAAAAAAACAGCGTAGTATGCAAGGGTCTCGATACACGCTTTAAGACAACAGAAACTGCTGTGTCAACTTGCTTCTGTTAACACGTGCATGTTTACATTAAAAAACAATGGGAAAGTACCACAGTGCAATGAGAGTAAGACGTAAATAGCTTAACTGAACTATTTGTCTACAGCAGGGTTGTCCAATGTCGGTCCTGGAGGGCCACAGTCCTGCAGAGTTTAGCTCCACCTTGGCTCAACACACCTGCTAGGAAGTTTCTAGTCTGCTTTGTGAGACCTTGATTAGCTGTTCAGGTCGTTTGATTAGGGTTGAAGCTAAACTTTGCAGGACACCGGCCCTCCAGCACTGACTTTGGACACCCCTGGTCTACAGCATTTGACAGATGTGGTCCAGGTCATTGATTCCAACGATTTGGATCAGGTGTGTTAAATGAAGGAGACGTCCAAAATGTGCAGTTTGTGTGTCTTCGGTACCTGTGTATTGTGTGAAGTGTTCACCCACTGGTCTCAGGTGAAGTACTCAAAAATCATCATTTCCAATATCACATGACTTCTAACTGATTTTGACATGGCCAACTGTGTCTGCGTGTGTGACTTGAGGTTTGAAAAAAAGTGTTGAAGATCTGAGGAGCACAAGTTCAGGTGAGATGGAGGCATTTAGAGTTCATGGTCAAACTGTCAAGGGCATGTTGTGTCATTGTTTGATTATAACAGCTTTTGTCATTGTACTCAACTCATGCTACATCAGACCTGCTTTTCCCCGGCCAAATGATCAGAATACCTTGTCAAATTGATGCTATAAAAAACAGTGTGTGCGCAAGCAGTTGTGATTCACAACATTATAAACGAAATTTCCAACAAAGCATGTCAGTGTTTGTTGGCATTTGTGGCTTTGGATTTATGCGAAATATAATCGTCGTTTTCGCTCCTTGTGGATCACAAGTTTCTGGTGAAGCTCTTGTTACAGTCGCTGTATAGAAGAGCAGTAAAATTATTGTCTATTTAAAATGTTTGTTACGACATGTACCTCCAGGTTTACTCAATCCTGTGTGTGTAAACTAAGTTTATTAACATTTTTGTTGTTTGTCTCAAAAGATAAATATTATTTAAGTGCAATGCTAAAACAAAAACAAGCATATTTGAGCAAAAGAACATTTTTATTTATTTAGTTAAACCATATTTTTAATTAAATCATTTAAGTATCAACAAATTTTTCATAGTGCACACATAATACAATGTACTATACACTACACATATCATAAACTAACATCACAAAATCAAACAAACGTTTTAGAATAGAAGGCACACAATTAAAGGGATCACATGACACGGCTCAAACTAATATTATCGTTTGTTTTAGATGTAATGCAACGTGTATAAACGTTTTAAGGTTCAAAAACACTGTATTTTCCACATACCGTTTATGTTTGTATCTCCTCTTTGCCCCGCCTCTGTGAAACTTGAATTTTTTTACAAAACGCATCGAAATGATAGGTGAGGTGTGCTATGATTGGTCAGTTAACCACTGCATAGTGATTGGTCGAATAATGCAAGCGTGTGACGGAAATGTAACGCCTATCATCATATTTGGATATCAGGTTCCAAAGCAATTTTACTTACTTGCGTATACATTTGGGCATACTTACTTAAATCATTACACAAACTGACGCAGATTTGTGGGGCTATGGTTACACGAGGTAATTATTAGTAATTTTAGCAATTTTACGTTTCTAATACATGCATGGGCAACTTAGAACACACCAAAGATACAGAAAAACATGTATTCGTGCCATATGACCCCTTTAACAATAATAATCAAAAATGAAACCTAAATTAGATTTAAATTACTTTAACCAAAAGTAAATGAAAAATTCTTAAAGCATGCAATTAATCCTGAGGCATGTTTTGTCCAGACTCTCATTCATTAAGTAAAATGTCAATATCACCCTTAATTTCAGACTGAAACCTGAAAGGCTCTTTGGCCTGCAGAGTCTCATCATTTGTTTCTTCAGAAGGTTCTTAATCATATATGATCGTACCTGTCAGCATTTGAGACCAGTGATCCCGAAACGGACAAAAATCACCGCGGTTGCGGGTCTCTGATGTTACGAGTGTTTCCATGATAAATAAACAAACGGGAGACTGCTGATAACTTATGGATATCACCCAGCACCCGAAATAATACCAAAACACTTCAAATCAGCCTCCATTATTCACAAACGCTGTATAAAACCTTTAAAAATGATATATGAGCCCGCCAAATCACAGAGATAACGATTCGCACAGACTTAAGATCACAGACAACCTCTGCAAGTATTACAAATGACTAGAGGTCCGAATAGTGCTCAGGCCACATCAAGAGATCTCTAACAAAGCATAGTGACGCATAGTAAAAAATTTTTCCTTGCATAGATTGCTGCACCATTCCTGTCTGTTCCAGTGAAGGCACAGTACTTTTTTTTAAACTCTCCACAAATTCAGTGTCGACCTGTGCCTCCAATATTTAGCTATCTTTAACGGCATGTTTGTTTATTGCTTGCTCGCTCTATCTGGTTCCGCCCCACTGGTTCTATAATGGGCGAACTTGTGGGCGGGGCTAGAGAAGTAGTCTTTTATATTTTTCTGTGGAGGCGGTGTTCAACCTATTCCAGAAGCTTGCATTCGCTGTCATTAACAGATGTAATTTCAGTAACAAGGCCGTGTTCTGTTCTGACACTTACGTGATGTTACGTGAAAATGCCTTCATTACTGTTTTCACTCCAGGAAAAAGTGTGCGATGCACAGTCAACAGCATCCTTATGGTGCGCACATATTTACTGCAAGATTATTTTTATTAAATCTGGATAAATGTGTGGAAAACACATACGTACACTTCTATGCCCATTTGAGCATACGGCTCGTTTATACATTAGGCCCTTTGTCACCAGTCTAGCACCGTCTACCACCTAGCAGTGATTCTGCTGCACACAAATGTATTTTTGACAACTGGCAGGTAATGGAGATGAAATGCCGTCCATTTTGGTTTTAACTCAATTTCCCCCATGAAAATTTGATGTTGGTGTTGGGATTGCACGGTAGAAAATCTCTTTCTGGTGATTAAAGATTGATCATGTACATTTAATCTCTCACCTCAAAGAAGGCTGAAGGTGTGTTTATTACTTGGAGAGACAAGTAACCCTTCCACTGATCGAGCATGGCTGATCGATGTGATATTATTTGAAATGAACAATGCTGTTTTATCACAGTAACCTACAGTGTGGTATATAATACTTAAACTTTGGTTATACAATAGGAAATCCTTCAACATGAACAAAACACTCCTATTTTTTGCTAAATTAAACCGTGGTTGTTTTGGTAAATGTGAACACCGGACTCTCATTGAGGCTCTGAAACATCTGCTCAGATTGCTTTTGTTTTGATATATCAGTGTCAGAGGTTCCGTGTTGTCCGCCTGGACAGAGAAGCTCAGTCAGGACACAAAATGGCCTGGCAGTGCTGACTGTACGTGAGATTTTTATGAGCGATTTCATGACACGCTCATAATGAAATGAACTAATCACACACAGAGATAACAGGATAACAAAATGTGTTTATCTGGTGGCAGGCACATCATGTTCCTAAAGTAATTGAGATATTATTAAATGAAACAATTATTCCCAAAATGTGTATACATGTGCAGATTTCAACAGATTTTGACGATATGAGGAGGAGAAAAATAGTGTAAATGTGTCTGAATAAGATGTCCCAGCCTTTATCTGAATAAAACAACTAAACTTGCGGTGAGGATCAAAATAACTTTAAAACCATTGAAATAACTGCAACATAAACAAGGTGTGTCCATCACATTGAAATAATCAGTTTCTTTTATTTGATTTAAGATGGGATGAAATTATTTCATCGTTTTTTCACCCTCATGTGATTTGAAACCTGTATGAGTTTCTTTCTTCTTCAGAATACATCAGAAGATGTTTTGAAGAACGTTGATAACCTAACAACACTGAACCCCAATGACTTCTATTGTATAAACACTAAACCACAGAGACATTTCTCAAAGTTTCTTCTGTTTTGATCCACTGAAGAAAGACTCGCATACAGATTTACAACCACAGGAAGGTAAATAAGTAACGGTTATCAGGTTTTTTTTTTATTCTGTGAACTGTCCCTTTAATAATGATAAAACAACCAAATTAATAAATGAATGACGCTACTGAAGTCCTTTATGAAAATTAATCTACAAAATGAGTATTTGCTCTAATGTACATCTATAGTTTTTAAGAACTACAGTATCTACACCAGTCCTCGGTTTTGTATGTTAAAGCAGTTAAAATTGTATAAAGTATATAAATTAGATATAGATTAGGTAATATATTTAACAACACAGTATTAACAGAACACAGGAGACATCCAGACACTGCAGTATACATCTATTTTTGTAGGCTGTTTGTAACAACATCAGAATGATTTCATGACATATTTTCTAATTCATTTGTTCATGTATGAATTATTCACAGTGCCGGGAAGCAGAAGAGGAGATGATTTGATTTTAGACGAGACCCGGACGCATTTTCACGCCCAGTCGCTTTCACACGGTATCACAGGACACACAGCGAGCCGGCATGAAGGTAATATATACAATATTGCACATTTTTCTTAGTTTTTTGTTTATTTTCTTTGTGTTAGCCATTTCAATTATCTAGGTTAATGTTTATGTGAAATATTTGCTGTAGTAATATAAAAAAGGAGAATTTCTAATGGTTAAAATGGGAGTTAATGGCTTTTAATGGAAACTATAATGGTCTATGTCTTGGGCTCTATTGGTGGAATTTTATAATATGGCGGAACCAACAGAACAACGTTAAATCCTATTGGACCCAAAACACACTAGATAAATGAATTTTATTGGTTTTACTGGTGAACAGTTGATGGTCCATTTTTACGGTTGCATTTATTGATATGGCATGTTTTAAAGGAATGTTAAATAAAATGTTTGGCTTTTTCTATTCTCTATAAGAAACCGAGTGGAGAGCCGCAGCGCATCATCTCCTGATGTACGGTGCATTCACAGTTCACCGGCGTCCGGACGCTAATGCGATGAGACAGGGAAACCTTTACAGCAACAAACGGGGGTATAGTATCAGAGAAGGCTGACCGAGCCGTGAACCACAGCTCCAACACGGAGCAAATTAACATCGACGAAAATAGCACCGCGTTTTTAGATCGCTTATGTGCGAAGCAGCAAATGCAGCCGGCGGTGTCAGGTCCTGTCACATCAGGGATGCGTAGCAAATGCCCCCACGTACACGACTGGTGACAGGTCAGGACTTCAGGACACGTGATATAAGAATAAAGCTATAAAGCTACGTTGGGAGAAGACACAGATACATCCCTAGACAGCTAAGATTTTTGATTAAACTGGTTATTTTAGCATCTAAAAGGACACATTTTAGTTCGTTCAGACAAAATGTTAGATGTTTAAGCTGTAAGGTTTAAGACATCTTGGGATCTCAAGAAAATAGCTGTACAGGGAGATCTGAAAGCTGGTCATGTCGCCATAGCGACAGAGAGAGAGAGAGAGAGAGAGAGAGAGAGAGAGACCATTAAGGAAAGGCCGAGCAGTTTAAGGCGGGTTGGGAGGGGATCTTAAAAGCTTCTGCTGGATCTCTCAAGGTGAGATGTCAGGTCAGAGCACATCTCATCCTCCTGAACTCACACAGGCCTTGACAAACTGCATCTCCTCAAACAACACCTGAAACACAATCTGCATGAACTTTGGGTACAGAGGAAATATATATATATTTATATTTATTAGTTAGTTTGTTTGTTGTTTATTGCATTTGCTTTTCAGTGTGAAGTGACTTTAACAGGCTCTGAGTTATCACTTTGCAGCCCGTGGGCTTTATTTAGCATTGAAAACGTTGTTCCGGAGCCAAAACCTGTCATATTTTAAATATTGATTTTCTCGCTCTATACTTTTTCTATTCCAGCGTTTCCAAGGTCATCTGCTGTAAAGAACTGTAAAGAGAGAGAGAGAGAAAAACTCTTAATATCTATTCTGAGGGTTCTGTTTAACAGCGTCGGCTGATTGAAATCCTTTAACTATGTTTTTCACATGTCTCTCCCTCCTGTCCCTCAGATTAACACCTCACCGAAGATCCATTACTGAAATGCTTTAACCGACCAGACTTTCTCTATCTCCAGACAAAAGAGGGACAGAGACAACTGTGTCACGAGGATTATCCGACTTTTGTTAAATATTTATGTGCGTTTGCATGTGTGTGTGCCTCACCTAAATCTATGTGTCAGGGTTGAGCAAAAGTCAGAATTTTAGTTTTTTCTCCCTACACATAAATTCACATAAATTTGGGCAAATATAAGAATACATTCATGCAAATTTCATGAGTTCATGATCAAATGTATAGATGGATATGTGAAATACATTTTTTAAGAACTGTTTATATTTCAATATGTGTGTAGTCCAATGATTTGACATTAAAGATATTAATATGACATATTAAAGTATGAAAAAAACAGGGGCGCGGGAAGAGGTTTTAGGTTGGGGGTGCTGTCTGTGTGCGTATTGTGTGTGAGGTTTTCCACATTACAAAAAATATGTCAAACACAACAATCGTGAAATAAAAACAGTTTAAACATTGCACAATTTAAACACAGGATCCTAAAACAATGGACCAGTCCACTGATAGTAAACAGAGCTTTTAAATTAAAGTGTTATTGAGCTGTTGTTTAGACAGTCATATGTCATGACAAAAGCAAAGCCTTAGGTTTTATGTGGAGGAAGGCATCTTGGCCCTGTTGGCCTTCCATATGCTCTCTCCAGTCTCGTCTTTGGCCTCGCACCTCTTGTTCTCTCGCTTCCCTTCAGTGTTTCATTGCCTACACCTGCCCATTGTTAATTATCCTTTGTGAGTTCCCCTATTTAATGTCCTTGTGTTTGCTGTCCGGTGCTGTTTCGTTTTGGTTCTTGCAAGGTATGTTATACTTACCTCAGTCTAGATTCTCGCAGTCCCAGTCAAACCTTGTTCCTGTTAAGTGTATTATGTTTGATATCCTATCTCTTGTTTTTGCCCCCTTGTGGGACGTCCTTGTTTTGTTAAGTTTTGAAATTTAGATTGTTAGGTTACAGTTTTACCCCATCGTGGGTCTTTTTGTTTGCTTAAATAAATCTCAAGTTATTGCACTGCTGTCTGCGCTTGGGTTCTCCTTCTGTGTCCAAATCTTGACATTCATATATAATTATAAACATAAAAGAACAAGCACTGTTGAAAAAAAGCAGCATATGCTTTGTGCTGGTCTAAGCTGGTCATGTGCTGGTCCTTAGCTGGTTTAAGCTGGTCAAACCAGCATCAAAACATACCTGACCCAGCATATGCAGGAAGGCATAGGATTCCTAGGTCTGAGGAACTTAAGGACATTGATGGCTTATACAAGTGCTGGTCATATAATTAGAATATCATCAAAAAGTTGATTTATTTCACTAATTCCATTCTAAAAGTGAAACTTGTATAAAGTATACATTTATTTTCTATGGGGTTAAGGTCAGGAAAGTTTACTGGCCAATTAAGAACAGGGATACCATGGTCCTTAAACCAGGTACTGGTAGCTTTGGCACTGTGTGCAGGTGCCAAGTCCTGTTGGAAATTATCTCCATAAAGTTGGTCAGCAGCAGGAAGCATGAAGTGCTCTAAAACTTCCTGGTATACGGCTGTGTTGACCTTGGACCTCAGAAAACACAGTGGATCAACACCAGCAGATGTAATGGCACCCCAAACCATCACTGACTGTGGAAACTTTACACTGGACCTCAAGCAACGTGGATTCTGTGCCTCTCGTCTCTTCCTCCAGACTCTGGGACCCTGATTTCCAAAGGAAATGCAAAATTTACTTTAATCAGAGAACATAACTTTGGACCACTCAGCAGCACGCTGTCTGTTGTTCAAGAGCGGCTTGACACAAGGAATGCGACAGCTTCTTGAACACTGACTCCAGCTGCAGTCCACTCTTTGTCAATCTTCCCCACATTTTTGAATGGGTTTTGTTTCACAATCCTCTCAAGGGTGCGGTTATCCCTATTGCTTGTACACTTTTTTTCTACCACATCTTTTCCTTCCCTTCGCCTCTCTATTAATGTGCTTGGACACAGAGCTCTGTGCACAGCCAGCCTCTCTTGCAATGACCTTTTGTGTCTTGCCCGTCTTGTGCAAGGTGTCAATGGTCGTCTTTTGGAGAACTGTCAAGTCAGCAGTCTTCCCCATGATTGTGTAGCCTACAGAACTAGACTGAGAGACCATTTAAAGGCCTTTGCAGGTGTTTTGAGTTAATTAGCTGATTAGAGTGTGACACCAGGTGTCTTCAATATTAAACCTTTTCACAATATTCAAATTTTCTGGGATACTGAATTTGGGGTTTTCATTAGTTGTCAGTTATAATCATAATATATTAAAATAAACACTTGAAATATATCAGTCTGTGTGGAATGAATGTATACATTATACAAGTTTCACTTTTTGAATGGAATTAGTGAATGTAGTAGAGTAGGCGGGGCGAGACCGTGGTTCGAGTACGGTGAGTAATTGTGAATGAGCGCCAGCTGTGCGCACACCGGGCTCGAATCACGTAGGAGATTGGGAGCATATAAGAGAACAAGCGACCGGACCGTCGAAGAGAGAGGACCGGGCCCGGACACATGTTAAGTTTATATTTATGTTTGTGTTTTGTATTTATGTTTTGTTCGCCGGCGGTCGTCCTTGAGGGGCTGCCGGCTGTTATTATTTGTATTAAATCTTTGTTTAAATGTTTGCCGGTTCCCGACTCCTTCCTTCCATATCTTGAATCTTATTACAGTGAAATAAATCAACTTTTTGATGATATTCTAATTATATGACCAGCACCTGTATACCAGGAGGAGCTCTGCTAAATAGGAAGGGGCAAGTCCATCTAGTACTTTGTGTACATATTCCAGAATTTTAAAGCTAATTCCATCTTGGACTGACGGAAAGCCCAAGGAAATCAAAATAGGGAATATATGGTTATAATTGCGGGTCCCCTGATTTTTGGCAGACATCATGTACAAGGAATTACAGTAGTCAAGTCGGGAGAACACAAAAGCATGAATCAACTTCTCCAGGTCCGATAAAGATAGATATTATTTGACCTAAGCCAGTAATCTCCGAAGAAAAAATGCTGACCTCACAACTGAACTTATCTGTTTGTCTAACTTTTAATTCACCATTCACCAGCACCCCTAAACTGGTCTACAGAAGGGGGTCAACTCAACTAAATTGGGCCTTTCATAGGGAGCAGGTCCCCCAAACCAGACAAGCTCGGTTTCGCTTCCATTGAAATTGAAAAAAATACTAGAAAGCCAGGTTTTCACCCAGTTTATTCTTCAGAATCGGCATCGCCAGATAACTCTGAATAATCGGCTATGGGTATTGTTGGAGAAATTTAGTATCACTGCATCAGTGCTGTTGTTTCTGTGATGTTTACAGAGGTAAGTCTGTACGGCTTTTAGTATGTCATTTTAGCATCTAGATTTGCTTTATATTATTAACCTTAGTTTTCATCTTGGTTATAATGATGTCTTTATCTGCACATCCCTCTGGACCACTGTTCATATGCAGAAGTCTCATTCTCCGTTCATTTGTGATTGATGTGCAACCCCTGCTATGTGCTTTCTGAATCTCATGACTGTATGTAATTAATCTAATGTGGGTTGAGAGAGAGAGAGAGAGAGAGAGAGAGAGCGCAACACATCCATGCAGTATTAATCATGAATTATATTATATTCTAACGTCTGTATCCGGCTCCACCCCTTTTCTATATATCCAATTGTATTCACCCACATCTGCTCTTCACTAATTACATCTCATCTCTGGAGAAAGCTGAGGGGATCTGGGGGAAGAGATGGAAAAGTGGATGAAAAATCCTGCACCCTTAAATCAGGTCAGTTCAACGCATGGACACAGAGGGATGTGAACTCAACGTGACCTGAATTTGTATTATTCTTGTAACGTTCTGGTTTTGCTGCTTGTGTCTCCAAAGATCTTTAGCAAAAACAGTCCATTTGGTCGAAATCCTTGGGGTTGCTTTAGATTGGGTCGAAACGGTTTTGGCTCCAATTTTATTCCTTTCATTAAAGTTTTTGCCTTCATAACAAAATAGTTATAGCAATTTATTTTGTTTATATATTACTTATTACACAAACCAAACATAGTAGATTGAAGGTAGATCATATAAGTTAGATGGCCTAATTAACTTTAGTTACAAATTGCTACGAGATTGTACACAACATACTTCTGAATTTTTATTGTAATAAAAAGTAAGTAAAAATAAATAAATGAAATAAATACAAAATGAGAACAAAATATGTAATAGTTTACGCTAGCTTGGAACTTTACATGTAGATTTTCAGCTCTTTTGATGTTGCTTCACCGAAAACCGGTCATGCAGACTCAATAGATGAGTATATTATCGACCGATCATGACTGTTTCTCATTGGCTGACCTTGTGCTGACCTCACAGTTCATGCTTTCTGATGGCAGTGTCTGCTTCGGTGTTAACACTCGGTGAAGATGGTGACAATGTTCACACTTCTGAAGCCGTTTGTGTCTGGTGAGGGCAGAATGATCATGTGGATGGGCAGTTTTGTGAATCGGTCGTCACAGGTGTTATTTTAATCTCTGCTTCTGTTCAAGTCCATTAACTCCGTCGGCAAACAACGCTTTTCATTAAATGTGAAGTATTTGGAGCTGGAGATGAAAAGTTTGGTTCGTTAGTCAAGCCCATCCTTTAACAAACACAAGATCTCTTTCAAAAGAGTGATCTGCCTCGCTAGACAACATTTTAAGACAGACATTTCAGATTTTCACCAGACAGCAAGGCAACTCTGTAGGTTTCAGAACAGAGACAAAGTTTTCTGCGATCCTTCACACACCCTAAAAATAAATCTCATGAGACATCCCCCACCCTAGGCGACTTTCTGCCCACCCTTCTTCTTCTCAGATATACTGTTTATCTGCTCTCAAATATTGTGACACACATCATGACCCAACACATGCTCGGATAACATCCTTATCTCACACAAATAAAAATATATTAAATCACACAACATTTAAAGGAACAGTTCGGCCAAAAATAAAAATGATGTCATCAGTTATTCACTTATGTGTTTGTAAACCTGTATGTGACTCGTTTTTTCAGTCGACCACCAAATGAGATATTTTGAAAAATGTCTCTGTGGTTTTTTGTCTACACAATGGAAGTCAACGGGGTTCAGTGTTGTTTGGTTATTGACATCCTTCAAAATGTCTTCTTTTGTGTTCGAAAGAAGAACGAAAGACAATCCCAACTCCTGTTGTTGTTTACTTTATTGTTTTCTAATGATTTCATTCTAGACTACACTTTTTAGAATAGGCCTATTCACATATTAATCTTTCCTAAAGCAGTCTTTTTGCCATAAATATTTGTTGTTTAAAAGACAGTTTGTCAAACTATGTCATTTTTTTTGGTTTGGGCATTTTAGCAATTTAGTCAATTTAGGCATTTGGCAGACGCTTTTATCCAAAGCGACTGACATTGCTTTATCCTATACATTTTACATAGGTATTTGCAATCCCCTGGGATCGAACCCACAAATGCAATGCTCTTGCTCAAACCACTGAGCTACAGGAAAGCTAATTTTAGAACAGGGTGGATGAAAAAACAAATGTATTATAGTGTATTCCCTATCAAAGTTACAATTTTGCTTGAGCTGAAATTATTAGTTATGTGGTATTCATCTGTGCAATCTACATATTTTATAAAATCTGAAAATTGTGCTCTGGAATGGGCAGGACATCTGTTAGCTCCTCCCCTTCAGCTGTCAGTCTGCTCCATTTCTCAATGACATGCCTACTTTCATACATCTAATCACTTTGCAGTGGGAAAATAACAAGCCCCGCCCTCTATTTGCTCATTCAAAATGTCACGATACAGAATACAGTCGACTGTAACTTTACGCAGACAATTTTCCTTTTTTGGGCAGTCACTTACCGGTCAAAGTCATTAGTAAAACAAATCTTCTGGGTCTCATAGTTTAACAAATCCTTGATGTGAACAATTGTAATTGCCATATCAAAACAGAAACATGATGTTTTTATATTTGTGTGTGTGTGTTTATGATGAAATATCTTTGGTTTGGTTTGGTTATGTACACCGTGTCCAGGTGGGGTTTAGTGAGAGGGGTCAAGAGGCGGTCACTGGGCATGAGAGGACTCAGAGCTGCAGAATATGCCATGCTGCATTAGTGTTGCGCTCAACACTAGGAGGGGGTGGATAAGTGAGGTATAAAAGAAACCAGCACGTCTGAAAACTCAAAGAAACGATGAGAGAGAGCTAAAGGAGGACATGAGCACACTTGCATATGCACCCAGCTCAGAATCAACCTTACCAAATGTCGTTCATCAAATATGTATGTGCTTTTTGTAGATCTTTTGGGATGCTTTATTTCATTATCTTTCTTCATCCCTAACTGTTTTCATCGTTAAAGCTAATAAAAACCACTAAGCGTTGCATATGTTCAGCCCAGGGGTGCCGCCAGAAATTCTGGGCCCTATGGAAACCAAAATTTCTGGGCCCCCTACATTTTTTACAGATAAAATTTAACCCAATAAACATGCCCTGTATACTTAAAAAAAGATACTTAGCACATTGCATAGTTAAAATGTCTAAAGATGAGTACAAAGCCTACAAAAACAAGAATTTTTTTTAGAAATATGTACTTGTTTACATAAAAGGGAGAACATTTATTATCTCAA
Organism: Triplophysa dalaica; assembly: GCF_015846415.1. Lineage (NCBI taxonomy): Eukaryota > Metazoa > Chordata > Actinopteri > Cypriniformes > Nemacheilidae > Triplophysa > Triplophysa dalaica. The sequence goes on from NC_079542.1 coordinate 33,468,957, forward strand.
TTGCAATTGCAAGCACAAGAGAACATTATGTATTGACATATACTTTACATGAACAAGCTTTAGCTGGGTCAAACTGCTCATTCAGGAAACATCAGCTACAGTAGAGACACGTTTTATTCAATTTTATATTATATTTTTCTGGGGCATTTTATTCATATTAAGAACGTCAGGTTTGACAGCATCGATCTTAGCAGCCGCACTGTCACTTCACAGAACACACGACACGGCAAACTAATTTTGTAATTTTTGAAGCGTGTAGATTACTTTTTGTTTTGCGAAGTTATCATCATGTGGCGAACACAGTAGATAAGACGTGTTTAGAGGCTTCAATCTTCGCGAAGTTTCGCGCTCAGGCTCACCTTGTTCGGCTGAGACGGGGACGGGGGGTGGGGGACGTGGGTGTGCAGCAGCCGCTGAATCTGTGTCTACGAGACATGATAACCCGTCCCGGAGACAGCAGAGATGTTATTATTGTTGGATGTAAATCATAATTCAGTAATTATTTTACTAAGCTCGCTAGATAAAAGCAGGTCATGTAGCAACAAAAATAAGTTTTGGAATACAGGAATATGGCAAGCTACCTTACTTTTTGAAAAACTGTGTGACATACTGTCGACTTTGGCGTTCTCTGTCTTCTCTTGACTTCTTTTCTTTCCGTTTTTGTTTCCCTGACTTTTGATGTGACGTGTCTGCGTGTGTCACTGTCTGCGGCAAGTCCAATAAGCAAGAGACGCTACACTAGCGAGCGCAGGTGGAATGAACCATTGTGAGAGGGAGCAGGGAGGGTTGTGACCGAAACAGTAAATACATTATTTGTTTTTTAAATATTAAATCTATGGTCAAAACGGACAAAATACACATTTAGTGCACGAGGGGCCCTAGCATATTTAATGTATGTATTAAAAAAAGAGAAAAGAAATAGGAAAATAAAAAGGGGGTCTGCTCTTCTGGGCCCTAAATCAGGCTGGGCCCTTAGAATCGTCCTAACCTTCCACCCCTTTACGGCGCCCATGGTTCAGCCCAACACCTCAATGCTAGGGTGTTCTGGGTGGTTGTTATGGTATTCTGGTAGTGGTTTGATCTCTGGCTTTAATCAAAAACTTCCAACGGTCCTTTTCTATAGTGCACCCAACCTGCCATCAGCAAGAACTATTGGCAAAACATTACATCGCCTAATTAATATTCACATGCCGACATTCCTCTCATCAATAAAATATAATTTCCACCTTCACTATATCAAATCACTGTAGTTTGCTGTTCTGTGATCAGAAGGTAATTCGCTGTAGTGTCCCTTTACACCCTTCAGCTCTTAAACACAACCTATCCCGGATCAGAGATCAACACTCTCAATGGTCCCGGACATCATCCATGCCTTGGGCTCATAGTAGATGCAGCTACATGACCTTACCAAAGCAAAACCCTGAAAAATGACGGATAGTTTGGGGCGGTTAAAGACGTTAGGATCAGTTTCAATTGACATTTGATTAGGGCGAGCTCTTCATGTGCCTTCAGGCTTAACACGACCTAGAAACATTACAGTTCACAAGTTCACGTCATACAGTGAGGTCTCTTTTACTGTTATATAAAAATATAAGTTGTTGTGTAACATCATATAGGGAAGATTAAAGACTTTGAAGTAAAGCATCAGTTAGAAAGCAGTTCTGTTAATTTTTCATCTCTTTTATTGATCATCATCATCAAGCGACTGATGCCTCACACCAGAAAGCATTGATCACTGAGGAACCACAGAGAGACGGAGAATAATTCATTATGATCCTAACTCATATATCTTGCACACTGAATCAGATATGGTTAACTGAATCAATGAAATTGATCAGTCGTTGCACGCAGTCATCGGATAAAGAGGGAGCAAGATTCAAATTTCTGATTTTTGTTGCATGTCTTATACACATTCTCCTCAACATCTGTCCATTTCCTTAACTAACAGTTCTCAACCATTTAAATGCAAATAATTTGATATGAAATCAAATTACTATACAGATACAGTAAATATGTGTTTATAGGCTAAAATGCCTGACATTTCTTTATTCAAACCCATACTTCTGAAAATGTTTATTAACCCACTGGAGTCGTATGGATTACATTACATTTATGGTGAATGGATGTGCTTGGTCGAACTTAAATTGTGGAGAACCAACATATTTAAAAATAACAGCGTTGAGCTGAAGAAATTCATATACAGCATGAGGGTAAATTAAAAAAGATTTTAAATGTTTGTGTGAACTCCCAGCAAACAATTTTTGGTTCCCAGAACGTTCCCATAACGTCAGTCTTTGGTTCCCAGAAGGTTATTTTCTGGTTCCCGTAACGTCAGGGTAACGTTCTGTGTTAGCTGCTGTTCCTTTAAGAACGACCACACGTACAAGTAAAAAACATATGCGTCAAATATTTAAGACTATTTATATCTATGGTAAGACACAGCACGAATTTAACATTAAATTGTAACGTTTGAAGCAAATTTGGGTTCTCATTGATGAAGTTTTGAAACGGCTTCACAATGCTGAATGACTGTTTGATTGACAGAAGAGCAGGGTGTCCATGGAAACAGCGTCAACAAACGTTAGCCTGTCTGAGAAGCCATGAGGTAAAAGTTTAACTTATCAAACTCTTATTAATTGCCTTAGTAGTAACCTACTATTACTGAGATGTTTATGTATAAGTTAAATACCCATAATGACGGAATAAATATCAATAATATGTAACAGAAATAAATCGGTCGTTTTTTGTCATATAGTGTCCCGGGTAAACCGCGTTCAGTGGTTCGGCAGCCGCGTGAAGTTGCGCGCGACAGTGACGTGTTTCACGCCGCTACGTGTGGAAGCCTCGAGTGGTTGAGTTTGAGTCTGAAGCGAGCGCAGAAACCACTGCACACTGACAAACACGTGTGTACTTCTGCTTCATCATCTACAGTACACACTTCATCAACTCGTCTGCACTTCACATACACTACCCGTCCACAAGTTTATTTTAGTCTTTTATTGTGTGTGTGTGCCCGCAGGGTCTTAGTGTTCTTCATATAGCATCACTCTATGGACATTTGGAGTGTATGAAGCTCCTGCTGAACGCTGGTGATGTTGTGGACGTCAATGCTGTCTGTCCTCGTGGACGCAGACCCATACACATGGTGTTAACTGCTCAGAGTCGACCCAACACACACGCCTGTCTCACTTACCTGCTGGACCATGAAGCACAGACCAATGTGTATGATAATCTATCAAACAGTCTTTAATGATCAGCACAACCGATAATGACTGTATTTAGTGTAGCATTTTAGATTTGATTGGTGGATGAAGATGATCATTTATGATTGTCATTTTGTAAGCATGTGAAATTAAAGTGTGGATGAAAAATCCCAAAAAGTTAGATGAGAATTGTGCGTTTGTCATATTGACAGAAGGACAGATGAAGGGTTGAGTCCATTGCATCTGGCTGCTGCTGAAGGTCTGAGAGACTGCACTGAGACACTTGTGAGAAATAAAGCAGACACACACGCTCGAGACAACAGAGGTCACACGGCGCTTGACCTAGCTCGCATCTGGGGTCACAGGTCCATTGCCAGGTACCACCCACTGAAAGTCATGATCTGGTTTTTGATCCTCAAATATAGACCGTTTCATCCTAAGGCTAGTGTCTAATAATAACTTTTTACTTAATTTATGTTAATATTCATCTAAATTATTATTTTATTCTATATTAATTGAATTAAATAAACAATTATTTGTTGAATGTGTCCTGTAGTTTTAACGCATTTAAAGTAACCGTATGGTACCTTGACATCTAGGGGTTGAAATTGGTATTGCAGTCAAAGTTCAAAATATTGTAGAAACAAGTTTAGCCAAGTAACGGTTCTTCCCGGTTTCTTTGATTTGTTATCAGAAATAATTTACAGGCACTTTATTATTTGTGAATGTGAATTTCAGTTGTGCATGCGCAGTAACGTTTGTCTATGTTGTTAAGATGAAACCGCCTTCATGATTCTCAAAATAAAACGAATATAAAGAGCAGAAACTGATAACGTCCTCGGATATGAAAAGAAATGTGTTCCGCCAACAGGTTTCTCAAAGATGCCATGTGGAAGAAAGACAAAGAGCAGGAGAAGGTGAAACACAAACAGCTGCATCAACTCCGACAGGACCTGCTCACAATGACAGAGAGCAGAGAAAAGGTCTGTCCTTGTTTCGTTTTATGTTATTTTGACCAGAATGATGCAAGCTCATCTTTTGTCAGATATTTCTGTGGGCGATCCTTCAAAAAACCTTTGAGCTTCTCACATGAAGGTGATCTATAACATATATGTACTTAAACATGCTTGGTTGTTTCATCACATCTCCTTGGTGGTTTCAGATGGTCAGATTGTGTGTGAAAAAACAGACAAGGAGGCAACGCCCCATAAATGTCAAGCAAACCCCCCGACATGCCTTCTGTCAACCTGCTGAGCTAGAGTCGACAGATGATCCCAGAAAATGTCACCCTGGCAAACAGACAGAAAATTGTAGCATCTCAACCATCACTTCCAAACCTCCTCCCGGGAGCATCGGTCGATCTCGGGGGGTTCCATCTGCGACAAATTTGCATCATAGTGTGAGGCTCGACTGCTGGAAAGATGGCCGCTCTCGCTACATGGCTTCATGGGATGGCGTTGAACATTCATTGCCCGACCTGCCACTGAACGATCTTTTGAAAGGTCTGCTTCCATATGCGTTCCCATCCCGGATTGAATCTCCTCTGGATTTTCAGAGTTCTAGTGTGCTTGATGTGCCTCGGTTAGGCCGGACCTTAAAACCTGATGGATCACCGTGGACCGAGGTGGCCATGCATCTTACAGAGGAGTTCCAGCCAGGACACTATTAGACCAGCTGAAGAGATCAATAAAGAATTTATTGCTGAAATGTTTTTCTTTCATAGTTCAGGAGATTTGATGAGTAATATCAACTTAGTCTCAGATGTTTCTCTGAAAAGAAATAAAAAGAGAATCAAATGAGAGTGTTGAAACACATGAATAGTCTGGAAGTATAAATGAATGTAGATTGTAGCTGTCAAATCATCTGGATTTGAGAGAATTTGATGAGAAATCTTTGAGTTCATATTGAGATCTTCAATAATATTGACTTTTGATTGCAGACTTGACAAATCTAAACTCCGTTTGACACATTGTTGAGATTACGTATGAGACTCGAATGACAGAGACATTTGTGAGACTGTTTTTTCTCAGGAGGAATATCTGAGACGATGATGAGACTTAACCAATTTATAATTCAAATATGCCAATCTTCATCTCTGGAAAAATTCTCCTTAGGGTGTGAGTGCGTGAGTGAATGAGTGAGTGTGTGTGCCCTGCGATGGGTTGGCACTCCATCCAGGGTGTATCCTGCCTTGATGCCCGATGACTCCTGAGATAGGCACAGGATCCCCGTGACCCGAGGTAGTTCGGATAAAGCGGTAGAAAATGGATGGATGGATGGATATGCCAATCTTCTTTTTTTAAATATATAATTGAGTAGTTATGTACCAGAATCATTACTTTTTAAAATACTTTTTTTTTGTATTCTTTATGAAATTTAATTACTATGATTTATGATTACAAACTGAATGTTCTTTCAACATTACTGTATGAAACAATATTTAACTTAAATCAACATTAACAGAAAGTATGCATTAAAATGAGTCAGAATTGGATTAGAAATTGTGTAGAAATTCATATGAATGACAATTTGCTAACAACACTTCCAGTATGCTATTCAGAATACAAGCTAATGCTAAACATCAATGACACATCAAAAGAGGACATAACAACCCCTCCACTGCTGAACTACAGTGATGTTGAACGAAAACTCTGAATAAAGATTGTCAAGGTCAGTTCCACCACGACTCGGGTCACTGGACAGAAAACTCTCGGCTGTCATCATCAGAGTTCCCAGAGGACACTTAACTCCATTTTTGGACCGGATAAGAGCATCACCACGATCGGTTGACTGTATGTTAGCTTCAGCTATTATGAAACAAACCACAAAATAACACGCGGGCAAACTCGTCCTCCTAAGAGATTCATTCCCAAATATGTTGTGTTATGAGCCGACCTTTCATCGTCCTCACACTTCACAAAGTCTTTTCACTCATCCTGATTGTCCTCCACTGACATTTTCTGTAGCAAATTTTTACATTTAAAGTTTGGAAAAAAATCTTAACTCAAAAAGTAATACATCACAGTTAAACAAAACTGAAAACATAAAATATGTATATGACATACAACTTACATCTTTTTAAACCCCAAAAGCTTTCTCTTTAAAAAATAAATAAAACGTTTTTTATTTACCTCTTAGTGTCCCGTTTAAACATTCAATAAGGTTTCAGATGCTCAGTCTCTAGTTAAACATATGAAAACCTTTGAGTGAAGTTGGAAAGATTTCACCCAAAAATTATTCATTAACCCTGTCATTCCAAACACAATTTATTTAGTTTGTTTATAATAATTTTACAAATACTGTAATCTTTGTATTGACCTGTTTAGGTTTTAGAATAATCAATTCAGTTTTAAACCCAATGTAGTGAATAGTAAAAGCGACAATGTCTATTGTTTTTTGTGTGGAGACAGACATGAAATTAACAAACTGGTTGTATGAACTACCTTTTTCATCTAGTTCGAGCTAATTCACAATTTATAGTAGATATATCTCTCTGTATTCCACAGAATCACACTTTATTCAAAGCAACAATTTTTTTTTAAACTATTCTTTTGAGGTTTGCACGATGGCTAACAGAAAAATAAACGCTAGTTTTGAGATAAAACATTCCTTTTAAAATGCAAACAAACCCCCAGACACATGTATTAATTCATGAGCGTTAACATTGGCTTTTGAAGTGACACAATTAGAAGAAAATCAGCAGGAGCTTTAACTAACAGCGCTGCCTTCACAAGCAAAAGCTCCGTCCACAATCATTCACATACACACATCTTCAAATTTATCAAATCACTAAGCCTTTAAAAACTTAAAGACGTCTCAAGTCCAGTCATTTAAGAGAAATCATCCTGCGACTCGACAAAGGTTCATCTCAGGAGTTCGTATGTGCATTTGTTCAGATCTGGTCCTCTCTCCCTCGGCTCCCATGATCAACTTCACCAAATCCTCTGACGAAATCATGATGCTTTTCAATTGAAGGGGCAGGTGGTCTGAACAAACCCACCGCCAAAGCCCTCTGTCATCTGGTATGTATTCACTTGAACCGCTTCTTTAGTACATCTTTTGTCGACTTGGCAAAACGGCTTCCTTCAAGAATGAGAATATGAGAAGAATGCCCGAACGCTTGCCCCGCTTCCCTTTGGTGAAATAATTTGAAACGACATCATCTGAGAAACGCAAAACAGAAACGAATGTGAACATGTCAATATATGAGTCTTTGAACAGCAACATCCATTAAGACATGCCAATATAGCTTTATATTTTAAGCAGTATATAGTTTATCGGTTCATTTTGAACGAAATGAAAACAAATGTATGTTTGCTACTTACCACCCTGTTGCATTGTGGATGGGAGGACGTTCTCTCCAGCAGAAAGAGACACGAAGAACGAGAAAGGAATCACCCATAAGCAAATCGTGAAATAAGCGAGAACCTGACAACAAAGAGACGTCAAAATAGCTGTTTACTTAAATATAGATTCTTCAGCAAGAAAACAGAAGAATATATCACATATTTCTATTATATGAGGGAAAACAATATATCACATCAGTTTTCACTGTCCAAAGAAAATCATGTTTGTTTTCATATAATTTACTGCAAATTATGAATTAGGCCGAGTTCCTTTACATCGGCAATACTGAACATGCAATGATCAACTTCCACCCAGGATTAAAACAGAGGATCATATAAATACGTAGGTTCATACCTCTGAAAATGGATAATACTCCTCTGCAAAATACTGGAAGGCCATATAGTGGTTTAGAACAACCAACACTGGACAAGAGAAAAAAATAAGGATGAGAGAGTAAAAAGAAAACCATAAGATCTAAGTTTAGCTTTTTAAAAACATGCAAAAGTGTTTGCGCATTTATCTATTCATCCTTCGTAACTCACCACATGAGAGGATAAAGTTTGGTGAGGTGAGCAAGATGTAGGGAAATGTCTGCAGTAAACCAAAGTAAACCAAGTTAGTGAAGAGACCCACTCCGATCATGAGCGTGGGGAAACCCTCGAACAGATAGAGTCCCACCAGAACTGCTGTGGAGAACTGAAAGACGACAATCTGGGTAAGTAGTCTGAATATGCATAAATGTCATTTGTCTTTCTAAAGGCATGCATTCCCTGCACGAGTAAATGGCAGGGCCTTCCGTGCATGTAGCAGAAGCTGGTCAAACACTGAAAATATCAAAATCATGTGATATTCTGTGAAACCTGTCAACGGCAAAAAAGTCAAGTTGTGTATTTCAGCATTTAGGTGGCAACGAGGTCGAGGTTTTCAGACACCCATGAGCTTGACATGACGTAAACTTCACTGTAGAGGCGATACTCACCAGTATCATATATTTTATAATGCGACTGGTGGCGACTGTGTACTCCTCTATTAACTCTGCCAAATAATACAGACCCGCAGCTGTAGAGACAAACAGCAAAGTAAGAAACTTAACACCAGTAAACAACTAAACTCACAAAGTTACACACCGAGCTATCATGGCATAGGAATTGTTAGAAACTTAAAACGTTTAGAAAAAGCAGGATGTATATCAAACAGCAGTAGTATAAGGCATATCAAGTAATGATGTGACTGTAGCTCAGTTGGTAGAATATTGTGCTTGCTGCGAAAGTATTTGCTAAGTATATGAAGAATGAAGTGTTGTACACAGGTGTAAGTGCAGGCCAGGCAATTACATCAGTGTCAACGTGGACAGTTTTGCTCTGTACTGACATGTGCAGTGTTTTATCACATCTTTACAGTGTTTACCATGTGCCAACCAGTCAGAGTTCACAGGTTAAACCTGCACATCATTCACGTGATTTACCACTTCAAATTATTTTTCTAAAATTAAATAAAACTTGTGTCCTCAGGAAGCTCGTATTACCATGTGCAGATTATATTGAAATGCCCGAAGCTATTAGGTTGGATAGTTAAAGTAACCTAAGCAAATGATAACATAAAAGCACAAGCATGTTAAAAGTAATGCTGCCTTCACGTGCTCTCTGAATTAACGTTTACAGTATAACAGTTAACAAATTCCCAATGCACACGCAAGCACAAATCTGGCGTCCTCCATTCTGTCCGACAACTAAACACAACCAGCTCGGAATCATGACATCAGATGTGGGAATTATCACATTTCCGAGAGCACGTGAAGGCAGCATAAATCAATGCAGCTAACGTTAAATTAACTGAGAAAACAACAAGTTTTTGCAGTTTTATTCTTCGCTTCAGTTTAACGTTAGTGCTAAGGGCTAGCCGCTACGCTAACAGCAACAACACGAAACTCACCTATAGCGAGGGTAACGAAACATATCTGTATCACAAGCGACAACCAGCTGAGTACATAAATAAACCACATCTCTTTATAATTACTAGTCAAATAAATAAACTGTTAGTAAAGGGACATTTGTGTGCTAGTTAACAACTGGAGCGGTCAAAGTTTCTTCAGACGCAGAGCAAGACCGACGCACGCGCGAGTCTGATCACTGAACGGAAACAGCGCTTACTGTGGCTGGAGGTGCTATTACACAATCGCGGTGTTTTCACATTCAGTAATAGCGAGTGATAAAGAATTTACAGTTTTTCTCAATTGCTTTGGCTCAATTCTCAAATGAAAATTGTTTTTTCCGAAACAATAAGATCAGATCTCTGAACAATTAGCTTATTGTTCACATCAGATTAGAATTTCTTATTGATTTGAGCAAATTGCAAATGCATTGGCACATGTGTGCAAACATTAAGTACAATCGTCTACAGTTTGCACAACAAATAATTTCATATGGCTTGTTGATCAAAACTGATGAGTCATTTTTCGCTTAAACTGTCAAACTTTTCACAACTTCTCAATAATTTTTCATCTTGTACGCCATCACATTCAAAACAATCCATTCACTTATCAAAAACTGGTATACACACATGTAAATTACATAAATATCTGACATTGATATTGTTTGTAATGTCTGCTACAATGGCAAATTATGTTGTTGTCTGGGATAATGTCAGCTTCCACCGAACCAACATTGTTAGGGAGTTGTTTGCTACACATGAAAGGATAACAGTGGAGTTCCTTCCACCATACTCTCCATTCCTAAACCCAATAGAAGAGTTTTTTTCTGCTTGGAGGTTGAAAGTATATGATCATAGACCACAAGATCAGATGTCTCTGTTGGATGCCATGAATGCTGCATGTGAGGACATCACAGCTGATCATTGCAGGGGATGGGTGCGGCATTCAAGGAGATTTTTTCCCCGGTGCATGACAATGGAAAACATAGGATGTGATGTTGATGAAAATCTTTGGCCTGACCAACAAGAGCGACAGGATGTCCGACAAGAATAATTAGTTTTTCATGGAGGTTATTTTGTAGTTATTTACTATTGTATTTTTGTTGTAACATACCGTAAGAAATATGAAATGTACAGCAATTGGACAAGCAAGATTTCAGTTTACATGTAATACACATACAAACATAAATGTACTGAATAAATGGAAATGTTCATTTACTTTTTTTTCTATGTACTATTGAGTCTTCTCAATTTTTTTTTATGAAACCTTTATTTCCATGGGTGACTGTCATGGTGAAAAAACAACTAAACATTTTGACCAGTGTGGCTCACACGATGACAAAAGTACTTTATATTTTGGTGGCCTTGGCCAAATTACTGACAAGATAACTAGGTTTTGAAGCATGAATTAAAGGTTTGGGTGAGTAACTTCATTTTGCAGAAATGCAATAAAGTTGTAAAGTTCCAGCAAGCAGTTGTGACATTTGCACTCACAGTTTAGAGAATGTTACAGTAAAATGCATCGACATTATATGTATTGGTCTACTTAATCGAATTTATGGCATTTCGGATAAAAATGTTTATAATGTCTCATTCGAGTGTGTCGAGACGTATGAAAAGATAGATAGATAGATAGATAGATAGATAGATAGAGATAGAGATAGAGTAGAGATAGAGATAGAGATAGATAGATAGATAGACAGACAGACAGACAGACAGACAGATAGATATAGATATAGAGATAGAGATAGAGATAGATAGATAGATAGATAGATAGATAGATAGATAGATAGATAGATAGACAGACAGACAGACAGACAGACAGACAGACAGACAGACAGATATAGAGATAGAGATAGAGATAGATAGATAGATAGATAGATAGATAGATAGATAGATAGACAGACAGACAGACAGACAGACAGACAGACAGACAGACAGACAGACAGATATGGAGATAGAGATAGAGATAGATAGATAGATAGATAGATAGATAGATAGATAGATAGATAGATAGATAGATAGATAGATAGATAGATAGATAGATAGATAGATAGATAGATATAGAGATAGAGATAGATAGATAGATAGACAGACAGACAGACAGACAGACAGACAGATAGATATAGAGATAGAGATAGAGATAGATAGATAGATAGATAGATAGATAGATAGATAGATAGATAGATAGATAGATAGATAGATAGATAGATAGATAGATAGATAGAGATGGATGGATGGATGGATGGATGGATAGATAGATAGATAGATAGATAGATAGATAGATAGATAGATAGATAGATAGATAGATAGATAGATAGATAGATAGATAGATAGATAGATAGATAGAGATGGATGGATGGATGGATGGATGGATGGATAGATAGATAGATAGATAGATAGATAGATAGATAGATAGATAGATAGATAGATAGATAGATAGATAGATAGATAGATAGATAGATAGATAGATAGATAGATAGATAGATAGATAGATAGATAGAGATGGATGGATGGATAGATGGATAGATGGATAGATAGATAGATAGATAGATAGATAGATAGATAGATAGATAGATAGATAGATAAATAGAAAGATAGATAGATGGATAGATGGACGGATGGATGGATGGATGGATGGATGGATGGATGGATAGATAGATAGATGGATGGATGGATGGATAGATAGATGGATAGATATTTTTTTATTTAATAGTTACTTTATTTATCTGTTAGGATAGAGAGATATCAACTCCACGCTTGTTTTGGTCATGCATATTACATCCCCATCAGTCCATCTCCTCACCTCCTGCCCTTTTCACACATAGTTACAGTCATACACACACCTAAATCAGACACCTTTCAACTCCGGGGCCGAGACATGAATTCTTTATAATGTTTGTAAGATGAAAAGCTCTCATGGGCAGGAGGAATCCTTACAGAATGAAATGTTTTTTAAAAGGATAGCGGCAAAAGTGTGTGAGAGTGGAAAATAATTGTATTCCATTTAAAATGCTTTTATCAGAGAATAGGAGTGTGGAGGTGTTAAGGAAAAAGCCTGTGCTTTTTCATTTCAGCTGATTCTACTAGATGGATGAATAAACTAACCCAAAGGCGTTGACACTGTCAGCATATCAATCTTAATGTGTTTCATAGTCACAAATTGAACTGATTTTTTTTCTTTATTTTTTTCAGTGCTCAAACATTATTTTGCCAAAAAAATCTTGATATATCTGAAATGGCTTGTATTAACCCCTTTCATTTCTTGTAAAAACAACTTTTGCCTGTACATTGCGCGTGCACAGTGTGAAGTTTTGAGTATAGGAGCTTTTCACACATCAACTACAATTTAATCATAAAAATATTTTAACATCAAGGCAAACATTAACTAGATAATCACCAATTACACACTTTATACAAATTGCTTGATGTTGAGTCCAAATTGGGCAGTGACTCAATGACCAATGATGCTTCACCATCTTGTCTTCTTTGCTGAGATGGAAATGAATATTGTGTGTATTTGAATGGTCACATTAGACTGGAGTAGTGACCATTATTCATAAAATAGACCCTTATAACACCAGCTATCTCCCGCTCTTATACTTCCACTTTCATCTGATTATCAAATCTCTTTTTTGTTCCTTTGTCTTCTCACCTTATCTATGGCAAGCCAATTTAACATTTAGTCATTCTCAAGATATTAGTATTTTTTCTATCCACGACTTAATTTGTATTAGTAGATTTTTTAAATCTTGATATCAGACATTTTCACTTGCAAAAACATGCATTCTTGAGTTAGTTATATAATACATCTACGATGCTAGCATACACCCATTTCTAATGGATGAAGCCTTGGCCTGGAAGAGAGGTCATCGGGTGGTCCTCAACCTTCACTGGGTGTTTCGACCCTTAACCACTACACCCTCCAGTTGGCGGGTCTGCAGTGACTGGCTAGGTCACTGCCCCTCTCCTCCAGGCTTCCAGCTTGTTTCCTCTCTCTTGTGCCAGAGCCAACAGGAGGCTCTCTCTGACGCTTCTCCCAACCTAAGAACGGCTGCTTTCCTCAAGTGGCCTCTCAATCCAACCTTTGTCAATAGATTCCACACAGATTGAGCTGGGAATCCTCGACATCCAACCTCCACCGTCATCAGCCATGTTGCCCACCCCTTGTCCCGGCTATCCTGGACCAGTTGCTGGTATTTGGTTTTCTTCCTCTCTGCAGCTTCCTCGCACCCCTCCTCCCACGGCACCGTAAACTCCACCAGGATGATCTTCTTTCCCTCTGGGGACCACATGATGATATCGGGCCTTAGAGTTGTGGACAGTACCGCTTCCGGGAAGTGGAGTTTCCTCCCAAGATCAACCTCCATTTCCCACCCCTGGGCCGACTGCAAGAGATTCTGTTTGGCTTGGCTGTGGGTGACTGCTCTTTGGCCCTCCTTCACAAAGGTGATGGTGCTCAGCAATGGTCTTGCTTTGGCTGTTGGTTTCTTCCTCCTTTCTTGCTCCAGAATGTCTGCGAGCACTACCAACACCTTGTCATGGCGCCACCTGTACCTCCCTTGTGTCAGTGCGGTCTTGCACCCTGACAGGATGTGCGCCATTGTTCCTTTCCCCCCACACAGCCTACACAGTGGGTCCTCCCTCCACCCCCACCTGTGCAAATTTACTGGGGTTGGTAAGGTGTCATAAACTGCTCGGAGTAGAAAGGATATACGAAAGGGCTCTAGCCGCCACAGTTCACTCCATGATATTGATCTCTTGGGGAGGTTCCACCTTGTCCAGGCTCCTTAAGTCGCGAGCTCGGTGGATTTGGCTCTTCTCCCTTCTTCTCACAGTATCGGACTTAGTCCTGGATCATGGCTCTCTTCTCCCTAGGTGTGGACTTTGACCACTGCTGGAAATGTGTTGTTCCTAGGCCCTGTCTTCCAGTACACAGGTTTCCTATGATGTCTTTGGTCCTGAGGGAACATTCTGCCTCGTTAATTGCCATGCTGGCGGCCCACTTACGGCAGATCTTGTTCTGACTCCTGCTTCCCTGGTGAGTTGGTCTTGAGAGTCCCTATATGTCAGGGCCAGTCTGCATTTGGTGACTTTAAACTCCTCTACCACTGATGACAGGGGAAGTTGGAGCTGGCCCGACCTTATGTAGAGCCCCACGGATGTAAAGCTTGGGGGTATCCCCAACCATCTTCTAAGGTGCTTGTTGCACTTCCTCTCCATTTCTTCGATTTTTGATAGAAGCACCTCATATACAGTGAGAAGCCACATGAGTCTCGGGAGCAGGCCATGTTGGTAGATCCAGCACTTGTATTTCCCTGGCAAGCAAGACTTGTCAATCTTCTTGTTTTCTGGTGCTGGAGATCTGACAGGGAATCATCGTACCACTTTCCAAGGCTTTTAATTGGGGTCCCCTGAATGTTCGGGATCACTTCCCCTTGAACAAATAGCTTGAACCTTCCTGTTGTTTTGCCCTTTTGGATCACCAAGCTCCTTGATTTCTTGGGCTTGAAGACCATCTTTGCCCACGTGGCCATACGATCCAGTTCTTCCAGGACCCATCTTGCCTGCACGTGAGTTGGTGTTATCACGGTAAGGTCATCCATGAATGCCCTGATTGCTGGCTGTTGACATCCTGCTGCGGTCTTCGGCCCTCTTGACTTTCTGCTTGCCGCAGAGATGATCAGGTTCATTCCCATGATGAACAAAATGGGAGAAATTGTGCATCCTGTTACTATCCCCTTCTCCACTGGCTGCCACTTTGTTGTATACTTGGTGGTCTGGAATCGTAGCTTGATGTCTCTCAGGTAACTGGTGATCATGCCCTGGATGTTATGTGGGATGTGGTAGTAGTCCAAAGCAACTTGGATCAAGCTATGGGGGATCAACCCATATGCATTTGCAAAGTCAAGCCAGACTACTGTTAGGCTGCCTTTCTTCTCCTTTGCTTCTTGGATAGTTGGCTAAGGACGCCTGTATGCTCCAAGCACCCGGAGAAGCCTTCTACACCGCCCTTCTGGATAGAGGTGTTAATATATCCATTCTGGGTCATGTAGGTGCTCATTCTCTTTGCAAGCACAGCAAAGAAAATCTTTCCCTCCACACTAAGTAGGGAGATAGTTCGGAACTGGCTGATCTGTGTGGATCCCTGTTCTTTGGGGACAAAGCACCCTTCCGCCCTTCTCCAGCTTGTTGGAATGGTTCCCTTGGACCAAATTACCCGCATAAGCTTCCATAGCCTTCAGAGGAGCTTAGGGCATTTTTTATATACTTTGTATGGTATACCGCTGGGACCTGGAGCAGAAGATGATCTTGCATGCTTGACTATCTCTTGCACCTCCCTCCATGATGGACACTCTGTGCTGAGGGATTTGGTAGGTGGATCGATGTTAATAAGCCCATGATTTCCTCCAAGAGCTTTGTCTCTTGTAGGATCACTAAATGCCTCTCCTACTGACTGCTCCACCTCCTCTTTGGAACTTGTTAGAGTCCCAGATCTTGCCTCCCCCAGAAGTGATTTTGTGAAGCGGTAGGGGTCCTTTATAAACTGGGCTCTTGCAGCTTCCTGCTTCTTCCGCTTCTGCTTGACCCTTTCAGCTCTTCTTGTTCTGATAAGCTGCTCGCGGAGGCTGGCTGTCAGCTCTTTTATTCCTTCCTTTTCCACTGCGCTTGCCTGTTTGAATTGCTTCCTCAAGGTTTGATCTCCTTCCTCAGTTGTTTGATCTTTCTCTCTCTTCTGTTGTCCTGCTTTTCTGGTATTGCTCTATTCTCTCTTTTTGGTACTATTCCAAACCGTTCCTTTGCCACATTGTAGGTGATGGCTGTCATTGAATCCACCTTCTTCTCCGCTGATCCTGCTTGAACTCCTCCAAGCACTTTGTCTAGATCTTCATCCAACATGGACCACTCCTTCTCATCGCACAATTTGGGCCACTTGATTCTTTCCTTCGTTGGCTGAGGTGGGCATTCTGGAATGTCGTTGGAGGCTCTCCTTGTGCGATCTTGGGGGATTGCCTGCACTGAGAGATCTCTAGGACTATGGTGTGCTTCCTGCCTAGGGTTGTCCTGCGTCTCACCAGACGGTTCGTCTGAGCGGTGTGCATGCATCCGTCTCTGTCCGCACGTGGACTTGCTCTGGTGTATTTTGAGCCCTCTTATGCCATTGCAGATTCTTCCACAGTTGCATTTAGCTTCCGGTGCCTCCCCGGTCAAGGTGGTTTGTCTGAGCCTTCTCTGCGTCTGTGTCACTGTCCTTGTCGTTGCCATTGAATCTGTCCTGGTGAGTCTCTCATCCTCCCCCCTCTCGGGAGACTCTTGGGGTATTGTTCATTTGTTGATTCTGTAGCTTGCTTGGTGCCCTCTTGCGAGTGCTGTATCTCCAGCGTCACCGACCTTCCTCGGTTGCCATCCAGACTTTCCCGGAAGTCACTGGTTACCCAGGGAGTTCAGTTATATAATACATCTACGATGCTAGCATACACCAATTTCTGATGGATGAAGCCTTGGCCTGGAAGAGAGGTCATCGGGTGGTCGATATAAACAATCCCGAGAACATTTGACTGAGTTTGACTTGTCACCACCTCTTCACAGTCCAAACTTTCTTCTCAGTCTTTCCCACACTTTTTTATTATTTGTTTGGCAGAATTCTCTTGGATTTCATTATTAGCAAAGTCATGATAGTTTGAACAGTTTCATAAAATCCATTCTCTTTACAGATCATTAAAGGACACTACAAACAGTGCAACTTGCAGCATCACTAATGTGTATTTTTAGTAGAGAAGTTTTATTAATGAAATAACAGATTAGAAGTTAAAGATCATATATATGTGAAAGCAGAAATAATATTACCGCTCTGCGTTCACAGCGGTAGGTTTAGGGCCAGGGGTTAAGGCTTCGTTATTGCTTTTTCTCTTAAAGTCATCCTTTTTTTAACCATTTCACATTATACAGATTCACATTTCATGTGAGAGTTTTGAGAGTTTGTTGTTGAATAATCAATTGAAGTCAAAGCCGTACTCAGTGCTTTGAAAACAAAGCCGTACTCAGTGCTTTGAAAAATTCACAGCTGAATGTCTTATTCAAAAAGGACTGAATAAGTCATAGGTTCATTGTACAAGAATTCACATGGAAAACTCAAAGCATTAACTGTATGTCCCAGACTACAGGAAGACAAAGACTGAGTGATATGCAAAAAGAAAAGCAAAAGAATGTCTTTTATTTCAATCATAATTCACTTTAAATGCATGGTCCTTGGCTTTTTATCCCAGGTTAACAGGGTTAAAGTTTTATTCAGTCTTCTGATATTTACTCTAAACAAATTCTGGCATCTGGGGAAGGGAAAAAGGCGTCAAAGTTCTACTTCGTTCAACATCACATTTCTGAAAAGTGCAGAAGTTCAGATTGTAAGAATCCTTATACACCTTACTTATCCTCCCATATAATAGATTCAGAGGCCTTTATGCGAGAAGCTCTCTTCTCACGGTTCTGTTGAAGTCTTCTGAGGACAGGGGCGCTTCCACTCTGACCGGCCCAGGGCGAAGAGATCGCTGCAGGTGACTCTGTGAATAAGCGAGCAAAGATTCACTCAACGTTTGATCTAAATGACTCTGTCACAAAAAAACAAATCAATAAACATCAAAGACACGCTTTTAATCACAATCTTAACAGAAAGGCTAGATTTATTTGAACCTATACAAGTTTTTTTTTTACACATAAACTGCATAAAAACACATTCTATACTTTGTTTTTAAATTTCTTAGGCAACATTTTCTTGACAAATTACTAAACATTTTTCTGTGAAGATTGAAAAATATAAGAGTATTTATAAATAAATACATTTTAATTGAATAACTGAATATGAATTCATTTTGACTTGTATCATTGTCAGATTTTTCTTGTTTGTTTTAATGTAAATCTCAATATTTTAATTTTTTAAATTAATGTTTTTTTTTATAGCTATTTTCCGCTGATGGGGATTTTTTTCAAACAATTGGTTAATAAATATGATTAATTTTGTATGCAGCTAGTCTAATTAAATTCACGTTCAGATTAAATTAAGCATGCCAGGTCTATGACCGAGTAATTACCTTTGGGCTTTGGTGGAGCAGATGGGGTACCTTTGTCATCCCCGATGGCCCGCCTCCGTCTCTGGAGCACCATCTGAAGCTCCGCCTCCGCAATATTACGGCTGCAGCGTTTTTTAGATTGGCTGCGGCGGGGGCCAGACCTCTTTATGGAATTCTGACGTGAGCCAAATAACCAAGTTAACTTCAAGCAATAGTTCATGACAGACTTTTTCACACAATAATGCAAACCCCCTCATTTCAGATTGCTTTTTTGAACATTGGCAACAATAAAAGGCTCAATTACAATAAAATTACAATAAATTCATTACAATTACAATAAAATTACAATAAATTCATTACAATTACAATAATAGGCAATAATACATCATACAATATACATCGTATCTAGAAAGACCATTGTATAAAAAGTATGTGGACGATGAGTTTTAGTCTTATTGTTTCTGACTGATGGTCTGCCATTAGCAGCAAATATACAATAGATGTATCGTGGTGGACAGTGGTTGAGTGATCTTGTTTTACCAGCATCCCCTGCAATTCCAGAACAGCTGATTTTCGGTTCTCAGATCTTTGTTCCTTAAAAGCAGTATGTAAAAAAAGCGTAGTAAAATATCAATAATTTCTAAAGATATCTGTCACCATCATTTAAAAAAAAAATCTGTGAGCTGGAGCGACAGCAAAATACTGTAAACTAGATTTTTTTTCGTGTAAAATTACAGGATGTAAGAATGTAAATAATAAATGGTTTTCCGTGTCCTTGTAAATTTGCAGACTTTTTCTGTCATTTAAAGTTTTTTTTTTTACTGTTTTTCAAAAATATATTAAAACTTTCAGTGGATAAACAAACAACCCTTGAATAGAGAATTTGATTGGGCAACCCTGTATTTTTGTAAAACCACAATAATGTTCGTTCATTACTGAAAACTGAAACTGAAAACTGAAAAAAATTGTAGGACCAGTTACCTTCCATGCATTTTCATCCTCTGATTCACCCTGAAATTAAACCAAATGGTTAATAAGACGGTTGTAATTATGAATCAAGTCTTTGGTATTTAATGCATCTCAGGAAGTCTTGATGCATTTCTTTCCTCAGCAAGAGCTCAATTTAGTGCAGCGTTTTATTTGTGCAAAGTGACAAACCTGTGCCGGTTTAAGAATAGGTCTAAGTATAATTCCTTTTTTGATTCTCTCCATCATCTCATCCACAGCTCTGAACTTTATATTCTCAGTCATTTGGGGTTCTGTGAGACAGCATGTTTTCAAGATGAGGATCATATTAAAAAACCCAGATTATTTTTTTGAAGGCCATCTTTATATTTAATTTAGAAACAAGCATGATAGACATGTAAAGATGTCATACTTGCAGTTTCAGTGGCATCTCTAACCTTCTTTTTGTCCCTCAAGACCTTCAATGGGCTAAATATACAAACAGATGCTTTTATTCTCAATAATCCTACATTTTGATTGCTAAGTTTTCACATTCCTTCACACCATGCAAAATTTAAATACACATTCATCCATTCTTTACATCACAGGTAAAGCTGGAGTCTATCCCAACTATTATATAATAACCCAAAATAACTTTAACATATACAAATACTTTTTCAGTATGTTCATCCTCATATTGAATTTATTTTTCTGAATGTTTTGTGTTCTTACTCTGTGACTGTTAAAGATGGCGGAGGCGGTGGAGGTGGAGGAGGTGGTGGAGGCGGAGGAGGTAGGGATGGCTGACCAACTAGAATTTCATTTTCCTCTTTTGATTGGTCAGATTTGAGAGAAGAAATCTCCTCCATTTTTCTCAGTTTATCCCGGAGCTGTTTGGCTGCATGATGGTCAGATGACATGGCAGTTTTCATAAAGGAAATGATGAATTATTTACTGCTGGTTTATTTTTCACAGCTCAGGAAAATGTATTTATGTTTATTACATCTCAGATGTTATTGGGAAAGTTTTTGTTGTTTTTCTCTATTTTCACACATACAGGAAAAATCAGATACGCAAGTTCAATAACCTTTTTTAGGTTATTAAGATAAACATAAAGTGGGTTTTTTTCATGTGGGCTTTTTCATGAAAGATAAGTCCTGTTTCAAACTCAGAATGCTTATAATTGCAAACATCACTTACTTTCCTCTTGGAGTTCATTTAAAGATTGTTGTGAGTCTTTTAGTTGTGTTTCCAAGTTGCTTCTTTCTTCCTCGCTGATCTCCAGCTTTGTTCTCACAGCTGCGAGATCTGATAAACTGTTGAGCTCCTCAGCCACTGTCTGTGACTGTTTTAGCTGTATGTGTGTCCAATTAGAAAGAAATGTAAAACTTTTAAAAAAAATAAAAATTATGATTTATGCAGTTATGATTTGACAAACATAAATAGAGTTTGATCTTGTACGCACTCACCTGGGTTTGAAAACACAGTCGTATCTCTTTCAGATTTTTGCCAATATCAGACACTTGATTCAGAGCTTGTTGTAGTTGTTTTTCAGCCTCAGCGTTTTGTATGAGTTTCAAAGTCTGTCTCTCGTTTTCTCTCTGTTTCACCAGCATCTGAACGGGTCAATAAATCACTTGTTCAATGCCCATGAATGACTAAAATGTTTTGTGAAATGTACTTAATCTGAAGGCACTTTAAATTGCTTTGGGTTAAAGCATCTGTCAAATTTATAAATTCATGATTGTGCAACCTTTACAATTTCATTTATTTGATTTGTTGAAGTGGTAGTTCTTTTTTTTCAAAGATGCAAATCACCAAAAGAAAATTGTCATTTCTGTTATAATTCACTCTTAATTTTCACTGTTTTAAGCAAATCTCCACAATGTGATTTAACGTGATCTCAGAAACATTTAACAACAATAATTTTGCAAGGTGGCTAATTTGTATGAATTAATACAATGCAAATTTTATTGTTGTAAAAAAGAAAAAACTAAAATTATCCTGCCCATGATCCCAAAAATCTCTACAAATTCACCACCTCATAAAAAATAGTTACGCATTGCCATTTTTTGTTGGGTTTTTGGATGTCTCAACATAGAAAAAGAAAAAAATTCACATTGAATGTACATCACAAAAATTCAACATCCAAAATATCTCCATATTTGAAAATGGTAAAGATCCGATTATCTTTAATGTTTTTTTTAATTATTTAGAAAATATGTTAAAATATTATTATCATAATTTTTTGTAGCATGAGAGACAAAAAGATGCATGTCTATCTTATATTTGAGATAGCAAAAAGGAACACAACAAATGCTCATTCAAAAAGGAGAAATAGGAATAAGAAATGAAAGTTGATCATGTTCCGGAGTGTTTCGCCTCTCGCTTCTCACCAACATTCAGAGGCTTCTCGTTCGGCTGGCGAGAACCGCAAATCTAAACTGCCAAGTGAGACCCCCGCGGTGTCTCAATTACAGGGCAAGACGGGCGAGCTTGACAACTACCCTTTGTGCGGTGACAGCCTATATTTTCTCCCTTTCGAATTAGTCCGTCATTACAGCCGTCAGTGCCAATGCAAAACACTGACTGAGAAAACGCTGAATGTGTTTTGAAAACACAAGAGAGAAACACCGAAATGGATGGGGCGGCGATAAAGGATGTCATTCACGCTGTGCCGTGTGTGGCCTGAGTGCCGTGTGTCTCTTTCACAGGTGAAGCCCCCCTGGTGGGACCCCCATTATGTCTGTGTCTCCACATGGGGAACAATGTACACAAAAGCGACAATGCAGATGGCGGATAGGAAGTGTCGAACAAAAGCTGGCGGTTTTCATGTTGCCATCTTGATGGCCGCTCATTACTCGAGGAATAGATGAGGCATACCACTTTTAGGATGAGATGCTCATTTAGTCTGAATGAGGGTTAAACGTACTGCTATTAACATGGCCAGATGGACTGTGTGTGTTTGTGTTAAAATAAAGTTCCAGTGTCATTCCTGTGTGTGTTTTCATCTTTGAATGGGATGTTTTTACAAGATTCACAAGCCCGAGCGTGACTCTCACGGCCCTTAAACACAGTTCAGTACTCGCTTCCGTCTCTTGGTTCAGAATCACTGACATATTGTCTTGTCGGGACTCATGTCTCTATTGGCTAGGAAATCCAGTCTGAAGATATTTAGTTTACTTTTAATGGTCTGCAGCTGCTGTGCTGGAATACATGCCTTCAATATAAAAAAAACACAATACAAACAGAACAAATCAAAGAAAAAGAAATAAACACATGAAGATAATTATTACTATGTTTATATTTAAGTTACAGGAAGAATAAATGGTGAAGTATCTGGAAGTGTTGCAAGCTGGATTCAAACTTGCAGCGCCTATAATGAGGGGCAAAGGTCAACGTGACAGATCACATGTGCAATCAAGATATGTCCATTTTACAATTAAATGAGCTGTACTTTACATAGACGTGTCAAAAAGCAAGGTGTTTTTGGTCTATAAATCCGCAAGATACTTACATTTTGCCAGGAATTCATAACCATTTTACCAGGTGGCGTACTCAAAAATGTATACAATGTGAATCATACAAAAGCTTGAGATTTTTGTAAAAGAGCAATATTGAAGCCACTATCCTATATAAGATTATATGAATTTACACAAATTGACTTATTTTTTTTGCAGCATCCATTCCACACTTTACCGACAGTAATTATGTCAGAATCAAAAATGATTGACAATTACCATACAGTTCAGATTGGTGGCATGGTTCGTTCTGTGCACCCATAGGACAAATAGAACAGAACATTATGTAACACATAATTGAGACTTAAGAAGAGGAAAATCAGAATGTTGAATCCTGACTTTAAATGTGAGGTGGAGTTGGGGATGGAGTAGGGTAACCTCTATAAGCAGCTGATAGCTGAATGAATTTAAAAAGAAAACTTGACTCATGTGACAAGCCAGAACTAATGCTATACGCTTGATTTAAACAAATATTGTGTTCGTCGTTGTTGTAACTCTAGAATATGCAGTTCTTGGTGTACCTGATGTGCAAAAACTTCAGCATGCTGTCTGAGTCCTTGCTCCATTTCAAGCTTGTGTGACATCTCGGCAAACTCTTCTGTAACAAGCTGTGATACTGCAAACACACACAAAAAAACACACAAAGATATGATGTGAATGTGCTGCTCTGCAGGTGTTCATGGATGTCAGACTTTAAAAAAATGCCTAAGGAGCATTTACTCAAACATTCTCATTAGAACCATTTCTTTCTCAATTTTTTTATAATCTAAAGAACCCTTTCCCACTCCAAATAACTTTTTGTGAAGCAGATGTTAAAAGTTCTTTATGGAACCATTAAGCCAAAAACAATGAGCACCTTAAATTTCTGTGTCTGATCATCACTCACCTCTTTTCATTTTATTCACAGTTCTGTTGTGCTTGCTGAGTTTCTTCAGAAGAGCCTCCTTCTCGCCGTCCTCCAGCAACAGCTTGATACAACAAAAGTGAGAATACGAATTTCAATGTTGTTAACACAATGTAAACTGGATCAAATTTGCTAACTTGGGAAAAATGTATGATTATTTTGTGAATGCCAAATGCAAAGTCAGATAAAAAAATCACCTGCAGCTAGTCGATATGTCAACGTTTCTTCTATGTCGGGTAAATTCAAAAAAATTGAGGATGGTGGGAAAATTGATGTGAATGTCAGCTGTAAATATTTATATCAATCGCCACATTCTGCTAAACTATTCAGTGAATAAAGGCCCGTTCAATGTACATTATACAATATGACGTTATGTTCATTTCACATTTGTAATACGTGAGCTCTTTAGATTTATAACTGGCTGTCAATGTTTTATCCGTCATCAGATGAAAAACACTTTTTCAAAACCGATACAAATAAATCACTTCTTTGTATTTTTTATCATCATAGTTGTAGTGTGGACTTCGGTATTTATTTTTTTAATTGAAAATGAGTTTTAAAACTTTATGTTTATAATGATCATTCTCGTGTGAACGGCCTTAAGGTGTATTTTGGTATGAAGTTTTGGCTGACAGCAGAGAGTGCAAAAATTCTCCCAGATTATTATTCAACTGTCTGTGAAAAGTTATATGTATGCCTTCGAATGTCGTACCTTTTCCTTTAGTTCTTCTTTCTCTTTCTTAAGGAGTTCCACCTGCTCACACAGTTGAATCTTCTCTCCGAGTAACCGATCCACTGATGACTGGAGCTCTGCGAGACCAAAATGACAAAAATCATCTTAAATCTTACACTTAAGGTTTATTCTTCGACCAGAGCTTGTTGTTTATGTGATGAAGTTTCACCTTTAATCTGATTCTGACTCTTCAGAAGTGGATCTTCGTCGCTCTCTTCATCTGGACCCGGCTCAGAGTCAGAGTCTGGGTCAGTCTTCAGGTCAAGGTTCAGGACAGAGAGGTTTTCCGGCATCTCAGGGATCAGAGGAAGAATGGCTTGGCTTTTCCTCTTTAATACCTTGAAATCCTTTGAAACCTGTTGGGTTTAAAACGGTGCGCATTCTTGGTTTGAACCATAAAACGTCAGGTTATTTTAAGTACTTTTTCTTCATGTGTTGAAGTAAAATGACATCAAACTGACATTTCCAATGGAACGGACCCGACAGCTCATCTAGTAACTCATTATTATGATCTCGCCATTGTGAATCTCTGAAAGAAGATGTTTTTTCTAAACACTGATGTTTTTGCTCAGTAGCTGATTGTTGTGCACTTTTTAATGAAAAAGAAAACCATTATGTGAATGTTAACATTACATGCAGTTTTGTTTGAAGCAGATGAGCTTCATGTTTGCTGTTTCTTCATCATTTGATTGATTTGAACTCAGTTTGGAGAACATTATTCAGCTTGCGGGTGAAACGGGGGATGTGAAAACACAGCGAGTACAATGAGACGTTTGTTTTATATGTGAGAAAAAGGAAGTTTAGATACCTTCAGTGCAAAAGCCTCTGCGGTTTCCCTGCAGGAACGCTCAATCTGAAACTGCATCTCTAACATATCCAACTCCTTGAGCAGCTGAGAAGATGCTGAAACAGAGGAACAGAGAAACACTGTGTATCCATTCAGAATGATAGACAAAAGAGTTTTTCTTGAAAATGATAACAGCAAAAGATTTCCTACCTTTCCCCATCATTGACAGTTTTTCATTGGCATCGTCTCGCTCTTTCTCCAGAATCTCACACTGTTGAACGCATTATATGATAAATAAAACATATTTAGAAATTAGGGGAAATGACTTAATTAAAGGGACAGTTCACCCAAATATTACAATTCTGTTATTGATTCACCCTCAAGTTATTCCAGATCTGTATAAATGTGTTTGTACTGATGAACACACAGAACGATATTTGGAAGAATGCTAAGAAACATACACTTCTTGGCCAGCATTGACTTCCATAGTAGAAAAATGACAATGATAGTCAAAAGTGCCCCAGAAGTGTTTGTTTACATTCTTCAAAATATCTTTTGTGTTCAACACAACAAAGAAATGTAGTCAATAGTGGCCAAGAATGGTTTGGTGAATGGAATGGATTCTTCCTAATTTCTTTATCTGTGTTCAAAGACATTTATACAGATTTGGACCAGCTGAGTACTAAATGAAGACATTTATGGGTGAACTGTTCCATTAAGCACATTTTGGTTCGCTGAGATTTGCTGGTTATGTTCAGAATGGCTTTGCTATAGTGTTTCTGTCGAAAGGTACAAACTTTCAAAATGTAGCTTGTTCTAAATACACAAATGTATTTTGTCAAAATATACAATATACACAACACAATCTCATGGCAATTCAAAGTGAATTTGCATTCATTCAAGTGATCTCGTTGTTGGGGTTTCAGAATTGCTTTCTAAAAATTACTATTACTATAGTAATTTTTACTATTACTATTACTATTACTATTAATAGGAATTAGACACCTTGTAAAATACTTACGTATGTTGTCATGTAGGATGCAAAGGCAACTGCAACGGAACACTAGCACTATAATCAATCCCATAATGCAATGCGTTCAAATTGACTATTCTGCTGTCATTCAAGATTCTACTCATTTCTACTCATTCAGACCTAATACATTTGTGTACAAATGTAAAATGTAAATGTTGAAATGCTTGTTAAATAGTGAATACTGATTCACATGCTTTAAAAAAGTCTATGACTGAATTCTGAACAGAGTCTCAGAGAACTGTAGCAAACATTACCTCAATGTCTCTTTCATCTTCTGAGATGCTCTCATCCTCTGAATCTATCAGAAAAACAGATGAACATTACACGCTGATTGTCTTTTTCATGGACTAGAATACTGATGCGTTATGTGTCTTATAAAGAGAACTACTAAAATATTAATACAAACAAAGGGTCTATGTGTTTTGTGATAAGTGTATGAAAAAAAAAACTTTTGTTCATTCTCTCCTTTGCTTACTCCAGCTTTAATCCTTCTAGTAGCATGGCCTTGTAAACTAACGGCACTGTTTAGCGTGTTGACAAAATGTTTATACGCTCTCCTCCTTGTAAGTCGCTTTGGATAAAAGTGGCTGCCAAATTAATAAACGTCAATGTAACACATCACATGTCAATAATACAATATTAAAAGCTATCCCGGTATTGAAATACTCGATTTGAGTCAATGACCACACAAATCTTCACCTTTCTGTCAATTTTGTCAAAACTAAATAAATGACTGTTGTCCTTGGCAAATAATATGTGCATGACTGTGTTAGATTTATATCGCTCACTTCATTATTCACTGTTAACTATATTATCAATATTTAACATTCATTCATCAAAAAATTATTAAAATATATATAAATTAGATATTAGTAAGCAGTTCATACATACAATGGATTACGTATTAATTGAAAGACAATTTAAGTAAAGCAAAGTGAATTTATCATACCTGACATTTTGGAGTGAGTCTGACCCAAGTTTTTAAAACTCGGAGAAAGCCAAGTAAGAAAGGTTAATGTGTGATCTTGTGAAGTGCTTTTTCTGTTTCCGTTAGTCTCTCTGCTAGCAGTATAGAGAACTGAAACCTTTTTACAGCTTTTGAACACCACTAGTTTTCACCCTTCCCATTTTGTTGCAAACACTGATACAAGAAAATCAGCTTTATGCTCGCTTAACAATGGCGCTTGAGAAAGAACATGATAAAATAACACAAAGTCATATGTCAGGACAGTTACCAGCCTCTGAGAAAGTCTCAGCATCCCAATTCTGTACGTGAGCATGTAATAATTGAAGAGGATCTTATGTTTCTCTGTCTTTTTTTATACAGTATATAACATTCATATTTATTTTCGTATAAAAACCTACAGTATTATAACTGAATATAGCCCATATTTATCTTAGCATTAGTTAAAGTAAATTATGATGAGAAGTGACTGCCTGTGAGGGTCACGGGTGGGTCATTGGGTCTTGTTATCGTAGCATGAGAGGGCTCTGAATTATTGAGGGTGTAGCCAAATAACATTGACTCATCGGTTGATATCAGCTGTGCAGAATGAGTCACAAACACAGTTCTTTATCTCATTTTGAGATGTACTAAATAAACCTTAATGACAGAGTATAGAGAGGTAGAGAGAATGAAGAGGATGGAAGAATGATGAGAGATGATGTGACAGATACGAGCGGCCCTTCGGTGACTCACCGAGATCTGCTAGAAACCTAAAGACACTGTTGCCAGAAGATTAAGAGATAGTCCCTAATCTTTATTTGTAATATAAGTCACCTTGCAATAAAATAGTTTTCAAAATAAACATTTTATTTACATTACTATATTAGGTTTAACCTCATTTTGCCTTAAACATTGCTTTAATTGTTTATTTCACAAATTTAGTGTGTCAAAAAATTACATACTGTCCAGACCATTTAAAGGTATAGTTCACTACGCCAAAATGAAAATGATTTCATCATTTACTCATCATCATCGTGTCATGTCAAACTTCTGCAGAACAATTTTTTTTTTTGAAGAATGTTGATAACAGTGACCCCTATTGACTTTTTATCTATCAACACAAAATCACTTAGATATTTCTCAAAATATCTTCTTTGTGTTCCTCTGAAGTAAGACTCAGAACAGGTTTATAAGCACATGAACAATACTTAAATACTTAGATATGATGTTGAATCTACTGTAGGATTACATTTTGATCATACAGATGTCATCTGGTTCTTCGTTTTCTTTCTCATTCCTCTGGACTACGTTTTCTCATTTCACCAAAAATAACTTTTGATCATAAAAGTTGTGCCTAGTCCATTATTTGTATACTTATAAAAGCCTACTTCAAAAATATGTCTATTATTTTACTTATTTAAAATTTTGCTAATTAAATAGTGTGAATGAATATGCAGTTTGACGCAAAATGTGAATATTCCTCTAGGTGGCGCTCTGACATTACGAACAACAACCTGTTGCTCGTCTCTTACCTTCTATTGACTGTCAACAACTTCAATTTTAACTCAACATAATTTTAACTTCATTTCTTACTTATTGAAGCAAAATGTAAAGTTTTTTATCAAGAATTAATTGTACTGAATACAGATATTAATAATGAATTACTATTAAAATCAATGTTATGAAAATATTGCACCCTAACAATATTATTATTGTCAGTGTTGCTGTTTTATAATTTTACAACAAACATGACTTAACATGAGTCTGGTATATGGATGAAACCCTGTTACTAAAACATAAAAGAAAAAGGGTAAGTGACAGTGACCTCTCTTTTCCCGCATGGAAATTAAGTTTAGGCTAAACTAGGCCTCTTACTATAATGTTTGCCCTAAAAAAACTTTAAATCTAATATTCTTTCAATATAGGTATGTCATAGACATAGACAAGTGTTGTTCAAAAGAAAATGTCACGTATTGGATCTTTACGAATGATCTGCTTTTGACAATGCATGCATATGAACACAGATGTTGTTTTTTATGTAGTGTTTTTTGTTTTGCACACAGTGTTACAGACAGAATGTCTGGATGATGATGGGCGTATGGGACAGAGGAACATTTCCAGACAGACACATGATGACATAAACAGGCCTCTGTTTGTCTCTTATTGATGATGTCACAGGAAACGGTGTCTGAGCCGACCGGCACACAGTGGTACAGTAACCAGACAGTTGTGATTCATGGTAAACTTGAGAGAGCGAGCTGGACGTCCCAGCTCTTTTACACCTGCTCCAGTTCACGCTTCAGCAGCAAAAAATTACAACGTAATACAGTGAACAAAAATCCAATTTGGTCGAGATGGGGGGATATATTCAGTTGTAATGAAAGTGCGAGATCACATTAAGAAACTGTGATTTTTCAAACAAATTATCATGGTAATGAAAGGTCAAGGCGAGGGAAACAGCTTCTCCCTCATTCTGCGTTGGGACTCCCTAAAAGCTCCATTAGTTCTGACATGCAGAAGCAGTGATTCTGTAAGGGTTAGGACCCACACAGCAGGGTTCGGCAGGGTTTTAGTCCGGCATAATCACACATCTGCGTGCCAGAGTCCAGTGCTGCCCACTGAGTTTCCCTTCCTCTCCACTGGCCTGCATTCAACATGCTGACACTCTCCAACACTCCTGAATCCTCTCCAACCAACCCACCCACCGCTCCTGCTCTCACAAACACGCAGGGATAGAAACTGTTGAAAAGGCCAAGTTTCATCTTTGTGCATGTGGCCAGTTGACAAACATGAACGTTGTTTGTGTGCTTGTCTCTTTTAAGGATTTTAGGGCAAAATTTGCAAATGTGCAATAAATATGATCTTTTTGTCTTTACCGTCTTTATTGTAGTCTTATGTACAAAAGATTTTCTCTCTACAAACTCCTGTCATTCAACCCACAAAACATCCTAGATTGAAATGAAATTTACAAAAATTAGCTATGCTTCAACCAAAGTTTGTTTTTGTTTGCGTTTTACGTTTAGTATAGTAAGCACAAATTATTTCACTAGAATAATTATAGTTTACCAAGATAAACATCCAGAAAATTGTTTTCAATAGCCTAACAGGTCAAATGTCTAACAGGTCTCAAGACAGAAGCATTTAGACAGCAGTCTGATTAAATATAACAATATGTTTATGTTCCTATAATTTACACATTCATAAAAACTGTATCTACATACTGTACCTACATCAACAATGTTTTAAAAATAGCAGTAATTGAATGATCATGACCGAAAGATAGTACTGTACTGTATTTTAACTGCGAGCAGAGTGCAAATGAAGTAGTGTAAGCAAGAAATGATTTAAGATTTATCGGCTTTAAAATATCGCCATAAATTGAATTATCGATACCGATATGGCCGATAATTTAAAATGATCTAATTTATATAAAAGTGTGGTATGCTTCTAATATAATAAACCATGTTAGCTGCACTTTTTGTCACGGGACAAAAAGAGAATCAAATGCAGTAAAGCCGTTTAAGTGAGTTTATTAGTCTCACAGAGCAAAAATAGGATCAGAACAAAAGATGCCAGGGAACTCCAGGCACACAGCCGAAAACAAAGGTTATCCCAAACTGGAACTAGAGGTGCCAGTTATTGAAACTGCAAAGTGGTGGGGAGAGAGGAAAATCGGCAAACGAACAAAAGGTCCAAGTAGATCTCTCTCAAAACAGCCTCACCGAAACAAGATGAGGAGATCAGGATCCTGGACACATTGCAAAAGAAACAATAAGGTAAACAATAATCCATGAGATAAGGCTCATATAAAAAAAAACATTGTTGCACTGAATGAATGACAATGAGAGGTAGAAATAGGGCAAACCAAAACAGTTAACAGGTGACAGCAATCATCCGTGACAAAATCCTAAAGGTACAAGCAGGAATCAGGTAAGAGAAGAGTTCTAAGAAAAAATGGGGCACACGTATGATATTGAGCACGTGGGACCAAAAAATAAGACCAAAAAATGAAATAAAAACCACCAAGATAGACAAGAACACTTTTACTACAGTAATAAACACATTTACTGCATTTTTAATGTAAGAAAACCCCGTCCACTATGCTTTCACTACAAATTAAACCATGGTAGGCTTTTACCATAGTAAAACACTGTTTATTACACTTTTGCAGTAATTAACCATGTTTGCACGTTTACTCTAATAAAACCACGTTCAATTTGCTTCTACTCTAATAAAATCTTGGTAGGCGTTTGCAATAATAAAACCACCTTTACTACACTTTTACTGTAATAAAGCCACAATTACTTCCCTTTAACTTGAATAAAACCAATATACATTTTTACTATAGTAAAACCATTTTAATTGCACTTTTAGAAATAATAAAACCACATTAACTGTAATTTTACTGTGATAAAAAAACGCTCACCATGCTTTTACTCGAACAAAACAGTGGTACACTTTAACTGTAATAAACCATGTTTACTGCATTTTTACTATAATAAAACCACATTTACTGTACTTTTAGTACCACATTCATTATTACGTCAACTAAAACCATTGTGCACTTTTACTGTAGGCCTACTAAGACCGTGGAAGGTTTTCAAAATAACAAAAACCACCTGTACTGCACATTTACTGTACTAAAACCATGTTCACTATGCTTTTACTCTAGTTATATATGCTAGTTATAAAACTTTGGTAAACTGTTACTGTTACAAACTATGTTTACTACACTTTAACCGTAATAAAACTCCTGTTCATTTGGTTAACTTTGGTTTGTTAATTCTTTTATTAATTTTCCTCAGGGATAATCTCCCCCATGTGACTCTGGTCTGTAAACCTGCAGGTCTTCTTCTTCTATCATTGTGGTGGTAAAACAAGACGCCATTGCCCTCTCACAGCTTACATTACAGTCCATTACATGAGATGGACACTTCAGTCCTGCTCTGCTTTATTTACTGTGCCACTAAAGATTATTTCCACAGTCTATATCTGCACACCACATTCAACAATTACACTCTCATTTGTTTAAACAGATATGTGATATCAGCGATGAAACTCTTCGAGTTCCGGCATCCCCCCAAACTCAGGCCGTGGATGCGCTTTACTGCTCCCTGCCATGATTTTGGTCTCCATTGTGTGGCTTTCATTGTCTTTCAGGTCGAAAACTTGCGGTCTTTCCTCAACCGGCCACCCCTCTCCTCGGCCTCCGCACACCTGGCCCTGACAAATTAGAGCAGGGAGAGACTGAGGGGGGGGCGAAAAGTTAATGATGTCGCTTCTGCAGTGCTGTTGCCAGGAAAAACTTCACAACATTTGCCAGTGAACAGTGCCAAAAGGAACCGTAAAAGACCCAAAGAGCTTTTTTCTACTATGACATGTGTTTATTTACTTTTAAAAAGTGTATTTTCAATGCAAAGTCATCTGATCTGAAATGTGAAATATTACATCTAGAATAAAGTCTTACTCTCGGGTAGAATTGAGAAGACAAGCAAAATCAAAAACGTGTTTGCTTCTATTATTCTTTCGTACTAAATAACTGAACGCACTTCTCTCGCTCTGTCGTTCTTCTTTAATAAAAGCTGTACGCCCGCCTTCTCCACAGGCTCTAATCTGGCCTGACAGCTTCCTCTGATAATTGGTGCTAACACCCAGATGGACGGGCCTTTAATTTGCTGTTCCCAATAAAGAGAGGCGGCTGAGGGGCGGCGGGAAGGGGGAGGCCGTGATTTGTTGGTTATAGATACAGAAGCCGTAAACACCCCGGGCCTGGAGGCCGACAGTTCGAGGAGCCTCTTGTTCACACGTTTTCTCAAAAGAAGTGTTCTTCTCATCTCTCCCTCTGACGTTCGTGACGCTCTCTCTCTCGCTTACACACACGCACAATCTGTTTCTCTTCGTCCTTCACAAAACAGTGTGGCTGCTGTAGCAGCAGTGACATGCGGACGAGGATGGGTGGCCGTAACCTGAACATTGTTTTCAGGACAACTGCGTGACCTCCATCTATTAATGAGGTTACAGGGAATGAGCGCTGGGTCAATGGTCAGATACACAGATGATCTGACCACATTTGTAACATTTATATTCAAAACTTTCACACAGCCTCAAAGTTGTGCTTTACTATTCTTTTCAATCATCTTAGTTAGTTACAGACATTCATTTTGTTTCACATTTTGGTTTGCGTTTTAAAACAATCCTGAGACATTTGTGTAAAAATCAATCATAAGGTGAATGCAATGATGAAAACAGCATTTCTTTACAGTTTTGATAGTGACCATGAATGCCGCAGTGGATCTTTTGTGAAACTGTTATTTACCAAAAGAGATCTAAAATCGTTTGCTCTCAAATCACACAAGCACTTTAAACTTGACTTATCATGATAACAAGACATTCACAACTGATGTGTGTGATTTGAGCGGTCAAATATGAAAAACCTCGGCTGCGGAAAGCCATTAAGCCACAAAATATCAAACATAAGGAAAAATTAATCGATAAATCTTAAGCTTTGTGGCAAGTACAGTTTTACATTAAAACAGAAACATGTTTGAAATATATTTTATTGCATAGGAATGATGACGTATATTTTTATAAAAATGGATAATATATAAAATACAGTTTTATTGATATTTTTGTCTTGTGGTAAATGTGGCAAATTTTGGATGCTGGGGAAATAAACGCGTGGCAGAGCTAAAGACAAATCTAACAGAAATATTGTTTGATGGTTGATTTGTTCTTAGAAACAAAAATCACCAATGAGATCATCGATTAGACATCAATGAGATTAAATGGAGAGTGAATAGAACCTTGAGTTTAAAGGAGTAGTTCACTTTCAAATAAAAATTTCATGATAGTTCACTCACCCATATATCTTTCCGTGTTCTAAAATTTAACATTTTAAATCTCATCTGTTTCTCAGTTATTTCTCCTCAGAAGAAAGAGTCCGAAATGTGTCTGTCATTAAAGTTTCTGAAGAGATGTGAACAATGTATCAAACTGAGCTTAGATATGTCAAGTCTGCATCAAAAGTCAATATAATTCCCTCAACAATCTACATTCATTTTACTCCTCGTTGTTTTTAACAATTTCACCCTCATTTGATTTATTTTGAAACATCTGAAACTAAGTTGATACTTACAAAAACAACAACTGAGAACTCCTTCAAATATCCTAAGCTATAAAAAAGCAAACCCTCTGAGCAATAACATTTTCCTCATGTAATTCAGATCCAAACAATCCCAACATTGATCAAACAGAACATTTCCAGCACAGAAACAACCACAAAACCCCCAGAGAAGAAGCAGCTTTTCAAACTCTTGTGTGAGGTGTATGGGTGCAGTAGCACATTTCATTGCACTGGATAAAAAGCTAAACGATTATAGACATGCAAGGTTTAATTGGTTTTGAACAAATGTGAGGGGACACAAAGCAAACTCACAGCCTCTTTTGAATGAGACAGCTGGAGAAAAAGCAAAATATATAAAAGACTGAGTCGTCCTTGGGTTTTATAGTTGCACTACATGTGAAAATTGAGGTCACGCGGTCTATGAAAGATTGGTTTGGGTGAGGATTCGGCTTGTTGTCAAACAAAAGGTTACAAGACACGTGTAATTCACCACACTGATGTGACCATTCACACACAGCCAAACCCATGAAAAATGTAACTTAAAATTACATCAGTTTGATAATATCCACAATCCCTAAAGTAAAAGAAAAAAAAGTAATACAAATGTGTGACAAAAAATCATAAAAATATGTCAATATCATTTCATATAGAAAACAGTAGTCTATCGAGACTGTTTCCCCTCAGATGTTTCTTCAGTAATCTTGCATTAACTAAAACCTTTTTTTTTTACTGTAATCAAAAGTCATATTTCAATCTTAAACATTCCCTTATTTAAGAGAAAAATATCAGATCTGTCATTCAGATTCATTTCATAGTTCATTAACAGGGCCGGGATTAATATCAATCTGAAAATTTGAATAATTACATATTAAATACTTTTGTATTATCTATAAACTAATGACCTGATTATT
Source organism: Triplophysa dalaica (assembly GCF_015846415.1). Lineage (NCBI taxonomy): Eukaryota > Metazoa > Chordata > Actinopteri > Cypriniformes > Nemacheilidae > Triplophysa > Triplophysa dalaica. The sequence goes on from NC_079542.1 coordinate 33,504,404, forward strand.
ATTATTATTATTATTATTAATATGATTATATTATACCTGCCCAAAAAAAAAAAAATTGAGCCAGAAAAGTACTGTTCAGTAATCTTGATGCATGTCAACAATTGACTCATTTGTGTCCAGTTTTCTATCATCAGGAAGTTAGGGAGGAAGAACGTTTTAGATGGATGTATTCAGACATGGGCACACAAAGAAATACAATTTTTGTGTGTTTTGAACACTGTTGTAAAGTGAAGAGAGTAGAGGCGTCCAAACCACAGATATAGAAACAACGATACGTGGAAACGATATGGTGAAGAACGATAAAACATCGACAGCCAATCATGATCCATTCAAGTATAAAATAAACAATGTTATAGTACATTAATGTGGAACCTTTTTTGTTGCCATCTTTATAGACATTTGTCAGTGTGAATGAGCCTTTATTTTTTCAACATCAGTGTTCTAAAACTGTTGAGGTTTCACTTAACAACTCTGAATGGAGGTTTCAATATCAATTGGACAACTACATTGTTAAAGATTACCCAAAACTCTGTAATGAGGCATGAAACATCTTCAGTGTAACTGAACACACAATGTTGTTTTATTTTGACCAGGTGGTGGCTCTGGATCTTCAGATCAGTAGGTAGCTTCCGTGTTGTTGAGCGAGCAGCTGTCTTTATTCAAACTCCAGCGTTTGTTTCACATTCTTGTTCTCCGTGAAAGAGACTCGGGTCAGGAGCGACTTGAGAGGGCTAAAGAGAATAGAATAGTGGGCCATACCTTTCAACTCAATCCAAACAAAACATGTATACACGTCCCGTGGCCTTATGAACCACAGAAAGTTCATTTGAATGGAAACGGTGAAACAGGACACAATCCTCATCATGAATGACACAGATAAACAATGAACAACTACATCGTTGATGATGGACAGCTAGATTATACATTCTCAAATAAAACATCAAATGATAATGTTTAAGGCCTAAAAGGGACGGTTCACCCAAAAATACAAAAATCTCCCATCATTCATTTCCCCTCATGTGGTTAACAACTTGTAACCGACTCTACACAAAAGAAGATATTTTGAGAAATGTCTCAGGGTTTTGTGTTCATTCAATGTAAGTCAATGGGGTTCATTGTTGTTTAGTTACCAATGCTCTGCAAAACTTCTTGAACAAGTTTGAAATGACATGATGGTGAGCATTCTGTGTGAACTATCCCTGCAATAAAGCTAAACAATAAACTCAATGCTAAACGCACATAATTTCTCTTAAAATAAACCTTTTAGCGCCCTTATTTATCGCTTTCGAAAACCAGCTTTTCGAGTCACTCTTTACTGAACCAAAATCGATGCCCTGTAGGACATATTCTCGTCCATTTCATCTCCTCGTATTCCTCCAAGAAGCCTCCGAAGGCTTTTTGGGAGGAATGCGGTATCATTCCTTCACGCCGGGGTCAGCCACTTGTGTGAAGTATGTCAAAACATGCAGCCTTCATCTTTCCTGAGCTGTAAAGATTGGCTCATGCTAGGGGGCGGCAAGGCCTGGGGGTCTTCCTCCAATTAACCCTTCTGCATTCTTCTTCCCAGCAATCCCCGTCTACCTTCTCCCGAAGCTTCACAGCTGATCCGCGCCCCTCCTCATGCCCATCACGTGACCTTCGACCCGCCGCACCTCTTGATGGGTCACATGACTCGTGCAGGTGTGGAGAGGACCCCGGCCCCGTCAGCCCCCAATTAGAGAGCCTAATTAGTGATGTAACCTCCTGCAGGGTCACTGGAGAAAGAGGAAGGTATTGAAAGAGAAAAGAATCGGCGAGGGTAAAGGGAGGGTGCCAGCGGTACAGTGATGCGTGCTTAAAAGCTCCAGGGCCGAGGGGGTAACGCGGGTTGCCAGAAGTGCACTTGTTTTCTCGATGGATGGAGTTTGTTTAATGTTATCGTTTGAATCATTCTGATGATTGTTCTTATTAACATTATTGTAACACTTTGCTAAAGGAATACATTTGTGTTGTAACACAATGCTGTGTTATTGGGTACACAAAATAGAGGTGTTAGAGCAAACTGAGAGAACAAGAATTTTGGGGTCTTCTTTACAGACGGTTTCAGCGGCAACAACCTAAACAATGATAATGTGATATAACTTAACTTCCAGTAGATCTCCACAAAAAACTCTATAGCTGTGGAGTAGTTTTATTTTTAATACACAATAAAAAGCTTATATAAATGAATATAAAGTAAATTATCTTATAACCAAACACAGAAGTTAACTTTAGGCCAGACGTGTGCGTCTGATGAAACCCCAAGCCAAGGCGACATACTTGATGTTGCTCTCACACAAATGAAACAAAGTTTATGCAGAAGGTCGACCTAAAAATGAGTAGAAAAACTCTTCAGTCAGACTTCAATGAGCATCGTCCACTCTTGTGACATCACATTTGGCAGCCCACAAAGTTTAGTTTTTTTAATCTAATTGTAACATGTATTCCTTTGATAGAGTCATTTCTTTTCACTTTTTTTAGTGAGCAAGCATAGCGATGTAAAAAACTCACTTTCTTGATTTCCAGTATAATCATCCGAACAATATTACATGATCATTCTTAAGAAAATGTATTGATGTTTTCATTCCGGAGAAATCAAACTGAATTTTCCTTTTTTTTCCAAAAATAATTTCATTTAAAAAGCAGCTTTTTTTTACATTGTTTTTTTAAAGTTAACTATTAATTGTCACAAGACGAGATTAATGCTTTTGTTGTTTTTTAAATGAACATCTTTTTTTTAAGGAAAAACAAGACCAACCTGAATAAGAATATATTTTATTTATACAGTTTATTTTGTTTTGTGTGTTTTACAATTTATTCTATTGGATTCAATTTCTTTTTTTTTACCATTTCTTTTACTTTATACAATTTTTGTTTTTATTTTATTGTACTGGATAAGTATTCAAAAAGGAAAGTATTTAATATGACCCAAGATGTCGAAGAGAAAACTGTTGCTACCCCATTATTTCTATCAGGCCACCCATCCAGTCTTGATGCCCCCCCATTCGTCCACTCCCATGAAGATAAGACGCCAGTCATTTTAATTGGCACCCTGGAGTTGATTGTCCCGGAGCAGCACAGGAGAGAGAGAGGGAACTACACATGTGGTCCACAGTTTCCTAAAAAATAGATGTGCCGCCCCATTAGCTCGGGACAGGGCTGAAGGTTTTCATCTAGCAGAACAGGTTGATGCCTCTATTTGTCAAGTCTGTTCTTCAGAATATCAAGAGAATGCATTTTTAGCCACCAAAAGAATTATACTTAAATTGTAACAGCACAAGGACGGTCTTATACAAATCTCAACATTTCAATTAATCAAAACCCTTGCGTAAGTCATGTAATAAAAACAGCAATGTCTTGTTTTTAAAAGGCTGCAGGGATTTTGTGAATGACTGAATTATCTTCATCTGGAAAATTGTAAGAAAAACACAGGAGAGAGAGAATTACATAGACATATATTTATATGAATAAAAACACATGTACATATTTGTACAATATGTCGGCTTTTTTTAGCCCAACAATGAGAAAGGCTGTTTTGCCACAGAACACAAAGAAACTTTTCTTAAATAAGTGCAAATAGTTAATGAGACAAAGAATTGTAAAGCATTTATATTTTTTCCATTCATATTTTTCAAGATCACATAATACAACATGAAAATACTGTGCAAAGAATCATTGAATATGTACATACTGTTTAAGTGTTTTCTTTATTTGTTAGGAGCTGGTGCCACGATTTCTTTTCATTTTAGCTTCGGACACGCAAAAAAAACAGTTTATGGCTTTCTTACTCGGAATCTTTGACCAATGACCCTTTTAAAATGCAAGGAAACATGGACGTGAGAGCAAAAAAATAAAAAAATGCCACAAACAGTAAACTGACCTTAAAGTGAAATGGTTTACAATCATGTCTGTGGCAATGTCATCCCAAAACGAAATCAGACAAATTATTTAAGTTGACGATCTTAAGCACAAAGTCAACAATACATTTTTTCTCAGGTTTGCTCGTTTCACAAAAAAATGTCACAGATATATAACAGTGTTGCTTGTCCCAAACTCTACAGTCACTGAGACTGCGAGATGCTCCATTCCTACATTTTATTACAACACAGGTATGTTAAAGCAAACAACATATCAGTCTTCTTAAAAAAGAAAAACCTGTAAAGGTATGTTTGACTCTGTATCTCCAAATTTCATTAAGCTATTTGGGTTCAAATAGCTATTCAAACTGAATAACTGAATCGTAATAAAAAATAACAGTGTTGACCACCATGATGACAATATTCAGAACCAAAACCACTTCCAAGCGTTTTTCTTCATCGGAAGTCTTAATCAACGCCATTCAGAAACAATGACAGTGCTAGTTTTTAACATAATTGCTGAGTATCGATCCAGTATTAAAAAAAGTACAATGTTTTTGTTGATGTCGGATTAGGTTACAGGTGGATCTGTGGAGCTTTCAAAATGTTGTTTCAAACAGCTGACAGACTCGTACCGTCTCAACCATTTTTGATTTTGGGGCATCATTATTTCAGTCATTTCATTTGGTGATGCTGTTGTCACATGTCTACTACATAACCTAAACAAACTTTTAAAATGTTTTTCACTGCACACAAATTCACATACAATAGCTGTCCTAAATAGTTTCTGAAATATTGTCCCAAATTGTAGCATGTAGTATAAAGTGAGTATGCTTCAATTTACTGAAAATGAGAAGAATACACTACTTTTATTATTTTACGTAACAAAACAGTATGTAATTTAAGGGCATAGCATAAGTATGCAAATTAGGATGCAACATTTGACTTTCTTGCAACCAGCAAAATCTGATTCAATTTGATATGTATGGTAGCATGCGCTTGTGAGGCAGAAGACAAAGAACATAAAGTGCATCGGGGTAAAGGTACTGAAAGACCGCAGATTGAGTCGTGCAGTAATAATACAGTCATTTACGATTAGAGTTGTAAATAAGCACCATATTAACCCAACAACTTTACCAAGGACGATGCTAGTCGCCTGTCATCCTTAACTCCAATGTAAAGGTTTTTCCTAAAACAAATAGACAAAATCAAATCCTATCTGCATAGAAAGCATTTCAAATCCCAGGTAACACACAACTGATCATAGGTGTAGTTTGAATGCACTTTAAATCGCTTTAGATAAAAGCATCTGAAGAATGTTTTGAAAGAAAGCGTGTGGCTGTAATGAATGGCGCGTATAGTGTGTGTCACGAGCTGGGGACACGGATTCAATGCATGTTCAGTCATTACTTTAGCATAGAAATGTTGAAAACTGATGTTGAATGACTCCAAACGACTGGAAGTCCTCTGTCTCGGAAGTCAATGTAATGAGCCCTTTGTGTCAATTACATTGGGAAGGTCAGGTTAACTGGTGACAAACATGTTTCTGAGCCTATGAGGGCAACGTGTGCAACGTGTCCCAAACTGAATTTGCTATAAAGAGACTAAAAAGAGATATAAAGAAATTTTAAACGATTCTGGTCTTGACAAGAAATACATTTATGATATATATATTCATTAAACAGATTCATTAGATTTATATTAATTTACGGCTGGTACGTTTACACAAGCTGTCAACGGCTCTAAATGGATCAAGATTCAGTTCTTCTGAACTTTCGTATAACTGATTTGATGGTTTGTCTACCATCAACAACCTCCGGTGCGAATGAAAGAATGTCAGTGCTTTCTGTACGTGTTTACTTCTCAAGGACAAGGAAAGATAATTCTGTCGTTCTTACACTTTCATGAGGACACACACTAATATTGACCAAAAAAACTCTCCCATTTAGAGCAGCATGAACAAGCATCACAAGGTTAATCAAACAGAACATTTACATCATATTTTTCGTCCAATTTCAGGGTTTTTTAAACACCCATTCGAGTAACTTAAATAAAAAACAGTAACATCGATTTTTCCGATGAATATGCTTTCTGCGCCACACTTCAAAATGGAAGGAAACAGTGTAGTTGTGTGAACGAGACTTCCCAAGTACACTAGATGGAGTGATTCTAAATTACAAGGCTTCATCCTTCGTCTTTCATAAAGCTCCACACAAAAGATGGAGTCTAACTGGCCGTTTCCACACATTTGGTTGTAGGCACTAGCGCAAGGACAGGACGAATCCGATTAAAAAAATGAAGACTTGTCAACGTCTTTCAATCTCTGTTTGTTGGAGCCTTCGCAAACTAGCGCTCTATCCAACAACAACTGGCTGATCACGGCACAGGTGAGAGCCCTGAGACAGGCAGATGGCGACGGGAGGGAACGCTTTTAGGAAACCGTCTTCTTGCCACCTAGCTCCCCATCTTTTCGCTCTATCCTTGTGTAGGGCTCAAACGCTGATGACCCGCACCCATATCCGGAAGGCAGTTCGTGATGGGCACCACCCAAAAGAGGCATGGTAAAGCAAAGCGAGGGAGGTGGTATCCCCAGCCGCGGTGAAGGTGGAGTGCCCCCCAACGAGGACAGTGACAGTCCAAATGTCCCACCGCCGCCTGACATGGCACCGGGCGGTGTGGTGGTGAGACTCACACCGGAGGAAGTGGACACTGACGGGCTTCCGAGGAGAGAGCCATTGCCTGGGTGCGGGTGTGCCAACAATGGATTTTGTGGAGGTGCCGGGACGGACAGGAGTCGCCCTTGCTCCAGGAGACGCAGAATGTTGCACGTAGCGAGCGATTCAGAGGTGGACGACGTCCGCTTGTCCATGTCCTTGGTCTGGTCCTTCTTCTGTTTGGTGCGGCGATTTTGAAACCATACTTTCACCTGTGGAACAACATTGAAATATGTAAGTGAAACCAAACTTACTGCAACAATTCCATAAAAAGAAGTCTATGCCCTAAAGGTTAGTCATTGGTGTCCATTAATGTACCCTGGCAAGCACCACAAAGACAGTCAACCTTTACAATCACAGGTCATCATAAGCGAATCATGCTCAGAAATAAAACGCTGCAGACCTCGGGTTAAAAAGTTCACTGAACTCTGCATGTCCTCGTCCTCCATGTTTAATTGATACAGAGCTACTTTAATGCATGTTCCGAGGGTTGACGCCGGGTCGAAATCAAGATCCACTCATAAACAGAGAGAAAGTTAGGCCTATGAAAAATTCATCTCATCCTGACCGGAGTTTTACCTGTCACCTGCTGCTACGCCCAACCCTGGGGACCACAAGGAAGGCCAGCGACCGAGACCCATTTACAACTGTGTGCATGCACGCAAATGCATCAACACATCGTAAGGTCCCAAAAAGTACATTCACGCTCATTTTCTCACTTTTAATGTTTATAGCTTGAAACACGGCATGATTGAGGTTCAGTCTCACTCGGGCGACCAACCATGGTCATCAAGCGAAGCACTTAACACTTGTCTGATCCAAGAACACCTTTGTCACTTTTTTCAAAATCAACGATTTTTCTGACTTGTGTTCTGTATGTCCATTATATGGCAAATGCTTCAAACACCAGGACATATTATTTCTCTCTTTTTGTTTAAGAATGATAGTGGAGGGTTAACGTGAATTAACATTAACAGTTGATTTTTCTTTCTATAATAGGGTAGATTTATGTAGAGGCACTGCTAGGTATTCTGGGCCCAGTCTATGGCGCTCTGAACACCCTTGGTCAGTCCACGATCGTGTTTACCACATTGTTTTAAGGTCCAATCGGCACAGAACCCCCGCAGAGGCCCCCAAAAGCGGGTGGGACCTTAGAATTGTCCTAACCATCATCCCCCTTACATCGCCCCTGTATTTGTGTGACAAAAAAGTCCCTGCCTTGTATACACTTATGTATTGGTTCAAAACAAAAGCGACCTTATGTTGTGCTCATGCCATGTCGGAATAACAAAAATTATGAGATTCTGACTTGTAAAGAGTATTTGTGTGCTTGTCGTAATAACGCAAAGTCTGAATTTTTTAAAAAGCTCTGACTTGGAAAACAGAAAAGTCATGCGAAAACGTTCAAACTGGCAACAACTTACAAATGTAAAATGCAGTTAAATAGTTTTTTTTTTAATTCATAGAATGTCTTTTGTCAATTTAGACTAATGTTTAAAAAAAGTTGTCAATGAAACATAATTCTTGATAATGAGGTCCAAGTGGAACATCACGGGTTGTCATCTTGTTATTACACTAAGGGTGCAAACTTGTCAACAAAATGTTGTAACTTTGCTATTCCTTAAGAAACAACATGGCACGTGCCACAATATGACCAGGAATGTTTGTTTTGTAAACAGGGTCTTCAGCCTTCATGTGTCAGAACAGCGTTTCAGTGCTTCTACTAATGAATATGAACAAAGTGTCCAAACATTATTCTCAAGGCTTAACCATGAGGTCTTTATTGTTAACATTTAATGTGAACATCCGTGACAATTCTATCCCACAATAAACAACAGATTTTTCTTTTATAAACTCCAAAAATACTTCAAAACCATTACAAACCCAGCAAGTCTCTTATATATGAACAGGAGCCTAACCAAACACCAGTTTATCAAGCTGATGTCTGTAACAGTTTGAGCTTTTAAGTCTTTTCAGAGAATACATTTAAAAAGTGGGTGAAAATATGGGACTTGAGGAGAGAAAGGCGACCACAAATCTGCTCCATTGTACATCTACACTATTGGAATGAAATCCCTGTTAATAAGATCGAGGGTTCATAGCTGGGGCACAGATTACTAAACACAGGATCTGCATGACCTGGATTTGCTCCCTCGCCCACGGCATCTCAATCCACTCCACTTTCAGCATACTCCACTAAACATACTATAAACCAACACTACTCTTCACTAGAGAGCAGAATATCCTCTTATATTAAAACTTGTCAGATATCGGTCTCTCAACGAAATCGGGAAATGACTTGAACACTGCCCTAACAAACCACCAACTCACTAAAGAACTCACTAACTTCTCAACAGAAAGAAAAAGTGAAAGAGAGAGAGAAAAAGAGATTGCTCTTGTTGTCTCAGTTTGTTTGGGTGTAATGCTGTATACAAAATGTAATGTGACGTAAAGACAACAGCAATGTAATGTTTTATCATGCCACACAACAACCACAGCCGGAAAATCTTCATAATTTTTTAAAGCAGCGTCACTATTGTCATAATATTGTTAAATCTGGATAAGTAAAACTGAACATTACCATTGATGTGCCATTTGTATGGACTATTTTGACGACATGCATAAATAAAAATATCTGAATATAACAGAATCCCAACCTGATCTAACGGGAATGCGTAGCTATTTTACGAGGTGGCTTATTCGTTTGCATACATCCGTTGGGAATTGTACAAAAACGTCAGATTACTGGAAAAAGCAATACTAAAGCCCCACCCCTACCTCCAACCCAAACCTCAAGTCCCTGACACGAAACCAAATCGTACTAAAATGTGCGAAAAATGTGTGAAGCACTACAGAGAATGAGAGAGGATTAAAATGTTGTCACGTTTTGGCTTCTTTACTGAAAGAGATAACATATTTACAAAACACATTGTGTAGAGTAGTTTGTCTGTTTAGGGCTTCTGTGGAAACAACATGGCGACATGTCAACAACATTCTATGTAAGGGGACCGGTACTGTATGTAGATAAAAGTATATCATTCCAAGGTAAGAAAAACATATTACTTCGTTATTTAAGGTTATACACATAGTTTTGGATATCAAATTGCATTTCTGTCAATAGATCCTCCCACAAAAACTACACACTGGACCTTTAAGTACTGTTAACACTGAAACAAAAACATGAACACCACACATGGGTTAACCAGTTACCATTGATTTTAATTTAATCATTTAAAAAGGTATTTTTTCATAATACTTTAAATTGACAAATATTTCCTGAAAAAAACTGTGAATTTGGGCATCCAAGGTTTCTGAAGGACAGTGACGATATATTTACTGTATATAATAAAACCACAGTAACCACAAATTTTCTGTAATCTTATTATAGTAACCATAGCTTAACTCTTTTGGTATTAAACGATACCATGTTTAAACTGTTAATATAAAGGTTAATCAATCAGCCAAAAACCCTAATTACTACATTTTAATATAATATAACTATTTTTACTGTACTTTTACCATATTTCTTAAGGAAAATAGGTCCCTTGTGGTATCTCACAGTTCACTAAATAACTCCATGCTATACTTAAGCATTAAATTGTGACTATTTAACAACTTGAAGATAGTGAAGTCATCTCATGGTCTGGCGTTTCAGTAGCTCTTTAAATATTATCTTCCTGCACTTTCTGCATAAGCGCCATCTGTGCATGGCATTCCACTACATTAAAACATGCGACTAATGGTCACTAAACTCTAATCTTTTACGCAGGTAAAACCTCTATGGAGGCACATGCTGATCTTTCTGACACTTTCATTGACCTCATCCACAAGCCAAACTGTCCTTAAACTGCCCTGTTGATCCCACACATGTGATAATAACTTGAAAAACAATGAAGGTTATCTGGCAACAACACAGTGACCTCCTCCTCCTCTTTAAAGAGCTTGTGCCTCAATCTCATGCATCTTTACAGGAGGATTTTTCATTTAGCCGATGCCTGAGTCGATGTCTTTACAAACTCTCTCGGCACATATGTCGTGACATATGGTTTGTATATGTAACATATAGTTACTGATTTCACATGTAAAATTAAGCGTCGACCCATTATCACATTTGTGCATTTTTTGTAAAAAATATCCATAAAACCTCAACATTTTCATATTGCAAATTAAAAAAAACGTTTTATTTCTAAATGTCTCCGGGGTCTCACACATTTAGAAATTGGCATGAGATTAAGTCCAATACATTTTTGACCCAGTGATGATTAGGTTTGGGGGGCGGGGTTAGGGGGGAGCTTTAGTTATGCTTTTTGCCAAAAATTGTGAGAATTAGCCACCTTACAAAATAGTTACACATACGTTACGAAAATAGTTAGAAAACATTGGCCCTTTAATTTGTCTTTGTTGTTGATGTCAGTTTGTGGTTGATGTGTGTTTGATGTCACCCAAACCAGTGGAGATGGAACCTATTGTTTCCTTCTTTATAAGACACTTTCTTTAAAATCATAGTAGATATCAAAGATTTTAATTCGAAGTCATTTTAATTTTTACATCCACGCATGACATAAACCATCATGACAGTTCAGAATATTCCTGAAGATCATTTAAATTCTACTCTTCATCAGTCTATCCGAATGTTTTGTCGAAACACATGCCCGCGCAGGGTTCATCCAGGGGTCAAAAACCCAGTCTTACCGCATGGTTGGTAGATGCGGCTCTATAATCCTCCTTACGGCAAAAGCACTCAGACTATTATTAGTTCCCATCCTACAGCTCTAGTGCGTGGCTCATGTGCATATGTGATCAGGCAATTAATACTTAGGAAAAAAATATCACAGTTCTCCTTGACAAGCCAATGCATCATCATTTGAGATAAAGTTGTACGCTAAAGTTCATTACTACATTAAGAAGTTCTTCAACTCCGTGTTTACTGGATTTACCCATCACTTCTCTAAAAACAGCTACATCGTATTTATGATTGTGTTGATCTCCGTTCCTGAAAATAGTCATTGAGTCAAGTTTTGAATTTGATTCAGTATTTATGTCTATAATTTGTACATCTGTGTTTATCAGATAAAATATTTAATTTCACTGTTGAACACAGAAAACAATTATGTTAATTTTATAGCCAATAATATGTCACAAAATATCTAATAAACCATTACTGTAACAACGCCCATATAAAGCCTTTATTAGTTAAGTTAATAAAAGAAAGTGTTTTCATCGTAGCACTAAAACAAAGTGGATATTACTGCGAAATATCTGCCGTTCAGTCACACTATTATTACAACCTCACATTAATCTGTTTTCACCTTCAGACTGACTGAAGTCTCTGTATTTGTTAAACTGTGTTTTTGAGGTTCTTTGTTTCCAGTCATCATCTAATGTCACGTGTCTGATCCAGACGTTACATGACTTAATGTCTAGCTGCAGTAAAGAACAATGCACAACAAAAGCAACAGTTAGGTCATAAGCGCTGTCTGTCTATCCATTAGGGTCAAAAGTTTAGTTTGACTTATTCTTTTTTCACATTTTAAAAGAACGGCAAAGTCCTCAATAAAATAACACAAATGGAACTATATAAACTTTTTTGTGACTAAATAAAGCAAAATATAAAAACTATACTGTAAACGTCGGTTCCATCTAATTTGTTTTTTTATTTGATCTCATCCAGATAAGTTAAGCACATTCAACTTATTAAGTTACACAAACACAATAAGTTGAAATGGCACTTTAATTCTACCTAAAAACCTAACTGGGCAAAGAATGATTGACAGTATATTTTGCATCTTTGACATGCGCTTTGCCTGGAACTAATAAATATATATGTTTTTCAAGATCTCACACTGTAAAAACTATTCTGAGCATTTTGATTTATCTATTCAGTCAAAGTCATTTATTTCAAAATGTCTAAAGTTTTACCTTTGAAAAGAAAGTAATTGAAATGTTGGCATCCTAACGGTTTTAGTAATTCCAAGCATGCGTCTTCAGAGGGACATTTGACCTTAACGTTTCACAATATACGTCTAACACAACATTATAAACAATAGTTCAACCGCCGGTAGCCAGACTACATGTACAGTTACAAACATAAACTTTCTACAGTTTTGACATAGTCATGCGGCTATCTCGTAGATGAACCGAAAGAAACCACGGAATGGCACAATGTGTTAAATATGACAACGGTGTCAGGACCACACACACACACACACAAATCACATGTCAATGCAAACTATTCACACATGCTCAAATTCGGTTTACACAATAAATTTAATCTATACATTAATTGATTTTTAATGATTAATCAAATGCTTCATTCTATGCTATTTTAGTCCTTACAAGCTTAAACCCAAGTCAAGGTGTCTGCATTCATTACTCACTAAAAAGAAACCAGGTTGGCAAATACTGATAATTGTCCATTCTTTAACAGTCTGAATGTGATTTAAACTCATTGAGGCAAAAGCATTTATTGACAAGCTTCAACCGCTTTGTCCTTGAGCGAGAGAAAGTTAATTAAGAAAACTACAGGATTTACTTAATATCTTTTGTAAATTTGCAGATGTTTTGCACATCATTTTTGAAGGTTATTTTTAGTGTCAAGTTTTTGCACATAGCTTTTTTAGGTCAAATTTACTTTGTAAATTTGCGCAAAATGTGCACACAGATTTACACAGAAAAAGTAGATCCCCGAAAAAAACCTGTGGCCTATATTTCCCAAAACAAATCTGATGCGGTCTACAACTCGCTGCATAAAGACTTTTTACACCCTGATAAAACATAATCTAGCTCGGCTGCCTTTCATCACTAGCTCTTTGTTTAAGTGAACCCTGCGTTCTACTTCACTGCTTGGAGGTCAGTGTGATGGAAAAGACTCATTGTGTTTAACTGCGGCCCTGACGACAGACACGTTGAGGTGAACGCGGCTAGTGAAAAACCTCTTACGTTCATCAACATATAAACCCCTATTTAAAGCGCTTTACTTCTTTTATTGTGCTTAGAAAACCTGTGCAAGTGGAGTTCATGCATATTTATATGAAAGATAAATTCAGTGACTGGACTGAAAAGAGGTTAAAAGTGTAAGTATAGCTCTGGATAAAGGCCACAGAGTGAAGACTCAGTGTGTTGACAACATATCAGGTTGGTACGGCATAAACCGTATGTGCTCGATGACGTCAGGTGAAGTTTGGCTACCCTGCTCTGTTACAGTGGAAAGGGGAGCCACCTGCTGGGGCAACCCATATTTTAATGGAAACAAATAGGCATTGTTTTTGTTCATTAACGCTTGACTAAGGTGAGTCCAAAGTCAAAGAGACAAAGGAACAGTTTAATCATCGCAAACACCTTTAAAATATTCAGGTCATTCGAGTCATTTACATTCATATGCATGTTATGTTCCCTCATTCAGATTTCAAGGTGCAGTAAAGTCCCTAAAAGAAATGCTTTTCATGGTACAGTCATGGTATCAGATGTAATTGAAATATATAGGCTATTCATATACCACATTTACATGGTTTTCCAAACTACCTCGAATACTGTGATGCTTCCTAAAACCATGCAGACGCAAAACAAATAAACGGATGGATGATTACATTGACATTGCACAAGTTATTATTTTTTTTTTACTGGGGTTGGGGGGATTGTTGAGATTGGGGGCTACAAAAGTAACAAGTGTATTAGGTTTAAAACATGTTTGAACATGGTTTAAATTTGAACATTCTATAGACGATAAATTCTCTTTAAAATTACGATTATAGACGAAATTATAGACGAATAATGCTCTCGACAGCGTAGTTTAAGGCGAACCATCATCTTTTAAATGTGAGATCAAGTAATGCCTCTTCACAGATCTCACAGCTCTTTCTCACAATACCCTTCCTGTATCACATAAGAGGTCGAAAATAAACAGTTTCGTTCCAAAATCATAAAACGTTAGTTCCAAGCATGCAAGACATCGCCAAATATATTAACCATGAAGAAAAACTATACACCCAGAGTTTATATTGCACAAATATAATGAAATGCATGTCAATGGTTTTAATTTCTGCACATTGTGTCAACAACAACTTCACACATTTGATCCCTAGTAAAACTCTCTTTATATTATATTATATATTATAAAATAAATACATTTGATAAAGAGTTATTTTTAATAAAGCTACTTTTATCATTTGTTTACATAGGGGTATTTCATTGCTATTGGTGCCAATAAGCGTTTGAACAATATGGCCCCTTTTAAGCAACTCAAACGCAATTCAAAAAAATATTAGGCTTCCTTCTACAAAACAACGCGTGCATGATCCAGACTAAAAACGAACTCATTCACACGAACTTCATAACTGCTTTACGATGTTGGACAAGTGCATGAGAGTGCATTCTTTATTTGCAGCTACATTTTAAATTGTGTAAATAGAGAGAAAAATGTGTTGGATTAAAGTAAAATAATAATTTAGTGCTCCAACTCGGGTCTTTATTGTACGTTTATCATAGTGGACAGTTGTGCGTCGCAAGTATTTTACAAGCTTCAATGAATATGCATGAGCATTAGCAATCCGGGTTATACATGTAAATTTTAAAAGCAATTTCATCAAGATGAAAATGGAAACATACTTTGTGCTATATAACACGATTGATAGAATGCCTGAATTAACACATTTGGGCATTTTTGTTTCACTGTTTACAACGTCTGTTCAAGAAGAAAATACATTTAAGGAAACGAATTATAGATGTTTTGTAATTAATATTACGTTCTAATTTTTTTTTAATCTTTGAAAATATAATTAAAGCTTAATAGACCCTATGTCGCAAATAAATATGGAAAAATGTGAGTTTTGAATCAAATCAAAGGATTTTGTCTATTAATTATTTACATTTACGCATTTGGCACACGCTTTTATCCAAAGCGACTTACAGTGCATTATCCTATACATTTGTTTCTAAGTATGTGCAATCCCCTGGGATCCAACACACGACCTTGGCATTGTAAGCGCCATGCTCTTACCACTGAGCTTTTAGGTTACTATATTTTATTATTATATTATTTTTAATGGTATTTAAAATCTCTGATAAAGAGTTGTGAAATACCTTGTTAGTGTTCAATAACAGTTTAATGACTTATGCAAAATAACCAGAGGCAAAAAACCTATAAGTCATTTGCACAGAGTTTCTAAACGTGGTTGCCAGGTATAGACCTCTTCGGATGACATAAACAACGCTGGTTCTAATAATTGATTATGCATGAACAATTTAAATTTAAAACCAATAAAAATCAAGCCGGAAGTTTCTCTGCTCGTTACATCCTTCTAAGTGGTCTATGCTTCCCAAAAAAGGAAAACATAGTAACTATGCCAGCACTAAACAAAATACGAGCGTTCGTTATTTTTCCAATGATTAGGTCTATAAACAGATAATTAAATGATTTTAAGATTGCACGGGAAACCTAGGGCAGTAACAGAAAAAAAGAAGGCTATAAATAAGAAAAAAAACGTCAATAATAACGGTACGAATTATCACATGTTTCTGTATCTTAATAATATCCTCAATAAAAAAGCCCTATTGTTCTATTGTTTGGAAAAGCTACTCAGGAAATGAAACATTGCCCCTAGATTTTTCCTTGGGTTTCTCTAGAAATGTCCAGCCGACGACTAAAAAAAGTAAATAACAATAATAATAATAATAATAATGAGTGGGAATAATTAAATAATTTAACAAAAACATTGTACAAAATTTACGGTTGTCAACAATGCAAGCTTTTCCGTGTTTTTTTTTTGTTTACTCAAAATAACTAATTTACTTAATATAAGACTACAAAAACGTTTTTTTGCTGGATCAAAATGATTAAAATAGTAACTTAATTTAACAAATTCGTAACTATTTTAATTAATTTAATGAATTAATGGTTTCAAAATCACTACTAGGTTTCAAAATCACTGCTAGGTTTTGACTTTTAATCATAACTTATCAAAACTTTACTAGGCTATAATATTAATTACTTTATTATCTTTCTCAATTATCTTCTTAACAAACTGAAAATCACGTTCTTTGAGATGTAAAATGACAAGGCTTCTGCGTATTCATTTGGTATTTTCTACATCAATGCTGAACTCAGCATGGCACCCCTAGTGTTGTATACCATTCCTCCAAGAGAAACTTAAATTACGGCTAATGACAATTGGTGGATTAAAACGCATCCATGCATAATTTTACACGTAAAACTAATATATATATATATATATATATATATATATTTATTTATATACACACACACACACATATATTTTGTTTTTAAAACAAACCAATCAATCAGGTGCCTAAATAGGAACACAAACACTTGTAGATCATAAATGGCTCTATGAGGCTATTTTAAATCCCCCACTTTTAAAACCATTTTCTAAACTCTTGAATTGCGTAAATTGAATGAGGTCAGTTTATCTGTTCAGGTGATGATCCACAATAAAATAAATATGGTATCCCCCATCTGTTTTCCAACGCACCGTTCTGTTGGGAAGAGCCCACTTTCTAACGAAATGACATTGCTTTGACATTACAAAATCATTTAAGGCAATAGAAAATGTATTGAACAAATTTTGAGATTTGAGAAATGGGTGTTTATCATTTTGCCTGTCCACCCTAATTTTGTACATTGAAAGGTCATTTATAAGATAAATATGGGCTTACATTCTTCTCTCTGTAAGATATTCTGTATTTCAGAGACATTTCTACATGAAACTACATCTGAATGATAAGCAATTGATCAAAGATGTTAACAAATTGCGACCACAACTTGAAGTAACCAACTGACCGTCCATGAATGACATGACCCTGATGTCCGGGTCTTTATTTCATCACGTCATGATAAAGGAAATCCCCGCCTATAACGCCCACTGTGTGAATACTAATTATGAGTATTGTGTCCATAACAATGCAGGCTGACATGCAACATTTGCTGACAAAAGCTGGCGAAATCTCACGCATGATTGGACGTCAATGCATTCGTTATATTTTTGCCACTTTGCTACACCAACTTGACTGTAATCTGTTGCCATTCCTTCTGCCAAAAACACACATTATTATTTTATTTATCTGTCTTTTCAGCTCGATTCAAATGGACAAATCTCGAAATAAACTAGGACATCTTTGGGAGTTTAAACAGAAATATTTATATTGCATTGACTTCTTCGATGTCTTTAGCGGTCAAGTAAAATCATGTATGTTGCGTCTTTCTTTTTCATGAACAGCACGTAAAATATTTACAAAGAGCACAATCACGCGTTTCTGTGAAAAATAAACAAATAAGGACCATTTGATAAACGCAAATTTATGCTAATTCAGTACTACAGACAGCATCTCGAGCCGATATAGAGCCGATCTGTATATTATTGCTACAGATACACCAACACATAGAAAAAAAGGCCTAAACAAAACACCCCGCACCCAGCGCCAATACGACAATTCAACAGAGACAAATGTAAGTAAAATCGATAACACGCAAATTATATGATGTTTGAAAGAAATTAACAATGAACCATCCTAAATAATCAGATAACAAAAAAAAACACGTTAGGCTACATAGTAAAAGGACTCACTAAAGGTTTTGGTCGGGGTTTGACTTTTTTACATTCACTGAAAGTTTATCGCACTAAAGTCTTTTTGTAGGTTTTACAGACTATCAAAACGTAAAGAGATTCTTCTTTAAGGAAGCTTTGACTGAAAGGTTTTATTGAGGACCAAAATTGCTTCTTCAACTACGTATCTTTCTTTATAAGAGAGTATTAGTGACTAATATGCATATCAAATATATTTAAATAAAAACATTGTTTTACTAAAAATAAATTGAACGAAATGATACCTGAGTTTCTGAGAGGTTCAGCTGTCTGGCGAGCTCAGTGCGCTCGCGCCCTACCACGTACTGACAGCGCTGGAACTCGAGCTCGAGACGATACAGCTGCTCCGCAGTGAAGGAGGTGCGCGTGCGCTTCGGCCGGTCGAGGTCCAGACCTTTGGGCAAAACAATCTCCCGAATAGTGCCCTTGGCGTCTGTTTACGACACACAAAAGAACAAATAAGTAACTTTTCTGCTGAATTATAATGCTCTCGCTTTCAGCATGCAGCTTAGTTGGGGCAAGAAAACCCTTTATTTGATATTGGTTTTTAATATCTATATATATATATTATATCTATATCTATATCTATATATCTATATATCTATATATCTATATATCTATATATCTATAGATATATAGATATATAGATATATTGAAGCATGCTCTGACTGCATTATTCTTCTTTTTTTCCTATAAGTTTTGTCAGTTTAACAACAAGTCTAATAGAAACACTTAACCTGATCAGTCTGTCGATCTTTTTTTTTGTGCAATAACAACCACCTGGGTGTGACAACGCAGACTGCTTTATATGTTGTTCCTTTGTAAAAAGCAAAAACTTTTAGCAATGTAAAATGGGTCACTTAAGCTTCAATATTGTGTTTTGCAGTAATAATATTACATCGTGTTCAATACAACAAACATTTCAATTCTACAAAGAAAGAGATTGTGGGTGCATTGGATAAAATCATAATAATTACCTTCATGTTTATCCACGTAGACCAAAAAAATAATTATATTTGTCGACAATTAGAGTAGATGATTAGTTTCATTCAACATGAAACATTTGTAATTTAAATATTTTTTTTTTGTTAAAAATCCTATTTGATATTTGCCCAGACCAAATGATCATGTAAACCCGCCATATAATGTCGTGAATATTAAACTTGATATAAAAAAATACTTTGTAAAATGCTTTGCTAACTTAAATTCAATCCCATACAAGAATGTTGTCCTATATGTGTTTGTCCATGCTATATGTTCAGCAGACTTGCAGAATGAAATAACGTCTATTTAGGTTGGTCATTTTAAGGGCTGCCTCCAAAACTGAGAATTCCCTTTTTTTATATTCACAAAAATTAAGATCATGTATAAACTAACATAAATACCATTTGTTAATCATTTATTTGAAAAAAAAAATATTTCAGCCAAGCCATCCATAAGATGAACACGCTCACCATAACCTATGCACATCCTTTTTATTGGTTATTAAGGTAAGCAAACATTAGTCATACAAACTGTAGCAGCATTACAATGTACAGTTAAAAATGACTGAAAATTAAATGTACATAATATACATGCCATACTTGTTAAGTTCAAGACAAATATTACACCTAAGTCGATCGTTTTTTTCCCCTTTTCACAACTGCTGATAAACGATATCAAGCACAGTAATATTAGAATGAGTTTAAATGGCTAAGTTTGTCTAAATGAAGTGGTGCAGTATTCAAATTTTTGATGTCGTTGGTCATAGCTCCACCTATCTAGGTGTCTGCCTGACAACCCAAATTCAGTAATATATCGGTTGATTTACGTGTAATATTGCATTGCCTTTACTGGTATTTATAAATATGATGCACTAGTGTGTATATGGCGGTATCTTTATCGATCGATTTTTTTGCCGTTTTAAATCGACGGTATAGCCCATCGGCCCATAACACAGACTTGCTGACCCTTCACTGACCTCGGCTGCTCACGAGGGATCCGACGGATTCAATCGACAGCTTTAAAAACAAATAGTGACACCGGGGATTGTGGGTTTAGCCGATCCACGCCAAAACCTCTCAAAGCCCAAATTACAGCCTCTATTAATATTTGCTTTGTGTCGATGTGCGTGAATCTAGATAGGCCTATCATCTTGTATGCCGTTTCCTCAGTCAAATCTGCCACATTTTAAGTACATATACGCATGATAAAGGCAAAAGAGGATGAAGATTGAATCCTACATGTTGCTCTTATACAATTTGTTTCAGCCTTTGGCAGTTTTGTTCATACTTTAATGTCATTTCTTTTGGTTGGGTAAATGTGTATGAATTTCATTAAATAACTGAAAATGTATGTGGAAAGTTATATAGGTGTATACAAACAGTTTGGTTCCAAAATAAGAGAATGTTCTCATGTTTTGCTGGTGTGTTAGATGTATTTTTGTTATTATGGCTTAGATCGGAACAAACAAACTGCAGTTTGATTTATATTCATTTGAATGCACAATAAAAAAAGCATGATTTTAGATGTTCTTATTTTGGAACCAAATTATTCATATGTAAACCATGTTATAATAATGACACCAAGTCCACTGTTAATACACAGAGCAATATTAGAATGATAGGGTATGCTCTCTAAATCTATTTAGTCTTTCTTCAAGAACACAACAGAAAAACATAATAAACGCTACCTTAATCATTCGGGAGGTTAACAAAAAAGCTACATTTTGTTACTCATCTTCATTCGATGGTCTTCAGGTGAAAGTCACTAAACATTATCTAAAATTCCGTTTTCATATTTTTATTTATTACCATTAACTTCATATTATTTGGATTTGCATTGGTTTTTATTAACATTGACTTCCGTTTATTTTTTTTGTGAACCGTTTTTAGCTAATGCAAATTCGTTTTAAGAAAAAATAAAAACTGTATTCTATAAATAACACCTTCTGTACAATAGAAACGTCTACAATACAGACCTTATAACAAATATTTAGATATTGCATTGTATTGAATTTCAAAGAACGTGGGCTTCTTTAAAGAGAAACGTAGCTTTGATGTTTCCTTACACCTAATAATACACACACACACAAATATACTGTAGGCTAAATATTCCAACCAACTGCTAAACACTCTGATGGCTTAAAGCCAGTAGTTTGTATGATATTATATGCATAATCCCTTACAGATATTTAAAAAAAACTGAGCGCATTTAAATAATTTCCCCAATTCTTTACGTTTAGGATCTTGGAAATTTATTTTCAAATAATTGTGTGTTTTTAGCACATTATGGGCATTTTTTATTATATTATGGGCATTTTTTTCAAGAAAGTGTTGTGGCCTTTAAATATAATTTTGGCATCAGATTCTTTATGAATGTTTTGATAAAATATGTGGAATTCTAAT
This sequence comes from Triplophysa dalaica, assembly GCF_015846415.1. NCBI lineage: Eukaryota > Metazoa > Chordata > Actinopteri > Cypriniformes > Nemacheilidae > Triplophysa > Triplophysa dalaica. Next base: position 33,525,976 of record NC_079542.1, read on the forward strand.
ATGTAGCTAATAATATTTATATAGCCTTTTTAATCATAATAATCACAGGAATAACAACGAACAGTAATAATGTATGCCATTATTTCCCCCCTTAACATATTTACTCTTTTTAAAGAGAAATGGCCACGTTAAATAGCAGTAAACATTTTTTTCAAGTAAAACATTGAATATTCTCAACTGACTATCACTCACCTCTGACAAGAATCCTTCGACAGTAGTCCGGATCGACTCCTAAAAGTTTATCGTGTCCATCCTCGCTGGATGAAGTCGGTGTGGACGCCGATGTGCCCGGAGTGTCGCTAGAAATCTGAACAGGTGATCGGTTACCAACATCGGTCCGGCTTTTAGAGTCTCTGCCTCGATCATCGGATCCACATTGGTTTCGATCCTCGGCGATTCCATCGCCCATACTCGTGGTTTGATCAAACATATAATTATATTCAGCTAAGTTTTGGTGAGCTTTTATACGTTTACGAACGTAAATTCTGTCTCCTATAAAAATCGGGAACTACTCCCAAAAACAGGATAAAATACAATCCAGCCACAGAGTCCAACGACCGAACCGAGTTGATGCCAAAGTATTTGAGTACGATTCGACATCCATACAAGTGCAGAGATATCTATTGGCTAGAGAAGGAAAGGAGGTTCAGGTTGAAGGGGCCCTATGGGCGAATGGAAGGACCCTCATCAGCTATAGTATCGTCCTCAAACCAAAATGCATTCTGCATATATGCACCAGGCTTTAGGATCTATGACCGAGGCACTGGGAGGCGCTTCACTGCTTAACCACGTATAAATAATTCCACAACAAACCGCGAGCACCGAGCACAGGCAGCTTTCCCTTTTTATCGCATCACTTCTGTAGTAAATGTACTCGTTGACTGCTCGCTTTCTCGTCGTTGCTCTGGGCTGCCGAGCTGTAGCAAAATATTTGCAGACGCCTAAAATTGAAATTTTCTGCTGGATCAGAGGGTTAAATCAAAAATACGCTATTATCAAAAGATGATAAATAAGTTTGCCATTTTCGTCGCAAATCAACAAGCCGCAGTGTCTGTTTTAGCCGTCAAGTGAGTGTATTTTTTCCAAAGTAGGCTATACGTTTTGTTTTTAAATTGTCTGACGGCATTGGCGTCACTTCCGGGTTGTAAGTCTTCCGTTGATTGGCCAACAGAGACGGCTGGGAGCACGAGGGAGTTTAAACGCTATAGCGGTCAGATGAATCTCAGACAGATTCTGACGAAGTTTGCTTCTGGAATTATTTCGACACGTCATTATGCTTAAGCAGAAGAATGAATTCAACAGCGAATATCATTGTTTAAGTTAAGTAGGCCTGCAGCTTTATTATTTCGCCTCTTTCTTAGGCGTAAATGCAAATCTTTGTTTATTTATGGGAAATCCTTTATTTAGTTTTTTTTTATACTTTAAAATGCATTCGCCCGATTAGTATACGTTATTGCTGCGACATTTTGCTGTAAAATCAAGTTGCTAAAAACATTTTTTATAGGGTCGGTACAGAGCAGATAAAGGAAAAGATGAAGCTCGTTTAAAATGTGTCGTCATTACGTTTGTTGAAAGAATGACAAGCTTATATGCCAAGAGTAGCCCATCTTCCTGACTTTATAAGATTTAATGTAATAAACTGACCCTTATGGAAAATAACCACGGCTTTCATCAAAACCTATGTGTTAAATAACATGGGTTGCCTGTAGTATAACCTTGGTTAGAGTAATCAACGCACCAAAACACGATTACACACTTTTACCACAAAAAAGGGGAATATAATAAACATGGTGTCGTTTATTGGGGTCACAATATAATTCCCATGATGGTTTGGAGGTGTGTCCAAACTTTCGACTCGTTGTGTGTTTGTAGCCATTTACCATCATTGAGTTGTTGCCATAACACACCGCAACAGCATCACAGTCTTTTATCACTGTGCGCAATGACATAATTGCGGTTTTCAGGGGCGTTAATAATCATTCATGTCTCGTTATTGAATTCAGCTGCTCAGCACAGACTAAACAGTGCACGTGATGAATGGAGCTGTCACTCACTTTTTATAACCACAGTATACTATCAAGAGATGTTTCGTTGTCTTCAGTGCTCTCTCTCTCAATCAGCCCATTCCACCAACATTTTCCAAATAAAACAAAAACATCCCAAAAGTACACAACGTTCCCTAAAAAACAGAGAACGTTTTCTCGAGGATGTGAATCCTCTCTACTCCACTTCGGCTGCTGTTCTATTTCGCCTCCCACAGGGCTCCAGCCTGAGGGCAAAGGGCCAGGGGCTCAAGCCACAGAGCCACCTCGTGAACATGTTCCGGTTCCCGTCGCTCCGGGAGTTTCACGGGAGAAATAACTGAAATACGGGAGTTTCACGGGAGATATAACAAAACTGGAGGGTGGCGGGAGATGGGTGTGAAAAACGGTAATATCGACAGGTATGATGCACACCTGTATGCTTTTTTGTAAGGTATATTTCTTAAAATGACTTAAAAATGCTTATTTAAGACCTAGTCCTGGTTTAATTAATCCCAGCCCGGGAAACCGCCCCATAGAAGATTTTACAAATTCAGGTTTGATCATTTACACAAAAAGCCTCTTGGCCTTTTTAGCCTGTTTACTAAATTTGAGGTCTGAAAATAAAAGATGTTATCATTATAACAGTGCATAAAGTATCAGGTATGGGAGATTTTTTTGTTTGACTTGTCAAACACATTGAGACTTTGTTATGTTGAAAGAATTGCTTCAGCCGTGTGTGCTGTTTTCGAGAAGTGAAGGCTGAATATTGTCATTTGTTTATCTCTTGTGTAAGCAACAATGTAAGACTGTCGCGATTAACTATTTTTTATATTATAATGCAAATGTTTGAAAAGCCTATATTAAGGTGATAATAAAAGCAGCATTTCATTTTATTTTATTTTCGTTCAAATATGAAAAGCAACTTTTTTCTGAAAGAAGCAGTTCACCTAAAAAAATGCTGTCGTCATTTACTCACCGTCGAGATGTTTTAAATCTGTATAGATGTCCTTGTTCTGATGAAAACAGAGAAAGATATTTGGAAGAATGCTTATAACCAAACCGTTCGTTGCACCCATCGACTACCATAGTAGGAAAATTGCTGCATAAATCTCTTTGTTCTGTTTAACTCAAAATAAGTTATTCTGAAAAGCAAAGAGCTCTGGGGCACTTTTAACAACTTAAATTGTATTTTTTCCTACTATGGTACTCAATGGTGCCTGAGAACTGTCAGTTGTTAACATTCTTCCAAATCTTTATTTGTGTTCAACCGAACAATGAAATATATACAGGGTAATTCATGAAAGAATATTCATTTTTGGGTGAAGTATCCCTTTAATTCAGTCTGCACAGGTTGTGAGGTCAGCTTGCCTCTGCTGGAGGGGATCTGTGATCGAGACTTTTTTCTTTTATGTGGTGAAAATGTCAAATGTTTTTCAGCATTCGGGACATTATGGTTTGTCTATGAGTGACATTTGAAAATAAATAATTATTAGAAAATGATCACACAAATTCATGGACGATGTATGCTTCTAATAAAACATCAAAGTTGTCCGATTGTTTGTTGTTTTCAGTGTCAAGTTGTACTGCTGAGGTGTGTCTGAGCTTTCCTGTGGCTCAGTGGCACTAGAAATGCTAAGGTCATGGGTTCGAACCCGGGGGATTGCACATAGACAGAAACAAATGTATAATACATTTGCAATGTAAGTCGGAAACAAACTCTGCCAAATGCATAAATGTAAATGTGTGTCGTAACTCGCACTAAACAGAAAACATTGGCGTTTTATATAGCAAACGAATTGACTTGTTCTAAATAAATAGTCTAATTGTTTTAGCACCCTCATAGGCCACCTTATATTTAAATTTAATAATATATACTTAAATGTGCGAGTAATCGGCAATTTACTGCAGAGCCATGACGTTCCATTATGATGAGACCATTTTTACATCCATTAATCCGTTTTGGGGTTATCAATCATTGCCACGATCCGAAGTCAAATACTTTTGATATGATTGTAAGAAATTATTGTAACGCTTTTTCTTCTTTAAATCTTGTGTATTGTTATACAGAGTTACAGCTCACGGAGGTTGGTGGTCCTCGGAGGTTGGTGGTCCTTGTTATTTTCACCCCTGTAGTTATAATCTTGAACAGGTAAAATTGATGGTGTGACTGCTCACTCCGTGTTATTATTCTACTCTGACATTGAAAAACTCGATGCATTACAATATTTGTAATCAAACAGTATTGAATTTAAAATCATTTACAATGAGGTAGGTTTGACTTAGTTCATTTAGTAGAAAACCATAGTGAAATGTGTGCCGTTTGAAGTAAAGGTTTAATTTATGTTAATCCTGATGTCAAGATTTATGAAGTTTGTTTCAATTTTCCTTGTGGTCCAGGCTGATACGGAAGTGGCCTATTCCTCATTGACACTGTGTCGTGTGGACTGCAGCTTCAATAATGTTGTTGATGTCATCTTCACCATCATCTGGACAACAAGATAAATGCCTTTATAACCAATGTGAATGTTTTTTGTCAGGAATCTTCTGTGCTTCAGTTTAAATACCATGACAAAACAACTGTACTGACCCATCAGAGTGAGTTTGTCAAACGACAAACACTGAAACACCTTTTGAAGCATTTGATCGTTCTCTAGTAAAGTACAAATACTCAGTTGTATTGTTAATGTAGATAAAATGACATTTGGAAAAATAATTCTTATTTTTTTAAATATGGACCAAACCAACGATTGCCTTGGGTTATAAATGAACCCATGCTGGGAGTTCATACAGAACAAAATACTTGGCTGCCTAGATTAAACTGCTCTCATTTGTCTAGTTTGGATTTTTGAGGAGGGGAGGTTGGGACACAATACTTGAAAATATTTTACATTTTATGCATCATACAACAAAATAAAAACTGTGTAAAACTCAATATTTTTAATTAAAACAAAATCGGAAATGCATTCCATTTTTGGGTAAAAGTGTTTAGTTCACCTTTTCTTTTTAACACCTTTTCACGTTTCTTTTCGTGTTATTGTTATATATTAGTTTTCAGCTGCATATTTTCTATTAAATTTGAATCTTCCATCGAAAGATAAAAGTGTCTCATAAAACTCTTACACCGTATCATACACCTTTTTATATTTATTTGCTACATTGTTTTCAAGGAGAGGGTAAACATATTAAAAAGTTATCCCGTTCTTCAAATAACAAGAATTGTGTTTTTACATTTTTGTTCACACACCAGCTATCCTTGCGATATATTCGATCATATCTATTCATAATATTAAACTTCTAATTTTTAATCTTCAACCACCATGAGAGCTCACATGTAAACTCTCATAACATAACACTGGTATCGTAAAGGTCAACTCGACCTCATCTTACCACATTAAACTATTTAATGAACAGATGGATATCGCTACAAACGTTGACAAAAATTGTCATATTAAAAGTTAGAGAATATAAAGAAATACAGTGAGACGCAATTATCAGATATTATTACGCTGAAAGTGCCGTGAGTTTATTTGATGGAGTTGACTGACACCTAGTGGATGCTCGACGCAATGACTCGTAAATATTTTGAAAGCATTTCATCTCGTCAACTTTATTTGTTTTAAAAGTAAAAAAGTAAGACACACATCTCAACAAGGCAGACCAGTAGCTAACATATCTTGCGCATTTCTGCACATCTGATTTAAATTGTAACTGTATGTATTAAACCTTTCGTTTCCAGATTTCAAAACACTTTTAAAAGTTCACTTTCATACTACACAACTCGCAAAATCTTATGCCATACAAACAAAATCCCGGACATTCAGTATGAAATGGCTTCAACGTAACATGCTGTCATTAAGAGGAATAAACATGAATGTAGCCCATATATAGTTTTGAGGCACTTTGGCTCTACAAAAAAATTATGAAACTAAATGTAAATTATTCTAAAGAGCACTTTATGTGTTGATTTCATTATTATTAAACAGGGCAGAAACCATTTTATGAAAGACCAACATATGTGACTAAAATAACCCGAGCGATTATACTTTAAAATTCAGTAGACAAAATAAAACATTCGCACTCTTTAGACGTGAACAATTCCAACAAGTTTCATATCAAGTAAAACCCTGTTTGGGATCAGTCCCTATTATTTCATTCACAGTAAGCTTTACGTTTCCTTCTCAACAGTTATAATCAGATTAGAATTGCGTAAGAAAGTGCAGTTACACGTATAAAAGCAAACCTCTTCTTTTAAAACTAACATTCAGTGGTTACATTTGGATTCAGTTAGAGAACAAGCACAGTATTTGATTGTATTCTTTAAAACCTGAAAAATCACAGAGAGCTACACGTATAACAACAGACCATTTCTGCATTCCACTGTAACAGTACAAACAAGCGTCCTCTTTGAAAACACATTAAGACCCTTCGCTGGGTTCTGGATTGTTGGACGTTTTGTCCCTAGCCCTCATATACGGGACAGGTGTCGCTGACGAGTAAGTCTGAGGGTCAGAGGTTTAGTCAAATCCCTGCCAGTCGCTCTGCTCAGAGTCGTACTCCAGCTCTGCTCCCATACACTGCACGCCTTCCAACAGCATGGGAGTGCCGTGATGACGGTCTGACAAAGAAAACATATTCAACAAGAGAGAAAAAGTGAGTATTTATAGCCGAAAAACTATGAAATTAAATCAGGCTTCTTAACACGTTGTTTTTGAAGGAATTCACCCCAAAAAAATGAAAATTCTGCCACTTCTGCCATTCTTATGACTTCAAAAACCCACAGGAACATCAAAGTTTGCTGATCAGAGCTGGATGGTCAGTTTTTTTCTTTAAATAAATGTCCTAGGGCTGGGACTGTCAACAATGTTTACTTTTTAACCTTTTTATGAAAATATAATTCAAATGTGTACCAGTAGCTCCGTAAATTAGAAACGCAAATTTCACAAAATGCACATACAAATGAAACGAAATCAATATCTTGAATGCGCTGGCGCTTTAAGTCCCTTTGGAAATAAATGTATTTTAATCATGCATTTACGTTTTTATTTGCCGTTTTTACACAGGAAGATCTTAAAAACAATTTCAAATAAGTGCATGCTGATACTTCATCACTGAAGTATGAGCTACATGACCAAATGTACTTTTTAGATGTCATTTCTCAAAAAACATAATATTTTTCTGAATTTTAGAGTGTTAACAGCACTATGCATTTGCTTCACAGTCACAAAAAGCATTTTAACACTACAACCTGTGCACTCTAATCCCAAAACGTATAACAGCTCTGTAGGAGAAACAAATGAAGAGGCATAAACTTGAGACAGATCCAGCTCAATTATTTTAGTTTTCGAAGTTTTCGACTGCCACCGAGCAGTTCTCAAGTGCACCAATAGAGGGCAACAAATGACCTTACAATCACTGTTGATATGACAGTTCCTTTAGAAACAACAGTCTGATGTACTACTTACCCATGACCCGGGCATGAACTTTGACCTTGACACACACATTCTCTTTACTCTCACTGAGAATCTGAAGCTCCTCACACAACACTCCCTCCTGATAGGCCATATATTCACACGTCACCCTGAGACCACCTGTCACAAGAATCAATATTTTGTTCATTCTGTTTTTAGGGAGTATGTTACCGATTGACTTACAGCTTTAGGTTTCTTTGATCAGATTAGTCAAGAGTCGAGCTCACCATCTGAAGTGGGAGTTAAATGAGTGATGCGGAGGTGTGGATTCGGGATTGGCGCCGGACACACGTCTTTCCCAAGCTCTGGAACTTGAGGAAGCGTAAACACAATCTCGTACCTGTGCCTTGTCTTCAGGAAGCCCACCTGTGTCAAGTGAGAGAGAGAAAAAAGTCTTTTGATGATACATGAGCAGTCACCAAACAATTTAAACTGATATTAAGAGTCAACAGTCACTGTTCACTTGTGTGCTTTTTCAATTTCTGTCGCAATAAATGTGCAATACTTTAATATTTTATACTTTATGCTGTATCAGGGCCTCTCAACGATATTATAAAGTCAAAGACTGGTTTTCCTCACATGAGCCCTCATCACTTTATTTTAAACACACGGAAACGGTCTGTTTCTATGGCAACACAGGGAATTAACAGGGCAAGTTAGCTAAAGTGTCACTGACATGCATCTGTTCAGGATGAGAGTGTGTGTATGTGTGTGGTGTGCGCTGTGTGGTGTGCCTGCGTGTGTGTGTGCATGCAGGGTGTGTTTGCAGGGTGTGTGCTGCACGTTTGCTGTGTGTGTACGTGCACGGTTGTGTGTGTGCGGTGTGAGGTATAAAATATACTGTTAGTACAGTATAAAAATCATTTCTCCCATGGACTGTCTCCTCGGAGATAATAAACAAGATGTGTTTGTGTGCGGTGTGCTTTTGAGATTCTAATTGTGTATCTGCTCTCATTGAGAGTTATTTATGAGTGGTATGTCGGCAAACAATGGAGTCTGTATTTAAAACAATTCTCAAAATATTTTTGTTCTCCCAGCACCTACGCACATGTATCAACATGTACGCAAGCTTTTATTGCTGTTGCACTACCCGTGTCAAAATAAACACAGGCACATGTTAACTGTGATTTGACTTTGTTCATTAATAATGTGTGCACGCATTTGCCATAAATGCGATGGATACGTAAAATCTCTGGTGTGCTTTTGGTCAGCCAGATTGCATGAAATTGACATTTAAACGCAGTCGTGGCCTAATGGTTAGAGAGTCGGACTTGTGACCAGAATTCGATTCTTGAGCAAGGCACCTTACCATTACATGCTCCCCAGGCGCTGCAGTGATAGCTGCCCACTGCTCCGGGTGATGGTGTGTTCACTACTCTCTGGTTGGTTTAAATGCAGAGGTCACATTTCGGGTATGGGTCACCATATCTGACAAATTGGTCACTTTCGCTAACTTATCCATACCAAAGTTAAGCAAATGAGAAATTACATTCACTGCAGTCCTGTTGTAAATCTGAGTCTCCCACAGCAACAGATATAACTCCAGAGAGTAACGTTTCTCCCATTAGAGGCAACTCTCTGCTTAAAGGCTTTAAGTTCATCGACCCCTGTACTACCGCCTGATTGGCCCACACTTCGTCGGTGTGCATCAGTTCTCCGCTTAACTTCCACTTTCTTACCAGACCACTACTTTTAAGTTCATTTAAAGTGCGATTTTCTAATCCCACCGCATTGAGAACATCAGCCAAACTCTCCCACTCCTTGTTTTTTGGACAAAGTTACAATGTATTTAATTGAGGGAGGAGACAGGGTGGGGTGTTGTGCTCGTGCATGTGCGCTCAATTTCGCGTCAATTGTGATGTCGAAAGAGAATATGCGTGGGATCCTGCGTACACAGAGATTCATACAGTTTTTTTTTGTGCGTACGCACATTTACAGCTTTGTCCGTACGCAATGTTTTAGTTTGGAATCAACACAAGTCTTCGAATCGAATATCAGTTTCCCTCAAAAACACAATACATTACATTCAGACAAACATTCAGTAAGGCAAAAAACACACGTGTAATTGCTGAAAAAGTTTCTTCCAGTTTATCATTTTGTTGTGAAACGTTTGACATCAACGCCCTTCCTATTATGATTTCATTTCCGTCCATGACAGATAATAAAGAGAAACTCCTAAATCGAGAAATATAACTCCTCACCTTAACCAGGAAGTGTCCATTTGACTCCAGTGTCACCATGATGACGGAGTCGTGCAGTTTCTCGTCGAAATGCACATGAGAGTGAGCAGCTGCGGCGGGTTCCTCTGTGAAACGAACGCCTGATGTCTTACAAGACGCTGCAGGAGGAAGAAAAGCCGACGTGAATTACACATAAACAGAAAATGAGCTCTCTAAACGTCCTGAACTGTATTCACAGACGATAAACTGAACGTTTCTCATTTTAGCCAAGCAAGGCATACAGCGTGTTTCAGGCATAAGATTAGATTAGATTCAACTTTATTGTCATTACACATATACAAGTACAATGTAACAAAATGTAGTTTAGGTCTAACCAGAAGTGCAATTAGCAAGTGCAGGATATACACTGTGAATAAATACAGAATACAATATAAGTAAAATACTTTACAATGAACATGTACTATGAAAATATGACAGTTAGTATGTACTATGAATAATATATACAGAAGGCTATATACTGTGAACATTAATGTACAGGTGGTTATGAACAGATAACAATTTAGACTATACAATAGTGCAAGTGAGTTAAGTGTGCATTAAATATAGACATTTGCTATTAAAGATGCAGTGCAATAGATGAGTAGATGCAGTTATTAAGGTTACAGTGCAGTAGATGAGTTAATGCAGTTATTAAGGTTACAGTGCAGTAGATGAGTTAATGCAGTTATTGAAGTTACAGTGCAGTAGATGAGTTAATGCAGTTATTAAGGTTACAGTGCAGTAGATGAGTTAATGCAGTTATTAAGCTTACAGTGCAGTAGATGAGTTAATGCAGTTATTAAGGTTACAGTGCAGTAGATGAGTTAATGCAGTTATTAAGGTTACAGTGCAGTAGATGAGTTAATGCAGTTATTAAGGTTACAGTGCAGTAGATGAGTTAATGCAGTTATGAAAGTTACAGTGCAGTAGATGAGTTAATGCAGTTATTAAGGTTACAGTGCAGTAGATGAGTTAATGCAGTTATTAAGGTTACAGTGCAGTAGATGAGTTAATGCAGTTATGAAAGTTACAGTGCAGTAGATGAGTTAATGCAGTTATTAAGGTTACAGTGCAGTAGATAAGTTAATGCAGTTGTTGAAGTTACAGTGCAGTAGATGAGTTAATGCAGTTATTAAGGTTACAGTGCAGTAGATGAGTTAATGCAGTTATTAAGGTTACAGTGCAGTAGATGAGTTAATGCAGTTATTAAGGTTACAGTGCAGTAGATGAGTTAATGCAGTTATTAAGGTTACAGTGCAGTAGATGAGTTAATGCAGTTATTAAGGTTACAGTGCAGTAGATGAGATAATGCAGTTATTAAGGTTACAGTGCAGTAGATGAGTTAATGCAGTTATTAAGGTTACAGTGCAGTAGATGAGTTAATGCAGTTATTAAGGTTACAGTGCAGTAGATGAGTTAATGCAGTTATTAAGGTTACAGTGCAGTTGAGTTAATGCAGTTATTAAGGTTACAGTGCAGTAGATAAGTTAATGCAGTTATAAAACATTTTATGTGTGGGGTGAGAGGAGTCCTAGAGAATGCTGCGAGCTCGACGCAGACAGCGTTTCTTCTGGATGTCCTCAATGGAAGAGAGTGTAGTTCCTGTGATGCGCTGGGCTGTTTTCACCAACCGCTGCAGTGCCTTGCGCTCAGCAACAGAACAGTTCCCGTACCAGACTGTGACACAGTTGGTCAGGATGCTCTCATTTGTATGTACATACAAATGAGAGCATTTGGGTACATTCAAATCTTATTTACAACATTTTGTATGTATTCACTCCATGTAATCTGTTTCAGAGGGATAAATCACAGGTATGTTGATTTTTTAAGAAGATTTATACGAAATGTTTTGTCCTGAAATATATACGGCTAAAGAAAGAAACCCGACAAATTATCTCAGAGAATTAAAATAACTAGGACTTGAACTGGAGGACGAAGTGCCCTCTAATCCAGTAAAGTCTAGTGGTACTGTAGAGACACCCAATTTCATCTAAAACATCACACTGTAACCATGGCAACAAGTGAAATGTGGCCTGAGAGAACAGGTTAACCCCTGAAAATCTGGACATGATTCTTAAAGGACACACTTTAGTGTTTTAGGATCAATTTAATGGTTTGAAACACAACAATAGCGCTTTGTGCAGGTTGGGAATTAAGATGAGCTAGGATCAGGAGATCAGTTTATGTTTCACAGCGGCTTGCCCTAAAGAAACAAACAGACGCACTGGAGCTGATGCTGTAATACACCACAACATCGCAAGCATCCCTCAGTGATCATCAAAAAATACGTTTTGAATATGTCGTTTTATAGATTTTGTGAAAAGTTAAAAACTTTACTGCTTGTAAAGGGACAGTTTAGCCTCTTTTTTAAGTCAAACACAAAAGAAGATATTTTGATATTCTTTAAATGATCTTCTTTTCGGTTTTGCTTTTAAAATGACACGATGATGAATAAATGATAAAATAATTTAAAAAAATCAGCTAAATTGACTATTTATTGGTATGTGTTCAAGTAAAATGTTGTTTCATTCTGTGAACTGCTAAAAAAAATCTCCCAAATTTCAATTAAAAATATTGTTTCTATTTGCATTTATTTGCAGGAAACGATAATATGCTCCATGTTTTTTCAGACCTCAAATAAAGCAAAAAAATTTGTATTTTTTTTTTTTTATGTGATAACCTGGAGTTTTAAGACAGATTGCATGCTGCCAGTCTTTCACATTGATGTGGGATGACTTTGTCACTCCTGAGGTTCGACACTGGACTGTAATGAACACAATACATCTAGAAATACTAAATAAATAAACACTGGAAATGGTCTCTTAACTTTTTCCGTGGTTACATACAGTGTTGTGAAAAAGTATTTGCCCCCTTCCTGATTTTTTTTGTTGCATAGTGTATCCGGAAAGTATTCATAGCGCTTCACTTTTTCCACAATTTGTTATGTTACAGGCTTATTCCAAAATGGATTAAATTCATTATTCTCCTCAAAATTCAACAAAGAAAACCCCATAATGACCCCCATAATGAAAGAAGTTTGTTTGAAATCTTTGCAAATTTATTAAAAAAGCACATAAGTATTCATAGCCTCTGCTCAATACTTTTGGTGTTGAAGCACCTTTGGCAACAATTACAGCCTGAAGTCTTTTTGATGCTACAAACTTGTCACACCTACTTTTAGGCAGTTTCTCCCATTCTTTTTTGCAGGACCTCTCAAGCTCCATCAGGTTGGATGGGGAGCGTCGGTGCACAGACATTTCCCCAAGTTCTCTCCAGAGATGTTAAATCGGGTTCAAGTCTGGGCTCATGCTGGGTTACTCAAGGACATTCACAGAGTTATCCTGTAGCCACTCCTTCGTTATCTTGGCTGTGTGCTTAGGGTCATTGTTCTGTTGGAAGATGAACCTTCGCCTCAGTCTGAGGTCCAGAGCGCTCTGGAGCAGGTTTTCATCGAGGATGTCTCTGTACATTGCAGCATTCATCTTTCCCTCGATCATGACTAGTCTCCCAGGTCCTGCCTCTGAAAAACATCCCAACAGCATGATGCTGCCACCAACATACCTCACTGTTGGGATGGTATTGGCCAGGTGATGAGCGGTGCCTGTTTCTTCAAATTTAACGTAGCGTTTTTCTAGCTAGATAGCACTTTGTCGCCAGCACAGAGAGTACAACGAACCTTAATATTTTCATCTAGCAGACACAAACTCGTGACTGTATTTCCAGCTAGAAACGCGCATCTCTCTCCTCCCTCCATTGTTGTTTACGTTTGTGTCGCTGCGTGGTAGGGGCTATTTCACGTGAATTGTCCTCATGCTGAAAACGTGACTTGTCACATAATGCTACGTGACTTCACTCCCTGAGATGCAAGAAGAAAGCGAAAAATATATATGTTTACTAAGGAAAATTACAAAAATAGTAACGCACAGTGATTTGGATAAATAACTTTAATCTGATTAATGGTTTGGAAAAAGTAACGCGTTAGATTACTCGTTACTGAAAAATGTGCTCAGACTAGAGTAACGCGTTACTTAGGCATCACTGCTCAGTATTCATAAAAGGAATATCATACCAACAGCCAAACATGGTGGAGGTAGTGTGATGGTCTCTGGCAGCTTCAGGACCTGGATGACTGGCTATCATTGATGGAACCATGAATTCTGAAATCTACCAGAAAATCCTTAAAGGGAATGTCCTGCCATCGATTTCTGACCTCAATCTTAAATGCACCAGGACAATGATCCAAAACACACCAGCAATTCCACCTCTGAATGGCAAAAAAAAGAGCAAAATAAACGTTTTGGGGTGGCCTATTTAAAGTCTGCGCTTAAATCCAAATGAAATGCTGTAGCATGACCTTAAAAAGACTTTTCATGCTCGAAGACTAGGGATGGGTACCGAAACTCGGTACTTTATCGGTCCCGGTGCTGAATTATAAAAGACCGAAGTATCGATAAGCTCTGACGTTAACGGTTCTGCTGTTGGTACTGGATAAATTAAGAAAAACATTTCCTATTTCTTGTTGCTAAATAAATGTACCTAGCATATTTTAACTGACCAACCATTTCTAATATGCGGTAATATTAAAGACATTTACTTGCATTTTCGTTAATCGCAATCTCGCACGCGAAATGTCCGTCAGTCCCACACTAGACAGAGCTCGTGCACACGCGCGAACAACACGAAAGTTTGCGCTTAATAAAGTGACGATGGCGGAGAGAATCAAACGGTCGAGTGGATGCAGACAATGCTCGTTGCGACAAGTGAAACAAGATTTTTGCTTGAAAGAGCCGAAACACAAGCAATCTGACAAAACATCTTTCAAAAGTGATTAATGTGCAGACAGATAAATGCAAAGATTTCGACAACCTAGCTACTAGTTCATCATCTACGTCCTGAGGTACGTAGCCTACCGCCGACATAAACATTGCATATGGTTTCTTTAAATTAGTATGTAATAATTTAATAAACACACATCACATTAAAGAATAGCCTATATATAAATATTTAGAGTTTTTTTTCTGCAGTAGCCTAAATAAATCTTAAACATAAAAAATGCTTTCACAGTACTGCATTTAAAAAGGGTGAATAATGGTAAATTACGCTTAAAAAATTATAAAGCAGAGCTTGCCTAAAAATGAATTTGTAGTGATGAAATACATAAACTTTGTGTGTGTGTGTACATTGCAAGAGGTTCCAAACCTGTATAACTTTTAAGCCCAAACATGTTACACTGCACAGCCAGGACAAGACCATGATTTGAAATGACATCTGGGCATCTGATAGCAAGGATTTGAATGTATAAAGTGTCTAAGGCATGAACCTGACAGGGCCTGTTGCTGATGCATGTGCATGTGCTACACTACACACATCATCACAAAAGAGAAGATCTCCAGCCACAACACATCATTGGAATACCTTTTCTGTATTATTAAACAACAACAAAAAACACAAACAAACTTAGGCCCCCATGCATTTTTATTTTAATTCTCTATGAATAATAGGCGGGAATCAGTCATCTTTTACATGCATTAAGATATGTAAGGTCAGTAAAGAATGTTTTAAATAGTGAAAACAACTCCAGCTTTAGTTTTATCTTTCATAAAAACACAACAAAAAGTACCGATAAGAGTAAAACAACTCCAGCTTTGGTTTTATCTTTCATAAAAAAACACAACAAAAAGTACAGATAAGAGTACCGTTAAAGTACCGGATCGATAAGTGGTACCGATAAAAGTAGTAATACCGTTAAAACCTTAACGATACCCATCCCTATCGAAGACCCTCGAATGTTGCTAAATTAAAACAATTCTGCAAAGAACAGCGGGGCAAAATTCCTCCACAAACTATCGCAAACGCTTGATTGCAGTTGTTGTCGCCAAGGGTGCACAACTAGTTGTTAGGTATAGGCGGCAATTTTGTTTTCACTTAGGGTCAGAAATGTTTGGATTGTTATTTCCCTTAATTAAAAAAAACATAATTTAAAAACTGCATTTTGTATTTACTCCGGTTTTCTTTGTGTTATTTTAAAAAGTGTTTGATGATCTGGATCATTTAAGCATGACAAATATAAAAAAAAAACAGGAAGGGGGTAGATACTTTTTCACACCACTGTATTTGGCACAAGAAAATTACCTAATACAAACAAAGATTTGCATGCAGTGGCATTGTCAAAATCACCAATGAATGGCATTAGAAGGTATCAGAAGAGAAAAGCTGAAAAGAGAAAAAATGAAATAAATAAAGAGAAAGCATCATACCTTTCTGAGCAGCGGCCATTCTGGTGTAAAACCGAAGAAAACAGAGGAAAACCTCAGTCACAGACTCATCGCAGTTAAAACCTGAAAGAGAAATGAGTGAGAAAATGAAGTTAAGAGTATAAACATGAGAAATGTCTGAACATATCTGGAGGGATTACATGAAAGCAAACTGAGGAAGCGGTTCCTTGTCAGGATTTCATTTGAACCCTGTTAAAAGGCTTGAATTTTTTTGGTAAAAGCTTAAGCAGGCGTCTACAGTCTAGAAACTCGTAACACAATCATACACTCCATAGAGAGCGTTTTTCCAAAAGCATTAATGTAAATGAAATGTCGTCTCTCTGGCGGTTGGCTGCGCCTTTATACGGTTTCATCTGTAACTCTTCAGAAGCGCTGTGACTTTGACGGGCTTGAATGAATGTGGAGAGTCTCTTCATATTTTACAACCCATACTCCAGAACTTTGAAACACACACATTGAAATTAAGCCAAATCATCGACTTATTCCAGAAAGAAAGCGAGAGCAGGAGCTTTCACAAACACCTCCTCAATGTTAAGTGAAAAACTGAGAGCTAAAACAAGATGCAAAGTTGCCAACTAAGTTAAATGAGTGAGAAGAAATGTGATGATGTCATTCAATGAGCAAAATGTTCAATTCATGAGAAGGTTTACATTTAAATGTTTTCATTTGACAGAAGCTTTAATCAATAGGTTGGAAAAGATCAAGAATCTAATACTGATTGCACATTAAACTGAAATATTAAAATATAAAGCACCATGTGTGTGTTGACATGCAGAAGACAAGCCTTAGGGCTGGGAGGTGTCAACATATCATTCCCACGAGATTTATAACATTTGATACTAATATGTGGACGTGGCTAACTGCACAAGTGAGGCGCTGAATTGCAAACTGCGATTAAGAAACCTGGAAAAATATAGGACGACAGAAACCTGAATAGATTTAGGTTGGGCCTGTATATAACTGGGCCTAGCAACCACACAGAACACCAAATTAACCACAAGGCAAAAACAAGAGACTCACAACAAGCCAGAAACTCTGGTGGGGTTTGCATGGGCACAAAAGCACTACACTTTCTTCAGAAATCGTTGAGAATTGTCATGCTATCCCGTAGCTGGTTGCACAAAAACACAACTTGTCAAAGGGTGTGGTTCCTCCTAAATTCTTATCTGTTTTTTTGCCGTTTACACAACCTGACATCAACATTTAATGACATTACAAACAGAACTTTCCAGCACTATCATATTTAACGTTATTTACACGGGTTTTCTAGCGACACCATCATAAACAAGTCCATAAAAACATGCTCGCGCAAAGCGATGCGATGGAATAAAATAATTGTATCTTCAGATGGGCCTTCTACACTCTGCCATTGGATGTTGCAGGATCCCAGATTCACGAGCCCCATTTGCCTCGTGCCACCGGTCTACATTTTAAATAGTGAACTTGCGCGCGCAAAAAAACGCGAAATGTGAATCACCCCTTAACAAGTTTATTTATATGATGTACCGTATTGTTTGGAAAACCTCTTATTAATCAACAGAAGTTCTACTGGATGTAATGGTCATAATGTGAATTGCATTGGTTTAAATGTAAATAGTCTCTACTGGTAATGTATTGGTGGTCTGTTGATGCGATCTGCCATGTTAAAAAAATCTAGTTTTCATGAACTTTAGTGACTAGTCTAAAATTGAAGACTGGAGACTGGTCTTCTTTTACTTCTGATTGAAGAATTAGTGAACACATTTTATCATGCTTTTACATTAGAAACCATCATTTATCGGGATATTTGTGGTAAAACTGTGTTCAATCTGCAAAAATGATACACTTCCACTTTTAATAAAATTATTTCCCCAGGCTTCGAAGTTTTTCACACTTAAACAATGAAATTAAACGTGTAAATGTAAAGACAAACACATGTTGTTTTAAGGTTACGTGTAGTTTACGCGGGTGCAATGCATCGGGTCGAATTCTTGAATAAACATTTCAACGAGCGTCCACGTGGTATAACATGTACACTTACCTGTGATGGTAAAGTGGTGACGCTTGTCAAGTATTTGAGATTTTATTCTACGATCACGTAAAATCAACTACGTACGCTTCACAAACACTGTACCCCGTAAATCCAGTCAGTGGGTTGAACGACTTGAGATATTTGAACCACAGCTTCCGGGTTAACCACGTGACCTCCTGCGCATTGAGCGAAGCGGCCTGATGCTGCGATACGCCAATAATGGCGCCATATTGGATCAGGCAAGACTGCTCTAGAACACATGCAAATGAAAGGGGAGCTGCGTTTCTTCTGAATTAAAAACGTTATCATATTAAATGGTCTGCGGGGAGTATTGACATTTTTTCGTGTGGAGTCATTTTGTATCTCGATTGATATTCATTGTCATGAGGAATTGTGACAAACAACCCCTGACAAGCAGTAAGTTGGCTTTTTGTCATCATAATCGTCATCGTTATTTTCAGTAAATTATTGTGAAGACAAGATAATAGAACTTAGCATAGGCCTATTTTAATTAAATTATTAACATCTTAAAAGACAAAGCCCTAAGTGAGGGATTTCCTGAGGAGGTTTTTTCCCTTTTTGTAGGTTTGTTGTTGGGCCTGGAGGGGAGGGCTAAACATGCATGGCCATTGACATTCAGTATAGTCCTGAGCTCATTTTTGTTGCTTTCATCATGCTTAATGTTTTTGATTAAGGATTAAAGTGCAAATGAATTAAAAAAAATATTGGTGTGCATGGACAAATTAATTGTAATAATCACCACAACACTATGTAAAACACTTAGAATTTTCCTATTTGATTTCATGGTGACTTTAGGAGCGTTGCAACAATCCTTCACCCTTAATTCGTAGTATTCCATGATAGTTTCAGTCTTAATACGGCAATATAGAAGCAGTTGCAATAGTTACTCTGTAAAACATACATACCAATGAGGTTTCTCTATAAAACACACACACCATACACTTTATTATAATTTCTAATATAATATTTATATAAAACATTTGAGTTGCCAGCAATATTAACAATACATTAAAAAAAGATGACACTAAAGCCGCTAAAGATATTCTTTTAGATTTTTCTTAAATTAAGAGTTTCATGCAACCGGGCACTGATATTCTACTAAGAATTATGCTTAGTGTTTTCTTAATCTAGTTATACATGCACATTCATACAGAGTATTATGTATAATAGTTAATATCTTGAGTAGTGTAAACAGAAATAAGGAGGGGTCTTTGCTTGTTGCTAGCAGGCATGAATTAGATTCACTGAAGTTCCTCCTCGTAGGTTTGGGTACTGGCTAAATGTCTTATTCACATCCAGAATATTTCCTGAAATCAAAAAGTTTGACTATTATGTTTTTGAAGTGCAGACAAAACAATCAATTTATTAACGGTGTTTACCATCAAAAACAAGAGCCATTTTCTCTGGTTTCTTGCCCATCTGTTCACATGCCTCATTCAGTAAAACAGAGATCCTCTCAAATGGAAACACGTCCACCGTCAGGTTCTTTCCAGCACATTTTACAATAATGTTGATGCGGTCAACTTTAGAAATTTCTTCAGGTTGAGGAGTAAAGGGGAGAGGCTGCTTCGGTGCCTGCACAGTAGCTGAAATAATGGAAAAACAAGCTTGCCATGTAGATATCGTTTTAGGTTTCTGCATTTGCACATATAATTATTTTATACAATGACAAATATTAAAAACTACTCTGTACTAAATGAGAACAAATGTATTTTTCTCCCTGAAATGACTGAATTAACTACATAGGTAGGTTTTCTAAAAGAAAATGTTAGTGGTGCTTGTCGTGGCAAAACTCTAGACTGGCAGTAGTTAAAATCCTCAGGATAGCACACCCCATGTCTCTACGATGTTCTTATGCAGATATTTCATACATGGTTGCTTGGGTACTCTATTTGGTTGCTAGGGAGTGGTCTGCCAGTTGACAATTGATATTGCTCCAAGCCGCAAGTGAAACGAACCACAGCCATGTCTCTATGTTCTGTTGCTGAGATATAGGTTTTTCGAAATGGTTCCTAAGGCACTCTGTTTGTTTGCTAAGGAGTGGTCTGGCTGCTGACTGTTAATGATACTCCAAGCCACAAGAGAAACTAACCTACTCCCATGTTTCTATGACACCGGGCTGCAAAGTTGTTGTGTGGCTGGTGTGTGAGGCTTACATTTGCATTTAGTCATTTATCAGACGCTTTTATCCAAAGCGACGAACAAAGTAGGGGAAAACCATAGAAATGATTTGTGCAACAAAAGAACAATAATGCATAAGTGCAGTAAAAACTGGTTTCAGTCAGCCTATCAAAGTATATGAAGCTAAGAATTTTTTTGAGGCGTTAGAAGACTGATGACTAATGGCTCAGATGTTGACGGAGATGTGTTTTTAGCAGATTAAAGACAGCTACAGAATCCACTTATTTTGCGGCAAAAGGCAGATCATTCAAGAGTCGTGCAACACATCCGGAGAAAGTGCGTGAGATTGATTTTTTTCCCTTTGTGGGACGGCATCACAAAACATTGTTCGATTGCAGCCTGCAGGGATCGGCGGGTACCTAAATCTGAATTATAGTGAAGATATGGGATGCAGAACCAGTAGTGGTTTTGTAGGCCAAGAGCAGAGATTTGAGTTGGATATGAGCGACTTTAGGGAGCAAGTGCAACCTGACGTAGAGAGGAGTGATGTGCGCTCTCTTCGGTTCATTGAAGACCACTCTTGCCGCTGCATTCTGGACTATCTGAAGAGGTCTGGTTGTACAAGCTGAAAGACCAGTCAGTAGAGCGTTGCAATAGTCGAGTCTGGACAGGACGAGAGCCTGGACAAGAACTTCCGTAGCATGCTCAGACAGGAAAGGTCTAATTCTCCTAATATTGTAGAGGATGAATCAACAGGACCGGGTTGCGTTAAGAAACCATCAGATATAGGCTGAAATGATAGAGCTGTGTATCATCCGCATAGCAGTGATAGGAAAAGCCATGTTTCCGAAAGACAGAACCTAGTGACGTTGTTTTTAACTTGATACACACTTGAAGTTAAAGGGACTTGATAGCTTTATGATGATTTATTATTATGATTTGTGAAATAAAAGTAAAATGAGTCCACCCCCATGTCTCTATGGTACTGTGCTGCAAAGATATGCCACAATGGCAGTCCCTTCACCATTAAATGTCCATGGACAAATAACAATAGTGATGTTTTGCATTCTGTAAGCACCACTAATTTAAAAAAATACCACTGATAACATCATTAATCAGAAGTGGATGGTCTGGATAAAATGAAAGTTTGCCATACATATGTTTGAACTCTCTGATGGCTCTCGCTCAATAGTCAAAGTGAAGTCAGCGGGTAAGCTGCAGCTTTCCGGCTCCACCGGCTCACTCTAGAGATCAAAGAGACACCATAAAAGCATTATAAAAAATAAAAGAAACAAAGTATTATTATTAAGTGAAAGTTTTCAAAGCATTTTAATCAGTTTAGGGTACTGTGACAAATGACACATGATAAGAGTCAAGATTTTCTTACCTCACCAAAGAAATAGCTGTAGATGACACCCATGTTGGCTTCAAATGTGTTGACAAGCCTTGTGTTGAGCCTTTATCTATGCCGACTGGCTGTGTTACTTTCATTTTCATTTAAAATACAAAATGTAACAGCATTCAAAGAGTAGGGAAGGAAGGAGGCGGGAACTGGCGAACATTCAACAAACTTTAATCAAGATCATCAAACACTAACACGGTTCTAAAAGGCCGGCAGCCTCCTCCCGGTCGCAGGAACAATTTATGACGTGCACTTGAGACACTGAACATAAATACAAACTAAACACATGTCCAGGCCTGGTCCTCACTCGTTGTACATTCTGCCGTTTGTCCTTTTATGCTTCCGATCTCCTCAGCGAGAGATGCAGAGCCGCTATCACCTCATTATTACTTGCGTAACCGGCCCTGCGTCATTCCATCAAAAACACAATATCTTTGTGTTCATCAGAACAAATATATGTATGATTTGGAACAACCTCATGGTGAATAAATGATGACACAATTTTCACTCCGGGTGTACTGTCCCTTAAAGTCCCTGTTTGTAGGTTTTGACTGTACTTAAGAAAAAAATACCATTGTACGTTCATAGACATTTAGAATCATTGTAAATTCAAGTAAATCTCACTTTGGCCACGAAAGGCTTGCAATCGATCTAGATCAGATATTGTGGATTTCACCCATCCCAATAAAGCTTACATTGAAGTCATGGTTAAATGAACAGGTGCTAAATTCAATCCACCACTTAACACCAATCAAACCTGTTATGGCAGTTTAAAAACATTGCTTTGAATGTGTAAAGACACCCTTTTACCTTTTATATGTTGTTTGCAGGCCTTGTGTGCTTACCCCTCTGTTTTAAGTATCGGAGTATGTAATGGTTGGATGGTTGGTTTTCATATTATTATTTTTAGTATTATTCGTCAGTGATGGATTGGAGCCGTACCGTTCTTTCTCTTCCACAAGAAATCAACTATTTTGTCTTTATCCGAACATTGCTGTGCAGTAACAGTAGAAGTATCACAACAGATGTGTTAAAGTCTGTACAAAGTTGGTCATTGCAATCCTTTTATAATAGAAATGACTGGCTGGAATAACATACAATCTTATTGGAGTAGGATTAATGAAACACTACTCAAAGGACCTATGTACGTAATGGTAGTTTTTATGAAACCCGGTAGAATTTATTTTCTTTAAATTTGTTCACGCTTGGGACCAACTTGCTGTGAAGTGAAGACCTGCCTGAATATTGTGAGGCCCTTTTCTTAAATCTTGGTAAACAGTCATTTCAATGGTGTCAACGTGCAGTCCAGAAAAAAACTTTCATTACCAGTGTAGACCCGGAAATCTATGCATGGTCATATAAGGAATTTTAATTGTGGGTTAATACAGGAAAAGATTAAATAACACAAAACAATTGACTAAAATAAGTAACATAATAACATATTAAATCACATAAGATAATGTCATGCCAAATCTCAGAACATTCAAGGCAATGGTCAAGAGGTTATCAGTCTCCTAGACGTACACAGGTGTGGTCACAAGACAGTGGCATGCCTGCTCGGTCAAGAATTTTCTGTCAAAGTGTCAACGTCTTTATTTTTCAAACAACTTTTCAGTTCAGTGGACATGCCAACAACAGACAACACAACTGTGTGTGTTTACTGTGAACGTCATGGGCAAATTCTATGAAGAGTGAATTATGTGACGGCGCTGTGCAGTGACAGTTAGGACATGGGATTAGAATGACAGTGTTTAACTTACACGCTGACAGAATTCTTCTCGGCTTCTTTTGCTTGTTGTCAGGCTTTCTATTGTTTGTGAATGTGTAGTTGAGGGCAGTACACAAATTTGCACGTACGCAGTAACGTTTGTTCATGTTGTCACTTTGAAATCGTCTATATTCCTACATTATACTTTTAGTAAACATGGAATATGGAGGCTCTCGTCCCGAATTGGTGCTGTACATCTGCTAGCAGGCATGAATTAGATTCACTGTAGATCCTCCTCGCAGGTTATACTGACTCACTGTATTATTCACATCCAGAACTTCTCCTGAAATAAATAAGGTAAGCTATTAGTTTTTTGTAGTCCAATTGGGACAGAATTCAATAGGATCCATTTATTATCAAAGTTTACCTTCATAAATAAGATTCATTTTCTCAGGTTTCTTCGCTGCCCGATCACATGCCTCCTTCAGAAAAACAGAGATCCTTTCAAATGGGAACATATCTATGGGAATAGTCTTTCCAGAACATTTAACATTGAAGTTGATCTTTTCCACTTGAGAAATTTCGTCGGGTTGAGTTGATGAGGGGACCGACTGCACCGCCACCGCTTCATGTTGATCTGAAATATTAAAACAACATAAGGTGTAAGGTTTTCCAATTAAACCCACCTTTCTTTCATACAATTACAATGAAGATAAATAAAAGAATAAATAAATAACAAAACATACTATTCAGACTGCACATATATACAGACACCCCAAATTACATCAACAGTCAGAAGTGCATGGATAAGATGGATAAGAAAAAGGTTTCGTACGTTGGTTTGAACTCTCTGGTGGCTCTCTCTGACTTGTCAGACCGGGGGGAGTGATAAAACTGCTGCTTTCAGGCGGAGAGATCTCCTGCTCTGTCTTCACAAAGACATTTAAAGTTATATTTTCAACAAGTGAAAAGATTTAAAGCATTTTAAAGGGCTCACTCCCAGACAAATAATACATTTTCAATTTCCTTATGTTTATTATAACCTAAATGGCATTATTTTACACTATTTACAGTGCATTCAAACTCTATAATAATCAGTATGCATGCAAGTTATTTAGCACAATCTTCTTTAAAGGTGAAGTGAAAAGCAAGAAACTGGTTAAAAAAAATGACGAGGACATTTAGTCTAATTCTACACACGTGTGCTGCAGTCTGCTCTGGTGTAAAAATAATGCTGATAAAGAGAAAAGCTCAATGATATTTAGCGGTCACTTACCTCATAGAAAATGCTGTAGAAGGCCCCCATAATGCTTTCTGTAGGCACGGAATGAAACCAAGACTCGTGTCCACCAATATATAATGTACACACTGTTACTTTCACTTTCTTTTTAATGCAAATATTTCACCAAAGTTCCCCGGGATTCCCTCTGATAAAAACCCTGCGAGCTCGGATTACTGGGTGGAGAACATTTATCACAGAATACAGAGCACTCTAGAAACATCATGAGTTAGGTGCATTGCTTGCAGGTGTTTAATGTATGCATATTACATTATAGAAATAGTTAACATTAGTTACCATTAACGAACTAACAGTACTTCTACAGCATTTATTAAACTTGATCAATGTTAATCAACAACTCCAGCGTTGGATTTGACACTTTTTTATAAGGCGTAATTATACGAGCTTTATGGAAGGCCAAGTGGGTCAAATACACGTGCATTTTAACACGTTAATTACACGTCAACGACGTGTATTTCACACATACTTAACGTTTACGTTACGTGTTGTTTACTTGTGAAACATTTACGTGTATTTGAGGTGTATTCAATACGTACTTAACGTTTTTAATACACGTAAAGTACACATAGAATACACCAGTTTCTAATTTAAACAGGTCAATATCATTGGCTGGCTAAGAATTGGGTCAAACGATTTCTGCAAACCTGGCGGTTGCCTGCCGTTTATAGGCTACCTGCTTCCACCATTAAAGAACCTCCTGTTTATTTGTCCCTTAATCGTGTAGTTATTTATTAGTGAACGGTATATTTATTACAAAGCCCATTTTGCACATTATTAAACATTCTGACTGCAACACCGTTTAGCACAAAACACTGACATTTGGTTAATAAAAAGTTTACAGATAGTGGTTCTTCAAATTTATGATACAGACCATTGTAATTAATTTTCATTTTTAATAAACAATGTAAACTTCATGTTAAGAAAACATTCCGATTTAGACTGAGATCTTTCAAACTCAGTGTTCTTAATCCATTCACAGTGGTTACTAAAGAGATAAGACACAGATTCAGCGTTTTGCTGTACGTGAGATGGTTTGATAATTTTAAACATGGATATACGAAATAAGAATCATTCCTTATCTGGCCGACTGTTTACAAATGGTAACGTACAGTAATAAATCAAACAGGCAGTTGTCTTACGCAGTAACGTTATGCGACGTTGTTTGCCTACCCCGAGACGTCATACAGTGGCGTTAAAGTTTTATGTACAAAATTGACCGTTTCACCCATGCACATCCACAGTTATGATATTATTATTTGTATGATTATTGTGGATATTCTAAATTATTGCATGATGTATTCTTCTTATGTGATCATTCATGTTTTCTCACAAAAACCACGTTTACGCATTCTCGTGCTAGTTTGTTAAACAGTTTATGAGACTGCGTCACAAAGTTCATGATAAATAAACTTCATTTGTCACCATGATCTTAAAATATATAAAATCAACATTGACATAAAATTAGCAAGCCCGGCTAGCTCAGTCGGTAGAGCATGAGACTCTTAATCTCAGGGTCGTGGGTTCGAGCCCCACGTTGGGCGCTAAGCTTTTATCTATTCAAAAGTTCGAATCAGCGGTAGGCCTGATTCTAAACTCCTGCCGACGTCACTATTTTGCACTAGCTGACTATATATATTACAAAAAAACTTATCGAAATCTTTCCTATGATTGACTTTGTGTCAGAACTGGGATACATTTGTTTAAGTTGTGAAAGCGTTTTTGACTGCAGCAAAGTGGAGACTTGTGCGCCGTATTGTATTTAACGTTTCAGCAGAGAAGCTGCCAGAGCTTTGCGTGTTTTATTCATAGCTCATGTTGACCAATCAATCAGAAGTTTAGATGAGTCAGCGGTGACCGATGATGAGAAAAACATTAGCGTGCAGATGCGTTCAGTCAGACTCGTAACATGCAGTCAGCTTCATTCATTATAACGTAAGATTAAAATAAATCAGTAACTGTAAATTATGTGACATTTACAATCATAATTACAATATCAAGAGCAATAATCGATTATTTACAATTTATTTAGTCAAATAATAAAATATAGATACATTGAGAAATATGAAAATTCTGTACACTACTAACATTTCTTTACAGTACAGAAAAAGAACTGAGATATGAGGATGATGTTGTCTTGCTGTGTAGATGCAGCAAATCTAGAATCACTTCTGAATTCACTTTTAAAACTCATAAACACCAAAAATGCAAATCTGATTCAACTCAAATGATGAGAGACGGTGGATGTAAAATTCTGCAGACTAAAGAGTTTAAAATCAGTGCGATAATCTGAAATAATTGCAATGAATCGATTTTTTGTAATTGACAGCCCTACTCTAAACTTTTGATAAAACTTGTGAGCCCTGCTCGCGAGCCACACGTGTCTCTTTGCAAAAATCATATGGCCATGTGTCTTACTTCTCCCAAAAATATGATCGTTATGAAACATCATAATAATATACAATATATCAGTGATATACTTCAGGTGTCCAGGTCTAATGCACCTTCAGTGGTCTGCGCAAGTGTCACGACACTATTAACGGAATACTACGTTTCTATGGTAACCTCAGATTCAAGCTGCGCAGGTCGTGAAAAGTACAGGTGAGCGTCAAGAACTCGACGTGACTGAAACATGTGCTTGAAAGTCATGGTGCCCTAAAGATATTGTCTTGCTTAAAGTGTCAAATGTTTATGTTTTAAAATGCACTTTGCAGCAAATAATCTGATGGGAGATAACAGATGGAAGTACATCTTCGTCAGTAAATCATGCGCACTTTATGGATGCACTGTGTTTAACGCCACATTTGAGATCTTTCTGTCTTTTATGAACAATATTAAGTCCATGCAGCTGTCACGGTAGACAGAGTTTCAACACCGGTATGTTACATCTGAGCCTTGATACCTAACAAATGGCGGCGATAACCATAATGCACTATGATTCTCGCGAGTGTGACGTCACCTGACAAAGACCGATTAGCAGGATGCTAGGTATGTTTGCCCTTGTTATAATGATAACAAATGACAGTTCTGGGACATCAGTGACTACCATAGTAGGCAAGAAATATTGTTTTTTTTTTCAATCCGTTGAACACAAAATGAGATATTTTGAATAATTTAGGAGAGCAAATAGTTCTGGGGCATTTTTGACTACCTGTTTAATTTCACCTACTATTGTAGTCCAGTACGTCCCCGAAATGTCAGTTGGCAACATTTTTCTTTGCGTTCAACCGAACAAATTATTTTTTTACAGGTTTGGAACAACTTGGTGGGGATTAACTCATGACTTTCATCTTTGTTTGGAGTAGGTTTTCCCTTTAAAGATCCATCAAATCTGTGACAACATTTTGCTGAAATACTTTCTATTTTCTTGTCTTACTACTAGTATTTAATAGTCTGCACTGCCATCTGGTGGCGTCGTAGAAAGTTACGTCCTGTTTTCTACTTGCTCGATATACATAAACTACTCCAGATTTAGCTGTAACTGTTGAATCTACTTTTAATAAATTTGGAATTAGCACTGTGTCCACTTAGCTTCCCCTATATAAAACTATGGATTCAGAAGTATATCACAGATATGACGTCATAATTTGAGACATCTTGTCTCTGTGGCGCAATCGGTTAGCGCGTTCGGCTGTTAACCGAAAGGTTGGTGGTTCAAGCCCACCCAGGGACGACGTCCGCTTTTACGAAAAATCATATAAGTACGACCTCACAATCAACATACATTTAACTACTTGTCTCTGGATTGTTCTGTAGCTATGTCGTAAAGCATTTTATATTATGGACAATCACGTGTCTTTTTACTGAATGAGAGGTCAAACCTTATAACAGCGTAGTTCAACCTATATGAGTTCAAGAACCCCCCTATTGTTGACAGTGACACAAATATTTTGGAAAATGGCATGACTGGATAAGTACTAGATGTTATGAGACCATGCTTAAATTAAAGTTAATTTAAAGTTAATAAAAAAATGCACTATGTCTACACTTCGCTATTTAAATATCTGGATTAAATTTAATAATAAAATAGTATTTATAATGAAATTATAATATTAACATAAAAACACAGATTTTGCCGATAAAAAAAAGCTAAATGTTGCGTCCCTGGGTGGGCTTGAACCACCAACCTTTCGGTTAACAGCCGAACGCGCTAACCGATTGCGCCACAGAGACGAGTTATTTCACATGTTGACGTCATGTCTATTTACCCACTGCAAAAGAGCTCTTACGGTGTTGTTTAATATTAAGCCACTAGATGGTCCTGCAGACAAACAGAAAAGTTAAAACGAGAGAGACAAAAGCCAAACTCTGATGTTAGAACATATGTCTGCCTTTTCGCATCAGACAATTGATTTTGTTAATTTAGCAAATGTATTGTATTTGAAATTATACCCTACATCCTGTTATTTCCTTGTTTTTATATATACTTCCTCTTTACTCATTATAAAATGTGTCTTCTGTAAATCTGTATATAGACCATAAATCTCTGATCTGTAAATCTCATATCAAGATTATTGCACAGGTGTGCCTTAGGCTGGCCACTATAAAAGGCCACTCTAAAATGTGCAGTTTTACAGTATTGGGGGGTCCAAAAAACCAGTCAGTATCTGGTGTGACCACCTTTTGCCTCACGCCGAGCAACACATCTCCTGCACATAGAGCTGATCAGGTTTCGATTGTGGCCTGTGCAATGTTGGTCTACTCCTCTTCAATGGCTGTGTGAAGTTGCTTGATATTGGCAGACACTGGAACACCCTGTCGTATACGCCGATCCAGAGCATCCCAAACACGCACAATGGGTGTCATGTCTGGTGAGTATGCTGACCATGCAAGAACTGGGATGTTTTCAGCTTTCAGAAATTGTGTACAGATCCCTGCAACATAGGCCCGTGCATTACCATGCTGCAACATGAGATGATGGTTGTGGATGAATGGCACAACAATGGGCATCAGGATCTCGTCACGGTATCTCTGTGCATTCAAAATGCAATCAATAAAATGCACCTGTGTTCATTGTCAATAACATACGCCTGCCCACACCATCACCCCACCGCCACCATGGGCCACTTGATCCACAACGTTGACATCAGCAAACCGCTCACCCTTACGACGCTGTCTGGCATTCTCCTACCTTCCTGGGTTTCGGCACCAATTAAACGGGGTTCTTTGTCACGGAAGGAAGGAGACAGGGTCTGCGTGGCTGGTAAGGTTCTTTATTTGGCAAAATACAAAACAAAGTAAAGGTAAATAATATATAAGTGTTTCCTCCTGACACATGTGTAATCCTCTCGATTCAGTCCTTCTCTCTCAGACGCCGTCTCGTACTCAGCCAAACTCTCTCTCTCCATCCTCCCCTCGTGCTGGCTTTTATCCTCTTCCCGCCAATCACTGTAATTACAGACAGGTGTTTACAATCGGTCTTTGACATAATTATTTCTAGGGATGCACCGAATTGAAAATTCTTGCCCGAAACCAAAAACCGAAAAAGAGGAAACCAAGGCCGAAAACCGAAACAAATGATGCCAATTGTAAGTACCATTGCATTTATCGCTATGACCTTGTACTAACTTTACTAAAATCAAGGCATTTCAATTGCATAAATTAATATTAAAGTTTCAAAGAATAAATCAACTACAAATTATGCAAATATCTATTTAGCACATTGCTACAATGCACAGTATAAATAAAACTCAAGCTTAAATGTTTAACTTGACCCTACTCATTAAATAATAATGTACAGCACTTCTGGGAAAGGGACTTCAGACGGATAAACATCTAGCTGTTGAGCTTGTCATCTGCCTGACATTTTAGAAAGATTTGAGCTAGTGTACTTAAATAGGGCCAGTGCATAATTGACATTTTTATCAAATAAAAAAATATCTAGCAGAAATATGGCTACAATCTTATAGTCATATAGAAGCCTAAGAACATAATAGACTACCTATTATTTGAGGCACTTTCTTGCAGGATTTCACTGAACATATCAGACAACGGGGTGCATGTCTGGTGCAGAGAGACGAGTCTTTATTCTGCGCTCTGATCTCCTTCTCCTGCGCTTTGCGCTTCTCCGTCTGCACGCGGGTTCTCCGCATACATCGCGGCCCGGATCGCGATGACCTTTTTGCGATGCGATTGACGCAAATCCCGTGAGTTGAAAAATCTGAATTTTGGCGAAAATTTGCGCCGCAATAACCAATCAGGAGCTTGCTCTAGTAGGGCCGTAAGCGCGACAGAAGCCCCTCCCATGACGCAAATTCGCGTCTGTAATGAAGCGAATTTGACGAGCAAATGACGCGAGTAAACTCAACATGTTCAAGCGTCCAACTACACGCGAATAGCGCGATTTACAGCGTTTGGTGTGAACACTCTAAGAGTATCTAATAAGAGTATTTACGAGATTTACTGAAATACGTCCTTCATGTCGCTTCAGACAAGTACGTGCGCGTCGCGGTTTCTGTTTGCGTCATCACAACATTTCGGCCGTATTGTTTCGGTGATAAAAGTGTTTCGGGCCAAAACCGAAAATGCTATTTTCGGCCGAAAATTTTAGGTGGCCGAATATTTGGTGCATCCCCACTTATTTCCCGCCGATTTCCTCTCTCTCTCTCTCTCTCTCTCTCTCTCTCTCTCTCTCTCTCTCTCTCTAGGCTCCGCTAGACCACGCCCCCCTTGCCACAACTACACATTCAAGTAAACTTAAATTTTGTCATTACACCTTATCGAGCAAATCTCCATCATAAGACTTGAGTACAAACATATTTACTAAACTTTTCTATCAGCATAAGTCAAGCTGATGTGAGTGTCTCTTTTAGAAGTTTATTTCTGAGAAATACATTACAATTTGAATATATAGGTTGAATCTTCATATCATTTGAGTATTTTATAATTGTTTTGAATGAATTTGACTGGGCGTTGGTGCTGGAGTTATTTACAGAAGCTGTATGAAAAGAAGGAGGTGTATTTGTCCACTGGTATGTTGAGGTAAAGAAATGTTATAATCAAGTTAAAATCTGATGAGTTTCAACTGACCAAATTTAGAAATTCAAAATCAAAACGCTGATAAAACCATGATGTAAAAGAACATCGGTTCTATGCTATTTTTAACATAGATCAAAGAACATAGATCTACTCATCATACTTCTGAGAATGAGGGCGAGGTGCAGGAATGTATTGAACATTTCATCTGAAATGCCATTTTCAGTTCACAGGAAATAGAAACAGAGAAAAAGTCACGATTTATGTGGAAAGGGATTTTTCATTTAATGTGGCTGAGGCACATGCATCAAAGAGATCACATTTTAATATTGTTATAATTTATATGATCTTGTATTTATTCAGAACCAAAGCTCATTGACCCTTTCCTGTCACTCTTCATTCAGTGGAACACTTAAGATCGTTTTCAAATTTCACAATTTAATTGTCATCCATTCATGACATACTATGCAATTTTTCCATTGGGGAATTCACAAGTGAGGAAGTTAAGAGTCATTAAGACGGAAGTCCTTCAACAGAACATACCTGAAGAACAGCACATGATGATGTCACTACGATTTTGTCCTCACACGTCATTTTGTGAGATCAATGTTATCTTCTACACTAGCAAATCCAGTAGCGTTCAGGTTAAAATCAGATCTTTCGACAAGGGCGGCGTTTCTGTTCTTCTAAACATATAATTATGCTGATAAAATGAGGGTGAGGCAAATGAGTCAACAAAGAAAACTCGTACTACAGGTTATACTGTTGGCCGGAGGAAACGTCAATTATTTTTCTGGGGATTTGTAACCGGGGTTAATCATGTCAGTGGTTTAAACAAACGTCAGATCACAGATGTGCCTGCATCATTAAGAGACCTCGTGGATTGAAGGAGGAGTAACACATCACGTCTGTAGTAATGCTGTCACCGCTGCCTTAAATCTGCCACCTCGTCTTCTCTTCTGATATTATGAAGATAGAATCCGGTTAAAGAGAATCCTTTTTAAAACTGGAAATAATCTAATGCGTGAAGATTGTGAGGATTGACAGCTCAATTAAAGTTGAGAAGGTACTGCAGCACAGAGGTGAGTGTGTGGTTATGAGAAAGCTTGATTTTGGCCCCTTGTTCAGAGGCTTCTGGATCCCTCGGCTTAGTGAGATCTGTCTCTTTTAAAATCTGTCAGATTAATAATTTCAAAGTCGTAGTTCAATATGCTGTCATCATTTATTCACCGTTTCAAACCTTTATGACTTTCTTTCTTCCGCAGAACAAAAATGAAGATATTTTGAAGAATGTTGGTAACCGTACAACACTGCCACGCATTCATTTCTTTTGTGTGGACTCAGAACCAATGGAAGTGCTTAACAACATTCTTCAAAATATCTTATTTTGTGTTCTGCTGAATAAAGAAACTCATACCGGTTTAAAATGACAAGAGGTTAAGTATATGGTGACAGAATATTTTTTAGGGGTGAACTATCATATTAAGAGTAAATGTGGAGGTAAAGAGATTGATTTCTTTCGAGACAAACTAGTGTTGTTTTTCAAAACCAATCGATCACACCTAAGTTGTGTCCTAGCAACCAGATGCTACTTGTCATTCACAGAGTTTTGCATGTTCTCCACCCCTTTTGCGTTTGTTTTTTTCAGAAATATACAGCGGGTCACAGGGGGCAGCCTGGAGGGCAGGAGAGGAAAACAATGAGAAACAAACCAAACAGGTAAGTCACAAAACTACAACTAAGACTAGAATTTAGATAAGACAAGGGATGGGTCAAAGCGCTACACGAACGACAACGATCAGGCGAAAGACGGTGAAAACACAAGGAATAAATAGGTGTGAGAATCTGGATTTCGTCCTGTCCTCCACAAATACTGCATTTGTGTTTATTCCAATATTCATCATATGTATTTATTCCTATATTTTATTATTCACTTCTATTCATAATGTTTGCTCTTTACTTTCGTGTTGTTTAACCTCGTTGAAAGTTGTATTATGTCTTATGCTGAACTAAAAAGGGGCAGAAATAGATCTCGGGTGCAGACAGTGACACAATAACAAGCAAATTCACTGAAAGAGGAGAGGGCGGGGAGATGACGACGACACATTGAAAACTGTCAAAACATATGGAATGTGACTGAAGACAACAAAACCTTCCAAACTGAACATACAAAAAACTAATTAAATATATGTACTGTATATATATAGAGAGAGAGAGTAGCAAAAATAAGTAGCTACATTTGTCGCTCCAAAGTCCCAAAAAGGTGCAATAAACCTTTGGATGGATATCAGCCTCTGGTTCATTTTTCTGACATAAAGTGGTTGAATTATCAGAGGTCCCTAAACTTTTATGTGAAACCTAAAACATGACGAACACTTCCTGAACTTTACCCAAGATGCAACATTAGATTATATAGCCAAACCTTGTTTTCTGTGAATGACTAAATGTCATAATATTAAAATAGTTTTTAACAAATTAGTATGAATTTTTTATGTCAATATAAAAAAAGTATTTAACAGAGTTATAAAAATCACAATTGTTGAAGAAATAGTTCACTCCAACACAAAAGTTCTGTCCAAATGTACTCACTCTCATTGCTGTTTCAAACAACATGATACAGATATTGTATGAGTCGACTCTTTTACATGATAGAGACAGCTCCGGCAGGCAAAGGGTCTGAAATATGATACCATGGCTGCTCTCTTTTATTCTTTTGGACAGGTATGTACATGTTTCGAGAAGAATTTAATGGATTTAGTTTGTTAATCGTTGTGTTTGGAGAAGGCCCTGAGAATTTCATAGAGGGTGGGATTATATTTCAGTGTTACCATGCTAAAATTAGCACCTTTCCATATCACCTTTAACAAATCGAACATTTGCAGATGCATTTTATAGAGAATGGAGAGCGATGAAGACCTACAGCGCAGACCCCATGAACACCAGTTTATAACACTAGTCAGATACTGTCCTCTTATTGTTTGTGCAATAATTCATACTTTACTGTTGTATATCTTCCTACTGTAGCCTATACATGTGATCTAGCCAGAAGATAAATATAAATAAATAATAAATCAGATTATTAGAATTTAATCTGATATCTTTAGTACATTTTCATAACTTGTCTAAATTTGAACTATGGTGAGCATTTAAATGAACTGTAATTAATAAATAAATTAAATAAATCCAAGAAAATTTAGCTATAAAATATAGAATTATAATATGAGATTATGGTTAGGATTTTTGGTCATTCACCCCTATGCAAGGGACAGTGAGCGTGACAAAAAATTTCGTCCAGCACTGCCGGAATTTTGTTACCACGTGCACAGAGTACTCGCAGGAATTAGTATAACCACCAGGTTGCAACCGTGTCCTGGGAGTGTCGATTCAAGGTAGTAGAAGAACACCTGACCCCTGTAGGCCCATAGAGTTATTGCAATATGTCACAGTACACATGCGTCAAAAACCCATATGTAGGTGATGATTCGAAGGAAGTATGATTTGCATGGCTTTCCGTTCGGCTGTATAAAGTAAGAAAAAAGAGGTATACCACAAGCTTAATACAACAATTTCTTCCAACTACATAGTTATTAGTTGGAACAAAAAATCTCAAAAATAATTTAAATGTATAATTGTTTTCTCCCACTTTTTTCGATTGCTGTATATGCCTTTGCAATCATCAACACGGGTCCTGTTTACATCCTTAAAACGGACATACCAAGAGATACTTGATGTAATTTTATAGTCAGAGAAGGAGATTATGTCGTCTGGGAAGGCCTGAGGGTGAATTAACTTGAAAATAAGTGAAATTCCATATTTGTGTTGCATTGCCCTTTTTGAACCATTCTAGTCTGACAAGAAAAATGCTTGTTCATAAGTGCCTCAATCTGTGTTTGCAGAAGATACAAGCAAGAATACTGAGACTTGATATCAGACATGTATTTGTTGAGGCCAGATATGAAGCCTGAACATGCGTTTTACCAGGAATACAGCAAGGAAGAATTGGAAGAATTGATAGCCACCAATCCATATGACTACAAACACTGTAATCTAGAAATGAAAAGACATGATCTGGCATATGCAAGGCCAATTCATGAGCCGGACGTCTGTATTACAATCAGTGGAAGAGACAATGTGGGCAGATCTTTTCCTGGTGATGAAGTCTGTGTGGAGATTGAGAGACAAGAACAGTCTCCATGGGAAGGTGAAGAGCTAAAGGGAAAAGTCACTGGATTGATGAACAGAGATGTAAAGAACCTGACCTTTATCTGTAGGATGATGGAAAACCAGTCTAAAATTGTCACGCCTGTTCACAATAACATGACCAGAATACTGACAATTCAAAAAATGTCTGGACACATTGAAATACGAGAACAGAAGGATGGAAGGTGGGGGACGAAGGAATTCATAAAGGATTCTGGGGATCAATTGTTATTTGTCAAGGTCATCAAATGGGAAAACAAAAAGATTTTTCCACTCGGGGTGGTTACAGCAGTAATTGAAGATGCTGTTCAGCTTCTCAAGTTTAAGCTTGATTATAAAGATCCGCCATCATTCAAACCACAAGAACCTGAAAATGCTATAAAAAGGAAAGATTTGTGTGACGCCATAACTTTCACAGTTGACCCTAGTACAGCTCAAGACCTGGATGATGCCATTAGTGTTACTAAAATCAATGATGACACCTACCAGATAGGTATTCATATCACAGATGTGGCGAGTTGCATTAAAAAAGATAGTGAGCCAGATGAATTTGCTAGAGAACTTGGCAAAACCATTTACACTCAAGAGAAGGAAGAGGTAACCTTCATGTTTTCAAGAGAACTGAGCGAAGAGCATTTAAGTTTGAGAACAGGAGAAAAACGTAAAGCCATATCTTTACTGATAGATATTGACAAGGAAACGAGCAAAATTGTCTCCTGGGTCTATGCTTTAACCTACATTATGTCTAACAAACGTCTTTCATATGAAGAAGCGAACAAAATAATTCTGGAATATTGCTTCGATAACACGGAGCCTCTGCAATTCTCCGGAGTCGAGGACTGTGTAGCTGTTGCCTGCCATTTCTCTGAAGTGCACAGAAAGTTTAGGTTGGAAGGGGGGTGGCCCTTAGAGAAGCAACCAGGGCAGAGTCGCTCTCACGCCATGGTGGAGGAGCTCATGAACCTCTACAATAACGCTGTAGCTGAAGAACTTCTCTCTAATGACATCACAAGGGATCTCACACCACTGAGGTGCCACAGACAGCCAGATCCTGAACAACTGGAACAGTTTCAGGAGAAATACTGTGACCTAATTCCCATGTCACTTTACTTTTCAAGTATGTGTGAAGCAACTGAGAGTGTCGAACAGTGTCAAGAGGAGGTTTGGTCAACAATAGAAAACAACAATATAAAGAATATCCACAACAATGACAAGGGGCAAGACATATTGTTGAACATTTTCACCTCTATCTTTGAGAAAATGGAAGCTTTTGCACAGAACCAAGACTACTACAGACTGGTGCAATTATTAACTTCAGACGAAATACATCCTACCCTTCGGCCCATGGTACAGGAGTTTCATGAAATTCAAAGAAAAGCTTTCATTCTCCGGTCCTGCTCATCAACGGATTCCAGATTGGGTCATTACGACTTGCGGCTGAACGCATACACCTGGGCATCATCTCCTATGAGGCGTTATCTAGACCTGATCCTGCAGAGGCTTTTGCACACCATTCTCTCTAAGAATGAATTAAGACAACCAGATTACACAAAAGTTGAAATCGACGAGTTCTGTCAGTCTGGAACGGAAGTAGAAGAGAAGCATGATGCTCAAGTTTTGATGCTGAGGGAGATTCAGCTTCTGTCTTTTAAAACCGTTGTCAGGCTAGCAGTGGTGGACCAGCTAATTCAGGATAGGCACAATTTCACAATATCATTTCCACTACATCCGATGTCAGAGGCTATCCAAATCATGTACAGACACCTTAAAGTTGTGTCTCAGCCTAAATACAACGAAGAAAATAAATCCACTTCTCTTGTTTGGAAGAGGCGAATATATTCATTCAAGTCTTCCCAGATTTCATTTATATCAAAGCCTATCAAAAATGTGATCCCGGTATCAGGTAACATGTGGCAGAAGTTGTTATCTGTCACGAAAGAAGAGGACTGGGCCAAGATAGGGCAATGCCTGCGTGACATGAAAGCAGAGGTAGAAAAAGAAACCTCAAGCCCTGTGAAGGATGAGACTTCCCCAAAAGAGAAGCACCTTAAGGTACTAACCATGGAACTGAAGCTAGGAATGGATGTTCAAGTGCAAATTGGGACCGAACTCAAGGATGGTTTTAAAGCACCTGTAGTACAACTGCTCAACATTAATGAAAACTTTGAGATCTGTTTGGAGCACTCAAGAAACCCTACTGAATGCTTCTCCAGAGTAGTATGCATGGCATCACAACCCAAGTATAGAAGCTATAAGGAGTACCAGAACATCTGGAGTCGACTATGTCAGATAGACACAGCTTACAATGCTCTTGAAGAAAACAACAGTGTCATAATAGAGGA
Organism: Triplophysa dalaica; assembly: GCF_015846415.1. Lineage (NCBI taxonomy): Eukaryota > Metazoa > Chordata > Actinopteri > Cypriniformes > Nemacheilidae > Triplophysa > Triplophysa dalaica. Next base: position 33,564,039 of record NC_079542.1, read on the forward strand.
TGTGCCTATTAAATGGTTCGGGGACAAAAAGGGTAATTTTCGTATAACGAAGACTCAAAGAAAATTATGGTCTCTAGAGTTTGACCTTAGGAACTGCTTTCTATGCATTCGGCTAAGGCATCAGAAAGAAGGGAACTGTAAGAAAGGAGTGAAACCATCAAATTGTTTGGAAGATTTGGATCTGCAGGGTCCACTACCTTTAACCTGGGTTGTACATGGAGTAGCCACTAAATCAACGGAGCCGAAGGACAAAAACAAAGAGCAAGCATCAGGTCAAATTAGTTTTGAGATCATACAAAGCTCTATGCCCGCCATCCCACCTAAGGTTCTTGATAGTAAAACAAGATTCACCATTGAGGTCATTCCCAAAAAAATCCCATACCTGTAAGTAGCGAACCTTAATAATACATATCAGATTTGTTCCTAGTCTCGTACTTTGTAATGAACACAATTTTTGCAGACTTAGGGAACAAGCTGTTGCAAAGTTACAAGAGGCTAACAAACTGGTGAAAAGTGTTGCCACTGGACAAAATGAAGGTGTGATTTGGGGTAAGTAAACCAACATGAAATAACTCAATTCTAGCAGGAACTATATATTTAAGGCAATCTTTCATCTTTAGAGTTCTAAGGGATTTATTTAAAAATTATGAAAATTCCTTTTATCAAATCGCATCATTTTGATTTACTATTATTTGATGATGCAGATCCAAAAATCAGATTGTACACCATGGACAAGAGCCTGAAACTACCCCCCTTGAATAAAAGTCAACAAAGAGCAGTTGATGATGCTCTAAGGAAACCTTTCACAGTGATCCAAGGCCCACCAGGTACATTTTCAAAACAACTAGAGGTCATTGGTTCAGTGCTTCTCAGAATTTCAGTTTTCGGGATCCAACTCAAATTATTTTATTTGGGCTAATACCCGAGTTGAACTAGTGAATAGTGGGCTTATATTCCGTTTAATTTGTCAAACAGGAACAGGGAAAACGGTTGTTGGTATTCACATTGTTTACCAGTTTTTCAACAAAAACAAAGAGTTTGTGCCCACTTCCTCCGATTCGTCGTGTGCAGCTCAGAAACGGCAAAAAAAGCCTGCTATACTGTACTGCGGACCATCCAACAAGTCTGTTGACATTGTTGCAGGTGAATTTTCATTTGGTGACCTTCATTGATAAAGTAAACATTGTCACGCTTCCTTTAAGCTAGACTTTTTTCGGGGTGTGGATGTGTCGGTTTATTGAGAGTATATAGCAGGCAAAAATGTTTTTTTTTACCAGATACATGTTTTGTGTTCCAGAGCAGTTGTTGAAGCTAAAAGGAGTCCTCAAGCCTCTGAGAATCCACTGCGATCAGATGGAAATGCGTGAGTTTCCATATCCAGGCAGCAACCTAAAGCTTTGTCACAAATCCCTTCGTGAAGAAAAACCAAAAGAGGAGCTCAGGTAAGATCTTTGAGGAGCAAACTAAGGTGTCAAATGATGATCAATCTGCTTAAGAAATTAAATACAAAAAAACACACTTGATCAGATATATATTACAAAGATTACAAATATATCTATTGCACTTCAAATTTTCTTATTTGTCTCATTATCTCAGAGATATTATGCTGATGCATCTTGTCCGTAAGCCTGAAAACCCTTTTTCTGAAAAAATTAAAGACTTTGAAAAAAACATGACAGAGGATCAAATAGACAGGTAAGTAACACCAAATATGTATAAAAATGTGTATATAATGTATAATGGCAGAATTTATTTTATGTAACAATTAAAAAATTATGTATTATTTAAGGATATTTTATTTTCCATGATTCGAATTGCAAAATAGATCTGGTATTTGAACTAAACTGTATTTGGTAGTAGAAAGACTTCTACAGCTAATGACTTCTACAGCAATGAACATGTATAACATTTTTTTACAGCTACAGGAAACTCTTGAAAAAAGCTCAACAGCACGAGATTCAGAAGCACGACGTCATTCTGTGCACCTGCTCATCAGCACTGAATCCCAATCTAAAGGTGATGGACTTCCGGCAGATTCTCATCGATGAATGTGCCATGGCAACGGAGCCGGAGGCTTTCATTCCTTTAGTTGCCCATAATCCACAGCAGGTGAGTGATGTCATGATATATCTTTCATGACTGTCTAAGGCACAGAAATCTTTTGACAGAATCCATGGTTGGGTCAAGTACTTTCTTGGACAATCTAAACCAGCAGTTGTGTATGTCCATGTTTAACCCAGCCATGGTTTGGCACAAACCAATAATTTTAGAGTCTATAGCTAAACATTTACTGAAAAGGCTTTTCTCACGGTTTGTCTATTTTAGATTGTCTTGATGGGTGATCACAAGCAGACACGACCGATAGTGCAGTGTGCCATTGTTAAAAAGATGGGGATGCAGCAATCTCTGTTTGAACGTTACATGAAATTGGCTATAATGTTGGACACACAGTACAGAATGGTAAGCACTGAAACAATTGTCTCTGTGTTATTAACAAAACTGATCAACACAACAGAACTTTATCATGACTAGACTGTAGTTTGGACAAAGTACTTTACATGCAATGTTAACCATAATTTGTCTCTTTTCTTCTCCAATCGTGTATGTAAGCATGAAGAAATTTGCCGGTTTCCGTCGGAGGAGTTTTACGAAGACAAGCTAAAAACAGCAGCTAAACGTGGACCCTGTTACCTGCTTAATAAGGACAAACTTCCTACGGCCATCCTGTTTGGCCACGTCGACGGGAAAGAAGAAAGTTTGGTGGTGTCCACAGAACAGGGGAATGAGAACTCAATGAAAAACGCTGAGGAGGCAAAGCAGGCTGTAAGTCACGGTGGAAGTCACAATCATTCAGGTTAGGGCTGGGCGATTAATCGTAAAGTAACCGAAACCGACATTCAGGACCTCTAATCAACGTTATTTCCCCCTTGTCGGATATTTCAATTACTTTCCGTTTAAAATCCATGTCGACGGGTGCCACTTCCTCGCTTTTTTCTTATCAGAGCAAAAGAGACTTCAAATACAGCATTATTTCTGGGCGTACACATGTGTAAGATAGAATTAGAAACTGTAAGTACTACTTTTAAGTGTGTACACTCACAATAAACAATACATTTTTTTGAGATTTTTAAAAATAAATCAAATCAACAGTGCACGTTATCAGCCATTTGTCTCCAATCCCATGTTTCTGAAACCATCACTAAACTGAAAAAAAACTCTGCAGATACTTTTCACACAAACATAAAACATATCTCTAAAGAAAGCTTAAAATGTCTACTTTTAAATGGTCAAATTCAGATGAAATATTCCGTGTTTATTTAATATTCATGGAAGAGGGGTACAGGTACTCCTCCCGTTTTAGCGTTTCTTATGACTGCAGGACTCGTCTCCAGGGTCTAAGCAAAATTTTTTATAAAAACAAAATAATGGTTCAGCAATCATAATGGAGAGAAAAATTTAAATTAATTGTACAGCCCTTATTCATGTCATGAGATGAATAAATATAAATTCTGTCATCATTGAGTGTTACGGAGTCTTACTACGATTATGCTTTATAAGCTGAAAACAAGTAAGGTCATGTAAACGTTCTTTTATCGGCGAAAGCTCATTAAGGGCGGAGGCAAAATCTGCCTCCGCCTTTTTTGCCCATTACTCTGATTATGTTATGCATGTAAACGTCTTTAATGGTTGTCACTGGTTTTGTTTAGTTGCGTATGTCTGACAGCGTAACGGTTAAAGACCCAAACGGATGTATCAGTAAAATAACGCATGAAAGTCCGCTCTCGAATCAAACTATTGTTGCATTTGTAGTGTTGTGCTGATAGACGATGACATCTTCCATCACCCATTGCCATAATGATGTTGGGCCGGAAAATCATGATTACCCAGCATTCACGCTTTTCCGCGGTCGAGTATGATTTGGAAGCTCCGCAACGTGTTTAGAAGTACGAAGGGAAAGCAAACAGTGAATCATGGTAATGTGCTCACGTTGTGTGTTTAAACTTGTCAAAGATGACCTGAACAGTGCATGTCCACGATGGCAGCGGGAAACACTAGTGTCAGTGATGCGTAACCCACGCAGTTGACTAATAACACACCACACATGAAATAACAACTGGACAAAACCCTAATTTGCAGGTTGTACATTCACGAGTACTTGTCAAAGTAGTCATGCTGTCTTGAAAACTGGTCACAAATTACGATTAAGTTGTAGTCTGGAGCATTGATTTAATTATTTTTAATGGCCGATTGCCATCTAACAGTGTTGCCAGATTGGGTGGACAATTTCCAGCCCAAAGGCTCAATAAAACCCACTCCAACTTAAACCAGTCCAAATTTTAACTGCCAAAATTATGTGATAGAAATGTTTTTCAATGTCAATCAACGATGATGACCATTTTATCTCCTTAAAACGAACTATGACAAGATGAAAAAATAATTAAAACATGACAAACAGGTCAAACTGATCAAACATAGCATTAAAGAGAGTTAGAAAATATGACTAATATGTCCAGAAACCACTTCAAAGTGACAATCAAGAAATTAACCAATGACTTTAACCCTCAAAAAACACAAATTGTCCAAAAATGCCGAATTCGGAATGCTGAGTGGGCATTTTCCCCTTGTTCATGCACACCATTCACACACCTTCATTATAACCAGTGGGAATGCTTTAGAATAACATACAAATAAGTGGGATGAAGCAAGGCATCTCAACCAACCAAAAACAGTAAGAATAACAGGGTGCAATAATAATACAATGCAGGGATTACTGTGGTTGTTTTGTCTCTAAACATTTTATGACATTTTTGTGAGTTCTAGAAATAATACACTAACGTTAGTCTCAGCCTCAGACGTCACGTCCAGGGACCGTCTGCAATTTCTGATGCATAAGGCACACCTTTCTGGAAACACTTTAACAAGTTCGAAGTCGTCATCTGATTGGTTGAATAACATGTGTGTCGCGTTCTTTAACGGTTCGCCTTGAAACAGCAGGAAGCCGTCTGATCTAAGAAGTAAGCTGTCGTGTTTACTGCTTGTCACTCCTGGGCCTTGTTGCTGAAACCACCCTCGCCTAGCTCAACGTCATCAAGTTAGCTCAGTCTATAAGACCTCATGCGGCGCCGCAAGTTTAATTTTTGTTTCACATTTTATGTTTATTGTACTGATCTTAATGCAAACAAATAGGTATTTCTATCATATTCACTTAATCCGTGATGAAGAAATGAATATCCTGTGGTCTGCTGTAGGTTTAGCTCCCTACAGGAAGCATGAAGTGTCCGACCTGACGGCTCTCTTTTTACTCCTCACCTGCCTGCTACCGGCTGATCTCGCTAGTATTGGTCAACTGGAACAAGCCTAACGCTACATGCTACTGGTATTTTAACATGGGGTGTCTGTGGAATTGCCAGCCTCTAGCAGGCAGTCAATGAATTGCGGTTTAAGTCCCCACATGGTTTCATGTGAGAGACAGAAAGGTTGCAGCTCGGGCTTACATGAAAAAATGCATGCAATACAATAAAAAAAAATACACAGAATTACACACACGCCAGTCACACTATTTTTGCACTTTATTTTTCTGACTTAATATCATATCATGTTATAGCGACAAATTCTGTGATAAGAAGAATGATTTTAGTAGTGATTGAAGGCAGCATAAAATCTTTCTGAAGTATACGATCATGAAGTTTATTCTCAGTTAGTCCGACATACATCCTTTCATTAGATTTTTTTTTACAGGTCAATGTGGCAGATCTTTTGATCAAACGTTCAGGTGTCAGCCCTGATCAAATTGCGATTCTGACTCCATATAATGCACAGGTGTCTAATATCCGAAAACACCTGAAGGAAAGTGGCATTCAAAATGTCAATGTTTGCACAATTATGAAAAGTCAAGGTGAGTTATTCCGATTCCTTGATTCTAGATTTTCATAAAACGCATCGCAAGGTCGACACACACTGTGTTCTAACTTATTTATATATATTTAATTGTCATAACTTCACTTAATTTTCAATGTACTTAATTTTGAAATGTATAAGTCAATAAAACGGATTACTGGCAAAAAAGCACCTATGACGATGTAAAATTTGATTGTAATTTTTTTAATGTAGTTTTGATATGTATTTTTAGGTTTTTTAATGATCTATTGACAGAAAAGTAATATAATATACCTAACTATGTGTTCAGAATTGTAAAAAGACATAACATAATGAAGCGTTATGTTTTTATTACCTTAGAATGTATTATTTTGTCCACATACAGAGCAGGTACCGTGCATGTATTTCGCCATGTCGTGACAGCCGTCGTAGTGCTTCAAAAGAAGGAGGGAATGAACCGTTAGTTGCAATCCGCAACCTTGCCGCTAGATTTAATTTAATTTTACAGAATCATTTTATGTTATTTAGAGAAATGTATCATTGAGTTAGCAATATGCTTTGTACACAGATGTACTTGTATGGCACATAGAATCAGCCTTTATAGGTAGCTGTATATGTAGGGGCAGAGAGTGTTAACTGTTGTGTGTACAGGGAGCGAGTGGCCGTATGTGATCCTTTCTACTGTCCGTTCCTGCTCCATGACTGACACAGACATTAACAAATTCAGTAAAGCCTGGCTGGGCAAAAGACTTGGATTTATCACTGATGAAAATCTGGTTAATGTGGCGATAACTCGTGCACAGGATGGACTTTGCATTCTGGGTAAAGAGTTAAACATACTCAAGCATGTACACATATTTTTACTATACATTTGTTTTCACATTTTTTGCTGCTTGTTTTTTTTGTCAGGTAACAGTGACCTCTTAAGATGCAGTGATCTTTGGGAAAAGATCCTGGATCATTATGGTAAAAAGAAATGTGTGGTAAATCCAGCTAGTAACATTCAGGTTCAACGCAAGAAAACAGACAACGGTGTCAAATCTGGTACAATTTGAAACTTGTGACCAAGAACTGTCCAAGCTCTGTTCTACATGAAAGACTTCATTACTTCATATCTTCCCTTGGGTCATTTCTACAATTCCCAAATTTTTAGAACTTTCAGGGTCGTGAAAACTCTTTTTTTATCTTTATTTTGTTTATCTTGTTGAAGATATGTTATGAGATTTACTAAATTACTATTTACTTCTGATCAAACACATATATATATATATATATATATTGGCAGACGCTTTGATCCAAAGTGACTTACATTGCATTATACTATACATTTGTTTTTGTGTGAATTTTTTTTATATTTTTAAACTTAAACTTAAAACTATTCTATTGCTTATGCTTATGATTTTGTCCTTTTTAATATGAATATTTCCTAAAACTACATTATTTTGATATCCAGAAAACTGAAAGACATCTAAAAATGAGACAAACCAAACAAAGTCTGTCCTATTAAATGTGACTCTGTCTATGAAAACCTAGCTGAAGTCAGTGTTTTACATACAAAATCATCCAACGGCCTTCCAGCCGGCGTCATGTCTTATTTTGACTTCTTCTATTATTCGTGTTTTTTTATCATGCTTTGTATAGTTAGTATTATTGTTTTGGTTTGTCTGTCTTGTCTTGTTTGTTCCTTGATGATCAACAGGATTCTGCTCCTTAAGAGGGGGCTTCTGTCATGAATCTGTCCCATCTTGTCATGTTTCTCTTGATCTAGTGGCAGGATCATGACAGAACCTCATGTTTTGTGTGGAAAGAGGCATTTTTGTCCCAGTTGGCGATCCACATGCTCTCTCCAGGTCTTGTCTCTGTTCCCGCACTTTAGTCTCATTATTGGTTGTCAAGCAGTTCATGCCCTACACCTGTTACCTCTTGATTTGTCCCATTACTAAAGCCCCTGTGCCTTGTGCTGGTTCATTTGTGGGTGAGTTCCTGTTGATTCTAGTTAAGTTATTTGTAGTTATGTCATGTCATGTTTAACCTTTTAGTCCTGTTTAAGTGATCTTAGTCCTGTCCTGTTAGTATAGTCCCCTGTTTTGTTGTCACCCCATCGTGTTTTTTTTCTGTCTTTCTGTTATTATTTATTAAAGTCTTGTTAACCCACTAACCGCTGTTTGCACCTGGGTTCTCTGTCCGTGTCTCACCCCCCTACGTTCATGAAATAGTTACCATGAAACTAATTATAATACAAATATTTAAGAGGTAAAGTTTCATTATGTTGTTATTTTATGTTTTTTGTCCATTTTATTTACCAGAAGTGAGTCATACTGTGAAAGTATATTTATGGTCATAAAAAAGGTATTTTAAAGTATTTTAACATACATTAATTGTTGAACGAATAACTTATAAGTCATGATATATTGCTGGAATACATAACAAGACGTTTGCTCAGATTTTTGCCCAGATTTTCAGTCTGGAGTTGTTGCAGAAAGGCTGCGCCAGTCTGCAGATTTTATCATGTGTTGTTTTTATATGTAATTTTTCAAAACGTCTACAATGATGTCTAATTTTTTCATCTGTTCCAATTTTAAAGGTCTTGTAGTTTATTACAGCCTTAACAGTTCACCCAAAGAAAAAACAAATGCATCATTTATTTACTCTAATGTCCAATGTTGTTTGTAGTCAACATTCAAAATCTTATTTTGGTTCTGCAGAAGTCATACAGGTTTAAAATAACATGAGGGCGAATAACTGATGAATGAGTCTTATTTGTGCGTGATGTCAAAGATGCTCTAAATAAGTATGAGTCTTTATTTGGGGGGCTACACAATGATACACTACTTAAAGGGGGCGTTACAATGAAAAAGTTTGAGAACCACTATCTAAGGAGATTTAAATGAGTTCAACATTGTGTTTATAAAATTAGTCTCAGATGTTCCATGTAATTTAATATAATGTTGATTATAAATGCTACTTTTCTTATCAAAATCAGAATGAATAGGATAAAACTATATTTGTGTGATATTGCACGACTGCCATTTTATGACTAAAAATTGCCATATCATATATAATTGCAAGATTTAATTCATTGTTTTAAAGATTTATTTAGACTAAGAGGATTTCTTATGGTTTCACATATACACTTTTAGGAATACACATTAAAACAAACATATTATAATCAATCACTTGGTTTAAGTCATTTTCATTAATACCAGACAACAGAGGGCAGCACACTCATATCAGATTCATGCAACTACAAAAATGAGTTGATGTGTTTGATGTTAAAATACATTTCTAAGTTTGTAAATAATTGTTATACTTCCCAAAAGTCAGTCAATGTTTTTGATATTAGTAGCATATATCACAATTTACGTTTCAATGTTTTTAATGACAAAAACGTGCTTATATATTAATGGTTGCAGACAGATGAAGCTTTATAGAGAAAAAATCTGTGCTAATGTGATGATGATTAACCTCTTACATTAACATCACTGCCACCGCTTAAGAAATCAGAAGAGATGTATTTTGCCGAACACTTTTGAACGACACAAGCGCCAGCTCGACCTGCCAAAGTCTGCTGCATCTGGCCCATTTTGAGTTTAGAGAGGAGTATTGTCAAGAAAAAAGATATGAACTTGTGCATTTGTGCTCTTAAAAACTGCCATACGTACTTTAAATTTAATGATAAGAGTTTAGGGCTCTCAAAGGGCTGCAAATACAGGTTTTTCTCTGCAATGTAAAAATAGTCTGTGGAATCCCCAGAATGTCTCTGTAAAGTTTCAGCTCAAAATACACCACATATCTTTCATTATAATATGTTGAACATTACCATTTGTGGCTGCAATGGAAAACACGCCGTTTTTGTGTGTGTCTCTTAAAATGAAAATGGGCATCTGCTCCACTCCCCGTATGCAAAATATGACGTAGAGAGCTTAAACATGTGCTTTGGATGACATTAAGACAGGCAAAATCAACTTAATGCCTTGTTCATAAATACGACTTAAATAGAGAAGACAAAAACATAGATAGAACAACATATGCTGAATGAAATGTTGGCCATTGATGATTAATCATGTGCATACATATTACAAACAGACATAAACAAGGATATAGGCAAAAACATGCATTTTTGGACCAGTGTAAAGTCTCAGGTTTAGCCGCGAACATGTAAAAAACAACAGCCCCTTACGTGCTAAACACATTATTTAAAAACGATGTGTAATACTTTCTTCTTCCGGAGATGAAGTTTGATTGCAAACAGCTGATACTGAACCACTCTTGAGAATCTTTTGTTTTTGGCGAAACCCATGCTATACTGACAGGGCACCGGGTCCCGGAGCTTAGATTTTTCAACCTTTCTGGCTACTGGGAGCTAGTGGGGACGCAGTGACTCGTGGTCAGCGTTGTTCGGATCCCCAGGCGAGAGGAGTCTGCAAGCGGTCATGGGCAGGAGTAAATCAATGTGACATCAGAATGATAGGGGATCCCCAACAGCCTGTTTTGTGTCACTGTTGTGGTTTAAAGGAGATTACAAAAATGAAAAGATGGATTTGTATAATTACAGGGGTGTTTCTGCATACACGCTGGCGTCTAAATTTATGGAAGAAAGTAATTTTAAATAGCATTTTCTGGGATGACCGCCCTTTAAAGCAGCATTTTAAGGCATTGTGCTCCAATCTCAAGAATGCTAAAGATGTTTTTGGGGAAAATTTAAAGGCGGCTTTGCACTTGTTTAGGATTATATTATCACAAAGGAACACAATTTTTGCTAAAAAGGTCGCCATACATATATTAACAGTGAGTCTTTAATTTTTTGTCAACTAGCGCTTTCACTTTAAGAATGAACATGCATTCTTGTAATGACATCATTTATTGCCTTTTTGGCTCTGGATGATGAAGTCACAACCTGCTTCACTGTCAGCTGACCTTTATTTATATCCCACGTTATCTAATATAGCTTTGCAGTGATGTGTACTGTTAACAACTCAATGAGTGAACATTAAAAACCTTTATTCTTGGTAATGCGATTGACTTGAAAAATCTGATTCATTTAGACAATGATATCTTTCAACAACGATTCAGGGTTGTGCAACACAAAAGGCACTTATTAAGAAACTTCGGGCCAAATAAATAATTCCGCTCTGGAGTTCCTGATAGCCATAAAATAAATCTAGACTGTAAAATGTTTTCCATCAAAGCACAGCTTTCAGCACAGATAATGTATTTGAACAATATCTCTAGCAGCACTGAACCCTTGTAAACGTCTTCTTTGAGTTCATGAGGTTTAAAGAGTCCTGTGAATATCAAGCTTTGCATTATTTCTTATGTTGCTTATGACCACGGCTTGACAGAGATTCAGATCAATATCTCATGTATCTCATGTCTCAGACTATACAAACCACCTATTGCAACCTCCTAAATTACCCTAGCCTAGCATAATGGCAAAACATTTTGTACGCGTCTGTTTAACTCTAAATCAACATATCAAGATGGTTAAATGTGGGTTAGATTATGTTGATTCTCATTAACAGACTTATTCTGATCATTTATAGGTGAGTATTTGTTGTTTTATTACTCTTTACGGAGAGATGGTAGAGGGACACAGAAAAAAGAGAATGATTTCACAGTTTATCCAACAGAGCTTGGCTGTGAATTCATTTGAATCAATTGTATTATGCAGCTTGGGACAGTATACTAAACTATAGATGAAGGATCACGCAAATCACTTATGATGACTTCTTCTTTCATAGAGACAGGTGGCAATGCGCTTCATTTGCGTGCAAATGGCAACATTCTGTCATTTATTCACCATCATGTGTAAACCTGTATGTTTTTTTTCTGTGGAACACAAGAGAAGATATTTTGAGAAACGTCTAGGTGGTTTTGTGTCCATACAGTGAAAGTCAATGGGGCTCATTGATGTTTGGTTACCAACGTTATTCAAAAGATCTTCTTTTGTGTTCTGGACAAGAAAGAAAATTAGATTAAGCTGTCTAATGTGTTTTTCTTCTTTGCCTTTTTTTGTGGTAAATACCCTACACTTTATAGACAACTGAGAATTGTGCGTTTCATAAAAAGCGTCTACATCCTCCTACATGCAATATTGTTGCAGTCTATTCAAAATAAACACGTCATACATTTTTTTTGCTTTGAAAACGGATTTTTTGGCGTCTATGTGAAGTTGCTCATCCAGACGCATAAAGACGCGCGATGCGCTCGTGCTGCCAACCTCAATTCACGCGCATCCTCCTCTCTTCTTTAGACTTGGATAACAAGACTCGTTATTGGCTGTCGTGCAATCCATCCTCATCCTGAAATTGTTGGATGTTTACGGTTAATCTAAACTTGTGTCCCAAAAGGATCGCTAAGCGACGAAGTGGTGTGTGTGAGGGAGAAGAATACTGGAGTAGGCTGAGGATGCCTCTTTGGCACCATATGTTTTGGACGCATCGTGTGTCAGCAGTTAAGAGCATTTGACGTCCATCAACAGTGTCGTTTTTCCGCGAGTTTTGAGGACACCGGTCCTTCCTGAAGCGTTTCCGCAGTGATAACATCCTGGACTAAGCACGAGAAATATGGACGTGTTGGTTGTTTTTGTTTTGTCAACTTTTTGGCTGTGGGAAGCGTCGCGCGCTCGGAGCGTGTTCACGAACCACTGGGCTGTTCGCATCCCGGGAGGACCAGAAGAAGCGGAGACACTCGCCGCAAAATATGGCTTTGCTAATTTGGGTCAGGTGAGCACATTTAGGCTTTTTATAAACGACATGCATAACTGGACTGATCGAGGTCATTATCAAAAACATGCAGTTTTCGTGCACTTTTGTCAAGTGCTCTCAAATGTATTTTTTTTTGTATGGTTTAAGGAACAGGCCATACTTTTACTCGCGTAGATTTGAAAGACATTGCTTTTAAAATATATTACTTATCCAATTACGCTTTGGTATTAAATTACTTTAGCGGCAGAAACCCCATCACGAACAGTGCTTACCTTCGTCAACATGCATCAGTGAGTGCTGGGCGGATGTAGTTCATCCAGATTGACTACGAATTTCAGGATGTTTTCAAAATCATGTGCGCGTCCACATCCACATACATAAGTTCCATAGAAGTGTGTACTGTTCACGTATGTACTCGTGTGACCTATAGACGGTTTCATCTTGACAACGTTAACAAACGACCCCAACTGAACTTCCGGTACACATTCACATACAAGCCAAGAAGAATCGTTACTTGACGAAACTTGTCTCTCGACACCAAGCTCAACCGCTAGATGTCAGTGTACCATACGGTTTCTTTAAATGGGACCGAACTACTTACAGGACCCTTTTAACAAATTGTTTATTTAATAAAATGAATATACAACAAAATTCAACATTTGTATTTATTAAATACAATTATTATACAATAAAATAATAATAACAATTAAATAAAATATAATCAGTTATAATATATTAGACGCTAGCCAAACAGAAACCTGGGGGCGTGCGATGAACTTCGGTAGTGGGTGTTGTGTCCTTTTTGTATTTCAACGTTTCATTCGTTATAATTTGTATTTATTGTTTATTATAATTCATTTATTTTAGAGAGGAATCCGTTATTCTACAGAGTTTTATTTAGTGCGCCGTCGATAAACCCCTCCCTCTCGTAATGATTGGTGAGACGTCACAACCGAGTTGAGTCGGAAAGCCATGATGGATGCGTTGAGGGAAGTAGCAGCAACATAAGCCGATAAAACTCATTTTGTAGCTGTATTAGATATTTGATGTATTATATATGTATTATATGATGTATTATATACACAACTGGTATGAGATCATGTTAAATATAAGAATATATGCTAGTGCTTTACTTACGGTTGATGTATGTAGTGATGGGAAGTTCGGATCATTTTACTGACTCGGACCTTTGAGTCTCGTTCAGCAAAATGAACGAATCTTTTTTCGAGTCATATCGTTCCTTTCGTTCATTTTAGCAAAGTATAATTAAAATGTTACATGTCACTTTCCTAACAAATCTACTACTTATGCAAACGTTGATCACATTACAACCAATACAAAACTATAATGCTATAATAAACAGAAAAGATTAATTACTTGTTTACCTTGGTATTTCGTCTATGATTAGCTTATCTCACCTCTTATCTTGATTAATTTTTCATTTCACCGTCTTTGTCTATCAATAAACAAACACTAGGGCTAGGCTATGCACCCGTTTGTTAAGGTTGTAAATGAACTAATTTATCTGTCCAAAGCTGTCACGTCACATGACAAAAGACCGAACGACTCGAACCCGAAGACTCGAGAGGTGAACTAATCAATTCTCTTTCCGGCTCTGATTGCATTTGTTAAACGTCCGGAGCATGTTGCGCAATGCGCATGCGCGACTGAACGAATCACGTCCGATGACGACTCGTTCTTCCCGAGTCACATTTAAAATTCGTTTAAAATGAACGAATCGTTCACGAACGACCCATCAATAGTATTGAGCAGCCATATTAAATTCTGAAGTCAGGGTTGGTGCAGCGTTTGTCTCTACGATAAACAAAAATCTGACTGTACCGAATGATTTACGCACAATTAAATAACTGAACTGACGGAAAACGTCGGCAGGTAGCTCCTCCATCCATCACATGCGACCAAATGTGATAATAGCACCACCTAGTGATCAAAATAAAATCCACTCCATAAAATGCTAATCTGGGCCTGCACTTCGGTAAGACTGTAAAAGTTATTTACTCATGTTGGTGGAAAGAGTACTGGAAATGTGTACTTAAGTACAAGTACTGTTACATTGCTGAAATTGTACTCCCTTACAAGTAAAAGTACTAGTGTTAAAAAAGTAATTGGGTGTAAATTACTCTTCCCCAAAACTACTCAGCGTAGTTACTCGTTACTATAGTCTGTGCTATTTTATGAATTAAGAATAATTCATAATCAAATTTGGAGATTTATATAGAAAACAGCGTATTTTAACAAAACACATCTTTACAATAAAACATATAACCGCAGTCAACTACTCAGACGAAATAACCTTTCAATGTGTTGTTCGGTCTGTCTAATATGAGCTTCCAGTTAAATCCATTTATGCACTTCCAGCACTGTTCAATCATGTGGAGGCCCCGCAATGCTGAAATTAATAAATAAAAGCCCCAGATACTGCATGCAGAAAATGCAAAACATTTATAACCTAAAATGCATTGGATTAGCATTAACTGTAATTAATCTGTAGAGGAGCTGGCTGATCAATTTCTCAACCTAAAGCCATCCAAGATGTATTTGACATCGTTTCTTGGGTAGAACAATAAAGATTTTTACCTGGAGTTGTGGTCTATGGTTATTCATGGATCATGTCTGTAAAAGTTCAAAGCACAGACAGAGGCAACATAAAAATAATCCCTGCAGCTTCTTTCAATGTAATTACGTTTTATTTAAGTGAATCGATCGAACTGTGCAAGAAACTGAACGTTATTTACAACATTATTACTGGTAATACACAGTTTGCGAAACTGCTTCGCATGCGTTCCAATAGCATATTTTCCTTTCACACTTATAAGGGCAGAGCACTTGATGTATATACTACTCTAATAATAATATAATACTATTATAATATTCTTGACTTTTCATTGGTCTAAGGACAATGTATGCAGAGTTATAGACATAATGCTTGTATTTATATTCAAACCATATGCCTTTTATCTGATACTGTGTGCTCACTCTTACTGTGAATCTATCCTCTGTGGGGTCACGGTGGGCCTAGTCTGGAGCAAATCCCAGAATCTTGGGCCACAGGTGGTTTATATTGTCTTTATATTGAAAACGTATGAATCTGAATTTGTTTGACCTCTTACACTTTGAAATTGTGATATCTATGTCCGTGTTGTGTGTTATGCTAGTTTTTGAATCTTTCCTTTAATTATTTGGAAGGACCCAAGCTTTATGTTCACAACCAGTTTGCCTTTTTTGTATGTTTGCAGTCACATTGTATTCCCTGTGAACCCGTGCTCTCAGTGCTTGGGCCTGTAATTGCTGCTTGCAGATACATTAATGGCTGTGATGTCACTTATCTTCAAACAAATCCCTCAAGTCTTTATCAAAGCCATGAAGCTTTGTTTGGAGAAGATTGGAAATTGCAAATAGCTCAGTGCCCATCACAGCCTGTCAGGATTCATTTCTCTTTTAAAAGCACAGCGTAGTTTCTCAAGGTTTTATTTGCTTACATCAAGTTTAAGCAAATGCATTTTGTCTTGTTTTTACTTGACAAGTCATGTCAGTGAAGAGAGACAGAGGTCGAAAAAAGAAAGTTAGTTTTGTCCAGTTCTCTGTTACATTAATCTAAGTGTCCTTGTGTCACATAAATTAGCTTGAAGGCAAAAATACAATTGAATACAATTTTTTAAGCAGTCATTTATTATTATTTGGAAATTTGGTTAATTAATTCTTAAAGCAGAACTGGGTAATATTCAGTAGTCTTAAAAAAATCATGGATGCTATCAGAATACTTATTTTTAAAGTTTGCTTTTAAAGTACACACACTTATTCTCCAGAGAAGTCTTTAGTATGTTTTCTCAATACTTGTACTCAATCTTTTGATGGAGATATACTCTATAAATGTATAATGAATTATACTTGACCTGTAGTTGTGTTTACTATCTTAATTGAGTAGAAAATACTTTTAAAGATAACTTAACTTGGAACTTAAAAGACATGTACATGCAGCATAATACGATGCAGCACCCAAGTTTTGCGTTTTTTCGTGATGTGTGTGCATCATGTCTAGAACCTTTGTTCTACGTTGTGAAACTAAGTCCGTATTATTTAAACTACCAAAGGAAGAACTTCTGAGGAAACAATGGTTACAATTCATTTTTCAAAGGACACCAAAGGAGTATAACCCCAGGGTTTTAATGTACATGCATTTCACCGAAATGCTTCAACAATCTTGACACGTTCACTGCAGGATATGCTAAATGACTATCCTTGAAATAGGGGGAAATACCAACCTTATTTGAACCTGTTAGCTTCACAGGAGTGGAGTTTAAGTGTTCAATCTATTATTGTCTATCTATTATCTACTATCGTCTTCGGATGTTTCTTCCTCAGACTCGGGCTCAAACTGGTAAGGTAAAATCCCTGCCATCTCTTTCTTTACACTGGATATAATATCCAAACACCTGTAAACCGTAATCTAGTAATGATGGTAGGCGTTCCATTTGCGACACATGATGAACGCGTTTGACCAATCACAGCAGGCTCGTTATTATGATAGGCGTTCCGTTTGCATTTGACAAATCACAACCGACAGCACAGTCTGACCAATCACATGACACTGGGCTAGCAGATAGTAGGGGATTAGACGGATGAATCGCAGAACCAATCATATGTGAGTCAAACATAAAGTATGGTAAGAATAACTACCTATTATTACGACATAATAGGGTTTTTACACCTTGTACATAAACTTGTTGTCGGACACTCCATAAAATGTGCTACTTTAAAAAAAGTAGTGAAGTAGTAAACTACCTATAAGATTACTTAGTAGTAATTGAAAAGTTGCAGACTAGTCGTGAACTCAGCGTTTACTTTTACACTTGAAGGTGGGATGTCTGATTTCTCATAGCCATTGTTGATGTTCAAATCACCAAAACAGACACACCCTTACCTCCATCTTTCGGTTTCGTCAGCGCTCGGCTTGACTATAATGTCCACCCTGTGCACACTGCACTGTGCACCTTACTGCTGATTTGCTTTGTCTAAACAAGCGTAATTCAGAAATCGGACACCCTGGCTTTAAAATGTACGCTTTTATAAACTTAAAAGGGGATCAGATTAGCACCAAGTAGTAGCGAAACTCTCCAAGTGTTTCTTTAGTATAATACATTGGATTACTTAAAATATACTTGAACTCTACTTAAACAGACTCAATAAAATTAACTTGAAGAACAGTATACTTATTTTTGCATGAGGTGAGATAAGAAAAATACATTTTGGCTGGGATCTAATCTTTTTTTATTGGAAAATAAGACAAATGTATGAATTTGATGTTCAATGCACTTACAAATATTTGTAAATGAGAATATTTCAGCGAATTCTTGAGGGCATTATGTACAGTCATCTTCTTTCTCTGTGTCACCACCCATCGTTTGCTGTATGTTAACTCAGATTCATGAGCTGTTAGAATTGTAATCTTTCCGTAGTGAAATCTGTGCTGTTGTATCTGTTGAATTCGGTTGAGATACCTGCCAGATAATTTCATGCCCTCCACAGAAGTGTTGCTGTTCTTTTACCTGCTGTTTTTCATGCTTGTGTGGTTGTTGCTCTGTAGATCGGAGGTCTGGAGCATCATTACCACTTTCATCACAGCAGAGTGGTCCGCAGATCCACCTTCACCACCAGAGGAGCTCACAGCTTCATCCACATGGACCCGAAAGTAAGTCTGGACTCCCGTGGCCGCTCCAAACCCTTTGAACCCTCTGGTCGCATCAAGAGCTTCAAATGTTTTTTTAGTGAAAACATTCCAGAGAATCATGGTCGAAAACAAGTTTGATTTAAACAGATCCACTCCAAACTGTTCCTAAGTATGGTGAAATGTGAATTTGTTGAACCTTGGATGACATGAAGAATTGATGCCTGTTGAGGACCGGTATGCAGACTTGTGATTCACATCTGGAGGATGATAAAAATGTTGAGAAAATGTTGCTCTTTCATAGTTCAGTTTATTTGATGGAGTTCTCGGTCTCTTAAAATTGAAAAAAGAGAAGCATACAAAAACGTAGATTTTAGAGGTTGAACAATCTGGATTTGAGTAAATGTGAAGAAAGATGTTTGAGTTCCTATTGAGATCTTCAAAAATAGGTTAAAGTTTCCATTTCTAAATCAAAAAAGTTCCTGTTACGAAAAAGTGTTTCATGCATTCTGACTTCTTTACAATGTTAAACGTGCTGTCTTCTCAAGCTTAACATGGTCAACTTGTCAAAAAACGACGGTTTCTTAACAACTTTTCTTAGACCCTTATTGGACAATTCTCCAGGATACGTTAACGAATTTCAGGTGTTTGTTTGTTCACTGCATTTGGTTGATGAATGTAATATAAACTGTGGATATAACACTGGATTTGGAGATCGTTTGAAATTGATATATGGAGCTGTCCCAGCGCTAAAAGATGCCGGACATGCGGTGAGTGAAACTGATGTCTGTGTTTTGTTGACAATGGATGCGCACATGCTTTGGTTCAGCCTAACGTTTGATTGCAGACTTGACAAATCTTTGAGACATATCTTTCAAAAATTATCTCAGAAAACTGTTTTTTCTCAGGAGAAATATCTGAGATCAAAAGACAAAAGAAACAAAACTATTCGCCATTGAAAACCACAATACAAAACCAAATAAGATCAAATGTAGAGAAATTTTAAAACCTCTCCAATCGTAGACGTATTAATATATAGAGCAGGCACTTTCGCCCAAGACTTCACTTTTTAAAAGCAGTCAGGCATTCAGAGTCAAGCTGTTCTCTGGTTTTGGAAGGCGGCCTGCTCCTGCTAAGATTATCTCCGGCATTTGGGGAGTAATAAAACAGTCCAGGTCTGTTGGAGGGCATATGATGCCGGCCCTCTGATCGTATCTCGCCCCGGGCCATGTGTACAAATGGTGTGGTGTGGCAAATACCCAACAACCCGTTTCAGCGGTGTCAAACCACAGGCAGAGGCCATTCGAGGCATCACTAAATGTTTTGTACCCGCAAGCGAAAAGATGTCCAGCTGAAATGAAAACAAACTTCCAATAGTTGTTTTGTTTTGTCCTCACATAGGACATCTTTTCGGTCTGACATGCGGTTGGCTGTGTGTTTTACCACAAGAGATGAATCAGAGTTAGGAGTTAAATGTTTTCTAAATAATATATATATACATATTTTTTTAAATGATATAATATTATGACATATTAAACTAGCTAGCTACATTACACTATGTAAATGTTGCTCCTCTAGTGGCTAAAGCCTAGAACTGCAACTTACTTTTAAAGTCGGCGTGAAATGGAAGCATCAATTGTCCCTTTTCCGTATCGTGATGTATACTCGAATGAAACAACCTCTGAAATGTGAAAAAATGTAGTGCGGGATTTGATTTCAATCAACGACAACTTTTTGGATTGTTAAAAGGGTTGTTGCTAGAAAGGATACAGCTACAGCCAGAAGTGGTGCAAAATATCACCATATAATTACAAAAAGGGCGTTTTCAGATTGTGCTCGTTTGCCTCTGTCCGAACTTGATTGTGGATTCGAAAAAATCTGAAAATCTAAGTCCAAACCTTTTTATGACATGGGAAAATATCAGAGGCATTATGTAAATGTGATTGACACAACGCGAGGTCGTATTTATTTTTTAACGTGCGAAATATTCAGACGTTCAGTTACTCCTGGAGATTCCACAACATGCATCCTTTTCGCAATTATCCATAGTACACCATAACCACTAGAAACCGGACGTGTCACTAAATAGTGGAACATGCCAGAGCCCTTGAATAGGCATATGCCACTAGAAACCGGATGTGACACAATACTTAATGGCATGTGCCAATGGCTTCTGTATGTGAGATGCCATGCCACCTCGTGTTAAAACCCCCGGCGCCCCCCAGCAGTGTTGGTTTGGTTTCAGACTCAACTTGATTCTGTCCAACCCTGGTGTGTTTGTGTTCATCTTTCGTCATCGAAAATGTGCACTCCACATGACAGAAAACAGAACACGGATCAATATATTGTGTTTCTTAATAATTTGGTGCTATTATGCGCAGCAGAGTAAATGACATTTGGATTTACTGTAAGCACGTTACATGCAGACAGCTTTCTGCTGCTTGCAAAAATACTATTTTGAGGAATCAGTGAATTACGCTCTGATTTCACTATAATGTGAGTGAGGTTTATATTTCAATAAAATAATTGTCAACATCTCAGTTCTTTGGTGACAGGATTTAGGGTGTTAGCATGTTTTTTAATACAGCACCATCGTTTGTTTCTACTGGAAAGCGATGAATTCAAATGTTATGTGTTATGGAAAAGTTAAATCGTGGTTAAACACGGGCAGCGTACTGGCAGAAATGTTTAAGCGCAGGAAGCGGAGCTTGTAAACTGTTGAGCGTTTGATGTGAGGGGGAGACTAACGCTGTGAACTCCGGCTCTTTCCGCAGGTGGATTGGGCTCAGCAGCAGGTGGTGAAGTCACGAGTGAAGCGGCACGCCAGGAGCGACCACATTCATTTCAATGATCCCAAATGGTCCAACATGTGGTACACTGTTAGTACATTACATATTTCACATACTCTCGATCTGAAGTCTGTTCTAGTTTTACTTCTCAAGTTTTTTATACCGTGCAGAACACTTCAAGTCAAGCTGATGTTGTTTTATTAGTACAGTCAGAAGGGCTGTAAAAGTTGAACTGCCTGAAGTATGTTCCTGTTAGACATGTGCGCTATTGTCTTCAGAAACATTGCAGATTTTTTTCTAGAAAGAGTCTTTAGAGAGGTTTATATCATTGTTCTTTTTCTCTAACACAATCTCACGGCAATGCAAAACTATTTAACAAGGTTGCCATTTCGTATAAATTCAAACCATTTTTATTTTTACATTTCGATATGCCAATGATGATATCTCGCACGGTGAGATTTACAATATATTAGATATTTTATTGCATCATACAGCATAATTTCTTAGCAAAATCAGAGATTCTGTATGCATAATTTCTTCCTGAATATTATGTCACTGTTTTATATCATCACTGTCCTTCTGTTACCTCGTATGTCCTTATTCGTGTATTTTCAGGAACACTGGTGCACTTTTTACATACTTTTGTCATCAAAGTTAAAAATAACTTTTTAGTCCTTTTTATTGTTCAGATATTTGCAAAACCAGGCTTTGTGGAACAAAGTAAAACTGCAAAATATGGAGATACATACATACTTTTGTATTTCCTGAAGCTGCGACAAGCTTCCGAATGCATTAAAATATGTTTTAGACCTCAACGCAGCGTTAAATGAGTTAAAATCTTAATTTTTCTTTCTAATATATCAATTTTTTTCAAGATACTAAGACATTTTTTACCGTCCATACACTGAAATCAAACACTACATGATCAGTGCTTAATCCATTAAAGCACTTTCAGTGTTTATTTGTTTTTACAAGATTAAGATAACAGCAGAAAGGGATTTGAGATCTCGTCCCATCCTTCCTCTGATGTTGACTTCACATCGGGACGTCTTTGTTGATTGTGTCCTCAAGGACTGCCTTGAAAAGCATCTGAAATGGGAATCTCAAGGACACACAAACCTCTGCTATTGAATAAACATCCACTGTCCTTTTTAATTTACAGCCTTATGCCGACGTTTGCAGTGACATATTTCTATACAGACCAATTCAGTTGTAAGGTCATAGAATTAATAAATGTTTGGATTACAAGAAAGGGGAAATATCAGGCATTTCCAGGCATTGAACATGCATTGATGTCCGTGATTTTGTCCTCCAGCACTGTAGCGATAAAAACAACCGCTGTCGATCAGAAATGAACATCCTCGCGGCCTGGCAGAGAGGCTACACGGGACGAAACGTGGTCGTCACCATCTTAGACGACGGTATCGAGAGAAGCCACCCGGATCTGGCCCAGAATTATGTGAGATTATCAGTAACCTTGTTCATTTGGCGACATACTTTCAATTAATAACAAAAAAAATTAATAGACTTTGAAAAGACAAATTATTAAAGTACATTACGTAAAATAATACAAAAAATAAAGAAGTTTATTAAATGTTGTAGTTATTCATACATTTCACCTCTTGACCTTTAGGATCAGCTTGCCAGCTACGATGTTAACGGCAACGACTACGACCCGACTCCACGATACGACTCCAGCAACGAAAACAAGTGAGTCCTTCACTCTGAGTGTTATTGTGAAATTTCATTTGCTACAAACACGTCTCGCTTTGAAGCAGGTTTGAAAATCTGTTATTGTTTAATCCTATGAGAAAGAAAGGGTCATAAATTATGTCGTTAATGTCTCAGTAGTTTCAAATGTTACACTTAACATACACCAGGAGTTGCTTCACTGTGATCCTTCTCAAGGCAAACATATTTTTTTAATTTTTAAACAATGCTATTTGAAAGGTATTTTGACGGCTCACTTTATGGCATACACGTAGTTTGTCTTGCTAAAAGCAGAATTGATATGCAGATATTTAGAGGCACACAAATAAAGCTGTTGCACTGGACGTTTGTGGTTTCGCATGTCAGCAGAATAAGACGAATTTCTTTTGTGGCAAAGCGTCGAAGCCAATCCAATCCCGCGGGATTTAGGGCGTTGTGGATTTAATTGAAAAGCCTCCGTCTTTGATAAGCACCTGATTTAATGCTTGTTCTTCAGCCACGCTGCTTGTTTACCAATGAACTCTGCCAAGAGCTCTGGCTGAACTTCAAAGCGTTATTCTCTTTATACTCATCCTGATATGTGAAACCGGAAAACAATGCGACGTTCAGTTAATTTTTCAGTTGTGGACCGTGTCTCCCGGAGCAGAACATTCATTCAGACTCTATTGAAAGAGACTGCTTTGAGAGAGAGAGAGAGAGAGAGAGAGAGATCCTGTGCTCTGTATTCACTGTGTTAACTGTGTGTTGGATACAGCGGTTGTGCCCACATATTCACTTTAAAAATGAAACTCCAAAAGAAATTTGTGCTTTTGTCAAACACTGAAGCTTTTTACATCCAACCAAGTAATCGAACTCATGACTCAATCGGAAAAAAAAGTGTTCAAGTTAACATCTTAACCGATCCACCACACAGAGTTTTCAGATGTGCTCTGATTGGTCTCTATAGCTCGGTTATAGATTTAAACAAATATTTCGATATTTTCTATATGTCGATAATAAATATTGAGAAATGACAGCAGCTCAATGTTATCTAACTGTAATGCAATGTTTTTCTTGCAATAAGTTATTTTGTCCAAACTTCTTTAGTTTTGTCGTGGGTTGCGAACAATGTTCGATGTAACTAGATACTAAGTAATAAGTTACTGTAATTTAATTACATTTCCCTTGAAAAACTAAAGTAAGTGATTACTGTAATGTTTTCTGTAATTGAAATACAGTTACTTCTCATGTAATTAAAATAAATTCTTTGTGTAATACATGTGTGGGCAATAGTGAAACTGACATAATTCAAAGTCTAACTTTAAAATTTGAGCTTTAATGTATTATTCTCATATTTGTAGTACTTTGGCCAGTTAATAATACTATTTTATATAGTTTTATATTATTTATTTGCATAAATTAAAAGAACCGTTTCATATCCAGCCTTGAATCACTTAACTAATCAAGGTTGATATAGAAAGTAATTAGTTACAATTAATTAAATACTTTTTGGAGAGAGTCATTTGTACAGTCATCTACTTACTATTGACTATGTAATTAGTAACTAGTAATGAATTACTTTTTCAAAGTAACTTACCCAACACTGGTTGCAAACCAATTTTAGAAGTGCATACCGCCACCTACTGTGAAAAATGTCCAGAGACCACTTCTGTTAATGTTAACAACGCTGGTTCAGAAGAACTTCCTGTTCAATTCTTCAACACTAAACAAACGTTTGTACAAAATACATTCAAAAGAATATTTATAATTGAATAAAAAAATGTCAAATACACATATTTAAGATTTAATTATGTATGTAAAATTTTAAAATAAAATAATGAAACCGGAAGTGCTTCTGAATTTTTGTGTTTACATCTTATGAAGGGGTCTATATGTCTCTGTATTCCTTCTATTAACCCACTATTGCTTATATAAGATTAGATAGGTTAGTACTTCATTCAACTGTTTCCAGCGCAGTTTTGCTATAAGTTCCTTTATCGAATTGCCTGAAAAAACACCTTGTGAGACAAAAAGCTTGTTCATGATATATGGGAGTTTTTGCAAAATTTTAGCAAAAAAGTTATGTATTCGATTCACAATTTTAATTTGCTCAATTTGAAGGGTAATACTACTAATTAAAAAACAAATTCCACATGTCGGGCAAAAAAGCTTAATTTCGAATGTAAAAAAAAATGCATTTTCACATTCATTACATGATGATGTGCTGAAAGATGTTCTGAAATCTTTATGTAAATATATTCATCTGAAAACACTAAAATCTGTGTTTTGTCGTAGTTAGGATTTTGAAAACTAGAACTTGCACAATACTAATTATGTTTATACTGTATATTATTGTGCAGTACTTATACAAGGCAATGATAACACTCAGACATTTTGTTTGTAAAATTTAATGTACATCTAAACAAATGTTTGTGTAGGATTGCAGTGTTTTGGTTACATATAAACCAGTATGTTTATAATCTGTAATTGAATTGAATTCAGTTGGATGGAAGGAAAGGGGAAGTGAAGCTTTCAACATGACAAACGTTCTTGGTCTAATTTTGTAGTGGACTGTTAGTTGACATGTTGCACAATACCTTTCTGGGCGTCCCAAGTTCAAGTCTACGCTTGTTTTATTTTCTTGATCTCATCCCATATGATTTCTGTCTTCTCTTCACTATCCGGTCCTAAATGTTTTTACTTGTTCTGCCTATAAAACACATTAATGTCACTGATATTTTCATCTCTTCAGTTCATGGCTTCAGTTTTACTATACAATGCCCAGTTTAAATGATCCAGTGGATTCAGTGTTGTTGGTGTGAAATAATCTTCTCTTTTTTTTGTCAGGCACGGGACGCGATGTGCAGGGGAAGTTGCAGCTGCCGCCAACAACTCGCATTGCATTGTGGGCATCGCCTACAACGCCCGCATAGGAGGTAATCTGTGTTCAATACATTACTCTCACTGAAATTTAGAATATGAGTTTCAAATCTGAATTGACCAAAAATATGGCCAAATTTAGATGCAGCGGGGGCAGATTAAACAGGATTATTCCGCATGTGTGTGCAGGATTAAACCAGTGACATGTCCGGAGGCACAGAGGAGAGAAACAGATCTCATTAATTTAGCGGCTTGACATTCACGCGTTCATAAGCAATTAATCCCGTGAACATGCTGATGGCTTTTAATCAGAACGCCGGTGTCATAATATCCCAGCAGCCATCTGGGCTGGTTTTCTGATTGCTTGCAGCTGTGCACGCTGGCGTTAATATTTCCTTATTGTACTAGCAGGTGGCAAGAACCACATCACCAAACCTCGGACTCGCATTATTAAAGGCGTGAAAGTGTAGGGATGTAACTATGTATGCTAACTAGAAGCATCTTGTAGGGTGACTTGGATTTTTGCGAGGATGGGTGGGAAAGGTAGAGTCAGTCTGAAATAATGAGTTAAGTAACCAGAGGTTAATTTCTTATCGGTGCATCATCATGACTTCAATGTCATTGTTTTTATCGTTTTATTTCGATTGGAAACCATCTGAGACATCATTTATGTCTGTCACTTAACCGTAGATATGAGCAATATATATAATGATGCAAGCTTAGCAAACACTGTTATCACATCAAAGTGTTGGCTATAAATCTTTTAAAACACATTAAGTCCTGTACGGTTTCCAAAATATTACATCTTGTGCAGAAAATAGCTTTATTCTATCACTTTTACTAAATTTGCACTATGCTAAATGTTGGGTGAGATTCAAGTAAATGACTTCATCGGATTATAATGACATTTCTGATCTCGATTGGGCTGTAAAGTGAAAATGTAGAAAAGGTTCCTTTTTTCTCAGAAAAGCGTTTAAAGCCTGTTTACGTAGTGCCGTTGATGTTGAAAAATCAAGTGGAGGTGTGATGCAGCTTGTAAGAAGTGAGGGCAACGTCATAAAGTGTTGATGTTTTTCTTGGAGGTGTTTCATGGAAGGAAACATTATGTTGTAGAATAAACATTTTGACATATTTTGACATTATACAGTCAAGCTTTATGTTCAGTTTCACGAGCACACACATTAACAAATTACATATGGTTTCATTGACTTCTGTTTTATTTCAAGTCACAGTTCACTTTACATTATTTACTTCTCGTGTTGGTGCAAACTAATTTGGGCTTCCTCCAGTCAATGATGTGGAATTTTAACCTGAGGATGAACTGCATCTTTAAATGAAGCAAATTTATCAAGTTTATTTTGTCCTAGAAATTTAACTGATGTTGCGCTCACACTAGACTTTTGTTTTATTGACTTTTTCATACGCGTGTAGATCGGAAACATAAGCTCCAGTAAAAAAAATCACATTTTGATAAACTTTGGTTAACGCTGACCTGCAAATGGTGATGTTTTCAATTGGAGGAAATGCTAATAATAAAAATATCACAATCCAATTTTGTACTGTACAAGTGCAGATACGTTTCATCTTCTGGCTCATCTGTTCACCTTATGAAAAAGGAAGCATGTTTTTTATAGTGAAAATGTAGGAAGCATGGTTGTATAATTTTTGTAAATGTTGTGAAGAAATGAAAGCTTTCAAGCTGTGTTTCCATTTAACAATTAATCGCATCCATAATAAAAGTTTATGTTTATAATAGTGTATGTCTGTGTACTGTGCATATTTATTTTGTGTTCATAAACATGTACACATGCACATACATGTAGATATTTATTAAATATTTGCACGTATATATTAATATCTATATATCATTTAAAATATAAACAGTTTTTTTAAGATATACATGTATGTGTACAGTGTATGTTCATAAATACAAAGCAAATATGCAGAGTAAACAGACATTTATTATTATAAACACAAACTTTTATTCTGGATACGATTGATTGATGAACAGTCATAATCGAAAAGACACAGGAGATGCTGCTTGAATCCATTGAATTGTTTTTTTTTGTACAGTGCATTACAGGACTCACAAGAGTCGGATAAATCTGACACATGACGCAAATCTGATGCATGAGCGGTTGTTGCTCTTTCACAGGTGTGTGTGCTCTGTGTCCTATCTTTCATTGGTTTGTTTGCATCTCCCATTCAAGAAGATGAAATAAAGCACCACCATCTGCTGTTTAACACAGCCGAGAGCAGGTGAAGATTCCTGCAGGGCTTCTGTAAACCCAGCACACCCATACACAATCTGCCATCCACAAATCTACGGCTGACAGAATTGTTTTGGACTAAATAAGATGACGTCCATCGTTGCACGGAAACCACAGCGGAGAGACACTTGCTCTCTGATAGAGTCAAACTTCTTTGTGAAGAAGTGGAGTGGAAAATAATAATTTTAATTTCAATCATCTGGACTGTCTTCAAGGGCAAATCCTTCGGCATGCACTTTCATGTGTTGGGAAAACAGAACCTCTTGCTAAATGAAAGAAAACACAAAAAATATTAACAAACAGATATAAATTAAAAAACTATTTTATCCCTTCAAGGTGTTCGAATGCTCGATGGAGATGTGACAGACGTGGTGGAAGCCAAGTCTCTGGGGATACGGCCGGACTACATTGACATTTACAGTGCCAGCTGGGGTCCAGACGATGACGGGAAGACCGTGGACGGGCCGGGACCCCTCGCCAAACAAGCCTTTGAACTGGGAATTAAAAAGGTTGTTGACTCAATAACACATGCGATTCATAACATGAGTAATTGTCATTCGGTTTCCAGTTTTCATTAGCTGCTAAATTAGAACCATAAGATTTCAGATGGAAAAACGGAAGATGTTGTGGTGAATCACAGCCTGAGGTTAAGTGTTGTTTTAGTTGAAATCCTGTGGAAAGCTGGTATGTCGCAATAATATCTGACACACAAATGGTGATTTTGTAGTGCTTCTGTGTAAAAGTGTTAAGTACGTTTGCCCGATAAAACATACACACTACAGCGTTACAAGATCTGCATATTACTGATACGGTAAAACGTATAAAAATGTTATTATGTATAGATATATAATGCATGCCAGGGCAGGGGGTGATGATGTTGCGTTTTAAGGAAACAGCACATCCGCATACACTGTTTTAATTTCAAACCGCCTTTCATACACTTTGTTATCATGTATGTGTGTTTATAGTAGTGGGCATATAAATACTACATCTCTGCTGGTTGTAGTAGATAGTGCATTAAAATCTACTTTTTGCTGTGGAAATGATAAAAAGTATGTCACGCCGCACAAGCATGGAGCATGAAACCACCATTATTGTTTGGGGAATACTCGAGTTTACACAGAAACGATAATGCTGTTGTTTTCAAAAACTTGCCCTTTGAGACCCGTTTAATTTCTAATATTTCTTCAATCAAGATAAATTTCCTTTAAAGGAAAAATAACTAGAAACAAGACTAGAAATCTTCTCAAATAAATATATCTTGATTTAAGCAATTTTGGACATTTTCTTATTGGAAAACAATTTTGTCTTAATTTAAGTGTTTTTGCAATAATTTGAAATACTGAGTAAGAATGTTCTTTGCAGTGTTGGGGTATAAACTTTTTTTTTGTAGGTGGCTCTGTTGTAATTACTGTTGCTTTTGTGTGTAAAGCTTTTTCTGCTAAAGCTGTAATCAGAAACATTTGCCACTCCATTGCCACCTCTGTTTGAAACATACAATTGTAAGTAGCTTTACAAACTTATGTTTGCATTTGTTGAAAAACAACTTATATTTTGTCATTTTAACCAACAGCTCAAATTAGATTTTTTTTTAAGTTTAGCATTGAGAACCAAGTTTTATCATCTTTATTACTGTACGTACAAGCAGCCTGATGTTATAGCGAAATGAGCCCCTTCAGTGCTTATTTCTGCGAAAACAAACGGCTGCCTGTACATTATCCCTTACATATTAACTGGATCATGAAAAATTAAGTTTTTAATATTTTTTTGCATGATGTAATGTTCTTTCTTCACATACGCATATGTCTCTGCAGGGTCGTAAAGGTCTCGGTTCTATCTTTGTTTGGGCGTCTGGTAACGGAGGCAGACAGAGCGATCACTGCTCCTGTGACGGTTACACAAACAGCATCTACACCATCTCTGTCAGCAGCACTACTGAAAACGGCAACAAACCGTGGTACCTGGAGGTCTGCACATCCACCCTCGCCACCACATACAGCAGCGGAGAGTTTTACGACCGCAAAATAGTGAAGTATCCATTCTCTCTTTCTGTGAACGTGAGCTGATTGAATGAAAATGTTTACTCAGCTTCCCCACATAAACTCTGAGATGACTATTATTTTACAATGCGGGTATGATCAATTTTTCTCTTATCTTTATTGCACACGTGGCCTTGAGGTTAATGTAAAAGTAGTAAAAATATTCAAAAGCTAAATCGCTTCTTAAAAGCAGTTTTCAGTGAGGAAACAAGAAAACACATCATGAATATCAATGCTGGGTTCTCGAAAGTTGAAGTGTGTATCTTTATAACACTGGCTCATATGTGCGTTAATGTGCCTTTTGCATGAGAATTGAGTGCAAAGAGGCATCATATCATACGCCTACTGCCAGTGGGAAACGCTCTCCATGGAACCCGACTCTGTAGCCAGAGCTGAAGCAGTTTCAGGTGCATCAACCCAAGGGAGAGGACCCCTGCCAAGGACGCCATGTGCCCTAAACTAGTTTGAAGTGGTCCCGCCGAGAAGGGGGCTTTCCAGGTGTTACTGAGTTCCTCATGCACTTCCTGGAAATACGCCATCGGGGGCGGGCGCAGCTTGGAGCCAATTTCATTGCCCTTTTCTAATCTAGTCAGAAGATGATAGGTTCGACACAAAATTGAGAGACCAACAGAAAGGGCACCAACATGAGCTATGAAGATGATTAAAGGGATACTCCTCCCATAAATGGCCATTTACTCACCCTCAAGTTGTTCCCAGACTGTAGACATTTTTTTGCTCTTTTGAACACAAAGCATGATATTTGGAAAAAATGTTAGGAACTGACATTTCTGGGACATCATTGACTACCTTTGTAGAAAATGATTGTATCTTTGTTAAGTTAAACGCAAAATTAGATATTTTGAATACTGTTGGAAAGCAAACAGTTTTAGGACACCTTTAGCTAACATTTTATGACACTTGATGATCTCCCAGAAATGTCAGTTGCTAACATTTTTCTAAATACAGCTAGAATGTAAATAAAATTAAAAGAAATGATCCTTTAAAAATATTTATTAAACAAATTACTTTATTTTTTACTGGAATTTAAAACAAAATAAAACTTAAATAGTAATATAATTATAATATTTTAAAATTAACTACAATAAACATGATTTAAACTATTAAATACAAATCAAAAAATATATGAAATAGAATTATTTTACTGGAATAATAATACATTGAATTTAAAAAGCAATATATTAAATAATTAAATGATTAAATTACAAATTGCTACTTTTTTTTAATAAAATCCACTTGAAAACAAAATCTATTACATTTTGTTATTTTCACTGGAATAACAAAAATAATTAAATGTTTATAGCAATATAATAAATAAAGAAATGATAAAATGATGAAATTGATATTTAAAAAAAAATAAACTAAAATCAATGTGACAAGGAAAAACTATAAAAAAAAATCCAAGTGAATATAATTTCATGATTTGAATAAAACTACAGTAAAACTTTGATTCAAACATTTTTTCTATGTTGTATATGAATACATGTTCTCATTCTGTAAGGTCATGTGACAGATTTTAGGATTGGACAATCTTTGTCTTGAAAAATCTTTCTCAGATTTGACAGTAACCAGGTCAAAAATGTATCCTGTTTAGATGTACAGGTCTTAAAATCAGAAATCTTTCACTTAGAATGTAGTGAAAGGACATCAAAGACACCAAATGCAACGTTGTTTTCATGGTCTTCTTGTTGAGCACATGTGTGTCTCTTATCGTAAGGAAACACAGATCTTTCTGATTTGAGTTCATTTAAGACTCAAGCTCAGTTTTAATTGATCAGAAACGTTCTGTTTGCCTGTGGCGCACCAGCTGAGCTCTGTGTGTGTCCCGAAGTTACTCAGAAGAACCAAAGACAGAGAATATTTACAAAGCGAGAAGCCTCACAAACACACATTCCCTCACATTCTTTCAATTAATGCGATCCAGAAATAAACAGATGACCTCATTTCTTTTAAACAGATAAAGTGACCACACACCGATGCAGACAGACAGACATACCTGCTCATCACAAACCACATAAACAACCGCATTCTTCATCCAAATTCACTTACTAAACATTCAGTGAGTGACTGTTAGATTTTTTATCTAAAAGCTGATGAAAACATACAGGTTTAGACATTGGAATGAGACAAGGGAGAAGACAGAATTTAAGCAGATGGAAGCATGCAGTGTTTGTTTAGTTCACGTGATCCGTGTGCACTTCTTCACAGGCGTAATTGTTTGTTTGCAGGTGACCACAGATCTGCGTCAGAGGTGTACAGATGGTCACACGGGTACTTCAGTATCTGCACCAATGGTGGCGGGAGTCATCGCTCTCGCTCTGGAGGCAAAGTCAGTTCACTGTTTCTCAATCCTTCCGTTACCTACCAGCCAACTTGATCTCTGATCATTTGAAATATGAAAAGCTTTCATTTTAAGCAAACATATAAAAACAATATAAAAACAATAATGGATAGTCAACAATTAATAGTATTGACAGTTTCATCGGCCGCAAACGCCTGGCCTGAAGTTTATTTCCGGTCTGTGATTTTGTTTATAATATAACTATTTATTTTATATTTCATTTCTATTAATATTATATAGTTTGTTTATGTTTTTACTGTGGAAACTATCTATAGACTTATTCTAATATCTCATTATCTTGTTATATTTCAGTCCTCTGATAACGTGGAGGGACGTCCAGCATCTCCTGGTGAAGACGTCAAGACCGGCTCACCTGAAAGCCAATGACTGGAAAACCAACGCAGCCGGACACAAAGGTGACCGCATCACAAGAGAATATCAACTGTACACTTCTTCATTTCTAGAATGTGGTTATAATATAAAAAATTTAAATGCAGAGGTGGATTTTTATTACATTACCTACCTTACATTATCAAATACATTTTACAAGTATCTGTACAAAAGAAGCACACTGTATGTCATACTTTTACTATGCTACATTTCATTAAAACATTTGTACATGTATTTTTACCTTTAATACATGAAAATCTAGTACATTTACTTTGGATCTCTTATATAAGTATTACAGTCAAAATAAAAAAACGTTAACGTTTAAAATGAGTAACGGCAACTCGAAAATAAGTGCATTTAATCATGAGACACAGAGGCCGGATTCACAACACATTCCTAAAAAAAAAATGAAGATGTTCTTAAGAAAATAATAAGAAATTAAATTGTGTGTTTGTTTACTAGTCAGTCATCTGTATGGCTTTGGTTTGATTGATGCCGAGGCCATGGTGGTGGAAGCCAAGAGGTGGAGAAACGTTCCTGCTCAGCACACGTGCACCAAGAGCTCAGAGCGCCGAACCCGGTGACGAGAGAAACTTCTTCACAACTCACTTTCACTCCATATACACTTCACTACTGTCATATCACATCAGAGAAAGAGTTCACCAAACATATAGTATCTGTTCTAACCGACACAGTGTCTACAGCAGACAAGACCACGTTGCGCATCCGGTGTGGACAAAATGTCAAATTATAATGGGTTCTAATGCGTTCTTTTCACATGTTGCATTGCGCCGCGTCCAGTGTAGACACCGTTTGACTCACTGCCAGGTCATCTCTGAGGAATATATTATTTCATAGATGTTGTTTTTTCATAGTTCAGGAAATTTAATGTTTGAAACTCAGATGACAGACACATTTGTCAGATTTCGGACCCTTTCGGATTTTACTTTTATCGTTAAAACAAACGGAGAATTTTTAGTACATCACATGAGATCATGAAAAAGACCTTTCATGCAGTGTGTAATGTTGCAGTGTTTGAAAGTAAGCAGTCTGCCAAGTTGTAAATCTAAAGGTGAATAAATAACAAAGTTATTGGCTTGGAAAAAAGGGAGTCGACTCTGAATCACGCAAACGAGTCGTCCCTAGTCCGATTCACAAACTGCCGCAGATTTACGTCACTTCATATTGTCCCGGCATACATTTTGCTAGGACTGCCCGCGAAAACTTCACTCTTCTCCCCCAAACACTGTAGATCGTGAGCCTCATTTGCGGTAAACCAATCACATCAGGCTAGACCATCTGACCAATCAGATCTAGACCATCTGACCAATCACATCAGACTAGACCATCTGACCAATCAAATCAGACTAGACCATCTGACCAATCACATCAGACTAGACCATCTGACCAATCACATCAGACTAGACCATCTGACCAATCAGATCAGACTAGACCATCTGACCAATCACATCAGACTAGACCATCTAACCAATCACATCAGGCTAGACCATCTGACCAATCAGATCAGACTAGACCATCTGACCAATCACATCACACTAGACCATCTGACCAATCACATCAGACTAGACCATCTGACCAATCACATCAGACTAGACCATCTGACCAATCACATCAGACTAGTTCTCTTTAAGATTCATAAAAATGTTACAATTTGCCCAAATATGAGAGAAATGACATGAGAGTGAGTGAATAAATACAGAATATCATTTAAAATTCTTAAATGAGGTGAGAGATGTCTGGTGGGTTTAAATCAGTCCCTGTGGGTTTGAAAGACTCCAGTTCTTTCATTCGAAAACTATATCTGATTATACTGAAAGGCTTTTACTTCCATCAGGAGGCCATTGGAAATAACTGGAGCATGTCTAACATTTTTGGCTCAAAATCTGCTCTTCTTTGGCCCTAAAACAGGAGGACGCATCCCATCAGCAGACATGTCAAGATACAGTGTATTTTCTGAACACCATTGGAACAAGCAAGGCGGGATGAGAGCCGTGAGGGAACAACGCACAGCTGACAGTCATTATCACTCACGTCACCGGCCTCGCGTCGTTCACTCACGGCTCTCGTTCAGCCTCGATCTTTACAATCATAAACTGTCACTTAAACATTTAAAACAACATTTAAATTTCATATCCCTGCAGAAGTCTAAATTGCTGTCATAATGTGATCAAGACAATGATCATGGATTGTGCCCACGTCTACATCTGTCGTTTGGTGGCAGTTGTTTGCCTGTTTATCTGCGTGTATTTTTTCATGAAAAGCATGTTGACACAATGCTGTGTCCGTGTCAACATCGCAGGCGGACGGGAACGTGCGGTTCACCATCGAACCCAGAATGCTTTGGCGCTGGTTCAAGGGTCGTTGGCTTGAGTTGTGTCCTGCGGCTTTGTTCCCAAACACAGTTTGAATACTTGACTGTTCTGTGTGGCCTCATTTAAAGTGCAATATCTCCTGTGGCTGTGAGTTCATCAAATTTGATGTTGAAGGGGATTGTGGGTCCTTTCATATCTGGCCTCGGAGGATGAGCTGTCACTGCATTCAAAGGCAGATTGTGGTGTTGATGTGTTAAAGGGCATGATGAAACTCGTGTGACCTTCTTTATATTATGATTCGTGCATTGTCGCATATCTTGTTTCCATTCAGACATGCGTCAAGTAATTAAAGCGTGTTGAGAACAGCACTGAATCCGGACATGAAAGAAAGAGAAGTTGATTAAGTTATGTTACTTTTCTATTGTCCGTGTCATGGGATGTGATGCTTTCACACATACTGAAGTAGTTGATTGTTTCGTTGGTCTTGGAACAACAGTTGTGCTAAAAAATCTCTAGTCATGATTGTTATAATAATGGTTTGATAGACATGTTAGTCCTGACACTAACATTGGGAATTAAACTTATCTTAAAATAAAAAAAATTAAGTCACCGGTCCTTTACATAGGACTGATGATGTCATTGATACAAAAAACAATCATCTTTGCATACTTATTTCTTTATGTATTCTTGCCTACGAAACCTTGAATGCACTGTTCTGTAAGTCGGCTTTATCCAAAGCTTTTGCCAAATGCATAAATCTAAAAAGAAGTTTTGTCCATTGGATTTCAGAGATACGCTGGATAAGGGATTTATGTAAACAGCTGCATTACGTTTAAATGATCTTTTTTTTAGATTATTTTGTTGAGGACCGATGGCCAGAGGTGGGTAGAGTAGCCAAAATCTTTACTCAAGTAAAAGTACAAGTAATTAGAGAAATAGTTACTCAAGTTGAAGTCACTATTTAAAAAAATGAAAAAAAATGAAAAAAGTATACAATGAAAAAACTACTCAAGTAGCTAGTCACTTAGTTACTTTGTATTTGATTATAGACCTACTATTCATAAAATGAATATTAAAACCAAAATATTTTAATATTACATTTACATTTATGCATTTGGCAGGTGCTTTTATCCAAAGCAACATTGCAATATCCTAAACATTTATACATAGGTATGTGCAACCCCCTGGGATCGAACCCACAACCTTGCTCTTACTGCTGAGCTACAGGAAAGCTATTCGATTTTAATCAATATTTTTAATTATCATAAGCACATATGTTTGCAATATACACACAGAGACTTAAGAATAGACAAATAAAGAAGAGACATGCAGTTCTATAAATCTTCATCTAGTCCTGATGTCAATATAGTTAACACTATTTTTTTTAGAATAATAGACCATGCCAAACTTAAGTGAACCTTCAGAGTTTTGCGTTTAAAATGCATTTAACTAAACTCAGAGCATTTCCTAAGATGATCTAGGACATCTGCAGTGGTCTATTATATAAGGGTGACCATAATGAGCCATTTATCCCGTACACTTCCTTTCCAGTATTCGGATGCGTCTTCCAAGGAGTCGCATTTCTTGACCACACACGTCATGAGGTTTATTATTTCAGGTTTTATTTTAGAAAGGCAGCTGTTATATTTCAAGGTAAGAATGACTACAATGAATGATGACAAATGATAAGTTAAATGATAATTTTATAATGCTTTTTTTTACTGAAATGTGAGAACCTCGATGATGTATGCGGTTGTCAAATGTGACTCCCGGAAAACTTACCCAAATCCTGGCAAGTACGCGTCCGAGAGAAATGGCTCATATGGTCACCCTATCTTACTTGAAATACACAATTTTGACAAAGCTCATGTTTTCTTGTGTGTTGTGACTTGAACAGTAAGCAACACGGCGCCCATCATAAAGTTTTCTTCCTTCTGTTCTTCAAATGTAGGTCTATATTTCTGCAAGCCCACGTCTCTGTGTCTGACAGGTAGAATGCATTATGCTGTGTCTGACGAACAGGTTGTGTGGTTGCGCCCATATGGCGGGGATTTATCATTGCTGGCAAACAATATGACACATTTGATTTCATAGATATAGATTCATATCCACTTCATCCAACGCTCATTGTGTTCTGCGTGTTCTTACGTCTCGAGGAGTGAGTAATCCACCGATGATTCAGATCGTGCTGCGAACTGAACAAATCATTTAAACTGATTCATTGGCCTTTCAAATGGTTTTGCCTATTGTTCAATTAATGCTTTCAAAAGAATCGACTCGGGAATGCTCGTAAAAGAAAGAAACTACTAACATGTTACGTGTTTCATCCGGATGTGTTTCTGCTCATTGTGATGGGTGTTTGTTGTGCATTGTGTCAATGACATCATCTGTCCTCTGTCAAGGACATCACATGGTTTGATTTTTGTCCCGGCTGTCCGCGCACACGAAATTTGCAATGTGTGTGAAAAAGTTGTCAAAACAAATCAGCAGCTATTGATCATTTCAGCTCGGTGTCTGTGCAGATGACTGGCATCATCGGCCAATGCTTTACAGAGAATTTTAACTAAA
Source organism: Triplophysa dalaica (assembly GCF_015846415.1). Classification (NCBI taxonomy): domain Eukaryota; kingdom Metazoa; phylum Chordata; class Actinopteri; order Cypriniformes; family Nemacheilidae; genus Triplophysa; species Triplophysa dalaica. The sequence goes on from NC_079542.1 coordinate 33,601,626, forward strand.
CTAAATGAAAATGTTTTTTTTTGTTAAAGTTATTGGGTAGTAAAATATTTGTATTCGGTTTGTGCGTCATATTTTCAGTTTTCCCAAAATATTGTTTTGGACTGGTGAAGTATTGTGTGGCTTGTGTTGAATTTCTTTTTGTGGTAACTATTCTTTCAGTCATCACGATTCAATTGACAATCCAATAACTTGTGGTGAAAAGTCTCTGCCAATTCAATTTCATGACCCCCGGAGGAAACCAGTTCTCAAATTAAAAATTTCTCCCAACAATGATTCATTTTAATTGTAGATGTCTTTAGATGACCCTTTTCATGTAAATGGAAACACAGGCTGCGTAAATGAGTGAAAATGCCTCTCGGTCATAGATGGCTTTACCCACTCACAGGTTTTTATTCGAGGGTTTCTAATTGAACGGAACAGAGTTCCAATTTAAGCATGTTATCCAATGTCAGTCACGAGTTTAAGACGGGGCACGTGAAACTGGCCACTTTATTTCTGGATGACGCCCGCGTTGAACGTGTGCTAAATTATGTCTCAAACCTCCAGTGAGTAATTTCACCGCCATCTGCGCTGTGTTGTTTATCAGCAGAGCCATAAAAGAGGCCTGTCACTATTAGAATGCCCTTGAAAAACAATATAGTACAAAGAAGACTGACCGATGTATTATCCTTCACCGTAAATATGATGATGTTTCTGTTTGTTTTGGTTTTTCACCGTATCTAAAGGCTCTAATGCTTTTCTCCATTGATACTTTTCATTAATCTCCAGTGAAGATTTTATGTTCTGGGGAGGTGTGATTCAGAAAACTGTGTAGTTGTAATGTAATATGTTCCTCCCGTGATGGAGGTTTCCTCAGTTTGGGGAAGCAGGCAGTATTTTGAGCTTTTCTGTCATTCTGGGACGTTCTTAAGGCCCGTTCACATCACAGATAGTGATAAATATAATTTTCTAAATTCACGAAAATGTGTAACAAGTGTAACAACACCAGTGAACGTTCCGACTTCGATCACTTCCAGATTGAGCCAATCGAGATCGACTCAAATTTAAAGGGTTCGCACATTTTTATTTGTATTCAAAATAACGCATTTAGAATATTTAACGCAACTAACGCAGCAACCTTTTGTTTTGTCATCCTTTGTATGGCATTACATTATATATTCACGCTCTTGTAAAGGCCTTTAAACCACTTCAGCGTGATTTGAAACGGTTGCTTTGACGCGTTCAGAGTAGATAGACAGCTTCTGGCTGTGGGACGTGAAAATATACAACATGACAGTGTTCCCGTTTGGACTGGTATACACAGTCACAGGCTTAAAGCTGCGTCAGTGAATGTCTTTCAGACAGCACACCAGTATTACGTTCTATTTCGTGCTTGAATGAATAAAACCACAGAAGATGATGCCAGAAAGCCATTTTTTGTCTAGCATTTTTGTAAGCACAGACTTGAACGTGTTAAATTAAATCTTAAATGAATCCATCAGATCGGTGTTGAGAGACTGGCTATAATTAATGTTGAAATAAATAAAAAAAGTATCAATTTAATGGAGAAATCAGTTTGGGTACTAGTATCAGAATGATGGCTTTCATTCATAAAATGATGTGGTTAAAAGAATCTTTAGTTTCTACGTTAATAAGGAGATTAAATGTGAAATTATTAGAATGTAAAAGTATATTAAAAAGCATTAATGCTATGTGCGATTAATCGTGATTAATCACATAAAAATGCGTGATTAGTCAGATTAATTTTTTTATTAATTGACGGCATTAGTATTTTAGAATATTGGATTACTATTCTTTCAAACTGTTCTTCAATATAATATATCAAAGTGTGTATAAAGGCTGTCAAACAATTAATAGCATCAAGAATAAAGGTTTGTGTTTACATAATACATATCTGTGTACTGTGCATTTTAATTTTGTATTTATAAAGACAAAACATACACATACTTGTCTATATATTTAGAATTTTTTAAATGTATTAATTTATATTTGTTATTTTTTATATTTTTCTTAAATATATTTATAAAATGTTCATAAATTCAAAATGAATATGCACAGAACACCGGCATATATTATGTAAACACAAACTTTTATTCTGGATGCGATTAATCACGATTAATCGTTTGAAAGCCCTAGTATAAAGCAAACTGACAAATAACATTCACATTAAAAAAAATTTTGAAGCATTAAAACAATGATGCTGTGTTTGCAGACATATGGTGAATTTTACAGAAAATAGAATGAAGGCTTCAGTCAAACAAAGTGATGTGGTCCGTAGAGTTTGACGCAAAAGAGGCGGTACGTTCCCAGAAGATGAATTTCCTTAAAACACACTACAGTTCAACATCATTTTCTGAAACATTTGATCTCTGTCGTTGCTTAATGTGATTCCAGAACATCGAAAAAATAGGGAGTTTGTGTTTTTAGGCAGCGCAAATCATCTGTCATTTGCCTCAGACATTCAAGAAATAGCAAGGATGCCTTATACCTCCAAAGGCACTGCAAAAAACGACTTTCTTACCTAGTATTTTTGTCTTGTTTTCCAGTACAAATGTAATTTTTTTTTGAATCAAATGCATTTTCTTGGTAAGCAAAATGACCTTAGAAACTGAGTCTTGTTTTAAGAAAAAAAAATGAAATTTCAGTGAAGATTTCCTTATAACAAGCAAAGAAATATCCCAATGGGGTAAGAAAAATCATCTTGAGTGTAGGATGACCTTTTTCTTGGTCACTAAATTCAAGAATCGAGCGGACCTTCCATAAGTGAGAGCTGATTTCTCTAACCATTCTGTCAGATAAACATCATCAAAGACATCAGTGTGCACTTTATTATGCCGTATAACTAAAAATTATGAAGAGAGAATGAAGAGAGAGTTGTATGTTTATTATGGGGGTGTGTGACGTGTGTTCTCCTCATGCAGGTACATCAGAGCGGATCAGAAGATCAACAGCAGCATGACGAGCACGGGCTGCAGTGAACAGAGCGATCATCACGTCATGTTTCTGGAACACGTGCAGGTGCGTGTGCTCATCGTTCATCCTCGCAGAGGAGACCTGGAGATCAACCTCATCTCACCGTCCGGCACACGATCTCAGCTGCTAGCTCAGAGGTACGCCTCATCTACTGTATGATCTCCATATCATACTTACAGCACAAATCATCACATCATGAAATACTTTGCACACAAGTAGACATGTATAGAAGTGTTTGTGCAGAATTTTCTTTTAAAGATTTTTTTAAAGATTTTATTTAAAGAAACGAAGAATGAGATTTAGGGTACACAAAATTAAAACATTTTGTTGGACAAATTATTTGGCATAGAGGTAAACTTTAGCATAAATGGTTGTTTAAATATCTTAACCAGCCTATAGTTATTTGAGCCTTTTTGTTTTGTTGTAGTTGATTCATATCTTGAGTTAAATTTTATTCTTTTAATTTTCATTTGAAATTTAAATACATTCTTTTAGTAATACACTCTCTTAAATGCAGACTGAGCCATTGATAGAGACATTTGCCTTCATTCACGTAAAAGAAAGCCGGAAAGCTCTGATAATACAAATTCAACACATCTTATGTAACGGTTAAACTGATGGCAAATGATCTGTGATCCACATGGATCAGAACACGCATAACCCAGGATTTTATCATTGTGAAGGATGAGTTTTGGACCCGATTCACATTTTGCGTCTAAAACTGCAAGGAAATCGCGAGCCTCACCTCCGTCTCCTCAAATGACCCACGGTGTGCGTACGGCACTCCAAAAAGTATTTCCATCTCGAAGCGTTGCCTATCCCACTAGAAAAATGTGCATGCTTCATTGCATGCGTGTATTTACCCCCTATTTGCACGCGCATGCCGTGCGTCTTCATTTAAAATAATGAATTTGCACACGGGAAAGACGCGAAATGTGAATCGGGCCAGAAGACGCAGTGCAGCGTCGCGTAGTGCTGTTGTTTGTTAAAATGAACATATTGTTGTATATGTATGTATGTAAGTGTAAACACACCGGCGCCGCCATTCCACACAAGGCCTCCTCATAGACATCATGGTTATAGTTGTTTCCAAGGTCCAGAAAAGTACTTAAGATTTTGTTAAATTGGTCCATCTGCTCATAGTGGCTAATTTAATTTTTTTGAAGCGTCAAGAATACTTTATGTGCGAACAACAAACCAAAATAACGATATATTCTCCTATAACACACCAAATGTGCATGTGTCGAAGTGCTCTCGTGAACGTGCACCATAGACTGACAAGACAAAGGAGAATATATTGAGCTTGTCTAGTGTCTGTCCCACATGAATCTGTTGCCTGTCAATCACACATCGCTCTTAAACTCTCTGTATGTCTTCACATTCTGTTCTTTCTAAAATCTCTCATCTCTATAGTTTTGTATTCTCTTAGCAGCTTCATCTGTACGGTCAGTGGCCCTGAAAGATCCTCAGTACCATTCTTATGGCCTTCATGAAACAAACTCTCTCACAACCTGTTTCCAACGGCTCTGCTTCAGCACCCACAATGAACAACGAGTCCAAATGTCTTCAAATCAAATATTGAAATTAGTTAATCTGACGTGAACTGAAAGTAATTGGTTTCTAAATGTCTAGATCCTCTGTAGCATTTTCGACCTGCTGTGTTATTTTTGATTGGCAACCCATCGGTCGAGAGCCCTTTTTCAAAGATAATGTGTTTTCGTAGTAATAAAATGCTTTCTCTCCAAAACAATGTCTGTCTACATGGACATCCCACTATTCTCTTCACAGTGAGATCTTTGTTTTGATGCTCTACGACTTATTTACAGAAGACCAAAATCAATGATTTATAAGTCCACCGCCGTACAAACATCTCCCACCGAGCGTCTTGCTTTAGCCGTAACCGACATGACAATATAATGGGACTTCCCGTGTTCAGAGGCCACATTTTATTGGCAGGTGTTCGCCCGACGCTGCCGATCTCTCACCCCAGGCTTTTGCCGGTGGAAGAATGAATAATACGGTTGAAGGAGTGCCCTACGAATGCCAGGAAAGACATGTGCATTGAATTATCACTGGTTTTGGAGAAAGACACTGCGTTCGGGACCTCTTCTAATCTCATCTTTTCGACATGTACTGTACAGTACGCAGCAAGGGACAAATTTACCATCTACTCGTAGCAAAAACCCTCTCCATTTGGAGGCTGGAGAGGAAAGTGTTCACAGCTAATGCTTTGAGAGCCTGCTAAACAGGGCCAGATTCAGAGAAGTGGGCTTTGTGGAGCACTCATTAGAGTAGTGTGATTGTGGCCGGAGCCCAAAGGGTAACAAGTGTTTTCATCTGAAAGACGAGAGTTCTCTGAAATAGAAATAGACTTAATTTCTGGCACGCTATCCTCTCATGACCCAATCCAAAGTCCCGCCCACATTTTGCTGTCGCTGGGCCTTATTTATGAAACGAAAACTGGGCGTACGGTCGTTTCCACGCAAAACTTGCCAATTATCAAAATGGACGTGAGTGGTTGTTACGATCAAATCTCACGACAGGTCTCAGTTCGTGCAGGCAAGTTTTGAGAAAGGCCAAAGGTTCGTATTTGCTTTACCCTTTTGATAACTGATAATGAATAATGATAAATAGAAAGATAGATTAACGTTTTTTTCATTTAGTATGACAATGTAAAAATAGATTCCAATGCGTTTCTTATTTCATTACATTAATAAACTATTTTAATTTCTAGCTTAATTATATGATATTAAAATGCTAGAAATTACAAGTTTAACAGGTGCTTTTGTGTATAAAACCTTAAAGGCTTCTTAAAGTAAAAAAAAAACTACAATAGGCCTAATCAATATATGTATATGCAATGGATTTGTTTGACTATTTGCAATTAGATAGTTTCTTTCTTTGACAAAATGCATTCTAATAAAAACAGACAAATCGATTTAAACAGACACATGATTTAAAAAAAAATTGTGCGATGTTCGCTTCGTGGTGGAAGACGCGCACTGGGTCAAAGCTTGCAGGCTCCGGGCCGGTTTGTGGGGGCAGAACACCACTGTTTTGGTTCTTGCCTCTGATAGATCTGAAAGAGTTTAAGTAAACATAAAGCAGTGTGTGGCGTGTGGTTAATTTGAGCAGCCTGAAATGCAAGATTTGCAGCATTAGATTTCTTTTAGAAACATGCATCAGTCTCCTCCGCCACAGACCTTTTTCTCTTCACCTAAATGAATAAAAATTGTATAAAAAAACACTTACACATCTAATACACATTTGATTGCGCCACAAAAATGATCAGTAGGGACTAATTTACACCTAGATTCATTTTTAAATTAACAAGTTAATGTAACTCAAACACAGTTCTTAAAGACTGAAGTCAGATTAAAGCAACAACAATGTTAAAATAATAATAGTGAAACAATAAATATTTTATTTGCGTCATTGTTACAACACATAAATATCCAATAAAAATTCAAACCTCAGCTGGAGTTCGGTTCGCTGTTGCCCGCAGCAGTGATCTCTTAATAAACTGTTTTTCACTTTTTCTGATTTCGCTTTTCAAAGTTAAAATTTACATGTCTAAATCGTAACAGTTCCTCTGTTTGGCCTAATTACGTTTCTCCATGTCGCAAAATCTAGGAGTGTCTACACCCTGAATTTATAGGGGTGGGATATGTAAATTACAATCGATTTCAACCGCCGCATTTATCAAGGTACGATCATTCGTACAATGACAAAAAAAATTGTAATAATAATGGATTATAATAGTTGTTTAACAGTTGAGCTGATGGGAGTGATTTACGTAATTACATAATCTGCAATTTTATGATGAAAACAGATGTGGCGTAAAGAGGCAAACGTTACAGACTGCAACTTTAATCTCATTAAACAAGATGTGTAGAACGGTGTCTTTTAGACAATAATTTTGACTTTTATTAAAAAAAAAGCAAATCTCATTGGCAAGCATGCAGCACTGAAAATTTATTTATTTTTTATGTGAAACATCCTAATATTAGAATGGTGTTAACATCCCGTATAGAAAATGTGCTTAAGTCAAAAAAAATTAATATAAATGTTTGCTCGGGATCTGTTTTAAAAAAGCTGGAATAGTTATGATCCTGTGTTTGTACCGCCTAATGGGACACTAACAGCTTCACCTTATTTCACGATTTCTACAAATTATTTGTGCTTTTAAACCCACTTATCTGCTTTAACTTTCACTTTTAACACACTACAGTGACATTTTTTTAATAGAAATTGTACGCAATGTATATAGACAATTAAATTGTAAGACATATTTCTGAATCAAATTAGCACCAGATGTCAGACTATCTCAGATTAGCGCTACATTTCTACTAGATTAGCACTTCTAGATTTACACTTTTCTGTGTTAGAAAGCATCAACCTGCATGTTTTTAGAGCTCACTGAAGTTAACTGTAATCACAGAATGACCGGATTGTTATATAACCAGAGAAAGTTTAGAACACTGTGTCATGCAACCGGCCCGAGATCACAAAAACCGAGCCAAAGCGTCCATCTGTTCCATCGCTGTGATACAGTCCTGTGACGTCACATCACAAATCTTTCCCTGTGAACCTTGTTAAGTGACGCCAGTATGCGAATGCCAATATGAGCAACAATCTCTCTCATTATTGATATTTGCTACTGAAAATCAGCTAAAAAAAGTATAGGGAATCGATATTGCTTGAATCTGCTCTGTTAACATTTTAGCATGAAGTGCTAGCATTTCTTTAATGTAAAAAACATTCATTGTATGCTAATCACTAACTGAGATACGATCAGGTGACTATTATTTCACATTTTCTGTGCTGATTTATGAGAAACATCTGCAGAATATTGGGATTTTATTTAATTTCAAATTGCAGCACCAGATAGCAGAGGTACGTCTGTAAAATGTCTACTAAAGATCTGGAAAACATCTGCGTTGTCAAAACATCTGAGAAACGTCTTAGTAAGAGCAGTTTTACATTCATTATAAATCATAAACATCTTACCGGCATCTACTAGATGTCTATATAATATCTGTCAGAAGACATCCTTAAACATATTGCACATGAGTAAACAATACAAAATATGTCTTGCAGATGTAAATGCAGACATCAATTAGACGTCTCCCAGATGTATGTGTGCTATCCGGGGCTATTTCAGCTTTTTCTTTTACGCTTCTATCAATGCTCCCCAGCTTGCACTGGTACGTCTGTAAGATGTCTGCTAAAGATCTGGAGATCTGGAAAACAACTGCTGTGTAAAACCATCTGGTAAACATCTTAGAAAGAGCAGTTTTACCTCCATTATAAATCATAAACATCTTACAGACGTCTTATGGATGTCTATATGACATCTGACAGCAGACGTCTTCAAGATGTATTGCAGATGAGCAAACTATGTCTTGCAGATGTCAAATAGACGTCTGTCAGATGTAGTGTCCTATCAGGATCAGTGCTCATGTGATTAATCGACAGGTCTGAAAGCAGTTTTTGACCAAAGATCGGCGAGTATAGCAGATAAAACTGTTACTCTTTCACAAACATTTAATATCTCTGTTTGTGTTCCAGATTGCTAGATAACTCCAACGAGGGCTTTAGGAACTGGGAGTTCATGACGGTGCACTGCTGGGGGGAGAGAGTTGAGGGCACGTGGACCCTGGAGATAACCGACTCGCCTTCTCAGCAGCGTAATCCAGAAGTGTTGGGTGAGAATCATGTGGATTAGTGCCGTTTCTTCAGGAGTGTGGAAAACACTTGAGAAGTCTGTACTGCACCTAACCTCAGTTTTGTCATTCATATGAACACGGCATGTGAGCACCTGAAAGAGAGGGATAGATTTCATTGGGTGAATGAAAATGAAGCATAGCACATTTTTGTCCGTTTAGAAATATTTCATATTTTCGAGAAATGTCTGAGTGGTTTTTTGTTCATACAATAGAAGACAATGAGGTTCAGTGTTGTTTGGTAATCAGCATTCTTAAAAATATCTTCTTTTGTGTTCTGAAGGAAGAATGATGTTTTTTGTGGTGAACTGTCTCTTTAACAGTGATATAGCGAATCTGTAGAGTCGAGGGGTTTGGGGCGTCAATAAGCTGCACTGTGGTCTAGATCTTTTGCTGTTTATTGAAAGGCTACAGGAGTGATTACATACTTGTGTCGTTTCCTACCTGAACGGCGACGTTTCTTTTTTTGTTAAGTTTAGGCGGGCTTACATTTAGTCTGTTTCTGGTTTACCGCTATCTAATTCATTATAATGCAGAGCAGATCTTCTTCTGTCACACTTCAACGCTCCGTCACTTTCTTCTCTCTCAGGTAAGCTGAAGGAGTGGACACTAATCCTTCACGGCACGTCTGAGCACCCCTACCAATCCCAGAGTTCCCATCACTCTCGCTCCAGGATGCTGGAGATTCCCACGGCAGGCGTAGAGATGAAAATTCCTGATTCATTGCCAGGCGTCACTGAGCCTGAAGAAGAAGAAGAGGAGGAATATAATGGTAATGTTAGTCATACCCAGTGCATGTTTTCTGTGTAGAAATCTTGCAGAATTATGTAAAATGCTGAGACTATAATGCTCTTATTCAAATTTAAAACTTATTTACAACTCGGAGCTTTATACTTTTTAACTCTTTTCCAGAAAGCCTTTAAAACAACAGTTGCCAGACACATCATTTTAATCATATTCACAAAACTTTCATGACCCCCAGAATGTTTTGTTGAATGAATTCTGCTCTACAGAGTGCGTTTTGTAAATACAGTAGCCCCAAGAAGCGAAAATGCCACGACATCTTAGTTCAGTGTCAGCAGATGAAGTGCTTTGAAAGGGAGGGGTGGAGTGAGCCGTTAGTTGCAATTCCTAACCTCACCACTAGATGCCGCTAAAATATCCTTGTTGCACCTTGAAATTATTAAATTACTTTCTATTGGTTGTCTATTTTGGGACACACATTTTCTCAATGTTTCATAAAAACTGAGGAGAAAAGTATTTAGTTATATTACTTATAACAAGCTATATCCCCAACAAACTTACATAATATTATAAGTTTCTTAATCGAAAATGCTGTGTGATTGTAAAATAATACAGAACAAAAGCATTTTTGTTAACTTTATTAACGGAAGCAGAGCTGGTGTGTTTAAAGAAGATGCATGTCTGCGCAGCCTGCCATGGAAAGACAGGAGGGTCATTTTTATTTTTTTATTTAGCACGTCAACAACGTGTTGAGAATGCACTGTTTAAGCGTACAGTATGTGTAGGTTACACATGAAAAATCGATGCGTATTTGATGTGTTAACAAATAGTGCGCAAACAACACGTAGTCTACATGATTCCGAGGATTGAATCTGCCCGTTTACAAACATTTTCTTCTCCTTTTCCCATCCCTCATCAGATTGAAAAGGCATATTTGTTTTAGCGCAAATAAAGGGAATGATTCGAAAGTCTTATACTCACAATACCAGCAAAAGTTAGTGTTTTTGTTAGACAAGAAAAAGGATGCCCGTTCTGCCGTCCCCATGACCTGCCCAATCTAATTTATCAAAGATACGATTTTCTGTTTATATTTGGCCTTGCCTACCATTTAGGCCATCCAAAGCATAGGCTACTCGGCACACAGGTAATATTTTTGTAGAACATGTCTACTTTCAAATAAAACAATTCAGATCCAAAATTTTATGTAAATATTTAAGATAGCTATGAGCAAAAAAGTTCAGAATTTACCTTATTGTCAGAATTAGAACTCCATTGGACAAAGCATGTGTTGCGTTTGTTATTTATATCCGTTAGATTTTATATGAATAAATATTGTTACAGTTAGAAAGAATAGGTTTAAGTTTCACCAGACTTGATGAAAATAAAGTAATGTTTTATTATAACATTTTATTGAAATATAAGATAAATAAATACGAATTTATACAGAAATCTATTTTTCTCTCCAAAGAAACTCATTGCTGCCTGAACACACAGAACACGTTGTGATAATGTGTACGCGTAGAAAGTATAAAAAGTGCTTCTTTAAAAAAATAACCACATTTATCAATAATAGTCCCAACAGCTAGCAGTGGTGTGGTTTTTACATTTTAGAATGAAAATGCTTTCATTCGTTTTCTTGAATATAATTTCTGAATGAATATAACCAGCATCAATAAAAAAATTCACACTTAAGAAGAAGAATCTAATGTTTGCTCAGGTTTTCTAAACATTCTACAAAAGGTTTGTCTCTAATTATAGACGGAGAAATAAATTCCTTCCATAACAAAATCTCTACACGTAACTACACGTACTCTACGCGCAAACAACATGTACTCAACGCGCAAACAACTCGTTCACGATTCTTTGTTGACGTGTTAAAACTTGAGCGTTTTTGACTCTCCTGGCTTTCCATATATAAAGACTTGTGTCTGCATAGCCCGCGTTGTATAAAGAACACGCATATCTGCGCAATTTTCTGGTGTCATGAGGTGAAGGGTGTTTTGTGACTGTATTTCAGGATCGTGTCATCAGGAATGTGGAGATCAAGGATGTGATGGACCAGACGCCGATCACTGTCTGAACTGTGTTCACTTCAGTCTCGGCAATCTCAAGACTGGCAGGTCTGAACCCATAACACGTTACAACACCTGTTCCCCTTTTCACTTATTTATCATGAGCTCCATTCCGACATGTTGAGTCTTAAGAACATGATGGCATTTTGTTATCTTTGACCATAGGACTTGTGTGAGTCACTGTCCACTGGGTTACTTTGAAGATGGAGATGCCAGGCGGTGTAGACGCTGTAGTCGAGGCTGTGAGAACTGTGTCGGACGTGGAGCCAATGAATGCAGGTCGTGCAGGAGAGGACTTTACTTTAACTTAGAGGAGAACAGCTGTGCGGAGAGCTGTCCCACCGGCTATTGCCACGACGAGGGTGAGGGACGCACGGTCATTACACTCATCATGGGTTTATTGACCGGTGAGAGTCTGCAGTACCGTTCACTGGCCCGGAAGAAATCTCCTCGATATTGCCCCAGTTTTGTTGTATTGCTTAAAAACAATAACAACACATTTGTCATTGTTGAAACACATAAAGAGTATTGAGGCAAAATAATCTGGATTTGAGTCAATTCAATGAGAAACATTTGAGTTCATATTGAGATCTACGATAATATTGGCTTTTGATTGCAAACTTGACAAATTGTTAAGATCTCTAATGACATTATTGAGATTCCAGACTTGTTCTCTCCGGAGAAATATCTGACACACAGACTCTTTATGTAATCTCATTTGCATCTAGGATAAATCAGATGAGGTCAGCGATGATTAGTATGACACGTATGCATGTGGCATATGTTTCTATTTCGTTTAGACCAGATATCGGGATGGGGCGGCTCCTGTTATGTCCACAAATGAGCGCGTGGATGGCCATCTTTGACACTCTGTCTGCGTTGTGTAGAGAGATGATCAAATCCAGTTGCGACTTTGACTTTGCTTAACTGCTGTTTGTGTCTCGGCCGTTGAACACATGCAAACCTGCACATGTGGAGCAGATGTATATGTGAAACATGAGTGGATATAAGTTGCATGTACACAAGTTTAAAATGCAGCCAGATATCCTGATATTTTCTGGAAAATGCCAGAAATTAAAGATAATAAAAAACGTTTATGGTTGAAATGTCTCTCTGGCTCTCTCTGTATTTTAACTCTATTGTGACCCTGGAACACAAAACTGGTCAATTTTTGTAAATTGAGATAAATACATCACCTGAAAGCTGAATAAATGAGCTTTCCATTGATGTATGGTTTGTTTGGACAATGTTTGGCTGAGATACAACTATTTATATCAAAACATTGGTAAAATGTCCATCAGGTGTCCATCCAAAAGGTGTCCATCAGAGGCGCTGTAGCAGGCCATTGCTAAGAAGAAACCGGTTTGTCTTGACGCTCTCTATTGGCTAACAGCTGGAATGATGTTGTGGAGAGCAGATGAACCCGAAATCTTTACATAGATACCAAACTTGATTGGGTCAAAGAGCGGACAGCAGCAGTTTGTAGGCATGTTTCCGGACATTTTTGTTAGCGATGTTGCTGCATCCAAAAAATAAGTTTTGGAGAGACAAATTTAAGCAAGTAACAGTGTAAACAGAAGGTCAGATTGAGCGATGTGTGTTGTAGGTCACAGTATTTTTGCACTTTATTGCACATTACTACAAATATCTTTGTCTGTATGTGTTTCAGGTCAGAGGCGGTGTGTGAAGTGTCATGAGAACTGTTTAAAATGCTTGAGAGATGCAGACAGATGTACAGCATGTCACAGTGGCTTCAGGTAATTAATTCTGAAATCTGAAATCATTTTCTTCATCAACATTTCCAACTGAACCCTATACTGAATATTCTGTCGGTCACCATGATTAAACTTTTATTTAAAACTGCCTAAATGTAGTTTCATACTGGATATAGTTAAATATAAAAAGACTGTCTTTGGCTGAATTTCCTTTTTTGTAAAATGTTGACAGTGCTTCAACTTAAAGGTCCAGTGTATGAATTTTAGCAGCATCTAGTGGTGATGTTGCAAATTGCAATCAATGGCGCACTCCACCGCTTATCCCTCCCTTTCGAAGCACTACAATGGCTGACACAGAACTAAGATGTTGTCACGTTTTCGCTTCTTTGCTGAAGGAGATAATGTATTTATGAAATTCTGTAAAGCAGTTTGTCCATTTAGGGCTACTGTAGAAACAACATGGTGAACTCCATGTAAGGCGACCCGTGCTGTATGTAGATAAAAACATAATACTTCATTATGCAAAGTCTTTATACACCTCTGAACACATAGTTTGGATATTATATTGCCTTTCTTTCAAAAGATCCTCCAAGGAAGAGATGTATACAATCGTGCTTATTTGAGGTTGAAAGCCAAAAAAAATATAGCTTGCCTCTCTGTCGCAGTCTCTTTTTGGAACATAAAATTGCAGGTTAATTTGCATACTTATCTAAATGTGTTGACGTCAAGTGACATCAAATTGACATTTCCGACAAAATCTCACCAGACAGGTCAAATGATAAATTATAACCATAAAATAGTTTTTGAGAATCGGGATATGCATTTTTATGGACTTGCAAAAAAGTTCCAGATAGAAAGTCTTAATACTCCTAGCATGCCTTCAGATTGTGGTACTCTGAAAAGTTTTCTGGGATTTTTTGATAATTGTAGCCGGATTGTTGACTATGGAGAAGCATGTAATCAAAGCCAAATGTTTTGGGGTTAGAGCATTTGCGTCTCTCGTAACCTCTCAACTTTATCTCACACAGATGGGAGAGCGTGTTTTTATTGCATAGTGAGTTATGAACATATGGGAGGAGTTTGGAGTGAAGATTAATTGACAGAAAAAAGTGAGACTTTGGGTTATAGAACATTTAGGGTTCATCCGGTCATCTTTATGCGTGCAGGCTTTCCTGTGGTTTAGAGCGAGTGGAGGGAGGCACATTAGCCTTTAGCTCTTGAAAGGCCGTCTGGTCATGTGAAGGCTAAAACCCTGCATTTTACGCTGTGACCAATCTACAGGGTTATAAACCATACTGTCATGCACTGTGTTTTGTAGATAAAGATATTTCATTTTGCATGTCTGGAAGCTTTTAGTTTCACATACTCTTTTTCACTCTTTCTCAAAAGAGTATTTCATGTTGTTATTGTCATTTTCAACCACTGACTGATAATGCCTCAGTGCCTTTATTTAACACAACAGTTCATCTAGCTACGATTGTGAAGAAGGGCTTTCTTCTTCAAACACATCTTGGCTATTAAGCCTAAACATGATCCTATTCTCTCATGATTCTTTTAGTTTTTTAGAGTATGTTTACACAACATTAATTCATTTCCAAAAGTGGAAAAGTGTTTATGAAACATTTTGCAGACACATTAAGTTTTCAAAGCAATCCCCTTTCACACATATCCCCAAAAGCAATAAAAGTTGCTGTAATGTGCATGCTAGGCCAGCATTGATAATATGCCCGCCTTTTATAAACGACAGATACAACTGTACGATCTTTTCTGAAAAAAGACGAGCTGCTGGAGGCAGGCAGTGGGATGGAACTACCGCACGAGCACACAATACATCATCACATTAATCCCTTTTGGGTTTTTCATTATGCACGTACACGCAGAATGGCATATAAACACAGACATATGTCTTAGTTCCACTTACCATGTGCCGTTCATGTCAGCCATCTTTTAGCACTGGAACGGCTCCATGTCATAATTCTGCCTCGTCATGTCATATGTTTCTTGGTATTTTTTGCAGAATCATGACAGGATTCCTTGTTTTATGTGGAGAGAGGCATTTTTGTGGCATTTTTGTCCCATATTCTCTCTAGGGTCTCGTCTTTGTTCCCGCCCACTTGGATTCCTCGTTATTGATCGTTAATTAGTTCATGCCCCGCACCTGTCCCCTCTTGATTTGCTCCCCTTAAAACAACCCTCGTGTTCATTGTCCTGTCCTCGTTCATTGTACTATTGTGCCCTGTACTAATGTGATTACTTGTATTCATTACCTGTTACCAATGTGCTTACCTGTTCCTCTTGCTCGTGTTCCTGTTCCTGTTGTTTGATTATTCCATCTTGTCTCAGTAAGTGTTGAGTTCAGTTCATGTCTAAATCATACTTGTCGGTTGGCACGTGGGCAGGCTCTTTCTTTCACCTTCCCCCGAGCGTGCTTTTCCGGGAGTGTTGCCCAGTAACCAATAAAAGGAATAGGATCCCTGTTTCGTAACAGATTTATGAAAAACGTTGGGGAATGTATCAAGCACAGAAATACTACGTCATACATCCAACTAGTTTTTTAACAAGTTGACCATGTTAAGCATGGGAAGCCAGCACGTTTAACAGTGCAGAGAGGTCAGAATGCATGTGAGAATTGAAATTACCGCATGTGAGAATTTAAATATTTAAAACACTATAACTTAATGGCCATATGCTATCATTTGACATTTTTACTACCATCAAGTCACTTAGCTTGATGGTAGTTAGCTTTAGAGTTAACTTTAGAGTGTTTCATTACCCACACCTGCCCCTTGTCTATTATTCTTGGTTAGTCTCCCCATATAATGCCTTCTCATTTCTTGTCCTGTGCTCGTTCATTGTATTGTAATCCCCTCGATTCTGTTGTGCCTACCTGTGTGCTTGATGTTCCTGTTCTTGTTGGATGTTAAATCAAGTCTAGTAGGTGTTTAGTTTAGATTATGTCTGATGTTGTTTGTCATGATTCTGCCATCATGTCATGTCTATTCTTGGTCTTGGAGCGGAGTCATGGCATAGCCTTAGGTTGTGTGTGGAGGGAGAGATAGTGATCCTATTGGCTTGCTATACTCTCTCTGGTCCGGGAAGTCTTTGTTCCTGTACCGTGCATAAGTTCTGTTTTTCCCCTATCGTAGGTGTTTTCTTTGTTCATTGTCTTGTGTTAAAGTCTTGTTTTTGTTGCCGCCGTATTGCTGCCTGCGCTTGGGTTCTTCCCCCAGCAATACCCTGACAGAATGACAAAGCCATCACAGAACCCAGCAGGCAGCATTGACAAGTCGGAGGAGGCGTTTCGGAGCCGTCAGGCTCACACCTTGTTCGGCTTTCGCCAGAGAGGTACCCCAGTGAAGACCTTTGCCGTGGACTTCCTCTACACCGCGTGCCACTCGGGGTTCGGCGAGGCAGAGTTGAAGGTCATCTTCAGCAGGCATCTGGGCTTCATAGATCAGCTCCAGATCACGAGGAGTCCAAGGGACTGTCCGTGGCGGAGTCTTCCATGGGGCTGGGCATGATCCCAGAGGATCGTGCCTTGCAAATCGGGTTCGTGGGCCTCTCCGCAACTTCCGCCTTGTCTGCTGCAGCTTCTCCACCACGACTAGCCTGGCTTTTCGTGGGACTCCCCGCCCGACTCCTCCAGCATGGAGCTAGTTGTGCCCCCCACTGCTTCTCTGCAGCCGGCCACACCTGCCGTGGGCCGGTCGAAGAAGCCGAGGAGGGGGGCACTGCCCAAGCCGTGGTCCTGAGTCCGGTGGTCCCGAGTCTGGTGGTCCCAAGTCTGGTGGTCCCGAGTCTGGTGGTCCAGAGTCCGGTGGATCTGAGTCCAGTGGTCCCAATTCCGGTCCAGCCGCCAGAGAGCGCTGCCCAGCCACCTATCCAGTACTTGTAACAGCCGTCAATCCAGAGAGTGTGCCAGCCGGCAATCCAATCCGTGTGCCAACTGGCGTCAAGCCCTGTCCTGCCGGCCTTCCAGCCAGTGTCAAGCCCTGTCCAGATGGCCCCCGCAATACCCTTTATCTCAGCTTAGTGTTAGTTAGTCTATGTCCTGTTATTATCCTGTTTTTACTGTTATACCCCATTGTGGGTCTTTGTTTTGTCCTTTTTATAATAAATCTTTGTTAATCCCCGCTGCCTGCAATTGGGTTCTTACCCAGTTACCCAGTATTTCATGACTTTCATGATTTTTTCATGAATCATTACTATTGGTCAACCTTCATGTTTGTCTGATTTAAACATATTGAAATAAAGAGTATTCAATTATATCTTGTCAAGTTTGATTATTGATTAATTTCCTGTAAATTTAGTTTTGGAGATTCTAGATTTCTGTTCCACATGCAGCGATGATACGTAACATATAAAATATGTAGTTGATTATAAATTATAGTAATGTATGTAGATTATGCAAATAAATTACTATAAAGCATATAAATTATGTTATATTCGTTTGCTTTCAGGTATGTGAACATTTCACAGATGCACACATCACACTTGTGACTTGCATCTGGTTTTAATAGTAAATGTACAGTTGGATGTAATGTTGGCTGGATTGGTTGTTTAAAACTGTGAAATCATGTGAATGTTTACTTTTAATCTTTCTGTCATTCTCCTCTGATTAAAGTCTGGCAGGAATGACCTGTGTTCCTGAATGTGCCAATGGGACTTATTTCAACCTGGAGGAAATTAAATGCAGCCTATGCCATGTCTCCTGCTCCACATGCACAGGTCTGATTCTTTTCTATAATGTTCATTCTGTTCTGTTCATCTATTCTACTCTACTCTACTATACTATACTATACTATACTATACTATACTATACTATACTATACTATATTATATTATATTCCAATTCTATATTGTTCATTCTATTCTGTTCATCTATTCTGTTCTATTCTTTTCTATAATGTTCATTCTGTTCCGTTTATCTACTCTACTCTACTCTACTCTACTCTACTCTACTCCTTTTCTATTCTATTCTATTCTATTCTATTCTACTGTACTCCATTCTTTAATGTTCGTTCTGTTCTGTTTATCTATAATATTATATTATATTCTATATTGTTCATTCTATTCTCTAATGTTCATTCTGTTCTGTTCATCTATTCTATTCTCTAATATTTATTCTGATCTGTTTATAATGTGCTCTATTCTTTTGCTCAGTTACCTCCTTTCTATTCTGTTATGGTCTTTCTATTCAACTCTTTTGTTTTCTGGATTCTACTCTAATCAACTCTATTGTATTTAAATACATTGTATCTAAATGCATTTTAGTGTATGTCCTACAAACGGCAGTTTCAAGCGTGACGACCACATGATATAGAATTGATTCACATCAGCAGTAATAACAGCATCTGCAAACAAGAAACCGATTGTTTCTTGTTTTGATCCGTCTGTTCTTATTATGAATTCAGAGCAGAATCAAATTGAAGTCATAAACAGATGAAATACGGTGAATTCAGAAGCCGACAAATGAACAGATTGCAGAACACAACGTTTGCCAGACATCCCCATCACCGGGGCAAAACCAATTCAGATGGAGAGACTCAAACGTAAAGTGATTATGTTGTTTTCAGGAGTGTCTCCGCTCAGCCGTAGAAGTTAATTAACTTACTTCACTATAGCTCACACTTACCAGAGACGCTGTTTGCTTTCAAACTCCTCTGATGCACGGAGAGCTGATGATATAGATACAATGGGAAATCAATGGACAGATTAGCAAGTGAAACACATGAAAAGAAAGCTTTTCGGTGAAAGGTAAACTCTTCCAAAAGACTGACCCAAAGCACCTGTCCATTATTCTAAATGAAAATCTAGAATAAAAACAGTAGATAATTGCATTATCTACTGTTGTTTGAAGACACTTGCGGTATGACACCAAGTGCCGTGATTCTTTGTGTCAGTAGTTTTGATAGCACATATTATTCTGTTAAATGGTGCGGGGATGAACACCTTTGAACCTTGAAAGGAATTCACATTATTGTGCTGTAGATGTGATTTTCTCTCAGTCAACAGATGAAAGACCAATTCTCACAATTTGGTTGTAATCTAAGATGTGAACGCATCACAGGAAAGAAACCTGGAAGCGAGCGGGAAGGGTCGCCTCACTGAACCCAATACATTAAAATCCCTCTTGATGTTCTGAGTCATGATATAAAGTGTAATGTTTTGCCTTTTTGCGTTTGCCTCTGGCCAAACCCATTAAAACCTAAATAGTCAAAGCGTTTCCAGAGGCATCATTAGAGTAATGTGTGTGCGTTGTGTTGACAGGGCCGGGGATGGAGGAGTGCATTCAGTGTGCCACTGATTTCTTACAGCAGGAGTGGCGCTGCGTTCGCACATGTTCCCCCGGATACTACAGAGGAGAATCCACGGGATACTCACAACGCATGTGCCGCAAGTGAGTCTTTTTATTTACTTCTCCATCATTATATGTTTGTTCTTTTGACACCAACTGCGTATAGATAAAGAAAATATAAATGGACAGAAGAACGGCCGAGATTTGAGAAGCATTTGTGTTTTGTTGATGACTTTAGCTAATTGTTTTTCGTATCGGGGTAAACATGTTCTCACTCCTGACACGTCACATGTTGCCGTTCGGGCAGCGTCCCTTGGCATTGCTGTTTAACATGTGGGGTGTCCCTTTGTCCTCAGTTTTCAACATAGGGGGTAATCGGTTGCTTTCCATTGGAAACCATCGGCGTCAACACACAATTGAAAAGCAAATTTTACTGTTATTATGTAATGATATATTGGGGTGTAATTTTGTAATGACGGCATGTGTTGGGGTTTGATGTTCAGTTTAACAGCCAGGATAATTGTGTTCAGTGTTCTATTCAGGCAGTTTGACCAAGTAGCGTAACTGTTTGTTTATCGTAGCATGTAAAACATAAGATAGAAGGAGTCACAATGTCGTTCAAAAAAGCCAAACGATCGATTTGTACGAGGAAAAGATGCAAAAGCAATCACCATCCACTGAAAAGCACAGAAAGGGTGAACGCAGATGTTCAAAAACCGCCGGCAGAAGAAGCGTTGCGTCAGCTTCGTTTGTATAATTGTATTGTGTCTTGTGAACGATGGCGTAATTACGTCTTCTTTGAATGCCAAAAGGTATTCGCTCACAGGATCGATAGTGTCATGCTAATGTTATGGTTTATGTTTGAACGAGCTGAGTGCACACATTGACGGACGCAGAGTTCATCATATAAAGTTATCGTACGGCTTTGGTTCAAAAGGTCTGCGACGCGAGCATGTTATACTTTATACAGTTTTTGGGTCAGTTTGTTCAATAAACAACTGTCACTGTACTTTTATTTTCGAGTT
This sequence comes from Triplophysa dalaica, assembly GCF_015846415.1. Lineage (NCBI taxonomy): Eukaryota > Metazoa > Chordata > Actinopteri > Cypriniformes > Nemacheilidae > Triplophysa > Triplophysa dalaica. The sequence continues at coordinate 33,622,179 of NC_079542.1, forward strand.
GTGTTGGTTAAGAAGTGGTTGGGTTTTGGAGTGGGGTTTTGCTCCAAAATATCTTAAAGGTCTCATGAACTGTGCTTGTTTATTGTTTTCTAATGTTATATGAGGTCTACTTATTAGGTTACTTCTACTTAGGTTATTTTCTACATGGTTTTGAGTCCAGCTCTGCAAACGCTCAATTTTAATGGGCGTGCCGCATTGAGCACTTTATAAGTAAACACCCACTGCTTTAATTGGATAACAGCTTGTGTAGTTGGAGCCTTCTGTGAATTTGGTTAGAGACTTAACGTTAGGTTACACATTAGCATCATTCAAAGTTTTCGCAGGGCATCAACAGACCTCCTGGGATTTGTAAATGATCTCCCCACATCAGTATTTCATGTGACGCATTCGCACGGCATGATTTTACTCAAATTTACTGACTTATTTCCCGAATGTGATGGCAAGGCTTTGCGTATATTTTGTATAGTCTATACTTGTATTGCGTTTAATGATATATGACCGTACCTGTCAGCATTTGAGACCAGAGATCCCGAACCGGACAAAAGATCACTGCGATCACGGGTCTCAAATTTTACAAGAGTTTCCATGATAAATAAACAAACGGGAGACTCCCGGTAACTTATGGATATCACCCAGCACCCAAAATAATACCAAACACTTCCTGACCCTGCCAAATCGCAGAGATGGCGATTCACGCAAGCTGAAGATCACAGACAACCTCTGCAATTAATACAAACTACTAGAGGTCCGAATAGTGCTCAGGGCACATTAAGCGATTTCTAACAAAGAAATAGTGACGCATAGTACAAACATGTTTTACTCACATAAGATTGCTGCGCCATTCCTATCGGATCCAATTGAAGGCACTTTAATTGATTGCTTTTAAATTTTTGTCATTCCACAAATTCAGTGTCGATCTCTGCCTTGTTCACGAAGGAATCGTCTGAGAAATGAAACGAACAAATGCTTCATGATTTTCCCACATGAGCTGGAACGTCTTCAAAAATAAACTTTAACCCCACATTACTAATATCAGAATATGAAGGAAGGTTATGAAGCGTCTGTATTCTTCCACAACCAGGGGTGTCACAATATTTAGCTATCTTTAACGGCATGTTTGTTTATTGCTTGCTCGCTCTATCTAGTTCCACGCCACTTCAGAATTGTCATGCGTGTCAACCAGTGGGCGGGGCTAGAGAAGTAGTCGTTGATATTTTTCTATGGAGGCGGTGTTCAACCTATCAACCTATCAACCCTGCCGTTCGCTGGGCCTGGTGTCAATAACAGATGTTATTTCAGTAACGAGGGCGTTTTCACTTCTGACACTTACATGATGTTCTGGTGAATACGATTCCCTCTTATAAAACAAAAGCTCTAGTTAAAATTGTGATTTAAATTCATCACTCCTTTAAAAAACAAAATTCTATTTTTACAAATGCAATGAATGAAACGTGTCTCCGTCTGGAGTGTATAGCAATCATCCCAAATCAACAAAATACCCTGTGAGCCAAAAACTACGTACTCTTTGCATTAAAAAGCGCTGCCTGAAGTGACGGAGAGCATGTTGCTTAGATTCTCTTAAAGAAGTCATAAGACACGGCTAAGACGTATATTATCATTTGTTTTAGATGTAACGGAATGTGTATTCACGATGAAAAGCGAATATATTTTACAAAGCTCATGGACTGAAAAGCAAGGTGTGCTATGATTGGCCATTTAACCAGTGCATAGTGATTGGTAGAATACTGCAAGCGTATCATGGAAATGTATCGCCTCTTACCATATTTGGAACATCACGTTCCAAAGCAATTGTACAGGTACGCCCGCCTTTCTTATATACTTTTGGGCAGTCTTAGTCAAATCAAACCACGAACTGACGTAGATTTGTGGGGCTATGGTTGCACAAGGCGTTTCAGTCAGGTCTGGGTGAGCATTCACTTTTAGATAGAATGCATCTTTTGGTCTGACACTTTAATTTTTGCAATTTTATGTGTCTAATAGATGCATGGGCAACTTTTAAGACATCAAAGACACAGAAAAACACGTTTTCACACAATATAACCCATTTAACATCTGATCATAAGATAGAAAATATCGTCCTCAAGTTCGCAGTTTGATTTCTAGTAAAAAGGCACAAAATCTTGTTTAAGTGCAGTTGCTTGTTTAAGTGACAGATGAGCATTGACATTTAAAATGCAACTAAAATAAAAAAACTAAAATAAGATCTAAATCTAATCTTATATATAAATATTTACAAATGTACAAATTTAATTCAGTTTATTACACAAACATACAGTATATAGGATTGCATTTATATGGACTAAACATTTGCTTTGTGGATACTAGCAAATAAATGCGAACAGATGAAAGCAGAAGGCGAATCTTTCTGGCTGTGTGAGAGATTTACTTTAGATGTCTGTAATGTGGGGAGAGGAACACCGCCTCTGCACTCCACAGTTCCTAATGCCGGGCTCTTTTGCTTTATGAACGCTGTCTAAAGCAAATAGAGGCTTTTATTAAGGTCACGGATGGTGGTTGCGGTAAGAGTGAGAGAGAGCGACTGAAGTTCACTGGAGGCAAATAAAGCAGACAGTCATAAAACGGAAGAAAAGTGCGACCCTGAGGGTAACCCATCCTGAATGAAGGACTTTCTGTTTGAACATACGGACACGTATGATAAATACTGTACAGGTGCCCTGAGGTCACAGAAAAAGCCGTGGACTGAACATCATAAAAAGTGTGAGGGATGACGGTAGAACCGTCTCTCTTGAATTTAAAACAACAGTATTCTTAAATCTTTATTATCTTGACTACACTTAGATGTTTTTCGGATTGTTTTCCTCTGAATATCTCTGGGATGCAAGATGCTGAGGTGGTTGTATGGGACAGATTTACTAGCACGCTCTAAACCAGGTTCAGCTCTATAAACGTGGCTCCAGTATCCAATTTATGGCACAATATGACTCATGTCACCTTACGTACTTGTTAAAGGCAGTGTTTGAAAAAAACTGCTATGAAGAGTGACAATGGACATCACAGTTATTCCCAGAATGCATTGCTGAAGTTGCTAGAGCTTATAAATATTGTAGACAAGTGCTTTGTGATCATGAATAAACAGATACTCTGTCAAATTCAGTTTTTATACTAATAAGGTAGTGTGTACTGCATTCCTGGTATCATCTGATCTCTACTGAGGATTATATACTAATATTTCAATGTTTTTGATATTTCAATAGTATAGTTTTTATATTTAGCTTATTTTATTTTATGCTCATCATCATTTTTGTTAACCTTTTTATTTTTTAGCATAATCACTTGTGACCCTGGATCTCTGATGCCAAAGAAATATTGTATGGCTCCAAAAAAATATATATATATATTTTATGCAAAAAATCACTAGGATATTAAGTAAAGAACATGTTCCATGAAGATATTTTGTAAATTTCCTACCATAAATATCAACAAACTTTATTTTTGTGAGTAATATGCTATGGACTTCATTTCGACAACTTTAAAGGCGATTTACTCAATATTTAGATTTCTTTGCACCCTCAGATTCCAGAGTTTTGAATAGTTTTATCTCGCCAAACAGTGTCCTATCCTAACAAACCATACATCAATGGAAAGCTTACTTATTCAACTTTCATATGATGCATACATCTCAATTTGGATTAATTTACACATGACACTGGGTTTGTTGTCCCGGGTCACATTTCTATTTAAGAAAAAGATTAACAATTATTTTCTGTCGCCCGACCTTTTTATAGTTCTTTTACAATTGCGTGGTTCTAATATTATTTATTTCATATAAGCATCTTTTAGTGTATTTAGTGTATGTGCAAGTAAAAGTTGAGCTTATTTAATTAATTACGATATTTCGGAATATTGCACATAAATACAATATAAATTTTTACATAATTTTGAAACTATTTTTCAATTGTCACTGTCAGAAATGGTAGAAATGTCTGTAGCACAGCGATGATAGGTTACTATGTCTGGAATTTGGTTCGTGAGGGCAGTATTAGTCATAATAGACGATCAAATGTACACTTCTGTAGTATTGGTCGACTCATTTTTAGTAACTGTTGCGTTAAACTGTTGTTTGTGCTGAGTTTTATGGCAGTACCTTCTCATTTTTTTTTTATTTACCATCGATGATAAAAAAAAATGATTTTCGTATTCAGCATACAGTAAAAATAAAAGCGAAACAACCTTCTAATTTTTTTTACATTGTGTAATTATTATTTCTTTTGGTTTTCTTATTCTTTTTGCCAATTTATATCCTATTGTTTAAATACATGTCTGAAGATGTGGATCAGGTTGACATTGAACTACACAGACATACGTTTTTTACAGTTTGTGACTAATAAAGATCTTCATCATGCTTCCTATTTGTTTATCCTCCCTTGAGTTTTATTGTTTTATTAAACAGCGAAAATACAATGTGTCATTTATATTTTAAAGGACTTTTGTGTGATGATGTCTGTATGTATTTTTTCTGGTTGTCAGATGTGAGGATAACTGTCTGAGCTGTCAGGGTCCTGGTATGAGTTGCACGCAGTGTAAGGATGGATACAGTCTCTTCAGCCGGACGTGCATCATGAACTCCACCTGTAACAACGGTACGTTCCTTCACTTTATTTGGATGTATGGGAATCACAATTAATTCAGAAACATCCTAAAGGCTTGTTCGGATCGAGGGTTACAAAAAATCTTTCTAAATTTAAAGAGACAGTTCACCCAAAAATTAATATATGTTCATTATTAAGTCAAACTTACCTCATTTCACATTTTTTCTTCCACAGAACACAAAAGAAAGATATTTTGTAGAACGTTGGTAACCAAACAATGGCGGCACCCATTCACTTCTATTGTATAGACACGAAACCAATGGAAATCAATGGGTGCCGCCGTTCTCATATGTCATCTGGAGTGTATTGAAAACAAAATAATTGGCAAGGGTTCAGAAAAGGCAAACTACAGTGCCGCATCAAATTCTGCATCGGCTTCAATTTGAGAGGTTTTACTGGACTTTCAGATCTACTCTCTCAAACACAGATTCTCACACAACTCACAGCTGGAAACTATAAACGCTGATGGTTGGAGAGCCAGAGAACACAATGAGTAGATAGATTTCAGACCACAGTGACGTAAGGATAATAGATGAAAGTCGTATGGCTCAAACGTGACTGACAGACTGGAAACTAATGATAATAACGTGAGTGCAGCTCCAGAAAGATTTGGCACCACGGCTGCAGTACGCCAGCGTCAGCTCACTTTTTTCTAAAACGTATTTTTTTGCATTTCATATCGCTTTTTTCTATCTCTCACTCTCAGCGGATGAAGTTTTCTGCGAGATGGTCAAGTCGAATCGGTTATGTGAGAAGAAACTCTTTCGTCAGTTCTGCTGCAGGACATGTCTGATGACCGCCGGATGAAAGAAAACAAGAGAAACGTTGGACTGACCTCCTCTCTCTCTCTCTCTCTCTCTCTCTTCTGTTGTATTCTATAATGTACATCATAAGCTAGTTATAGTGTGATAGGAATGAAAAATCATTATTCTCATTGTAAGAAAACCCCATTGGGGTGTTGATTTCAACAAGATCTATTTTTAAGAATCTCTGTTTTTTAAACATGCAGTACGTGTATAAATGACTTGTTTTTTATTCAAAGGCATCGCTATGAAATAGATCTTATATTTTGATGATTGTGCTGTGTGTGATGGAAAGCATCTGGAGCGCTGATTTCCAGAGACACAGCTTCAATGGATGGATGTCTCCTGAAGTCATCGCTGATGAATTGAAATGTTACAAGAGACTGGTCACATAAGAGATGTTTGACATGTAACTGCACGTTCTGTACATTTATCTTATTTGAAGGTGGAACAGGTACATCAGTGATATATATAAATCTCACTTTCTTTGTCATCTGTTTTTCTTTCTTTTTGTCTTAAGTAACCTTTACACAGCACCTATACTGCAAGACCCAAAGCACAGATGCAATATCTTGACACCCATCTGATTTTTTTAAATGTTCACGGATTGTTTATAATAAAACCCAAAGTTTATTGAAATGCGCACAGAAACCCGCATGGTGTTACAAGATTTGTAGTTTTTTTTCTCTGAGATCAAATGAATCCATCGTGACTTTGGGGTTATAGCAACACAAAAGTAACCCAGTAATATTTCTGCAGATGAGGCGCCCGAAAAAACAACGAAGTTATGGCGTAAATGTCTTTTCATTGATATTTAAATACAAATGATGCCTATTCATGTATTTTAATTTCATGCTAGCACTGCACTTTCTATTTATCTTATTATTAAAAACGATAATTCACTGCTGTTCTGACATTTTGTGCTACCATCAGATTGTGCTTCCGTTTCACGTAAGTTTGGGTTGGGGGAGGGGTTAGTCTCGTATTGATTTATTACAAAATACAATGACACAAAATATTCCGCCACCAACTGTAGATTATGAACCAAGACAACAACCCACTAGGCCTACATTAAATTAACTTATCAAAATCCACTGGAGGTTTTGCTGACCCGCCCATCTGCAGCTAGCCCCAACCTCTGTTCATACCCAACTAGAAAGTTCTGTAAAAACAATTATTGTGCAGGATTTAGATTCTCACTACAGAACTCACAATAAAGATTGATATTTTTTTTTCGAGTAAGTAAGCAATACTACTAGTCAAATTCATCTGTTCTTCAGTTGATGAATCGTACTCAAATAGGGATACAAAGAAAAAGATGATAACCATTGTGACTCGAGCATATCATGTGTCATGATAACACACTTTAATAAGCAGTCTGCTTTCATTTCAACAAACAAAACCATGTGTGCACCAATATCTGTGTATACTCTTCAGAAGCGTTGAGAGAATCAGTTTACATTCGCTGTCCTCCAGCATATCAAGAGAGATCAAAATCTCGATTGTTAAAGTATTATCAGATGTGTGCAGTAGGTCAGATTAACCTAAATGTGTGTGAGATGACTTCATGTTTGATACATATCAGATTAAGAATGCCCGATGGCATAAAATCTGACATCGTAAATCTGTGTTGGATATAAGTGGAAGATAATGGAATTGATTGACAGTTTAAAAGCCCCCTTGTGTTGGGTGAGCTGAAGGACATTTGTCTTTTCTCACAGTGAGGACTGTGCCTGTCCTGGTGGTCTGCGTTTCAACACTAATGATCACATGTTTATTTTCCTGTGATTTCCCAAATTAGAACATGTAAATATTTGGAGTAGAAGGACTATTCCGAACGCGTCCTCAAGACTAGTCTGATAGTGTGTGACCCGTAGTGACCCGATGATGATTTGATTGCAACATCACACACAAACAGTTCACAGCTGTTTTAAATAACACTAAACAGAGCTAATCCCTGACCCACAACACTGTTTCAGATACTGTTTTCACTTGAGCTTGCATGTTAATGTTTTTATCTCAGATAGATCATCTCTTAGATGATGATGTCACGAAAACACAAACACAGCTATTGCCAAAACACAAAAATACATGGTGCTTTATGAAACAATTTGATTTCTCAGAAATATAATTAAAATGACACTGAAGTACACATGACTTATATTAGCTCCTCTACTTTGACTTAGTTCTTTGATGGAGATGTAATTAAAAGTGTAGACCAGTTTATAAGATGTAACCGTTAGTGTAGATGCACTTCAATTTCAGTTTTTGTTTTTTTATTTATTATTTGTTTGTTTTTATCTTACATGTATAATGACATAGACATTTGATTATTTTTTTTAATTGGTTAAAAGTCTTATTTTGGTTGTATTTTGCAATTTTTTGACATGCACTGTTTATGTCATCCAAAGAAGTCTATAATGAAGACTTTGTTGTTTTTACTCTTTTGATTGAGCAGCCTATTTAATAATGTCTTATAAATATACATGATTTAGGTTAATATACTAACAATATCATATATATATATTACTGTGTTAAGTTCACTTTAAAGAACGAGAGTCTACTTTAAAGTGACCTTTCATCAACTGAAAATGTGCTATACTTAAAAATCAAGGTGCTTAAAAGGTTCTTCACAGCTATGCCATAGAAGAACCATTTTTGGTTCCACGAAGAACAATTCAGTCAAAGGTTTTTTACAGAACCATCTCTTTCTTACTTTTTTGTAATATGAAGAACCTTTTTTCACCACAAAGAACATTTTGTGACACAGAAAGGTTCTTCATATGTTAAAGGTTCTTTATGGAACCATTTAGACAAAAAATGTCTTCTATGGGATCGTGAAGCATCTTTATTTTTAAGAGTGTACAAGTATTGAACTGTAAACCTGTATCTGTAGGTTCACTTGTAGTATAGTTGAAGTATAAACAAAAACCGTAGTTGTAAAGTTGTTGTATACTCAAAGTTTACTACTGTGACAATTTAAGAATATCATAAAAGCACACTTCTATAAACTGAAAGTATGCCAATTTGGTCCAAGTAGTATTGACAATATATACTTAAAAGCATACTAATAGTACATTTATATTACTTACTACATGAAGTGTACATACTTAAGTACCAAACAAGCAATGTAACGTCTAGGTACAGTCACAACACACCATATCACCATTTACATGTGCTGCTGAGTGCTTCATGACTACCAAAACGTGTGTTGATTCTCAAATAGTATTCCTCTGTTTTTTTTTTGGTTGGGTGCAGGGGGTCTCGTGGAACGATTGCTGCTTGTTTATGCCATTTTCATGAATGAACAAAAAACCTCATTCAAAGGCAGACAACTGTCCACACAAACATCTCATCATCTGATCTTGCTTCTTCATTATGACTCGTTGAACCTGATAAAGCAGAGGTGCAGGAATGTTTTTCATTCACATGTGAACAGTGATATCTTTACTAGTCAAATGCTACATTCACTACATTCACATGAGATTTTAATATAACTCACTATCATTGGGTCTGTTGGCCAAAAAATGATAGAAGAAGTGACTTCGGCCTACACTGCATTGTACGTGTTATCAGGACTCAAACCTTTTACCCTGCTATCACAATGCTTTACCCATTGAGCTACTGTCACGTTTGACACTCTACAAACTAGTGAGAAATAATGTAAAAGATCATTCTTCTTCTTAGGGTTGACAGCCATCTAGTGATCGTTTTATATATTGGTCACTGCATTCAGCATTAAATCATTAACTTGCTTGCATAACTGGAAATAGACGCTCAAAGATATCAGCATGGCTGCAAAGTGGATTAATAAACTGATGAAGCTTTTCTGAATGATCATGATGCGTCACTGGTCAGAGCCGCCCAAGAAGAGAAGGAGACGTCTGACTGATTTCAAGCTTCTGTTCTTTCTCACATCCATGTAATCTGGCATTTTTCCTCTGTCTGTTTCCCTAAAACAACACATGAACACAACCACTTAATTTTATCATATGAATCTAATGGGGAAAAAATGACCTCTGTTATTTATGTGACAGTGTTGGGTAAGTTACTCTGAAAAAGTAATGAATTACTAGTTACTAATTACATATTCAATGGTGTAATTAGATAACTGTAAAATTACTCTCTCCAAAAAGTATTTAATTACTTATTACTAATTACTTTCTATTTCCTACATCATGATTAGAATTGAGTCAAGGATGAAACGGCTTATTTAATTAATTCAAATAAATAATAAATAACTACATCGATTTTTCTTATTAACTAACCAAAGTATACACATGTGAGCAGCATACATTAAAGTAAAGTTAGACTTATAATTTTGATGTCATTTCCACCATTGAATATATTACACAGTAATTAGTTTAATTACATCAGAAGCAACTGTACTTAAATTACAGAAAAAATAAGAGAAATCCCTTACTTTACTTTTTAAAGGGAAAAGTAATTCAATTACAGTAACTAATTACTTAGTAACTAGTTACACCCAACACTGGTGACAAATATGACTGAAAGTAATTTATTCTTTAGGGAGAAATATAAAAATACTTCTAAAATAGTTATTAAACGGTTACATTAAGTGACCCCAAGTGGTTATTAATCAATTATATTGTTATAGTTCAGTTCTGGGTATTTTGACGGTTGTCTATTAAATATAAAAAGTTCTGCGTGTTTTCGGTCCAATCCTCCAGTCCGCCCGGTGGCGCTGTAGCTCAACTCAACTTCCTATCCAAGAAAAACGAAGAACAGACGTTTCCGGTTGGCGGCAGCTTTTCGCGTGCGTTAAACGCAGACGACAATAAACTTCTCTTCAGAAGTAGATTTTGGTTTTCTCGAGTTTGTTTTCTTGTCAGCTGTCGACATGGTGAAACTGACGGCGGAATTAATCGAGCAGGCGGCTCAGTACACGAACCCTGTGCGGGACCGAGAGTTAGATCTGCGCGGTGAGTCGACGCTAGAGGCCCGGGCGTCTCAATATCTCGGTTCTTTTTACTGTATTAAAACTTAACTTGGTGTCTCTGCAGGCTATAAAATCCCCGTGCTGGAGAATCTAGGAGCCACACTCGATCAGTTTGATACCATTGATTTCTCAGACAATGAGATCCGAAAGCTGGACGGGTTTCCGCTGCTGAAGAGACTCAAGACACTCATGATGAACAATAACAGAATTTGGTGAGACAGACACGTTTCTTTTGCGAAAACGTGCTTTTTCTAAGCTTTGTTTAGAATACTGATAACCAAAGTTGTACCACAAGTAGCATGGTTAAACTATGTTGCTGATTTGTGTCGTACCATGAGTTTTCTATAGTGATGCGAATCTTTGTTTTAGGACCTAACGTGACATTATAGAGAACGTGAAGCTGACGTCACGCCCTGTGTTGCATGTTGCGCCACCATCTTGGGAGGATCATACTCCATTGCTATTATTGTTTTGATTTTTCCAGTTACTTGTTTTGTTTGCTATATGGCGAAATCGAAAGTGAAAGAACCATGGGCTGTTCGTGAACGACTCTGCGTAATACTATTGCAGTTTTTAACACATCAAGACCCACCTACCATAGTTATATTTCCTAATTAAACCCAACACTGCATTGAACGCACTAGCAACCATCCTCCAAGATGGCGCAACATTAAATGTGGTGTGACGTCGATTAACAAACTCTATTCTGTAAATGAGGGGACGAGTTTTCCATGATAAAAGTTGTTGCATGGCACCGAGGGACTATATTTATCCAGTATAAAGACATAAGATGAAAACATTAAAATGTACACATTGTGCTTTCATTAAAGTACATAATGTTACTTCATATGGACACATTCTTAAGGTTGCTTTTTCACGTGTTGCAGCCGAATTGGAGAAAACCTGGAGCTGTCTTTAACAGACCTGAGGGAGCTGGTTCTCACAAGCAACAACATCCAAGAGCTGGTGAGTTCAAAGATAAGATGCCTGAATACACGTGATCAACTATTGTGAGCTGTTTCATTGAAAATTAAACTGCTTGTTTTTTTTAACAGGGCGATTTGGATCCTCTGGCATCGGTGAAAACATTGACCCTGCTCAGGTCTGTCCTGCATTAACCATCAATTTACGTAACGTGCTGCTTGTTAACGTAAGAAAATCGAATCTTTGCTTTATTCCTTTCAGTTTGCTCAGAAATCCTGTTACCAACAAAAAACATTACAGATTGTACGTCATCAACAAACTTCCGCAGATCCGCGTACTGGACTTCCAGAAGGTCAAACTTAAGGTAGAGTGGAACTGCGATGCGTTATCGGTTCTCTTCAATGAAGCTGGTTATGATGGAGAATGACCGAAATGTTTATGTGCAGGATGTGTCTGATGTGTTTGTGGAATATGTTTTGGCATTTCATTGAGAGGTTTGATCTTGAATGAATCTCATTATTTCTGAAAACCCATTATTCAGCGTTTATTGAGTACTAATCACTTCTGAATGGAGTATAGCACCCTGGTCCATGATGTAGCATTTTGTCAACGTTTGCTTGAACTTTCTGCTGTATCGCCGTAGGAACGTCAAGAGGCTGAACAAATGTTCAAAGGCAAGCGTGGTGCTCAGCTTGCGAAGGATATTGCCAAGCGAACCAAAACGTAAGATGAAAGTCCTTGATCGAGCTCAGCTCTCCCGAATGACCGGAGTGTGGAAGTGGGTTATAAACGCAACATCTTGAAGATTTAAAATCTATGCAGATTTGGCCACTTTATGCTAACATTTCCACCTAAACAAAATGAAGCAACACAAAACAATCACAACACGACTTGTTTCTCAGGAGGGCTGGCTCGAGGCATTTCTCTCGTATCTGTTTATTAATATTGATAAGAATGTGAAGATACTACACTGTGATTGGGTGAACAGAAGTTGAAAGGCTGTAGAAGGAAACACTGATGTGCGATTTCAAACCCAGATTTGCTCTGTTTTCAGGTTCACACCGGGAGCTGGACTTCAGGCTGAGAAGAAAACGGGACCTTCGGCTGCTGATGTTGAAGCTATCAAGGCATGGCATTATATGATGTATATATGCATTTAACGGAGGTTGTGCTACAAATATTTGTATTACACTGTGATGGACTGAGTTGTGAAACACAGGGAACCTCTTTATACTCTTTAACTGTTGACCAATAATTTGACTATAAAATGTCCAGTTGTAGAGTTCTCTAACCTCTCTAAAAAGTGGAGGCAACCCCTGAGATTTGCAAAACTGTCTGAAATGGCAGTTATTAATGTATGTGGTATTAATGTTTGTGTTTTGTGGGCGTGTAGATTGCTATTGCTAATGCCACATCACTGGCTGAAGTGGAGCGTTTAAAGGGATTTCTGCAGTCCGGTCAGATTCCTGGACGAGAAATGAAATCAGGTAAAGTGATCACGCTCGATTCAAATGAAATCTCACTTTTTATATTTGTGAGAATGTAGCTATGAACAGAGAAGCAATTAAAGTGATAGTTAATTAAATGCATCATATTCTCAAAAGAAGATATGTTGAAGATGGTTGTTAACTGGGCCCCATTCACTTGCATTGGTTTTATGTCCGTACAGTAGAAGTAAAAGGGTGGAGTGCTGTTTGGTTACCAACTTTTTTCAAAATATCATCTTTTGTGTCATAAAGGTTTAGAGGTGACGTCATTTTAATTTTTGAGTGAACTATCCCTTTAATGCGTCCACCTCGACAGTATCGAATCGAATGGCAATTTGACCCTATAAGGCTTTTCTTAAACGTTTTGCTGTTTTTTAGACGCGGCTAACATAGTTGAGGAGGAAGAGGAGGAGATGCAGGAGGAAATGCAGGAATCGGTCATGTATGGTGAAATGCAGGCCACGGGAGAGGGAGAGAACGGAGACGGCGAGGACATGCAGCAAGACATGAATGTTAATGGATCATAGTGATTTTGTTGTTTTCAGAGCTGTGTGAGAAGCAGTACATGTTTTGGTTGTATTTTTTTGTAAATTAAAGTACATTAAACTTTTTTTTAATTAAAGTATGTGAATTGTGTTTGATTTAAACTTCGCAAAATAAACGGATTTATTCTTGATGAGCTGTTTTTAACTACATAGTTTCCTTCCTCTAAAAATATAGTTTGTTAATGTAATAGTATTTTAAGGGTTATTTATGGGAATAAAGACTTTTTTGTAAAAGCCTAAAATACATCGTATGGGTCAAAATTATAGATTTTTCTTTTATGCCAAATATAATTAGGATATTAAGTAAAGATCATGTTCCATGAAGATTTTTTGTAAATTTCCTACCTTAAATAAATAAAAACTTTCTTTTTGTGAGTGGATGGCCTGCCATCTCTCCCCAGGAAATTTTCACAATAATTTTTAGCTTTAAACGGTTGTATCTCAGCCAGATATTGTCCTATTCTAACAAGTCATAAATCAATAGAAACCTTATTCATCTTGTTAGATTGTGTTCAGATAATGGGTTCGATTGCACGTAGTCACAAACAAATGTATATTACAATGCACTGTAAGTCGATTTGGATAAAAGCGTCTGCAAAATGCATAAAGGTAAATGTAAAGATCTCAATTTCGAGAAATTGACTCATAAGAATGGTTTAGTTGTCCAGGTTCACACATACGTCGTGCTGTCAATTGTAAATTTGGTGTAATGTCTCCACCTGGCGTTCGGTTCTAGCACATGTAAAGATGGAGCGCGCGGCTCCACGTCATCTTACATCTGATTGGTTGAGGTCTTGGCTACGGAAATCCGTGCTGCGTTTGGTTTAGCGTCTGTAAAACTGTGTAAAATGTGATGGTTAGTAAATGTTTTCATAACAACTGAATAAAAAAAATTGAAGATGGAAGCGGCAGACGATGCCCGTGTGAGTAATGAAGATGTGCCTCCTCAAAACCAAGATCTGACTTTAATTCACACATCCGGTATGTAAACAAGAGCTTGCGCCGTTCACTCGAGCGTCATTTTAGCATTGATTAAGATATACAATAATATTAAGTTATAAAATATATATCAGCTTGTTTGATTTCGTCTTATGGGTTATAAAAGAGCTCGACGGGAAAGTGTTAGCATAGACATCATCACGTTTAGATGCGGAGCTGAACTGTGGCATGACTTGCACATAAACAGTAGAACTCAAGTAGACACAACATTACATCAGTTCATTGACATTAACACGTCTTTAATCGAGATCACTTCCATGTTATCTCTAATTTAATGCTTTATTCAATGATGACTTTTAAGTTTGAAATAGATCTCTAAATAGACGTTAAATTATGTAGATACTAGGTCTATACTTGTTGGCTGTTTTGGTTCACTATCTACCACAACAAATCCATTTAAATAAATAAATCGTTTTATAAATGAATTGATGCATTGGTATTTTTGTATTGAACTTGTCATATATATATATATATATATGTGTATGTGTGTGTGAGAAGAGTTTGTTTACAAAATTTAAAAAATCATGTTTTTTATTATGTTATCCTGTTTTTATTGTGTAAGTTAGCTTTATTTTTTTAGTTATTATGTCTTCGATCGAAACAAACCAACTGCAGTTTTACTGGTATTAATTGGATTTTAAGAATATTTTTTGAAAAATGTTTGAAAACAGAGTATATATATATATATATGTATTGTTGTTAAATCTTCTCTTTCTTCAAATTACTTATTTTTTTCTTCAAATTACTTTTTTATTATTAAAATATTTACAATATTTAATAATTTTTAGCCCACCTTCACTATTTCATTATTTCAGTCTTTTTCTTAATGATGGTGCAAACACACCTGGTTAATCTGTTTTATGTGAATTAGGCTTGGATTCTTAATAGTTTAACTAAAAGTCAAACTAATACAGTCTCTTGAAGCTAAACAGTATCAGTCTCTAAAACTGTACAGTATATTATTTTCAAGCTATTCTACAAAATATACTAAAGTGTCTGCGTCATATCAAAAACATGCTTTACTTTACTGTAAAAATATTTTGCCTTTCACAGTTGCTGTGTTTCTGTCTGACTATGGCTGGTATCTTTTGTTTCTCGCCGTGGGAGTCTATCTTCTCATCCAACATCTCAGTAAAAAGCGATCCGGAGGAAATGAGAGCCAGTCAGCCTCAGCGGTTAACCAAGGTCAGAATAAAGAATGTCTGATCTCTAAAAACGTAAAAAATGCATTGCAAATATTTCAGACATGAATATGTACGCGTTTATCCGCAGACCCCGCATCAGTGGCGAGACGTCAGGAGGCCCTCGAGGTGTCCAGGCAGAGAATGCAAGAAGAACTGAATGCCAAAGCTGAAGAATTTAAAGAGAAGCAAAAGAGGGTGAGCTGTAGAAACGTCATATCAGGCCATGCATTTGAGATCTTGTGAGCAATACTCATGCTGATTTATCTGATCTTTGTAGCTCGAGGAGGAGAAAAGAAGACAAAAAATCGAGATGTGGGAAAGTATGAAGGAAGGAAAGAGTTTCAAAGGCAACGCACGAGTTGCACAAGTAAGACGTCTGGGACTTTTGCACTGTTCTGAGACTTAAATCTCCAGGCCTTTGTTTTTACGTAATCTTTCTTATTTCCTGCAGAATACTGAAGAAGCTTCGTCCTCCACCGTTTTGAAACCAAAGACAGATCAAAAGCTTCGTAACAGTGGTATGCATTTATGATATCCCAGAAGATTGAAACAATATAACAGTCCAGACAAAGTTGTGAAAAATTCTTATTACATTAAATCAGACGTCAGAATAGATTTATTGTTGTTGTTTTGAACAACGAAAGACTGCTAAAGACACTCACAATTATGTAATAATATTAAAATCATTAAATTGTATACGTGCACTACATAAACTGTACAATGTCATTATATAGCATGAGTGTTAGGACAGACACTTCATACTGTAGTTTTTTTCAAACCTATAAAGTTAGTATAATTATGACTCTATAGTTAATTTTGTTATTCAATGAGAAAGATGTTTTTGAGAAAAAGATCCATTTTTGAATAATCCAGTGAATAGGTGTTAATATAACTTCAGTTTACACATAAGTAAAAACAGAATAACAAGCATTTAGTTCTTTAAAGACTGATTAGTAGAGTCACATTGTTGTAAAATATTAGATTTATAAATATTCTGAGGGCATGTCTTTTACTTTTCTAATTTTTGGATACCAGAGCACTATTGTACTATTTATATCATCCAAGCTGGTCTGTTTCTCTTTTAGCGTAGCCCTACATTTCCCAGCGGAAGATAATTGTTCCAGTTGCTAAATTTAAAATCTCTATAAAAGGCAAAATCCCTTAATGAGTCAAGTCTTGTGTATTATTAGTCTCAGTTTATTTGGTGTCTTTGTTTTTTTCAGGATATAATCCTCTGTCTGGAGATGGAGGAGGAACGTGCTCCTGGAGACCGGGCAGGAGAGGGCCTTCCACTGGTGGTGGATGAGGTTAAAGTGAGGGTCAGACCCAAACCTCTGACCCTTTGACATACAGGAACATATTAATATAAATAACTGAATGAAGCTGTCAGTGTATACACTATACCGAACATTAGCACACTATACACGACATCATCATCTTCACGTTTTTTTTCTGGTAGGAGGCTAGGCACTCATGAGAACAACTTAAAATTGTTAAAGTTATTTAATCTGTTTTTATTAGGAACATGGAATACCGATGTAAGATGACATCAGTAGTATAAGATATTGTTAAAATTGTTACACGTGTATTTATGTTAACAATTCTGTTATTATTGACAAGTTTCAAATCATGGTTTATGTTACATTTTAGTTGATAACAGAAATCGTGGACAAAAAAGACAAACCCTATAAAAATAGATCAGACTCGTGTGATGTTTTCCTCATCCTAAATTATTATAAATAAGAATTATGAGTTCAGGGAAACAGAAAAAAAACGTTCAAGTAGTGTTTTATTTCTTCCTATACTTACACGTATGTGTCTGTGTGTGATTGACAGCTTGTAATGATGCCTCCTCATTAAAGGTAGTAATACCGTGTGGCAGGCTGATGACTTTTAGTTATCAAATGTTCCTGTGTTCATGACCCTTTTAAAATCTGTGTAGTAGTACGAAAACACTTCAAGCATCGCATTCATATCTTTACAACGCTTGTCTTCGGTTATACAAAACATGTTTTCCAACAAATCAAATCATGCTGTTGTAAGTAATATTGCATCTGTAGCGGTGTTTTCAGGGAGATTTGTTAAGGCAATTTAGTTGTTGTGTCACAGATTTATTTCACTGTTCTTGCTCTGGGTTTCTCTGAATAAAGTCATTCTTGCTCATCGTTTGTCTTTGTGTCAAAGTAATAAAATTTGCTCTCGTGTTCTATGGAGTAGACACAATAAGAGTATCAAATTGAGCTTTTTTAGATTGTAAACATTTTTTATTAAGTTTAGGCACTTTGAGAACAATAAACAGGAGTTCTACGTAGTCTTGAATCTATGGATCAATAGTTCATTAAAGCTAGTTTTTAAAATTCTATATATTTTCCAAATCTATTTCTACCTGTAATGGTAAATCATCAGCACTAGTCCATAAAACTTAAGAAATCATGTGAACATGCAGATATTAGGTCCACCAGGTGGCAGGATTACAACATGATGTGGCACGTGCTACAGTAATACAGGGGGAATTTCTTTACAAATGACAAAATTATGATTATATCACATAAAAATCTAAACGAAATGAAACACTTTTTATTAGAAAGACGTTTTAAATTAATTTCAGTTCAACAAATGGCGTTTAAATATTATTATAAAACTTTCCAAGTAACGAGGTTCACATGTTCCTTCTTTTTTTTAACAGGACTGAACTTCTTTTAAACACATTATGGTTTTTCTTTACGTTTTTTATAAAGCGTGACTAATACTTAAAACACATGATTAGATATTCCTTCGCTAACAGCACAACTCAACGTTGCGAAAATGTTCAATTTATTACATTTATAAATGTTCATAATAAAAACAATGCTTTGGTAAAAACTAATGGTAATCAATTCGCCAAAAACGTTAATTTACAATCGTAAAACTGTTATTAAATGTATTAAATCTTATTAAAGTTCGAAAGGAAAAACGCAACGCTTTCCCCCGTGCACGTCACCAGCCTAGTGCGCGACGTCACACTCTTCGTCCAATCAAGGTTAGGCTACGGCGCCTCAAATGGGTCAGAAAGCCTCTCGCGGTCAAACCGCAGACGCGTTTCGTGCAGCATTCGCTCAATGGCGAGGTAAACGGCGAAGAGGAGGATGCAGCCGCGGTCCGTTACACGATAGACTGTAAAATCCCCGTGACGTCCCATCGATTTAGTCTCGAAAGCGACGGAGAGACCTTCGTAAATCCGGTCATGACTCGCGCGGAGCGGATAAACGGCGATTAGATGGCAGTGGGTGGTGATATATGGGGACTGGAGCGATGCAACGTATGCAGACGGCGGCGGTGAACGGTGATTGGCAGCGGTGACCATGCTCGGACCCGAACTCAGCGTTCAGGACGGGACTGCTGCTGCTACTGGCGTTTAAAAACAGTCTCGAAGACGAATTAAAGAGCCCAAGACTCGATTCTCTCGGGTCGGAGGTGCGAACATGGCAGGCAGAAGTCGGAGGTCGTGGTTTAGCGTACTGCTGGGTCTGGTGGTCGGGTTCACCCTGGCGTCCAGGCTCATCTTGCCCCGGGCCAGCGAGCTGAAGAAAGCGGGACAGAAGCGGAGGGCGAGCGGCGGCGCGGGCGGCTGCGGAGGAGGAGCGATGATGATGATGATGAAGAAGGAGCACGGAGGGCTGCTGGTGCCCGCCACGGAGAAGCCATCGGTGTCCCACTCCGGCAGTTTCCTGTTCGTTGGCGTCATGACCGCTCAGAAGTACCTGAACAACCGCGCCTTGGCCGCTTATAGGTAATAAAAATCACCATGGTAACCGGAGCGTCCGCTCACACTATTGTTGAAATGAACAATAGAAAGCATCACAGTCTATTGGTGTTAATGGTTATAGTGGGAGTCGTACTGTTTGTAATGGAAACTAATATGAACCTCTGCTGGTACTGTGTTGGGTGGGATGTTACCTGGTGGATGGGCTCATGGCATGCCAAGTCATTTTTGGGTTGCCATGGTAAATGTTTGTAAGGCAGAGTTCTGCTGAGACAAGCATTTCATTTGAGGCGTTAAATCAGCAGTTATTTCTTGCCAGCGAGCTTATTTTTTTGATGAATGGCCAGGGTGACCCTTGCTGGAGAAGCAAGATTATGAATATGTGTCTGTCTGTTATCCTTAAGAAAACGTAAAGAGCTAATTCTGCCCAAAATCATTTTTTTTAATGTATTTATTTCCATGTGTGCAACCTCAGTGGAACACAAAAGATGATATTTTAAGATGTCTTTGTGTTCATACAATGGAAGTGTTGTTTGGTTATCAACGTTACACAAAATATCTTCTTTTGTGTTCTGCAGAAGAAAGAAAGTCATAACGGTTTGAAATGACACGAGAATGATGTCATATCGCTCACCCTGGTTTGCAGTTTCTATTAAAAGTGCATTAATTAAATTGCACGGGCGACTAAGAAATGCTGAAGAGAGCTTATCCTCAGTTCTTCTGTAAAGAAGAGATTGAAAGTGTTGTTGGGTTGTGTCTGTGTCTGTGTGTGCAGATGTCAATGTCAGGTCAACTCCGTGTCTTAACTTTAGGCTTGTGCAAAAGGTTAATATGCGTATCATTGGATTTCCCTTTTGCTGGGAGCGGGATTTTGATACAATTAGGTGTTGGCGAGGAGAACAGACGTTATCTGAACAAACAATGCTGTCTTTTTACATGTTGTCGTGTTGTCTGGGCAGGATTAGGAATGTTGTATTAAATGCATCTGTAATGCTTGACTGCCCGGAGTAGATTTGAGTCTGATTTATTATTCAGTTTTGCCAAGAAAGGTCAAGGCAGGATGGAGCTTATGGCATTTTTCACTTTATATCCTGTTGTTGAGTGACTTTGGATTATTGTTTTTTTCACATTTGTAGTTACAAGTAAATCAGTTTGTGGCTTTATTGTAAAACCACAAGAATCATTTTATTGGCAAGCGATGTTATTCTTTGTTCTTTTCTTGTAAATATTTCATAATTTCCAGTTTTATAGTTGTCTCTACTTTTTGTATGTATTTACTGGAAAGCTGCATATAAAAAACAAAGATATAGATGACTTGTAAATAAAATACTTTTTTTCAGATTTAGATTAAAATGGAATATTTCTATTTTGGTGCATGCTTATAATTTTTAGTTTTAATTAGTGAATATGTTTTCATCATTTGCGATTAAATAATTGAATACGATCTGAATATTTTTTAAATTTGTCCTTAAATTGATAATAGGGGATGACTGATAATATGAGACGTATGTAATACTGAATCAAATAGATGTTGTTTTCCATACTAGATTATATTAATTTTGGGCTTTGCAATTAATCGAAACTTAAAGGGAAAGTTCATCCAAAAATGAAAATTCTGTCATCGTTTACTCACCCTTAGGTTGTTTCAAACCTGTTTAAATTTATTTGTTCCCACGAACACAGAGAAAGATATTTGGAAGAATGTTTGGAATTTTCAGTTCTGACACATCATCCACTACCATAGTAGGAAAATAAATATTGAATTTTTGCTATTTACTTACAATCATTTATTTATTTGTTCAAGTTTTTATTTATTTTAATCTATGCCGTTTCAAAATTCAGCAAGATACCGTGTTAAAAAAACAACATGTGACCTCAATATTGGGCAAAATAATCATGATGTTGTCTGTCATTATCGAGCAGCCCTATATTTATCCAAAAGACCCCAAAGGTTTTATAAACAGAAGATGTTTATTATCTGTCAATAAGGTTGTTGAACTAGGAGGAATGATCTAGTCTGATATAAACAGTCTCAGGTCATAGATTAAAACAGTTGAATGGAAGAACATCATGCATCTGTTTTTCTGCCTTTTCTTTTACGTAGGACCTGGGCCAAAAGCGTTCCCGGCAAAGTGGAGTTTTTCTCCAGCGAGGGATCCGACACGTCGATCCCCATCCCCATCGTGGCGCTACAGAACGTGGACGACTCGTACCCCCCACAGAAGAAGTCCTTCATGATGCTCAAGTACATGCACGACCACTACCTGGACCAGTTCGAGTGGTTCATGCGGGCCGACGACGACGTCTACATCAAGAGCGAGAAGCTGGAGAGCTTCCTGAGGAGTCTGAACAGCAGCGAGGCCATCTTCCTAGGCCAGACGGGCATGGGTGCCCGCGACGAACTGGGCAAGCTGGCGTTGGAGCCCGGAGAAAACTTTTGCATGGGCGGCCCAGGCGTCATCATGAGCCGGGAGGTCCTGCGCAGGATGGTGCCCCACATCCGCCAGTGCCTGCAGGAGATGTACACCACACATGAGGATGTGGAGGTGGGCCGCTGCGTGCGACGTTTCGCCGGCGTGCAGTGCGTCTGGTCCTACGAGGTAAATATGATGCGTGATGTTAAATTCATACAGATTAATGAATGTTGTGAACCAGCTTTTCTTTCATGGTGAAGATGATGACGGTGTGATCACGTGCTGCATGGTGGACAGGGACCTTTCCCATAATTATCAGTGTCCTCTATTGCCTCCAGGGTCTGGGTTTATTATGCAAGTTGTCTAAAAATCAGTGTCTTTAGTGATCGTTCAAAGAGCTGCAATTTTCAGGCTGGAAAATTATAGGTTGGCTGTTAGTAGAAAGAGCTCTCCAGTGCTTTGATCCATCAAAAGAGTTAAGCCAAACCCGAGCAGACATCAGAGCTGGACGACAGTGTAATAATATTGTGTGTTTCCGCTGTACAGGGACGTTTTCTTCACATCGGCTCTTAAGAAGGCTTTGAGTTATAGGAAATGAAGCTTTGGTAGCTGACTTTTTTTAAGAAAGGCTGACTTCTCTGACCTTTGAGAGATGAGTCATCGGCTCTCCATTAGATAAACTGTGATGGTTTCTTACTTTTTTTGCTTACCTAAGTGTAATTGCCAACTACCTTACAGGACGATTGTTTGCGTCTGAAGCCTAGTCCACACGTACAGGTGTATTTTTATAAGCTGAGTTTAAAAAAAACTGCCGCGTCCACACGAAAATGCAAAAACACGCTGTCAAAAGCATGCCAAACCAACAGGCGGCGATATAAACCTAACCACACAGCCGTGTTGACCAATCAGAAGCCTGTAATCTGACGTCAAACAAAGGAGATAGCAGCACGCATTTACGCCAAATCTCCATCTACTCAACAACACTGAAACCGGAGTTTCTAAAAATCTTCCCCCTGGCAGGAGTTTTTAAAAAAGGTTGGGTTTCAGTGACCGAGTGCTATGTTTTTGCGTGTGGACGAACGGCCAAACTGTATAAAAAAAAAAAAACCTGTCAAGAGTATAAAAAGAAGTCAATTATAGGACTGTTGTGGCACAGATCGTCTCCCATGTTGTCATTACCGTAATGTGTTTTGAGCTTTTGTGTAATTCCTATTTTTTCAGTGGTGATTCTCGCTTCAACTCGCTTCTCACTTCAAACATTTTTTTTACCAGTGACGCCGTCATTCTGGCAGATTACAATGAGGGCAATTTGTAAACACCCGTTTCCCTTCAGCGTGATATGGTCGCGAAGCGATCTGCGTGTCGTTGTCATTTGACAGACTAGACATGTGATGCGATTTGGGAAAACCCGTCGGGTGTCGCGCTGGGACGCGGGAAAGACAGTTCACCTATCAAAGTAAACCACATAACATGAAGAATGAAGAAGTATTAATGTACATTTTCCGCCAGTCCTGTGTAAACTATGGCATGCAAAGTTTTTTATACAATATTTTCGCGAGGTGACAGAGCTCTCAGTCTACGGCACCAGGAGTTATGCCCGCTCCACTGCTCACGCGAGCCGGACCGCGATCGCAAAATATACAAGAGATGATCAAATGTCCAGACACTATGCGCATGATAAACAGCGTAAAACTTGCTTCACTGCTTATTAGTTGTTGTCCGTAATGTTTCCTCGTGTTGTGATAATGGCAGAGCTCTCGATCTTTAAATGTGCGCTGCACCATTTTCATTACTTTCGTTTTATTCCAACGGTTTTGTACAGTATTTTTATAGACTTCAACACTAGGAAATGTTTTTTTTTACTAAATTGTTATTAGAGTAAGTCTCTTACCACTGTAAAGTGTTTTTACTTGTGATATTGGACTGTTGGGCTTTTATTTTCATAACTTAACTTTAAACACGTTTTTCTCCAAATTCCGTTCCTGAACATCATAGCGCTTCAGACGACAGAATAAGTTGGTTATTCTATTCTTAGGCTACTTATTATCAACTTTGCACATCTGCAATTCTTGGTGCATTTGTTGTTGTTAAAGTTCTACAGTTAACACATGGGCTATGGCAGTCTTTGTTTTGATACACTATTATGTTAAAGGCCTACAGAGAAAATATTGTTGTATCTTTAAACAGTTGCACTTGTTCTGAATAGACTTTCTTGTAGTAGTCCTACAGAGAAAAATGTAAAATGCACTTGACCTAAATGCACTTTGTTTTCATGAGAGAACATTTAATTGTACAACTTTTCAGCAGGCCAGTACCCTGTACATTATTATTTAATATACACATGTGTGGGGTCAAGTTAAACATCTTAGTTTAATTTTATTTTATACTGTGCATTGTTGCAATGTGCTAAATAAATATTTGCATAATTTGTAATTGATTTATTCTTTGAAACTTTAATTATGCAATTGCAATGCCTTGATTTTAGTAAAGTTAGTACACAGTAATAGCCATAAATGCAAGGGTACTAATAATTGGCCAAATTTCTTTCGGTGTTTCGGTTTTCGGCTTTCGGCCTTGGTTTCCTCTTTTTCGGTTTTCGGTTTCGGCCAAGAATTTTCCTTTCGGTGCATCCCTAGAATTAAGTGCATATCTCTCTCCCAGTGCTTATTATTGTAACAGGAAAATATTTTATAAAACTGTCTATTTAAACATGTGTTGTATTCCATTTAATTTAGGGAGATTTAAATCAAATAACATTCAGTTATTTCAAAATGACTGCACTGGGGTAATGAAAATCTTATCAGAATCACTATTGATAATATAAGTAATTACAATTAAACTCTGAGTACAACATTACAGTCATGAGTAAATTTAGGTAATGTGGTCAATTGTCAATAAATTGATGCCACGATGCTTCTTCTGTTGCTTAAAATAGATTCGTTTTGGAAAAACATTCTCTTATTTGGATTTTTTTGATGTATGAAATGAAGAGTATGAAGATATATATTATGGAAAAAGGAGTGGAAACCATAGAAGATTATTGATGTTTGATCTGGATCTTTCAGCAGGGTTTTATGTTTTATCTGGATTTCCTTTGGTCTATTCATTTGCAAAAATTGGCTTTGAGAGGTGAATCAGGCTTTTATTTTTCTGCATTTTTTCTCTAACATCTTAAATAAGTCTTTGTGTACCGTTTAGCTTGCATATATCTTCCATCAAGGCAAGATTATCTCATTTTTTCAATCCGCTCCATTTGTATGAGCCATACGATGAAATTTATCATCGCTAGTTTTCACAAATTCACCAAAATAGAAAAAGGAAAGTGGTTGGAAAGAGGTGTTGGATGAATCTTTTCGGGCTTGTGGAATGGGGCAAAATTGGAAGCTCTGAGTTTTAATGAGTCTCCGCTGTGACTGGGGCCGCTGGGATTTTAATGTGCATTTGATGTGTACTTTAATTACAACCATGCGGGATTAGCTAGAGACTGCACAGCTGGGTAACCTGCTATTAATGTTGGCACATTCAGCCTGGTGTTCTTTATGGAAACGGCCGAGACCTACTGCACGGCGCGTCTGAACAAGTCCAATAAGGGCCTTATAAAGTGACCTCAAAGGTCTCTCGGCTCAAAATGGCAGCCTATTACACTCTTAAATACTGATATTAAGCAATTTTGTCTGTTTGGAGCCTTTGAGGCGTGTGTGTCCCTGTGGTACTGGACAAATTCAGTTTGTTTATGAGCTGAGTGTAAATGGTCTAATTTAACCTCTGCCTTGGGTTCGGAGCGACATTTATGAGAGAATTTCAGTAAGCGCTGAGCAAAAAACACAAAATTTTAAGATTGTTAACAATTTTGTTAATACGATTGTATATCAAATTCATATAAAAATGATGTTAATAAATGTTCTTTTTGTATATATCAGTGAATCTGTTAAATACATTGTGGGGGATATCCCAAGCCTCTCCATCACACAATTTGTCCATTTTGATGCTTTTATCAGCCTAGGTTTTGTATAAAATTGAAAAGAAGTCAGTCCGAATCGTCTTCTGCTTTAGACAGAAATCATTGCAAAATGAAGTCATTGATAAAGTAAGTGGGTGCATATTTGTCTTAGTTGAGTGATCGGATGCTGGAGGACATTTGCACTTTTTATTAATTGTATAAGGCAGGGTTTTCCTGCATATAAAAATTGGAGGAGACCGCATCCGTCAAATTCGTGCCGCCACCGACACCCATCAAAATTATGTTTGGTGTGGTGTCTTTACAAAAACACTGTTCACTTAATGGACTGTCATTTGCAACTGTAGTTGCGATATTACGCCACTATTATGGCGCTCTTTCGTCATAAGCGCAGTGAGGCGCTGGAGAGTTGCAGTTTATTTTCCTCAGTTATATTAGGATCTCTATTAGCTGTATTTTGCGGCTGTTCAGGTGAATATACTTTATTTTGCATTCTTGTACGTTCAACATCTTGAAAAGGTTTCTTATTAAGGTGGTTTTCGTCAATGTAATGTTTTAAGTGCAGATGGCTCGTTGAATCCGTTTACAAAACGTACACTGTACACTTCGAGTTCCCCTGTGAGAACACACAGAACGACTCGCAAACAAATTACTCTTTTGAACTGATTCGTTTAAAAAATAGAAACTATTCTTTTAAAGCCCATTTAACCACAAAAAACGCAGGCTTTGAATGAGCTATGTACATTTAGTAAAACTGTTTAATTCAGTTGGCTCTTGTGGCGGAAAATGATAAAAGCTTGAATTTGATTTTAAACAACTTTTTTGTTTGGTTGAATGAATTTAATATTTTCTAAAAATGTTTTATATAAATTAATAATCGGTTTCACAGAAAAGGCTTAACGCTAGTCCCACACTAAAATGAATGTGTGACCTGTTTAACCTAAGCTGTGTCTGTGAAACCGGGCCTTAACAAGTTGTTTGTAAAGTGTTTGTTTATGCCACTTAAAGGCACGGTAGGCCTACACAGGATGAGCCAGGAAAAACCCCGATTAAGGTCCTTGGTTTTTATTCGTATAACCGATAACACTGTAATGTACTTATGGGAAGTTCTTAAAATCTGTTTTCTTAACCGTGCCTTTCAGTGTAAGCTTGAACAATAGCCAACTGAAATAAAATTAACCAGTCTTACTAAATGAGCTATGCTCATTCACATCTTGCATTCTCTGTGGTCCACTTTAAATGATTAAATGAGCTCTTATATTTACTAGTGACTGAAAAGTTAATATAGTTTAATTGAATCTGATCAAAGGAGTCATTTGTGTGCGAGTCATTCTGAACGCAATGTGCGTTCATACTGGTGAACTCGCTGTGTACAGTATACGCTGATTCAACGATCAAACTGCACAACTGAAGACATTACAACGATGTACGTCATATTATTTTAAGAAATTAAATGCACTTGGATGCAAAACAAACAGCCGTGAAACACAGCTAGCTCTTGTTCTGCAACTTTCTAGCGAGTCAGTGTGCTGACAACGAAACATCACTTCTACTGTGGCGAAATGCAGCAACTGCAGTTACAAATGACAGTCTGTTAAATGCACGCAGCAGTTCTTTTGAGGACAACTTTGAATTTTCTCAATTTCTCTATGCAGGATAAACCCTGGACACAACTTACAACCGTCTTGGTTATTTCAAACAAATGTGGCCACTAAGAGTGTGATAAAGTGGTAGTTTGGCACATTGAAGATGGCATGTGGACTTGAAGCGAGAACAATGTTAGACGATGCTCCTCCTGTTTCTTGTCTCCTGTAA
Organism: Triplophysa dalaica; assembly: GCF_015846415.1. Classification (NCBI taxonomy): domain Eukaryota; kingdom Metazoa; phylum Chordata; class Actinopteri; order Cypriniformes; family Nemacheilidae; genus Triplophysa; species Triplophysa dalaica. The sequence continues at coordinate 33,649,641 of NC_079542.1, forward strand.
TGTGATTTAACGTTCACATTCTGATTGATTTTGACAAGCTGTTGTTTACCCATTATTCAGTTGTCAGCCCATCTGTTTGTGCTAAAAACAGCCGTAAATGACAACCAAAGAATAGAAGCGGTAAGTCAGTGTTGAGTTCCACATTTGTTCCATCTGCCATCTTGATTTATGGCGTGTGTCACTAAACTGTCAGTGTGGATTTATTTGGTTCATTTTTTTTGTTTGTCGAGGAATAATATCCCATCGTTCTGCTTTGCAATTTTGGAGTTTTGACAAGTTTCTTTATAGTCATCGTTGGTGTCAACAGGCCTTTATTTGCTTTTTTTGTGTCATGTGAGGCCTTCATTGTGGTTTCTGTCACTACACTGCAGCGATGATGCGTCTTATTCGCTTCCTGTTCCAGTGGTTTGATAGTTGCACTTATCTGTGAGTTCTCAATTCCGGATGCTGTCAGATATGATTCACCTCTCTGCGCTTAAGAAAGTATGCATGGAAAACCTGAATAGTGTCCTAAAATTAACCGAAATACTTGCTTTAAGGGATAGTTCACACCAGGATGAAAAAGGGTATCTCACCTTTCTCTTCAATGAAAGCGTGTAGATACCATTTCAGATTTGTTTTCTGGTCAGACGGCTACAGGAAGTCAGACTCCCACACACACATTCTGGTCTTCGAGGCCTCACAAACAAATGCCTGTAGTCGTGTCTATTTATTGCCCCACAGCGAGGGCAGAAATTATCCAGCCAGTGCAATCCAGTATTTTGTGGGTATTTTCATGGAATCTTTTTTTTGACATTTATGTGAGATGGGTCATTATAGTGTTTGGAGGATTAGATGCAGTATTCATAAATGCACAACGGGAGTGTGTCCGTTCTATAATTTGCCGCTATGTTTAACCTATGTAATGGTACAACAATTCTTACATTTTTGCTATTATGTGTTTATGTGGCATTGTAATGATGGATGTAATGCTTCTTGTTTTTTTGTCGCAATCTTTGGTCAAAACCTCTCTATGTCTACATGTCTACATAGACAGCGTTTTAAGTCATTACAGGTGCGTTCCAGATGTGAAAGATGCTCAGAACAATATGATTCTACTGCCATGTGAGAGAATGTCTTTTTGGAGCTTCAAAAAATTGCCCACCATTCACTCCCATTCTGCCTCTTGGAAGAAAAATGATACGTCGTATCCTGATAAGCATCAAATAAAGATTTATTGATTTCTATGTATTATTTATATTTTAACATATCTGTATGTGTTTAGAACCCCAAAATTAATCTGCACAGTACACATGTTATGGATTATGTTAACTCAATTACTTGAGTTTTGGATGTGATTAATCGTGGTCAATCATTGAACATCCCAACTTTTATCCAAAAAATGTATCAGCATGTGTTAAGGAGAATATTGCGCCTTTGTCAAACTACTAAACTGGAATCAATTATACGTCTCCGGCAGTTGAAGTGAGGAGTACTTTTTATGTTCCACATAAAGTTGATGTCAACGTATAGCGTTCCAAATCCGTCACTTTTGACTTCTGTAGCCATGGGCAGTAGATAGTTGTCTGTGTAGACAGCATGGCAACTCGCCCAGGTCTATAACCGAGCAATTGAGCATGGGTTACAAGTGTTTGCTTCTACGAGTGTGACTTTTATTTGGCTGTTTAGAGTTACAGTGTCATCCAATCATATCAGAAGTTGTGATGCTATCTTAACAAACCATGTGTTTACACAGACTCCAGTGCGCCCCACACGTCTTAATTCATCCGGTTAACAAGGATAAGCTCGATGTGACACCCGAGCATCTTCACCTTCAGAATGAAAGGACTAAGAGTGGCTCTTTCCTACACTTTTTTTTACGTTCTTTGTAGCTGAGCACCAGTGTGCCGTGTATATGGTGAACCTCGTGTATTTTCAGACATCCGGTGGCAGCTGGACTGTTATTCTGTTTCTCCTCAGCGCACCCTCGTAAAATGCTAGAACTGTTGTTGGAACGAGCACATAAATGTTTACTAGCTTTATTCAAAAATAAGCACAAACTTTTCTGCATGTCAATTAGAACGCTTGAAATGAATCGTCTGTGCTGAAGAAGGAATTACAGAGGACACGTCGCCAGCTGCTTGCGTGCATTTCAGAAAAGTGTTCGTTTTTAATGGTAATAGCTTCCAGGAATTTTGCAAAAATATTATTTCAAGGGCAATGTCGTCAAATGGTTTGTTCGTCACATGCATTACAATGAAATTTGACACGATGCGTTTATCCTTTTTTATTTTTGTTTGTTTACATGTTTGTAAAAGCTTTTGATAACGAGCGTGACATTTTCAGTCAGGCATGTTTTAAGAATTTTTTGACATTTACTCCAGGAAACGGTCTCAGTATGTCTTGACCCCCTCCGGGTACACCGGACATTTTTCAGGGCTTACAGAGAGACTCAAGCTGTCTTTACTCGCCTGCGGGGTTATCATTCTGTACTTGATCATTTTCTCTGTGAAATATCCTGAAAGCTCTTTGCTTTTTCTCTCGGTTTCTTTTCCTGTCATGCAGTAAAGATCTCTCCATCATTCATGTCACACCATCTTTGCCCACCTTGATTTCTGTGTAAAAAGCTTTTGTGAAGTACAATAGTGCTTTTTAAAATAAATATATGGATATTTGCGTTAACACTCATCATTGCATGTTGTTTTTACTGCAATTTATATGTTCATGGCGCATGTTATTCAAAAGAAACAAATGTTTGTCTTTATATTCTTCCTTTAACATCCCCTTATTTTTCATGAAATATTGTTCTTTGTAAATAGTTTATCAATGTGGGTCGTTCTCATTTAAAAATGATTGTGCCCTCGTGGTCTTTAGTTTTAATCTGAATATGCACTAATGTGGAGACTATCCATCTTCAATTATGTATGTTAGACGGCTTGGGCGGAGCATCTGTTAACTCCTCCCCTTCATATGTCAGTCTGCTGCCAGTTCTATTTTGACAAGGGCAGCTTTTTTACATCCAATTAAGTCGCAGAGAAATACGAAAGCCACGCCATTAGAAATTCGGTTTCACTCGGGAACACGTCTAAATACAGAAGTAAAAACGTTCGCAACTTCCGGTTCACGGGGACTTCAAATGTAATGACTCGCTCTGCCTCTGAAATGACATCACAATCCTCCCACGTTTTCAGCTCCTCCCCTCCAACCACTTGGCTTTGTTCTGTTATATAACCGCTGCTTTTTGATAGTCCAATTCATTCTTGGTGGTTAAAATCAAGTCCATCATTTTCCCAACACCACTCATTTTTATTTTTTAATAAAACAACTTGGCATACAATTTTACTTCTGTGTGATGGGATGTTTTTCAAAGTAAAGTAGGGTATTGAAAATATATATTTTTAAAGAGGAAAGGATTCAATTGTCAGAATTCATTGGATTTTGGAAAGTCAGCATTTAACACCATGACAGAAACCAAATGGAAATGCACTTTTGCACTATTTTGTGGAGCAGCTGAGAAATGTCTCCTTGAAATGAGGTCATATTTATTTGAGTTGGAAACTGATAGGTGACGTGAAACCAAAGGTTAAGTTCACACTTTAGAGCATCTTAACATAACAGAACCTCTTCTACTGAGTTTGTCATCAATTACAGTATTTTCTATTATTGCTCTAGCTTTTTAAATCAACCACATTTATGCTTGCATTTCCGTTTTTATTATTTTAATAACCATCAGAAAGAAACAGAATTATTTGTATGTTTTCTGGTTTGTATGAAGGTCTGCGTGATCTCATGACTGTATGATACACGTTAAAAGTCCCTGTATGCTAGAGTAAAACAGTGATTGAGGATTTGTTGGGTTTTTTAGAGTGTGGCATCAGCTAATGAAAATCATCAGCATCTGTTTCCTTCAGCATCTGTTGACCCTCTGCACGCCTCACCCCACATGCTGTCTTTATATCAGTCTCTCTCAGACAGTTTCTCTCTTTCGTCTTCATGTTTTCATGGCTAAACTCTAACAAGTGCGTCTCTGTGGCACTGGCCTACCCGCTGCTTTCCCTCACTAGTGTACTGTAACTCTTAAGCGAAAACCTTATGTCGTTTGTTTCAGGTTTTTCTGTTATTTAATCAGGATTTGTTGTCTTTAGGAGTTGAGGTCCAAAGAGAAACATGCAGTCATACACTGATATAATACACAACCTGAGATAGAAACGTCACGCGATTTGCTGTTTTTGCACTCGAGTCTGATGTTAGACATTTGAGGTCATGCTTCGTTTTGATTGGACGTTTATTGGAGTTATTTCACTCAGTGACATTTCACTGTTGTAACGTTTATTCATTTGTATTTTTCTTAAAGATTTTTGGACGGATAGTGCGCGTCACAAAACAAAAACATCAGTGTTTGATGCCAAAACTGGTTCAATTTCAGATGGCAAAGCAAAAGTAATGATTAAGCACACCGCTTCATTTGATAAAAGATGAAATGGCAACATAAATATTAACTTATAAATGTTGTTGTTCAGTGAAGTGAACGTTTTCTTGAAATGTGCTTTACTTTGTAATACATTTCTGATTCTTTTGAAAATCAGCACGATTTCTGTCTGTTTTGTATAACAAAATACTGCAAAACTTAAATGTGCATGTATTAAATTCAATTAAGTTCAATTTTATTGATATAGCGCTTTTCACAATGTGCATTGTTCCAAAGCTGCTGTACAGGAGAAAAACACAAAAAAGTTAAAACCTTTAAATAAAATGTGTCTTATCGGCCAGCCCAAAAATATTGGCTGAACCAATGGCACAAGTGTGGGGCGGGACTACCTGTTTGTCCAAGGAGTGGTGGACGATTTGTCTTTAGTGCATTTTTACAAATTGTATTTTAGTTCTAGAGAAGTGTCGAATACGGCTCGTCATTGAATAGAAAATCTGTAAACTTGACGTTGTGACACCCAGTGGTCTCGTAAGTTTTCTCTCTCACAGTGAGTTGAGTGTGTGTGGATTCAGGAATGCTGAGGGGAAATGAGCGGATGGCAGTTAGCTGACGACAGATTGACTTCACTTTGCTTCCTCAATTATGTACTTGACGCTGATGTGTAAATGTGACCTTCACATCACACACATCTTGTGCGGCAATGGACACAATACAGTTTGACCTTAGTAGATGGATTTTATTTTTGACGTGAATACACGTTCAATCGATGACCAATAAAACCGACTAATAAACCAACATCCTATGAAAATACTACTGCTGTGTAATATTGAAGACAAATGCGAAACCATTTCTATTCATCGTGTAGCCCTAAAAGTATCTGTACTCTTCCTATTTGTGTTTAAGATTATTTAAATCTATTTTGTTTCTGAAATACAGTGCTTGTGGATTTCATTTTGAGGAACTTGTGTAACATGACTTGTGATGATGACACCATGTTGTTTGTGGTTTAAAGTCAGTCTGAGAGGAAGTATCGGTAGATAACACTTTTTAATTGTCTGCTTTGTCATGATTCTCAATATCTCATGAGTAAATTCATGCATATGTAGAAATGCACTGGCAGGCCTCATCTCTGGTTTATTTGTTCGGATGGCTTTGGTCAATAAAGTTCATGTTCAACAAGTATCGATAGCCGGAGACAAATTCATTACTCGTTTCTTTGCCTTTGTTACTTCTGGTGGTGGCTTGTTGGCTGTGTTCACAGATGCTTGTTGCTGTTTGACACCTTGGTTTAGAGGAAGCCAATCGGAAGCCTTCGTTTTCAGCGCCGGCTTTATTAGGGGCCTGCTGCTCTGTCAGGGCTCTTTGGGCGGGTTTATTTTTCTGTTATCTGTTATTCCATTAGGAAATTTTGGTCTGTTTTTAGCTCACAGTAAGTGTAAGGCCTATTTTAGGGGTTTTATTATAGTAAAAGTGAATTGACCAGAATTGAAGTAAAACCGTGGTTAATTTATGCTTAATATGGTTTATGATTATGAGACTTTTGCCTGGTTTTCTCAGACCGGGTCATATACTTTATGCTCATCCAGCTTTTTTGTAGTTTCCGTCTTTAAACTACAAACACGTTAATTTATTACTCAGTTTATTCATTTGATTAAGATTTCATTGGGAATGAGCTATATTGAGCTAGTAAAACCTGCTATCCTGAGTCCCAGCACTGGACTATTTGGATCACGTCTGACCTGTTGAGGACCAGACAGGATCCGTCATTTCAGTCAGACAGAGGAATGTGAACAAAATGAAGATCCGAGAGATCCAGGCAGATGAGAGAAACTCAAGTAGGACGAACACAGAGAAATTACAAATGACATGAAGAATGATGTCACGTCAGACAGGTGAAACGAACAATCTAAGAAATGAGAAAGAAGAAGAAGTGAAGGATCTTAGAGCAGGAGAGGGGAAAAATGGGCTCTGTGGAGATGCTGATGTCAGCACATCTCAGGGTTTGTCCATGTTTAGTGAGCGTGAGCTCCCGGTCACTCCCTCTTCCTCTTTTGGAAATCGTCTGCTTCTCCAGCTGAATGCCAATACTTCTATTTTATCCAGCTCGGATACAATGTAAATTGTTTAACATTTTGTTTTCAGTGTGCTGTAAAGCTTACTCAAAAAATCAAATACTGTTTTGCTCACCCTCATGTTGTTCTAAACTTAGAGACATTTCACTGTCCTTTTCTCTGCGTGTGTAAACCACATGGCAAATGGCAAAAAGCTTGTACTGGGTGAGAAACAAACTGAAATTTAAGTCAACAACAAAAATGCATGTAGGGCCTATGAATTTTCAGTCTTTATTTTTCCCCAAATTCCATCGTTTTCCATTTATATATGTATATATATTAGTGGTGGGCATGGATTATTTTTTTTTAATCTAGATTAAAATGGCTCATTTGAATTCTCCCGAAGGCATTCAGAATATGTGTGCCACCCAAATAATGACTAAAAGTAAGTCTTTGAGAACGGGTTTCTCAAGCCAGGTGGCGCATTAGACCAGGGGCTCATCTCCTGTTTCCAAAATGCATCACAAACTGCTTGAGAAAGCTACTATGATAATAAGTGATGAAAATAAATTATGTTCAATAAGATGTACTTGTTTACTTCAGCATTAGCTAAGGGATGATTTGCGTTTAGGTGGTACTGGAGACTGGAAGAGCTCCTACAGTACATTTACATTTAGTCATTTAGCAGACGCTTTTATCCAAAGCAATTTACAAGCGATATGTCATACAGGACCCATAATACATTAGGTGCCAATACAAATTTACTGGTTTCAACTAAAGCTAGACACTACCTGTTGAGAGAAAGTGTTTTTTTTAAACCAATTCCGCATTGCACAAGGTGCAAACAACCTTAGTCTTGTCGATGTTTCCATTTGGAAGCTTCTTAAAAATGTTTTTTCCCTGAAGCAACCCGGCGGCTTCATAGCTGCATCCATGTTAGCACGTCACGTTTGATGCGGTAATTTCACAGTAACGTTATGTTGTGTTTAGACCAAACGCGAATGGCGCGTCAAGCACGAGTGATTTGCATGTTAAATCAATGCAAAGACGCGATAGACCTACTTGTGGTGCGAATCCCGCAAATGAAGCCCTGGTCATGAGATGATGAGGCGGCGCAAATGACGCGAATTGCGCAAATCACGTGATTTGAAAAATCTCGTTCTCACCCGGTACAGTGCAATTCAGCTTGGTATACATCCGCGCTAAAATATCAAGGTGAAAGTCATCATAGCTTGTGTAGTATTGACCCAGCTCCCAACCCAACTTTGAGAATAGATTAAAGGCGACATTTTTTTATCGCGCGATATATATATATATATATATATATATTTACCCACATGAAAAAATACTTCAGTAAGCTATAGTATTCACTTATAAACTATATTTAAAAACATACAGTGGATACAGGGAAAAATCTGTTAAAATAGGGTATAATGTTCTTGACTATCTTAAAAAACCATCTTGCCAGTAATCTTTTTTCTTTTGTCTTCATGGCATCTTACATTTATTTAATATATTTTATTTAAATAAGCACTATTTTAACTATCATTTTAACTACTGAAGTAAATAATATATTCAGTGATTGACATGCAGGATTTTGTGTTAAAATTTAAGTGTGTTATCATTTATTCAAGTTAACCTGACTTTTATTTTGACTGGTCGCCGCAGTACACACAACCGAACCAATAATACAGACATGCAGTCACCCAGTCATGAAGTCGTTCAATGCATTTACATCTTTATGAATGGTGCATATCAAGTTTGTATGGGTGTCATCTTGCCTGGGATTAAGCTGGTGAGGAGACCAGGAAAGCTTGGATTAGTTTTTAAAGGGTAGAAGCGAAACTCGACGATGGTTTTGATTCCTACTGTATCTCCATTGAAACTTATCTGTTTGTTGAAGCCATTGTCGCGATTCACAGCGGTTGGCTTGAGGAACACTGTGATCTAGATCTGCTCTAAAGGCCACAAAGCCTAAGGAAATAAGAAGCCGACTCCTATTACTACTAAATCTAATGTGCTTCTTGGCTCGCTTTACTATCAGAGAACTATAATCACCTTTACTCTGGCCCATCGAGGTCATTCCCATGCCAGGGAAAAACAGTAGTTTTTGTTTGTATGTTTGTTTGTTTTTCTTTGTGCATGACAAACATTTGAACAAAGACACGCAAGGGAAGTATTTTTCAGGAAGTGCCCTGCTTCCTTCAAAAGTTCAAATTAATTTGAAGCAGGTAAAATCCATTAGTTGGGGATTAAATATTCTTACATGTGGAGCCTGGCTACCACCGCTGGTTTTGCAAACAGCTCAGAGTCTTACTCTTATTATTCTAACACGAAGATAAATATGTTCTGCGCTTACTTTGGGTTCCCCAATTAATTTTTCCGTAAACCACACGTATCAGATTTGCGTCGTGGTCAAAGAGCCTCACATGATTTCAAAATCGTCTCAGTGGGTACATACCGTCCTGTATCTCCCCAATCTCTAGAAGTTTCTCTGGCAAAGTCTCAGACTTTCACTCGGCTGAGTCAGTCTTCTAAGTCTCCCGGCTTTAGGGCAGTCAGGCTTTGCCAAGTTACTCATCCCGTTTGTCTCTTTTTCGGCTTTAACAGTCTCCTTTCATTTCTGGGCAGCCTTATTAAGAGTACGTTTAGGAGTTGCAGGAAAGGTCCGTTGGCTTTTCTTCCCTGGCACTCATGCCGCGGAGACTGGCTGGCAATGGCGGCATGTCTTGGCACCTCTTTGTGGGTATAAGATGGGCATCTTACTGGCACATCCCAACCACAGCCTCATTTCTCCCGTCCTCCATTGCGTATGCAGTCTCTTGCTTAGTTGGCAGAATTTAGTTTATTACACAAGAAGGAGGATGGAGTGCCCTTAATGCCCTTTGAAATGCCCTACTTCTCCATGTCTAATAGTAACTAATGCAATGCTGGAAATGTTGGGCAACTTTTAATTCTGATATTTTAAGAGGTGCTGTAGAACAGTGTTGCCAGTGGTTGTGAGCTTTAAAAGGGTCTGAGGAGCAGGCTATGTTATAGGGCTGTTAAAGTTTTGGCAGAGTTCCCGCCGGTGGGGCGCAGCTCCCTGTGTACCTGTAGAAGTATAGCTGAAATACTGCAGTCATTCAAATACTGATGTTTGTCACAGTCTGCATTGTGATGGAGCTTTTACTTGATGACCTGAGGCATTGCCTTTTTACTGAATGAGTTACATGGTAGAAAGCTCAGCAGGTTCTGCAAAATATAAACCCAAGTCATTCACAAGGAACTTTTATGTTGGTCAAAGTGGTCATTTAATTCAACCGTTTTGTGAACAGATGTTTTGCTATAACTACAAATGCGTTTTAGTATTATTAAACTGTATTATATACTTCCTCCAGGATTTTTTGTGATTTACTTTTGATTTACCATTTTGACAGATTTTTTAACCAATTGGCGTCCACATTTTTTTTTGCAAAGTATACAGAATTCTCCTGTGTTTGGAGGATAATTTAGTGCAGATTGTGGTAAAAGGCGAGCAATCCTCCTGCTGTCTGATGACTAACTCCAAATCAGTCACTTACTGAGATCGTCAATAGAGCGAGAGCTGTAAAATGCAAATGTGGCGCTTTCAGTGCCGCATCCCAGCGGGAGCATTACACGCCCCCGTCCACCTGCGCGCTGATCTAATAGGCAGAGATTGTTCTGTTAAATCTGTCGATGAAGGGTCGAGCGCCAGCCTGGGCTGTGGCAGTGATGGAGGGGGCTGACTGCTTCCTCGATCTGTACATCTGTGGGACGATGCAGCGAGTCAGGCAACATCTGGCACCCGGTGGCGGGAGAAGAACATGCAGATGAGGGGATGTGTGGTTATCTGCGGCACGTATGAGTGTGTGCGTGTGCTGCCATCTGTGTGTGTGTTGTGGAAGACAAAGTCAGCCCTTCAGAGTGGAACGCTCAATCGGAGGAATTGAATTAGAGAGTGGTGACATCCTGCTCAGGTTTTCTTTAAGCCATGTGTAGAGGTGTGACGCTTCTCACTGAACCAGACAGGGGGTCTGTTATGTATCATGGCGTTCAGAAAGTGTGCTAGCAGTTCACCAGGAAAGCCTTGAGAGCCTTTGTTCTTCCAGATCTCATTTGTCTTCCTGCTGCTCCCGTCTCCTCATTCCTCCATCCTCTCCATCTCTCACGTGTGTTGCTGTTGGACAAATACAAAAGAGTTCATTTCGAGTGGATAGAGAGACCGGATGCTCATTAGAATAAAACCGAGGAAGCTCTTTGTGTACTTTCCTTTGATGTATTTTTTATATCATTATTGTTTTTAATGTTTAAATGCCAATTTTTATATTTGAGCGATCTCTTTATTCAGGGTTTTTCCTGGCTCAAAATGAGGCAGAGTTGGTGCCATCCTGATCTTGTACACACACACGTACTACCGTGGCTTAACCAAAGTGATTTCGACATATTAAAAGTTCAAATAAACTTAGATGAAAATTACAATTATTAAGTTATATATAACTATTAAAAATATTACTTTTTATTCAACCAAACAGAAATGTTTTTTCAATCAAATAAAGCTTTTCTATTTATTTCAACTTACTTTTCAACCCACAATAGCCAACTGAATTAACCAGTCTTACTAAATGATCAAAGCTCAAATCGCAAAGCGCTAATTTTTTAATGTCTGCTAACCTTCATGTAGAAATGCTTTGTGCATAAAGAGTTTTAGGAAATCTGCGGGGACTTTCTTTCTTCCATCTAATCTTACCAGCATGGATAGTTGTAATTTGAGAATCTGAAGGGCCCTCATTATCCTAAAGCAAACATTTTTTCTTTGCCTACCGGTTGGAATTGAAATCTTTAAAATAAAGACTCCAACATTTCCTTTCAATAATAAACAGTGGAGTCTTAGCTTCCGTAGTTGGCATGCATTTGTACCATCCCTCACGTGATCAAAAGTAGTTACGTACAGACTATAAAGGCGGGTCTGTCTACAGCCTCTGTTGAAGTGGAATAGTTCAGTTATAAAAAGGAGAAACATTAAACAAAGGGTGATTCTAAGTGAATCCTTTTATGTTTGGCCTTTGACCGATGCTCATATTCTGTAATGTTTTCTATTTTTTTTCAGGAGATAGAAAAGAGGTTTGATGTCTGATGGAACTTTTAGAAAAATGAAGCCAGACTTCATAATCCACTATTAATATGTTTATTGGACACCAGTTTTGACATTCACAACAAACAACTTCTTGAGGTTCTTTTTCCCCCAGAATCTTGATTAAAAGGTTCAAGAATTTGAATTGGTGAATAGCTGGAATCTGATTCAGTAACATTGAAAAAATAAATGTAGCAATCGGTGACCATTTTATTTTGTGTATTCACTTTATTTTTAAGTCCTCATGTGTACAGCTGCCTGTTTCATATTTAGACCGACTGTTTTGACGTTGTGGCAGTTCAAGGGTGATGTGTGGGAACAGTGTGGCGCCTTTGCTCAAAATAATATTGGACTTCCTTGAAATACCTACTTACTGGCTTGTTAACAATGCGTTTTCACCAATGACAATGGCATTTTGAAGACAAGCTTTTAGAGGACTTGTCGAATTCAAGTGTGAATTTTTCCAACATCTGGAAAACCTGTGCATTGCGAGAACTTCACAATGCATAATATGGAGTTTGTTTGCGGTCATTATGATTACACTAATGCAAAATAACATATAAATCAGTCTTGTTGAAAGCTTGACTTGTAATGAATGACCATCATGTGGATTTGATTTAAGACATTCCGCCTAAACTCAGCTTAACATCATCTACTTTAGGGCTGCAAGATTATAAAATAACTGAACTCTTTCCCAGAAAGAATGTAAAACATGTTTTTTTTTTTTCGAGTTTTAGTTGTTAAATATACGACCCAGGACAAAAAAACCTTAAAAGTAAAAATCAAAAGTCTTAAAAGTCCATGTTTTGAAATTGCGATTGATACATCACCTGAAAGCAGAATAAACAAGCTTTCATTGATGTACGGTATCTGGAATCTGAGGGTGCAAAACAAAGTTTATATTGAGGAAATCGCCTATAAAGTTGCGTAATCAAGTCCTTAGAATAGCATATTACTCACAAAAATAAAGTTTTGCTATATGTACGGTAGGAAATATCCAAAAATATTCATGGAACATGATCTTTACTTAATATGCTAATGATTTCTGGCATAAAAGCAAAAGACATAATTTTGACCCAAACAATGTATTTTTGGCTTTTACTGAAATTGTTCCAGTGCTACTTAAGACTGGTTTTGTGATCCAGGGTCACATTATTTTTAATACAATATATTCCACTCATGGTGTGGGGAGAGTTTACAAGTGTTTGGTTTAAGAAGTGTTATACCTCGAATCCATCTCATCCGTCTATCCAGATGTTTGTGGATCAGACTGGCAGAGTTCATCTTTAGGGCTGTCCTTTAGACGTCAGGAGCTTATGCTGTATGTTACTTCCACCTGTCATGAGCGTGTGAATCTCAGCAGTGTAATTACCCTTGCAGCAGGATAAACACAGACCAGCGACAGCATTGTTCCACCTTTCTGTCGAATGTCCCATATTTTGCAGCAGCTTTCGTCTGGGAGAGGAGGAGGGGAATCTCATTCCTTTTTTGGCACAGAGACAGATGTGCACTCCAATGTCCTAATGTAAAATATGCTTCACCCAAGTGCCAGCTCTTTCATAGATGAACGTCCAAGTTTTTTGGGGGGGAATGCCCTTTTCCTAATTTCCTCTGCAGTGAAGCTGAAATGTGATCATGCTAAAGTTTAATCGTAAAGGGATTGTTCAGCCAAAAATGAAGTTCGTTCATTATTATTTTTTTTCACTATTTGTTTTTGGGTGAAACTTCTTCTCTGAGCTTCGACCGGCTTTGTGTACCCATTGTGTGCGGGGTGGCGATTTATTAACCTGGGACGCATTAATGAGGCCATTCGTCCATCAGTTTAAATGTTGCTTGGCTATGACATTGTTTGGTAGCAGTCGCTGTGTAACGGTTAAACTCTGGATCCTATTAAACAGGATTACTCTGTAAGAGTCTTACAGCACACAGGCTGTTCACCAGGTGTCTCTGCTATACAGACTGAATCCACTCTACAAGAACCAGTCGAAACAATTTCATCCCATTACCCTCAATGTGATGCAACACACAGGCATCCATTAAGGTCTTCGTGCTCTATCGACGTTTAGGTTCAGCTTGCCGGTGATCGTCCAAGTGTGAAAGATCGACGCCTTTGTTTTCAAACATGCACTCAAGCATGTAAAGGCAAACATGTGTTTGTCCGGCTCTTTATGATTCAGAGCCGCTGGAAAAGTCTGACACGGATTTATCACCGTCAACCCTCAGTGATTAGAAATACAAATTCATCTGTAGTACTACACAAGACGGTCCATTTTTCTTGGGATGATTCTCTCGAAATCTTGTTTTCCAAGATGTGAGTCCTTTTTAGGCATTAAAAACAAGGTAAACTTTACGTTAACCCCCCCCCCCCAAAACAACACGCTTAAAATGTCATTACCGCAACAGTTTAAAAATGTCATTACCGCAACAGTCTTAAAAAGTCATCACACCAACAGTCTAAAAATTTCAAAACCTTAGTAAGTTTTTATTTATCATACATAATAAGGCATCACAGAAGTACATTTTTATAGAAAATTATAAATGTAAATCTTTTTAATGTGAAAAACTACCTGTATTTGTAATGATAGTCATGACTTTGTCATGTAAACAGTACAACACGAGAATACTAAACTTTTATATAAAAGGAAATATGTTTTGAATGGTGCTGGAAGATATGTGTGTCATCCAGTAGAATATTCAATTATTATTTTCTACTCCCATTTATTAAAAAATATATATTTACATGCATATCGCACACTCATAGCTGGAGGTGTTATGGTAATGAGATTGTCAGCAGAAAATACAATACAACACAAAATAATTTATATGTTAAAATCATTTTTGTGTAAAAGAGTAATTTATACGAGAGTATTATTACTGAATAATGCTTCATGTTTAAAATCGTTACTGATATTATGTTTCAGTGGGACTGACAACTTGATATTAAATACGTTTATAATACATAATGATGTCATTTGAATTGCAATTGCTTTTTATTGTGATTAAATATTCACAATGTGCATACGTAATGATCAAATCAAAATGATCAATACGAAGTGTGAGGTAAATATCAAACTGTTGAGATATACTGAATGGAAGTGTCCTGACAGATCTAGATGTGTGTGTGTTGAGATGTGTTGGGCCTGTTGTCATTGTGGGTGGTTTGTTGGGATGACTGAACTAAAAGGCCCGGGCGTATTTGTGTACCTTCCCAGGGTTTGCTTTGTTTCCTTAACTTTTGACCCCTCACTTCCATCTGTAACTTTACACTTCTTACGCACAGAGGAGGGAACATATCCAAAGGTTTCCTCAGAAACTCATGATACAGAACGCGGACAGAACAGTTTCAAGGCACAAGACTCGAGTGTAGACGCATGGAATCAAAACGATGAGTAAAAATAGCAAATCGAAGGTTGACATAATCATTTGCTTAGTCTACCAAAGTCTGCAAATGAAAAGTGTTATTCCCTGTTGAAAATCCGTTGATGTTTCGGGTACAGATAGCTCCTGAACTTTGAATTGTTTCTATACTAGATTGTCTAGGAAACGAAGGTGGGGGTCAATATGAATTTTATACATTATAAAATAGAAAAAAGTGAAATACTCAAAACTGAAAACTGTGATCGATATGTTTCTTCAGCTCTTCATGAAATAAACATTACATTGTCTTGGCTTTGACCTGCTTTCCAAATGAGCCAAGTTGTTGTTTGCCCGAGCTTAGTTTCAATGTTTTTATTAGTTGCAGGCCCGCAACTGTTCCCTGCTGCGAAGACGCTCTTAAAGTCTCCGTTTATCCTTTAATTCCGGTTTAATTCCTTAGATTACCTTCGGTCTTATCAGAGCCCATGCTGGGATAACCTTGTCTGGAAGACGGAAGAGTGTTGGTCGGTGAGATAGTGCCGATGTGTGGTAGCACAGCTTATACCAGGTTCTTGCGACAAACCCTTTTAATTACACTCATTGTTAATGGCTTTGATAATGAAACAGACGGTTGTTTGCATGAAGTCGTCTTCACATGTGTGTTAATCACAAAGTGAATCGGTTCCACGGGAAAATTTTCATTTTGAAAACAGACGTGATGCATCATAATCGTTCAGCTCGGACTGTTTAATGCGGAGCGTGATAATGGCATTTCAGTGTTGGCTGAACACGAATTGTCCGTACGTGACCATGAATACTTTCTTTTTAAAGATTGTTTGATACGCCACATGACTTGATCTAGATGAGTTAAATTGTGTATTTATCTTGTGTTTTCTTTTTAAAGGTACTTATGAAAATTCTTCTCTAGAGTATTTTCTAGCACAGCTCTTGTCATGCTAGTGTCTATTTATTTTTCCTTAAGTATTTAATATGTTCGAGCATTATATCTATTGGGCTCTTATACTGTACATATAAGCATAGAGACGAACTTCTGAAGTTGTCAATGGTCAGATATCAGTTTCCGGTTTACTTTTTAACTGGTTTACCCAAAAAGAAACTTCTGTCATTATTTACTCACCTTCGAGTTGTTCCAAATCTGTATAAATGTTTTTGATCTGATGAACACAGAGTAAGATATTTGGAAGAATGCTTATAACCAGACAGATTTTCCCACGCATTGACTCCCATAGTAGGAAAAAGTACAATGGCAGTCAGAAAGTGCCACAGAACTGTTTTCTTTCCTACATTCTTCAAAATATAAAAGTAATTTTCCTACTATGTGAGTCAATGGATGTTGAGATCTGTCTGGTTATAAGCATTCTTCCAAATATTTTTCTCCGGGTCCACAACGCATTTTCACTTTACTAATTAAAGTTAAAACGGCAAATTCCGCTGTGTAAATAGCGAATCCGCCATGGCGCGAGCGCAACTGGCACTTAAAGGGAATGAGAGTTTTATTCACTGCACGTTACGCTCAAAAGCAACCATTTACTCATTAAGAGAACCGGGACAACCGGTTTAGACCATGCACGCCGACCGTTTTCCCGTCTTTAAACTAGCAAAAGTGGATTCTGACACGCCATGAGTGCACCATGCGCTTCAGACCATGCTCTTAGATCGTTAAAATAGGGCCTAAAATGTTAAAGTGTGAGGAAGACAGACTTACTTGTACAGTAATATTTAAGATTGATGACCCAACGCATCGTGATGCATCACAATATCGCATCGAATCATTGATGTAATAATCGTCTCGGTCTGTGTAATCTGAAGTTCAGAAGAGACTGTCTGAGATTGGAAGCTGTGTGTTTTATTGACAGTTAGACTGAAGGACACATGAAAGCCGGTTCTGTTGAATGTGACTGACGGGTTCAGATTGATGTACTGGTGATGTTCATTATGTTGTCTGTCTTTGAGGAGATTCCTCAAATGTCCTCGCTGTCGCTCTCAACAAAAGACTTTTGAATGTGACACAAGAGGAGAATGCGGTCTTTGTTGGCGGCTTTAAGCCTTTTGCAGCGTGCCACACGATCTGCTGCTGCAAAAGAAAAAATGTACATCTTCGTATGCAATGAAAGCAATTTCCTTCAGACTGTAAGATACAGTCAAGGTTCATCGAGGTCTACATGTCTGGCCACTTCAGACTCGCTGAAATATGAACGTCATCGAAGTGTTTATGTATTTAAACAATAATGACAGTGTCTTGTGGAAGCGGTGTGTCATATTGGCTGAAGTGCCAGCATGGCACCTGCCGCACACCTCCAGAAAAAACATGGACGGCACTTTCATTTTTCCGATGAGGATTGCCTCAGCCCTCGCTCTCTTTTTCCATGCTTTTCTCATGAGCTTACTCGGAAAGTGCCGTCTCACCAAATCCCACTTGATGCGATGAAGCGGGGCTCGATACTCAGAACCGGCAAAGAATTTATGGCATCCCATGGTATGACTCTAATCTAGTTTTGGGGAGAAGCTGAGCAAAGATGACGTTAAAACATTTCATGCTAGAACCGTTGCATATTACGATTGTTCTTAAAGGGACACTTCACCTAGAAATTAAAATTCTGTTATGCACCTTTCATGCCATTTAAAATATATATATGAATCATCATTTGAACACGAAAGAAGATATTTTGAGAAGGTATGTCTGAGAGGTTTTGTATTCATACGATGGAAGTCAATGGGTAAGATGTTGTTTTGTTAGCAACCTTTTTCCAGATACGAAAAATGATTGAGATATTGATATTATTTATGATCAACATGTGAACGAGTCAAATAAGATGTTAAAAAACAATTTAGAGCTGTTTTTGGGTGTATACAGCTGTATTTTGATTATACTCAAAGGGCTGTACCGTCCACAATTTTGTGAGGGTTTTGTTTCCATCATGCTTAAATTTGGTTAGTAACTGTTGCTGTGTATAAGTTTTTATCAAAGGCTGTTATGATGTCATCTTTCCTATATTCCCATATCGCACCAGAAAGCAACCACTCATAGCAGCTTCAATTCGTTCCTCTCCCATATGTAAAGACGTTTGCTTTTTCTCAAGAGGTTATCAAAGCATTTTGAAAGAAAAAATAACGTGAATGCATCGTAGTGTGCAACTTCTTGTACATCAAAAGCGTTTTCGTCCTCCCTGTAATCTCGACGTTCGCCTGCAGAATCTCTCTAATGTGGTATTTTGATAGTCTAACATTTTACGATCTGTGTGTCTTTTTCCGCAAGCTTCGAATCTAGAGCTTAATGACAGAGTGCTATTTATCGATAATGACGCATCCTAAATATGTTTTTCTTTAGGCCTTTATCTTTACTTTAGTAGCGGAATTATACTTTTGCGCTTTCAGGGTAACGGACATGCATGTAGCTGTTTTCACCCGCTTTTTTCTTCAATCGTCCAGTCTGTGGTTGGCTCTTAATATGTCAGACGCAGTGATGATATTTTCATCTCATGTGGAGACATTGGTTTCCTTTCTGTGTTTCTGAATCACTGCTGAAAGTGCCTAGCCAAAACCTAGAAGTAGGGCAGAAGGAAGGCTAACAGTTTCGTGGCACCGTTGATGTAGTCTTTCTTCTAAAATACAGTAAAAAAACGCCTTCAGCAACATCACAGAATATTCGGGTGCTGTCTCTGACTGTGCTTTTGGAAGATGTGATGTGTTCATACTGGTTCCACACTAAAGGCCAGTTCACGAAGCATATTTTATTAACAGATGTGTCCGGCATCTTTTGAAGTGTTTTAGGATATAATTCACTTAAATATTTCATATATTTCTTGTTGTTTGAAACACAGAAAATATTTTAGAGAAATGTCATGTTGGTTTTGTATGATGGAATCATGTGATTCTACGTGTTTGTCGTGTGAGTCCGGATCCATTCCCTGAATACCTTCCCCATTTCATAATTTGATCATCCATATTTGATTTCATTCTTTTTTTGATGTAATTTTTTAATCGTTCAAACTGTACATCATGCTTTGTGTCTTTTCGTTATTAGTATACGTTGGTTTTTATGTCAATGACGTTGTGCCAAAACATTTTACATTGTGCAAATAAAACAAGCGATTAGTCAAAAGGTGGTGGTGGGCCTACTGTAACTTTAAGTGGCTTAACCAAACACTTTACATATTAAAACACAAACATATGAAGAAAATGACAATTAGTAAGTTATTTAAAACAACCAAACAGAAATAGACACAATAGACAACTATAGGAAGTAGTCTTCCAAAGCTCATTCACATCCTGCATTCTCTTGTAGTTTACAGAGGTTGAATGATTCACAGATTTTTTTATATGTGCTGGTGACTGAACAGTTTCAAAATTTTAAAAAGACGGCCTTCTACTATGTTTCTATGCAGGAAAAACCCTGAGCGTGAAACAGGTTTCCACAAACGATTTTGAAAGGATTATAAACCACTTATTGCAAGTGGAAAACAGATTTGTCATTTTTTGTTCACACTTGCTAAATGTGATCCGATCTGATTTCAGTCAGACGTGCACCAAAACCTAATTTGGTCTTCTTACTCAGAACAGCTGGCAAAACACTAAAACACATTGAGCAAATCAACTTTGGGTCTGTTAAAGCTAATTATTGATTTATAACATGAAGATAGGGAAGTATGAAAATGGCCTTCTTTTAGCATCTGTATTATGAAACAACATAGCTCACAGTGAGAGCGTCGCCCTTTGTTT
The DNA here is from genome assembly GCF_015846415.1 of Triplophysa dalaica. Classification (NCBI taxonomy): domain Eukaryota; kingdom Metazoa; phylum Chordata; class Actinopteri; order Cypriniformes; family Nemacheilidae; genus Triplophysa; species Triplophysa dalaica. The sequence goes on from NC_079542.1 coordinate 33,669,331, forward strand.
CCGCGTCTCGGTACGTTATTCGATTTCACTTGCACGTGGAAAGGCTGGCGTGTCTGTGTACTGACAGAAAGATGGATGTCTGATGCTCGTCCGCCTCTCATGAGCCGCATCCAAATGGGTTTCTGCTCAGTTAGAGAGCACCAACCCAGACAGATGGAGTGAGAGAGAGATACGCCGGGTCCCTCGGTTAATTCATGCCGCGCTTTTTGGCAAACTGTTTTACAGAGATAAGTGTGAGCCAAGCGGATCTTTGTACTGTATCTCTCTGTTAGTGATGTTTTTAACTCCAGCCTTGATATCATGTTAAAAGCTAGTAACTACTCTGGCACGAGATGGTTTTCGCCTATGTCTAGCGACTGAATTTTATTTCTAAGGTCAGCTTACTTCCTAACGCGTTTTGTTTCCTAATTCAATGCCAGCTTGACATCTCTCCAAGTATGACAAATATGTAGAGAATATTTTCAAGGGCGGTCAGTATTTGAAACGAATCTTCTGTTAGGAACGGGTAAGGACGTCCAGCAACCGTTTACATGATAAAGTGCACGACGCAAGTTCTCAGAGAGTATGTTAGTGTCTTGTGCATTAGCTTGACTAAGTACTCATCAGTAAGTTACATCTTTATTTTTTCTCTTTAAAGCACCGCCACTAAAGCCATTAAAGCATTGCATATAAATTTAAGACGTTTACTGTTGGACTCTAGATCGCCTGCTGTGACCAATGTTCTTGCCCTTATGCGTAATCCATTCATCTCCTTTTTTGTTTTGACTATATATTTTCTGCAAGAAACAATTAACCTAGGACTGGGCGACATATCGTAAAATTCTTTCCGTGTCATAACCAAACGCGACGCGTGATATAAGGTATCTTTTCCATGTTAATCAGAGATTTTGTGCTAACCAGCCGCGACAGCGCTGTGCGACCAGTAACGGTCGTTTCTATTTCTATTTTATACCTGAAATTCTGCAAGAAGTTAAAAATCAAAATTTTGATTTGCTATGTTAAATGAGTTTGTCAATATATCAGCACCTTCGTTTTCAGCACCTCGTACTTCTTGATAGTACGGCGACTACGCGTTGTATCTCATGTCTATAAATATTTTCTGTCAGAAACCACGTTATCACTTTTTAAGGTTACTCAACATGCCTGACTTCCCACTCGCTAACAACGTCTTTCCTCTCTTGTGGTCTGGGACTTTTTGGAAACGCTCTTGGAAAGAGGCCCAGAACCGTTTCAAATATGAGAACTTGTGCATCCGCCTGTGTATGATAACACACAGCTGTCCCCCGAACACACGGCCAACAGCGCTGCTGTGCTCAGCCCTAAAAACGCCACGGCCTCTGTTACAACGAATTAAATTTGCAATTAACCTTCTCGGGAGGTGAGACGACGGCAGGCGGGCAGGAAAAGAGGCTTATTGCTCTTTGTGCCGCTTGTACCTCAGTCACAGCTGGAGGCTCATTGTGAGCGGCTTCACGTGAACGCTGATAAACACCATTCATTAGGCTTTACTTTAAAACTGTGAGGAACCTGTGGAGCACAGCCGGCCAGTCGTGTTTTCTGTTAAAATTTTAATGCATTTCGGTTTGCCAAGTGATTATTTTTAGCCACCCATTTTATTTATGTACCTTATACCAATGTGAATTTCTTCATTGCTTTTCAAACACATTAATGGTTCACGTCTTGTCGTATGGTGCTTGTGTGGACTTTGTCGTTCTTATTCTTAAACTGACACCATCATATATAAGTATTAAAGAAATGCATTATAACACACTTCTCTCCTAACCTTAAGAATAAATGTGACTGTTGGTGAGTAACGGTGCAGAAAACACAGTCTGTCTGTCTGTCTGCATGTTGTTATCTGCAGTAGTTTTTACATAGCGGTCACAGTTTTGCATATTGCCCATGAAATTTGGTGAGGTAGAGAAAGCATTTGCATGTAAGGGAATGTCTGCTAGTTCTCAGTGTCCTCATCTCCCATCATTACTTTCAGCATCTCTCGACTTTCTTTTCCTGTCATGAGCATAGCATCAGACACAGCTAATGTATTTCCCATCATAACATGCAAGATGTTTCTGAATTTCAACATACTATCTTATGTCTAATGAGCACTTAGGAAAGTACGCACAGAAGTTGTGTTTCATAACAGCTAATACCAAACTTTAGAAGTTATAATATGCAGATTCATATCAGCATTAACGTTAAACAGAGACGGGCACAGTGGACACAGCTATTATAATATTCAAGCGGTTACTCAAACAATTTTATAAGCACAGATGTGTTTATTTTATGTCACAGATGGCAGCATAATAATGCACAGTTCATAAACGCCAAACAATGTCTACATATGAATCAAGGACGTTTTAAACAGCGATTTACCGTGTTTAAACCAGTAAATCCTTCCAAGGCACAGTGAAACGTTGACATTTTAAATGCGTAAAAATAGCAAAATGCTCCTTTAGAGATGACAAGCATATGGAAGTTTGTACAGCTTTGTCAGATTTATGGCTTTTGTTTTTTTTAGCAACATCTGCTTGTGCCGTGTGTCATACGCCCTTACGTCTGAAGGACCCAACGACGTCTTTGCATATACGCAAAACTTCCTACTTCTGTTTTCAATCTGATCTTGTCAGATCTGTCATTTCAAACAGATTACAAACGGCATAAACCACCCCTTACAATCCGATCTTTTTTTTAATCTGATTGGTGTATTTGTATTGAGCATGTTCATGTGGATTTGACTTTTAATCGGATTACATTGGTCCGTGTAAACGTAGCTACTGTCAGACACAATACATGGCACTTGGTTCAGTATTACAATAATTTAAAACAACATTTTAAAAGGAAATAAACATATTTGAATTTCAAAGCATGAGAATAAATTGTTGTATTACTAGAATTGAGTTTAAGCTTTTATTAAACCTTCTGACAAGATCTAACGCTGTTGCTTATTTGGACAAAAAATTGAAATAAAAAAAGTTATTAAGAAAGCTAAACCCTTACCGGGAACATAGTGGTAAATGCTCGAAATCAAATTACGTTTTGACATGCAACTCAACCAATAGTATTAACCAGATATCATGACGTGGAAACAATTCATCACAGCTCTATAGACCAGGCCGGATGATGTAAAGGACTCTGGTCCAGTAAAACAAAATATAACCAATTAAAAATGTCAAACATCTTTAAGATTTAATTATATATGTAAGATACAAAAAAATACTAATAGGGCTGTCAAATGATTAATCGTGATTAATCGCATCCAGAATAAAAGTTGTGTTTCCGTCATATATGTCGGTGTACTGCGCATATTCATTTTGTATTTATATACACATAAATGCATATATATAAGATTTTTTTAAATATAACAATTAATAAACATTGTTATAGAGTTTCAATTATTGGTAAATATAAATAAATACATTTAAATATTTCCATAATATACACTCACCTAAAGGATTATTAGGAACACCATACTAATACTGTGTTTTACCCCCTTTCGCCTTCAGAACTGCCTTAATTCTACGTGCATTGATTCAACAAGGTCATGTGTGTCATTCTTTAGAAATGTTGGCCCTTATTGATAGGATAGCATCTTGTAGATGATGGAGATTTGTGGGATGCACGAAGCTCCCGTTCCACCACATCCCAAAGATGCTCTATTGGGTTGAGATCTGGTGACTGTGGCGGTCATTTTAGTACAGTGAACTCATTGTCATGTTCAAGAAACCAATTTGAAATGATTCGAGCTTTGTGACATGGTGCATTATCCTGCTGGAAGTAGCCATCAGAGGATGGGTACATGGTGGTCATAAAGGGATGGACATGGTCACAAACAATGCTCAGGTAGGCCGTGGCATTTAAATGATGCCCAATTGGCACTAAGGGGCCTAAAGTGTGCCAAGAAAACATCCCCCACACCATTTCACCACCACCATAATTGAATTGATGAGAAATTGAACAGGTGTTCCTAATAATCCTTTAGGTGAGTGTATATATACAAGTATGTGTATGTGTTTATAAATATAAAAAAATATGCACAGTACACCAACATATATTATGTCAACACAAACTTTTTTTCTGAATGCAATTAATCGTTTGACAGCTCTACTAATAATAAATAAATAAAAATTGAAACAGGAGGTGCTACTGGACCATCTTGCAAAATAGTCTTGTATTGTGATATATTGTGGTGTGATATAAACAAACATACAGCGATATCACTGACACCTGAACAGCTGTTGATCTGTTTCAGCCGCTTTTGGGATTACAACAGCGCCGATTGTTCTGTTGTCAAACAGTCCTGTGTCTTCTCTGATTAAACAGCAAAACCTTTGACATCCCATCAGCCACCTGCACGTCTCATCGTGCTGACCTCTCACCTGTGCACCTGTGCTGTCTTTTTAAAGAGAATAGTTTCACAGATGATGTTCATAGAGGTTAATTGATGTGTATATATTTTGCCGGCCATATTAGCAGTATACAGTTTTCACACTGAATCAAGTTTGGTCTCTCCGCCTGTTTTGTGTCTGTGCTGAAAATATGGCAGAAATGTGGCGTGGATCTGTCTGTAAACACAACGTTTTGCAATAGGCTCGACTTTGGTGAATCAGCACAAAATAACGGGGTAAACGCCTTAAGCCATCGCTTTAAAAAAGACACCTGTCACAAGTGTTTTCTGTTTAGTCTGTCTGAATGAATCCAGACGCCCGCTTTGGGGTTTGAATTCGGACTTTAATGAATTGCGATTTGGACGTAACTGTGCTCCCTCTCCTCATAGAGGTGATATTTCAAAACAGTCGAGTTTTTAATGATTCCTAGGAATTGTGTAATTAATGGTGGTTAGGAAAGGAAAATGTTGATGTGGCAATCACATCTGTATAGAGTCGCAGCTTTTACGCAGCACAAACTTTGTCAGTTTGATATTTTAACGTGAGTTTGACGTTCCTTTTACACACCACAGATTCAGGATGCGTTAAACACTTCAGACTCTTCAAATCATGTCACATCTGCTAACACGTGCGTTTGTGCGCTGAATCAACCGGCCCATATTCATGGTTTCAATTAAACCTTTTTATTACACACAGAGCCGGTACGTGCGCAAGCATTGTGGGATTTAGAAGCAATCTTTCTGGTGTGTTTACATAGAAAATGTCAACTTTAGGAGCGTAATCCTCCAGCGTCTCACAAAATAAATAAAAGTCTGAAACTAAGGTTTGTGTACTTGTCTGCTTGGAAATATTACGGTTAAGGCATAAAGTAAAATAAGAAGACGCTTTGAAGTAAATAACAAAGACACAATTTATATTAGGATTTGCATTACATTTACAAAGAGATTTAGAAAGCAAATGTAAGATGAACCTAAGGACTTGTTTTAGACAACACATAAGCTGTTACCATTATGAGGGCATTCTCAATTTTCCTGTTCACAAACAGCTGGTACGAGCACAAAATAACAAAAGCATTCCTTAAAACTATTTATTACCATAAGCAGCACTATTTTCAACTGGACGCACCGCCATAAAATGCGCACACATGTGATGTTCAACTCGACGGCCAAAGATCTTACAGAGAATTCAACAATGACTGTATGTCTACCTGAAGTAATTATCTAAAATAGGTATGAAAGAAAAAGTTTTGAGAAATATTTACAATGACACGGATTCACAGTTGAGCGTGTACCGAAACTGAACCCGAGGCTATGACTAAAATTAAAACAGAAGTTTTTGCCACCCTTTCACAATGGAATATATGAGAGCTGGAAAGTGACAGCGCTATAATCATCCAGCTTTGTCCAGCTTGCAGCTATATAAACAAATCTTCCATTTGTGGTGGTCTTCTCTCAGTTTACATTTAGACTTTATAAACTTAGCTTTGGGGCTTTCCAAAAAAATGAATCTCCAAAAGCTTGGTTGTGGGAGTGAAGTCAGAGACGCACTTAAACCGATTATATGCAATTGGGACTCTTTTCTAAACTGCATTTCCCTCTTTGTTTCGCTTTAATCATTTCAGTTCTCCCAGCAGCAGTTTCTGTCCGCGTCCTCCTCCTCCTTTCCATGGGCGGCACCTCTTAAACTAGACCAACAGAGCTTCAGTGTGTGCCACAGCTTTCCTCTACACTGTTATTACTGCTCTCAATAAAAGAACAGACGGACCGTATCAAAACTGACTTTAACATCTAAATCCTGCTTCAAACTTTCATCTGAGTTTTACCTGTAGGCTGTTTGGTCCATTTTGTGACGAATGTATGCTAATAGATGTTGCCCAACAAGAAATTATGAATATTTTAATAATGTTTAAGCAGTTTCATAAAAGCCCTAAGCACTGTTTTCTTGCCTACTGTCTGCTGCCTTCACAGCCACATAGCACAGGGACGTCTTTATGATGTCTGTTAAAGATCTGGAGATTTGGCTACACTTGCATGTTAGAAAAGTCAGTTTTACACACACACTAAATCATAAACATCTCACAGACATCCATTTGACATCTGACAGGAGACATCTCAGAGACGTATGATCGAAGATGATCAAACAATAAAAGAATGCGTCTTGCAGATGTAAATGCAAACATATAGACATCGAACCTAGAACGATAATTATAAATATTGAATATTCTGAGCTTATGATTTTTCGCGAACTGCTGTTTCACATATTAACGAAGTTCATTTTGGCTGTTAATATTTTACCTTTCATCGACTAAAAAGCGCTCAAGTGTTTCCGACGGTATCGTTCCTCTGTATTAATATCGCTACAGTTGTGATGCCGACGCTGTTATTTTCAGAAATTTTGGGGGAAAAAATAAACTTTGTTATAGTTTTAGTTTGTCCTCTGTGTGAACAGGCCTTGATACAAAATCCTTGTTAAAATTCTTAAATTCTCGGATTTCTTAATGTAAAGCACAAAATGTTAGCATGTTGCTAAGCAAATAATGCGCTCTCAAAAATAAAGGACACTCATACTTTTCAGTTGAAATCGTCAATCTTGAATAGGACTTATTTTAAACTATTCTTTTCCACGTTGTCAGTTGTCATAGGTGAAGGAATATTAAAATTTTCAATATTAAAATTTTCAATATTTATTTCGCCTCGTCCATTACAAAAATACATTTTGGGGTAGTTTTCTTTATACAGGATACATGTAATGATTTTATTAGAACGTGTGCTGCCTAAAATATTCCCTAAGAAGGCAACGCACATGGAAGAATCGTCGGTGGACGACGCCCTTTATCCTTACATGTTCCTTATTGCTTTAGATCGTAAGAGTGTAGGAACTTTTGTAAATTATTACCAAAGAGACAAAACCTGATATTGCTTTTGCTGTTGTAAGTGTCTTTTAGTTAACATTGTTCGATCGGTCTCGGCGAGGTTCCGATTGATGGTGTGTGTCTTTCGCAAACACTTCCGAGGAACAACAACAAAGGTTAATGCATCATATATTACACTTGCGGGTATTCTGTGGGTTTATGGGTATCTTTCTCACCCTGTTTGTTGAAGGCATTTAAGAGCTGGAGAGGGCAAAAGGGATCTCTGGTTATTGAATAACTTGTCTTTGTATATTGGGCGTATGGGTTTTAAAGTTCTCCGGCACACATTCGCAAGTGTGTAATATACCTTGAGCCTCTGAAGGCCGAATGCAGTGGAGTTTATTGCATTGGCTAACTTTTGAGATTGTGACTGAGACCTTCATTCACTAGTTCTGAAGATTTATGACTCCCTTGCACTCACAATCTGGATTTAGGTGGTTTTCATCTTTCTCATTTCACATGAAACCAGTCATGCCATCTAACAACCAAACCTGAAATGAAACTTGGGCTTAAGGACTCTTCAGTTGGTGGCCAGTAGTGAACATTCTTAGTTTGATCGTGTCGATCCACGAATGAACACGCTTCAGGCTAAAATCCAGGTCCAGATATTCAAGAAGCTCGAGAGAAGCGTGAGGGAGTCATCAATTATATTGGATGCGTTGCGATTATTGCGTTTCGCTTCAGCCCACCACGAAATGAAGAACTTAATGTACCTTTGTGCAGTTTGATCTCATTTCCTGAGCCGACTCTCTTTGTGTTTTAACGTGAATGATAGGCCTGTAAGTTTTACTTCTTTCCAGTCTTCCCTTCTTCTGGTCAGGTACACGGATTCTTCATTAGCTGTCAGATTACACATGCTTGAGAAATCATTTTAGACCTCGCTGACTAACAAGCTCCTTTTCATGATGTCTTGATAACATTCGCTTGAGATTTGAAGGAATAGCTCATTATGAAAAGAAAATTCTGTCGTCATTAGTGCGACAGTTTCTTTCATCAAAAACTTAGAAGCTCAAACATTGTGCCCAACATCAAGATTGATTGGGAGTTTTTTTGAGGGTATCTGATTTCTTTGTGTGAGGAACAGATTAACATTTTGTTCAGTCATTTGGATTTCTTTCAAAGGATTTAAACTACATGCCAAAGCTTTGTACCCAGCATGCCAGAATTGATGACTTGATAACTTTATTGTAGGCGGTTTACAGTTCGCATTCAAATCAAGCGTATAGCATCAGTTCTGGCAGGCCTTGAGTTAGTCGAGCTCACTCAGCTGATGTCATCAGGTGCACCTTATCAGTGTCAACCAATAGTGATACAACATACATGACTGTGTCCTATTTAAAGTTGCCTTCTTATAGCTCTTCTACAGCGTTTTAATCCTGCCACGCTAAAAAAAAACACCATCCCCAACTCCTCCTCCTCCATCCTGATTCATTTTGCAAATCACTGTTGCCCAAGGGATTTGTATCCCTCTTTTGAAAATTGTTCTGGTTCCCCATGTGGGGGTATTTGCAGCAAGGCAGCATGGGCAGGCGGAGAGTTTTCCCAGAACAGTTTCATCCCTCCAACCTTAAATATTGCTGTTGTTTAAATGTTTGACGGAAGTGGTCATGACAGAACTGACATTTATTTGAAAAATCTGTCTTCGTGTTATAAATATAATGTTATATTTATTGATTGTCATATTGGTTTTAATCAGAATTTAGACATAAATATTAATATACATTATGTTTAGTTTGTAGATTAACGCAGCACTGTTGTTTGTTGTAGATTATCTCTTACTAGAATATGTATCCTAACATCATCGTTTGATTTGGATGGAAGCCACTTCAAATAAAGAGATGAGAGGTTTTGATGCGTGTCCACCAAGATTTAGCATGCGCACTTCTGCAGAGCCGCATTCTCGAAACCTGTCAGGATTCAGATCAGTCTTAAAGGGATTGATTACCGAAAGATTCGTTCATCATTTACTCGCCCCAAACATGCTCCAAACCTGTGTACATTCCTGTACTGTTGAAGACACAGAAAGATATTTGGAAGAATGTTGATAATCCTAGTGAGGCACTGTTGACTACCATAGAAGAAAAAAGCTAATAGGGTAATCAATGGTGCCCCAGTTTGGTTTCCCACATTATTCAACATATCATCTTGTGTGTTTAACAGAAGATCAAAGACATGTTTACAGATTTGGATCAACTTCATGGTAAATAATGACCCTTTAACACTTTTCAGAAGCTGCCGCTACTGAGATTTCATTGTGTCTCAAGATTTTTTTAATGAGTTGAAAGTCGATGTGATCAAAGTTGACATTAAATTAATATTAATATATAAATATTCCATTTCCAATGTTTTGTACACATTCCACTTTAAAGAAAACTAAATCTTCATAATCTTTTATCATTCCATAATGGTGACGTCTTGCCTCTTTTTAATGGAAGTCGGTCAGATGAAATAAAATGCCTTTGTTCTCTGTATTGTCATCATAAAGCATCATAAAGCACAGAGATTGGCTTTCGTACTGCTTTTCATTGTTTTGATATGGCTCTGATTCATGCCGCCGCTTTGAAACCCACACCAGGCACCAGTTTATTTTCTTACTGTGCGTTTTCCGACTCCTGACTGTTTTTAGACAAATTCAGTCACCACCAATCAGGTAGCTACTGTTCCTTTTTCTTCCTGTCAGACTTGCGGTTCATTTTCAGTCTTTGTGTTGATATGGCATTTCCTCTATTCTCTCTTGACAGGTCAGACTTTCCAAAGTTATTCTTTTGTAATCTCGTCCAAGTCACTTCCGCAGTCCCCATCTGCCATTAGATTTTGTGTTTTGGCGGATGCAGCGACTGCCAGGGACACCTGACTGAGTATTTTTAGGGGTACTGCACTGTCCCACCGAGCTGGTTAGCTTTGTATTTCAATTACCTAAAGATAAAAAGCAGAACCAGCCCTGGTATTCATTCTGTTGACTGAGAAAATCATAGGCTGTGGCAGTCATTTTGGAATTGGATTGTAATGGTACGGGCCGCAGATACAATTTCAGCCGGTACAAAATGAAAAGCCTCCATCATTGTGAGTAATGTAGAGTAAAATAGAACAAATCTGCTCTGAGCCTGTGACTGAACGCACATCTGCAGTTTAAGTGGCTTTTAGCGGTGATGTGTAATGAAAAGCTGTATCATAGTATACAGAGTCATTTTGTCTCATGATCGAGTTGTTTCAGCTGGAAATTCAGTGAACACAGTTTAAATATTACATAAAGCACGCAGACATGTTTATTTTCAAGTAATTTAGTGAATTAAATGTTTTCCAAACGAAAGGTCTTTTGTTAAATTCATAAGAAAATTTGATGCAAATTAAAAGGTGTTATTAATAATCAACAAAATATTAAGTTTTTTATCATCAGTTTTAAAACATTGTATTGCATTTAATGAAATTGGATAAATCACATTTTAAGCCGTGGTAAAATAGTTCATTTTAGAGGGAATCAGGGGTGACCTAATATACCGTCTCTGATACCAGCAATTCCAACACTATAACGGAAGCTGTGATACCAATAGTACTACCACTAGAACGGTAACCGCGATACAATATTACAACGGCGACCGCAATACAAACAGAGGCAGCATTTCAACGATAACCTTGATACCGATAACATCAACTTTATAACAGTGCCCACGATATCAATATTATAGCGGTCGCCGTGACACCAACAGAACCAACGGCGTAACGATAACCGCGATGGCAACAATATCAACACTACACTGCTAACCGAGATACCAACAGCAATCAACAGTAAAACAATAACCGTGATACCAACAACATCAATATCACAACGGAACCATGATACATACAATAACAATATTATTGCGATAACCTTAATACCAATAACTAAGTCTATCAATACTACGATACTACACATATGACATACCAATTGATTTTTAAAGATCTTGTGGTTTAATATTTTTATCATTTCATTTGTTTCTCCTTTATAACTGACCACATGTGAGTAGTTGTAAAAATAGTCCTGAGCTTACCATCACCACTCATCTCACAACCAGACCCGCTTCACAATTCACAACAGATTTAGATTGGGTGTATCATAGTAACCCTGTCTGAATGGGTTGTCGTGCTCACAGTTATCAGTGTGTGTTTAGGCATCGGGACGATTGGGTCAAGTGTTTAGAATAGCCCCAAGACTGCTCATGAATGACAGGTTATAATGTCAGAAGACCAGACCTTGAGAGACCTCTTCTCATTGGCTGCTTATCTACTTCAATGCTGCATGCTTATCTTAAGTTTGCCATGAAGACAATACTCAAGTTATCTTTAGAGATAAGGATTTGATTTAGATGTGCTGTCTGTCAAACCTAAATTTGGCTGTACCTAACACGGACGGGTCTTATGTCAGGTTGTATTCATGGTGACATCTGCTTTTTTTTCTGGGCTCTACCTTCTTCAATTCTGAGAATCAGATGTTATCGATTTTTAAGGTCTAATGTATGAAATTTAGTGGCATCTAGTGGTGAGGTTGTGAATTGCAACCAATTACTCACTCCACCCCTCTCTTTCAAAGCACTACGGTGGCTGACACAGGACAAAGATATCGTCACATTTTCACTTATTTGCCTTTTGTAGATTATTTATTTACAAAACGCGTTCTTTAGAGCAGTTTGTCCGTTGAGGGTTTCTGTAGAAACAACATGGTGAATTCCATTTAAGGGGACCCACGCTGTATGTAGATATAAATGCTCATTCTATGGTAATAAAAAGCATAATGCGTCATAATGTAAGATGTTTATACACATAGTCAAGTATTTTATATTGCATTTCTGTCATTAGATACCACACAATTCTACACAGCACCTTTAATAGTTACACAAAATGTGTTGTTCTTAAGTAGACACAGAGATGTTTTTAAAGTATTTATCTGATTGGAAATCTTAAACTTTCTATTATCATTATAATTTCAGGTTAGACTCGCCAATTGATTATTTAGGTGATTATTTCGTGCGGTTGTTGCCCCCAAAATGTTGTCTTAATATTCCCTCCCGGGCACCTAAAACAACAAGTTTTTTCTAAATCCAGTCACATCAGTAACACCCACCTGAAGTTTCACATTTGATTTGTGTCCGAGTGCTACAGCGGATGTTACAAGCAAGACCTTGACTGCCCGCTCGGCCTTCAGGAATCTGTATCTATTAACGTCCTTTCCTCAGCGTTTAGTTGATAGGTGTTGGATGAGGCCATCAGTTGTCTGAGGTGTTTATCTGTATCCAGATCCGTGAATTGATTCAATAAAGAGGGCAGTGACAGAAACAGCCATGTCTGCTTGGCATCTCTTCATCACCATTCATTACGTTCTGAGTCTGTCCTTTGTCATGAGACCGGTGGTCTGTCAATGAGGCCGATTATTGCCCACAAAGATCCAATCCATAAGCACTGATGGATCATTTGGTGGCTCTTTATTCAAAGACCGTCTTTGTTCTTGAGGATTAGATACTGTATCATGAGGAAGATTGGCTGATTCTTCTTCATAAAAGGATTATAATCCTAATCAAGTTTTGATTTTGTGGGAAATGTCAGTTTGACATCATTTGATTTAAACACGCGTAAGGACCTTATACTTCAAACAGAGATGGTGATAGAGAGGCCAAAGTTATGACATTTAACATTAAATTTACACACTTTATCTGTTTCGTTGACCTTGGCAGTCGTATTTCTGGCTGGATCGGTGACTTATTTGTAATTCTGAGAAGACGTCTCAAAGTGAACCTTTCTCACATTCTGTATTATGTCGATGTTTGTTGTGTGGATGAGGAAGGACATTTCTTGTCAACAATATTTTTTCATAATAATGCGATGAAAGCTCCTTCATGTGTTGTGTTTGCGTCATTGGAGCGGTTGCATAAGCATGTGTTTGAATATGGCATGCTGAAGTGTTCTTATGAGAGAGTACAAAAGAATAATCGTATCAAAACATCCCAGACCGACGTAATGGATCACAGAATGACAGCAGCTGTGAGATCATCTGTATTTATTTTCTTCAGCGTTTTTGCCTTTAGTTTGAAACCTCTTAAGCGTCATACATCCCAATTTGTTTTTTGTGTTTAAACATGTTTAAAAGTTTGCAGTTTTTGACACATGTAAAATTATTTGTATCGCTAGTTTGCGGCTGTATTTCATATCTCTTTTGAAAATGGCTCCATGCTGACGTGAATAATGAAAAGATTAATTCTGTTAAAAGATTATGGAATGTGTCCTTAAGTTCTTGAAAAGTTTTTCCTTAATTTGAGGCGGTTGGTAAAACATATAAATTCTTGAATAGTCTTTTGAGAAGTGTCGCCGTGTTTTTTGTGATCGTACAATGGATGTCATTAGGGTTCTGTGTTGTTTGGTTACCAACATACTTCAAAATATCTTCTTTTGTGTTCTGCAAAGAAAAGGATCTCATACAGGTTTTATAAGTAAATAACTTTTTAGTGTGTCTGAAATCTACACAAGGCCTGTAAGAAGTTTTGTTTTCATACTGTAATTCTTCTACTGTAGACTGTATACTGTAGAGAAAGTGTTTTAGATGCTCAGCAGAAAAGTTGTAGGCCATCAAATCTGACATGTGTTTAACATCAGACGTAAAGATTGGAAACATTTTGAGCGAATGTTTGTTTGTTTATTTATTGTTTATTTTTACACGGACAATGCGTTTAGCTAATAGCTAATTAACATCTGCTATCCAAACAAATAAAATAACATACAGCATTACATATACACCACATAAACATCAAAATAAATTTATCCAGAAATGTAAGATTTATAAAAACAGTATTTAGAAAACACAGAACTCTCAACACAGTCATTAGTGGTTGCAAATTTGCTCAAATAGAAATAATTGCTTAAGATTCATTTAAAGAAACTTTGGATCTGTCAATGTTTCGGACATTTGTAGGTAAGGAGTTCCATAACCTCACTACTCTAACAGAGAATGTTGTTTGCCCAAAGGCAGTTTTTCTGTGCTGCGCTACTAAATCACACCTAGCAGATGCCCTTGTCCTACCGGCACTGCCGTTATTGAGGGGGAGCAGGATTATGGATAATTTTGTACATCAAGCCTACATCACTATAAAATACAAAATTATCAAAAGTTAAAAAGTTTTTTGTCTAGCACTTGCTATTGGAAGTTTACATATGGGTCTATAATTTGATGGGAGAGTCCAATCACCTGCTTTTGAAATAGGTATCTCTACTGCCATCTAGCAAGATGGAAGAGTTTGTTATTGACAAATCTATCAGATGTGTTAGAGGTTTGCAAAGAGATGATTTGTAAATTTAAAAAATTTGTGCGTCGATATCATAAACATGTTTAGACCTAGAGCCTTTTCAGTTATCAAATATTTTCATTACAGTAGATTCTGAAACATTTTCTATTGTGGATACAGGGGCTTTATTGTTTATAAATTCTATAAAGTTTATTACAAAAAATTCAATCTATCTGAATTCAAGAGCTCCTCCTCCTCTACCTAATTTTCTATCTTTTCTAAAAACATGATACCCAGGTACAGAAAAAGCAGTCCTTGGTGATAACTCGGTTAGCCATGATTCCAAAAGGAAATGAAGGTTTTATTTATTCAGTCTTTGATACAATACTTCTAATTTTCAAATGTCCGCCGAGCAGTCCTTTGGGTTTTAGTCGTCGATCCCACAAGACTTTTGCCTGGTTTACTGGTTGAATGAGTTCAAACTTCCTTTTGGTCGTCATACTATTTAAATGTTCTTTATGTATACAGCCGTTCAGGTTAAGAATAGTATTTTGAAGTTGCAGTCTGACTTACAGATCGGTTGTCGCGTCCTTGATGTAATTTGGTGGCATTTACAAGCTCAAATGTATCCAGCAAAAGTGGCTTTCGTTCAACTTGACCAACAGGTCCCGAATTTAAATGGACGTCAACTGCCAGTAGAATCGTATTAGCAGGTAGCCGGTTAGCCTGTAGCTACAGGGCTTGGAGATTTCATCACGGAGTCTGGCCGGGCAGCAGTTGGTATATTAGCCCTTCCATTGCTCACGATATTTGAATTGCAGCTTGATCACTCTTCTGCGCAAAGACAACAAGGTCCGTCCACTCAGCACCGCCAACTCGACCGGACCAGAAGCAACGGAGCGAAACCAGCAGGAGAGCAAAGATGTAAATAATCATGCCGAAAGTGTACGCCAAATTTCCATTAGATTGCTTTAATCCAATTCCAGTTCTTGGTTTGAAGTTTGATTTGCAACAAAAAGCATTCTTATTGAGATTTATCTTGTACTTGTATTTGGTTTTGACCGAGCCAACTCCCGCAGCACATGGCGTACTACGTTTCCGCTCCACAATCTTTTTTCACCCTGAGTTGCCCACAACTCTCTGAATGTTTGTATTCTCTAACTGTATCTTTTCCAGTGAAGTTGTTATGTTATGTTTGATTTTGGTAGCTTCTGTTTTATAGATGTTTGTGTTGTTGTTTCTTGGTGAGCAGATAAATCCTGATGTAGTTGTGTTAACACTGGCAGTTTTAAGACTCTGCCCCGTCAGAGGCACATTTGCTGATAAATTGCATTAGAGCTGTGGGACGGGTGACTAATGTGACCTTATGAGACAGACTGTATAAATCACCACTAACACACACACACACACAAGCAGAAATACAAAGATTAATACATTTCACAAGTAAGGGTTTTGAAGGGCCTGTCTATATCTGAATGATTTGAACAATGCCTCATTGTTCGCTAAATTGCGATTGAACAGAAAGCTTTTTATCGAGTTAATCTCAAAGCTGGGCCGGATAATATCATTAGAGTTACTCTGGAAGAATTTCTGTTTTTCCAGACAAATCTGAGAGTAGAAATCTGTCTGGTGTTTGCGTCCAGTACTGATGTTTTTAAGAGCAAAGAGATTTTTAAACCGGGCTCAGAGAACTCAGTGTTATGTTTCTATTCAGGTTAATACTGCCAACATGGATCTTAAAGTTGCCAATTATTTAGTTGTCTCAATATCACACGTATTACTTATCTAAAAAACCTTGATTGTTTCTATCTACAAAATATACATGAATGGATATGTATTTAAGGAAGAGGGTCCTCACAAAAGGTTCAACATATTTGGGGGTCCTTTGCATCTTAGACCCTATCCATCTTTTCTCTCCGTTTTGGCCTTTCGTCCACACTGAGAGGGTTTTTTCGTTGATGAAAAAGCTAGTGTAGATAGAAAACCTCTGTTCTAGAGCAAATATGATATATGCCGTTTAATGATAAATAAGCAAACACTTCAATTGGCGAAATAGTTTCATTTATTTCTTACTCAAAAAGCTTCTAAAGACTCTTTTAGAAGATCGAAAAATCTACTGTAGGAAATAGACCAAACAATCACAGTTATGAGAGAATTCTTGAAAAATGAAACCACAGACGTCCATTACTAGAACATATTATAACAACACAATGTTTTATATTCATTTAAAAGTTTTTTTTTAAGGAAGTGTTATAGGTAAATATGTGCAGTTATCTCAGGGACTCTCGTATTACTGTTATCTGATCTGTAGTCAGTTAAAGTGAATTGAATCAGAGGTGTAATCTTGAATCTCACGCCTGAGAGGAGCGACGTGCTTCTTCATGTCAGATATTACTCGGCGTACATAACCATAGCAGAACAAATCAACCTGACACAGACGAGCAGCCGTGCCGACTGTGGAGCCTTTAGATATCGTCCAACAGAAGAGAGAGAGATTAGGTGCCAGAAGCTGTCAAGGCTTTTATGCATGTCATGAAAGGACATTTATGACCCGTTCTATTTTATGGGTCATGAAAAGTAGGATTCTGTACTAGAATGAAGGCGATCGGAGAGGTTTTGGTAAAACATAAAATCATGAATGCATGTTACGAACGTAAATAGGGTCAGTTTTTTTTTTCATGTGGTTCACGTTCAGATCCGTGCGGTGTGTATTAAAAGGGCAACTGAGTTTCCCCGGATAAAAGTAATTCACGTGTCCCTGTCTGAGCCGATTTAGCCTGATTCCGTGTCAGATTAGGTCACGCTCCATTTTTGCCTGATGCTTATCTGATTTATTTATTTATAAAAGTAGCAAGAAAATAAATGCTTTGTTTATGCAACGTATAACAAGTGCTTTATAAATGTACTGAATTATTTCACAGTAAATGTATAAATATAGTGGTTTAGGACACAGTCAATGGCTGAGGGTGAGAGTGTTCAAAAATAGCTTTTCGGTCTTAGGGATACTTCACCCAAAAAGGAAAGTTCGATCATCACAACACAGAGAAAGTTATTTGGAAGAATATCCAAACAGATTTTGCCCCCCATTGACTCCCATAGTAGTATCAGGTGTTTTTTTGTTCTGTTGAACACAAAAGAAGATACTTTGAAAAATGTAGGAAAACAAACAGTTCTGGGGCTATTTTTTCCTACTATGGGAGTCAATGGGGGGCAAAATCTGTCTGGTTATAAGCATTCTTCCAAATATCTTTCTCTGTGTTCATCAGAACAAAGACATTTATGCAGATTTGGAACAACTCGAAGATGAGTAAATGATGTTTTTTTTGGTGAAGTATCCCTTTAAGCTAACTGAAATGCGAGTGTAATGGAAATCTGGCATCCCTTGATGAAAAGCAGAGCCATGTCATCGTGTAGCCCTGGGAATTCATACAGTCTTATCTGTTGGAAGTGATTGTGTCTTGTTGTAATATATTTGTTTAGGCTCCGAGACGTCGGATGACAGTCCTATCAAAGAGACAGCACATTCCCTCCATGACGCATGAACTTAATTTCTCTGGCATTCTTTATTATAAGGACGAATGCGCTATCTGAGCGTCAGCGTGATGTTTTTATTTGTGTCGACCGCTAGAAGCTGTGATATGGATGGGAAAATCTTTCTAGAGTCCAATGAAGAGTTTATCCATCTTGTGGTGCGATAGGTGATTTGCCTTGAACATTCGGGGTGTGACTTGCATCATTAACGTAACAGACGGTAATGACGGCTGGAGTTGAGCCACAAAATCAAAATAAATGTATTGCAAGCTTTATACAAATGACTAAACAATGGATAGAAAAGTGGGTTAGAATTGTGGGAACCCCTTCTAATAATAATGCAGTGTACTTGAGAGATAAAAGCGTGAGTTCTAAAGTGAGCTGTAAGTGGTTGCTTTAGGGCACAAAGAAGCTGGTGTAATTCTGTTAATAACAGTCATGCTGTTTGTCCTGGCATGTGAAGCTCAGATTTGAGTTGGAACGATGAGTTCCACTTACCGCTCTTGGTTTTATTTCGGTGTTCGGCTGTTGATCTCGAATGCTGTGATTCTGCTTTATGGTGTTTAACCTGCAACTTTAATGAACATCAGAGGCTTTGATGGACTTTTTATAACGAGTCATAAAGAGGTTTAAGAAATGAAGAAGTGACCGGGGGTGTTGGGAAATGAGGGGCTGTTAATGATGCAGTGACTTTTCCCACGCTTTATCAGGTCAGCCTAACCTTCATCATTGACAATGTGTTCTTCTCACACCCTTAATGCCTTCCACTCATTAAAGCATGACCTACAAACAAATGGTTTTTGTCTTTAGGTATAACACATTATTACTAAGTACGGAGATCCGTACCCTGCATCCAATATTGTGTACTGTGACTAGGGTTGTGTGTCATTAGAATTATTTTGTTCTGATTCTGCTTATCGATTCAGTGCTGTCTGATGCTGTATGCACACATGCACTCTTATTGAAATTGGTATTCTCTCATCGTATGTCTTGTGTTTTCCAGTGTCGTGAAAAAAATGTGTCTCTTTCAAGTCTCTTTGTCTTGGGTGTTTGAAGCGCACACTGTAGTAGGACTGCCATAAAAATGTCTCACTTAGGTCCTCTGACTCTTTGATAGTGAGTGTATCAACTTCCAAAGTCCTCAGACAGGCCTTGTCCTGTAATTCTACCCATTTTACCAGAGCACCTTTAATTCCACGATGTGGTCACTTTCCATCCTTCTCCTATGTCTTAGGGTAGACTTGAATGTTTTAGAGAATGAACTAGGAAGCTACAATTATTGTTAACATTATCAAAAAAATCGACTTATGTAGAAAGTTAAAACATTTTCAAGTATTAATACTCGTTTCCTCTGTTCTCTTCTAGATGCAGCAACTGTTTTACGAGAACTATGAGCCAAACAAGAAAGGCTACATCCGGGATCTCCACAACAGTAAAATACACAGGGCCATAACTCTTCACCCCAACAAGAACCCACCGTACCAGTACCGACTGCACAGCTACATGCTGAGCCGCAAGATCGCCGAACTGCGGCACCGCACCATCCAGCTCCACCGCGAGATTGTGCAGATGAGTCGCTACAGCAATACAGAGGTGCACAAGGAAGACCTGGAGCTGGGAATGCCTCCGTCTTTCATGCGCTTCCATCCACATCAACGAGACGATGTTCTAGAATGGGAGTTCCTCACGGGCAAGTATATCTTCTCGTCATCGGACGGACAGCCTCCCCGACGCGGCATCGACTCCTCGCAGAAGATGGCGCTGGACGACATCATCATGCAGGTTATGGAGATGATAAACGCCAACGCCAAGACGCGAGGCAGAGTCATCGACTTCAAAGAGATCCAGTACGGCTACCGGAGGGTCAACCCCATGTACGGGGCGGAGTACGTGCTCGATCTGCTGCTGCTTTACAAAAAGCACAAAGGCAAGACCATGACGGTCCCGGTCAGGAGACACGCCTACCTTCAGCAGACCTTCAGCAAGATTCAGTTCAGGGAGGAGGAAGAGATGGACGCAAGGGTGCTGGCCGCCAGGATCAACCAGGACTCGGATTCGCTCTCATTCCTGTCCAACTCTCTGAAGATGCTCGTTCCGTTCAAGCTCAGCGGTCCCGGCGTAGAACCGCACGAACCCAAAGAGAAAAAGATCAACATTCTTGTACCACTGGCGGGACGCTACGAGATCTTTGTCCGCTTCATGGCCAATTTTGAGAAGATCTGCCTCATCCCCAACCAGAACGTCAAGCTTCTCATTCTGCTATTTAGCACAGACAACAACACAGAGCGTGTCAAGCAGATCGAGCTCATGAGGGAGTACCACATGAAGTATCCCAAAGCAGACATGGAGATCAAGCCTGTTTCCGGCCCCTTCTCTCGCGCCATGGCCCTGGAGGTCGGATCGGCCCACTTCACCAACGATTCCTTGCTCTTCTACTGTGACGTGGACTTACTTTTCACTCCCGACTTCTTGAGCAGGTGTCGGGGAAACACTGTGCTCAAGGAGCAGACGTACTTTCCCATCATCTTCAGCCAGTACGACCCCAAGGTTGTCTACGCGGGCAAGGTCCCCAGCGACAACCACTACGTGTTCACGTCTAAAACGGGCTTGTGGAGACACTACGGTTTTGGCATCGTCTGCGTATACAAAGGAGACCTGATTCAAGCGGGCGGCTTTGACGTCTCCATTCAAGGTTGGGGACTGGAGGATGTGGACCTTTTCAACAAATTCATCCAGTCCGGGATTAAGCTGTTCCGGAGCACGGACACAGGTATCGTTCACGTCCACCACCCCGTCGTTTGCGACCCCAATCTAGATCCCAAACAGTACAAAATGTGCCTGGGTTCCAAAGCGTCCTCACACGGCTCCACGCAGCAACTCGCCGAGCTGTGGTTGGAGAAGAACGACCAGGGATTCCGAAGGATCACGAACTCTAATAACGGATCCACGAGGACAGAATAGACCCGCCATGTACTCATTTGTCCGTCTTCCTCTTTATGCTGTTTTTTTACTACCTTATTTATTTTTACAGAAAAGACTGTGGATCTATTTTGAAAAGACTCGTTTTGTAACGTATACAGGAGCAAAGAGCAAATCCAGAGTATTCGGACTCAACCTTTTTTAGCAATGTTACAAATTGAAAGTAATGAAAGGAACACAAGAGTACGGCGTAACAGATCTGTTTTACGAATCCAATACTGAACATTATATTTATGACTGCTGTGTACCTCGCTGTCTGTGCACCAGTCAATGCATCACAACAGAGTTTGATTTACGATGTGGTGTCCGGCAAAGCGGTAAATATTTTTGTGAATGTTTACAGAGAGCTATGAACAAGTGATTTCCAGTCGGGCAGGGTGATCTACAAAAACAACAATCTTAATTGTGACAATTAAGGGCCATTGATCAAAAATTTGCTTTATTTAGTTTGTTTTTCCAGTTTTTTTTTCCTGGGGGGTTGCATTGTTTTTTATTTGTTAAGATGCGTAATAACACTGTTTTGTTTTAATTTTTTATTGACTTCTGTGAATGAAACTGCTGGAGGTAGATCTTTCCAACTCATTCCCACTGTTTAATTTATTGATGGTTCAGTCTTGTTTGATATCAGACTGCGGTTGTGTATATTAGCGATTGTATAACCGTCTCAGTCATGGATGATGTTTTTGTTTAACTCTTTCGATCTCAAGTTCCTTTGATTACCAAAGACTTTTTTGCACAGTTGCTCTAGGTTTGAGAATGCTCGCGTGTGTTTGTGTATGTGCGTGCGTGTGTGTAGTGATGGAGCAGGATATTGTACTGTAAGATAGCGGTACCTTTGATCAGATTTCTATACTACACAGCTCTCTGAAAGTATACCGACAACAAGCCACTTAACAAAATGAAGAAAACTCTTTCTCTTGTAATCTGATGGACGAGTCCTTTGCTCCTGTTTTGTTCTTGAATTGTTATGTAAGGATGCACACAGGCAGTTCTTTCGTCTTCAAGCTGATCGAGCCGTCCATCAGTCTGATCAGATTCTGGTATAAACACAGATCTCCCACAGTTGTTTTTTTCTTTGGGTTTTTTTGGGGCATCGTCATTCTTCTGTTCTCTGTTAGCCTCCATACAACTTGGAAAAAAGTTTTATATTTAATAAAATGAAAAATGTTTATCAACATTTGTCTTGTGCATGTTTTTAACCTTTCCACTTCGTTGACTATTAAAAGCACAATTATCAATATAGTGTTGATTTTGCACATATCATAGTTTTGTAAATGATCAATATAGAGTGAAATCTAAACATATCTTAATATCAATTTTGATATAGTGTTATCTGGACACGTCACAGTATCATAACTAATTCAGTGCGTGTTAAAGTTTTGCCTTAAGAGAGCTTACAAACTCTCAAATGTGATGCATTGACCGAAAGAGAAAAGAAAATTTGAAATATGGCTGATAGTATCATTTATCGCTTTAAAAACATCCAAGAGATACCGTGATAATACCGTTTCCGCAAATTATTTTGGTCACAATAATCACGTAGTGAAAATCTGATATTGTGACAGCCATACTTGCGTTGGAAGTCAATGGAGAGAATATTTAATAGTGTTCAACACTGTTTTTCTACTTTTTAATTCAATTGTATTTATATAGTGCATTTCCCAATGTGCAGTGTTCCAAGGGAGCTTTACAGGAGAAATTAAGAAAAATTTAAAAACACAAAAAAGGTAAAAGACAGCACATGGTGTTTAAAGAACAAGCAATATTATTCTAGTAAATAATATCTAATAATTGCAGTCTCTCGTGGTTTATTTAGAATATTATGCATGAAGTGAAAGCTTGGCTGAAAAGATGTTTCTTTAATCTAGATTTAAATTGGGAGAGTGTGTCTGACCCTCTAATAGTATCAGGAAGGCTATTCCAGAGTTTAGGTGCTACGTATATGAAAGCTCAACCCCCTTTAGTGGATTTAGTTATCCTATGTGTCATCAAAAGTCCTGAGTTCTGAGATCTTATAGAGCGTGATGCGTTGTAACGTGATAGAAGCTCTTTTATGTAGGTAGGGGCTAAACCGTTTAAGGCTTTATAAGTAATTAAAATAACTTTAAAATCAATACGATACTTAATGTGTAGCCAGTGAAGCGATGATAAAACTGGGGTTATGTGATCGTATTTACTTGACCTAGTAAGAACTCTGGCAGCTGGATTCTGAACTAACGTCTTGGTTACGTATGTAACCTCAGTTCCCTGATGGAGGGAACGAGACGTTGTGTCGAGAACGACAGATGGGGTTCGCCCTTGAGAACCAATCAACTCTGACTACTATAGAAAAGGCCAATGAAATTTGGCGAATGCAATTTGCATGCCGGATCCGCCCCCGGAAATCCGGTATAAAGGAGGCCGGCGTGCAGCATTCACTTACCTTTGTTCTGAAGAGCCTGAGACCTCTCAAACTGCAGCAGAATACGATACGTGTTCGTGGCATAAGGGACACAACGTCTCGTTCCCTCCATCAGGGAACTGAGGTTACATACGTAACCAAGACGTTCCCTTTCTGTCGGTCTCTCGACGTTGTGTCGAGAACGACAGATGGGGTTGCCTATGGAAAACGCCACAACGCTGTATCGCGTCACAATCTCTAGCGAAGCGACGGTAACAAGCCTGGGTGTGTCATCTCGAAGCTTTCGTGAGACTGTAACCTTCCAGTGTGGTGGTCGGGGGGTTCCAGAGCTTTCTTGGAGAAAGATGGGTACAGCCCTGACCGGTAACTTTCACGGACGGGGCCTTAGCTCTCTATAGGCGAGAGGCCGTCCAGATCAGTTTACACCGGGTAAGCGCGACTCTTAATCAGAGAAGCGCTACAGAGGCCACCTCCTACCCGTGGGGAGGAATATGGTGGATATAGGTATGGTCTCGTCCTTGGAGGAGAACGCATGGAACGTGCGGACTGAGTAGTTAACCGCGAGGTGGAGGCCCACCTGGGGAAGCTCATGGGTTACCAGGAGTGGGAACCATTCTCATGAGGATACATCAGACGGAACAGCCCACGGAGGGGGTGTTACAGACGTCCGGTAGCACTAGGTCCGGTTAGAGCTATCTGTGATAGCTCACATGGTATCCCGGCCTAAGGGGGAAGGCTGCTCTGCCCAGCCAGCCCCCAGGGGGTGCTTGTTTGGTGATGGATGGAATGCCTATTCTTAACCAGTGTCTGGGTAAGAAGGGAGGCTGGTGAGGTACCAGTTTCTTAGCGATGTGTTCGGGTAAGAAGAAAAGGTAAATAGCACACTGACCCAACCTGTTAGAGGGTGGAAAGGTGCTTTCGCAGGCATACGCCCCCCCGGATGCCAGTCCTACATGTCGCCACGCAGGACGTGGGCTGACACCGGGTTTACGCGAAGGTTGTTAACCCTTGCGAAGGTGTTTGGGCATAGCCCAACCCGCAGCTCTACAGATGTCTGCTAGAGAGGCGCTTCTGCCAGTGTCCAGGAGGTGGCTAAACTCCGTGTGGAGTGAGCCCTCACTGCCAATGGGCATGGGAGATTCTGAGATCGGGATGCCGTCGTAACGGCGTCCACGACCCAGTGCGCCAGCCTCTGTTTGGAGACAGCCTTCCCCTTCTGCTGTCCTCCAACAGACACGGAGCTGGTCAGAGCTTCAGAGCTCTGCGTGCGGTCCAGTACGTACTGGACACAACACTAATCGGGTTGGGTCTTCCTCCCCCATGGGGAGCGCCTGCAAGTTCACCACTTGGCCCCGGAGGGAGTAATGGGAACTTCTTGGGCACGCATCCGGGCCTGGGTCTCAAGATAACGTGAGAGTTTCCAGGGCCGAGTTTAAGGCAATCCAGGGACACGGAGGATGCTCGGTGGTCCCCTACCCTCTTGAAGGAAGTGAGCGCCGTCAGGAGGGCCGTCTTACTCTATGAGGAAGATCGGAACCTCCGAGGGGCTCTTTGGGGGGCCCTGAGGCTCCCCAGGACCACTTAGGGTCCCAAGAGGGTATGGAGCGGAGATGAGGCGGATTCCGCCCTCTCGCTGCTTAGGAACCTGGTGACCAGGTCGTGTTGCCCTAGAAACTTTCCACCGACTGAGTCGTGATGAGTGGCAATAGCGACTACATACACTTTCAGTGTGGAAGGGAGATGTTAGTCTCCAGTCTCGTGAGGAGGGGAACACAATCCTGATCAAGCACCTCAGTGGGTCTTTCTCGTTGAGAAAGACACCAGGACGAGAAGAGGCACCGTCTAGAGGCGTGTAACCGCCTAGTAGATGGGGCCCTAGCCTGGGTGATGGTCTCAGCCGTATAGGGGGAGTAGCCATCTTAGGATCTTCTCGTCCCGTCTAGAGACCAGACATGGGTGTTCCAGAGGTCTGATCTGGGATGCCAGAACGTGTCCTTCCCCTGAGAGAGCAGGTCCTCTGTCAGGGGAATGGTTCAGGGGGAGTCGCTATCCAGAGCATCGGCTCTGAGGCCAAGTGCGGTTAGACCGGTGTGGTGTAACCAATAACACTTGGTGCTCCTGCTCCCTGACCTTGCACAGAGTCTGTACAAGAAGGCTCCTGGGGGGGGGAAGGTGTGCTTCCGCCCATCCCGCGGCCAGCTGTGCGCAAGGATATCCGTGCCGAGGGCAGGGACTATCAAGCGGGCAAATGGTGGTGTTACGGGAGGTGAACAGGTTTTACCTGGGCCTACCCGAACAGCCTCCAAATGAGCTGGACTGCACGGGGGTGGAGTCGCCACTCTCCACGAGGCATAAACTGGCGAGAAAGCACGTCGGCTGTCTAGATCAGTTTGCCCGGGGTGTGTGGCCTGCAGGGAACGAGTAACCTGTTGACTCCACCGGAGGAGGCGTCGAGCAAGTTGTGTTTAGCTGCTGTGTGCGAACGCCACCCTGACGATCTGTATTCGCTACAGCTATAGTGCTGTCCTCGGAACAGCACGTGCATGTCTCGCACGAGAGGCCGTAGCCTGCTCAGTGCAAGTAGCATAGCCCACAACTCTTGGCAATTGATATGCCAGCGCAGGCGGGGGTTCGTCCAACACCCCACCTGCGTGCCCGTTGCACACTACACCGCACCCCTGCAGGGAGACTTCAGTCGTCACCACGACCTGCCTCATAACCTGCTCAAAGGGACCTGAGTCCGTCGAAAAAGTCATAAAGACTAGGGGTTATGGTGCGTCGGCAGCAGGGCGGCATCACCATGCGCCTGCTGCCGGTGTGCCACGCTCTCCTCGGAACTCGACTCTGAAACCAGTGTTGGAGCGGTGTCATGTGCATCAACTCGAGGGGTATTAACCCGCGAGGACGCCATGTGTCCCAGGAGCCTCTGAATTGTTTCAGGGGGACCGCTGTCTGCCTAAAATGTTCATTTCAGACAGTTCAACACTGGTTGGGCACAACTGCGGACAGGTGTGCTGACATGGTGACAGAGCTGAGTTCCATACCGAGAAAGAGGATGCTCTGCACTGGGGAGAGCTTGCCCCTCTCTTGGTTGACCTGGAGTCCCAATCGACCTAGGTGCCGGAGCACCAGGTCCCTTTGTGTACATAACAGATCTCGCGAGTGTGCCAAGATAGGCCAGTCGCTGAGATAGTTTAGTACCCGCTCGCCTTCCTCCTCTCAGGGAGAAAGGGCGGTCAGGGACAGACCGAAAGGGAGGACTCTGTACTGATATGCCCGCCTCTCGCACGCGAACCGTGGGAACGGCCGGTGTCGAGGAGGATCGAGACATGAAAGTAAGCGTCCTTCAGGTCGATTGCCACGAACCAATCCTGACACCTCATAGATGTCAGGACGCGCCTCTGTGTGAGCACCCTGAATGGCAGCTTGTGAAGGTGCTCTGTTCAGGGTACGCAGCCTTTGGGGGCAACCCGCCGTCTTTCTTGGGAACGATGAAGTGCGGGTGGTGACCCACTGAACATCTTGGTTTTGAGGGACGAACTCGATGCCTGTTTTGCCAGAAGGGTGGTGACCTCTACCCGAAGTACGGAGGCGTCCCTGCCTCTGACAGAGGGAGAGATGATGCCCCGAAACTTGGGTGAGTCTCTGGCGAACTGGATCGAGTAACCAAGACGGACCGCCCTCATTAGCCAGCGAGACAGTGTGGGCAGCTCTCGAGCTCCCAGGGACTGTGACAGGGTGACCAAGGGGACGGTCTGCTTCATCATTCCCACGGGGGGTGGTTCGTCGGCTGGCGGAGCTAACCATGTCACGGGGAGTCCCCGGAGGGAAGGTTTTTGCTCCGCCTGCTTACCTGCCTGGCGGGACAACGGCACGCACTGTCGGTTTGAGAGTGGTGACAGCTGTCATATGTGTACGACCTCACGCCTCGCCAGGATGTGAGGTCGGTTCGCCGAGCACAGTCCAGTGGAGTGTGCGATCGGCTGCAAGTAAACCCGGGGAGAACAGAAAACTCAGTGAGTAAGTGGGCGCCAAGCCCTAACAAGGGCCCGGCTTTGGTGACGAGGCAGGAGTCGTCCCGTACCGACCGATCAGAGCCGTGGCTGTGAAGGTTCGGGCCCGATGTTGTTCTCCCTGGGGTCTTCCCGTCAGTGTCCCTTCTCGCGAGGAGGTTGCTGACGGGGTGGAGGTTTCCCCCTCGACCTCTGCTTCCGGGGTGCCGCCTGTGGGGGCACAGGAACCGGAGCCGATGTCGAAAGGGTCCTGGGTTGCAGGGAAGCAGACGTCACGTGAGATCTCGGAGGCCTGTAGGCGGCCGAGTCGCGGCGTGAAAAAAATGTGGTTAATTGCCACGGTCTGCTTCGCCGTCAAAAAACTGCTGAGCGCAGTCCTCGACGGTGTTACCAACAACCCACCCTGCGAGATGAGTGCATCAAGAAAGCGGACTTCCTTGCTGTCACTCTTCTGCACAAGGTATAGCCGGGGGTGTCTCTCCTGGACCACTACCGTGGACATCGTCCGACCCAGGGCCCGTGCCGCCGCCTTAGTCGCCCGTAGAGCGCTGTCAGCGGTGGCACGGAGATCCTGCATTATACCCGGGTCGGCCTTACCCTCGTGGAGCCCTCTCAACGCCCTGGCCTGGCGGACCTGCAGGATGGCCAAGGCATAGAGAGAGGAGGCAGCCTGGCCCGCAACATCGCAAGCTTTCGACACCAGTGATGCCGAAGTCTTACGTGCTTTGGACGGTAGGAGTGGTCGATCCCCCCCCAGGTGGTAGCCGTCCGCGGCACAGGTGCACCGCAGGCGGACGTTCCACCCGGGGGATCTCGACGCAGTCCTTGGCTGCCTCACCATCGAGGGAAGTAAGGGAGCCGGAGCTGGTTTCACTGGAACGGTCCGTGAGTGGAGCGTTCCAAGTTTTACACAGCTCCTCATGCACCTCCGGGAAAAACATGGCACCCGGGGTGGGCGCGGTTTGCACCGCGCACCGACCTCGGGAACCACGTATCCCCGGGTTAGCACGGATGACATCACTTCTGCTTCCTCCTGAACTCGACCGCTGGGGGTGGAGTTTGGATTCGGCAGAGTCGGATGCCAGTCTCCCTCCGATGCTGCGAGCGACATCTCATCTACGTCACACATCGTTTCCGAGTGTGTGCGTGAGGATCCGGACGGTATGCCACCGCCGGTTGGGGAACGTTCAGAAGAGCGAATCGGGGTGCGATCGGCCCGTGAGCACTTGGCTGGCGGGTTTACGTTCGCAGAGTTCCCCGTATCACTAACGCTGCTAACGTGGGTGGTCATCGGGGCCGTAGCCACAGATGTCACAGCCCGGGTAGCAGACGAAATGGTGGCTGGTTCCCGTAGGAAGACAGCCACCCGTGACCGCAACTTCTGAATGACAATCTGCCCGCAGTGCAGGCAGATGTGTCAACGAACGCTGCTTCAGTGTGCTGGACGCCCAGACACCTAATGCAGCGATCGTGTCCATCCCCCTCCTCGATGAGGGTGCCGCACCCAAGAGAACAGCGGGACATGCCGCGCTGGAGATTGCTCAGTTAGTCCTGAAAAGGACTTTTAGAAAAAATCTCTAACACCTCCGGAACCGCCGAGACGCCCAGGGGAAGGTCGCTGCAGGAAGGGACGATCCGCTGTAACACGTCGTAGCACCAGCGTGTAGTTGTAGAGGATTGAATCCTGAGTTGTACTCATGAGCGATGGCTCTGAAGAACAAAAGGTAAGTGAATGCTGCACGCCGGCCTCCTTTATACCGGATTTCCGGGGGCGGAGCCCGGCATGCAAATTGCATTCGCCAAATTTCATTGGCCTTTTCTATAGTAGTCAGAGTTGATTGGTTCTCAAGGGCGAACCCCATCTGTCGTTCTCGACACAACGTCGAGAGACCGACAGAAAGGGAACTGTAGTTTGTTTATTGATGATACAGGACAAACACTAAGTAGAGCATTACAATAGTCAAGCCGTGAGGTCACAAATGCATGAATAAGCTTTTCTGCGTCTGCAACACAGAATATATTGTAAATTGGCAACATCAACTGTTTTTGTGACATTTGAGATGTGATTTTTAAATGACAGGTTGCCGTCTAATATAACGTCTAGATCTTTCACTGTATTTGTTGGCGTAACAGTGCAGCTTTCAACTTGCAGTAATATTACTTATCAGACCAAAGACACGTGAGCAGAATATTTCGGTTTTATTCAAATTCGAATTTAAAAGAAGGAAATTACAAGTCTTTGATCTTCACTCTGCCAATTTGGATTGCTGGATTGAATCATCTGGTCTTGATGAGATACAAAGCTGAGTATCATCTGCATAACAGTGGAAGCTAATTTTACCAACAACACTTTATCAAGACACTTTTATTCAAGTGGATTACGATGCATTCAATGTATACATTTAAGCAGTCTGTCTTCTGTGGGATTCAAACCCACAACCTTGTAATTCGCATCGCATAAACAGTTGTGAACATTGTGTTTGTGCATATTAACAATGCATATATTGTGCATATATTGCATATATTGTGCTGACAGCATATTAACAGTGTGTTTTATATAACGTTGGGTATATTAAATCAACCAACCAGTTAATACTGAGATGATTTTAATGTGTTTTTATAAGGGTTTAAAGTTAAAAGGTCTGTCAGTAGATTCAGTTCATACACAAGATTTTAACTTCATTAGCAATGTGCAGATACAATTAAAGAGGTTTGATTCACTTCTCACAAACCGCCTAATTCGTTTAATTGTGTGGATTATTCGTTTTTGCTTTTTTTCTTGGTCAGATGTTCCTAATGTTCTCGTTTTATTTAACACAAGTTTATTGAACACAACTTAAAGGCATAGCTCACCCCCGAAATAAAAATTATTTCATTATTTACTCCCCCAAGTTGTTCAAACCCGTAAGATATTTTAAAGCATGTGTGGAAAATACACAGTACCATAATATATTTTGTTCCTACAATAGTGGTCAATGGTGCCGAAAACTGCTACAAAAACACAATTAGTGACCTGGAAAATTGTATCATTCTATGACTAGAGGTTTGGTATTTTTAGAGTGTTTTCACACTTGGTCCTTTTCTGGGGTCTGATTTTGGTTCTTTTAAAGGGGTCGTATGGCACGAACACATGTTTTTCTGTGTCTTTTGCCCATGCATCTATTAGACACATAAAACTGCACAAATTTAAGTTTCGTAACGAAAGATGCATTCTATCTAAAAGTAATTTAGAAATTTCTGAAACGCCTCCTGTAAACACACCCCCACAAATCTATGTCAGTTTGTGGTTTGATTTGACTAAGACCGCACAAATGTAAAGGCGGGCGTACCTGTCTGTACAATTGCTTTACAACCTGATGTTCCAAATATGGTAAGAGGCGTCACATTTCCATCACACGTTTGCAGTATTCCACCAATCACTACACACTGGTTAACTGGCCAATCATAGCACACCTCACTTTTCAGAGCGATAAGCTTTGTAAAAAATCAGAGGCGGGGCAAAGAGGAGATACCAACATGAAAGGTATGTGGAAACCTTAAATCATGTATACACATTGCATTACATCTAAAACAGACCATAATATTTGTTTTAGCGGTGTCATATGACCCCGTTAAAGAGGGCCCAAGTGTGAAAGCTCCTTAAAATATCTCTAATCACACATTTTAGCACAACACTGGAAAATGTCTAAATAGAAAGGCCTAAAATATAGGCCTAAAAGAAGACCATCATCACCCATCACTGATTCTGATCAATACACAAAATTTATAATGAAGACCGGCTCTCATAAGGTCACGCCTGAGCACCGTTCAATTAAGTTTGATGTAAAACAGTGCTGTGTTCTCCTCTGACTTTCATTAATAGAGAATAATGACCAGCCATCATATTTCCTGGCACATCTTTACTGAGGTTGAGAGCACACACGGTTGGAGTTTTTCATTGAGTTGATGCTGCCGAGCGGCCCAAAATCTGGGATTATAATTATCATGACATGCGTTAAAGCTTTCTAAATGTGAACCAAACGTCTGTGCTTAGAATTTATAAAACATATGTGCCCACAAATATCTACAATCACACGTGCTTTATTACACTTACACAAATACTTCACAAGTACTTTATTAAGTTTGAGTATATTTCCAAGTATACTTTTTGTAGTAGTATACAAATTTCAGTAATATTTCAAAGATATTAATATTAACAAGATGCACCACTGCCGTTACAATAGAGCTTCGATACTCTGTCCGATCCCAAACTTGACCTGACCCGACCATGCGGCCGGGTCGATATTTCCAGCCACTCTCCTTGGACCGGGCCGGTCCCTTGATCAAGCATTTGCGTATTTTTTTAAATTACTTTTATAGCCTATTATATATATTTTTTAGCAAAGTAGGCCTAAGTAAGGCTACAAAGTTACACAATGCAAAATGTGTCATGCACAGCAGCGTAGCGTCTCTTCCACTCCCACGCATCATGCCGGGCCTGCTCTGCTGTATTGTATCGTAAGTGCAACATGGAGCTTGAAGATACAGATTCTAAACAGATTTCAGTAGTTCAAACAACTCGGCATTTCAGTAGAAGGGTCAGTTATTACGGCACACATATTAAAAAAATTGTGTTTAAATCGGGCTCATAATTACAGTTAATGTGTCGGGCCGGGCCTGGCTCGGACACAACATGCATAGGCTCGGGTAGGGTCGGGCTTCTTTTGGGGGGGCCTGATCGAAGCTCTACGTTACAATGAATGGCGAGGAATGAAACGCTCAATGCGGCCGTTCTAGTGAAGGAAGTCCCGCCTTCCAGTAAAACAAGCCAATTGTCAATCAATAAAGACTGATGATAATCTCTTGCCAGCCTAGGTGAACAGTAGCTGAAGTGACCTCAAGAGGTGATATTTAGCGCAATTTAAGTTTAGCAATCCAAAGTATGAAACCGTCTATATCACCTTTAAGCATTGGTCAGAAATATGCAGTTTGATTATGATTTTTGCCAGCGATTTTAGAAATATCTGCTTTCCCACATTCAAGTATATTGGACGGTGGACTTGCTATGATGTAAATAACTGAACAGAGGTGTTGCAAACATAGCCGCCGAGTGGCACGACTTCCGTAAACGGACTTAGGTAATATCACTGTACAAGTAGTATTCTTGTAAGTGTATTTCAATACTATTTGGGACCAAACTGGCTGACTTTTTTAGGTTATGAAAGTGTACATTAAAGCATACGTTATGTTTAAAAGTTGTACATTTTGAGTACAGAACTAGTTTACTTCTATTCTCCTTTTATGTTTTAAATAATACAAGTACACTTTGAAGTATATTCTCAGTACTCTACTAGTTTAGTACTTTTAATACTTTTAACATATTTGTACGTCTTCACAACATCATAGTTTGTTCCTATGCTTTCATGTTTAATATTTAATTCATTTAAATTAAACCTTTAAAGTGTACTTGCTGTAGGTTTGAGATAAATACTGTATAGAGAATCAGTGCGAACTGTCGGCTTTGATTTCACATGTTTAATTTGTGAGTATTCCACCCCAATGCTAAACTCTAGTTAAGTATTTACCTTTAAACTAGAACATGTACTTTTATATATTATACATCATAATGCTTTTAAGAGTATCATCACAAGATTGAGTATAGAGCAAATATACTTCAAATGACACTTAAGCATACTTCAAAGAAAATGACAAGTAAACAAGGTACACTTTCTTGGTTTTAGTTGAATAAAAGCACAAACATTTTTGTGTTTGTAAGCGTCAGTTAAACGTGCCGTTATTGTGTCGATAACTTGAAGTGACATTTCTCTGTAACACACGTGACATGAGCATGATGCCGTTGTGTTGAAATGTTGCTTGTCTTTATTTCGTCAGGTCTCCTGAACATCTGTTAACTGCAGTGTTTTGTAATTACAGTATGTGCTGTGGTTTAACTGAAAGTGATACGACCGGCCGGCCGAGCGATCACATGATGTTCAGTAATGAATGAGTAATAAGAGCCGAAACCCTCGACTCTTTCCATGAGCTCAGATCTTCAAGCTCATGTCATGTAGTTGTGTGATATTCTGAGCCGACGGCAAAATGAACTAGTCCTCAAGGGCCACTCTATTCATCCTCTGATTTTGATGAAATGTTATGGCACTGTTCTCCAGGGCCGAGATCAAATCAGACCAGACAGACACTGTTAAAGAACCTCTCATACTTTACTGTTCTTCCACATGTATCTGTGTTCTTTAAACATTGGTTATTCCAACACGTGACAATTTGTAATAGTTTTATAAGATGGCTTATTTATATGAATTCATACGATCTTATTAATAGGTTTAAGAAAAAACTTCTCTGGAATCTAGTTTATGGGTGGGTCTTCATTATTTGCTTATCGTACGTTTCTTGTTTTAGAAATTTAATTTGAATCAACTATTAGAACAGCTATTTTTTTATATTAAAATACATTTTAATGACTCTTTGCTATGTGGGTTGTGTGTGTATATAGAATTGAAGTAAAATATGGCAACAAAAGACTTCTATAAAACATTAGGTCAAAATTGTACGATACTTAATTCTGTTAAAATTCTATTACATTTCTTTGTGTTAAACGCAATTTGCCATTTTATTTCATTTACACTCTAAGTTTTGGGGGGATTATTTCAACCCATCGTTGGGTTAAATATGGACACACAAACGGTTGGGTTTAATTACCCACAATATTGAAACCACCCGGTATTTTGAGTTAAAATAACCATTATAGGTCAAATTATAACCCAGCGGTTGGGCTTGTCCATTATTCACCTAATGATGGGTTGAAATTACACAACATTTTGGAGTCTAGATTTGTTCTCTTTTATTGGTGCAATATAAATTTTATATATTACATTTTATTATCAAAAAGAAGAAAATGTTGTGATGGATGAATATACACTTGTACAAAATATTTGCTTGTTTCAAAAATAGACAAACCCAACTGTTGGGTTATAAATCCGCCTATGCTGGGATGTTTTAACCCAAAATGATAGGATGTTTTAACCGATTTACCGGGTTAATTTGACCCAATGCTGGGTTGACATAACCCAACTTTTTTTTCAAGTAACCCAACAACCAAGTTTGGGTTACTTTTCTCACTTTAGATCCTCGTGAAGTCATGAAGTTCAACACACACACACACTGATGTCATCACGGTCATTGGTGTTTTGTGGAGTAGGTTATTAGCATCCAGGGGGCAATCCCCCCCCCCCATACCCACATTATACCGTTAAACAACAGTGTCATTGTTTCTGTCTGAGGATATGCAAAGATCTTTATTGATGTGGCTTTAAGTCCCTGTGAATCAGCGCTCGTGTGCCAGCGAAACATTTCCTCTTCATTCTCGACACAAAGCCTGACGCCACATCCAGACATTAGACTGTACACTGACAGAATGAATGGTCTTAGAAATCTGCTATCGACTATCGATAGCAACCTGCGTGCTGTTTGCCTGTTCGGTGGTTGCCAGGGTGTTGCTTTGTGGCTTGAGAATGTTGCATTTGGCTACTTCTGAGATGACCAAGAGCTTTTCTGACATTCTAAAGCACAAATTTAATGGACAGTCGATGGGATGTAGATAGTGAAATATAACTGATTAAATGTTCAAATGTTTCATTCTACGTGGAAGACATGGCGTTTG
Organism: Triplophysa dalaica; assembly: GCF_015846415.1. Lineage (NCBI taxonomy): Eukaryota > Metazoa > Chordata > Actinopteri > Cypriniformes > Nemacheilidae > Triplophysa > Triplophysa dalaica. Next base: position 33,704,458 of record NC_079542.1, read on the forward strand.
TAAGGCCTGCTACTCGTGTAACATGTACAGTCTTCTATGTTTCGTTAACGTGAAACACATGTTCGTTATATGTTGTGATGTGAAATATCTGTGTTCAATTGAATCTTTCTAGGGGACTCAGTAGGGGGCATGTTAAGGAAACAGTTAGTGCTGATAAAGATTAAACTGTGTTTTTGGGACGACATTCAGAGAGAAGGTTGTGTGATTGTTTGCATACGTGATGGTTTTGGGCGAACTGTGAGAAAAGTGTGTGATACAGTGTTCTGGTGTGAAATATACTTTAACACATTACAACTGTTTACACTTTAATAAGATAATTTGTTAATGAACTGTAATACTGTTCAAAGTAGGGAAGGATGGAGGCGGGAACTGGCAAACATTGAACACATTTTTATCAAATAAATGAACAACAAAACGAAAGTAAAATGCCACAACAACCTAATAAAAGCAAACATAATGTCCAGTCTGAGAGAGAGAATATGTTCGCCAAGTTCAGGTGTTTGTTGTTCACTGCATTTGGGTGATGAATGTTATATAAACGATGGATATAACACTGGATTTGGAGATCGTATATGAGATTGGCAGAAACCACCTGTGTTAGGGCCACTTTTCATACACACAACAGACATTGGTAGCATGTCTTTATGATGCTTTTCCTCAAAGTGTGGAGGTTTTTTAAAGAAACTACATATTAATACATTTAAAAAGAACTAGAAAATGTATTAATGAAAGAAATGTCCATAACAAAACGACTTTACGAATACAAATAAAATGACAGAAAAAAGAAAATGTACATTATCAATGCGTTTTGATGTTAAAACTAAAACACATAAAAAAAATTAAAATAGATGCAAAATTCAAGTTCCCTTCATAAGAATACAGTACAGTATATTGTGATATTGGGCCTTGTTTTTAGACTTTTAATAAAAAAATAAAAGCAAAAATATTCAGCAAATAGTTGTTGATGATATTTTGATGCACACAAATGCTGTATAATCGTGTAATCGAAAAAGTCGTCAAATCTAGGGTAACACACAAACTGTATAAACTACATAAAAAATATTTATGAAGCTTTAGTTCATATTGAAAATGATTTGTACAATACTTCAAGTAGATTTCTCCTTTCCTGTATGGAAAGTCAGTCATGGCAATGGAATCATTGTCATCATTTCATTTATTGACGAACTGTTCCTTTAAGAGTTTTTTGTTTGTTTGTAGTGTATTTAGTTCCCATATCTCACTCAAGCTGACTGGCTGCTGCTTTTACACAACAGGCCCAAATCTCCTCCAGGACCGGCTGCCATGCACCTGGACTCCATTACTGTGCCGTTGTGAATCTCCGTCCCTCTCCATGTGGACGGGCCTCTGGTTATGCTTGACACGACTCCAGGCAGCGAGAGAATAGTTATACGGCAGAATAGAGTCGTGGAAAAGGCGCTGACTGAGGGGAATGGTAATGAGTTTTCCGCTTCTCAATGGCCCGCTCATGCCAAGGTGACTGGGGTAGTGGGACGTCTACTCAACGCTCGTGATGATTTACTTTTCGTGTTAATGAATCAGACGCTTTAATAATAATGTTGAATCAATTTAATATCATTCGATCTAAGTGACTTTTTCCACATCTTATTCTACATCATGAACCAAACTAACCAGACTCTTTGGGATTACGGTTTAAACAAGAGTTGTTCACAGGGATTTGGTCGGATTTTTGAATAAATGAAATTAATTTGTGGCTTTACAGAAGCATGTTTTCAAAGATGATCTTCTTAACGGGATTTTTCCTTTCGTGCTCTTTAAACATTTACTTGGCTGTATATCCAGGCGATATGAATTCCTTGTAAAATCAGTGTTATTTAAACACTGTTATTATGCCAAACGAACGTTAACCCAAAAATTTACAAACGCACAGTGTGAAATCTACAACGTTTGAGGCCAGAGTAAATCATGTACAGTGTAAAACATTGGTTCTCAACAGGGGGGCCGGGGCCCACAAGGGGGCCCAAGCTGATTTCTAAGGGGGCCTCAAGATTCCTGAAATTTCGACAAAATGAGGATTGAAATACATTTAAAAAAACTAAAAAACAATAGATTTCTTATTATTCAGCCACTTTTATAATGAATCGTTTTTCTTGTTAATAACGAGCTCCAAAATACTTTATTTGGTAAAAAATATGAGTTTTTGTGATTGGGGGAGGTTTGAATATTGTTGAGTCAAAAAGGTTGAGAACCCCTGGAGTAAAACATGAAGCTTTGGACGGGACTGTGTTCTTTGGCTTTGGCAAAGGGACTGTGTTCCCTCTGCTTTTATACCTACAGTAAGATGTTTTACAGTGAACTACGCATCGCTCTTTCAGAGTCGTAATCCAAAAACCTTTATCCCAGAAACCTCTGAAAGCCTGAAATCTTCCAGACATGCTTTAATTTCACTGGGAGTTAAAGATGAAGCTTCAAGTGTAATGGATGTCTCTTGTTCACAGTGAGAATTGAATTTGGACGTCTGTTTTATTGAGTGTGATAAGGGGTTATGATGATGTTTATATACAGCGATGATAGAAATGTCATCAAACGTGCAATGATTTTAAAATGTTTTTGTAGTAGAGTAGGCGGGGCGAGACCGTGGTTCGAGTCCGGTGAGTAATTGTGAATTAGCGCCAGCTGTGCGCACACCGGCCTCGAATCACGTAGGAGATCGGGAGCATATAAAAGGAATGAGCGACCGGACCGTCGAAGAGAGAGGACCGGGCCCGAACTTATGTTATGTTTGTATTTATATTTATGTTCATGTTTTGTTCGCCGGCGGTCGTCCATGAGGGGCCGCCGACTCGCACCCGCCTACTCTACTACAGTTTTATCTTAAAGACAACACAGCGATGGTTTCAATGATTGAAGTGTAATACACAGATTAACCAAAGGACCCTGAAATCAATTTGCCCTTAACAAAACAATCTGCACACCGCCAGCCTCTTGGAAAGGTTACAAGACTGCATAAAAAAAGTTTTTATTTTTGTTTTAAACAACCTGTCTTTAATTTAAACAATTTTTTTGAAAATATTGTGAATGTTCTTCTTAGAAAAACGAAGATATATAGTGAACTAGTTGTGTAGGTCTTCTACTGTTGCACAAAGAATACTTCAAATATGTACTTTTATAAAGTAAAACATGGGCAAATTTAGTTAAAAGTACTAACAAAATAGCGAAAATGTATTTAATACATAAAGTATACTCAAAGTATTCTCAAGATAAACTTGAAGTAAGGTCACCGTACTGTAATGTATACCTTTTATTAATGTTTGTGAAAAAGTGATGTAACCAAACTCATACATGTAGGATTTGGACATTTGACCCTTGCCTAAATTTAAGTTATGACATGATTCTTATGTTTATAGACAGCGGCGGGTCATGAGGTGTGATCAGCCTCTAATAATACATGACTTACATTCATCATGTTTCTATTCAAACAATCCGTCTGGCCTCGTCTCCAACGCTCCCCTAAATAGAAACGTTGGACGAGGAGAAGTTATCATACAAAACTGATTTCTATCACACACAGGGAGCAGGCCGAGTGCATCACAGAGAAACATTCATCCAGTCTGAAATTTCTAGGCCAGCGTGTTCAGTGTTAAGTAAACCTCTGGCAGTGAATCCAGCCGCGTGTTTACAAAGATTCGGCAGGAAAACTCCCTTCTTAAAAGTGTTTTTCTTTTAACTGGGTTATAACCTTCCTACCATTTTCCTCATGAACTGACACACTTCTGATTGATTTTGGTGATCGGTGTTGACTTCTCAACAGATGTGATGGTGCTCTGTAATTTCAGCGCCTGCAGACGTTCCTCCAGGTGCTTGTGTGTCCTGTCATCATCGCTAGCTTCTCATTCTTCAGTAGTTTAACATCAGACCACAGACGTGAGCACATCTGTCTGTCTGTATATACTGGTTGGGTTATACTTGTTTGAGGCCCATTGCTGAGAATGTCAAAACTATACAAATGTCCAGGTCAACCCTGTTACCAATTTTCCCTTTTAGAAGTAGCGAACCATTCTATAAACAAATAACAGTAAAAACACAATCATCCTTTCAAGAACCAAACTAAACAAACTTAAAGACTCTTACGGCATGATTTTGTACAGCGACTACAGCTGTCAGCCCTGTTTCACAGTTGTTGTAAATTCATTCACTCACAGTTCAGTGGACTTGACTTCCTTAAATTTTCAGGACTGGCACCAGAACTTTTAAAAGCTGGTAAAAAAATTTTTTAAAGAACTTTTTAAAGTCAGTTTTGCAAAGTTCGGTACAAACCAAAATAACTCTCACTTTTGTTGGAACTGTTAAACATTAAACAACGATTATACAACTGTTCCGGTTCTGATTGGACAAGATACATTTTAAGAGCGACAAGGATGCGTTGTTTGGAAAAAAGTTCACAAAATTCATCTTAAGCTACAAACGTATCTTGACATGAATATGCTGAATGTGCACTCTGTAATAAAAGAGAAAAGTCAAAATAAGCTGCGTACCAATTCGCATACTATCCATCCTTAATAGTATTCAATTATTTTTCAAGAGGGCAGAGTTTAGTGCATTACATTAATAATATTACATAAAAGATGCTTCGCTAAATTAATAAATGTAAGTATATGGTAAACGTTACATATGAAATAATGATTGAATAAATACTTTAATGTTCTAGGCAACAACGGCCACTTCCGTTTTGCCGTTAGTATGTCCCAGTGCGTGTATACAGTTATTGTACACCTTAAAATGTATACACTTTTCCATAACAAAAGCAGTACATACTTTAAGGGCATAGTATAAGAAGGCGAATTGAGAAGCAGCAATACTTTTTAGTTCGTCTTCTCACAGATATATCTATAATTAAGCAAAGAGCATTTGTAAATGTAAATGTGCTAAAAAGTGTGCAATCTGTAACATTCTTCTCGCTATCGCCATCTCTGTTAGAAACATAAAATTGCAGGTTACTGTACATATTTTTGTTTTGTTAATAAATAAAAATTTCTGCTGTAAATCAGGATAAAGAGACAGTTTTCAACAGCAATATTTTTATGCACTTGATCAAAAACTGATTTTTGTTTGACAGAACCAAAACTTTGCAGCTTTAAATGAAGTTGTCTAAATCATAGGGGTCTCCGGTTAGGGTTATTTGTAAAATTAAATAATTGTTACAATTGTAATTAGAGGTGTAATGAAAGGTGTGCATTCCTCTTATTATGAATCCACAGTAACATCAATTTACAGAATATGAACACATGGAACTGCATATGTGAGAGAGATGATGCAATAGAATGTGTCAAAATACTGTACTTTAAAATACTGTCGATATTTCCAGTTTGGGTTATTCTCTAATGTCATGCCAATAACCAAATGTTAACCAGAAGCACAGACCTCTGTATTTAAATGATAAAATGTCTTTGGTAGTTGACAAATTTACTGCACTCGGTCTTATGGTGTGACAGCAAAAATGAAGAAAAAACGAACAACGAAGATAAATCTCTCTTATGCTATTTTAGATTATAAATATTAATAATATATTACTACCAGTTTGTTTTCTCAATTTTTGCCGTCGCACCATAGGACACATGTATGATACTGTAAATTTGTGAACTACATACATATGCATAGCTGCGTGATACCTTAGCGTTTTATAATTTCATGGCATTTGTTTGATTAGCTGAAGGAAACATTAGAGTAGCTTCAGAATAAAGCAGTGCAACGTTCAGTTTTTTCCCCAGTTTATTGTTAATTTCAAGGTTATTTACAGTTTGAGAACAACTTTTTACACATGCTGCATGAGATTTGGACATTCTACAATAAATAACACATTTCATTCTATAGAGATGAACTCCTCATATATTATTTACAATAGCAAAACGTTGACATGCTGGTATTCACAATATCAGATCAGCACATAACGCTTCCGGATTCTTCTGAAATCGCTCTCAAAACCTGTATGTGAGTCTTTCTTCAGTGGATATTTTGAGAAACGTCTCAGTGGTTGTGTGTCCACACAATGGAAGTCAATGGAGTTCAGTGTTTATCGCTTATCAACATTCTTCAAAATATCTTCTTTTGCGATTTGCGACGAAAGAAACTCGTATAGATATTAAGGTTAATGAATGATGAAAGATGGCATTGTATTAGTGCTGGTCACTTACAGGGTCTTAAACAAACACAAGATTAAAGAAGAGGTCATTCGAGCATCATTTCCTCTCAACAATCTCTTTCTGGACACACACATTGACACACTTTCAGGTTGTAAGGTGAGCGAAGACCTTCTGATGTGAAAACTGCTTTAGCTCTACTTTCTGAGTATTTAATTATATTTCAGTGTGTTTGTCTGTAAACTTGTGAGTGTGAATCCATATGTTACAACCGTACGTGCGGTTTCACAGGTTTATATAAGCCTGCATGTGTGTGTGTTCCCCCACAAGCACACACCTGTATCGAGTGTGTGTATGTTTCGTTATGAGCGGCACAGTACGTCGATTCTCCGTCTGACACACAAATGGGTTTACACAGCTACCTCCTTTTCCTCAAACTGCTCTCCAAGCGGCCGAGGTCCTCATAGCCGCGGTAGAAGAGCTCCAGTTCTCGGCCTCCCCAGCTCCTCCAGACAGCCAGGCACCAGGCCATGTTTTCATTACGAAAGCCACACACAACAGTGTCTTTAGCAACCAGCGCTGCCTCGGCGAGAGCCCTGCACACAGAGAGAGAGAGAGAAGTGAGCTGCGAGCGACCAGAGACGACTCTTCGCAGAAATATCATCAGCTCTCTTCTTGGAAGGATTCACAGAGGTGCAGTTAGAGGCTCTGAAAGCGCCGTTTGTTTGATGGATGCATGTTTACGTTGAACGCCGACGGGGTTTCGAGGACGTGACAGAGACCAGTTTATGACATGCATTTCCACTAACTCGAGTAGAAAACGTTCGAACGAACACACTGGAAGTAAATCGACTGGATGAATAACAATTCTGATGTTAGGGCTCATTCACACAAAGACTGAAAAGTATAACGTTTTGGAAATCATTCGTATATTTAAAGATAATGATGCACAGGAATGATATAGTTGTGGTCACTAACGTTGCGTTTTTTTAAGTAAAAAATGAATAATAAAAAATCCATTTGAAATTAAACGTTTGCATTAACAATGCAACTATGATGTGGACGCTAATATAGTTAAAGTTGTTTCTGGTGTGTACAGACCTTAAATGATGATTTAGATCCTGTAAAGTACTAAAGACAGGTTTGTGATTACTTTTCGAAATAAGTGATATCTGCCGAGACTTGACTTATAGCTCTGAATGTTATTTATATAATGACGATTAACATTAAACATCAAACTCGAGATGTTTTTTTAACATTTTCTACATACAGAGCACAAATTCATTGGATATATCGGCCCTGAACATCGGTTGTTTTTAAACTATCCGATAGTGAGAAATTACCTTTACCGACCGATACAGATTATCGACCAATATATTGATGCGTTTCCAATTAAAATAATTGTAATATATGAAGAGTTTGGTTCCAAAATGAGATAACTCGATCATTTTTTTATTTGTTCAAAAATCTTTTTTGTTATTGTGTATTCCAATTAATATCAATCAAACTGCAGTTGTTTTGTTTTGATTCAAGCTATAATAACTAAAAAAATACAGCTAACTAACACAATAAAACACTATTAAACATGATAAAAAAACGGAAGATCTGTGGTTCTAGAAGTGAAAAATATAAATGACAATGTAGAATATTAGTAAAATTGGATCTAAAACAAAATAAACATATCTGGAGGTTTTCATACATGTGTCATTGTAGTGTAAAAGCTTATATTGTACATCATGATGAACCCAAAAATGTCATTTCTGTCATCATTGATTTACCCTCATGTCATATCAAACCTGTATGACTTTCTTCTTTCTGTTGAACACAAAAGAAGAAAATATGAAGAAGGTCGATAACCAAAGAACATTGCACTCCATCTTCTTCATAGACCGGTTTTAAAGCACATGATGGTGATGAAATGATGACAGAATTTGTATTTGTGATTCTTAAAGAATGAGTTTTCTTCCTGTAGATCTGCTCAGTAATGACATCGATGTGTAGGCCAACCCTCACAGCGGATTCTCTTTGGGAATATAGAACGCATTTTAAGATTTACGAGTAAAATAAGGTCTGTAGTGAAATATAGAAACTCCAGAGGGAATCAATGGCTGAAATGTTAAATATCTCACGTGTATAAGGAACTCTATTCATGAGCTGGCCACACATTCAAAATCTTATTTTTGTTAATAAGAAAGGATACTTTGAGGAGCGAATGTATGTATGTGAGATTCATGGTTTGCTAATGAATTATGGGTATCAGAGGACATCATTCAGCGAGGGTTTTAATCAGTTAACAGCGACAGCGCAGTGATAAATGTATAAATAATTTATGTTCATCTATCTGTAGATTGAAGGATTACGTACCCGTACTCCACCGCTCCACTGACCGTCAACACAGCGATCACACGACCTCTGAGCGACCCTGACTGTTCTTGAACCTCAATGACCATGATGTCACCTCCACGCCTGAAACACACGTCAACACATCACTGCGTTTGACATTTCACAGTCTCATGACTTACATGTGATGTTAAGCAAAAGCACAGATAAAACTTCACACCAGCATTTCCCAAGAAACATTTAAACAATACCAAACCTCTGATGAACAGCCTTTATCACTGTTCCCACACCTTTGGGCGCGTTAATTCCCTGAGGTTTCTAGGGGTATGTTTCTACAGCAATGTGCAATACACTTAAAATAGAAACGTTTTTAATTCTATGCGTTTATAAATCTTATTTACATGCAACAATGTTAAAACATTCCTGCCGTTCATCAAAACGTTGTTGTCGTGTAAATGAACAGCCAAAACGGTTTCAGTGTTTACTTAAAAACATTGTGTAAACAACCTGGGAGTTGTTTATGTTTTCAATTGTTTTCTTTTTGGACCACAAAATGCTTTAAAGATCTCGTTGTCTTTTCTCCTCTCTGTACCTTACTATCAAAATCCATCAATAAAGAAAACAACAAACACAGAAAAGAAAAAAATATTTTGTCATTATAAAATATTAATATAAACTATAAACTCAATAAACTCAACTCAAATCAATTTCTGGCATATTAAATGTTTAACGATTTGATCTATATCAGGGCTGATCAACAAATAATCGCGATCAATCGTATCCAGAATAAAAGTTTGAGTTTACATAATATATGTCTGTGTACTGTGCACATTCATTTTGTTTTTATAAAAACACATATTTGTATATTTATGTAGATTTTAAATATTTCCTAAACGTATAAATCTATGTATTTATAAATATTTAAAAATATGCACAGTACACTTACATAAATAATGTCAACACAACCTTGATATTGTCCAGACTGTCTAACCCTGCTTTACAATACCTGAACAACACTACAAACAATACTGTCTGTCGATCTGATGTTCAGATAAACAAACACAATACAGCAATGCTCTGAAACACAAAAGATTATACAATAGCTAACACTTTAGACATCTAACCTAGTTTACAGGATTCTCTTTTTATAAAAGATTTATTGAATTTGGCACCTGTGCGACCTCAATACTTTGAGATTAATGAGAACAATTTTATATTACGCACAGATGAATGAAACATTTCCCTTTCCACCAGTGTAATGTTAAATGTGTACACTTTCTCTCTTGCATCTGAATAACTCAAGCAAGACGGGTTAGGGTAAGTAGGGTAAAAATTCTAATTAGAGGGCAACGAGCAACAAATCACAGACCTATGATGTAATGAGAGGGTTTAAAAAGAATGTTGTTCCAGCTCTTGACCTTAAAAGAAGAAAGCTATTTGACTTGATGCTTTGTTCTCGTGCTACTTAGAAGTCATATGCTATTATCTGCGCAGGAAAATGTAAATTTTTATCTAAAAAGTAGTGAAGATTTGCTCATTCAGGCAGTTGGACTACTGTTAAATATTTGGCCTTTTTTATGTTTATGGCTGTAACTTAAGCTGTTGCTACAGCTACGATAAATACTTGTACGTTGTCTTATTAGAGATATTCACTAAAGCTCGGCCCATACCTTGGAATCCAGATGGAGCCGTTGACGGCTATGATGTTTAAGGCCTTCAGTTGTGGTGGTATGTTCTGCGCAGACAGCTCTGGATCTGCTGCACTTCTGGACGGTGATGATTCGACTGAAGCTAGCTCTGTCTCTTCAAAGTCTGTGGACAAGGGAATACTGCCGGAGCTGGTCAGCGAGCTGAGAGGTCCTGAACTAGAGCGCTCAATATGAGGGAGACCTGCTCCGCCCTGCTCCAAATCTCTGATCTGATCCAGTTGTTCAGAGCTGAACCCTGAAGAAGTCATGGAGCAATAATCCAGTGAGTCCTGCTGGCACAGGATCTGCGTTCCGGCACCGTCGCTGTGCGTGACCGTTATAGTTACGAGCTCCTGGTTGGTTGGAAGAGGCTCCTCTATATCCTCAGAAGTGGTCACGGAAGTGACGACCCCCGTCGGCTTTTGCACGGGGAAGATGTCTCGCAATGGGTTCGCATCGCTACAGTTGTAGGTTGCACAAAGCTGGTAGCTAGCGGTGTGATACATCAGGAGCGAGTTGGTGTGGTCGTCAAGGCACCAGATGACCTCGTCCCCCCAGCAGCTGACGGAGGTAGTCATGGAGATCACGCTTGAAGGTGGGAGATACGGGTCCAGGCGGCAGACGGGATCAAGGGTGAGGCTGTTAATTACGAGGATGCCGGGACCGTTGGTGTACCACAGCTCCGATCCGGTGCGCACAGGTACGATGCTTCTTACGGGATACGGCCGCTGGCGAGGGTCAGAGTCGTCCATGCCGAGAAGATTCTTGTTGACGGTGTGCGAACAGATATAGGTCTCCCCTTCCACTGGCATGTCATCTACTAGAGAATAAACCACCACCAGACCATCGGACATACCTGCGTACACCTGCGGGAGAGTCTGTAGGTAGAGAAAACATTGCATTAGTCAATCTGGTTGGCACCAATAGGGATACAAAAATATTGTCTTGATACTCATTTCTGGAGGAACTAATAATTTGATTGGATTACAGAAATGCTGACATATTGTACACTTTTTTGTAGACGAAATAATGGAATCTAATGGAAATTCTTAACTATTCATAGAAAGTAGCGAATTCGTATTATTTGTACTTTCCCATTTGGACGGTGTAGTTCAATCTGCTCTCGTCTTAGTGATGATAATGTTTAGGGGCGGGGATCAAGCAATTTTTTGTTCGATGTTTTTGTACAATTTGCATTAGAATGGTCACAATATATCAGTATGGTCGATAATTATGATATTATTAATTGTAATAACTAACACGGTGTCAATACTCCACTAATCACAATATCGTTAATGAGTGTGTTTACATACAATCTTACTCCAATTATGATTAATAAGCTGATAACATTTAAGGGCGTGTAAACACGTAAAACGTTTTTCTTATATCGGGGAAAAGTCACAAATGGCGTAACAAAGGTAGTTTTTTGCCTATTACTCCAATTTCGCTTTGCATGTAAACACCTTTACATGTTTTCTTTCAGTTTTGTTTATTTGCCCATGTCTGACAGTGTAATAGTAAAAGTCTTAAACGGATAACGCATAAAATAACAAATAAAAATCCCCTCTCAAATCAATAAGTCGATGTAGACATGGTAAAATGAAGAACTATTGTAGCATATGCAGGTACTGCGGACATGAGATATAAAAATAAAGCTTCCAACAGATTTCCCCGTGGTATTTTTAGTTACTAGACGGACTATCATTACTGACATCACTGCACGCAAGAAACCTTGCAAGTCTCAAACTATTATGTAAACTCGAGTTTCTGCGTTTTCTGCGTTTTTTTAAAAGCATGTAAACACGTGAAAACAGTTTTTTTATAAGGTGTTTTTTCTTCAAATAAACTCTATAACGTGTTGCCTTACTGGTCAAACTTTCTTTCTCTCTTCTTCTATACACTCATATTTACAAAAACGTAATGTAACAGATTGCATTATTTATTATGGTTGTACATATTATTATTATTATTATTATAAAAATAGACATTGTGGTAATGTTGATATCATGAGTCTAAATAATCTTGTAGTTGAAATTTGATAACAAGACCTAATTCAATGATACGAATTCATACGAAATTCATACGAAACTGAAAAGTATTTGCAATTGAGTTTTATTCAAAGCTATTTCAGAAGAGCCCAAAATGATTTGGCCATCTGCGGGTCATTCTACAATCTTTCCACCAGAAACTGCCCTGAAATAGCCACATCGTGCACCAGACTTCATGTCCCAACTCAAATCTTGCTACTCAACACTAACTATAACTGAACCATTTTTAGTTTGACTTCCCGAAGGGTTTAAACACTGAAGTTCTTTGGTACTTTCAAAATACTACTTTCTTTGTTTAGGAAGCTACACACGTCAACCTCTGTCTCGACCAATGGGGTGAGTTTGAGGCGGGTCTTCCTGCACTGAGCTGTTCTATTATTTTGTTTGGTGGAGAAATGGCGCAGAAATCTTAGACTCACAGTAAGAAAATATTGGTTTGACATTTAAAAAAGTTCTACGGTGACTCTTCACATACACACACATCAGCAACACCCGGTCCAAGCACACAGAACATTTCTTTCTGGATATTTTAGTCGTGCATTTTTGTCCAAGAGCCGTATCTAAAAGCGTCCCCTCCCTACAACCACCCCGACCGCGAAAACCAGCTGCATTTGCCTTCCTGAATCTCCACAACTGCTTTTTACAGCCGGTCTGTAAGTGACCTTCGGTGAGTGAACGCCAGGACCCGGTGGCACTTCAAAGAGCGTGAGGCCCATATAAGAGTGTGTTTGGTGAAGAGACGAGGACTGAATCTGTCATTGAGACGGAAGTGAGTCAGAACACCTGGACAGCAGAACTTCAAACACCAGAGGAACAGTGTCCAATGAACGTCTGCGAGAGAACCATCGCTCATAAATCCTTTCCTGAAGGGATGTATGTGAAATGTACACTTCAGATATCATCACATACTTCTGTTTATCTTGTTTTATTAATGATCATTTAATCATGGATAACAAGGGACATTTCACTAAAAGCGACTTTCATACTTTAGTAAAACACAAAAGCTGAAATTGTAAAGAATATCAAAGCCACAGTTTTCATATCTTTAGTAACTGATCCATACAACTTTAAATGGTTTAAAGAAGTCTTGTTTATTCTTCAGTGTAAGACCCTGTCACAAAAGAACGTGTTCCCGGTAATCTATAGTATGATATCATGATATCTAATGGAATTTAAAAAAAGAAATAAATGTCTCTTTTAGTCAAATCCATCTTAAATTTTGTAGGTTTTTTTTCTTTTTCTTTGGGTCAAACATTCAATCTTAAAATAGTTATAAAAAGGTGTGATGAATTATTTATGATAAATGTAGAATTAGCATAATCAGTTAATTGTTTTATATTTATATCATATTTATATATATATGTTTTATATATTATATCATATATCATATTTTTTTAATATCATAGTTGTGTTTGTAATTTTAAGGCAAATTTATTTTTATTTTAGTTTTACTTCATTATTATAATTTGAGTGCCTTACACCTTTTCAGTTTATTTCTGAGGCAACAATTCAATCTTCCCAATTATTTTTACGCCAGTATTTTCTTTGATTTCAATAAACAGAAACGTTTTCAAGGTTTCAAATAACCTCGACATCACAATATATTGTATATGTATATCAGTCATTCTCAATTGGCGGACCGCGGTCCAGATAAATTGCGTGTCTACACAACGGAGAATATCACCACACCAGATTTCAGGAACATGTATGTGATTGATCTTTTGCAGCTATATCATCTAATATCTTTATTAAGCTCCAAACATACTTCCAACTAAACCTTTTTGCTCCATGCGCGCTGCTTCTCCTGCCAAAGACGCACCGCATGAAGAGTACCAGACACGTGTTTATTTTAACAACACTAGTGCAGACACGTAAAGCAAAGAAATTACAAAAAGACTGGGCTTCTTGGAATTTTAATAGAATTCCCCTGATGTATATAATTCAATATCATACGTTAATTATTATACAAATATTTTGTTGTCTTACACTACAGAAAATAAATGTCTTACCGAGCAAGCTTTGTTTTCCAGTACAAATATCTAAAGAACCTTAAATCAAGATACATTTCCTTGACAAGGACACTGACCTTGAAGTGCTGCCTCCGAAGACAGCATTTTAGAGCTTTCGGACGCAGTCATTTAGTCTTGTTTTATGATGAAAGAAGTTAAGTAAGTTTGTGTTTAAAACAAGCAAAAACAATTAAATCCACCTATGGTGTAAGAAAAACCTTGAAAGTGTCTAATTCTTTCTAGTTTAAAAATTCTTTCATAAAACAATCTAAATATAAGTCTTTTATACTGTAGTCTTTTAAGTTTTTTTTTTTTATATTTGTGGTACTATAAAGCAAGACAAAAATGCTCAGAAAGAAATTCTATTTTTGCAGTGCGAGCACAAACCTGAATGCATGTCAGCTTTTTAACCACGTAGCAATGAAGGATGTTGTTTTGGATTTGTGATGTTTCTAGATTCACAATAACAAAATCTTCATGAAGGAATAAAATGAAGAGTCTATTAATTAAGGATGTAACAATATCCAAATCTCACTGTGTGATAATGCCTCGTATACCATCCATAGGGCCGTATTCATTGTGATATTTAAAATGTAAAAGGATGACTTTTAAATGTAATGTAATCATCCTCTTTTCTTATTCCTCCAATCATAACTGTTGCTTTGAGATATGAGTTATGGTATGAGATGTGTCAAATGACCTAAAAATAATATATTTTGCACCAGATACACCTTGCCAAAGGTAACATCTATTATATATAAATTCTCTATGTTAAGCCTGGAAGATCTATCTTTCACACAATCATGTGACCACGATACTATTGAGACAATATTGCGATAACACGATATTGCTTATTTTCTTACACCCCTACTTCTTATTAATAAAAACAATGAAATATCTCTCTGCTTTTTTCTTTTAACCATGGGTAGCTAAAGAAAACGCATCAAACTACGATGTTGAGCAGAAGGTTGATTGAAATGACAAAGACGTGGTGGCACTGACCTCTTTCCGGGCGGGCAGTAAGAAGAGACAGGTGACCACAGCGGGACAGGAGAGGACTTTCTGAGGAAGACTCAAGGGACACATCTCTTTCAGACTGTAGATAAAGACCTCCTGCTCCTGAAGAAACATCAACAACATATCACGATAACCATCTTCATTCACCCGCTGGACTCACTCACAAAGGGCTTCCTTCTCTTTTGAAACATCTTTGCTTTCAGAGCTCTGACATGAAACCGTGCTATAGTACAGCATCTTTAGTGTTGTCGTGAAAATGCACTGCGAATATTTGCATTATTTCTTAATAATATGTTGTAACATTTCTAATTTCTTTTCAATTTTTTCCCTTTTTTTCTTATGTCTTAGGTATTTCAAGTGCAAAATGCAACAATGAAAAGTTATTATATTGAGATATTCAAGATATAAACTCAATAGTGATTCTAAGTCATTTTGATTCATTGTGTTTAGTGTCGTGTAAATGTATTGTTTTTAGCCATACAATTTTTTATTTCCTTGCTTACATATACGTATATGTATTTTTTAAGGATATAATCTGTGCTTGCCTGCCTAAGATGCTTTTCGACCTACACTAGTGGAAGTCTCATTAAGAAAACTATGTATATTTATGTAACAAAACAAAACATGTGGATTCCACACGAGACGACCTCTAGAAAGCCAGTGGCAACACACATTCGGGTAGGGCACCGAGTTACAATTAATCTACTTTACTGTAAGAACCAAACGCCTTCAGCATCCGTCAGTGCTGTTGCCATGGCAACATTCCCATGCTGTGGAAGAGAAGGCAGCAAATGAGCAGAGGAAAAGTACGCAGCTCACCTCGGTGGCCGTCCATAGGCTGTTCTCCATCTTCAGCTGGCAGCTGAGCCGTGATCCCGGACACAGCATCCGCTTCACCTCCACCTGACCTTTAGCCAAGTTTACCACCGTGTAGTTCCTGCAGGACACACACACAAAGAATGAATTCACTTTGGCGTTTTCAGATTTAAAGTTACAGCAAAGCCTCAAATCAAGACAAAATTTTGAAACACAAGCATGTTTATAAAAAGTCTTCAATCTGAACAACTACTATACGTCATGTTATCACGCGTGAGCACGGACGTTCGTTTCTGCAGTGTAAGAAGCCCAAATTACTAGTCGTCGATTTGGTTAATTCCTTTGCGAAACCTTGATTCATTACTTTATCACTGAAGCCATTCATCTGACGCGCACCACAAAAAGACCCAAATGATTCAATCCGTCACACTGCCATGATATTGCGCTGTAATTTCGGTTGCAGGGCTTTAGATGTAATTACCTTAGTAAATTGGTTATTCTCATGCAATATCTGAAGCGTTCCTCTTTCTTATGAAGCCATGATAATCTAATATGTGATGTCAATGATGAATAAAGAGGTAAAGTGATCTGGACCGAGCTCACACTAATGTACTTCAAATATAATTGAATTAGAAATGCCAATTTATAATGTATCTCAAATCCCACACGTCTAAAATCCCAACCACTTCTTTATGTTGAAGATCTCCATGACTTTCCCAATCATTTGTGCAATAACTTAGTAATTAGCATATTAAGTAGATCACTTTATATTACTATGTCAAGTACACATCACCTTTCTTTAAAAAATACAGTATGGACACCCTTGAAGGAATGTGTTTATCATGGTCTTTAAAACATAAAAGACTGTTTAGATTTGTTTGACATTTCTTGCATTCAATTACAACCCAACGATTGGGTTCATTCGGTTTTGACCCAACCATGGATCGAAAATAATTCAAAAATGTTTAAAGTGTTGTTCCTGTTTGTTGCCATTTCCGTGTTTGCTACTGATTCTCAGTATTGGATGCCATTCTATCAGTGTTTGATGCCGTCTGACATTTTTTGTCACCGTTGTCTTTGTTTATTGGTGTTTGCTGGAGTTTATTTACATTTTATTTACAAGCCAGAGGGCGCTCTCCTGCAGAAACTCTGAATATGGGACACACAAGAATAACATTTTGCACAAGTTGTTCCAGGAAATGCTATGGGTCATATTCTATTGCTGTTCTTCAAACCTTTTCAGGTATTTTCATGACAATAAAACATATTATAATGTTGTTTGATTTGTGTTGCTTTTTCAAATGCATGTTATAAACGAGTCAACCTCGTAGTGATTTTCAATTGAAACTAAGAGAAAAATAAGTTGAACAAATAAGACTTATTAGTGTAAATTATGTACGTATTAGTAAACATTGTAAAACATTTACCCATTTCAAATTCAAAATTTAAGTTCAAGTGATTCCAAAAGCCAGTTTGATTTTGCCTTAAAATTTGAGGTAGCTCAAGTTTGTGTTTTTTTTTAAGGAGCAAAACTAGTACAAATTTTCTTTAATTTCCATGTCCTCCCATATTTAATTTCAAGGATTACCATGACTGTGAGAATGCTTATCCTTGATTCCTCTCACAGCACACGTCTGTATTTATAAGCTCTTATAGCCATGTTTCGAGAAGTGCACTAGTTAGGAGGCTCAGTCTATGATTAACGCCACACAAAGCCTTCTTTCTTCTGCCTCGCTGTCATGACGTATTGAAGCTCCTGCAGCGCGGCTCCGTTTGGCACGCTGATGGCTATCAGTAATTGCAAACACCTGTGATGCAGATATACCTCAGAGAGATTCTGTGCCCGCCAACAAAACACCCAACAATGGGATGAGCCACCCCGAGAGACTGTCTGTACATCACGCTGCATTTGTCACGCATAGTAATGAGCTCCTATATATGAGCTCATGAATATTAAAATAAGCCAATTTTTTAAATGAGCGCCAAGGGAAAGTGGAAAAGGCTCCAGAACGGCTTTAATGAAGGTGTGAAGAGAAGCCACTGGCAATAAATAGACAGAAAAATGTGATACAGTGAAAGTGTATAAATGAGGTAAATGGAGTGAAATGTGGGTAATTATGGAGCCATATGGAGCATATGAGGGGGATTTAAAAGAGCCTGGTCCATTGATCTTTTTTTGGCTGAGTTGCATAAATGGGCGGTATCATCATTTTAGGATTAAGTTATTGTATACAACATCATTCAGTTGTTAAAATACGTATGTGTCCCAGAGTGCATCCTTGTGCACACATGAGCGATTGCAGTTATGCTAACCTAATGTAAGAGAGAAATTATGTGAGGAAAGTTCATACACTTGCTGACGAAGATAGAGTAGAGACACAACTGCTGTTTTAAGCCAAATTGCACCCAATCCCATAATGCACTGTGACTCAGTAAAAATTACGTCAATTCAAGATGGTGGGTAAGGAAAGAGAAAAATGATTTCATGCGATACGTAAGGGATAATCCACGGCTAGCCATGCATTAAAGGATTTTAATGCCAAGAACCATCCGACACGAAGCATTAAAATCCTTTAAAGGGATACTTCACCCAAAAATGAAAATTCTGTCATCATTTACGCACCCTCAGATTGTTCCGAACCTGTATAAATGTCTTTGTTTTGCTGAACACAAAGGAAGATATTTGGGAGAATGTCACATCTCATCCTCCATTGACTCCCATAGTATTTATTTTCCGTACTCAGTCAGGTGAAAATAAATGTTAAATGTTGATCTAAGTGATTGGAAATACCTGTTTATTAAACGATTTAATGCACACCTTCCAGCCAATCAGAATCAAGTATTCAAACAGACTATGGTATAATTAACATTATTGACAAAAATTAGTAATGCACGGATACTGAATTCATCCACCGATTGCATAGCTGATAATTCCGATTGATGTCTGTCAATACAGATTATGAATATTGAATTAAGATCCCTTAATATTAATATTTCTTAAATTAAACTTTCTGAATGTTTTTACTTCATATAATGACTGTTCATATTAAACATCAATTCGGTGACGTTTCTTATCATTTTCAACATACAGAATAAAAATTCCTTGCAATTTCCTGTCTTTTTTTAATTGATAGGATATATCAGACCTGAACATGCTAATACTAATCGCTATTAAAACCAAGCTGTCCATTACTAAACCACCTTCAAAGTTTCGGTGCAGATCAGGAGATCCAAAGATGCCAAACTCACACACAACCCTTCATTGTGACAAGAAATGCCATGTTTTTACTCTACCATTCCCTAAGAAGCATACCCAAACACACCTGCTGTCATTTTCTCCATCCCAGAATACAGCGCTGTATCCCTGCAGAGGCGAGAGGAAGAGCTGACTGTGTTCCTGACAAGGCAGCAGGTATCTGAGACATGCAAAACTGGGCTCCTGCATGTGTCTCAAGAGAGGAGCGGCCAGAGGACGCTACACAAACACACACACCAGATAACAAGACATTATTCCTCTACTGTATATGCACAACATCTGACACGAATACAGTCAACTTCAGGTTTATTTGAAATGGAAATGAGCAGCGCTGAGATGCAGTGATGGTCTATGGGAGCGCTTTTGAGCAGCTCCAGCAGATAATAAAAGTCGTACCTTCTCCGGTTTGGTGTCCCAGCAGTCCTGCATGAGAGACTGCAGACAGTGGAACTGCACCTCCTCCGGGACGCCCAGCGCTGGTCTCACTCCTTTAGAAAGTTTCTTAGCGATCTGAAGCAGGTGTTGACCCATGCATGGTCGGCGGCCGGACAAGAGCTCGTATAGAACCATACCGTATGAAAACATATCCACCTGACAGAGATGGACGACAGGAATGTATCATTACAAGGAATCCACAGTAATGTACTTTGAACTAATTAATGACAGAATTTTCATTCTTCTGCAAACTAAGGACGACAACCATGAAACTAACTGTAACAATCACTGTATAAGCGTCCACATCAATGTATGAAAACTCTGTGTTTATACCAAGCTTGTGTGCTGCAGTTTCATATTTTAAATGCGTTGGTCCTTTAAACTCGAATGGATTTTGATTGGCTGCCCATGTTTTATTGTTCATCAGCTGGAAAAGACACTCTGTAGGTGAAGCCAACAATGTCATTCTCATTGTGGTGTGGAGTTTACTGTTCTCAAGGGGTTGTTTCCCGGAAAGGGATTAGCCTAAACCAGGACTAGGCCTTGGCTAAATTAGGATAATTAAGGCGTTTTTAAAAAGATTGTTTACAAACAAACATTACTGTGTCCATCTTGAGACAAAACAATTGGACTGATATATTTTAAGATATGCAAGTGCAAGTGCAATTAAGACGGCAATAACATTTGAATTAGTCTGGGACTAGTCTTTTTTTACCCTTAAAGTCAGAACAATTGTTAAAACTTTATTGTTATCGTCCTTCGTGCAAATGAATTTTAGGATTTCCTCTTTCGGTATCTTCTCAAAAGACGATGCCAGGTCTAATCCCAAGGGTCTGAATTATTTGAGAAGTGCCGTCATGTCTTATCAGCGGTCGACACATTTGTATTAAACGCCTTTTTAGGTCAGTCCTATTAATAGACAATCCCTGTAAAACATAACAGGGTCGATCTTACCGCATTTACAAAAAGTTCAGCTTTTGCCAGCATACGTAAAGGAAAACCCTGGTCTTCACACTTCACACGTGTTACAGTAGTTACTTATGACATCACAGACCAGGCATGTCAAACAGCAGGAAACAGTATGTAGTACAAGCCTGAGGCTCGCCAAACGCTTCCACAACTTACACATTTCACATCTGCTTTCATTCCAGCGGTAACGCAGATTTCTCACATCCCAAAACATCTTAGCTCCGACCTTATCACACATGAATTCAAATACCTTCACTGTAAAAATGATTTTAAAATCAAAATCCATCATATTACATGGAAAAGACTGCATATTTACAAGAAAAGCAGGAAAATCGTTTTTTTACGGTACATCGCAACATTGTAAAAGGCGAAGAATTTCTGGCGCCCCAGTTTAGGATTTTTTTTTCAGGAATCTACTTTTAAAATACGGTCAAAAACGTCAAATGTCAGAAAAAGCCCACAATTATACAAGAAAACCAGGGGAAGTGTAATTTTACAGGGAAAAGCAGTAATTTTACAGAATATTTATGGCCTCGGTGCCAGGTTTTATTTTACTCAGTTCAGAATAAAGGCTTTTATCTTAAAACAGATGACAGAACATGCCGGAAGAAACATCCATAAATAAAATTTACGTTTGTGAGTTAAGGCTTATTAATTCTGAAGACTTTTATTTCTTTATGAATCTCAAATTCTTTAACCATAAATAATCCAAGAGATGTTTCAATAATTAAGTTTCTTTATCCTTCTCTCAGATTATGGATGTAAAAATCACATTAATAAGTACAAATAAATCAATAAAATCACATAAATAGCCTTCGAACCCCAAGTTTTTCGCTGTATTCAAAAACCACGTATGTGAAAAGAAACTCCCCTGACCCTTGTTGTGTGGCAATAAATTAAGAATTTATTCAGCTCTGTTGGACAAAATCCATGCAAACTAAGCTAACCCGACTTCTTAAAACAAGTAGTTAAAATAGAAAACAAATCAACTTTGTGTATTGACATATAAGCCTGCCTGGATCTATAATCTTTCTTTGAAGGATATCCCCGGGATATCAACAGCCAAAGGGGCGCTGAAAATTTCAAAGAAGAAAAATCCATGTGTTTTAAACACCCCGAGGGCAGACTCAGATTTAACATTGAACGTGAAAACGCAGATGTGGCAAATGGATTGAAGGAGGAACCAAGGTTTGTAGAACAAGCCAAAAAACATTTACAATGGGACAAGTACGCTGAAGGGTTAACAAGCAAAACAAATCGAGATAAAGACATAATTTACTTAAAAATTAAAGTATCCTCAGGTTTTTCCAACACGTATGACACAAAAGAGTCAACATTAGCGACTGACAGCCTCAGTCCCCATTCACTTCCATTGCATCTTTCTCCATTCAATTACAGTGAATGGTGACTCAAATGTAACACACTGGATTTATCACGCTTGTTGGATATGAAGCCGATATTATGAAGTGTGTGTTCAGGATTCAGTGTTGTCGGTGTGGTCAAAACACTCAAAACTCAAGTGAGAACATTCTTCAATTAAACAGCAAGGTGACAGGTTTAATTCCCAGGGAATAGGCAGAAAGCGTTTATGTCAATCACCTCATCAAATACCTTTAAGAGTAACCCGCGCTCATTCTTTGATTTTGTTTCTTTACCTTCTCATCATAGACGATGCCGGGTCGAATCTCAGGAGCCTGATATCCAGGCGTCCCCTCGACTCCTAAAGCTCCCTCGTGAAAGGACTGTCGTGAGATGCCGTAGTCGGACAGCTTGATGTTAATGGAGTCTTCCACATCCAGAGACCAAACCAGGATATTGTCCGACTTGAGGTCACAGAAGATAATGTTCTTCCTGTGCAGATAGGCCAGGCCTGCTGCGATCTGATAGGCCACTTTGAAGGTCAGCATGTGGCCCAGCGGCACGTATTGACAACCTGAAGGAAACAAGTGAAAGCTGTAAGTCTGGTGCATCACAAATGATACAACATCACAGTTTTTGCAATAAAACTATTGTTTTTATAACATTACATAGACAATGTGCACAGGCTTCATATAACAGATGCTGAGAGTGGTAACACATTTTTCAGGATTGGCATTCTCATGAGATTTAAAGGGATAGTTTCCCGGACAGGGATTAGACTAGTCCAAGACAAAAAAATGTATGTAACAGCTGTCCAAACGGAAAACAACCTGCACGGACATATCTTTAAATACATAATTGCCTTTGTGTTGTCTCAAAATCCACACAAGTAATGTTTTTAGTAAGATATTTTTGTTTAAGATAATCCTTAGTCTTAATTTTTTTATGAAATATATAATTTCTTACAATTTGACGAAGATAAAAATAATGCGTAAATGTTTCTCACGACTCAACCAAATAAAAAAAATGTGTAAATTACTTATTTTGAAAAACACAATAAGATTGACACTTTCTAATAAACTTTTTTTAATAAAATTGACAGTTTCTCACAATAGAACCGAAAGAAAACAAAATTCATAAACTTATTTAAAAAATATAATAAGATTGACAATTTGGGATGTGACATTTTGCGTTATGGACGAGAATGGATTTGTTGAGAATATATTGAACCATCTGTTTATATTTTACTAAACCCTTGTTGATTGTTTAAACATCAGAAAATAATCAGTCTATCCATGAGTTTTCTATTTTAAAAAAAGGGAAATAAACATGTGTTATGGATGTGACAAAAATAAGACAAAATACAAACTTTTTAGGATTTCTGTGAATTAAAATGCACAAACATGATGCAATTATAACCAACAAATGGAGAATGGATGCCTCTTCACAGAACCTAAAATAGTTACTTCATTTTTATTTTCATGTGCCCATTCATGAGGAATATGTACCGTTATGGATGTGACAATCCAGAAAATGTCACTTACACAATATAAAATCATGCGCTAAAAATAAAACATATGCTTTAAAAACTTGAAGAGAGACCACCATATGCTGATATCTGTGCCGTAAGTATAGTAAAAACCTTTGGTTAAGCCTTTAATTTTTTCATAGTAAAGTTGTCATTTTCACAGAATTGCCCAGATTAGAAATCATTCTCTAATGTTTTAATCTGTTTTCCCCTGATGGTGCGTTTGCATCGGGACCACAATCCTGTATGTTTCTCTGCTGTTTAAATGGCAGAAAAATATCTTCCGTTTAGCATTTTCAGCACCGGTTATTCTGTTGTTTCATTTACATGTAAGTATTACGTTATAAGCAAGTATGTTGTTGAAAAAGTTGCTGGTCAGAAACCTTGCATTTGTATTTCGCCTGAACAATATAAAAAATCTTTGGTATTTGTTTGAGAAACAGCTTTATGCAAACTCATAAAAGTGGTCTTTTTTTGTGTGTTTAAGACCTTTTGCGCGTTCTGCCAGGATGGTGTTGAGACTGCCCAGCGGTGCGAGCTGCAGGGCGAAACACAGAGGGTGTATACTGATGCCCACCAGAGCCACGATACAGGGATGCTGAAGAGAGTGAAGCATGCTCGCCTCCAGACGGAACTCGGAGAAACTTCTGGCTGCGTCCATAGACTGCAGGTGTTTCACCATCGTGTCTGTAAGGAGAAAAATTAACACATTGTGTAGCTGAACACTCTGAAATAATAAAGGTGCATAGAAGAACCATTTTTGGTTCAACATCGACCACTCTTAAAAGTAATACTTTATTTTGTCGGTACAGTATACTCAGAGTAGGGAAGATCAACAACTAAAACTGTAAATATTTGTAATAAAAATCTTTTATTTAACTGTTTAACTTTCACACTGATCTTTCTGCTCAATGACTATAATAAAACTCTAATCCAGCGATAGACTCATGACCTCAAACAGGAAACCATTAACTATTCCGTGACCTGAAATGACAAGCTCTGATTTACAGCCGCAGGTTTTTTAATGACTCTGGTTACTGTTCTGGGGTCAGCAGTGTAAAGTCTTAATGAGCAGAGGAACACTTTCTATCCCGCTGTTACGCACATCACCATCAAACGTTTGTTTCATGCCGTGACGGTAGCTTATAATAACACACGAGATGGTTTTACGAGGTTCTGGTTTATGACATGGAGATCGGAGACATTGAATAAAGATCGCTCAAGATGTACAGAAACAAATTACGGACGTATGGCGGATGGACCACCAGGATGCCTTTTGTATCGCATTCTCATGACTGCATTTCCTACTTAAAGTACCCGTGAACCAGAAGTTGCGATCGTTTTTACTTCCGTATTTTGACTTAGAAATGGAATTTTTCTGATAAGAAAAATAGTGGGTGTGGCTTTCGTCTTTCTCTGCGATTTGATTGGATGTTTAAAAACAGCCGTTGCATTTTGAAATGAAACTGGCAGCAGACAGACAGTTGATGGGGAGGAGTTAACGGATGCTCCGCCCAAGCCGTCTAACATACCTCATTCAAGTTGGATAGTCACAACAGGACAGAAGTGCATTTTCAGATTTTAACTGAAGATTATGAGGGCACAAAAAAATGTAAAAAGAGAATGACCCACATTGATAAACTATTTACCATAAACGCTACAATACTTCATGAGAAAATAGACATTGTAATTTTTTGTTTCACTGCGACTTTAAAGTGACAGTTCAGCCAAAATCCAAATTCTGTCATCATTTATTCACTCTGTCGTGTGGTTGTAAATCTGTATGTGAGTTTTTACTTCAGTTTAACAAAAAAAGATATTTCAAGAAATGTCTCAGTGGTTTTGTGTTCATACAAGTGTTGTTTGATGATCGACATTCTTCAAAATGTCTTTTGTGTTCAGCAGTAGAAAGAAACTTATACGGGTTTGAAATAACATGAGGGTGAACAAATGATGACGCAGTGTTTATTTTATAATAATTCAAGCTCAATGTTGATATCATTGTGCTTTTGTTTATTAAAAAAACAGCCTTTATGATTATTTGCCAAAAGCCTAACAGGAAATAGGTGTCAAAAGTGTGTTGAAATAAAATCTATCATGGAAACAGGGAGGTGAAGGAGACTTTCCCTCTTGATGCCCTCGGGTTTTCAATAAGCGCCTGTGGGCCACATGCTGACCTTCAAAGTATTAGATCACAGCAGGTGTGCTTTACCTGCACATGAAGAACATGATGTTGTGAGAGGTGCTTTGACACGCAATCTTTCAATCTGAAGTGCAATTAAAGGGATACTTCACCCAAAAATTAGAATTCTGTCAACATTTACTCACTCTCTAGTTGTTCCAAATCTCAATAAATGTCTTTGTTCTGCTGAACACAGAGAAAGATATTTAGACGAATGCTTGTAACCAAAACGTTTGGGATGGGAGTATGTTTGTTGGGACAGATGAGGGGGAAAGTTTAATATTTTGAAAATATTCACTTCCTTTTAATGCATATATGTAATTAATTAATTTATTTTATATGATATATTTTAAAATAATTAAATGATACATATTTATAATGATGTTGATTATAATACTTTGTATTATTATTATTGTATAACATCAGCGATAGGGACTTATATTGAAGGTTATATGTCATCAGTTGTTTCTGTGGGTTACCATAAGGAATCCCTTTATAGGCTTTAAAACTCGACTATACTGTACATGAATGAAACTGACAAAAACTGCGAAAGGAAATCGTAAAGCAGAAATGTCTACAATATGATTCATAAGGAACATAAACATCATATCATAAGAGTAGTCATCTTGATTTAGTACCCATCTCTATCGTAAAGAAAGCTCCAGAACGTGTGTGTGGGGAGGAAAATAAATCAATTGAGATGTAAAACTGCCGAGAGAACAATTCATAAAACAGAGAACATCAGCAAAAGCGAAACACTGCACATAACCCAAGGCTGCTGTTTGAGAGAAATACAAACCTCACGCAGAAACAGTAAACGTGCTTATGCTAAACGCCAGGGCACCTTAACCAATAAGCGCGGTAAGCAGCCACTTAGGGCCCCAGGAAACCAGGGGCCCCCAACAAATGCCCAGAAGTTTATATAAACCATGTACGACATATTAGTTTTCAATCATATTTTGAATAGTCTGGTTTGTGTTGCACAATACACCGGTACTAGAACAGTACCGCGATACCCTTCTGTTAAAATTATACTAATTTCTCATTTATTTGAAACCGGTACTTGAATGACGCGCGTCCTGAAATGTGTCCATTGGAGACTGCCGTATGTGTGCACGCTTGTGCTCTCTGCTCTCTCTTAGGTAAGTGATTTATTTTGTGACAGGCCAACATTAGCAGCACTGATAACGCTTTACAACTAGGTTCCATTTCTAAACATCAGTTAGGTAACATGATCTAATAATGGGTACTTGTACTTCTACAGCATTTATTCATCTTAATGGTTCATTTCAATGGATTTAATAAATATTTTATTATTTAGTACATATTTCAATCAATTTAAAATATAAACAATTGAATTTGTTAATATTTATCAATGAACAAATATGAATAAACAACTAGATTTATATTTATATTCAGTTACATAAATAAATTAATAAAGAAAGAGATTTATTGTTAGTTCATGTCAGAATGTATTATGTTTTTAATGAATTCTTATATATTAAAGTGAATGAATTTAACCATGTTTTAAGGCAGTGGTGGGCAAACTTTTTACCTCGAGGGCCACATACATTTTTCTAATTCTTGTTAAGGGCTGCAAATTATTCGCTCTACTAACTACTGCAGTGTTTGTCCATGCAATTCCTTCTACCCTCTGTTTCATAAATACTTTTATATTGAAAAAAATATTATTATATTATAATATTTTACAGTATATTTAATTTTTTATTGTTCACATTTTCAAATATTCCTCTTATTCAGAAGTGTGCAATTAATCCCTATGGGCCACATGAGAAATGGGACTGTAGTGGAGGGCTGAACCAAAAGAGTCAACTTAATTCTGCTCAAGGTATAATTTATGGCTTTTAAAATGCAATAAATATCATAAACTGATCTAACTCTTTTATATTTAGAACCACTCTCAATTTAATTTATATCCATTGTGATCCATATTTACAATTATTCTGGTTCTCGAATCTGATTGCTAAAGAGCTACGCCATATTTCACCAGTATCACTATGGCAACTATAAGAAGAGTTTAGTTACGTTTTTTTAAATCATGTTTTTATTATGTTATCATGTTTTTCTTGCGTTTTCTTGCGTTAGTTAGCCGAGTTATTGTGGCTTGAAATCAAAAAGCAACAGCACTTTGATAAGAGTTGGAAGGCACAATAAAAATTGATTTTGTATTTATTTTTAAAACGGAGTTATCTCATTTTGGAACCAAACTCTTATATATAACGGAAACCCTTTAACAGTCTGTGTCACGCTGCCATGTATAATGCCTTAATCGGACTTAAAAGCAGTCACAGCCGTATCTGTTTTTCAGCACTCAGGAAGCAAGTCTCTTGAGATGTGCTTTTGATAACAGAAATGTCCCGCCACATCGCGAAGCGCTTCAAAAGACTCAATACGCGATCGCAGCTAGCTAGCACTTCTAGCTAGAGTAATAACGCATGTCTCCCTCTCTTTTCATTTTTACTCTCTATTTATGTGATTTTTAGCAGACTCGCGCCATATGCAGCACGGGCCAGATGAAATTTCTTGGGGGCCTGATGTGGCCTGTAGCCGTAGTTTGGCCACCTCTGTTTAAAGGCCTTAGCTAGTATTTATGTAGATTAATTTAAATTTAAACACTTTATTTTCTCGTTTCACCTCAGCAGACAGCAAACACTGAGACAGGTACACATTTTGGACTGTATCATAGATTGATAACTGACACTCATATGAAGGACTGTGTGGTGACATGTTATTTTTAATAAGGGGGAAGACATGCTCAAAAAGCAAGGCAGGAACACAGTGTAAGTTGTAAGAGTAAAAAATCAAATAACAGAATTTAAAGTTATGTATGTTTCATCATTTTTATTTGATTACTTCCTGTATGTTCTTTTTGAATGGTATTGATTTAGTATTGATATCGAGTTAGAAGTCAAACATTTGGTATCGTGACAACACTAGTCTGTATAGAAGCATTAAAATGTAACGTTATTATAACATTCGTGTGGATTTGCGTTAAATAAGCGTGGAGATGGTAAAACATTGGTAATTAATGGTGCATATTATGACATATCACGACCATGCCTGAAATTGCTTAAAGCCCCTAAATCACTAAATCTGCCCCTGCTAATCGCATTTACTTCCAGTGCAAGTTGACAAACTGCACGTCATAAAGAGTTTTCAGACGGGCACAATAACAGGAGAGATAAAGAGACAGATCGGCAAAGTCGGAAAACGCTGAAATTTGAGGAGCATGAAATAACTGAAGACAGAAGCATTACGCATAATTCAATTTCAATTCCATTGATATGTATTCCGCGTTTTGCAACGTATATCGCTCTCAAGTAGCTAATGAATGAAAAGTGCCTGAGAAACCACGAGCGAGCCAGCAAAGACGATTTACAAATATCAGAAGCAGATGAGAAAAAAAAACTATGGACTCCTTTTTGAATCTTTGTCTTTATAATTTAGGGCAAACTTCAAATAACGTGATGATATTCACTACAGAAATCCTTATATACTCAATCTCTTGGCAGGACGTCTTGCTGAGTTTAATGAATGAAAAAAAGAGAAGGTTTACGCTGAGGAGGTCAGAGGGTCAGTGGAGACGGAGAGAAGGCAACCGAACCAACGAGTAAAAACGAAACAGAAGATTAATGACATTGTACAGTAAAGATCCTGTTTCTCTCCATCCGTCACAGACACCCGAGTAGAATCCCAGCGCTTTGACCTTTCACCTGGAGAACGGCTTACTTTACTAACCACTCACATCAGACATCTTCGTATCGCTCATCGAGCAGAACCAATGGAAATGTACCTGTGCCACTGTTGAGCGACTGCTGCTTGCATTTCTTGAAGTGAAAGCGTTTGATGGCCACCGGATGACCTCTGTATGAGGCTCTGTAGACGATGGTACCACTGCCGCCCTGACCCAGAATATCTGCTTCCTGTTCTGTCCACACAAGATCATCCTTCAGCAGAAACAACCTGAAACACACACACAAATCTTTAGAAGATGAAAGGACATTCTCTGCTTTCAATCGCATGACAGACATTTTGAAAAGCAAAGATTATTTTGAAAAGTGTCTTATACTTTGTCACACAAATTTCACACAAACATTCCGATCTCTGACATTTTGCCCTGCTTCGTGCTCTCTTTCTAGGTTCAATTTTTATGCCCAGACGAAACCAACCGTCCCGGTCTTGTCTCAATGTCTTTCCATTGAAAACGCATTCATGAAAACAGCCATCATGCCAAATCACATCCATTAAAACTCCATATGGGAGCGTAGTTTGAGCCGTTCGCTGCAGGCTGATCGTAGTACGTACACGTGTTTTTAATTCAGTCCATCTCCGGAGCGCTCTCACGGCCTGCGGTCTGTCACACAGCAGCAAGAAACAATCATTCATCTGCCATCAAGACACTGACGTTACTCACACAATCATGTAAACATGAGATGTGTTTATGGATCTGACCAACGTATGATGTGGTTAACCGAAGACATTTCGAAACATGTGATCATGTACTGTATGTGATCAAATTCTGACGGATGTTACCACATCAACACTTCACAACAGCCAAAAATCTTTTTGTGCAATGAAAGTCGTATCAACTAAACTGCAGCTGGGTTTGTCTTGATTAAGTAATAATAACTCAAAAAATACAGAAAACTAACACATTAAATACAACAAAAACTAGATTTTTTTTAATAAAGATTTATCTGTAAATAAAACAGATTTTAAAACAGATTTATCTGTTTAGTTCATCATATAGACGGTTTTAAATCAACAACATTAACAAACGTTACTAAGCATGCGCGCGTTCATAAACTGGCCCTTAACTTCCAGGAAAACATTCGTAAAAAATTTAGTTCCTCTAAATTATTTCTAAAAACAAGTAAAATAAACTGAGAAGAACTGTAACTTGGGTAAACTTGACTCTCCAATATCCTGAATTTAGACTGTTATCTAGAGGACCCCTTCAACAAATATTTTTTTCATAGAATGAACATACAACAAAATTCAACAAATATTTGTATTTAATTATACAATTTAATAATAATATAAATGAATATTAATTAAATAAAATATAGTTATATTGTTAGAAACTAGCTAAACACAGACAGGAAGTTAACTGCAGTCCAGAAGCGTGCGTCTGATGAAACGGTCTATAAAATATCATAATAGAGATTTATCTTAATTGTTCACAAACAAAGCCCCTTAAATGCTATTTTTCGCATTAAAAATATTTGCGGGAATAATTCTGGGATTGTCTCATCCATGAACGACAAACGCAACACTACCATAAAAGTAGCCTACAAGTCAATTTTCTTCATGCAGCCTTGGGTTCAGAAGTGGCATACAACGTCTCAAAATGCTGTCTAGCTAGGGCACTAACAAGCCAAGTGTACTTTTACACGTGTGTGTGATTTATCAATTTCAATAATCCGATATCTCAAAGCTCTCATTATTTCATTATGGAGTTATTTTCCACTTTTAATATATAACAGAATTCCCTGTTTTCTCCCTGCAAAGACCTTTCCATTCAGCACTTCAACACAAGAAAAGCTCTTCAAAGGGATTTGATTTGGTTGGTACGGCTCAAAAAGAGGATTTGAAGTTCAAGCCCATCAATTCTGCTTTTCGTTTTAACATCAAAATTAATAATCCAATTTACGTGATGTACCACAACCACATGTTGACTGCGCCGTGAAGTGAACAGCAGCTCGCTGACAGCGCCGTGTTTGGGTTTCAAGGCAAGCCAAACCACTTCTGATTCAGCTCCATTAAAACCACCTAAGCACTGAATATTAGGACCAGGTGTATGAGGTTTACATTGAGAGGCGAACCTTCTGTAGATGTGTACGTTGACAAATGTAGAGTGTGATCTTACCGTGAAGGGAAGTCGGTCATGAAGAGTTCGGGAACCAGCTCTTGTAGAGGAACGGGTTGTTTGGGATGGTTGGGACAGGTGATGTGCTCTTTGTCCACGGCGGCTAGGACACAGTCCTCCATGTTGAAGTAGTGTACAGTGTTGTGATGTGAGGCAGCCTGAGCATCTGGTATTTTGGGTACGGAGCTGCAATACGGACACGGAGCATACTGCTCGATGAGGAGAGAACCGTCGCTCTCGCTGGCTGTCAGAGCTGTGAAGAGAATAACAATAATGTTAAGCAGACTCTGGAGCGTGGTCCACACCGAAGCTTATTTTAAACAAGAACATTACAATTACACAGCAAGACAGCGCTGGTTTTGTGAGTGTCGTTCTTATCTGAATGAAACTATACAACAATAATAGAACAGTAGAAGAATTCTGTTGACTTGTGACCAAATTGTGTCCAAAAGTAATACGACTATTGCACAGACACGACTCACATTGACATTCAGTTAACTTGGGTTATAAATTAAACCACCTTTAAAAAAATCACAGATCAGAACTCTTTAATATCTCAGTCGTTTCTCAAAGAGCAAATCGAAGTTTCATCTCTGTCTCAGAGAAAAAGTCTCCTGAGAAAAGGTGTCAGAAATATCTGTCAAGAAATGTCAACAATGTCTTAAACTGATTATTATTGAAGATCTCAATATGAACTCATTTTGTTTTCTAATTGACTCCATTCTCTTCATGTGATTCATTTTCAATTCTGCATTCACAACAAAAACAAATGAAGTTAATTGCATACGAAGTCAATGCAAAGACGCGATTAGACCTGAATTTGCACCAGGCGATGTGAATGATGCAAATCGGGCTGCGTGATTGACGCAAACTTAAAATCGCATGGAGAGCATTGACACCTACTGTTTGACAGGGCCGGAGGCCTGAAGACACTCCCACGTCATGAAAATAACAAACTATTCCCCCTAATAATAATAATAAAGAGTGAAGAATGTGATGCTTTGCGTTTGGTGTGAACTGTTTAAACTTCTCCTGAGCACTTTTAGGAGAAATATCTCAGACTAAGCTGATACTTTAATGTGACACAACTGAGAACGGCATCAAATCTGATGAGCTATGAAGGAGAAACATCTGAGCATTCACATTTTCCTCTGGGAAGCATCACAGAATCAATTTCAACAGCCGTTGGAGTTAATTCATTCCTGTGAATCAAATTTCAATGAATCCATTTAAATGTCTTGTTTAATGATTCAATATCTCATTAGACCTTTTCAAGTTCTCAGAAAACTCTGGATGGATGTTGAGAGAAAAAAAAGGTGCTGGATAGCAATAAGAGAAAAAAAGCAAAATGCAAATATTATCAGTGCTTGCTTTTTAAGGTACTGCAATTCAACATGGTTGCATATATAAGTTGTGAATTTTTCAAATGGAAACATAAAATTCTATTTTTTAACATTTCAATGTTAATTAGGTGAGGAAGAAGTGATGAGAGCCTTGAGGCGGGGCGTGAGTGATATTTGGAATCAGCTGTGCGCACACCGGTCCCACATATCTCACAGAGGAAATGAGAAGCATAAGAGGACGAGCGACAGGACTGCTGACGAGAGAGGACCAGACGTATGTTTACGTTTGTATTTATGTTCTTTCGGCAGGCGGTCGACCGTGAGGTGGCTGCCGGCCTTTTACTGCCGTATTAAAAGCGGTTCCCGCTTCCTTCCTTCACAACTTTGAACTGTTTTACAGTTATATAATACGATTATTTTAAAATGCAACTTTCACAATTTCGTTGTTAAAAAATTCAATATGAAATATTCAGATTATTTTAAGAAACAACTTTCAAATTTTATGGTTCAAAATGTCAATAATAAATATTATGTTTTTTTTATTACAACCTTTAATAATGGACAGGATAATTTCATATTATTTCACTTCCACAAATGTGTGTTTCAAATTCGCCAAGAAATCCAACGTTGGATATTGCAGGAAAGCAATGTTTAAAAATGCAATTTTATGTGTCCACTTGAAAGATTCACAGCTTAAATATGCCACCGTGTTGAATTGCAGAACATTAATATGCAAGCACTGTTAATACATGCATTTTTTTGCATCAGTTTTTTTACTTCAAATACTTTTTTGTGCATTTTTTTGCATTTTTTTACTGTATTAAACAGTCCTTGTTAACAGTCATTGTCTGTGATGTAAAAAAAGCCATGTATACATATAAGATTTTGAATCTTGACTACAATTGCTGTGTTTTGAAGTCATGATGATTCTTGTAAAAAAATAAAAGATTCAAATCTAAAACTAGAGACATAATTTTCTTATAGTTATATCACCCAACTATAATTATTTTGCTTTGCTACACATCTACAAAACACACTTCAAGCATCTACTAATAATGAGACCCAGCAGAGAGCTTGTTTACCCACAAACATTTCTATCACGTCTGAAGCGGTGCCGGTTCCGTCTGAATCCATCAGGTGTGCTGAGATGCATCCGGCATCATTAACAGACTTCATTTGAAAAAAATACACTCAATCTCCACTGCTACATAAACCCAAACACTCATTCCGTCGATACCAGTTTTGCTTGTGTTTTCGACTGACAGAATGTTAGAATGAAGGAGCTTTGCACTGTGGGTCAAGATATCGTCGATTCTCTGGAAGGTTCCCATTATTACTCAAATTCACCGTAAGTGACTTTGGATAACAGCCTTTGTGAAAGGCATGAATGTAAATGATGATTCTCACCAGGGAACCACTGCTCTATGAGAGAGTTAACATGATCGGTGATGAATGCCATGGCAGAGAAATCCCTCGTGTCGGACTGGCACATAATCTTGATTCCTCCACTTTTCTTCTTCTTCCAGTTCAGGTCTGAGGACTCCACGCTGTGCAAAAGAAGAACGAGAGAACGTTTCTTCTTACAACAACAAAGATCTGCAGATCTTAATCTTATGGTGATACAAAGATAAAATGTGGTTGCCATGGTTTTACTAACCATGGTTACTGTAGTAAAAGCATTGTTAAATTACTTCTAAAGAATGCTCCACATCACAAACCTCAGATATCCACCATCAAAGGTGACCAGCAGCCCTTCCTTCCAGTAGATGGTTTGACTGCGACGGACACGAAACGTGCTGCATCGGTTCCGCTGCTGGTTCCCAGCGAAGCTGTAGATCACCGTGTTACGGTTCCTGAGGTTCTTTGTGTTCTTTTTGGTCTCGAATGCCTATTACAGAAAAAATCCCGAATACATATGAATATGAACACAGATCAATTTTGAACGTGTGTTATTTCAACTTGGCTACATCACATGGATTTAATTTAAAACCTTCAACTTTTGAAGCATTCAACGTTTTTTTATCTGACGTTTTGCATCCTAGTTGTAGCAAAATTACATTCGTAGCCACATGTATTATACAGCCCACTGGCTAATATTTGTTCACCTGCAAGTCCATCTGGTTTAAACTGATAAGCATTCGGGCTATAAAGCGCTCCCAGAATCCCGCAGGCACGAAGCTCATCTTAAAGTGTCGCTGGATGCTGTTGTTGCTCTGCTGGCGAAAGCTATGGATGTCCATGGCAGGTTTCGGGGGTAAAAGATGTGGCAACAGATAACTGTGAACATAAAAACAAATGGTGATTCATCAATGTAATAAGTTTCATTAATAGGAAGGAAGGAGACGGGAACCGGAAGACATTTAAACATTTAATAAAGTAATAACAGCCGGCGGCCCCTCACGGCCGACCGCCGTCAAACAAAACATAAATACAAATACAAACATGTACAGGCCCAGTGCTCTCTCTTCGACGGTCCGGTCGCTCGTTCTCTTATATGCTCCTGATCTCCTATGTGATTCGAGACCGGTGTGCGCACAGCTGGCGCTCATTCACAATTACTCACCGGTCTCGAACCACGGTCTCGCCCCGCCTACTCCACTACAATCACATTTTAAACAATGATGAGTTTCGTTTAGTGGACAACTTCGTGTCTAAACTCACTTTTGTAACATGCTTACTATAGAGACGCTCACCCAGAAGAAATTTAAATTGCAGTGCATTGCTGATATCATTCAATTCATTTTAAGTTTTTACATTTCTTTGTTTCATTGAACACAAAAGAAGGTATTTAAAACAATGTGTCAAACAGTTTTGCGGGGCACCACAGACTACCATACAGTATTAATTTGGTTAACGAAAATAATGACGAAAAATATTTGTCATTGAACGACAACTAAGACTCTACCAACACGCAACATCATTGATGAAAAATTATAAGACCAAAATGTAGAAATAAATTAAAATCTTATACAAAAACTCTTTGTAGTCTTTGTTCGGAAATGCATAGACATTTAGTCGACTAAACTTGACTAAACAAAAACAGGACATGGATGACTAAAAAATATAAAAACTATATTTGTCGTAGGACTAAAACTAACACTAAAATAAGAAAATAGCTGACATAATGAACACTACCATATTAGTTTTGTTTCTACAATAGTGCTCCCAAAATGTTTGGTTGCAAAAAGTCTTCCAAATCATTCTTTGTGTCCAGCAGAACTATACAATTTTGGAGAACTTTGAAAAACTTGAAAAAACGTCAAAAATGCTACAGTAAGAATGTGTTCATTGGTTAACTTTATAAAAAAAACATCACATATAAAGTAAATAACAGAATGATCATCATTGTGTTCGAGATCAACACTCATTTTCTGACCTAGATTGTTGATTAGTTTCTAATGCAACAGTGTCATAAATATTTGTTTTGCTAAATATGCAGTAGACTAGCCCAGATTGGCTTATCGTAAGGACCTGAAAGATTCCCAGATGGCCGGACTGTTTTTTTGGCTGATAAGGCCGGTGTTGTTATGCCACTCCAGGGGCGGACTGACCATCTGGCATAACGTGACGAAAAGCAAACCCATTTGCCAAACTGTATGGATGCAACAGAATGGATGGAGGGCCGCTCTTGGTCAAGAATCCCAGGGCCAATTTTAAGTCTGATTCCGCCCCTGGCAGTAGAGCTTGATTTAGCTCCCCCGGTTTGGAAACAGAGCCCATATTATGTTTAGTTTCGTTTACCTGTTGCTGGCGACGGGTAGTGCGATTTCAAACTTGGTCAGGAACTGGAAGTACTGCTCTTCAGTCTGTTGTGTAAATCCAGTTCCCACCAGTAGCAGGCGCAGATCTTCGGCTTTGATGACTCCGTTGCGAGCCACAGACCTCGAGCCCTTCAAGTTGATGATGCGTTCCAAACACTCAGACAACCACACGGCATCAAGGAAATAGAGTTTACACAGACCGTGACTCGTGTCAGGGAAATGCAGGATGGTGCCGGTCTCAATAAGAAAACTAATGGCTGTAATGACATAAAAAAAGCGATGGCTGTAATTCACGTAATAATAACTGACTGTAACTCACAGCGATCGTGGCGGGGAAGTTATAAACCAATACTTCGACACAGGCTGATTTTGTCACTGATATATAAGGCATTTAGAAAATTTGTGGAACAATGTGTTAGCAACGCAGAAGACAAAATGTAAACGTAATAACTCTGAAATGAGTTCTGGATTACCAGTTTGTAGATCTTCATAGTCTTTAATATCACTGTCTGGTGTCTGCTCGATAATCTGCTCCAGTTCCAGATCGGTCAGGTACTGAACTTCATCCATCGCGTCTCTTCTCTCACGTTCAACGATTACAGCCTCCTGGAGTTTCAGGTAACTTTTGGGAATCTGTATAACACACGTATTTCACTTTTCATTCATATTGGCATTTATCGATTAAAAACATGTAAAATTGTGTTAGGTGAATAAATAAAATGGAGCTATAGTACGCTTCTCTTTCATCCCATTGTTATTTGTGATATGTAACGATATAAAAGTCTTAAACACTAACCAGTCTTCCCACTAGTTTGTGACAGCTAGCCGGGTTGCCGATGTCCTTCATAGAGCAAGCGACGTGAAATAACAATCTTTTGAGACCGTCCATTCCTTCCAACGTCTTACACGACACCTCACTGTCTCACACACAACACACAACCCGACACAAACGGATAAGGTTGCGTCCACACCCAGTAAGCAAAATGTTAAACGAGTTAGGCAAAAAAAACTGACTGTAGTTGTTTCCAGGTAATGTCGGGGTAACCGCTGGCCCGTGACCCTGACGGGGCTCTGCAAAGTGCCAGGATGTAAGCACGCAGTGTTGCGATACGTTCCATGCGAAATTTAGTGTCTATAAGGTCCAAATGAGTGCCAATGACCACCACAGCGGAGTTCGGGGCACGGGCCTGATGGAGAGATCACAAGACAAACATCATTTAGACATTTCACAGATTTCTATTAAACCTGTCGCAATGTTTATGTGTGACACCTTTTTAAAAATGTGGAAACAAATGAAACTAAAAGAAAAAGCATGTCTGTTCACGCATAGAGATACATAAATGCATATTTAGTGATGAATAGTGGATCAATATCACCGCCATATTGGGGAGGGCAAGACTGCCTTATAAACACATAGAAGTGAATGGAGGGGGTGTGATTTTCCTTTAAATCGTATTCATGTCAACCAAATTGAATTGTTTACAATCTAATGAAAAGGTTCTGCCTTCACTTATGGTGAATTTAGATAGTTAAGACAAGTGTGAGTTTTTACAATTTCTCATGACAATGAATAACATCTCTCTATCGATATTATTATATAAGTGACTGGACATTTTTTTTGTATTCCAGGTAGATCGTAAACCATTGAAATGTAAACATAAAAAACCCACCCACGTTCACTTGTATGTGTTGCAGCCTTGCCCTTTCCAATATGGCGTATGTGTCCAATATTGCACAAGGGAGAATAAACTTCAATCCTCATTGGTTCAAGCACATACAGTACATTTAGATTCAAGGGTGAAGACAACGACGAAAGTCTTGCATAGCTTTGAGATCCACTTTGGGATCCACTTTAAGCCGATTAAAAAAAAAATTGTTCATACAGTATGCTGTTTGTCCTCCTGACCAGAGGGGGCCCAAAAGAGGTTCAAAAACCTTCTCTTACCTCGATATTCAGCAGCCAGGACTGTAGGTTAGCGACAGCTTCCTCTCCCAAAGTCAAGTTCCAAATCACCACGTATAAAGACTTATCCGTGAAAAAACACTGGTTTACTGTGGACATGCTCGCCGGGCCGCCAATGTCCCACACGTTAAAGAACACAGAATCTATCTATATCCACAGAACAAACAGGCAATAATGATGTTATTAGGCCAAATAACGACACATAACGATAATTCTATTCTCAACTAAAGTGGATGAAAGCTGTAAGCAATTTTCATTAAATTGAAAAAATAAAAAACCCAATATAGTCACAAAGAGTCTGCTGTTTTGGCGGCCAATCCAATCTTAATTTGAAATAGTTATGGCTATACATCGAAACTTTTCAATCTTTTATTTTCTAGTACTGTAGATTCAACTTGGTGATATAGAAAAACATACGTTTTTAAAGTTTCGCAATATATGCTATCTATTGAAGGCCTACAATGACTAAACTTCTATGTTTTTCGTTTTATTAACTTTTTTTATGTTCATCACAATGAAAAAAATTTAAACAAGCAAATAGTGGAAAATTAAGTAAACAGACACAAATCTAAAAAAAAAGGGAAATGAGTCAGTGGTGTAGAAAGTGATCACAGCTGCTAAAGATCTCTGGGGCTTTATAACAACACTGTGCTTGTGTATAAATGTGCGTTTATAAGAACATGTCTATCATTACGTATGTTTGTCTGTGTCTGACAAAGACGTCCTCTCGGGTTTTCCAAGTCTTACTCATGGAAACTCTGCTGAGAAACATGTATGACCACAAACGGAGTCTGAGTTCAAAGTTCAGCCAGAATTTACCGGAACTGTTGCTCATTCAAAGACCCCGAGGTCAAAAAGTTGGCATTTTAATGGCTTTGCTTTTTCAGAACTCCTCTAAAGATGTTCTGTCTTGTTTGCATCATGTTGTCAATACAAACTGAGCGAAAAATGTTGTATTGCGTGTCTCTCTGTGAGCAAAGTATTGTCGGAAAAACACATCTGACGGCACACGCTTATTAATGATATAGTTGGGAATTCAGTAAAACAGGTTTTTGCTGCTATTCTTGCCAATATGTAGATAGTTTGATATGGCAGCAGATCTGTGTATTAAAATGATATATTTGAATCTGTAAATCATTGAATATGTAAATTAATAAAAATTAATATGCAGATTTATACATGCTACAAAATGACCTAATAAATATACATTACAAAAGATGTAATGGATGTGTATCTGTGATGTCTTACAGCAGATTTAACTCCACTTGGTCTCTCCAGCTGCCAGGCAGATGTGTGGATGCTGCAGTCGGTGTTGAGGAAGGGTGACTGTTTACCCGTCTGAAGAGACTCCAATAGAGCGCTCTTACCCTGCCGTGGAGGACCCACCACCATTATCTTCAGTAGACGGCATGGCTCTGCCCCTCGCAACTCCGCCCGCAGGTACGCCAAAACCGCAGAGGGGCCTAAGATAGCAGGGAGAGAAACGCTTTCTTACATCAACATCTACAAAACTCACATTTTTGTATTTACAAGGCACAGTGCTGATACAACCAGTGTATCCCAAAGTGATGTACAAAAAAGAAAAGAAAATTATAGCTGCAAGCAGCAATTACAGGGTCAACCATTCAAGGCACAAAGGGAAATGTTTTAGATACTAGACCAGTTTTTTCATAACAAAGTTTCCAAAAGGTATAAGCAAAAATGCCTAAACAGTGCATGTTACCACAGGTCATGCTTGTGAGGTACGCGTTAATACACTAGAGTTTGGGGAAGATACAGCCTCAAATACATTTTGGCACGTTGACGTGCTATACGAGAACCTACTGGCCAATCGTAAACCGTTTAAAAGCATTTTGTCCGCAGTGTCTCTAGATGCTGCTTGCAAAACTTTGAACAAATTGGACAAACCGTCTAGGAGTTCAAAAAAGTATGATTTTTTCAAATTTGACATGGTAACATATGAGACTGCACTTCATGTGTGCTAAATTGTATAACATTTCTATGTATGGTTCTATAGGCTGCCATAGACACATTGGTGAAAAGGAAGGAATAATAATAAGAAGAAAATGAATAAATACAATAAAATACATTCAAACAAAATCCAAAAAATAAAATTTTACGCCGAACATCTACTACCTTATTTTATCTGCAATTGTACCCAATGCTTTATTTTTATTTGTTAATATATCTTGTTTTTTGCACTTTTGTAATTTAACCTTATGCACTTTTGTTATTTATTTCTTGTCTGTTATGAAGTTAAATGTTCCTTAATGATGTATTGATAAAAGTAGTTCATAAAGTTAATTCAAAATTGACTATTTCAACCAATATATGTGTGTGCTAAGCATTTTAATGCTTATTAGA
Source organism: Triplophysa dalaica (assembly GCF_015846415.1). Classification (NCBI taxonomy): domain Eukaryota; kingdom Metazoa; phylum Chordata; class Actinopteri; order Cypriniformes; family Nemacheilidae; genus Triplophysa; species Triplophysa dalaica. Next base: position 33,745,542 of record NC_079542.1, read on the forward strand.
CTATTACATCATTAGCTTAGCAACACTGAAGCACAGACGGCAAGAGTGTTCTCAATTACTTAATACTGAGGGTCCATTAAAGTAATACTGTATTATATACTGAAACTGACAAAACACGCTGATGATAACTAGACATGAGACAAACGAGAACAAATGAGATCCAAAGCTACTGTTGTATTTTAATTTGATGCTTGTTTTGGTTTCAGATTTAAATCATTATTTTTTTCACAAATATATCGTTTAACTTCAGAAGAGATTTATGATCCCAATACTTTTAAGATGAGCATATTAAACATTACATTTTTTGGGGTAAACATATGCATATACAGCGAAGGATTTTTTTGTTTAAAAATGTATTTGCTTATCTGAAGAAGTGATGGCAAGATGAGTATGTAAATAATGACAACAATTTTTGGGGGATAAAAAGAGAACAGAGCAGATGTATGCTCATCGTGTGTGTCTCGTTTAGTATCACACTATTCTGTATCAAGCCTCTGGACTGGAGTTTATTGCATTGTTTCAGTAAAATCCATGAAATATTTCCATCAGTTATGTGATGAATTGGCAGCTGGCGGAACCATCCACAGCTGCATTCACAAATGAAATATTTACCAGACAAATCCTGGACTGCACAGACTTCAGAGGATAAAACTGAAACATTATGTACAGTCTCTGACTCTGCGATACAATATTAAATTATATGGAATACCAAATGTGAAATGAACCAAATAAGAAATGCACTGCTTCTGAGAAACAACAGCAATTCTTCTACCATGAAATGTGTTTTGTATGAATGTGGATAAAGAATTAAAAACACAGAACTGAATCTGTGTTTTAAGTACAGCTAGTTTTTTTATAGACAGCAATGAATCTTAAGTGACGTATTATATCAAATCATCATGAGGTATGTACAGTATGTTTTTAATATTGACTTATATACCTCGAAACTGTTAAATTAATTTGTGTCTTTGTTTCTCATTTTATTACTGTACTGTTTTTATAGTACAAGCTTAGGGGCTGTGTCCACCGAGGCTTTACGCCTGCGGCGGACGTGTTTTTTCAATTGATTTCAACAAGGCAGTTGACGTTTTTCGGCGTTCTACCGGGCGGCCAGAGTTGAAAAATGCTCAAATTTAGGCAGAATATCTGTAGCTGCCATTTTCAGCCGCGTATATGCGTCTCGGTGGTTGCTAAACTCTTTTTTATTGGCATTATTTCCATCTGTGTATACACAGTTTAACTACAAAGACTATGGTTAAACTTTCATAACTGTAGCAAAAGTAGAGTTAATATGTAGTTACCATGACTATAGTCACCATGGTTTTAAGTAATACAGAACGTACTTAAAGCGCAACATGAAAATGTTTGTCAATAATAAACACTGGCAGAAGCAAAGTATAAAAGTGTTAGTATGTAACAATTTCAATAAACTGGGCCTGGTAAATAACACTGCATATCTATTGAATATAAGCGCAGTGTCGTACCATCTTTTCTGACGTCTGCAGGAACGTTGGTGATGTTAAGGTCTTCGATGTCCAGCTGCCATAGATTGGAGAGCTGCCCAAGCTCGATGGGAAGTTCCTGGATACCTGGGTTACTAGAGAGAGAGAGGAAGAATTCAATCCAAGCTATAAATAGAACAAGGAAATAAAATTGTGATATTACTACTGCACTCTACAAGAAGTAAAGAAAGTAGGAAACTTTCACCCACACTGTGAAAACCACTGAATCATCAACTGAGTTATTTTTCAATGCTGTATGATGACCACATTGACAACAAGCGATTCAACATTAAAACATCACAAAGTTTTCGTTATGTTCTATTTTTGAGCAGATTGATTTACTTTCAGTACTGATTTCATGTTTATAACCAACATGTTGCTCATTTTATCCATAATGGATACATGAGCTTGGTACAATGCATTATGGGTATGTTTTCTCTGCATACGATTCTGTTGATCAGACACTCGCTTTATTACACTTCAATCTTACACAATAGCATACATGAAGTGAACAAACTCGGTTTCAAATAAACAAGAAAAATGTCTGATGTAGCGTACGATGCAGCTAGTCTTAGTTACACAAATCTTCAGTCCACTTAAGACTTCAAAAATGAACCAAATCATCACAGTAACGAGGTCAAGGCATGTTAACAAAGTCGCCTGCAATTTTATAATGTCAAACAGAGGTGGCGATAGAGAGACAAAAGCTAAAGAGTGCAGCTTTAATTAAGATCATAAATGGAAAAATGCTACCCTATTAAACATTTGATCCCCAACTAAAATTCCCATGATGCAATGCTGCTGCTGCTGCTGGTAGTACTCACTTGGAGAGATAGAGTTCAGAGAGGTTCTTAAGGGCAAACACAGATGGCGGCACACACTCCAGCTGGTTGTCATTCAGGAGGAGAACTTCCAGAGAATCCCGCAAAATGACGGGAAACTGTATGGGACAAACTGCCAAAAGAAAGCCACAAGAGTATGAGAAACACATCGAAACCACTTCATATACAGCAGAATCACTAATGTATAGTCACAAACGACTGCGGTAGTGAATTAATGTAGTTCAAATAATACTTCTTGAGCGACTTTGCAGCAGAAGATAATGTTACTGTCTAATGGAGCAAAGCCATATTACGGTATATTTACTTTTTAACAACAGAAATGTGTTAAATGTGCACATCATGAACGTGACATGTGTCTCAAATGAGTCTAGAAAAATAATTCACGATAAGTTTACGTTCATTGTCATTAGACAAAGACAACAGTTAACATAGGCTAACTAAAAAAATACCTGTATGGACTTTATTCATTTTATTTTTAACATTTACTGAAATGTTTTTTTATCTACTAACGTTAATAAATGCCAGGTTAACTGACATGTACAGTACAACTGTACTTGAATTAACTAAGATTAAATATATATATAAAGTATATTATTATGAAGTATTAGAAAATCTTGTTCATAAAGGCAGGTACTGCTAGTTACGGCGAAAAACAGAGTTCAGTTGTTTATGACCAATTTTTAAGCATGGCAAATAATCGTACAATTAGATTTACGTCCATCGAACTCTAAATGTTTAAGATTATGAAATAAGATTTAAAGAAAGCTTTTATTTGAAAAGTAGCTAACTATTTTAGTGCATGATGCTGTTACAATAACAATCCACACAGTCTTATCACCGTCACGACATAACATGGTTACCATGCTGATAGTTGTAGTTTTACAACATAACTGTAGCATAACTGTAATGCAGTAATAACATTTTTATTCACGGTGATGTATCATGGCAACAGAAACACAGTGTTTGTATGGACTGTACCTGGTTCTGGGTCTCTTCTGTGCCACGTAGTGAAGAAGGCCAGTTTCCTAGTTTTAGCTGGTTCGCCTGTCCTTCAAAAAGCAAGAAATGTATATTCCACAATCTATATAGCACTTCAAATATTTCTCTGTGTGTAAATATTATAGTATAGCACACACATAAAGATCATGTAAAAGACTAATTTTTATACTATTTTAACTTCTTTTGCCAACTTTGTATTGATATATGTAATAAGCATAAAATATTAGCACACACAAAACTTTCCACTAATTCTACCTTTTTTCAAAGTTTATGATATAGACAGTTTATCTTAATTAGTCCCAAACAACGTTTACTAAAAAAAATGTTACTGTTTATTTAATAAATGAAGAGTTTGGTTCCAAACTGAGATAACAAAATTTTTCAAAGATCTTGTTTTTTTATTGTGGATTCCAATTAATATCAATCAAACTTCAGTTGAAACACAATCATTTTTTTTAAACAGACTTTGAATTTTGGAAGAAAACTCCTCAAATATTCGCCTGAAAATGATTGAAAACTAATCGAAAAATGTAAATGTTGCCTCAGAAATAAACCGTGGTTTTAGGCACTAAAATTAGAATAATAAGCAAAACGTAACATAAAAATAATTGAATCTTATATAGCTACATAAAGATTAACAAATTAATAATAACATGGCAAAAGCACATAAAAATTGCAAACATTTAACGAAAATTAAAAATAAGAGTTAATTTCAAATATTAATAAAACGAAAAACAATAATAAATCCCGAATCTTGGATTAATGTTTTTTTCTGCAATGCATCATGGGTCGAGACGTGCAGATGTATCGGCCAGTCACATTATTCACAGGATTTTGAACCAATTTAAAACCATCAGCATGTCAGCTATAGTTTGAAAAAGGACAATTAATAGTAGTCAATGAATAAACTGCTTTAAGTAAATCCCCTCAAAAAATTGGGTAAAAAAAAAAAATGTAGTTTGTCTTACAAAGCCAAACAGTTGAAAATGTAACTGGCCAATAATTATTTGTTAAAATCATATCATTTTATTTCTGACCACACACAAGATTACATTAAAGGGATAGGTCACCCAAAAATTATGTTTTTTTGGGGGGGGCAATTATCCATTCAATGCTGCCTAAACTAAAATTAAAATCCCATAAAAACGTAGAGTCAAGTGGTTCCACGCAACAATGTTGAGTAGTTTCTACAATTAACAATTTAGTTTTTTTAATGAAAGAAAAGTTGACAAAAAAAATTGTAAATCCAAACCATTCAGATTGTACCAGTAATTTAAATTAATTTAACTCAATATTTATCCTTCTCAATGGTACTTTTTGCTGTTATACATTAAATATATACAGACTTACTGCATGCAAGTCAAAACACAACAAGCAAATCAGAGGAGAGGCTGACATTAGCACAGTTAATGCTCAACGAATGATGCAATAGACATCATATACGCACTTTGTATTACTCTTCTAAACAATGCCAACCCTTAAACTACAACAAGCTCTTATAAACCTTAAAGATAAATGAACACTAAGTATTTAAAGTATTTATCATTAGTGAAAACACTTAAAATAACACTTAATTTAAGACTAAATGCAGTCTTACACAAAGTCGAGGTGATTTAACTTGTATATACAAAGTAGATTCAACAATAGGTCCAATATTATAGGGTTGGGTTTAGTAAAACTAACAACAGCGACGGGTCTTTTTTTTGAGTGTATGTATTTGGTTTACTAGATTTTGAAACACAGCCTACGAGTATATTTGTGTTTGCACTTGACCTACTTTCCCAGTTGGTTTCTGGAGAGGTCCAGTGTTCTGAGTTGAGAGCATTTCCATTTGTTAGGAGCAGGAAGAGCGGAGATTTGATTCCCACACAGCTTCAGACACACAATAGCCTAAAACACACAAACACACACACACATGCAGTAATCTGTGTGAGTCACTCACACATGCAGGTATAAACATGACCCTTCAAAGACAAATTTTCAATCTGGTTTACAAATGTTAATGTGCATTTGTGCAGAATTCTTCTCTTTGATCTCAGGAACTCATCCATGCAAAACTAGAAGTGGCAAAGTGTGTGGTTGCTAAGGAGTTTTGAGTGATGTTGGAGTGTTGCTATGTGGTTGCTAGGGTGTTCTTTGGGATTGATATCTACAGTATGATGTGATGGTTGAGGTCAGACATGTTAAATCCAGCACATCTTTGTATGAAATATTTCCGCCTCGCACTCGAACCTTCTGGTGTCAAAATCATCCTCAGCATTAAAGTTTGACGTTTGTCGAGATTTTCAAAACAAAGCATTAAATTATATTTAACATGAGGTAACATCGTCTCTTCTGCCATGCAGTTTGATCTTTAAGCCGTCTCTCTCACTCCCTCTTTTTGCCATAGCTTTGTGACAACATCTTGACAGCCGCCTTGAGAAAATGATGGGGAAGTTAATGAAAAACTCAACTAATGTAGAACCGTTAGTATCTGTAAACATCCATATGTTCACTTGATAAAGAAACTTTTTTCATTGATTTATTTGTCTCTATAATTTTTAACACAGCACACAGTAGGAACACTGGATGCTCAGATCAAAATGATGCTTGCTATGAGTACGGCGCCATCATGTGGTGAAAATATGCTGGTAGAGATCATTTCTAATTTGATAACATTGTCACTACGACTAAAATGAATTTAGATTGTAGAGGTAAAATAATCTCTTTTTGGGTAAATGTGATGAGAAATCTTTGAGTTCATATTGAGATCTTCAATAATATTGACTTTTGATTGTAGACTTGACAAATCTGAGCTCAGTTTAAGACATAGTTAACATCTCTTCTGAAACTCACATGAAAGACACATTTGTCAGATTTCTGTCTCTGTCTCTCAGAAGAAACATCTAAGACTTGAGCGAAAGTTTACATTCGCTCCCTATTTAAGAGAATTAACTGAGACGTGAAGTGTGATTTTGATGGCGTCAAACCTCCAGCTCAAATATATATGATGGAAGCTCTTTCAGGCTGTTCTCGGAGAAGTCCACCTCCTTCAGATGAATCCTCCAGAAGATGGAGATGGTGTCGGGGAGAGTCTCCATCTGGTTGTTTGAAGCTTTGCAGATTTTCTGTGGGGTAAAATGATCGTGAAATGCTGCAAAAAGTGATCCCACAGTGATACAAAAGCCTTTTACACATGCTGTTATGGTGCTGTAGAAACTTTAATCAACATTAAAGGGGTCATACAGTATGGTGCGAATAGGTGTTTTTCTGTGGCTATGGTGTGTTATTAGTTGCACATGCATGTATTAGACACTCAAAATAGCAAAATTAAAATGTCGGAACGAAAAGATGCATTCTATCTAAAAGCGAATGTTCACCCAGACCTGCCTGAAACGCCTCGTATAACCACATCCCGGCAAATGTACTTCACTTAGTAACATGACTTGACTAAGACCGCCCAAATCTAAACGCAAGTAAGGTAGTCGCACTTGTAAATCTCATTGTATCGTTACAACAGCAGCCATGTCGCATGGACGCTGTGTGTTTCGTTGCGAAAAGAAAGACTCTTATTTTGCCCTGCCAAAAGATGAGACTAAAAACGAATGGTTACATTTTATTTACAACACTGTTCCAGAAAAGTACAATCTGAATGTTCAAGTTTGTGCAGCGCATTTCACCCATGATTGCTTCACTAAACTGGGAGAGATCAAGGTTTTTGGTTAAAAAGTGGGGCCATTCCGACCATTAAAACTAAACAAGGACAGTTTGGCGCGTCAGATTCCAAGCTTGTAAGTATATTTTCATTGTAAAATACTTTGTTACGGACTAACGCAGGTTGAGTTTGTCGTATGTTTGTAGAGGATGTTGTCTGTTTGTGTGATCTGCAAATGCAGACACGTGCGAAACGTGAAAAAAGACAATACAAGTCCCAGAGGTGGGGGACTCGAGTCACATGACTTGACTCGAGTCACAATTTTCAGGACTTGCGACTTGCTTAATTGAAGTGTGAAAATGACTTGACTTTGACTTGAGAGCAAGTGACTTGAGACTTGACTTTAAATGGAAGACTCGACAATGACTTGAACTTTTAATAAAGTAAAGTCATGAAATTAGTCAAAATAATTATTGTGACTCAGCAGCACTACAGCGCCTGTGCCTTTAACGCTGCTCAACTCAAACCGCGCCAAACAAGGTGAAACAGCCAATTACTGTAGAGCAGTTACGATAGAGAGGAAACTGCGGCTTGAAACAGTTGTGGCCGTTACAACGGCGGACAACAGTCGAGCTCCACAGATAGTCATGTTTGGCTATAAGGACTTTGAACTGGACCGTGAAAATAAAAAATTATTTGCCAGATGCAGAGTATGCAACGCAAGGATTTCTGACACGACAACCACAACGTCGAATTTCATCCAACATTACAAGACCCACAAGGAAAGGTAAGAAAGTAATTTCTTTATAGTCAGTGTAATAAAACGATTACTAATATAATGAATTAATCGTTTCTGTTTGTCATAATTTTGCTTTGGTTGTTTTTTTATTATTATAAATGTGGTCATCGATCATCACTGGTAGGCCTACATCTCATCTCATAATCAGATGAATTGGGGAATCTGGCTATAACGGCGTAGCCCGGATTTTTATGTTCTTAAAACATTAAAATCATCTTAAAATAAAGAAGGGCTTCTCTGTATTACATGTAGGCTAATGTCTATATTAAATGCGCGCATGCTCATGTGTTTGTGTGGACTGTGTGTGGAAACTGAATAGCAGCTCGCTTATATACTACATGACAGGCTGACATGGACGCGCAGGTGAGATCCCTTGGATTTAAAAAACTCTTCGGTCATACTGACGAGAATAATTTCATACTTCGAATCTGTTAACTGTTTGCATTTTTTTTATACTCACAATAACAACGAAACGTTTTGTGCTGTAAAATAATGAAATCAGTTCAAATAGAAAACAAATATTCTCAGATTATATATTACGTATGAAACGTGCATATTGCGCGTCCACCGGAGAGATGACGATTAAGCATCATAACTTCATCACTGGGCTATATTAACATACATTTTATTTATATTCTGCAGAAATTAAAAAGATCCGTTCATTTTGATAAACAAGATTCAAGATCGAAGTCAATAAACTAGATACAAATTCCTTAGGCCTACTGTGCACTTTAATGGACAGCAAAAGTATTACAGTATCATATATTTAAAACATATAATAGGCAGATTTTCAGTCATTTGAATTCGATTTTATTATACATTTCAGACTGGATTTCTTTTGTGTAAGCAACACTTTTATTTTCAGATATTAATGTTGCACAGATATGCATATAATTCGTACATAGCAATGTGAATAAGATACATAATGTATGTATAGAAGTTCATCTTTTCTGTGCAAAAATAAACATGTATCTAAAAAATTAACCTCTGTTTATTTTAGTACTGACTTGACTTGACTTGAAACTTATCAGGACACGACTTGACTTGCTTAGGGTGAACCCTTGACTTGACTTGACTTGACTTGCTTGATTAAACACTTGCTTCTAAACTGTGATTTGAGATTTGACTCGAGACTTGATGGTTAAGACTTGAGACAAGTCCTAATAATCAGTAATAATGTTCCAACTAGAGGCAACACATGTCCTGTTTATAATGGGGTTTACTGTCTTTGTTGAGTCGCGACGAGACGTGGCGTAACACTGGTTGATCAAGAAAGCGCTGGCGTTATTTATTATGTTACCATTCCTTGCTGTAATGCGAGCTTGTTTCTAGCTCACACAAACTTTGTATGATGTATATGGTTGTTTTAAGCTATAGTTTTTAACTATTTAACATCATATTTTTATTTTAAAACCATACCAATCCTTTACATCCTGCTCAAGTCGCGCTGGGAAACTTGATGTAGCAGATTGATCATCTTCATTTTCTGTATTAGATTCAGGCTCGAATTGATATAAGGAAGTACCGATGACATTTTATCACTTGTAAGTAGAATTGCTTTCTTTTTAAAATTCCCTCATAATCTTCAGTTAAAATCTGAAAATGCTCTTCCGCCCTAAGATCACTATCCATCTCAAATGATGTAAACTAGACGCTTGGCCGGAGCATCCGTTAACTCCTCCCCATCAACTCTCAGTCTGCTGCAAGTATCATTTCAAAATGCAATCGCCGTTTTTATCACATCCAATCAAATCGCAGGGAAAAATACAAGCCACGCCCACTAATTTTCTCCTTTGAAATTCCTTTTCTCTCGTAAATGTGTCAGAAAACGGGGACTGTAATGCCGCAAACCATAACTTTTACCTCTCTATCGCCACTTCTGTTCAAATCATGAAACTGCAGATACCTTTACGTACTGTACCCGACAGCTCAATTTATAATCTAGATAAAGAGAGTTTCCTACTCTGATTTTTAGGTACTTGCCAATAACTTAACACAATTAAGTTTTTAGCTTTATTATGCAGCAAATGATAGAGTAAAACAGCACGAGACCCACCAGAGGACAGGCCCAGGGGTCGGGGAAGCCGCTCAGTTTGTTTCTGCTGACATTGAGACTGTTGAGAGTCTTCAGACAGTGCAGTACAGGAGACGGGAGATCCGTCAGCATGTTGTCCGATACGTCCAGCTCCTGTAGTTTACGCAGACCTATCCAGTTAGTGCCTGGAGAAAAAAAACAGACCACTATGAGTCTGCTGTATACACATCAAATCATTTTTATTAATATTAAACAGAGGCCGCCATGAACTAAAAGTATAAAAAGGTTATGTGCTGGTTGAACGTGGTCATGTGCTTGTTTAAACTGGTCATGTATTGGTTTAACATGGTCATGTACTGGTTTAAGCTGGTCATGTATTGGTTTAACATGGTCATGTATTGGTTTAACATGGTCATGTACTGGTTTAAGCTGGTCATGTATTGGTTTAACATGGTCATGTACTGGTTTAAGCTGGTCATGTATTGGTTTAACATGGTCATGTACTGGTTTACGCTGGTCATGTGCTGGTTTAAACTGGTCATGTGCTGGTTTAAACTGGTCATGTATTGGTTTAACATGGTCATGTACTGGTTTACGCTGGTCATGTGCTGGTTTAAACTGGTTATGTGCTGATTTAAACTGGTTATGTGCTGGTTTTAACTTGTCATGTGCTGGTTTTAACTGGTCATGTGCTGGTTTAAACTGGTCATGTATTGGTTTAACATGGTCATGTGCTGGTTTAAACTGGTCATGTGCTGGTTTAAACTGGTCATGTGCTGGTTTAAACTGGTCATGTGCTGCTTTAACGTGGTCATGTACTGGTTTAAACTGGTCATGTGCTGGTTTAAACTGGTCATGTGCTGCTTTAACATGGTCATGTGCTGGTTTAAACTGGTTATGTGCTGGTTTAAACTGGTTATGTGCTGATTTAAACTGGTTATGTGCTGGTTTTAACTTGTCATGTGCTGGTTTTAACTGGTCATGTGCTGGTTTAAACTGGTCATGTATTGGTTTAACATGGTCATGTACTGGTTTAATCTGGTCATGTGCTGGTTTAAACTGGTCATGTGCTGGTTTAAACTGGTTATGTGCTGGTTTAAACTGGTCATGTGCTGGTTTAACCTGGTCATGTGCTGGTTTAAACTGGTCATGTGCTGGTTTAAACTGGTCATGTGCTGATTTAAACTGGTTATGTGCTGATTTAAACTGGTTATGTGCTGATTTAAACTGGTTATGTGCTGATTTAAACTGGTTATGTGCTGGTTTTAACTGGTCATGTGCTGGTTTAAACTGGTCATGTGCTGGTTTAAACTGGTCATGTATTGGTTTAACATGGTCATGTGCTGGTTTAAACTGGTCATGTGCTGGTTTAAACTGGTCATGTATTGGTTTAACATGGTCATGTGCTGGTTTAAACTGGTCATGTGCTGGTTTAAACTGGTCATGTGCTGGTTTAAACTGATTATGTGCTGATTTAACATGGTCATGTGCTGGTTTAAGGTGGTCAAGTGCTGGTTTAACATGGTCATCTGCTAGTTTAAACTGGTCCTTCAAGGCCAACAGAACATACCCCTTCCTTCTTCCTTTTTTTTGAAACAGGGTATTCTAAATCGTGACCTTAGTTTTCGAAAAGAAAATGATTCCCTCACCCTCGTGTCTTTAACACACAACTCACTTATATTACTGCTTAAATTTATATATTTTTTTAGACATTCTTCTCAGTAAAAGCAGAACTGCCATTGTATTAAATTAAATCTTATATTTTCAGTAAGAGCATCATTTTTAAACTACACTTTTAAATGCAGACTCTTATGAAGCGACATAAAATAATAAAACAGCACTTCTGAGATAAAGTAAATTAAACTCAAAGTGACAAAAGAGAAATGGGTTTTGTTTGCTTCACAAATGAGGCCAATTGAAAGAGTGCAGTAAAATGAAGAGTCGGTGCAATGCCATGAATCTGTCATGAATAAGTGATGGAGAAGTGAAGAGTGTCTCCTCAGAGATTACTACTAGATATCACCTGTGCCAGGATCAGTGTCTGTGTGTGTGTGTGTACCGTTGGGGATGTTAAAGAGACTCTTCAGTTTGTTCTTGGCTGCAAAAAGCCGCTGAATGTGTCCAAGGTGAAGCAGACCGGCCGGGAGACACTCCAGCTCATTCTCACACAGATTGACATGATTTAATCTGCAGAAAAACAAAATACAACACCCGACCTCACTTCTGATTTCAATACGTCAATCATTTCTCATAGACACCAATGAGATCAAGAGCAAATAGAAAATTGGTCATAAGTCTTATCTAAAAAAAAAAAAAGTTGTCCTCAGGGAGGCCTCTAACAAACTCTTCCAGGAAAGATATCAAAACCTTTTGAATCGCTCGTGTGTGTGTTTTTACGGACCTGCTGCAGATGATCTCTTGAGATGATGTCGGGGTGGGTAACTCTCGGAGCAGATTGTGAGAGAGGTCGAGCGAGCGCAAGTTAATGAGACCCCACGGCACCACAGAGGGAAGAGACGTCAGACAGTTATGAGAGAGATCCAGAACTGTGATCCGAGACGACACGTCCATGAACCAATCCAGATCCAACCAGGGCAGCTTCAGACACGACCAGTTGACATGCAGAGCCTGTGAACGATGACATCACTGAATCAAACAGTTTTAACAACGCTAGCTCTCAACAACAATCTATACGCTGTCATTGTTAATGTCCACGCCATTTTTTTTGGGGGGGGGGGTGAAGAATAGAGATGATTTACTGATGGGATGACAGCCCTATACACTTCCAATGAAAAAAACACAAAGGGATCAATAACTCATCGCACACATCCTTTAGTGTGTTGCAGTCAGTTAGTGAGAAGAGAGAAAAATTACAAAACAATTCTGTATTAATAATAATATATTCCATTCCATTCCATTTTCCACCGCTTATCCGAACTACCTCGGGTCACGGGGAGCCTGCGCCTATCTCAGGAGTCATCGGGCATCAAGGCAGGATACACCCTGGATGGAGTGCCAACCCACCGCAGGGCACACACACTCACTCACGCACTCACACCCTACGGACAATTTTTTCCAGAGATGCCAATCAACCTACCATGCATGTCTTTGGGGAGGAAACCGGAGTACCCGGAGGAAACCCCCGAGGCACGGGGAGAACATGCAAACTCCACACACACAAGTCGGGAGCGGGAATCGAACCCCCAACCCTGGAGGTGTGAGGCGAACGTGCTAACCACTAAGCCACCATTGTTCTATTTTTAAAATTTCAAACAAAACTTTAATGACCCCCAGAATATTTTCTTCTGCGAAAATGTAAGGGATATACAAACAGCTGGTTATTGTGGAAGAAATAAGCCCCGACTGTGTGATCAGACTTTCCGTGTGGAAAAGCAGTTTACTTACAGTTTTAAGGTAAGAAAGGACGTTCAAATGTCATGAACAGACAAATTGGTTTAATCATCTTTAAATATAATGTCCTATATGTAATTAAAATACATATTTATATTTAATTTGTAAAAAAAAACTGTCAAAATGATTTGCTGCATCAGGGTTACAGTGTGTTATTAGTTTTAAGGGGTCGTTACCCGGGAATAACGAACCTGCAAGAGTCGCGACTGGCCAATCAGAATTAAGCATTCCAACGAGCCGTGTAATATACGAAATAACAATATATCAAACGAGAGCTCTGTTATTTTGTTTTCATTTTTTCTCTTTATCATTCAAAACTCAGCAGTATGACTGCTGTAGTCAAAATGAAAAAAATATAAATAACTCATCTTAGGCGTTCAGACTTGACTTCATTTTTGACTTCAAGAAAAAGTTGACAAAGGGGCTTCTTAGGTAAAAAAAAAACGCTGGCAGCGTTTGGTTACAAATAGCAGCCCAGACGCCATGACTTCACAGAAATGTTGATCTTTTTTCAACCTCTAAAGATGCTCTGAACTGCAGAAAAAGACGCCAGCACTGGCGTTTAAAAAAAACGCTCAAGACGTTTTTTGAAAACACAGTTTACTCGATAGGATTATAATGTAAAAAAAATGCTAGGAGCTTCAAAAAAGTAGTCTGAAAACTGCCTTATTTTATGTTTTTCCATGCATTTTTGTGCATTTTACAAAAAATCCCATATTTACTGGTGCAGTTGGCCTTGCTGCCAAGTCCTTTCTTTCCAAGTGTAATGGAATTTCGAATGAATGAAAAATAATGGGTATGGCTTAGTCTTTCTCTGCGATTTGATTGGATGTATAAAAACAGCTGTTGCATTTTGAAATATAAGCGGCAGCAGACTGACGGTTGAAGTGCAGGAGTTAAAGGATGCTCTGCCGAAGCCGTTTAATGCCGTCTTTATACAGGCGAGCTAAGGCATCTAAAGACGCAATGCCGCATGAAAACCGATAAAAAATATGCCGGCTCTGACCCTCCTCAGAACCTAGTATCAAAGGCGACTCTGATGCATCTCAGCGTTAGTGTAAATGAAGGTGCATTAAAGCTGCTCTAAACTACGTCATTGTCATGTCAGCAGAAATCAAGAGAGTAAATAGAGAGTGCATACTGCAGGAGTTATTTAAATAGCACTCGTGTTACTTAAGTGGATGGATCTGCGCAACATGTGCATGAAGTCGAACACATAATAAATCACAAACTTAACATTACTCTATAATGTGATTAGAGTGTGTGATTTTCTTACCGTTTACCTCAAAACAGTCGCATCATAATGTAAGTGTGCTTCGGTCCAGATCATAAAGTGAGGACAGTAGGAGTGGGGACAGTAGCGCTTGTGCACAGATGCCCGGCCCTAGGAGCGTAAATGATTTTCATCGAACTAGGATTTAAACGCAATACGAAAAATATAACGACAAATGATTTTGTCGTTATATATCCAAAATGATCTCATTGGGGACAATATTTCATACACGACAACGATCTGGTGACATTTACTGTAACACCAGAACTGTTCATTTATTTGCTCGACAGTGAGTTTCTGGTTCTTTGAAACAACTTTTGGCAATACAATATGCAGTGAGGTGCCCGATAAGAACAAATTTCTATGAGTGTTTGTTAACTAGGAAATTCATTTAAAATGTTGCAATTATAGCCTAATATTGCTTTTATACTAAATCATGCATTGTTATTATTAGTGTCAGTACTGTTATTTTTTTTGTTATAGCCTTTAATTAACAGCATTATTTTATTACCATATTTTTAATACAGTTCTTATGTGCTTATGTTCAGCATTATTTCACATTATTTAAATTTCCTGTGTAAATGCATTTATGCCATTTTAGAGCCGCATTAACGGTCTGTGTAAATACACATTTGTTGTCGCTCCTTTGCAGTGTAAAGAGGCCATAACATCCAGTACATCATTTAAGATGGATAGTCACTAGGGTAGTGATGAGACAGTTATCTTATGAGAAGAGACACAACACTAGTTTCACCACAACGAGATGAGACAAGATTTTTTTACTTTTTTAAAGAAATCCTAAATGATGAAATATATTCACCTTAAAACACAAAGTGCAGAAATTGTAGGCATTATAAAATCAACATGCAGTTTATGAAACACATGAAACTTCTATTTTAATGAATTATATTATGTATTGATACTTTCTTTTGCAGTATTTACATATTGTTTGTCACAAACTCAAATGACAGGAAGTAATTGCACAAAATGTGTGCTTTGTTTACTTAACGGGTGTAGCTTTTAGTAAAGAGCTGTGGTTGTTCTCTATATGCTTTTGCATAGTGCTCGTGTTAGTAGATGTGGCGATCATATCCCAATGTCCATCTTCCTTCCTCCACTGACTGAACACTCATTGCCTTCAGAGCCTCCCAAAGCGCTGCTGGCAAAACGAACCGCAAACACTAGTGCTTTAATGCGCGAGGTGCTGCAGACTTGGGAGACGCGCGGCAAGGTTGAAACATGTCCGTCTCGCGCATGTATACATAGAAAAACTGTGGAAAGTAGCACTGCGCAATGGAAAATCACATGGGCTACTTTTGTTACATACTTTGTGCAGTTATTAGTGTGTTCTGTACAGTAATGATAACAGGTCACACCACAATGCGCATTAGGGCTGCAACTAACGATTATCTTAATTGTCGACAAATCTAACGATTATATTTTCGATAAATCGACTAATTTAACGATTTGTTTTTAAAGTAATCCAATAAAGACTTTTTCGGTGAATTTATTAGTTCTTTGCCAAACTTTCCAATAAATAATAAGTTCTAATATTTTCTGACATTATAAAGCATATCATCCTAATTGTGCCATATCGGTTAAATCCTCGCATTAGGCATCGAATGACTTAAAAAGTGCTTTTACGGTGGTTTCATGATGGTTAGTCCTATATGAAGCTGAGGAGTAACTTAAGCAGGGTCACAATCTACAAAGGTCCACATACACGAACTTACACTAGTACAATAGCGTTGATGTAAATCATTAATGTAAAGCGTAGTGTTAAATTTATTTATTAAACATTTATTATCAAAGTCTACATCTACGTGCCAATCTCTGTCCATTTATGTTTGCGTGCTGTGATGATCCTCCATTCACGAACTTACTGCGTCTGAGGCTCTCTATCGCTGTTTGTCGGGTGAATACTTTCACTTATAAAACGGTCAGTTCTGGTCTTTGATTCTGATTGGCTGAGCTGAGCTCTAAGCCGTTATAAAATACCCTGATATATAACGGCTGACCGCACCACATATCATTTTATTTACTTTATTTTATGAAACCTTGCAAAGCATATGGAGTAACCGTTTTATAAAAGCAATAAGCCACACAAAGCAGTGGGTTACAGTGCATTTTATAACAGCTACAGCTACAGTAACCCACTGCTTCTTGGGGCTTATTGCTTTATTGTTCTGCTGATTAACGTACACACGCCCGGGAACAGAACAGAAACTGCCATTACAGCAGATATTTTACGCATGTCGTTGCAGCCTTAATGCGCACTCACACAAATGCTTCCAGATATATTTTGAGGTCGCACAGGTTAAATTTAGGGAGCAAATGAAACTAAAATGGTGCAAATATCGAGCCCACCACTCCATCGCGCCAATTGCATAAGGAAATTGTGTTCTAGCGAGACCAGTGGGATCTCGTGCGACTTCTCAGATCTTCTCAGAAAAAGAAATTCACCCACATTGATAAACTATTTACAATAAACGCTGCAATATCTCATGAAAAAATAGCCATTGTAAAAAAAAAATCACTGGGACTTTAAAATCCTTTACTGCATATTGTGCACATATTCCCTCCAGACATCACTTCAATATCTAAGAGTGAATGGAGTTGTGAAGGAGTGAAAAGGAGTCTGACCTGCTGTAGTCTGTTTTCTGCAGGTGTGTCTCTGTCCTGTAGGTGGCGCTCTCTGAGCAGCTGTCTGCAGAAATCTTTGTGATCCATCAACGTGTACGAGGAGAAACCGGCTCCATTCCTCAGCAGAAAACACGCAATCTCTTTATCACCTTACAGACAGTGATGAGAAACACTCAATAATGAACAGGAAGAACCTTCTCCACACAGATGAAAGAGGAAGTGTGTGTGTGTGGGTGTGTGTTGGATAAAAGCGGTTCACGTTGTGTAAATTTCCTTGCTTTCATTTTCAGGTCATGTTAATGTTTATGGCATTTTACATGTTTAAAAAGTGAATTATATTACGCTGACCTGACATTAATTTCAATAGAATGTTACACCTATTTGTTTTGGTGTAAACAAACATTTCATCGTTCTTAAATATTGTATTTGCGTGATTGGTTGAGAGATGTTCTTTGTATCAATCACAGTTAGCAGAAGCGGCAGTACCTGCTCGCGCTGCGGCGTATAGAGGCAAACCAGTGATGATGGCAAATTCTCCAGAATGCACAGCGCAATCGTCAGCGTCAGCGTTATATGACTCGACCAGCATCTTCACCACCTCCATATGACCCTGCTGACACGCCGTAGCCAACATCCAGTTCAGCAGCTCCTTACGGACACATGGACCTAAACCGCAGCGAGAAACTCATGTCAGATCGGTCTTTCAGGGATAGTTGAGACAAAAACTAAAATTCTATCATCATTTATTAACCTTCATGTTATTTCAAACCTGTTTTGAGCTTTTTTCCTCTGCAGAAAATAACAGAAGATATTTTGAAGAATGTTGATAACCCAACAACACTGAACCCCATTGACTTCCATTGTATGAACACAAAACCACTGAGACATTTCTCAAAATATCTTCTTTTGTATTCCACTGAAGATAAAATTCCCATGCAGATTTAAAACCCCACTAGAATTATTAAACACAGAAAGTAAACTATCCTTTTAAATGGGAAATAATGCCAACAACAAATGGTTTGAGACAGTTCTACTAGGATTTCTGCTGTTTACTCTTAAGGAAATAACCGAACACAGAATGTTTGTATTATTATTATCTCACGTGGTATGGAGTCCAGCAGTTCTCGGACCACCATCTGATGTCCATAATGTGCAGCCAGGACGGCAGGGTTTCCCTCAGCGGGGTCCTGTGGAACTGAAACTCGTGCATCCTTCAGTAAGAAGCGCACGCTCTCTGCATCACCATTCTGTGTGGCCACGCTCAGCAGCTCCAGCTACACAAACACACGAGACAAGATGCGCTGAAATCGGTGATGGTTTGTGTCTGGACTAGTAGCTAAAATGATCCCTTTATAGATGAAACGTGGAGAGAGTGTTACCAGAAACAGTAGACTCATTTCATACTACTGACATTTGAGACAGATTAATTCTTATTTCAAACACTATTTAGGATGGATAGCATGTGAATTGGGACACAAAGTGCTGAAGTATATGTGTGCTTTTTGTCCTAACTTGCTGTACATATACTCTATATTCAGGTATACTGCATGTGTATGAATAAAGCTCTTACACACACTAGATGGCAGTAATGGCACATTGTCTAATGACACATAAAGGATAGGAATTATTATATTTATATTATATTTTTATATTATATTAATAATTAATTTTGAACTAAAAAATTAAATAAACAGTGAGGTCAAAATATAGATATATTCTTTTTGAAATTATCCCAAAGATGTAGGTTTGACTACAATGCAGAATTGAAAATAGACGATTGAGTTACATTTTTATAACGCACCTGTTGTGAATGTCAAACGGGCTTAAAAGCGTACTTAAAGTTTAGTAAACACTTCCCCATTTTAATTCTGGCTTACGGCGCCCTACAGACGTGTGCTTTTTTTCCAATGACCTCTCTCCATCTCTGAATCACTGGTTACAAATAAAGACGCGAATGACAAAAAGCAACACACCTCAACATTAATGGCTACAGTAAATGTTCACAATAACATTACTCACAATATTTTCTGCATCATGTTGAAACTATAATTTAAAACATAGATTTGATCAACTGGAAAAATTAATGATAACTAGAAACTCGCTGAAAGGTTTGTTAACCGATGGCGCGTTAGGAGCCATCACAGTCCCTGCATCAATCACTCATGAGCTCATTACAGACATGTAAGTGTATTTACAGGAGAGTATTACTGCACTCACACACTCACTGAGCCGTCTACAATCACCTTACAGGCAACAAAAATACAACCTGCAAACAATGACTGCTTCCTTACAGAAACAACAAAAGAAGATAATGGCAGATAGAGTGCAAACCAGTGAAATATACAACTGTGCAGATGTAAGGTAGAGCAAAGAGCTTATCAGTCTGTTTAAAGTGACAAAGAGAGCAGGCTTTGTTTAACTCTCTCAGAAGAGGTAGTTGATCAATCCATTACAGTTTGCTGTAAACGAAAACAGTGGGGGAAAAAGCATAGCTAGCTCTTAAAGGGAAAGCAGCATAACACATATATCTGTGTGGCAAGGGGGGCGTGGTTTAGCACGGTCTGCGGCAGAGGGGCGTGTCGGGAGAATGACGGTGAGTAAGCAGATCAACGCTATAGTGAAAACACCTGCTTCTCGTTCTAGTAATTGGCGAGAAGACGCATTTAAGGCACGAAGGAGGAAGCGAAAGGCAGAGAGAAACCAGGCTGGGAAAACAAGTGTTGGCTGTTGGAGAAAGACGAGGAATCGAGGTCTATCCAGACAGACTGAAGGAATCGTCACCACAAAGAGTTTGTGTAAAACGTAGTGGGCGTGCAACCCGGAAGTATTGCAATAATAAAAAGTGTTTACGTTTTCCCAGCCACGCCGACCCCGCCTCCTTTCTTCCTCAAGCTTGAACTTTGTTACAATCTGTTTTGATGCACATCAAACAACAAAAAACGCACTCGGACAAAACACACTCACTGCTCCTGACTGATCAACTTTAATAACTTTAATAAGGTTTGATCTTTATTTCAGTATACTGTGTTTAATCGTTTAGCTATTATATTAGAATTTACATATTTGGGTGAACTATTCCTTTAAATCACACAGTATAGGATACTAAATGTATTGGATTTGGTTATGCTTAGAAAAAGGTACCATGGATATTCAATATAAATCTATTTAAATCAGCCGTTTAACTCGTTTTCGACAGGTTAGAACAATAACCTCGACTACTAAAGATAGTTTCGCAAAGAGCTTGCCAGAACTGACTCCTTTTAAAACCATAACAAGAAATCGGAATCGCTCGATGACATGATCAGTAGGGATGCACCGATACCATTTTTTAAAGACCGAGTACGAGTACAGATTTTTTTATGGAACTCACCGAAACCTATAACCGATGCCTGTATAATGTACAGTTATGTTAATAAACCAGTTACTTAAATTTAAGTGCTATTTTTTTATTTACATTAAGTTTATGATAAGTAGCCCAATTTAACTAGCACTTTTACTTCAGTTTGCTAAAGTAATCAATATACTCTGTGGTCGAATTATAAAAAATTCGAGGGGGTGGTGCGGTAAAATGTGAGTGTATTATAACTTGTTCAAGCCAATCACACTTTTATTCTGATGGGACGCCGCAAAGAGCGGTTATTTCAGTTCACCGGCTTTTATTTTGACGGATCTCCGCAAATGGTGTTTGTTTATGTATTCGTGTCCTCGTGCATCAAAACGCTGGCTATGAAAGCTTCACAAGCACAAGGCGTTCAGGTTCAGTACACGCAACCACACCACCTTTTCACACACAGTCACACAAAACAAGCAGAATACATATTTAAACAGCATCTGGATATTTTGTTAACTGTTACGCTAGCTGTGAGCGGTTCAGCGCTAATTTCTTGTTAGGAAATAATACATTTGCCAGATTCCATTCCCTTCCAAATTCAGTTTTTATGCCTGGATTCCGTCCTTCCTCGATTCTGTCCGCATTTCCACATTGCAGCGATCATAGGGATCAATGGATGTCACGTGAGGTATCGGTCATTGGTATCGGTGTGTCATTACGAGTACGAGTACATGAGCTTAGTATCGGGCCGATACAGATACTGGTATCAGTGCTTCCGTAATGACCAGCATATTGGGCAATATTATCTCTAATACATTAGAAGCTGCATTTATTAGATATTATTTACTAGAATAATATTGCTCGTTCTATAAACACCATGCTGTGCTGTCTTTTACCTTTTTTGTTTTTTTCAGTTTTTCAACTGTAAAGCTGCTTTGGAATAATACACATTGTGAAGCGCTATATAAATAAAATTGAATTGAATTAGTTTTTCCAGTGTACGTTTCCATCAACAAGAATTTTATCTGAAAAATATGACATGACACAATCTATCACAAATCAAAGCCAATCAGAACAGTGTGTGGACAACTACTAATCGTTTTCATATTCTTTCACTCACAACACATACACTACATATTACAAAGATTTCTCTAAACATTTTATACCTTCTACTGTTTTGATGTCGGTCAAAAAGGACTAAGGATGTTCAACTCAACGAAAAACATGTAGCTTCTACTGAGCCGTCAAGATTACATAAAGAGACCGAGGTAATTCAGACTAAATCTACTGAAGAACTGGGACAAGATGACTAAGATGATTTCCTAAGAACTACTTTATAAACTGTGAGTGTAAAATAGATTCTGTGCTATTTAAAGGTATATTTAGAACACTTTGTACCGCAGACTATTCACGGCAATGTTTTCGAAAACATCCTCAATATACAGCATTTACCACAATGGCCTTGTCTTCACATACATGATGGGCAGGTTTTAGGCGTAATGAGTTTTCACTGTGTGTCTGCAGAAGTGAAAATCAAGCAACCAATAAAACAAGCAACCATTAAACACTTGTAATTTTATAACATTGGGTCAGTTTCACGGTACTATTCACCTTTTATTTAATTTGTTTACGATGCAAAAAGTGACCCAATAAATTGAACTGACACCCTTATCAAAGCACCATTCCACGCATAAACCTCATTAACCTATAATGCCTAAACTTTTTAGGAGTTATCCTAACGCTTCACTTCTTTGAATGTCTTACTTTTACAGCACATGAAAGTGGAAGTGAAAGTCTGCTAACAAGAAAACTAAACACTGAGCAAAGCCTCCGTTAATCTAAATGAAGTTTAATGTAAAGAAAACCCAGGGCTTAAAGGAGACTTCATATGAAAACCCCACTTTTTCTGTGTTTAAGTGCTATAATCGGACCTCGCGTGCATCCAGCAACCCAGAAAACGTGAAACATAAGAACCCTGTAAGTTTGTTTTGCTGTCGCTTTCCCTGCAAGCATGTGAGAAATCGAGCCGTTCAGATTTCCACCCTCTGCGCTCCGCCTTTGTTGTTTTCACAAGCGACAGCGTTGTATGTGAGTGAGGCAATGGCTAAAGTTTGTGGACAACATGCAATTTAGTCGCTGCACATAGTCCAAACCTAGGAGGAGACAGTAGTGGATTTACTTAATTTTTTGTGGAAATCCCTCAGAAACCATAAGTAAAACCTGCATGTTTGTGCGAATCATTCAAACTGGAGTGCTTTTTCAACCTGGGACAGCACAAGCAGGATAAGCTTCAAAATTGTTCCTCAAAAGGGATCGAGACCAACTGAACGAGACAATACTGCCGATGTGAGTAATATTTATCAACAGTCTGAATTGACGTAAATGTATCGTATATATAGGAGATAATGTTAACATATTATAGCGAAGAAAGCTACATCAGTCACGGCTAAATAAAACATTTAAAGCCAGTGTTAAACTTACTGTATATAAAGGCAGATGGACACTTTAGCTTAGCTAAGTTTAGATGTATGAATGTTAATACATTAGGTGTGTTAATATGTTTTGCTGCAGTAAGCTGTTTATTTTGTGAATGAACAGGTGCGAACACTGCAGGTGTTTCGCTTTAAACGTCTCTAATCATTCGTGCTTAGGCTGAAAAATCATTCACAGCTTACTAGTTATCCTTTCACGTTGTGTGTGTAACGTTATACTTGTCAACGACAAGCGCTTAAATCCACCTTATTCCGCTGAGATATGCAGGTGCACCATCCGTGGATTTTAGGCAAGCAACGCGAGCGGTGTTTGCTATGACGGATTTTTTTGTATTTCATGAAGACCCTAATAAATCATACAAACTTGTTGAAAGTGGTCGTATGAGGCGACATTCAAATCACTCTTTATAATGTCTTGTTCAAACAGACGTTTGCAAATATACATCCAATGAAATGTCACTTGTAGTGACTGGATCATTGAGAAAAGCCTCACTCCCTTTTGTCCTGGTTTCTAGATACCATCATCAAAAGACCATAGCAAACATGGCTCCATGGGGTCTGGTTTCAGGTTTTGAACTCTGACAGAGAGGGTGATAACCATTTGGTTTCTCTGTTGGATATTTACGACTCATAGGCTTCAAAGCATTGGTGATAAGTGTCTGTGTCATCTCTAACTTAACATCTGAGGCTAACCAGAGAAACTTCTCTGACAAATAGGAACTTATGTGATTTAAACTATCCTTTTCTCTAAATGTATCTAGATGTCTAGGTTGTGTGTTGGCACTAGTGCCACTTTAAATAGTCTGTAACTTTTAGATATACAAATTTAGATTTAGGGTTCATTTGATGTATTCATACGTTGGGATGATTCACAGCTCAATGCCTTGCATGTTTCATATTTTACTACTCCTCTTTGAATTCCCTATATGATGAGCTATGTTATAAAAACATTGCATGCATCATACTATGTCCATAACTAAGTTTAGATATTAAATGCAAACTGACCATCCTGTCAGAGCTATGCAAATGAGGCGCCATGAGAAACAAAGGAACTTTCTCTGTCAAACACACTTTCATGGCATTGGCCTGCAGGCCATCTGGGGGCAGGGCAGGTATGCATTTAAAACACCATCACCGATCCACTTTGGGTGGTAGTATACTTTTGGAATTTGGAATTGGAAGAAAAAGAGAGAGGACACGGAGGACACTCCAACAGACACCCCCGCTTGGGGCTCCTCTCTGGGGAGTCCCATTAGGCCATGGACCTTTGGACTTAGAACCCAAACTCAGCGTTTTAACAGGACTGCATTCTGAAACCATTCAAGATTTCCATCCACGCGCATACGGATATTGGTCCAACACCGAGATTGCAAGTATCCGTCTCCAAATATAGAGTAGCTGCGTTAAGAGCGTGCCTCTTTGTTAAAGATGATTTTATTGGTTTTCAGGCATGTTTTACCTGCCTCGCGGCCATGCCCTCTCACTCTCTCTCTCTCTCTCTCTCATTCTCACTCTCCCTCTCTCTCTGCGCTTCCTTGCACGTTTGTGTTTCATGTATTTGTTTGTCATCATTATGTTTACCATGTAGAGTAGAGTTTAATAAAAACCATAAAGGCATTTGTGATGGGTTTTCTGTGTTCACGCTCACAAACGGGTCACTTAAACTGTGTTTCGATCTATGCTTCCTCTGCTCTTAATTCTGTTTGGTAAAGTCACGTTACTTATGGTCATGAGATAACGTTACTGTATAAATCATCAATGCATTTTCTGGACGAATACATATAGGATTTTTATCACTATACTGCTGATCAGAATTGTAAAATATGTATGTGTAATGACGGTTATTATACGTATTTTCCTTTGAGCTAAACTAATTCTTTAACTGAAATTGACGTTTTAAATAACTAATTTCATGTTTGTGATCTTGATTGATCTGGTGGAAAATCTTATTTTGGTGAGTTAAACTCATCCTTATTTTAACATGCAGCTAAATTCGCTACACACTTTTTGATTTGACCACACCTCCATGCAGCGCTCATGTATTCAAGATTTCTGTAAAATGCTGCGAACAAACAATCTCACCCCGTCAGGTCGTCCGGCGCCGTTGTTCTCGCAGGACAGATGGATGAGCTCGCGCGCCCTCTGGTCCTCGCCGTCCGTGTAGGCCTCCTGGATGTTCTTCAGAGTGGGTGACTGATTCAGGGGAACACTGCCAACCGCCGACTGCTTGGCTCCCATCTCCAAAATGTCTGTGATCGAGGCATAGCCACCCCACGCATGCAAAAACAAACACACAAACAAACAATACTGTCAGTAAAACAGAAGGAACCGTGCATGTGTCGAAGCCATGGGAAGGTAGCGCCAGATACAAAAGAAGAGAGAGCAGCCGGGAATCAGGTCATCCTCATAAAGAATTCACATGTCTTCCCCCTCTGTGTGTAGTGTCGTGTGTGTGTGTGTCTGCACAACAGTGATTTCCCATGAACACCTTTGATGTAAAGAGCAAAAAAACAATCATAAACACACAAACTAGAGCACTCATATGGATTTAAACACTCACAAACATTAAAACACACACTGCACGTACACAAAAAAAAACATGCAATCACCAAAACACATGCACAATAAAACACACACATAAAATACATGCATTTCACACAAAGAAACATACAGACTAAAACACGCAAATAAACACACAGACACACACACATGCAGATACACACAAGCACATGCATGTACACACAGTGTATTCTTTACACTGTTAAACGTGCTGGCTTCTATTAAAAACGATTTGGACGTATGATGTAGTATTTCTGTACCTGATACACACCCCCAGCACTCCAAATTGTTTCAGAAAGTTTTTTTCTAATTCTGGATCCCTGTGTCCTCCGAAGTAACCACGCCAAAACCAAAACCACGCCAATGTGAAAGAGCCGGCCCATGAGTCAACCGACGAGCAAGACCTGCTTAGGATCAAGGTTATCTGCGCCGCGTCAAGATAGGCTGCGCTGCAGCTCGTTACTCTTGTGAAAGTGATGTTTAGGTGTGTTTGTTTGTTCACTGCATTTCAGTGATGAATATTATATAAACGGTGGATTTGGAGATGGTTTGAAACTGAAACTGTGACTCCAGCAGCTCATGTTTTACCGGAAATAATTGTACAGCAGTATCCGTCTTTTATAAATTTGATCAAACTAAATACTCTTCAAAGATATGATGTATGCAATACTACTGTATAGGTACTCGAGATGGACATGAGATCGGCAGAAAATGAATTTGTAACCCGATCTGAAAACCAAAAATGACAAGAATGAATAAAATATATAACAAAACAATTTTTCCCCTATTTCTTGTGACATACATTACTCCCTACACACTGCCTACGGTACTTTTGTCCATCAATAAGAAATCGAGACCGGGTTTGATCTTCAACGTTTTCTGCATCCGTAGAATGCATTTTGACAATTCAGAGCCGTTCAAGTGAGCGCCAAAATCCAGGATAGCGACTGAGTCCACTTTGTCCCGCAGCACAAAGTACTGTATGAGAAACAAAGTGCGGATTACAAAGACATAGAGTATTAAGAGTGAGTGAGTGTGGCAGATGATTGCGGAACAGCTTGATAACAGGATATTATGTACTGAGGGATTTTGAAAAAAAAAACGGGTGCAAAAATTTTGGAGTGTGTGTGCCTTTAAAGTTTCAGTAGAGACTCAAACTGAGCTCAGATTTGTCAAGTCTACAATCAAAAGTCAATATTACTGAAAATCTCAATATCAACTAAAAAAATTCTCATCTCATTTACTCAAATTCAGATTACAAACCTCCATACTCTTCATGTGTTTACACAATTACACTCTCGTCTGATTTTTTTCTCATTTTTATTCTTAGGAGAATCATCTGAGACTTAGTTGATAGTTTACTGAAACATTACCTTGAACTCCATCACATCTCCAGAGGTATGAAAGAGCAACATCTGAGTAAACACCACAATATAACTTGTCAAAGCTTTGTGTAGATAAGAGGCCAGATCATGAAAGTGTGAGGGTGATGAAGGTTAAATCAATCACTCTATCGTATTATTCACATTACTCAATCCAGCCCTTTAACTTTTCTCTGGTAAATGTGGCCACTGGCAGACGCGGCTCCATTAAGAACAGGTCAGCTTCAGATGTAAAGGAGCCAGGCTCGTGGGTAAGTGCCAGGCTAGCAATGCTGTACTTTTTAATAGAAGAGGTCTATATGAATAATTGAGAAGCCTGCGAAAGCCTGAGGGAGGGAAACCATTAGAAGCGTCCAGCCGGCATCAATACAGTCTCTCCCTGACGGCTTAGCTCATGTCCTGCACGGCCCCGGAGGGAAAACTGATGCAAAGATTATTAGCGTCGTTTTAAAACCAAAAACACGATCCCATGATGCACTGCCACCATCTTGGTGAGCCCATGTCCATCCAACGTGATGGACTTAATAAGACAAACATCAATGTCCTGGTGATGTGCCACATACTGAAAAGTATTAATACAATTGTTCAAGCAATAAAAGTGAACCCATTTTACTGTATTATATTTTATTTGTTTAATATTAATATTTATTGCTGCTGTGTGTTGTTAGCAGCATGGCGTCAAAGGGCTGTTCAATGGTTAACCAGAATAAAAGCTTTGTGTTTACATAATATATATATGTGCACTGTGGATAGTAATTTGTATTTATAAACACATACGTGTATACATTTAAGAAAAACATAAAAATGAAGAAATATATATCCAATCCAATCCATTTTCTACCACTTATCCGAACTACCTCGGGTCACGGGGAGCCTGCGCCTATCTCAGGAGTCATCGGGCATCAAGGCAGGACACACCCTGGATGGAGTGCCAACCCATCGCAGGGCACACACACTCACTCATTCACTCACGCACTCACACCCTACGGACAATTTTTCCAGAGATGCCAATCAACCTACCATGCATGTCTTTGGACCAGGGGAGGAAACCGGAGTACCCGGAGGAAACCCCCGAGGCACAGGGAGAACATGCAAACTCCACACACACAAGTCGGAAGCGGGAATCGAACCCCCAACCCTGGAGGTGTGAGGCGAACGTGCTAACCACTAAGCCACCGTGCCCCCCCACGGGGAGCCTGCGCCTATCTCAGGAGTCATCGGGCATCAAGGCAAGAAATATATATATGTAATAAAAATAAATATTAATATATACATGAAAATATTTCCAAAATATATACATTCATGTGTAGGTATAGCAGTTTATCAAATCAAAATAAAGATGCACAGTGCAGACATATATTATTATAACAAACTTTGATTCTGAATGCTTAAAGGGGATGTGCCACGGCGTTTCATGCATTTAGATTTAGACATGAGATCTTCTCATGCTCGACATGGTCGAAATAACTTGTCAAAAAACAAGTTGAACGTATGACGTAGTATTTCTGTGTTCGAACCACCATGGTTCGTATAGGTTTCCGAAAGTTTTTTTAGAACATGAAATTCCCCTACGTAACCACTTTTAATAGTCCCTTATTGGACAATTCTCCTGGAAAATCATGCCCACATATCACCCTTGGAGAATGAGAGAAAGAGCAAGCACTGCGCTCGTGATGTTCACCTGTGATTGTTTTTTCACTGTTATATAAACGGTGGATGTAACGCTGGATTTGGAGATCGCTTGAAACTGAAAGAGCCAGCGGTCCCAGTGCTAAAAGATGCGGACATGAACCACACGTGGTAAGTGAAACTGAGTCATGTGTCTGTGTTTTGCTATCGGCAAATGTATATGTGGTAAGGGGGGCGTGGTTTAGCGAGGTCTGCGCCGAAAGGGCGAGGCGGGAGAAGAGCGGTGGTTAAGTAGGTCAAGTACACATTAGAAACACCTGTGTCTCGTTCCAGTGATTGGTGTGGAGATACTTAAAAGACACCTCGATGCTGCACAATGCTGAGATAGAACGGCTGAGAACTCGCGGACAACAGAACGGGATGAGAGACAGAAGCCTCAAGATTGAATTCGGAGTTATTGTTGAATTTTAGCGCAGTGGCGCACAGTTTATTTATTTAATAAAAAATCAGCCAAAGCCGATCCTGTCTCCTTCCTTCACTACTTGAACCTTGCTACAGTACACAACACAAACATATTGAATCAACACTTAAGCAGGGATAATGCAATGATGTATTGTATGCTTGTGCTGTTCTCCCGCCCCAAATGCATGCGTTCAGGGTTCGCCTGTTTTCTGAAATAATCGTACAACTGTATCCGTCTCTTACAAATGTGATCTGAACTAAATACTCTTCAGAGATATGAAGTATGCAATACTATGCTATAGTTAATCAAGATTAATATAAGATTGGTAGAAACTGCTGGTGTTACATTCGCTTTAAACAAAATGACTTATTTTAGGGCAGGCACTATTATTTTACACTGTTTAAGTTCACTATTTTGAATCAATTTGACTACATTGACATGGCTGAAATGATGGTTCATTCAACTTAAAAAAACACTAAACCAACATTCCAAGCAAAAAAAGGAACGTCAAATTAAATAAAATGAATTGGCAAATTAAATAATCTATAATAAAGCCTAAATTATCCATTAACACTGTAAATGAAAAAGGCTGTTCACATAAATCAATTATCAAATTATCAAAAGTGGATGTTCTTTGTTTAAAGGAGTACCACACTTTAAAATTATTATTTCTTCTGTCGAAAACAAACTTAGACTTTTGAGGAAAGCTTTCCAGGGTTCTTCTCCATATAATGGAGGTCCAAATTTCAATTTCATTTCAGATTCAAAAGGCTCTACACAACTTCAGCCGATGGATAAGTGTGTTGTCTGTCGAAACGATTAGTAATTTTCCATGAAAACAAAAATAAATATTTTGTAGAATATAACTGCCTCCGCGATGCACATCAACGACTTCTGTATTACGCAATAACTAATGATATAGACTTTAAAACGATTAAAACATCCCTGATATGTACATGAACTGACCATTTTAAACAATAATCTTGCACAGACATATAATGTGTCATTCAACATCAAAGAACTTTGGAACGGTCTTCTTTCTCCACACTGGTAAACACTGGGTTGTTTTTAACGGAAAAAATAAACACACGGACGGCTTTTACATCTTGTGGGTGAGTGAATTATCATAACATTTAAATTTTAAAGTGAACTATTCCTTAAAGGAAGTAAACAGTAAAACATCTTTGAATTGCTGATTTCATTAAGTAAATAAATAGAGCAAGACTGTAAATCATGTACCAACACAACACTAATATGACAAATTAAACAATATGACCGCACGTGGACACCAAAACATAAAGAATGAGGGTGATAATACAGATAAAAAAATGTTTGCTAAATGACATTTTTTATTATTGTTCACTTTATTTAATTAAACCAAAGAAAAGAACGGAAGACTTTTAACCACAATCTCAACACAACACACCGTGCGACATCAGTCAAAAAATAAATCTACAATGAAAACATGCCTGCTGCTATGTGAACCGAACGTACCTTATCATTCTGCACGGATCAATCCAGCAGTTACGTCATTATTATCCCAAACTCCAGCCAGCATCCACCCCAGCTTTGAGGAACGCTGGCATAAAATGATGCTCCAAGAACTGAAAAATACTCTCTCTCTCCCCCTTTTTTGTCCCTAATGGCAAGGTAAGCTTACACTGCAAACTCCACCCCCCACCCCTCAAACACATTAAAGAATGAAACTCAACCCTCGCTGGCTTGCTGGTGTGGGTTTGGGAAGGAGGAGACCATGTCCCTCCCTTGAGGAGCTCAGATCGCATTTGCTCCGACGCTAAGCCAGATCAGCACGCTGGCCTCTTTCTGCAGCGAGTGTAACCCTCACACGCAGTCGATCGCAGATGGGTACGTGACGAGACTGAGACGTCGGAGGCAGAGATGCATGCGGACGGACACACGCGAGGTCGCCCTGGCAACGGTGGTGCTGATGCTGAGCTGGCGGGAAGAGGAAACCCAACACCCACAGTGCGGCATCACTACATTTCACCTCTGTGTTAAGAGTTATCGACTGTTTATTTCCAGATGATTGCTTCATCTGTTTTCTGACGCAATGCATTTCGACATTCAATTACAAGTTTAGTTTTACATTTAAGCCTGCATGTGATGAAACTTGCATGCTAAGGTACACAAACCATTTCATCCACTTTCAAACTTTTAAGGTTCATTGTATTCAGTACACCGGAGGAAATGAGATATGCAGCCACCAACAACCGGCTGGGTTTCACTTCTTTATTTTCTATATTTACCCCGCAGACTGCATAAATTTCGTTGAACTATATCTGCACCATAAGGGCCTTAGTGCAGATTATATGTCTTACGAGCAAAACATTTACCATCCGAGGTTTATTAAAGGGTATGTTTACAGAACTACGACAATTTTGAAAAAGTTGTAGTTTTTTTAAATGTTTTGCGACAATATTGTCGATACCCGTTCATGAAGTTTCTTACCATTTTGTTGATCCATTCTTCCGCCGGTACCTTCTGGATCTGTAGAGGTACACACGTTCCAATATGACATGTTTCAGGCTCCGGCGTGCCACTTATCATATCATCACTGGAGGCGTCCGGGCATTCATTTGCTCCTAAAAACAAAGTTTGGAGACGCATGTCACACTAACATTTTTAACAAAACACATAGTCGGTTATCATTTTTCATCTGCCTTTGAATCTGGATCGGCTGCGTTCCCAAAGCCCTTCTACGTTCAATCCTTCATCACTTTTTATGGGCCAATTAAATTCCAAAGGATAGAATAAAGCCCCACCCCAAATCATTCGCATCAAAACGCCAAATTGCCAAAACAAAATGGGTTGTAAACGGCAACACTGACTTTTAGTCAAAAAACACATAGAGAAAGAAATAGCATCAAAAAAGACATTTGATCATTCACCACAGATAGTCATCTTTTTATAGAAGTTTCATCAAATGGACATGTACATTATGTATGTTATTTTATGTTTCACATATTAAAATTCCTAAACAATCCATAACTGTCTTCAACATTTCTTATAGACGACTGTAATCCACCACAAGAGACTGATGTTTCCATAGCTAAAGAAATGACTCATTTTTCTTTGGCCCGAGGTCAACAGTCACTGCGTTGCAAACAAACAAGCTTTAATTCACCAGTCACAGTAGACTACATACATTGTTACGGCTATGCACATGTCACATCATCAGTATACAGGAGTGACATAACTAAATAAACCACGATCGCTATTTGACACCAACAATTACTACATATCACAGAATCAAAACACTTCCATTTAATTATTCAAAAATTATATCAAATATATACGTTGAGGGTTTAAAATGTGCAAAGGCAACTATTTCAAAAGACTATAATGTTAGATACTAGAACATTTATAATTGTACTATATACAATATCAATGATGACCAAAATCATAATCATGTATGAAAAATTGGGAGTGGGGGATTCGTTATCACTATTTCTGTAAATGAAAATCTGTATATTTATTAAACCTATTGTTTTGCCACAGAAACGTTTCTTGTCCAGGATAAATACAACACTAAAAATGACTACACAATGTATTCTAGTGAGGTGTTTGTGTTTATTGTGTTATACCATTACCAACCACCCGCTGTTTACATTACAAAATCCCTGTGTGTCGGTTCCCATCAACCGGATAACAGAACCAAACACGTTACCAGTACAGACACCATCCCAGTTTCCATTAAAACCAATACAATTGGCAACATTAAACAATTAGAATTTCTATGATGCAATCATACTCAGATAGACATTAAATAATATACAGTAAATACATTAAACACAAAAGATATATAGTTTAAGACACAAACAAACAAATGAAACCAATAGCTGCAATTGAATTGTACAACATAAGTCAGTGACGCTATTTTTGTGAAGAAAATTGCAGACAAACTCGACTCGCGACGCAAACGCGACACGTCAATGATGAACGCGTACTGTGATGCACGCGCGCAACGCATATTGTTCCACATGTGATGACAGTCAACATGATATAATAGTTAAAATGTGTTTACATACCGCGTATTTGTGACTCCACAGTGCTTTCGGTTCATCACGCACAGATTTACACTTCCTGCTCTGACAAACACAACTTTCTTCAGGAGTTTAGCGCGCGCACAACACGAAGTCCCTTTAGGCAAAGTCTCCGTACTCGGTGGTTATATTTGAAGCTTCTTCGGGCGGCTTTTTCGGTCATATGAGACCTACTTGAATGGAGAAACACCGAAAATCATAAAAACCGCTTGCTATTGTCACAAAAAAACTAGATATTTTCGACCACCTGTTAAACCTACATTCGACTTTACTTAAAAATAATGCTTCTTAACATCAAAATGCTTTACTCACTGAGAATGTTTGCCTTAGGTTTTGAAGCCATCTAGTGATCGTTTTCTTTATTGGTTTTAGAAGAATTTCTTTGAAATATGGTGGAAATGGTTGAAATCTACTTGCATGTCTTGCAATAGATGCTTATAGACATGGCAGCCAAGTAGTTATCTTAAAATTACTCAATACATTTCCGGTAAAACAGTACATAGTTTATACGTTTATCTTTTATAATTATAATAGTAATCATTGCGATTAATAGTTTCATTTATTGGTTGTTTTTAAAGTGATATTAACTAAATCATCAAATTCATCCGCGTACAGCAGCAGAGCCGAGGCGCAACCCACAGCTAAAGAAAATAACTCCGCGTGCGCACTTTTATATTACACAAAGAATGGCAATAGACACGATAAAGTTGCCGTTTGCTGGTTTATTTATCTTGTACTTCGGTACAGTATTAACAAATGACGAAAACGGGCAGGATTCATCAAAAAGTAAATTAAACAATTAACGTTAAACTCCGGCGGAGTCGCATCATCACCATCCAGCTTTAACGTTACCTGAGTCACTGAGGTAAATGTCAACTACACTGACTAAAATATGACCTTAAGGAAGTGTACTAAGATATTATATTAAAGTAAAATTATATTTTTGTTTTTGTTGTTATTAACTTGACTTTATTCTGTGTGTCATTGTTTCTGATGTTCTTGATCTTATTGCGTAAGATGTCATTGAGTGTCTTGAAACCTGTAAAACTGTCAGAATCACAACTATGTAATAGAAAGTGAGGCCAATTTCATAATCGTGACAGCCCGATATATAGTCAAATGAATAGTAATTTGTATTAGAAGCATATCAAATCCATAGAAGTCTTTACATCTGTCTCACTGAACTCCATCATTGCTCAATATTGTAATGTTCTCAATGTGAATATTCCCAATTTATTGTGTCATGAAGTGATAGTAATAGGGTTGACTGTTGAGATGAATTGAACATTATTCTGTAATTCCTTCAAACTCTTCCTGGCAGAAAGAGGAACGCTGATGAAGCTTTTCTGAATGATCATGATGGGTCAGAGCCGCCCCAAGAAGAGAAGGAGACCTCTGGCTGAATTCACGCCGGCACCTATCGAAGGGCATCAAACCCAAATATTTCTGTCCCAGAACCTGAGACTCCCGCAGGTCTTCTGTCAATATCCCAACAATTGAATTCATTGGTTGTCAAAAATGATGGATTAAGTTTATTCTGTAATGATTTTCAGAATGTCGTGGAGCAAAGAGAAAAGCTGATGAAGCTTTTCATGAAGATGAGTGGACAGAGCCGGCGCGCAGCGAATGAGATGTCTGACCGATAGTGAGTCAGAACATCTGACATGGTCATGGGGAATCATGCAAACCCCAAACTTTTCTCTAGCCAGAGGTTCCCACGCCATTTTTTGTAAGATAGGCATTATGTTAGAAATGCAAAAAGTTCCACCACCGGGCCCCCCGTGGTTGGAGTGCTTAGACGGATACATCATGGTCCTCGAGGGGTTGGCTGAACCCTGGGTGACGTCTTGCAGATGTTTTACAGGGAACATCGGTAGGCTGAGCGAGAAAATCATCCAGGACTTATTTCATGATTATTGCAGGCCATCGGTCACTGCCTTCAACGCATGGTGAAGCATCGCACCATCATTCCAGAACACATCATGTTCCCTTTCTGTCGGTCTCTCGACGTTGTGTCGAGAACGACAGATGGGGTTCACCCTTGAGAACCAATCAACTCTGACTACTATAGAAAAGGCCAATGAAATTTGGCGAATGCAATTTGCATGCCGGGCTCCGCCCCCGGAAACCCGGTATAAAAGGAAGCCGGCGTGCAGCATTTATTTACCTTTTGTTCTTCAGAGCCTTCGCTCATGACTACGAACAGAACGAATTCTATGAATTCTTCTTCTTCTACATCGCTGGATCTACGACGTGTAGCAGCGGATCGTCCCTACCTGCAGCGACCTTCCCCTGGGCGTCTCGGCGGTTCCGGAGGTGTTAGAGATTGGACGGGCCCCCGTCTGCGCTGGCATACAATTGCCTAGAGTTGTGGGCTGTGCTGCTTGCACTGAGAAGGCTCCGGCCTCTAGTACAGGTACAGCACGTGTTGGTCCTCCGGGACAGCATGACAGCCATAGCATACATTGCCAGGGTGGCGTACGCTCACGGCAGCTAACACAACTTGCCCGACGCCTCCTCCTGTAGAGTTAGCAGGTGATCCGCTCCCTGCGGGCCACACACATCCCAGGCAAACTGAATCAGACAGCCGACGCGCTCTCTCGTCAGTATATGGCTTGCGGAGAGTGGCGACTCCACCCCCGGTCAAGCTCATTTGGGTGCTGTTCGGTCAGGCACAGATAGACCTCTTTGCCTCCCACGACACCACCCATTGTCTGCTTTGGTACTCCCTGACCGAGGCCCCCTCGGCACGGATACCCTGGCGCACAGCTGACCACGGGACGGCGAAGCACACCTTCCCCCCCAGGAGCCTCCTTGCACAGACACTGTGCAAGGTCAGGGAAGAGGAGCACCAAGTGTTATTGGTTACACCGCACTAGTTTAACCACACTTGGCTTCAGAGCTGATGCTCTGGACAGCGACTCCCCCTGAACCATTCCCCTGACAGAGGACCTGCTCTCTCAGGGGAAGGACACGTTCTGGCATCCCAGATCAGACCTCTGGAACACCCATGTCTGGTCTCTAGACGGGACGAGAAGATCCTAAGATGGCTACTCCCCCTATACGGCTGAGACCATCACCCAGGCTAGGGCCCCATCTACTAGGCGGTTACACGCCTCTAGACGGTGCCTATTCTCGTCCTGGTGTCTTTCTCAAGGAGAAAGACCCACTGAGGTGCTTGATCAGGATTGTGTTCCCCTTCTCACGAGACTGGAGACTAACATCTCCCTTCCACACTGAAAGTGTATGTAGTCGCTATTGCCACTCATCACGAATCAGTTGATGGAAAGTTTCTAGGGCAACACGACCTGATCACCAGGTTCCTAACGAGCGCGAGCGGGCGGAATCCGCCTCACCTCCACTCCATACCCTCTTGGGACCCTAACGTGGGTCCAAGAGCCCCTCGGAGGCTCCGATCTTCCTCACCTGAGTAAGACGGCCCCCCTGTTGGCGCTTCCTTCAAGAGGGTAGAGGACCTCCAAGCATTCTTTGTGTCCCCGGATTGCCTTTAATTCGGCCCTGGTAACTCTCACGCTATCCTGAGACCCAGGCCCGGATACGTGCCCAAAGTTCCCACTTCTCCCTTCGGGGTCCAAGTGGTGGACTTGCAGGCGCTCCCCATCGGGGAGGAAGACCCAACCCCATCCGTGTTGTGTCCTGGACCGCACGCAGAGCTTCAATAGCTCTGACCAGCTCCTTGTTTGTGTTGGAGGACAGCAGAAGGGGAAGGCTGTCTCCAAGCAGAGGCTGGCGCACTGGGTCGTAGATGCCGTTACGACGTCATTCCGATCTCAGAATCTCCCATGCCCTTTGACAGTGAGGGCTCACTCCACACGGAGTTTAGCCACCTCCTAGGCACTGGCAGAAGCGCCTCTCTAGCAGACATCTGTGGAGCTGCGGGTTGGGCTACGCCCAAACACCTTCGCAAAGGTTAACAGCCTTCGCGTTAACCCGGTGTCAGCCCACGTCCTACGTGGAAATATGTAGGACTGGCATCCGGGAGGGCGTATGCCTGCGAAAGCACCATCCCACCCTCCAGCAGGTTGGGTCAGTGTGCTATATACCTTTTTCTTCTTACCCAATCACATGGCTAAGAAAATTGGTACCTCACCAGCCTTCCTTCTTACCCAGACTCTGGTTAAAAACAGGCATTCCATCCATCACTAAGCAAAGCACCCCCTGGGGATTGGTTGGGCAGAGCAACCTTTCCCTTAGGCCGGGATACCATATGACCTATCACAGATAGTTCTAACCGGCCTGGTGCTGTCAGACGCAGTAACACCCCCACCGTGGGCTGTTCCGTCTGCTATACCCTCATGACTATGGTTCCCACACACGGTAACCCATGAGCTTCCCCAGGTGGACCTCCACCTCGCGGTTAACTACTCAGTCCGCACATTCCATGCGTTCTCCTCCAATGGCGAGACCATACTTTTATCCACCATATTCCTCCCCACGGGTAGGAGGTGGCCTCTGTAGCGCTTCTCTGATTAAGAGTCGCGCTTACCCGGTGTAAACTGATCCGGACGGCCTCTCGCCTATAGAGAGCTAAGGCCCCGTCCGTGAAGGTTACCGGTCAGGGCTGTACCCATCTTTCTCCAGGAAAGCTCTGGAACCCCCCGACCACCACACTGGAAGGTTACATTTTCACGAAAGCTTCGAGATGACACGCCCAGGCTTGTTACCGTCGCTTCGCTGACATTGTGACACGATACAGCGTTGTGGCGTTTTCCATAGGCAACCCCATCTGTCGTTCTCGACACAACGTCGAGAGACCGACAAAAAGGGAACGTCTTGGTTACGTATGTAACCTCAGTTCCCTGATGGAGGGAACGAGACGTTGTGTCCCTTATGCCACGAACACGTATCGTATTCTGCTGCAGTTTGAGAGGTCTCTGGCTCTTCAGAACAAAAGGTAAGTGAATGCTGCACGCCGGCTTCCTTTTATACCGGATTTCCGGGGGCGGAGCCCGGCATGCAAATTGCATTCGCCAAATTTCATTGGCCTTTTCTATAGTAGTCAGAGTTGATTGGTTCTCAAGGGCGAACCCCATCTGTCGTTCTCGACACAACGTCTCGTTCCCTCCATCAGGGAACTGAGGTTACATACGTAACCAAGACGATTAACACAGAGACACTGTAGCTGAAGCTCCTGTGGAAGTAAGTTTCCAAAGGAATGTTGGAGACCATGGGATCTGTAGGTTATAGCAACAATTCTTGCTGTGATGTCGCAATGTGAAATTGAAAAAATCTAAACTGGTGATGCTTAACGATGAAAACTGCTTTACAGCGGGTGTAGGCAGACCATTTAGATATGCACCATCAGCCTACCGTGCCTGCCCTAGGAACATGGGCAGATTTTTTTATACTGAACGTGTGCTCCACCTACAGCCATAGGACCTCGCAAAAAGTTGGAAACCTACAGACTTTGTGATGGTGAGAGCATAGTACTAAGATGCTAATGTGCATTTATGTTTAGCATTTCAGAAGCCTAAACAGTGTGTTCACTAAACATGTTTACGAACCTGCCTGATCTCTTCTCTTCTGAAAACAGAATGCAGAAACTTCTATTCCATGTGCCTGTATTCATATGAAAGACCAGAAGAGCATTTGCTTAATCATCCCTGGATGACAAATGATGAATGGGCGTACACAGATGATGAGCCAGATTCAGTAGATGAGATAAAAAGGTAGGATTTTTAAATTCTGATCCACCACGACCTCAATCATCCGGTACGTGCTTTCTTAACTAAAGGTAAGGTGTTTATCAATGCCAGAGCGGATTTACACTTTAGATGTAATTTAACATTGCTTAACGTGCGTCAAATAAGCATTCGATTCAAAAGCACTTCAACCCTCACAATAATATTCACGTGGCGCCCAATGATGAAAAGAGACACGTCTGGGACCTTGGTAATGTGACAGCTGGTGGCAATGGTGTTGAAAAATCGACATTGTGGACACAACATTTGTAATGTGATGTCTAAACATCCGTCTGTTATATACAGCTGTTTTTGAAGTAATGCAATTTATCCTAGAAGATAAATAATAACAGTTTTGGAAATTGAATGTTGATATCTTCAGTGTATTTCAACAACAACCATTACTATAACTATTGAGCATTTGCTTATCTGAAATCTGTGAGTCACTATCCACAATCTGTAAACTGAAGCAATTGATTCAGATGTCTTGATTTGATTTGCAACTTCTCAATTTGATTCAATTCTTGATTTCATTCTTGATTTTCGATTTTATTTAATTTGCTGTTTCTACTTAATTCATAAATAAGAATTAATAAAAATAACCAGTTAACCAGTAGGAAGTGACGGAAATGTAACATCTCCTTCCATATATGGAACATCAGGTCCCAAAGCAATTGTACAGGTACGCCCGCCTTTCTTGCGTATACATTTGGGCGGTCTAAGTCAAATCACACCACGAACTGACGTAGATTTGTGGGGGTGTGGTTACACGTGGCGTTTTAGGCAGGTCTGGTTGAGCATTTGCTTTAGAATCAATGTTTTGCTCCAACGCTTTAATTTTTGGAATTTTACCTGTCTTATACATGCATGGGAAACATATAACACACCAAAGACACCGATAAACACGTATTCGCACCATATAACCCCATTAAATCAAACCTTCCCTATTTGAAGACATAATATGAGTAGGCAGAATTTTATCCTTAAAACACCTTCATATTTAGAAATTAACACCGTCAGTTACCGTAGAAATTATTCAGTTTGAGCAAAGATAATATATATTAACAAGATGCGCCATTGCCGTTGCAATGAATGGTGAGGAATGCAACGGTAATATTGTCGTTCTAGCGAAGAATGCCCCGCCTTCCAGTATAACGATCCAATCGTCAATCGAAAAAGACTTACGATTCTCTGACTTATGTGAGATGCTTGCCAGCCTGTACGCATATGCAGAAGCTGAAGTTACCTTGAAAAAGGTGATTTTTTTACGCGATTTAAGCTTAACAAACCGAAGTAATGGTGCAGTCCGAGGTTAAATCATTGATCAGAAATATTCTATTTAACTTTTTTCCAGCGATTTTAGAAATATCTAACTTCCAACCTTTACAGTGATAGGACTGTGGCCTTGCTATGACATAAATACCTGCCAAGAGGCGTTGAAAACATAGCCACCGAGTGGCACGACTTCTGTAAACGGATTTTAGTTTGAGTCAACAGTATTCAAAGCAGCTATACAAATGTAGCACAAAAGAAAGATGAGTAAACACTATGCAAACTAGTACAGAAGTAAAACGCAGAAAGATTTCTAGCATGTTTGGGGCTGTGTGTTTGCAGAGATGTGTTCTGTTTCTTGAATGTTTTAATGGGATCTGGAGAAAGGGTAAAGTCTTTTGTAAACACTTGTTGAGAGGAAGTGTTTCTCATCCACTGACTACACAACACATCCAGACACACTTTTTTTATTCATTCTGCAACCCAGAACAATCTCCAGAACCCCGTGCACATGCACTACACACTTTTGTTGTTTGCTTCATGCTGGAAGGGTTTGTGTGTATCTCTGTTGAATTAAATATTTCATTCAAGAGTTGAGGTCTCACTTCCTCCACTGTTGGTTTGGGCTTTGTCTTAGTTCTGCTTCCCCCTTTTGGTCATCAGAGGAACTGCACGACTCTTCAATCTGAGCTCACAACGTTTCCTTGGACCACTGTAATCTGATCGTAATTGGTTTGCAAATCCAATCCCAATAAATAACTGAATAAAATGGCCAATTCGATTTTAATTTCATTCGGATTGTTACCTTCTGTAATCTGCTCGATGTCAACACATGATATTTAAACATGGGACATAAAAAAACGAAAACCGCAAAGTTCTGTGTGCGTTTAATGTTGCCCTACCGGTCATCGTTTATTTCTCCCATCCAAAGATTTTTTATTTTAATTTCTTCCTGGGACAACATACTGTGTAAGGCACAGAATAAGACGTTTATACACTTGGTTTGAAGAGGTTATGAAGAGATTCATTGTGAGACATGGTGTTTAAATGAGTCGATAAGAAACACAACGTTTATTTTACAAATACTAACACAGACTATCCTTGGTCATGTTTTTTAGCTGCCACGACAGGAAATCATTTTTTAACCACTAAAAGCCTTATGAATGTGCTCAGCTCTTTCTAAAACATTGTGAATCTACAGTATTAAAATATGTATGAGCTTGGAAAAACAGGAGTATTTATATATATATATGTATATATTAGTAAATATTGAAAGATGATGGATGAATTTGCTTGATATCAACCCATCCAAATTAAATACAAATCTTTTTTTTCATCTGTACAGACCATCTGCATAAAATAAACCCAGACTGGTACAAGATGGGTTAAGAGAAACAGAGAAATCCTTTTGGCCATCACTTGATTGACAGATGCCGTTGTGAATGAAGGCAGCTCGTCTGCTCTCAGATCAGTCTCAGCTGCTCTGTGAGTTTAATAGTGATGGCTTTGACCTCAGTGTATTCTGCCAACGCGTATTCCCCCCTGCAAACAAGCACAAGAACACAGTATCAAATACAAGAGCATACGTCCTTCATCTGATGTCAATCGAATGATTCTAAATGCCTGTGCACTTTTACAAATGTTGCGTTGTCTCAGTTAATAAACTCATAAAAGCTTTCATGCATAAAACCGCTATTTCATCATGTTCCTGTTTTCTATGATTTCCTCTTATTTTTAGATTGCCTCCACTCCCAGTCTGCACATCATTGATTTACTGTACTAATAGTAGTAGTTTACATTAAAGTGCGATGATTACAACAATTGACTGTTGATAATCACATTTCCTACAGTTGATCAATTCACTGTAATTATTACTACAAAATACTGAATTGTGTAGAATTTACTATGTTACAGTATACAACCATTTTACTGGACTTTGCCAAATACTCAAGTAAATTACAGTATTTTCATATGGGCTGTTTGTTCTGTAATGTATTTTGTAAACAGCAGCTTTTTGTTGTTTTGGCAAAAGGCAACATTGTGGAAAAAAAAGGAAATGAGTAGTAATTCAACAATTAGCAGAATGCTATGAATGCGGCACAATTTTTTTCAATACGTAAGAAGAAATAAGACATCATGTATTTATATGAGGAATGCACAAAAACATCGGGCACTGACCGGTATCAGGGCTAGGGCTGATATATACTATTAATTGACTATTAAATGATATAATATTAAAATATACAATCTTCAGCATCAGTATCAGCAGATATCACTCTGAATAATCGATATCGGCGGAGAAATATCGGTGCATCTCTAATTTATATCCAACTATATTTATTACTGTGCTACATAGTATATTGTTTATTTGTTGTAAACTTTGATCATCATAACAAAGCCAGGATGTGATATCTCTCATCTCTGGACTGTAGTAGAGTAACTGAGCTTTGACTCATGTAAACACAGATGTGTTTATAAATAGTCAATGCAAAGTTTCTTTTTACACCATTTTTATACGAATTAATCATAAAAAAACAACAAAAAAATATTTGGCTTCAG
Source organism: Triplophysa dalaica (assembly GCF_015846415.1). Classification (NCBI taxonomy): domain Eukaryota; kingdom Metazoa; phylum Chordata; class Actinopteri; order Cypriniformes; family Nemacheilidae; genus Triplophysa; species Triplophysa dalaica. Next base: position 33,788,133 of record NC_079542.1, read on the forward strand.
GGGCTGTTTTCATAAACTGCTAAGACTAGTCTTAGAAATTAGTCATCTCATATTGTTCTTTAAGACTAGACATAATTTCTTTACATCAGTTACATAAAAAGGTAGATTGGTCTAATTGAAATCTAAAAAGTAAGACTGATAAGTCCTAATTTAGTGGCTAGTCTTTGAAACTCAGTCCTAACTTAGTGGCCAAGTTTATGGACCCAGGTGTAGAGAGAAAAAAACATAAAACACGAGCACTCACAGCTCTCGTCCATTTCCTGACATCTTGTAACCTCCGAATGGAGCTTGAGCGTGTAAAGCATTATAGCAGTTCACCCTGAAAAAGAAGAGAGCTGACCTGTAACACAACTCCGCTCTTACATCACATTGTGATTTCTTAGTCATTCAAATTTGTCGTTACTGCTTAAAAAAAAAAAAAGTTGGTAAAGGTGACCCACCAGACAGTTCCAGACTGGAGGGCCGCAGAGACGCTCAGGGCTTGATCTATGTTACGTGTGAAGACGGCTGCCGTCAGTCCATACTCTGAGCTGTTGGCCCTGTCAATCGCCTCCTCCTGAGTCTTAAACTTCATGATGCACTGAACTGGCCCGAAGATCTGCCAAACAGACGAGACGCTAAAACACATGCTGTGGCAGATTCTTAAAGGAAGGGTTCGCTTTAAAGTAACAACTGCAACGATTTCACACATACAAGTCCGTTTGGAATTATAGAAACACTGTTGGGATTTTATTGTTCGGGCTCCAGCAGGTGGCACTATAGGGAAAGCATTCGGCACGGTGAAGTGCTGTACCTCTTCTTTGGCAATGCGCATGTGATCTTTGACATCAGAGAAGACGGTGGGCTGTATGAACAGACCTCTGTCCTTTAGCGCACATCCACCAATCTCCAGCTTCGCTCCCTCCTTTTTCCCACTGTTCACCAGCTCCAGAATCTTCTCAAACTGCCGCTGGTCGATCTAACCGTTCAACAACACATCAACATCAATGAAGAAATCCAACTACCACTGCTCGTTCATCATATGACACACGTGTGGTCATATTTCTACATCTTATTTTCATCTCTGCAATTCTACATTTTTTTTTAAATATATTTTGTCAATCTAAATCTTGTCAATCTTGTACAATCTAAACAAAAAGCAAAGATATACTGTATATAGCTTTTACAAGTAATTCTTGGATATTTTAAAAGAAAACAACACCAAAATTATGTGTTGGATTTTTTTCCGGTAATCCCTACAAAATAAAAGATTAATATTCACTATTTTCTTGCTTTCAGAGAAAACTAAAATTTTCCTCAGAAAAAAGGTTGTTTGGTTATAGACGGTTTCAGTGGCAACAACAAAAACAGTTAATGTGGACCAAACTTCCGCTGTACCTACACAAAGAATCAATAACTGTTGAGCATTTTAATACAATTAATATGCTATAAAATAATAATATAAATTATTTATTTAATCAATTGTTATATTATAACCAAACGAAGACAGGAAATGAAAGGGATACAAAAATCTAAATAGTAGGAAATATTATTGTATATTTTTTTGATCGGTTGAACACAAAATGAGATATTTTGAAGAATGTAGGAAAGCATACAGTTCTGGGGCACTTTTGACTTCCAGTGTCATTTTTTCCTACTATGGTAGTCAATGATGTCCAAGAAGTGTCAGTTGCTAACATTTTTTCTAATGTTTTTCTTTGTGTTCACCAGAACAGAGACATTTATACATGTTTTGAACAACTTGGGGGGGGGTTCATTTTAATTTTAGGGTGGAGTTTCCCTTTATCTTCGGGCCAGGCACTTGTATCCTATAAAAATTGGGTCTTAAAAATGATTCCAAAGGAAAAGCATTTTCAAAATTTCTCAGAAATTAATGCTCTTGTGTCTCAAGTGACTTTATCTTGTTTAAAGGATGTTTATGTTATTATGTCGGAAAGTGAGTAAATGTTTTTGGAGTGCAGTAATCCTTTTACAAGCATATATACATGGATATCTTTTATTCTTGGCATTGTTTCAGTCAGGAAAGAGATCTGGTCACCTGTGGCCCGTGTGAGGTACGTGGATCCATGGGGTCTCCGAGCACTATGTTCTTCGCTCTTTCCACACTGAGACGCACAAACTCGTCATAAACCTGCTCCTGCACGTACACACGTGACGCAGCTGTGCATGCCTGGCCCTGGTTAAAGAATGCGCCTTTCTGAATCTCCTCAACCGCCAACTGCACTGCACACACAGACACACACACATATCAGACGCATAAGACAGGTCCTTCTTCAAAGGACTGTAGTAAACTTCTGCAACTTACAAATGTGTGCAACCATTTCATACAATGACTTAATAATGCTATAATTTCATGTGCTGTGCATTGGCATAAATCTAGGTTTAAAGGTTCATGTTTATAGTCATAAAACATCTGTAGGCCCCACTTAAAGAAAATACCCAAACCCTTATGGCAGAAAAATACACTTGACAGAACTTTATTTTCCTAACAATATGCCAAACATACAGTATTTGAAAACAAATTAAGGCAACTGGCATTGACAAACAAATGCTGCTGGATACCATTCACCATTCGAAACCTTACCAACCTGTTTTCCTAAAATAGTTTGTGCATTTTCTTCTAATGAATTCCACTTGATATTTTGGCAATTCATTTCAGGCATCTCTAAGTGTGACTTAAGCGTCTCTCAATCCCTTCTTTTTGAAACCAAATCTTTTTGAATTACTTTCCGCTCTTTACCGTACGTGTGTTGAAGTCAAATGATGTCATTAAAGGAGTAGTTCACTTCCAAATAAGCAACCATTGACTTTCCATCATTTTTATTCCTACTATGGAAAGATAATGGGGGCTTATTGTAAAGAGAACTTCTCATTTAAATTTCCTGTGAAATTGTCAGTCGCCGTAAGGCGATGGTTTTCAACACTACATTTCAAGAAACTAAGATGTTTCTTCACTAAACTTCTTCCCATCTGCTGTGATATCACATTAACGTTCACGTTCAGTGTTCAGATGCATTGAATGTGGGATTAAAAGGGGAGGTCTGATGGGATTTATTTTCTTTAAATTTAGTTAGTGAGTAGTAGTATAGCTGTTTGAGCATTAACAACATTTGCCAAGTCATAACGCTCAAAGTTCAGAGAAGAGGAAGATATTTTCATATTAACAGAAATCACTTTTTCTAAACTGCAAAGAACGTGTCATTGGGGCTACTTCCTGCAGTAGTTACAATCACAATGGCCAAATTTGACATAAACCCTGCCCCCGGGAACACGGATAGGGTAATGGTCAGGACATCTCAACACACTCTAAGCGGTAGACCGATCCCAAAAGACTGGCTCGGCTTGACCAATCAGAGCATTTCCGAAGGAGCGACTTCATAGAACCAGGAAATCAACAGCCTGTTTTCTGAGAATCAAGATGACGGTGTAAATCACAGATGAAATGTGTAATATATGAAGCATTTTTTGAAAATCGAAACATGAACACCTATTGTTTAGCACATCAAAACAGAATAACGACTTTGAACAAAATGTAAAATAAGACCCCTTTAAAGCTTAATTTGGGGGACGAAGAGAGATTTCACAGCACATTAGGCATAAAATAATTCTACTGCTGTGGATGACTTGGTGAAAAGTCTGACTAAAGAAAACTCCTTTTGCCGTTCACTGAAACACACTACATGTTTGGAATGAGTATTTTGTTTCCATTTGGCTGTAATGTCTCTTCAAGAGCTGATTTAGAAACGGACACATGTCTAGGGAAGGCTGACGTTCCCAACGAGCTCATTATAGTTTCTGTGCTTGGATCTGGAAAACCACATCACTCACGGTCTGAGTCAGCGAACACAATGCAGGGGTTCTTCCCCCCGAGCTCCAGAGTGACTCTCTTCAGGTTACTCCTGCCCGCCGCTTCTTTGATCAGCTGACCCACCTGAACATAAAGAGAGCAGAGCCGCTGCTTACACTGAGCTAATGATTCTTCTCTCAGTGTGCTTGTGTCTGGCTGATTTGTCATCACAGTTTTTTTTTTGCTTACCTCTGTCGAGCCGGTGAAAGCCACTTTATCAACGTTCATATGACTAGCGACCGCCGCCCCAGCAGTCGGTCCAAATCCAGGTACGATATTCACAACTCCAGGTGGAAAACCAGCCTGCATGACATGAAATAAACAACGATCTCTATTATTCTCAATAGCATAGTGGATTAATATGTCTTAAAATCGCTTAATACCTGCGCTTATGGCAAATGAATGGGTCACAAAGTGCCCAAGGGGCGAGAAACGGCATGATTGCAGGAGAAATGATGTTCACAAAGAGAGGGTTTTTCTTTAGAGGACTTGATCTCATTCATAACGATGGAGACGTAAATCATCTCTTTATAAGATGCAGAGCGCTTGAATAGAAAGACGGTCACAGCTGCACTTCAGCTCATGACATTACGGGCGCTTCATGTGCTCCATGGTCTCTTTGAAGATTTAAAGATGACAATTTGTGAGTTTTGTATAAACATGCAGAAGTAATTAAACACACTGCAGCTGCAATACAACGAATACAAAAGACCTTGGCTTACATGAGATGCTTTATACCTAAAGAAATAAAAGAACTTACAGGCATTGACGTTTATATTCAATGCGGCTTACAAATGAGAAGTGCAAGAAAAATCTACTTTCATTTTTATCTCTATTATTATTGTAAAAAAACAGTTGTAGCACAAGTATACACCTGTTATCATCTTAAAAAAAACAAGTGCAGGTCATCACATAAATAGACAGGTAACTGAAAAGAACATATAAAAGGATAAATTAGGTCCATATGATTTTTTCGTTTTTCCCATTTTAATTTCTCTGAGTTCTGTATTTTCAATGCTGTACTTTACAGTAGTAAATTAATTTGTGCTTAAACATAATGTATACCATGGTATTTACTACAGTAAAATGGAGCAAAATTCTTGTGTATTATAGTATATTTGAACCGTACTAGGTTAAATATTAAAGAATACTATAGTTTTTACTACAGTTTATAAATTAATTATAAGTCAATTATTTTATCATTTGATTCAAATTAAGCAGACTTTTATTTTGCCGGTTCGTTTGCGAAGACGCTTGAGCTTCAGCGTGTTTGACAGTAGCTTCATTTAAACAGTGAAATGCTTGTAAAATAAACGTAGAACAACTCTGTGGATGAATTTCATGCGTTCATGTCCTCGTATAGTGAGATACAGACAAATCCACGAGTGTCACACTTGTAACATTTTAAAGTGTGCAGCTCATTCAATCATAGACATGCAGAACAAGCGGAGGACATATTTAAATAGTAGAATCCTGCTTTCCTGATTCTTTCCATGTTTTCCCACATCAAGCATATCATAGGGTTCTAGATCACTGGACTCGATGGAGCCAGAAAAAACATTTTGATTGCAAAAAAGGAAATAAAAAAAGGAAAATAAATATCGATGCCCCACTAGCTAACCTCGCACATGGATGAACTCACTTCACACAAACAAGCTGCTCTGTCAAATCCACCTGCCAAGTGTATCGCACACATGCTTCACTATTAAATTTATTCTTTTCACAGGCCAATTATTTTGTAGCGTGTGCGACATACTATATACTGTATGTCGCACTGTACAGCCCTGTTAAACCATTTATTTTTCAATTTTTAGCTGTCCAGCTTCAGTAACAACTACAATGTTAAAACAATTTGTAGGATTTACTTATTTTTAGTGTAAATGTTTTGCACACAGCTTTTTTAAATCAATTTACAAAATATTTTGTGCACACTTTGTGTGTAAAAATAAATCAACACAATTTGTTTTGTAAATCCTACTAGTTGTTTTTTCAGTGTCCACATCTATATAATAATAATAAACTGTTTAATAATATTACTAATAACATGAAAAAACTATAGTAGAATTTGTTTAGTAAAATATGTCAGGCATTACTTAAGGTTACCTATTGGGGTTCAAAGTGCTGTGATTCTAAGGATAGATTTGTAAATCTTTTGTAAAAAAAGCAAAAATCTAAATCTCAAAATATTTTGAGATGAGCCTGTATATGTAGATGCCACATTTGAACGTTTCAGACATTTCAAAACATGTTTTTCATGCTTGTCCTTCACTAACTGAGCAACAGTTGCATACTACACTATATGCAGTATGTACTTTATGTGTGTACTAGTTAAAACATTGCAAACACCATCTGCCTTTAATTTGGCATTGGCGTTTTTCCTCTGTATCATTAGAACCCCCTGCAGTCCTCATGGACCCCCAGTTGGGAAAACCTGGCTTACGAATGTTTTACAATGTGTCAAATCCAACCACGCTGGACTATATCACAAGTAACAGAACTGATGAAATCAATCATTATTGTCTTTTTGAATCAAATCATACTGGCAAACAACAGCAATCCCATAATCCCTCACCTCCTTTATGAGCGCTCCAACGTGGAGAGCTGTCAGCGGGGTCTGCTCGGCAGGTTTGATGACCACCGTGTTTCCACAGGCCAGAGCTGGTGCTATCTTCCATATAAACATCAGCAGAGGGAGATTCCACTACAGACACACAGAACAATAGAATGAATTAAAACATCTAAATAAGTACGTTAATAAAAAATTGTGGTATGGTTTATTCCCTTGAGAGTGTGTAGACAGTGTGCCGATGTCTTGAAGCTCTTTGTGAATGTGTACACAAATGACTTGTTTAACAATATTCAGAGTTGTTATTTTTGAATGCAGTGATGGTCATTAGATACGGTTCAGGCATGTATTTTTGTTTCTGAGTGACTCATGTGTTGTGAATGCCAGCGTTGCTTTCTGTAATGAGCGCCATACTGGCCCCAAATCTGAGATACAGCTTCATGATATAATCTCCAGTGTGCATGAGCACGCCAAAGCAACACGAGAAGATAAAAAATCCATTTTTCATCAATGAGCGCAGATGATTTTAAACTTCTTGAAACATCTTGTGTTTCTTTGACAACAGTTACTTGATTTGAAGTGAAGGACGAGCCACCCTGCTGAATCTACAAACGATATGATTGCTTTATACGTTTTTTGAAGCTTTTATCTTTTTGTATCTTAAATCTCATGTCTCTACTCAACATGTATAAAATAGAAGAAAAAATATTTTGGAGCTTCGCATAACTGTAATAAATTACATTTGTAAAAATACATAAACATAACAAAACATACAAAAATATATAGATTTTTACTTTTTAAAATGCTTGTTTTGATCTTATTTTACATAGTTTTCAATCTTGTGATTCTCTTGAAAGTTGAGGCTTTCTTTATGCAAAGATAATATGAAGAGTTTGGTTCCAAAATGTGTTTTATTTAGTTAGTTAGCTGTATTCTTTTTAGTTATTGTGGCTTAAATCAAAACCAGCCAACTACCGTTTGTTTGATAGTAATTGGAATGGACAATAAAAAAACATGATTTTTAGAACCAAGCTCATATTTCCACTTAAAAAAACAGTCAATATATTTAATTACCTAATAAATATTTAACAGGGTATAGAATAAAACATTGTTAATATATTACAATATATTTACTAATAAAAATATTTGCATTTATTATAAAATATAAGCACTTGCTTCCAATGCATGGATATTCATTATTTAACATATTGAATTATATTTTCCACTTTATTCCTGTATATATGCAGTACATTATAATTTTCTATATTTTTTAGTTGTTTCATAAAAGGTCTGCGTCCCAAGTTGAGACACATATATATGTTTGAATGGTTTATTTGCAAAAACAGATTTTTTAATAACCATGTTTTTTTATTTATGTTATTGTACTTTTATCGTGTTAGTTAGATCAAATCAACCCAACAGCAGTTTTATTAATATTAATTGAAATGCACAATAAAACATGATTTTTTGTAATTGAGATATCTGTTTTTGCAAATGAACTCTTTATTTTTTTACTTGACATCACAGCTAGATATAGTCCTTTGTCTGTCATGGCCAAGCCATTCTGCAAGCCTGTTTTCAGAGCCAAATGATGAGGGCACATCTTCACTTCATTCCATCTGCTGTCACTGAGGATTTGTTCATTTTTTCAACAAAAAAATCTGATCAAATTTCGTCAGTTGGAGAAAAAGGATCTGTACCGTACGGATTTTGATCCATTCATGGATCCTGCTGTTTGGAATTCAGGGTTCATGTGATGAACATTCTTTACTCTGGATGGCACGGTTGATGGTAAAGCCTTTTCCTCATTTAATGTTCAGGTGTCAGGGAGTGGTGTGTGTGTGTACTTGTAACCTACAGTGGGTGTTTGCTTACATTGATGTGAAAGACTCTAGACAGGCGTTGCCTACAGTATATAAACAATGCTGTGTCAAAGCAGAACCACACAACAGTCATCCAATCTTATTGTGTTTATACGCTTTGTGCTCAAAACCATGTTCCAATTTTTTTTCCATTCAGCTGGTAGTCTGAATATGTTTTGAAAACATAGAATGGAGTAAATTTGTCTTGACGCGTGCTTTGTTGCCAACGTAAATCGAGTATGCCAGTGCAATAAAAAGTATACTAATTTAATCTTGTAAACCATCAAACTTGCTAGCAAAATGTTAAATTGTATTGAAATTAGTGGTGGGCCGTTATCGGCGATAACGTGCTGCGTTAACGTGAGACTCTTATCGGGCGATAAAAAAAACGTGGCCGTTAATCTATTCTCAAAGTTGGGTTGGGAGCTGGGTCTATACTTCGCAAGCTATGATGATTTTTACCTTGATATTTTAGCGCGCAGGTATACCTAATACCTAATTCGCGCCGCCTTCGCGCGATTCGCGCCGCAAGTAGGTCTATCGCTTCTTTGCATTGAATTAACATGTAAATCACTCGCGCTTGACGCGCCATTCGCGTTTGGTCTGAACACAACATAACGTTACTGTAAAATTACCACATCAAACGTGACGTGCTAACATGGATGCAGCTATGAAGCCGCCGGGTTTGCTTCAGGGAAAATTTATTTTTAAGAAGCTTCCCAATAGAAACATCAACAAGACTAAGGTTGTTTGCACCTTGTGCAATGCGGAATTGGTTTAGTGTAGGAGTTCTTCCAGTCTCAAGTACCACCTAAGCGCAAAGCATCCCTTAGCTAATGCGTAAGTAAACACAAGTACATCTTATTGAACATAGGTTATTTCATCACCAATTATCATAGTAGAACAGCTTTCTCAAGCAGTTTGTGATGCATTTTGGAAACAGGAGATGCGCCCCTGGTCAAATGCGCCACCCGTTCTCAAAGACTTACTTTTAGTCATTATTTGGGTAGCACACATATTCTGAATGCCTTCGGCAGAATTCAAATGAGCCATTTTAATCTAGATTAATCTAGATTAATTCCAAGATTACAGTGAGATTAATCTAGTTTAAAAAAAATCTATTTCCATCACTAATTGAAATCCAAAATCATCCAAAATTTTTATGAATTCGTACAACATTAATCATACAATAAACATTATTGGATACAGAAATAATGAAGCCCCAACACTAAATCTAACCATTACTGGATCTGATATATCGCTCAAATGAGAATTCACATTCATACGAATTGGTCACTTTGTAAAATAGTTACGAAATCGGGGGGCAAGTGAAATCTGATGCAAAGAACGTTCGCAAACTCACCGGAATAATGGCACCGCACACACCGATGGGCTCGTGTTTGGTGAAACACACAAAGTTTTCATCTGTTGGAGAGAAAAACAAGAGAAATGAGACGGTAAAGAGACACTAAAGTTAACGACACACCAAAGCTCCCCTTTGATATACTATCATTGTTTAGTGGAAAGCTCTTCGATGTGGTCACCAAAAACCAAACATGAAAGACAAAAGATGAAGAAAAAAGCTAGAATGATGGTTTGAATGGGCCACACAAAGCTCTCCGGTCAGGAGGAGTGTATATGTTCTGCTGTTTTTCACATTGAAATGAGAGAGGGATGAGGAGGTGTGTGAGAAGTCTGGGCAGCGGTTCAAACCTGCCGCAGATCTGCTCTTGGCTCGGGCGCACACCTTTGTTCGCTCTTAGAGGTCCGCTCTCTCTCCCAGGAGTCAGATAACCGGCTAGGGGTAATGTAAGGTAGCAATGCTGTTTTATCACATCTCTTTGCACTTGAACCTTTCCGATGGAAAATGCCACTGAGATTGGGCACATTTACCACTTCCCTGTGGATCCGGTTGCCTCGCTGTGTCACCGCTCAGCGGCTGGTTACTAGAAGAATAGTTAATTTTAAAAATATAAATGAGAAAAAACCCTGTCCTTATTTACTCGTTGTTTCAAGTATTCTATATTCTAAAAAAATATTTTGTCTTGGCTTTTTAGGACTGTCAAACGATTAATCGCGATTAATCGCATCTTGAATAAAAGTTTTTGTTTACATTATATATGTCTGTGTACTGTGCATATTAATTTGGTATTTATAAAGACATACACATACGTGCATATAATTAACTCTTTACCCGCTGGCCTTTTTTATTAAGTGGCCAGCGCCAGCGTTTTTAACATTTTCCTCAAAATTGAATGGCTCAAAGTACATTTTCTAATATATGGACAAACAATATGAGTCACTGCTTTTAAACAAAAGAAACCGTATTCTTCTTTCTTCAGTTGTTCATTTATTATCACTCCTTAGATGTGTGCAGGTTTCTTCCAAGATGCATCACTTTGATTAAAAAGTTGAGATAATTACATTTTTTTGGTCAAAGACTACGCCCAGATTAGACTCAGAAAAATGATAAAAAAACTAAAAGATATATACGTTCTAGGTTCACAGATTCTGTACAGATCTAAAGGTGTGTAACAGCTACACATGCTGTACAACAGTACATACACTGATTGCCGTAATAACTCGTTTTAGGCAGGGAACGGTTGATTTTTAAATGACTAGATTACTCGTCAGTGGCGGGGAAAGAGTCAAGAAAAATATCAAGTATACCAATTAATAGACATTTTCATTTAACTTCATATATAATTGACATGATTGGTAAATATAAATAAATACATCTTAATGTTTCCTAAATAAGAATGCGTGTATGTGTTTATAAATACAAAATTAATATGCACAGTACACAGACATACAGTATACTATGTAATCACAAACTTTTATTCTGAATGCGATTAATCGTGATTAATCGTTTGACAGCCCTAGTATAAATATTTAAATAATCCTAAATTGAATATTTTATGGTTACGGTGATAACAAGAATTATTTACAACAGTGGTTCTCAACTCTTCACTATGAACAAACTCATACAAATTAGCCACCTCATTAATCATGTGAACTTGAACTTGAACTTGAACACCCTTAAATCGTATGTTACTGGTGCAAAAGTAAACTGTAGAAAAGGATCAATCGAACCCATACTACTGTTTAGCCACTTTTATGTGTCTGAAAAGTTTACATTCATTTTTGGTGTATAATTACCTTTTGTGATGCAGTGAGATATACAGTGTGTGGTATATGTGTTTTTAACAGTATGAGGAAAGATAAACATGTCAGAAAAAAAACTAAGATGATTGGATTTCTGAATAGTCTATTGATAACTTTAGGGAAGCTTGTTGAATCGTATGATGAGGCTGTGTTTAAATAATTATAATATACAAGCAGTGCGTGAGGCATGTTTCCACAGTGGAGAAACAATCCCAGAATGCACTGTGATGTGTAATGTAAAAAAATCATCCATGACTACGGACCAAGCAAGAGAAATTCTGATTACAAACAAACTCAAACATTTTTGAACATCTAAAGGGATAAATACAGTTCAACTTGTTAAAAATGTACAAATGTACCAAAAATGAGTGTATTTCAGTACTATATGCTAACACCAAACTCATGATAACTAGAAATGCAATGCGTTGCATATTGTTCCAAACAAAGCAGCTTACCAGTTTCTGAAATTGAAAAGCTATTATTTCACACTACAACCGCACTGTGAACTCTGACAGTACTGTATGAAAGTCACATTTCATATGTCATTTGTAGATGGATGTGGCCGGACCACGCCTGTTAATCTACTAAAGCCAGCCTCTCTGAGACGTGACCTTCTCGTGTTTCTGCACGCTGCAGTGTGTCAAAGTGATTACAGACTTCACGACTCCCTAACACAATGCTCATCTCTGCCTGGCATCAGCCAACGGCCCTTTCCAACTGATCCGACAGTACCGCTTATCAAAGGTTAAATTGACACGGCTAGGGAGCGGTCACAGATGGAGGGATTTAATTCTGTAAACGCGAAATCACATCATATCCAAACATCACCCGTTAACATCAAGTTGTTGCAGTAAATAACTTTGAACCAATCTGATTTCACTAAGGGCGGGACTATGCAGTGTGATGCAACAATTTAAATAAAAAACAAGAAATCCCTTTGTTTGTTCTATAATTGTGTTAGGGATAGATTACCATTAGCTACCTTTGACAGTAAGTAGAAATGTCAGATTGGTGTCATAATTGGTGTTGACATTCCTTTTGAATCGAGCTAATGCAATAAAGGTAAATTAACAGTAAATGTCATGTTTTTCCAAATAAACACAGAAGTTTGTCATTATCGGGTGGTTGACATATGCTCAGTGGCATCATGAATGGGAAAATTTAAATCTGGTGGAGTCCCAGGCCGTGTTCCAGGCCTCTAAAGAGCGAGATATTCAATCTGCTCATCTGCAGCACCGGCGGTCGCACCTCAGCGATCAGGATCAGAGCGTCTTCCTTTTCCTTTGTGTGCCGAGGGCTTTCGTCTTTTAAGGCTTTATTTGAATCTAATCAGGGGGAAAGAAGGGAAGCATGTTTTGTCTATTGAGTCTCCTGGAGTGGATGGAATGCTGGGGACGAGGAAGAATTAGAGAGGGGGATGACATACCACCCAGGGCTTGAAGAAATCAACCACTTCGTACTCATTAACTTATCTCTAGCGTTGAGACGTCGGCGACGACTATGTTTGGGGATTGTAGAGTTTCTGAATATATTTACGTATATGTAATTATTTTAAATGCATTTTGCTTTTTAAAAGGAATTCCCCATTTATAAATATTTAAATATATAAATAATATTTTAATTTATTTATTATGATATAAAGATATTTTATCGCAAGAAACATTATTTGGTTGCCAGGATGTTCACTAAAGATGCTCACGTCTTAAAATGGAGTGAAGCAACATGAAGCCGATTCACAATAAGGAAACATAATAACAGATTTTATTGGTACGGTTAAAATTCCTCTATTTTTTTCAGAAATGCAAATCGGTAAATTCAAATGCCAAATTATAAATTAGACGTAATTTAAAGATTTGAGATTTTTGTTCGGCACAAAGTTTCACGACAACTGACCATTGTACCTATCAGACCCAACACAACCTTGTCATCAAAATACAGTAAGATTTAAAATACTCACCGACTGGCATTGTTTTCCCATGAATTTTGTCTGTCCAGCCAGCGTAATATCTCAGAGTTTTAACGCTGCCATCCAGATCAACGAAAAAAGCGTGCAGAAAGGGTTTGCCAGTGTCCATCGACTCCAGAGTCTGGAAACCAAGAGGTACAGTAATCACTCTAATTGCTGCAAACCAATTCTCGGAACATAAAAGCATAAAGTTATCATGTTTTATTAGAAATCTGTTTCAAATAGACGTTTTTATTGGGCTTCTCGAAAAACACGCTCATTTCGAGAGCTACAAATTTGATACAAAACAACTGTTTTTATGCGCGTCCCAAGATGCCAAGAGAATTTCATGCGCATTGGGAGTTTGCAGATCCAAAAATTAAACGATAACAAAAATCATACATTCTGCTGCCTTGTAATAATAAAAAACAATGAGGAAAGGTGGGTGAGACCATGACTCTGAGCTGTAATATGGGATGGTGGCCATCTGTGCTGTGATGAATTGATTAGTGTGTATGTTTTTAAATAAAATATATCATGTTGTTCGAAATAAGATTACATGAGTTTAAAATCTGCAAACTGACACTACTGACATATTCCATGTTCATCACAGTGAAACCCATCGTAACTAACCTCAAACCCTTAAAGGAGTTTCTCCAAACAAACTTGCGTGTGAAACGTACAACACTACACAAGTCTAACTGTGACAAGTAAATGTGTTCTTACATTCGATCAGTCCCATTTGCTCATTGTACTGTTGTACAACGCTCTGTAAATGACTCAATAATAATGAAAGAGATCGCTTTTACGGCTTGATCTCCAAATCTGTTCTTTATTTCCCTACTCAGAGTTTGGAGTTATTGAAATAGCTATAGCCCGATGATGAATCATAAGGACATGTTTGCAATTAGCAATCAAATGCAATCTAGAAACATTACTTCACTCGCATCTGTACAATCTCAATCTCACAAATCCAGCACAGATATGATCTGGCAGTAGAACAGGGTGAAAACGAAACGCATGCAAAGCTTCAATTACAATCGTGGCATTGTACAACTGAATGCAAACTCATGAACAATAATAGGTCATTTCTGAAAAAAAAGCTGTTAAATCATGTTTTAATTGACGAGAAGACTTTAACACCTGCAGCAGTGTTGGACGGATGCGCTCAGACAAGCGTGACGGTGTTCATCTACAGTTCAAGAGCGTGACCAGCACCATATACAGTACACACTAAACCAGTTGGACAGAATGTTATTTTGGTTTGCGCCTGTATAGATAATTGAAGAATAGGAACGGTTTCTCATTCCACTGTAACCATCTCCACATAATACTAATCTAAATGTGACATTTTTTTTAATGTTTGGTTTATATATTGTAGCTAATCTGTAGTACAATAACAAATGTAACATATACTTTTTTTTATAATTGTGGTAATCGTCTAAAAAAAGTTAATAATTAGTTGTTTGCAGCTGATAAATATCAAATTTCAAGGTTTCGTACTGTTGTAATACATAAAGTTAAAACCTAGAATTGTGTAGCCTATCCGTCTGTTTTATCTTATAAATAGCAACATTTATTGCACTGTTTCTCTATACAATTATATATCACTTTGCAAGATGTAAAGAATGCTGGTCCAGAGAAACATGTTTTAGTCTAACACCACACAAATGTTGAAACAAATAAAACCAACAGAACAAAATGTATATTTAACATTGAATGATTTATGTGAGATTAAAACATAATTAATAAAAAAAAACGGAAACCAAAAATGTTTTGTGACCAGTGTTTTGTTTAATCTTGCAAAGTGGTCCGATAAAGCCTGTCATTTAAATATCGCTATTTAAAACATTGGTATCATAAAAAGCAACAGTCTTCAAGCACTTACCAAAAATAAGTAGCATCGCCCTGAAACATAAAAATGAGCAGCAATGTGATGTTGAAAACAGAGACACTTTTCCGTTTGTTTTGCCACCTTCACGTCGGAAATTCGATCGTTCCCAAATGTTTTATTCTACTTAATAATCAGTGTCACTAAATACTTTTAAAGTTATCATTTCCAGATGTTATTTTCCGGGTTGAAGTGGGAATGATAAAATTTTCGAGAGAACGTGAAGGAAGCAATTAAAAGTATTTGGTAACATTAAAACATTAATGTTAATGATTTAGTAGCATTAAAAAAAATTACAACTATCTGCAAACATTTAAAGAGCGCCGTTCCATAAATTATTTCCAGGGTGAAGTGGGAATTATCAAATTTAAATCGAAGAATGTCTCTGTTTTCAACATCACATTGCTGCTCATGTTTTATGGCAGTATAAGTCAAGCGAAAACTCCCACTAGACTAGCAAACAGTTAAGGGACTGTTCGATTTCACGCACTACTGCGCAGACCGAACGGTGTATGACGTATCACGAGAGAATGATATGCGCACTCTAAAGCACGCTTGAAGCAAAATATGTCTAAACTTTTCTCAACACTCCGTTAAAATCGATGCGGCTAATTCATAAGTAAACTTGAAAAGAGACTCACAGCGAGCAGACATCGCTCTCTCTCTAGCAGATCCGCTAGTCTGTGGAGCAACGCACCTCGACGGGACGCGTCCATCTGCCGCCACGCCGAGCCTCTCCGCCTCGCTGCTGCCGCAGCTTCCACCGCCTTATCAACATCAGCCTGAACCAATCAAAACAATCACATCCTTTAACGTCAATAATATTATATATTAATAATAAAAGTTTTACCAATGTTATATTTTAGAAAATGTGTACCATGCTTTGTTATAGTAAAAGTGTAGTAAACATAGTTTTCCTGTAGTAAGAGTGTACTATGGTTTTATTATAGTAGACATGTTTGTACTAAAGGTATCATGTTTTTTGATTGATTGGTTGCCATTTGTATTACTTATACTGTATCATGGTAAACTATGGTAACTGTGGTTAGACCATGGTAAATTTGTGGTTAATTTTGTTTTACTATAATAGCATAGGTAAACTACTGTAGATACAGTACTGCAGTAAAAGCATGTTTAATCTTCAATTATTACAATTATACTGAAGGATGAAAATTAAATGCATACAAATATATACTGTAGTGATTACAATTGTAAAGTGCATAGGTCATTTTGAGGAATATGTGCTTTGGAATGTTATTTGCTTAACTATGTTAATTCCTTTAATTTTATATCAGATGATAAATAATTACGAAAAAGACAAATGTGATCTGTGCCAGAACATTAACGTTTATCATTCTTATTTGAAAAAGCTCAGAATGTTCGTATTGACTGAGAAATATAATGAAAGAACAGTTCTTACTTGATCAGCCTCCTCAATGTCACAGATTTTGACACCTGTTGCCGGGTTGAACGTGGGAAACGTCTTTCCTTTGACTGAGGTGTGCCATTCATTATTGATAAAAATCTGCAACGCATATATAGGTTTTCATTACAGTGTTTTATGAGCAGAGGAATATGATAAATGTGCTTCATGTTTTCATTAAAACACACAGGTTTACTATTCACAATGAACTTTTTCTCGCTGTATGCAGATCTTGTGTCTTTGGAGATTTTCTTGCTACTACATTACATATCATTCAGATCAGTGCATTGGTTTTTAGTCACCTAAAGACCTAAGGCACAAAATGTTCTGTATGGTGTATCCCCTTTTTTGTTCTTACTGACATCTTTATTTTCAACAGCCAGAATTTTATATCCACTACGAGATTTTTCCAAATAGAAAGTGAAGAAGAACTCTTACCTTCGTGTGTTTGATGTCAGGGTTTTTCACAGGTTGAGGCAGAGCCGGAGGGGTTTCCTCATTTCGAGAGAGCCCATTCTCTATACTTCCATTCTGCGCCATATCTGTTGCTGTGAAATCGTAGAGAAGCGAAAGCAAAGATTACAGATGGCTGTTGACTGAACATGATTCCACATCCAGCACAGTTTATAACAACTTTTAAAGGGCCTCCCCCTTCTGGCAAGCTTTCTCTCCGCCCACTCAGCAACAGAATACCACCTGCCAGTGAATCAGACTTTAAAAACACAACACTTGATGTTTAACAGGTATGTTATGAATCAAAAATCATACGACCGTTTTAAGAGATCAAACATGAAAACAATCCGCCACCCCCAAAAACAGAAGGGAAGGTCTGCGTGTCCGTGTTAGGCGTTGGAAATAATGAGCGTGAATCAATATTTACATTTCGCCACGGTGGCTTTGATCAGCCGGCCGCGGGATGGATGGGAAGCGACTGCGGGCCGAGCATCAGACGGGCCAAGGTGTGATGCGTTCTGATGTTCGTCGCAAAGTCGTTTTTTGCACCTGGGCCTCGTGAAGCTGAATGGAGTTGAACGCATGCAAACAAATGCTTTTGTTTCGCCGGGACAAAGACTTTCCCAGCTTCTGCCTGCTAATCGGACACTGTTGCTATTGTTTCCCCTCCATTGCATCTTGTCACTCTTCTTGTCAAAGTTTAATTAGGACAACGAGCTCTTGCCGGGCCATTTCTCACTTCAGCAGCTTTCTAAACACTTCCTAATGAGGCCAAGGCTCGCACACATCCAGAGAGGGCACAAATGATGAAAATCAAAGAAGTGGCTGGAGAGACGGACTAACGTTTAGGTGCTCTACGACATATTCAAACTGTTGGGTACATGTTTACATATGTGAAAATTACTGTTTCAAGTGTTTTGCTTTTAGGGATGCACCGATACGTAAATTTTGGCAGATATCGATAACCGATCGTTTTTTCAAATTGAAAGCCGGTAACCGATATATTGGCCGATATACAGTAGTATCTAAATATTAACATTACATATCTGAGGCTGAAACAAAAGGCAAAGAGTGAACAACTGCTTTTTCTTTAAAGCATTCACTGCAAAAACAAGGTAACCATTAGTTCTCTTTTCCCCCTGAAAATCATGCACCAAGCCTACTTTACACTAGTTAACAATTCTTTAATTTTGTTTACTTTTCTGGTATATTATACTGTTGATGTTCTTCCAGAGCAACCCAAAAAAAAGTGTTCTCAATAGCCACAAGTCTAATGGCGGGAATACACTACAAGACTTTTAAAATCTGAATAGATTTTAAACTTTTTTTGAAAGTTTCAGATAGAAAGAGACTAACTGATCAAATATGCAGACTGAAAATCTAGGCAAAATCTGAGGGAAAGTATTGTAGTGTATTTTAGCATTAACAGGTCTCAAGACAGAACACATTCAAACAATATGCTTTTGTTGGTGTTATTTACACATTCATAAATATCTACACACTGTACCTACTGAAGTGGTTCAGAGGAAATGATTCATAATTTATCGGCCTGATTTTATTACTCAATAACAATAACTGGTCACAGTTGAAAAACAGTACAGAATCTTTCTGCAGATACCGATATGATACCCTATTTGTTTGTATATACACTAAGAAACCAGAGTTTAGAGTCACTTACGCATTTTTTATTTATACTTTATTCCACAAACTATAACATTACATAAATGTAATGCTGGGAATTATGTTGACGAAAGAAGTGACAAAGTAAATGAAAAATATGCTATCTTCGTCATTTTATCAAGCAGTTTCTTGAGGTCTCAGAAGCAGAAAAACTGTTTTGAAGGAGTTCGCATGTGTTCTGGACTCTTCATTATTCAGTTAAAACCTTCTTTAAATCAAATCTTAGTTTTGTTCTTAAAATTCACGTTCGCGCAAAAAAATCAAGCAATAAACATAGATAAAAAATGATATGTACGTGTGTAAATTTATATTATTTTTGCTTATTTGAGCAGACTTTTTGTTAGGTGCATTGAGTGCATTACACTATTAGCTATCAAAGTAAGAAAACAGCTCAACAACTGTTTTATATGAGCTGATGAATTCTTCTTGTTGCTTTTTAATTCGTTTTTTGTAATCAACAAATTAACACCTTGAATCCTTCACAGATCACAGAGCTAACTCTTCCTTTATTAACTTGAATAATGATTTAAATGTCATTGCAATCTGACAGTTGGGATCCGGAGTGAAATGGTGGGAAAGTTGAAGCAGGTGTCCTCTGTAAGGTCCTCTAAGGTTGGTTGCTCGGGGTAATTGGCGTTCCACACCTTTGAAATGAAGGTCAAGTCTCTTCCTCTCCGCTGTTATCAGCATTACCCGCTAAACGACTGCGTCCACAAACAAATCACATGACACATGTCTGAAAAGAGCACATTTCCAGCACCGATGAACCGAAACCACACCAAAAATCACCTCGATTTAGACCCAGTTGGGAATATATGACTGGAAACTCTTACATACACAATAAAATAAAACTATTCAAACTATAAAATAATATGATTTATCACAGTAAACTCGAAAAAATTACTGTGCACTCTCAAAAAGGATGTGCTAAATAAATAGTTTTTGTGTTATTGAAATTTAACCAAAAAAAATTAACAAGTTATTTTGTGATGTTTTTGTGTTAAATAAATAAAGGGACAACACAAGGTTAGGTTAAGCTAAATTGCACAAAATGTGTTTCCATTATTATTTACTCTAGTAAACTGTGATAAATGTACTAAATACTGTAGTGTTTTTTAACCCTTCTATGGTAAATATTAAAGTATACTTTTACTCCAGTTCATAAATTCATTTTAGTTTATACTACAGAATACACAAACAACGTGTAGTATTTAATTCGATATACTACTATAATAAATACTGTAATACTATGCTAGTAAAACTTTGTTAAATACTTAATTATACTTAATTATCATAACCTATGAATTGATCTTGCTTTGGAGGAGAATGATCCCTAACACGTTGAATAAGGTTAGTTCCTTTTCTAAGTTATCTGACGTACATTTTTTAACCAAGTTTTAGGGAGCTGGAGGTCGTAGTGAAAGTGGGCTTTCTTAAGTTATTGCATACCAAAACCCTGGCAAACACCCATAAAAACAGAGTACTGTGCTGATAAACATGGTACAGCCAAAACTATTGAAAATGTTCTGTTACTTGTAATCAAATAAATAGCAATAAAGTAAACTAAGTGTAGGTTGATGCACTAAAATTGCACTAAAACTGAAAAAATGAAACTCAAATTTCAATATGAAGCATAAATAAATAACAAATTGACAGAAGCTCATATTTGCAAACTAAACTTAAAGGAGTTCTGCTAGATGTGTCATGCAATCTGACTTCTTTACAATGTTAAACGTGTTGTCTTCTCATGCTTAACATGTTCAACTTGTCAATAAATTAGGAGGGGGAATGACGTATTTCTCTACTTGACACACTCCCCCAGCGATCAAACATGTTTCGGAAAGTTTTTTTCGAACATATAAAAATGTTTTGTAACAATTTTTCTTAGTCCGTTAGTTGACAATTATCCTGGAAAAGCACACGGCACGGCCACAGGAGCGCAGGAGAAGGTGCAGACGTCACTTTCACTTGTGTTTAGAAGAGAGAGAGCATACAATCACAAAGTTCAGGTGTTTGTTTGTTCACTGCATTTGAATGTTATATAAACGGTGGATATAACTCTGGATTTGGAGATTGTTTGAAACTGATATATGGAGCCGTCCCAGCGCTAGAAGATGCTGGACATGAACCGCGTGCGGTGAGTGAAACTGACGTCTGTGTTTTGTTGACAATGTGCTTTAGTACGGCCTAACCCTCCGCCCCGCACGCGCTGTATTATTTCAGAAGTAATCATACAGCTGTATCTATCTTTTATAAATGTGATCAAACTAAATACTCTTTGAAGATACGACGTATGCAATATGAGAAACCCTGTGTTTAAGGGCCGTTTTAAAGCTCCAACTAAAAACAGCAAAATAAAATAACTTTTTTTAGTTTAGCGCACTAAAATCTACTTCATTAACTAAAAATAAATTTGGATTCAATTAATATCATAAAATGTAATGAAATCCCTTCCAGAGGAGCAGAGGAGATGTCATGATGTTTGTGTTGTGAGTGTTTGACTATCTTACAGCTTTGGCAGTGATAGTGTGTTTGATAGAGACTGACTCTGAGTCCTCTGGAAGTAAAAGAAGAGCAGTCATCTTGGCAGAAGTCCCTCCAGGTGTTCAGAGCAGCGGACAAAGACTCTTTTCACTCTCATTTATGAGGCTTGTTGCAAAATATACCGGATAAAAGTGACCAAAACACAGGCAGAAGATAATATTCTGATACAGCGGCCGGGGATTATTACAGGTTTCATGTGGTCCATCTTTGTTTATGGAGATACAAAACATGGTAATACAATGAAGTAACTGAATTAAACGGGGTGAAAGGACTGCGTGGCGATTTAAGGACTTGTACATACTGATGCGCTTTTGTTGAATGTTTTTCTCGCCGTTTTGGCCTGTTTGGACTCCGGTTTGCCACACTGAGACGACTTATTTGTTTATAATTTAAAGTTGTTTTCTCGTTGTTGGTGTGGACTAGGAAAATTAAGGTTTTCTAAAACAATGATGAATTTTTAGTGACATGACCCATTCAACCCAAAGCGAAATGGTCAGATTTAAATGTATTTATTACTTCACTATAAAAATTTATTTTTACAATGTGCTTATAAATTATTAAAGTATTTAAGTATTTTTGTAATAAATAATTATATTTATATTTTTTCACTGTTGATTTCACTGAATTTTACTGTTTTATTGTACTGTAAATTATCACATTATTTTGAAATACAGTAAAAAAGTCAAATTAAGGAAATCGTTTATATGTATAAATTCACTGTAAAATAAAGTTATTACAGTGTACTTATATACTGTATAATAAGAGTATTTAAGTATTTGTATGAGATACTGATGTGTATAATATTACTGTTTTATTTAACAGAATTTTCACATCATTTTGAAATACAGTAAAAGAAAGTCAAATTACAGAAATTATTTATATTTTTTTGACACTGCACTTATATATAATAAAAGTATTTAAGTATCTGTATTAAATACTTATATTTATTATTGTGATATTATTTGACAGAATTTTGAAATGGTTTTGAAATACAGTAAGAAAATAAAAACATGTAATTTTACTTGACTTTTTTATTTATTTGACTGTATTTTTCTGCTGCTCGAGCTGCTGGAATAAAAAAATAGCGGGATGTTTACAGCGCTGTTTTGACATGATTCTCAGTATACATTTCACTCTCTTTTGCAACTTGGTAGTCTTGTGGACTACAGAGCAACAACTCCACCTCAATGTTCATCCGTTTAACAAAATGTTTTCTGACATTTTAAAGAGAAAGTACATAAACACCTGACAGAATTGTTGAAGCGTTTTATGTTTCACTTATGCACAGTAGAAGAACATCCATATTTTTTACGTGTTCCAGTTTAGATGAGTATCTTTTGGAAAATACAAATAAAAATGTTAGTGTGGACAAAGGTCGCCTTTGAAATGAAAAAAATCCAACAACAGAAAATTTGGACAACACAAACACTCGTTTTTAGTCACTACGAAACAGTGTAGTTCATTTAGCTCTCAGCCATCATGTATATTTGTATTCCTTTTGTTGCTACCGATCCTTTTTTCTCTGTTTCCACACGTCCGATGATTATGTGCCATGCATAAGCTTCAACTACACGATTTGCCAAACCACTCTGAATGTGATAGGGCCATAAAACATTCATGATACTATGTACTCATAGTCATTAAAGCATGATTATACAAAAACTGAGTTTCACCTTTCTTTTGTCAGAACATTTCATCAACATAATGAGGGTGATTATTTGGAGTACATTTCACTAGGTGTCTACAGATTTGTGTATGTTTCTAGAGATTCGCCCTCACGTCGTCCAAAACAGATCTAGTGTTTTAAAGAAAATATATAAGCTTCAACGTTGACCGCATATAATTAATCACTGAGTAAATATGGTGGTGTTGTACTGTCAAGTGTTTATGTTCTGGTGATCTTTCCCTATGAGAAAAGGGCAAGGTGTTGATTTTGCCTGTATGTGGGAGTCAGGTCTCTTTTGCTGTCACCGGTTGGGCTTTGAAGTATAGAGCTGGACTCCGAAGCGTCTGCGATTCTCAGCACCTCACTTCTCCTCCAGCAGGTTAGCTCCATCACTGCCGCTTTGTGTTTAAGATCAGAGCAATTTGCAAGCTTATTGAGGGAAACTGTCCAACAAAAGAACCTTAGATATAGCGTCTGTCGTCGCTCTTTTTCTCCCGCTGGAGCTCGCGTTTCATACCTGATGAAATTGCCCGCTTGTGGACAGTTTTGTGAAATTGCACCATAGTTTTTCTTTCATTCCTCGTCTCGGTTTATCCTTTCTCAGCTGCAGTGCCACAGGACAGAAAGCACCGATAGGATATATAAAACATCCCAAAAAGTAGACTTTTACAGTACAGTGAACATTTGCTGCTTAATTAAATGAAAAAAATAATAATAAATCAAATATTTAAAATGTTGCCAATAATTATTTTAATATATTTTTTCTGTATAGTATTTATAATTTTAAATATATATTTCTTTGTTATATTTAGATTTTATTTATTAATAGATAAGCTGCAGTATGTTTTATGTATGTTTATATTTTATATAATTAAATCTTCAGTTCATTGTTAAATCTCCTAACATTTTTATTATTATGATGATGTAATCACAGAATAGTGCTAGGGAAACTTGGGATATTTTTTTTATTTTACATTTTATTTTACATTTTTACAACATCACATATTTAGTTCTTGTATTAGCAATGAGCAACTGCTAAAACATAACAGTTGCAAGAAAAATGTTTTGTTGTTTATTATTTCTAATTTATAAACCAAAAAATGGAGCTGGGCAACTGTAAATCTGCAAAACTATACTTCACCCAAAAATGAAAATTGTGTCATCATTTACTCACCCTCGACTTGTTCCAGATCAGTATACAGAAAGATATTTGGAATAATGCTTATAACCAAACAAATCTCAACACCCATTGACTCCCATACTAGGAAAAAGTACCTTATCAGTTTTTTGTTCTGTTGAACACAAAAGAAGATATTTAGGACAGCAAACATTTCTGGGGCAATTTTGAACACCACTGTAATTTTTCCTACTATGGGAGTCACTGGAACTGTCTGGTTATAAGCATTCTTCCAAATATCTTTTTGTGTTCATCAGAACAAAGACATGTATACAGATTTGGAACAACTCGAAGGTGAGAAAAACATGACAGAATTTTGGGTGAACTATCCCTTTAAGCTAAGTTTAAGCATATTTTTTAAGCAATACTTTATGTAGTAAGTATACTAATATCAATGTACCATACCGTAACATACCATACCATACTATACTATACTATTTCACTTATACTTAGACTAAAATGTACTTCGAAGTAAAGTATAAATTTAATGTAACAGAAGTACACAACACGTTTACAATGACAGTTTTTGTGTGTGTTGCAACTATACTAATGAACTACTTGCAGCATACATTTTACTTGCTGAAATTTGTGTTATATATTCTTGTTCCTCCCCAAAGCTGACTTGTTCCTATATAAACCTGAACATGTATGAGACCTGACTCTACATGTTCAAAAAACGAATCAAATAATCAGTTCTGCCGTTCTTGATTCCCGACCGTGTTTTTTATGTCAACCTCTCTGCATCTTTCCTTACGGTTGACAGATTTTGCCTTGACATTTGATTAAATGCAAGGTTACCACTCCTGATACCAATCAGAAGCTTTGTTTTGCTCTGTCATGTGTCCAGTTTGATAGTACACAAACCTCTGCACCTGCTTCGGTAAGGTCATAGAATCGGAAACTTTAGATGATGGGTGTCAGGGGAGTCAGCGTCCAGGGAACTGAGTCTCATTGTGACTGCACGCAGGCTTCCTTGTCAAATGTGGAAGATTGAATGACTGAACACTGTTTACAGTACATCTCGCTTTTGGCCTCATGAAGCTTCACTTGTAGTGAGCGAGTGCTTCTCGGACGACACATCACTGTTAGGTATAATTCAGTGGCGAAAGCGCCGACTCGGCATCAGGCTGTTTGCGTTATTAAATGTTATTAAGACGGCACGACATAGATAGTTGTGGTAATGGGAGCGATTAGATTGTTCCCCCGAGCGTAATGAAGGCACAACTGACAGTTGAAACTTGTTATTAAGGAGTTGGAAATAAATGTTGAAAGGGTTGTGGTCATGCCTGATGAAACTCAAGCCACCGCTGCTGGGTTTGAGGTTTTTTAATAAGTTGACGGTCTGTGGTTAGGCTTAATCATCTTTACTAACATGTGTCTGCTAGTAATATAACAGCATGTGACCGCAGGTTTAAATTGATGCTGTTAAAGAAAAGCTAATGGTGTTCTAGTGAGCATCTCATGACCTCTATTGGGAGACTAGTGTCACACTCTTGACAATGAATTTGTGTAACCCAATTGATGATGAATAAAACAAACATGGCATTAAGGTTAATATGTGAACTAACCTGTTCTTATTGGGATCATTAACAAGTGTTTGTTAATGCTGTCCAACGTACTGCTAATTGACCTTCTCGTTGATTTTTTTATTATTAATTACTTTAAAGCCGTAAATATCATAATTTCACTGCAAAAAATGACATTCTTACTAAGCATTTTTGTCTTTTTTTTTTCTGAAAATATATAAAACTTCTCTAATCAATATACAATTACTTGACAAGAAAAGTGACCCAAGATATTTATTCTTGTTTTATCAAAAAGAATGAAGTGAGTTTGTGGTAAAAACAAGCAAAAAAAATCTAAAAATGAACTCTCAAATTAAAACGTTCACTGATGACAAATCCAAGAGGAACTGGAGGCAAGTAAAAAAGGTTTCATAACAAAAGGTGTAGTCAGGAACAAAAAGGTAATCCACAAAACATCCACAAAAGAATATAATCCAAAACAGGACAAATCCAAGTGAATAAATAACAGGGTTATCCAAATACATCCACGGACCGTGTACAATGACCTAGATGAGAAACAGGTGAAAACAGTTAATGATGAGGGAACCTGGGAAAAGTCACGTCCTTGGGCAAAAAACAGGGAAAAGAGACTTGGGATTTTCCAGAATGTCAAACAAGTAAATAATTCAATTTTTTTTGTTGTTTTTACCATAAACTTTCTTAATTCTTATATTATTTGTCATAAAACAAGACCAAATATCTTCTGTCACTTTTCTTGTCCAGTAACTATATCTTGTAGTAACAATGTTTAAATATTAGTACTAGAAAACTAGACAAAGACTAGTAAATAGATTATAAGATAAGTAGGAATATCATATTTTGTAGTGTTTAATAAAGGTATGTTAATTATTACCTTTCATCTAGGAGCTTGCATCTCTCACTATAACAACATGCTCAGATTGTTGTTGTTTTTTGGTAATTTACGTTTCGGCCTCTGTGTTTGTGGTAGAGGCACATGGACCAGTTCTTACTCCGTTTTAAGTTTAATTTGCACGAGTCAGCCCCCAGACAGTGCGGGCAAGTTGCTTGAAAGACATTGTATTTGATGTATATGATTATTTTATCTCTGTGACATTTGGTGTTTTGTATTGACATTGAAATATATGAACAATGTTGTATATTGACAAGACTATAAAAAATAACAGATATGTTATTGAAAAGTATATTTTATATTTGTTGTGGAGAAATTTAGGAGAGTCAGGTTAATTTTCAGCGGAGCGAGTGGGTGAGGAATACAATTTAACAGGTGTGGGCGGGACCAAAAAACAGTCCCGTGCAGACCTCTAGTTTGCGACCAGTGTTGCTGCAGTTACTTTGAAAAGTAATCTGATTACTGATTACTAATTATACCTCTAAAAAGTAATTTAGTTACTGTACAGATTACTGGATTTTTTAAAGAAACTAAGTCAGATAACTCGTTACTTTATCAGTTTCATTCAGCAGCTGCCGCCAACACCCCCGCTGCCTCAACATAAAAATGACAATGGGTTTTGCCAACACTCACCTGATTGGAAGTCTATTTTTAACAGTGATGTCAACAATGTATCTCCTGACATTTTAAATTGAACTTAAAGACTATTTCCTGAAAAAAACATGTTTTTATTCAAAATAACATAAAGACAGTCTTTCTTGACCTGACATGTTTAACTGTTAACACTTTAACCACTTCGCTAAAACGCTCCCACGCGACACTTTTCTTTTCTGCCTTTTTTTTCTTTTTAATTCTTACTTTTTACATTTCTCTCGGATCTGTTTTGCCTTCATTTCTGCTTTAAGAAATAGACCGTCCTCTACCGCCGACACGCGCGCATTTCTTTTAAATGACTGCAAATTAGCGCCTGCTGAAAAATGCATTTAAAACACATTCGTATTTTTAGAGAAATGTTGTTAATATTGTATAAAATATCATCCACCCGCGACCCACCCGCCATTAATCTGAATGTACATAATTTTAATCTGATTAATGGTTTGGAAAAAGTAACGCGTTAGATTACTCTTTACTGAAAAATGTGCTCAGATTAGAGTAACGCGTAACCTGCATCACTGTTTGCGACCCACCCGAAAAAGTCCCTCGCCCCTGACCACCCGTGCCAAACAGTTTGTTGATTTAGTTGAATGACTTTTAAGGCTGACACAATATGTAACACATAATTGAGATTGAAATGATTGTAAATTTGAGGTCAGGTGGAGTTGGGGATGGAGGAGGATAGTTTGCTCCGGTAAACGCGATAATCTGCGGATAGATGAATTAATTTGAAACGAAAGCTGTGATAGCGTCATACTTCTATAGCTCACGTGACCTGCCAGAATGAATGCTATACGCTTTATATGTAAAAAAATTAATTTAACTATAAACTGAAACTGGAGTGTTTCTGGACCAGTGTTTTTAATGTCTTGCAAAACGGTTTATATGGAGATAATCAGGCCCTCAAATTTTGTTTTTAAAGCTTTTCTACTTTTCCATTAGGAAACATTAATGAATTAGCCTTTTCACACAATCATACAATACACTGCTTTCCAAAAGAAAAGCTACTGGACCCATCTGGATGATCTTTTTTTAATCACTCCACTCTTGTGTCGAGAAACTCAAAGCTCTTTCAGTCACCGGACCTTCATTCAGAACAGTGTGTCTGTTCCTCCGTTCAGCTAGAACTCTCTGCATGAGTGCCTATCCCGGCTAAGCACTAATAGTCTGCTCTCTCGCTTTCTCTCTTTGGGTCTCTGCCTCGGTGCTGAAACCCATCCAGTAACTCTCCGGCCCAGTTCTCTCTCTCTGGCTAAACACTGGCAGATCTGTGCTGCCGTCCCCCCGGGAGAAAATGATTTCAACTGGCCCCGTCAACCTCAAGCTTTTTATTGACCACCTATCAAATTATGGCTTCACTTGATACTTTGTCATCACATCCAGCGGGAGAAAACAAAACAGCATTCGCCGAAGACAAAGCAATCGCTGCCCATATTTAAGCGTGGCATAAGCGTAATGGCATGCCAGCTCATGGGAAATCTGTGTTGGAGCCTTTAAAACATGACGTGGGACTGGTTCCAATGGGAAATCAGGATAATTTGCAAAGCAAATGCTTTTAATGTCTGGAACATAAGTGACGGGGAGTTGGGTTCAAGAATGGAAGCACTTAAACTGAAACATATGCACTCATCATAGGAGCATATGTTAACCTTGATGAGCGCTCGCAGCTGAAAGCGAGACATATAACATTACCCACTCCACCGTCATGTTTCTTTTTGTTCACATATGAATTGATAAACCGGTTTTAATCTCAGACATTGCCCCAAGCAAGTGGGCTCCAGTAATGGAGACTTTCTTATCTGTCTATTATAATCAAAGTTGAGCTCAATGTATACATTGATTGTCTGTCTGTTGCTATATAGAGAGAAATGTAACCTGGTAAAAATATCAACTAGATTCAGTGTGATTCGTCTAGACTATATTTTTCAACATTATCTGACCTATAGGGGTGTCTCCAATATACTTAAATGTAGCAATATTGGAATTTTGTAGGCTAGGGGCCGTGTAAAAAGTTCACACATTAGATACAAATGAACATGGATTTTGATAGCGGGTAGTTACTGTCAAACAGCATGTCTTGACACAAGAATTGTTTATTTATGACAGCTAGAGGGCGCTGAACATTAAAACGTAACTATAGATCGTAAAAAACTGCCTGCAGAAATGACCTACAGGGTCTTTTTTTAAGGAAGACAGGCTCTGATTTCTCTTGATGTTGCATATGTATTACACTAAGCTAACCTTTAAGTAGTTACAACTTTAAGCAAATAGCCAAAACTATAATAATAATGATACATAGTCAACCAGTTTTCACCAAAATATCCAAAGTGCTCTGCCAGCTTGACCTTTGCCCTCCGACTGGGCAAATTGTTTTTCTTTTACAAGACCATTGACTCATTATCATCTGTAAACAATACACACAGTTAATACATAAAATGCTTTTGAGGGTTCAGGGGCGTCTTTTAAGGATAATCATTTAGCTTCAAAATGATATGTCACTGCTAGCTCTTCTATGTTTGACAGTATGGATAATGGTGAAAAATAGTTAACTGGATCAAAGACGCTGTTTAACCCAGTGCTATTAAAAACACAGACAGCGATATTAAGTCCGGTTTACAATTTCAAACTAAACAATACATCCAAATTTAAGATCATTTTGACATTAAAAGAGAGTCTTTTATTAGTTCAATAAATGACCCCTAAAACATGTCCTTACTTTTATTACAATCTATATGTCATTATTGAAAAAAAAGCATAGGAACACCATTTTTTTATCAATAGACAAGAATCAAGTGCGCTCTCTTCACACTTGTTGCCTACACAGAGAGATACCTTCTAAGGTAACAATGGTCCCTCATAAGCCTCAATCTATAAATCTTTAGTAAATAATTTTTTGCCTTTATCTGGAAAAAGGCTTTTGGTTCCGGACAGAATAATGGTGAGCAAACAATAAAATAAGATTTTTGTCAATAACTACCTATAATACAATGTAGTTAATTTGTCAATAACGACTAATACAACTCAATACTGTAACATTCACTTCATTTAAAATCTATGACACAGAAAGGGTTAAATACAGTAGACAGGGATTTCTTGTAATCTCATTATAGTCAATAGCTGTTCAATGTCATGGCTTCCTCCAAGTCATTATTAAAACTTCACATCTGTTATCCCATGGCGGCCCCCCCTCCTCCTCCTCAATGGCTCTTGTTAATGAGGGTCTCATTCCCTCCATGCACCTGTACCGTGCTTTTAAAATGAGGGGCTTTACATTACACCAGCGCCAGAGCACAAAGAGCAACAGTGTACACCGCAGTCAGGTCTCGAGCTCTCCGCCTCCGTTCTGCTCCGCCAGCTCCTGCATGAGCTCCAGTCCCGCTTTTCACCAGATAAATAAAGACCTGATAATAAAACAGAACCGGGACGCTTCTGTGCGTACATGACTTACATATGAGTTGGCTGATACACAGTGGGTATTTTTGAGAATATTGCTTTATTTAAAATTTGAAGTTGTCAGAATCAGCCAATATGAGGTAAGATGCTGTTGACAAATCATCCCAGGGTGGGTGAGAACATTTCTGCAAATTCCACACAAATGCTTTTTTATTTTGGCATTACCTAGTAGCATCATATTTGTCAGACTGTGTAAAACGCTGCATAGTTTTCTAATCGAAATGTAAAAATGTAAATAATATTTTGTAATGATTAAAAATGTACACATAGAATCCCAAAAATATAATATACACTTAAAACTAAATTACAGTAAAAAACAAACAATACTATATATAAACTACGAGAACTTGGGAGTGTGTAATAAAAAAAACAAATGTATATAAAATCATCATCATAAACTTAATTTTAATCACAATGTAACAAAAAAACCATTCAATGCACAGTACTTTTAAAGAGCTCAAGCTGCAACACAAGGAAAGTGAACATGGAGATTTCCATCAAAACTCAAAACTGTTTTAAATTAATCTTTCATAATCTGATCATACAGGTGTGAGAAACCATTTCTGGTTCCTCTACAATAAAGACAATAATTTAACAATGGCTGCACAATTTATGTTTCAATTAAAAATGTTCCCGGTTTTTTTTGTCCATATACTGAAGTCTGAAAAATATAGTCACTGTTTGCAAAGGATTGGGAGCCTTACACGCAGCGGCGAAACTTTGTTCGGGGCAAACCTTTAGGGCAATCACAACCTTCCTACACATCATAAGTGTCAAGAGATAAATCCTAATCGCTGGCACTTACGGCCCCGTTGAGTCTGCTTTGCATACTCCCCTCCATGTACGGCTGAATACCACACATTCAAATCCATCTTTCCTGTTCCGCAGAGATACGGAGTGGGCGTTTCCCTAATCCAACGGGAAGACCCGCTGAGGACACCATCCATCCGGCAGAACCGCATGGCCCACCAACAATAGCCGCATTGTTCTCCTTGTCTGCAAGGAAACGTGGGCTACAGAGACAAGCCATTGTTTTATTGTGTAATGTTACCTGTGATTCGATAAACGATAGCTGCCCGTGTTTTTGTCAGAGGAATGTGCGAATATCTCATCCACGCTCTTAGGTCACTGTGGAGTTCTGGCAAAGGCCCTGCTCGCACGCCTGCTCCGAGAGAATTAAGAAAGCAGAAACCTTTCTATTTAAGAACGGCATTCCTGGGAAAGTAAAAGAGAGTGAGAGAGAGATCATTTTTCTTAAATAAACAATGCCCTGAAATAAGTTCTGATATGGTGCCAGGCTTTGTCATGTAAGGTTCCCTGTACTGAGAGATCTGGTGTGTTATTGAGATATCGTGACACAGGACGATGTTTTCTCTCAAGTTTAGCCAGAATGTCGGTTGGGAGGCATTACCACAGGATATGAGCTAAGAGAGGGACCAACGAAACAATGTGAAAGAGAGAGTTTAGTCATCTATCCATCGGACAGCGTTCCCAAACTGCAGAGATCGGATTTACAAAATTACAAACTCTAGACAGTGAAATATCACGTAAAACTATAATGAAAAACACTATTCGATTTTGTATTTTGACTTCACTTAACATCAATTCACGTAAAGAACATAAAGTTACGTGCCGTTTTATGTGTCAAAGAGAGATGGCGATAGAGAGAAGCATTAGATAGTAATATACCAAGTCAAATTATTGTATATTTTACGATCCAATTTTTTAAATGTAGCTTCAGGTGTTATTGCTTTTATAATATTACATTTTCATTAACTAGAATACATTTTGTAGTTGTTTTGTTGTGTTTATGGGTGTTCAACAATTCATCGTGATTTATTGCGTTCTAAAGAAATTATGTTTACATAATATATGTCTGTGTACTGCGTCTATTCATTTTGTATTCATAAACATATATTTATAAAACATAACATGTATTTAGGAAATATCTGCATGTATAAATTAATACTATGTAATATAACTTTGAATATAAACATTTATTGATTTTTATATTTTTCTTATTTATATCGAAATAAATACATGTACGTGTTTAGAGATACAAAATAAATATTCTCAGTTCACAATATACTATGTAAACACAATGTTAATTCTGGATGCGATTAATCGTTGAACAGCCATAAATGTACTGGAGTTAAAAGGGATGCTAGCTAAACCAAATCCACACATTTACTAAACAAGCAACGAGTTCAGCAATTGGTATGTTCATCAGACATTTTATTATGAAATCTTCAAACTCTCAAAAAAAACAAAATGCAAATGGAGAGCACGTCACAATTACTGCTTCAAAATATAACAAACGAGATCCATTTATTCACACAGTTGTACACTTGAAGCTCGGCAAACAGCAGATTATATACATTCAGTAGTTGACGTTTTGGAAGACTTTCGATTCTTAAAGACGTTTCAGAAAGCTCAAGCAATCCCTGGGTGCGAAACACATCCTCCATACCTTCAATACCTTACGGTAACTCGCTCAGAGATTGTTTCAGACATAAAGCAAATACATACTAACAAGAAAGGAAAGAGCGCACACGGAGATGTAAATAAGTTAATGCTGAGGCGGGTGGCTTTAATGCACTTGTTCATGATGCGATGAGACTGAATGCGAGTAAAGGCAGATAGTGTCTGAAGTGGCAAGGTAAAAAAAATTAAGATTATTTGCGGATGAGTACAAATTTACATCAGTACAGCCCCTAAATGCTCCGCTACCATGATTGAGATGTTAATGGGATGAAATGTTTGCTAAAGCTATTCAGACGTGGGTGGAACAAACCTTTAGAGAACAAAAAAAGTAAGTGCATTTAAAACTGTTAATTACAAAAGAGAAAAAAACTGAAGGCAAAGATTTAAGATTCTTTCATGAGCAAAATTTGTTTCAAACAAAACTTCACGGCCAATTGATTTTAAATCAAGCATGAAAATATTAGAGGTTGATATTCTTATAATTACAGGTTGAAACATTCCCACATCGAAGCCCTTAATAGGTCACATGAAAAACACAGAATCACGTTGAGAACACAAGCATGTGGCTTAAATAGTCTAAAAATATCTGCTGTACATATGACACAAATATTTACATCGTCTCTGTTAATGGTGTATGAGTGTATACATGTTTACCTAGAGAAACTTGTCACGACTATATCTTTTCCTATAACTGTGAATGCAAAGCCAAGCACCTTACATTCTGAATCTCTTCCTGGAGAGCAAAAATCTGGCTCGGATTCATGGTCGAGTTCAAGAGAAACTTTTTTTTATCCACAAGGCTCAAAGGCTTTTAGTATTTGTTACGATTGTTACATTTTTAAAGAGCTATTACAAGCCGAGAAGTAAATCGCGATTTCTCCAGACAGAGAGGAATGAGGATACGGTTACCGCATGCATGTTTTTATTCATATCAAACGGAGTGACACGAAGGGATTTATCCGTTTTCTTGTCTGAGAATTTAGACGATAGAAAATGTCAATACTTACAAAGGCCTTGTCGATAAAAAAAGATATTTGGTACGTATCAAACTTCCGTATTTCCGCAAATTCTCTTGTCGTGGGTCAGGAATTTCTCAAGGTGCACAAGCCAAACACACACAAACGTATGAAGCTGGCCATACGGTGCTCCCGTTTCACAGTCATTACTCTGTAAATATGTACTTTCACTCCGTACAAACACGCTTGTACAAAAAGTGTGCACCTACTCTCAGAGGTTTGAGTCGAAATAAAAAAAGAGTTTGCATAGTCTCCCCGGGAACCTACAGAAACGCTCAGTGCACGTGGGCCTGCGTCAAACGTTGTCAAACTTGTGTTTCAGGTAGTCCTTAATCACCCTGGCAATGGGCAGATCTTCCAGAAACGTTAAGCTCTGGAGCCCGATACACTGACGGATCTTTATCCTGCACAGATCCTGCAAAGTCCTGGGCTGCCCTGGAATGAAAAAAAAAGGTCATGTTAAACACCGGTTGTGTTTGAAATCAGTAAAAAAAACTGATGAAACCAAGTGGGTCTTTTAGTTCTTTTAAAACGGTGAATGCATTTACTGAAAATACTACATTCATGCGGAAGATATCAAAACATAACCACAAAATATAAAACAATGACACTATGAAATTAAGATATACTGAAATACTCTAAGATATAAAAAAATATGTATTCTGAAAAAAGAAAAATATGTCTCATAATAATACCATTTTAATTGTACTGTTTATTGGTATTATTTATTTAAAAGCTGAAAGTCTATACGTAAATAAATAATGCTGAACATTAGCATATATATATAGCATGTCAAATAACAGATTATAAATTCACTACATAAATAGTTCCCAAATGGTAATTAATAATTATACAAACTCCTTGATAGCACACATTCATCTGGCAGACATCTATTTGATGCATTTACATCTGCAAGACATAGTTTTCTCATCTGACTGCTGTAAGATGTCATAATGACAACTCAAAGACGTCTGTAAGATGTTTATGATTTAGAATGGATGTAAAACCGCTCAAAGATGTTTAACAAATATTTTTACACAGCAGATGTTTTCCAGATGTTTGGCAGACGTCTTACAGACGTACAGCACCAGTGCTAACATTCTGAGACTTTTTTTACTACTCATTTTGATTTCCATTTGACCATTGAAACCATTAATTATTATTAAAAAAAAAAATGTATAACTCCCCTTTGTAAATACTGTAAATCATTGTGAAGATAACTATTACTTAATATTGTACATCTACAGTACTAAAAGTTTCCAATCCTTTACCTAAAGATCACGCTCACACATAAACCAACAACACATAACAAAAACCCTGGAAAAAAAACGCTTCTTTCAGTCTGTGCTGTCCTTAAGATTCTGTACGAGTAAAGTTGAGAAATTAGTTCCAGGAAGCCAGCGTTCACAGTTTATTGGTTTTTAGTGGGTCGGCTTTACCAGTTCCCAACTTAATATGACACACAAACAGAGCCAGATGGAAAAACCACTACAAAGGGCTGATGATGGCCATCTGCGGCCGCTGTCTTCTGTCATGCTGCATGACTGTCTTAAGCTCTGGACTGCAGGTGACAGCAATGAGAACACAAGTCACTGCGCTATACACATGAAGTCATGCTTTACTCTGACATATAAATACAGCCGCTGAGGTGTCTTTCAGAAATAATCCAGATGAAACCGGATCGGGCTCTGAACGGGATGACAGCAGCTCTGCGACAGGTGGCTTTGATATGCTTATATCAAAGATGAAGTGAAGCGCAAGAATGTGGCCATTGTTGTGTATTTGATCATTAGTGCTTCGGGTAACACGGCTCGCTTTTCTCAGACGCCTGATTGTTCGGTGAAGGGAACGGACATCGGGTGTTGGTTTGAGAGGTAACTGGGTCTCAGTTGTGCCCTTGCCCAACTTGACTACGGCAGCCAGTGATGATATTCTTAATAACATTGAAAGAAAACTAATGTGCTTTATTTGTGACCATAGAAGAGAACTTGAGCTAAACCAAAATTACATTATTAATATAAAAATATAGTTTATAATTTGCAAAAAAAAGAATGTCTTCAAAGAAATATTTTTTCTAATGAAAAATGAATGCAAATATAAAGGTTTCGATGATTCCAATACGGATACACTGCAAATGACATTCTTACTTAGCATTTTTGTCTTGATTTCTAGTAAAAATATCTACAACTTCTTAAATCAAGATACATTTTCTTGAAGAAAAGAGACCAAATATATTTGTCTGTTTTATGAAAGAAAATATAAGAATTAGGTTAACTTTAAAACAAGCAAAAAAAAAAATGGGTTGAGGAAAAGAAACCTGAAATAAGTACTTAAGATGGTTAAAACTAACTTCAAGTTTATTTTCCTCAACCCATTGGTAGATTTTTTGCTTGTTTTTAACATTAATTTCCCTGATGCTCATATTTACTTTCTTAAAACAAGACAAAGTATCTTGGGTCACTTTTCTTGTCAAGAAAATGTATTTGGATTAAAGATATTTTTACTAGAAAGCAAGACAAAAATGTTTCGTAAGAATGTCATTTTTTGCAGTGTAAAAACAAAAAAATATAAAAAATTATTTTATTAAAATTGTTGCTTAATCATAAAAAGATTGAAAACTTGTAGAATGCGGTGCTGTCATGTATTTAACAAATTAAGTTTAAAAGCCTGATAGTTTGAACTTTTTACTGATTTATTGAAATAAAATATTAAATAAATAGTTGACATAGTTAGTGTACAGTTTAAGGGAATGAAACTAATAAACTATAGTTGCAAATGGGAATATACCAGACTTCAAGAATGTTCAGATTCGTTTGATCACAGCGCCCCCGGGGGTGATTTTTGACAAAGGTTATTCATTTAAAGAAAGCTTTATAACTTTTGACAAACTTTTTGGCATTGCCAATAGATTTCTGTCTGGCCACTGACTTTCTGTAGAACAACAGTTATACATTTAGAAAAATTATGTTCTTAAAAACATACAAAACGGCAGGAAATCTACACAGACATCTCCAGACCTTTGTGTGAGCCAACGAATCAACAAAATTTGTTTCTAGACAATTAAGTTCCAAACCCATTAGCTCGAATGTACATGAAAATGTCGACAGTTCTTGGCACTGGAGGATTTGAGAGACTTGGCACAAACACAGACTATCAACATAGTCGACTTACTTGTGACCTCTTGTAGGAAGTCCAGACAGGGCCGACTGATCCCAGACATGCTGACGGAAACGGCCACAGGGGTCTGGCCCTCGTAGTTCCTGGTGTTGGTGTCGGCTCCGTACGAGTACAGCATCTGAGCGCACAGCACGTCGTCTCTGAGCGCCGACAGGTGCAGGGGTGTCTGTCCGTCCTCCAGTCGGCCCAGGTTGGTGTCGGCTCCCCTCTGCAGGAACATGCGACAGTAGGAATGGTTGCCCTTAATGACGGCGTAACGCAACAGGAAGCCGTTCTGAATGTCTATGTTGGCGTTGTGATCGAGCAGAATGCGCACGCAGCTGGAACGCTCGCGGATGATGGCTAGCTGAAGTGGCGTGGTGCCTTTATCGCTGAGCGGGTCCACCTCGGCTTTGAACTCCAGGAGGAGACGGACGAAGGAGTCGCGGCCGTAGTGGGCCGCCACGTGTAAAGGGGTCCAGCCGTCGTTGCTCTTGGCGTTGATGATGTCGCTGCGATACTCTGACTCCAGCATGAGGCGGGCAATGCGTGCGCGGCCATGCATGGCGGCGTAATGTAGAGCAGTGAAGCCTCCGATGAAATCCTTCACTGTGGGATCGGCTGTGGTCATGACAGAGAGAAAACCCCAGAGTACAAAAACAGACCGTGATGATTATTGTAGCTTAACATCATTTTCACATATCTTTATATATTTTTTGTCTTTTTATTTAAGGATACAAAAGGACCCACTAAGGAGGGTGTTACAATTTAAGAAAAATCATGATAAATCGCATGACTGAGCATCATTCCATTATCAGGTGTGTATTCTGAAATAGCTTAGATTTATAGCGCCCTCTGATGTCCTGCATCGATTCTTACACTATAACGGGATAGTTCACCAAAAATACAATTCTGTCATCATGTATTCCCCTAATGTGGTTGTAAACCTGTATAAAGGTTTGTGTTGAACACAAAAGAAGATATTTTGAGAAAAGTCTCAGTGGTTTTGTGTTCAAACAGTGGAAGTCAGTCAATGGGGTTCAGTGTTGATTGATCATCAACATTCTTTAAAATATCTTCTTTTGTGTTAAGCTGCTTTAAATGGCACAATGCAATCTAGGCTGACAGCGAGTTATAATTTGTATAATTTCTTACCAAACACCACTTTAAATTCAACCATTTTTATGGTTCTAAAACGGTCAAACCCCAATTTTACCTCCGTGTTCGAGGAAAACTCGCACGCAGCGCTCCTTGCCCTTGGCTGCGGAGAAGTGCAGCAGCGTCCAGCCGTTGGCATCTCTGATCTTGGGCGAGTAGCCCTCCTCCAGCATCTTGCGGACGGTGTATACATCGCCTGCTGCCACCGCTGCCTGGATCTGCAGCTCCTCCTGTAACTCCGGGTTCCTTCTGCAGTGATGGTTCAGCATCCTGTCACATCTCGCAGTACGAGAGTCAGACGCACCGATGTCCCTGCGGTCAAACACATTTCTGACATTGCGAAAGAAAACGTTTCACTTGAACAGGGCATCTTCATATTAATTAAAAAATATGAATTAACGAACTTATAGAAAGAGTCATTTTATATATTGTTATCTAATAAATTTATTCTGCTTTGCATCAAGATAAAACATCCATAAGCGATTTAGTCTACTACACATAACAAATATAACAGAAAATGATAGACAATGGAAATAAAATGTAAAACGTACATTATTGGTAGGCAGTAGATAGTCCGAGTCCCATAAAAGGCATAAACTCAGTGGTGCTTTTGAAACACTGCTTTCTTTGTTTGAGCATCAAAAACAAAGCAACTAATGCCGTGTCAAGAAGATTTACCGTTCATTAACGTCTCGTAGATCTGAAACAGTCCTTGTGTTCTGCATTAATATTCACATCCAACTCCATCCTAGAATAAGGTGCAAAGAAAACATGAGAAAAGGTTATTTTTATTTCTAAATTACAGGAGTAATCAAACATTAACACTTAATCAAAGTTATTGACATGTTTACAGCATCCCTGGTTTTATACTGGCATGCTTTTACAATTCAATTAGTTTATCTGTCACATACAAATTTAGTCACAGGATGCAACTTGCAGATAAATGTTGTAAACAAATACAAATACAAGCCCTTGTGTATAGTCATGAATGTGTAGCATTAGATGATCTTGTGAACAGAACACAACAGTTTGTATGTTGATATACAATGTTGATTACAATAACGGTATGTATACATAAACAACTGTTTAACATGTTAACAGGCTCCAGTTTTGCAAACTAAAGGTAAAATAAAACATGTTTGTGGCTGCTGGACAGAGAACAATGAAGCTGTTAGCTGCTGTGCTAAAGCAGCTGTGGAAGCTAAACTGAGCTTGAATTCAACCCGTTAAACTTCACTTTTCAACAACAAAACGATTTTATAGCATTAACACTGATATTAACATCGCGATATGTTGGACACATCTGACTAAAGTGATGAAGAACTCGCTTAGCTCTGTCATTGGCATGCACTGGTCCTGCAGTAGCATAGTTAGCATTTAGCCAGCGGTTATTGACTCTTTTCTACACAACACTGCGTTTAAAGTTTCTCAAAGTCTCTTAACATGAGATCAACGAATACACCTTAATATAAAGACGCTTATAAAGACGACAACGACTCGAGGAGAGCAAAATATAAACATGTAATATACATACATATTTAAAAACACAGTCAGGTAGCCATGAACATCATCTCCAAGGCTTCAAACATCAGTGGCCAATCGGATTTCAGCTGTCAAACGCGTCACGCTGCAGGAAAACACCTGCCGGGTTCCGTCGTTTTGCGACAACGCTGAATGTTTCACGGCAAATAGTGCTACATGCGGTTTGTAACGCGCGTTTTACTCTTATGATATGAAATTGAAACGCTCGACGTTGGAAATGCACATCAAGAGTTTTCTGTAGGAACTTCAGGGAGTCATTATGTTGTTTTTGGGGTCATTTTTAGATCTCTAATTGTGATTTAATTCAGCGTCGGCTGTTATTGGACACTAGTATAAAGATTGTATGTGTTAAATTGCAAAAGCCGTACACATCTGATGCCTTATTTTCTATTTTACAGATTATTTGTAATTCATTTCTTGAAATGTGGATTTTGCATCTACATAGTGTGATGGGTTGTGTAATGCAGTACAGTCCAGATTTGCAATTATTTTATTATTTGCAGACTTAACGTCACACATGAACACTGTTGGGTAAGTCATTATTTGCTAATAACATTTTTTTGTGTTTAAATGACTAATTTACACTGTATGCATGATTCATTACCGGTTCATCAACAATTTAGTATAATTAAACTAGTTTCCTATGAGATTACTCTTTACTTATGTACTTCAATTACTTATGATTCATTTGCATAACGTTACATCATTTCAGAAAGGAAAGTTAATGATGCAATTAGTAATTCATGTGTTGTAGTTACATTACTGATAACACACCTTTTATATTTTTTATATTTTAATCTATTGAAATGAAATTATACGTATAACAAACTGTGAACTTTACTGTGTATTTTCAGTTCAATTTTAACACGATTCTTAACATTTCTAAAGGAGACCTGAATAAATGTAAAATATAAATACAATATTTTTTAAAACAGAATTGTTGTAAGTATATATAGTATGAAATGCAAGTACAACCAACCATAACTCTAAATCCATTACAACCCACAGTGCCGGTGAATGACCGACTGTCTGTCTTCTGGATGCAGATCTCGCACATCATGAATGCTTCAGGTTTGGATTTTCAAACCCTGTTCAGTCTGTTAAATGCAGGAGCTTCTCCCAGTGTGAGCAGTGAAGACCTCGCCAGCAGGATTTCATCTCATCTCAGTCCTCAAACAGCCGGATCTGTCACAGATACAGAAGCGATTTGCTTGTGTCTGACTCTTTCTGAAAGAATCACTGCCAGACTGTCATCACAGAGTCTGCCACAAGATGTCAGCGTATACTATGAAGCCGTTATGGGAAGTCTGTGTGAAATCAATCTAATGGAAAAGCTGGTATGTTACACGTCTTGTTTTATAGGTGCATCACAAATGCCTGTCACAACACAAAACAAGTGCATTCTGCTTAATGTCATGGCAATTGAGATGCTCTGCTTTTAGATGAAAAACATACAAACGTTACATATGTATTTCACATATACGGAGTCATTTTTTGTATGCAATTTATACATTTGGGAAAAAATTGTACAATTAAGCCCAGTTTATGCTGGTGTATCTGCTTGTTTGATGCAGATCTCCTTCCTCGACTGTCAGGACCAACTGGTGTCACATTTATCTGCCAAGTGTATGTCAACCTATGTGATCAGTGACGTTTGCATGACTGTAAGTATATGTCAATTATTCAGAGATTCATTTTACAGCATTCCTTCCATACATTTCACATCTATAACACTTTAAGGTCTCATCTCATGATAAATAAATTAGTGTCTTTTAACATGTTTGCAATTGTTGGTTGTAGGGAAGCATCTGCTCACTTTGGAGACACAAATGTGCTGACGTGTTTCACCGATCAGATCCCGGTAATGAACTGGATTCATGTCTGTGGTCTGTCACTGCTGTGATTAAAGGACTGCTGAGAGGAAAGAAAAACGGTACCTTCACAGAAATATATATCAATCGGCTTAACACGTTTACACAAAGTTTGTCGTTCACATCATTGTTTATATTGGATTGCATGTAGTGTGAAAATACAGGTGTTTATAACGTGAAATCTACAATAGGAGGTCCAGAATTGTAAGGTTTCTGCAGGCATCATGTAGGAATTTTTGTGAGGGGATACAACTTCCAATTGACAACATTCAAGGTTTAATTGAACTTGCGCACTGAAAATATGATATGTTCACATAGAATGAAACATAACAAAGGAAATTAGTTCACCCAAAATTAAATATTATAATAAAAATGTGTCCAAAATATCATATTAATCTTATAAGGGTTAACAAAAGTAAAAAAGTGTCTTTTTTACATGTGACGTAAGCTAACCGCAAAAAAGTAACATGAAAACAGTTTATTGTTACTACGCAGATGGTTTATTCAATAATAACTGTTATTAAAATGACAAAAGTGACATGTGTATAGTAAACTCTAGAGATGTGTGAAACAGGCCGTATAATTCACACATAGCTGCTCTATGTCTCTGTGAATAAATAACATTCAGTGTTTTTTTCCCCACAGATGTTTTGATGAAGCTTGTCGCCGCATTAGATGCATCTCTCTCTTGCTTATACACCAGGGTCCTTTCTCAAGCCTCAATGAAACCTCACGAAGCAGAAATGACGAAGCTCAACAGAACCATGTGTGCTTTCTTTGACCTCCTTGAAGTCCTGAGCGCCGTTCGGATGAGATGCGGGATCTGTTCGTCTGTTCAGAGAACAGTTTTTGTCGAGTCTCGGGCGCTCCTGGATGTTGTGAGGTGTGATGCGGAGTATTTCGTGAAGAAGCGAGCGTTACTTCTTCTGAAGAGAACTCTTGTGCGGCGAGCCGGAGAGGACTGGGCGTTGGGTGACGTGCAGTGTGTGTCACGTGAGAATGAAGGGCTGAATGAAGACCTGGGGGTTATGGCGGATGTTGTGTTACAGGAAGTGAAGGCCGGTTGGCTTCAGGACGTCCCTGTGAAGGATCAGCCCAGTTTTTTTGGCGGGAACTGTGACGTGGGAGACAGTGGAATGCGGAAAGATGGCGTGATGCTCAGAGCCTTGAGCTTGATTCTGCTGAAGTCACTAGAAATAAACATTCAGTCACCTGGTGAGAGAGGTAACTTTTTTGCTGTTGCGTTTTGTCATAATAGAAGGGGATTGTTCATTGAAAAATCCCAAAGTTAAAGGAAAGATATATTGGGTTAGGGCAGTGGTTCTTAGGGATGCACCGAAAGAAAAATTCTTGGCCGAAACCGAAAACCGAAAAAGAGGAAACCAAGGCCGAAAGCCGAAAACCGAAACACCGAAAGAAATTTGGCCAATTATTAGTACCCTTGCATTTATGGCTATTACTGTGTACTAACTTTACTAAAATCAAGGCATTGCAATTGCATAATTAAAGTTTCAAAGAATAAATCAATTAAAAAGTATGCAAATATTTATTTAGCACATTGCAACAACGCACAGTATAAAATAAAATTCAACTAAGATGTTTAACTTGACCCCACTCATGTGTATATTAAATAATAATGTACAGGGTACTGGCCTGCTGAAAAGTTGTACAATTAAATGTTCTCTCATGAAAACAAAGTGCATTTAGGTCAAGTGCATTTTACATTTTTACATTTTACACACTACTACAAGAAAGTCTATTCAGAACAAGTGCAACTGCTTAAGATACAACAATATTTTCTCTGTAGGCCTTCAACATAATAGTGTATCAAAACAAAGACTGCCATAGCCCATGTGTTAACTGTAGAACTTTAACAACAACAAATGCACCAAGAATTGCAGATGTGCAAAGTTGATAATAAGTAGCGTAAGAATAGAATAACCAATTTATTCTGTCGTCTGAAGCGCTATGATGTTCAGGAACGGAATTTGGAGAAAAACGTGTTTAAAGTTAAGTTAATAAAAGCCCAACAGTCCAATATCACAAGTAAAAACACTTTACAGTGGTAAGAGACTTACTCTAATAACAATTTAGTAAAAAAAAACATTTCCTAGTGTTGAAGTCTATAAAAATACTGTACAAAACCGTTGGAATAAAACGAAAGTAAGGAAAATGGTGCAGCGCACACTTAAAGAACGAGAGCTCTGCCATTATCACAACACGAGGAAACATTACGGACAACAACTAATAAGCAGTGAAGCAAGTTTTAAGTTGTTTATCATGTGCATAGTGTCTGGACTTTTGATCATCTCTTGTATGTTTTGCGATCGCGGTCCGGCTCGCGTGAGCAGTGGAGCGGGCATAACTCCTGGTGCTGTATAATGAGAGCTCTGTCATCTCACGAAAACATTGTATAAAAACACTTTGCATGCCATAGTTTACACAGGACTGGCGGGAAATGTGCATTAATACTTCTTCATTCTTCATGTTATGTGGTTTACTTTGATAGGTGAACTGTCTTTCCCGCGTCCCAGCGCGACACCCGACGGGTTTTCCCAAATCGCATCACATGTCTAGTCTGTCAAATGAC
Source organism: Triplophysa dalaica (assembly GCF_015846415.1). NCBI lineage: Eukaryota > Metazoa > Chordata > Actinopteri > Cypriniformes > Nemacheilidae > Triplophysa > Triplophysa dalaica. Next base: position 33,832,712 of record NC_079542.1, read on the forward strand.
AACGACACGTAGATCGCTTCGCGACCATATCCCGCTGAAGGGAAACGGGTGTTTACAAATTGCCCTCATTGTAATCTGCCAGAATGACGGTAAAAAAAATCTGTCAATGACAAAGAATCTTTGGGATCACGTGACCTCTGGTTCACACACGTAAAGGAATATTGGTCGCACTCTAGAGCCCTTGAGGGTGCAAGCAGTTTAGGAGACGCTTTAGTGCTGCGATTAAAGGAATAACGTCCGCTACAGATGCATCAAAGGAGCGGTATCTGTTTGTGTCATCACAACATTTCGGCCGTACAGTTTCGGTGATAAAAGTCTTTCGGCCGAAAACCGAAAATGCACTTTTGGGCCATTTTCGGCCGAAAATTTTCGGTGGCCGAATATTCGGTGCATCCCTAGTGGTTCTCAACCTTTATTGGGCCAGCGCCCCCTATCCATTATTTAGGTCCCTTACCGCCCCCCACAAAAATAATGGGCTAAACTTCTTCATGATAATAATAACAATAATAATACATTATTTGTTATTGTAATATACATTTTATAATTATTATTATTATATTATAATATATACATTTAAAACGCATGTCACTAAATTGGCATCCTCTGTAATCTCAATAAATGTGTATTTGATTGTCTCGTGAATTACTAAGAAAAAATCAATCCTGAAAGTCAAATGACATATTTGAGTGGCTAGTTGGAATATTAACATACTTTCCCAATGAGGAAGAACAGTTTGAAGTAGAATGTTTTAACTTCAATACTCTCCTAAATGCATAATAATACCTAAAGAGCTGCTTATATTCTCTTCACCTAGTTGTGTAATTGTGTGTAAGTTTATAGGCCTAAATGTGTGTGCCTGTGTGCTTCCATCAGAGGTATAATGCAAAGTTTGTCATTAATAATTTGTCATCATAATTAGGCAAATCAAACAATTCAATCTTCTTGCAAGAATAAACACTTATTACTATGTAGAAATTATTGGATTTCTTTATTTTATAATCTTGAAACAGTCCGAACAGTGTACATTTTGGGCTCAGATATGATGATGATTATATATGTAGAGAATTAATATCCTACTCAAAGAGGATCACAATATATTAAAGTTTCTGCATAAACATTTCTACATGATAGGCCTAAATAGAGTTAAATGTAATTAAATGCTTTCATTAGAGTGGAAGTGAATATAATTATTTACAAATTTTATACTTACAAATAACTATTTCATGCGAAATTCTGTTCATGCAAACTCAACTGTTCTATAATGTGTAATGAAAGGTACAGATGTTACCCACAGTAAATGGAGAAATTTGTTGGTAAAATTTTTAAGTTTAAACCGCCCCTGCAGTCAGCTGACCTCATGACACAGCTCTCACGTGACAGAGGCGCCAATCCCCAATTTTATATGATACTACATCAATGTTTTTTGGTGTGTTTGGTGCACTGCACATATCTATTGGCATATGAAATCAAAGTCCCGCGAGAATGATTCAAACGCTCAGGGACCACTATGTTAAAAGTAAAGTTCGAGAACACATTACTTTTAAAAACTTGCTCGCATTGCTCTGGGAAAGTTAAACCCTCCAGCATCCTACACGAGGTTGTCGAACACCCAGCAGAAACACAAATCCGTAGCAAAGTTTATACAAACACATACATTACTAGCAGAACATTTACACGCGTCTCTTACATTACAGGAGGAACTGCATTCAGTCATAGAGAATGCCATTTTGTGTTCATGCTATCTGTTATCCCTGATTTCGTAACGTTTCAGAACAGCTCATAGTTGCCTTATTCATGTTCTACCACAAAGAGAGATTACCCATTTCATTTCTTCGACTCTCCATGGCCTTTAACTGGACTGTTTGAAGTGTTTGTTTCACACGCGATGTGCCGAAGCCTCAGCTGTCCCTCTTTCCTGTAGAGGTCCAAACGTTTTGTACAGTCAAGGTGGTGCTTGCATCTATGGGAGAATACAAATGAATTGATATGTTCTTAAATATTTGGTTAAAGCCAACGCGGCTGCCGCTAAAAACTGTGTCCGAGATAAAGAGGCAGGAACACGCAGTGGGGATCACGTGGTGCGTGTGGTCCAAAACATTCATGGTTAGATTAAAACCACAGTTTGTGCCCTGGCTGCTCCTGATGCAGATCGTAATCTTTTGCAGTTAAATGTTTAAACTTGTGTTGCCTGGATATGTGGTGCAAACCTCAAAGAACACCTGAACGCCCCTCTTTCAAAGATCTTGCTTTGGGTTTGGGCATTTGCCATTTAGATTTTTATGTATTTTTCACATGAAATGCAAACGTGCAGGACATCATACGGTGACGTATCCTTTGATAACACACTTCTTTCTCTCTGTCTTTAGAGAACATCGATGTCCAGCTGTATTTATCAGAGCTGATGTCGTTTCTGCGGCGTCACGGGTCTCTGATGTCACCGGACACTCACAGCTGCACATGGGTGACTTCTGTGTTTGCTGAACAAGATGATGATGTGATCGAATCCTCCAAAGCTCTGATTCTCCTGTACTTACATCACAAACGGTTTGTCCTTTACTTGTGTTTTTCAATTTTTTTTTTACCCAACTTCGTGTTCCTCCAGATGTATATGAATTCCAATTTCTGTCGACGTAGAATATATAGCAGCAGTAAAAATTAAGAGACCATTCCACATTTGTATTTTAAATCCACATTTTTATTTTTACAAAATGTGATGAGACAAATTAGAAACAAACTTATATTGTTTCACAAATGCTGCAATTTCATTTTAAAATAATATATATTTTATGTCAAACAACAAAACTAAACTGCAATTTTGAAACAAATTTCAAATTAAATAAAAGAAATACAAATGTCACTTTTAAATAAACAAAAGAGGTTTTCTTGTATTTTTAAGAAATATCAGCATAGCCACGTTTTCAAGTTTGGCATAAACACACCGGCCCCTGCTGTTCAAAACATGTACTGGGATTCAAATACCTCAACCAGCTTGAATCGTCACATGTTATAATCAATTTTCAACAGGATCACCGTGAATCGTTACATCTCTACAGCATTGTGACAGGCACATGAAAACTGTGATAAAAATCCAGGTTTAAAAAATAGTTTTTTAACTTTCCTAAATACACATAGAAATATGACTTTCGTGTTGCTTGTTACTTGTTTTCTTTGCTATATTTGAGGTCTGAAAAAACACAGCACTTTTTCTGTTATTTTCACCCGTTGTTCCAGTCTTCATTTACTGCAAATAAATGCAAATGAAACAATATTTTTATTTGAGATTTGGGAGAAATATTGTTAGTTCATAGAATCGTCATTTTATTTAAACAAAACTATAAATAAATAGTAAATTCAGAAAAGGGAAAATAATTTTAAAAAGGCTCTTTTGATTTTCTTTTGTCTTCAGAAGCTAAACTATACGTTTATGAGAGAAAACCATGTACATTTTGAGCATATTTACAGAAAATGGGCTTTAATGTAAACAAGCTAAATTAAAATAACAAGCACACGTTAGCTTAAAGAGCGTTGAAACACTAAACAACATTTATTTAGATGTCTCAAAGTCGACAATGTTTGCAACTCAAAGTTATAAAAGTAGAATTTAATTTCTAGCTCTTTAGTGCTGTTTTTGCCTTCCCGGTTTAAAATCCTCATGTGGCCAACGTCAAAGGATGTGACGTTTCGGTGTCTCATTATTATTCATGAGACTATTTTCTTGACCAATGAGAAGACATTTCTACTAATTATACATGACAGCGCCTCGTGATTGGAGCGACCGTCTCCCATGCCGGAACTGTCGGCGGTTTTTAACGCCTCTTCTTCTCACAGTGTTCACATCCATTCTAACTGCATTCTTCAAAAGCTTCAGTGAGGAAGAATGTAGCTGAAAGGGGAGGTTTCGTGACACTTTAAATGGGTTTTGTGTCTTATGTCATCATGACATGTTAAGAACATTTTGGGATCTATATGTGTATTTAAAGTGATGGATAGTTGATGTGATGGAAACCTGACACAAGTTTATAAACTCCTTTGAATTGTTTCAATTGTTTCTGTAACTTTTGCCTCTCTACACTGAAAAAAAGTGTTTCAGCTGCCTTCAACTTTTAAGTTAAATCAAATTAGTCAATTGAACTTATTTATAATGAACTGACTTGATATATAATGAAACTCCAACTATATTTTTTAAGTCAGTTCAATATAATTGAATATAATATTAATACATTCAGTTATAGTTGAATTGACTCATAAAGCTAATTTTATTTAAATTAAGTGTAATGAAGCTGTTTAACTGAAGTTTTGTTTTACAGTGTATCAGATTAGTTGGCGAACTTATCTTAACATAAAAAATCAGAAGCGAAAGCTCACATTATAAAGCAGTATTATACGTTTACCGTTGTGAATCGGGGTACGTTTTGAACCCTGATATTTATACACACTTGCTCAATAACAAATTTTTGTTCGTTTTTGAACCAAATTGCATCTTAATGTCTAAAAAACACAATAGAGAGGTTTGGGCAGGTAAATGATAAACTTGTTTCAAATGTAACGAAATTCGTTGGAAGTTCAACTATTAAACTTATTTAACATCAACTAAAGAATCTGCCTGAAGGCATGGTGTCATTTACCACACCCTGATAATCCTGCATTTGATGTTTGATAGCATCTGAAACATTTCAGCAATGTTAAGTTAATGCTCTGTGTGATTTATCTTCACAGTCTGAGTTCCTCGGTTCCTGTTTGCCCTTGGGGATGTAACCCCCACTGTCATTTCATCAGCTTTCTTTGCTCCATCTCCTTCGACCACACCGTGCTGCTCGACTTTCTCATCTCCACGGAAACCTGTTTTCTGGAGTACTGCGTCCGCTACCTGAAGCTCCTCCGTGACGACTGGACGGGGTTTTGCATCTCTTGTCAGGTTGAAGATGGGAACGCTTCCTCCTCGGATACATCTGAAACAGCTCAGACGGACGTATCTGCCTTCTCAAGACCTTCAACAGGAAGTGATGTGACAGCTAGCCCAGTTCTACGATTGGTCGATTATGGAAGTTCAGAAGAATCTGAGGAGGAAGAGAGCGGTTTTGACCATCACACGAACAGAAACGTCAGGAATAGCCAGGGAGATTTTGGTAGGACAGAAGTGGAAAGCACAGATGTGTCTGAATGTCTGTTTTATAAAGTTCTTGTGTGTCTTGAGGAGCTGAAGATGGCAATAACTCGATTGCACAACAGGGGTTTATTTCCATACAACCCTGCCTCGCTGTTAAAACTCTTAAACAATGTAGAGGTGAAGAAGAGCCTGGTTGGTTAGCTTAGACTGGCTTCCCCAAACATTAAAAGATCACACAATGCCCAAACATGAATATTAATGTGACACGTTCGCTACCCCATAACTTAATGTTGTTGTATTATTTTGCTATTAAAATGAATCTGCAAAAATCATTCATGTGCACTACATACGTTACATAACAAATGATCTTTTATTATCTTTTAAATGATCTTAAAATATATTTTTTGCCTTAGGGTTAAAGCTCAGTGTAATTGCCAACCTTCACGTCTTCAAAAGCTGTTCAAATGTTTCACATTTTTAAGTGCATTTCTGAAAACTTGATTATGCAAAACATTTGTTGCGGGAAGGAGCGATGACACATTATTGACCTCAGGTGATGCACCTCAGTCTAGCACGTCTACTTTTTCGCAACTTTCAACTGTATGCGGATATAAAGTTTTATATATGATAAAGTTTTATAATATATGAATATTTTATGAAGCACACCTTTGCGTCAAAGCAGTTGGATGACAATGTGGCTTTTGGAATTCTGGTTCCCTGGATATATGACGAGTCCCTTCACGGCAAAATTGTTTTTATTTCTTACGAAGCATTTTTCTTCTTTTAACTTTTCTTAAATCAAGATACATTCACTTGATAGGGAAACCGAAGATATTTAGTGTTGTTCTGGTAAAGCAAATGAAGTTTATCTTTAAAACAAACAGAAAAATCTGGCAGTGATATAACAAAACTAAATTTAAAGAATTTAGTTTTACCTCTTACGAGTGCTTAACACCATGTCTACACTGGACGCGGTGCGATATGACATGACAAAAGACAATCAAATGCATTAGAACCAATTATATTTTTTTCTTTTTTCCACACTGAATGCGGTGCGACGTGACAATCTTAAGTGTTATTTGGGGTCGTGTCAGTCAGTGTAGACACGGCATAAATCAAGTTAATTTTTCTTGTTTTTTTCATCTTAAACTTGCTTAATTACTTTTTTCTCTCGCAAAACAAGACTAAAGGTTTAATGGTGGGTTCAGACCAAACGTGAACAATCATTATTTAAAAAAAGTGAGTTTTGCAGGAGTGACGCGATCTGATAAATCTTTTCAACCTTTGCTGAATAAGAGATTGATGGGAGTTCACGACAATCGCATCGCCCGATTCGTGCCATTCACACTTTGCATCTTTCCATTGAATTTGTATGTAATTTACTCCCGCCAAATGCTTAATACGCGCTTGTTGTAAACGCCCTATTAAATGGACAGTTCATCCAAAAAGGAAGACAACCTTATTTGGATATTATAATTTATATCACATTTTATAAAAAAAAAGCATTTTCTTCAATGCTTGTGAACATCATTCAATAGATTTATTCTTGTGGATCTCTTATTCTATGCTTTATAAAACATGCAGGTTTTTTCCACAGACTGGTTAGTCAATCTTAAAGAGATTAGGCCCAACACACAACAACATTATCATTCAAATGACTAAGGGAGTCAGTTTGCATTGAAATGTCCAGAATGCACGACTATACATGTTGCCAAAGGCTTTTCAAAGTGAAGAGCATCAGTACTGCAGATCACATTCTTTCCATGATTTGACATGAAATGAAACTTTTATCTATTTAATAAAAAAAATCTTTAATTTTAGATGATAATAACCAGGTGTTTTGCAATTTCCTTAACCAGTTACACAATTAAAATGTAATAATGATGTAATCTCAAATATAGATTGATCCTTTGTATGTAAACAAACCACTATTGTTCATTACTCAAATTGGTTTGATATCCGAGGTCTAAAACCTGTAGTGTGATATTTTTGCACCATGTATATAATTGATGCCTTGAATTGTGTGACGGTTTGTCAAAGAGAGGTGAGCTTTTTATTCTAGAGTTTGAAGGACGGGTGTGAGCCGTATTTAGAGATCATAATATCAAGATTTAGTACAGACTCTTTTCATTTAGGTCAGTAAGACATCCCTTGGGTTACACTCTAGCATTGTGATGGCACGGTTTGAAAGTTGACTAGTACTTCCTTTAGAAACTTTTAATTTATTGGCATTTTGTGACTGAGCTAAAAACTTTAATAATAATAATATAAAAATAATAATTCAAATGTTACATAATAACTTGCAATGTAACGCATGCAATTTAAAACTCCAATAGATTAATTTTCTTTTCTTGTAAAATAATAGCAATTTTAAAAATTACAAGTAGGAATTACCACAATTTTTCTGCAAAGCACTGTATATCATTTAAAAAAAAAACATTTGCAGTAGATTCGCAGTAAGGTGGCTCCTCCCCCCTTTAAAACAGCCAATAGTGTTTAACCTCAATGTCTGGAATGTGATGAGAAGCTGAAGGATGATGTCATCAACATTACTGAGCCATACTGACAAAAGTAAGAGACTAAGTTTTGAATGTTTATATATTTTAAATGTGAATTTTGTGAGTAAATTCATATACGCTAGTTTACAGATATCCACATATTGTCAAAAAAATAAATAAAAAACTACCTTAAATGCCATCTTCCAATCAGACTTTCCCCAGAATTCATCCAATTCCTTTGTCCGACATAAGTACGGGTTCATTTGGATTGAGGGTAAAGATGATATGTGGTGAACATGAATTTGTTGTGCGCTGTCAATTTTTCACCGGTTTTTATTTTGCATGTTAATTCAATTTTAATTCAATTACCAGAGATGTTTTTATAATATAAATTAAGCCCATGTGTTTCATTCTAATATTCACAGTGTAGATGTCAAAGTCTATAAGAACCCACGTTCTGTTCGCCAGTGCGTGGGATGTGAAATTATGAAGCGAAACCGGTTCAGATCCACCGCTATAAATAATTAAAGGTGTCTCCTAAATTCCAAAAAGGTGCATGTAGAGACACAACAGTGGAATGTGGGAAACCTGACACTCCTTGTATATTCAGCCATTGAGTTTAGCACCGCCGTGTGCCTCTTTTCTCTTTACCTGTCTGTCTGCATCCACGGCTCTATTGTGTTCACAAACTATCTCGCATCTCTGTCAGTCCAAGAATGCAAATGAGTTTACTCTTCAGTTTGAGGTGTTCCTCTGTGAAAGGTAAGGAGGGTTGGAAGGGAGGGGACAGCCCGTCAATTTCTTCTAAGCTGGGTGTGACCAAAAACTATTTTAAACAAAGAGCATTCCTGTGTGCCTGTGCCACGGCACTGCTGTCATGTTGTCACTTTTCCACTGCGGCCGACACAACGTGGAGTGATTCACCTGAACCGACGCTGAACCGCTCAGAGGTGAGGCTCTTACTTTGCTCTGTTTTTGTGACCTTAAAGACATCAGCGCTGAGTTCACCAGATTTAAAAAAAATCTTGAATGACATTGAGACTCAAACGTTTTTTTCTTTTTAAACCCATGAGAATGAGATTTGGAAAGTTGTGTACATGTTTTGAAAGCGTGTGAATTTAACACCATGACGGGACACAAGGCTTCTTCTAATGCTAAGTTCACACCAAACGCGAATTAAGCGATTTGCGCGATTAAATTACGTACAAAGTCAATGCAAAGATGCATATGCGAGTCAATGAATATACAGTATTTGTCAGATCGCGTCACTCAAGCGGAAATAACTAACTTTCCCAGCAAGGAATAAAGAGTGTGGAACGTGTTTGGTGTGAACCCAGCAAATTGGGATTGTTGCGTGATGCTGAACATGTTAAATTATAATGTGTTCTAATGCACCTCGTCGAGTCTAGGAATGTAGTAGGGCTTTGTTGTCATAGTATATTGAATTGAATTAGTTTGAGATTTTCAGAAATGACATGGTACTCAAGGTCTCTTCTTTGCAGTGATCTGTTTGTGTTTTATCTAATCTGATGGTGCTGAAGTCTTACATAGAATGAACACATCTAAATGCATTCGCAAGATTCCACACCTGCTTTATTTAAGACCTTTTGATCACTTAAGTCCTTGTGTGGTGGTCTGAAAGATGACTGTCAAAGTAGAGGATGTAAACCTTATACTCTTGAACTTTACTTCTATCAGAATGACACAATCTCTTTACGTATGTCAAACTATTTGGCATTTCAACACGTTTTGGGTGCATAAAGTTCATCAGATCTTGTGTTGTTGTTATCAGGAATGCTTAACGTGAGATGATGTGTGGGTTTGTGATAGCTGAGAGAGTCTGTCGGTTGAAGGGACGGGTGATAATACACTTCCATGTGACGTGTACACGTGGAGCCTGCCGTGTTTACTCAGTGTCTTGTTTAAACAGAATCGCAGCTCTTTGTTGAACTCGCTTGACGGTGGGCTGCTCATTTTCTTTGCTCGTATAACAGACATTGAGAAAGAGCACAAATAGTTCTGCAAATGTACGATGGGTCAGATTAGGGTACAATCAAAAATCATAGTTGACTCATTTTATATACTGTATTCTAAAACGGAAGAAATAAAAGTTCACTTTCTAGTATTATTATTTAGTTTCAAAAAGAACATTACAGTCAACCTTTTCTTTCTTAAAGTATACTGAAAATTCTTTCATTATTTCTTCACACTCATGTGATTTCAAACCTGTTTGACTTTCTTTCTTCTTCAGAAGACATAAGAAGATTTTGAAGAATGTTGATAATCTTCAACAACATTGACCCCTTTGACTTCCATTGTAGTACCACAAAACCACCGAGACATTTATCGAAATATCTTCTTTTTGTCTTTTCCACTGAAGAAAGAGTCGATACAGGTTTTTAAGGGTAAATGACAGATTTTTCATCGATCCCATAACGAAACCAATTGTTGAGCTGTCAAACCATTCATTGCGATTCTTTGCATTCAGAATAAAAGTTTGTGTTTACATAATAAATGTCAGTGTACTGTGCATATTCATTTTGTATTCATAAACACATACATGTGCACGTTTATTAAATGCTTATTCATTTTCATATTTTATATATTCGTAAATATGTGCATATATGTGTATGTTTTTTAAATACAAATCTAATATGCACATCACAGAGACATTTATTATGTAAACACAAACTTTTATAGATGCATTTATCGCCAATTAATGGTGTATTGGTGATGGCCTTTCGATACAGTACATATCACGATAGAGAAGTTACATTTCTATACCATACTGTACATAATTGCAATACTTTACAAATACAAAATTAAAAAAAAAAAAGAGCTGAAAATACAAATTGCTGTGGACCACCTGGGGTATTTTTTTACATCCCACCAATAGAATCCATCGCTTACCAGTAGACACCATTACAGATTCAATTAAAACAAATATAATTTCCATTGCAACCATTAAATGTTCAGTTTGACAGCGTTAATGTCAGTTTGTGCATTCGATTGTATTTTAGAAGATGGAATATTAATGAATGGCAGTTATTGATTGACAGCGGAGCACAAGGAAAGAGTCACTTTCAGTCTTGTGTTACCCACAGCAACACTCTCATTGTCCGTCAATTAAAAAATAAACTCAGATTTTTCTCCACATCACAATGGACACGTTTCATACATGCTCTGAACACCCATTATTAAAATCAAAGTGCACCCCCGCGTTGGCTCTGGAAAATCTAATATTTTAGGAACTTTTTAAGAGTGTATTTATAGAGACAGTATTTTTATTCGATGATGACATGTACCTGTTGGACTGTTCGACACACAGGCTTGTGGTTTTGCCTCAGGTCAGCATCGCCCCCATTTCACATTGTTTTAGGTAGCAGCAAAGCTGTTTTTCCAGCAACAAGTATGAAGAGCTGTCATAAATACAACACAGGCTATTCAATCAGTGTTATTGATCAACCTTCTCTTTTGTGTTTGTTGTTGAAGAGTCTTTCAATACAATGTTGGCACGTGTGTCAAGTGTAAATGCATACAACATAGCTGTCAAATATTAAGCGTGAAAATAATCGTTTTCATGTCAGAACCCCACAGCCTGATTTCATTGGGACTGATTAAAAAAACTGCGTTTTAATTCAGGTTTGCTTTGAAAATCAAATGAAGCAAAATGAATTGAATCGTAGAATAAGACGTAACAAATAGACATCAAACCAGTCATACTTGTATTCACAGATTAGGAGTCGCTTACGTAAACACTTTGCATGCTAAATAAGATGACAAAATATTCATTGATGTTATTTTGCAAATACCCCACCGGTTGTGAAACGATGATTGTTATTTTATTATATCCTGAATTTGATGAGTTTTCCATAAAGGCTTCAAATAAATCTCTTTTGGAACTTCAAACAATACAACAAACGTTTTTGTGTGTGTGTAGATGTGTGCTAAAACTGATCTTCATTACAATAAGTGACTTAAAACATTTGTTGTGCACTTTTTAACAAGTCAATAAAATCTTTATGCATGACAGGGAATTTATAACTATTTCAAGAGTTTGCCAATTTGTATTCAATCATACGACGGTTAGGAAGGTTGATTATTGCTTTATTTGTCATTATTATTTTTGAACAATTCACACTGTACGGACTTAGATGAATTAGCCTTTCAAATAGTTTTAAATTGCTGGAGACCTGAGTTGCTAAATAGTGTCTCGCAAACAAAGCAAACTTTCTTTCATCAGGGTCTGCTGCTTCAATGAACAAAATCATAAATGCTTATCTCTGTTGGTTGATTATGTTGACATGAGCAGGCTTATCTTAACAATGAGAGACATCTTGTCTTCTCTCCACAGAGATCGGCAGGATGAGTGGGACGTTTAGCGAGTGGTTCTGGTGGGACCGCCTCTGGCTGCCGGGCAACCTGACATGGGCGGATCTTGAGGACAATGATGAGTTCATCTCCGCTAAACCATCCCACCTCTACGTCACCGTACCTTTAGCCTTAATCTTCCTCGTAGTCAGATACCTCTTTGAAAGGTGAGTCTCTGATATTTTATCGCAGGAAGTAAAAATTCACATAAGGGGCGATTTCAAAGCCCAGAAGATCTAGTTTCTAATCGCTGATTTGTGGGTTATTGATTGGTTTGTGATTTCTGCAGGTTAATAGCGACACCGGTTGCAGCCTTTCTTGGGGTGACAGAGAAGACCAGACGTAAAGTGGAGCACAATGCTATTCTAGAGCGCTCCTTTACCACAAACACAAAAAACCCAGGACAGGTAACGCGTAACATTCTCAGACTCGACTACATCCAACACAGTCTCACGGGAATTTGTGAAATTGTCACGAATCGTAAAATATATTCATTCGTGTGCATCAACACAAATTTCCCCCTTTTTTTGTGTCAGTCAGCATGCAATTTTTGCGAGTCTTTCCATCAAAATTACTTTAATACTTTTGATATCACAAGTTCGATATCTTTCAAACGTATAGATATATATATATAACGCAATCTGATGGGAATTCATACCTATTTTACAAGGTGGCTCATTCGTCTGAATTCCTATTTCCTACAATCTTATTTGTATGTTTTGACTTTTCCCCTGTGACAATAGGCTTAGGGTAGACATTTATCATTGCTTTGCCACCTTGATAAACTAGCATTTTTAGCTAAATTAGCTTTTGTGCCTGTGATTTTGCCACTTCTTTTGATATCAGGTTAGAAATATATAAATGTACATACACACACACACTCAGTGTATTAAAAAATTGTCATGCTGGTGACACGAAAGAAAAGAGGAAATTTGTGTTGAAGAACACAAATGAATAGATTACAGTTTGTGACAATTTCACGAATTCCCATGAGACTGCTACATCACACAAACTGTAGCATATATCTAAACACTTCATACATTCAAGATTCATCAGATAATGATAATACACTTTAATGTCTGTCGTGTTTGCTGCATTTGCTATTTTCATAAGATTTTATTTTATATGCTTTCTTATTAAATATTAGTAGTAACAGTAATATTACTGCAAGTAGTAATAATAGTAGCTGTAGTCAGATACACATGAATGAAAGTCTTAAAGGCACAACATGTAAGATTTTGTTTTAAATTGTCAATGAAAAAAAACACAAGTACAGTCTTATACACTTTGTTCATTTGTATTTGGATGTTTCCAACCATGTTTAAATCCAGAGAGTTAAGTCATTTTATCCAGTGTCACGTCCCTTTTCATAAGGGATGCAGCGAAATGAAAATTCTTGGCCGAATAAAAATGAAGCACTTGGCCGGAGGCCCAATATCGAACATATTTCTTCCATGTATTTAGCCAATTTGTTTCGCTATGGCATAAACTGAGTGGTCAAAATGCAGGAGGGGCATGAAACTGCACCCTTTTATTCAACCACTTGTTTAGGAAAATGAGTCAAATTGTGTAGTTTTTGTAAAATTCATTAAACATTACCAAGGATGTTACACTTTTGTTTCAATTTCCCATAATTCTGAAGCCTTCATCAGAAAAAATGGTACTTTGAAGATATGAGATGATTGATGGTTGTGATATTTTATGGCATGTCAGTAAATGGATGTAGTTTACAGCATATGTGCATTAGATACTGACCGTGCCTCTCTCACCCTTCTGTTCCTATAGGCGGAGATAGACGGACTGTCTAAAAAATGCAGCTGGTCAAGCATGAAAGTGGAGCGCTGGTTCAGGAGGAGACGGAACCAGGACCGGCCTGGAGTGCTTAAAAAATTCAGAGAGGCCAGGTACAACCACACACCACTCACAAATCCTGCTCATTCAGACTGCACAAGAACAACATTGTTTGTTGGACATTAAATGCTTGACTTTGATTGATTCACGTCTTTTCGCTAACAACCTGAAAGTCATGGCTTTGTTCCAAAAAACATAGAAACTCAACACACGTCATAGATTGTAATGTAAGCGTGCTATAAACAAATGAAATTCATAGTAATTTTCAATAATTCACAAGTCAGTTTTTTTCGGTAATGTTTACTCAACGGTATAATTGACCATTGTAACTTCCTATATAACTGAGCTCATGTCCGTCATGACACCTTATGAAAGCGGTATAAATAATCTTTCTATTGATGTATGAGTTGTTAGAATAGGACGATATCTGGCTGAGAAACAACCGTTTAAAACTCAGGGATCTGAGAGTGCAAAAAAATCTAAATATTGAGAAAATGTTGTTTGGAGTTGTGAATCAGGGGCGCTGTGGCAGGCCATCCACTCACAAAAATAAAGTTTTGATATAGTTATCATAGGAAGTTCACAAAATATCTTCATGGAACATGATCTTTACTTCATATCCTAATAATTTTTTGGATAAATTTAAATTTTGCCCCATACAATGTATTTTTAGCTTTTCCAAAAACTAGACCTGTGCTTTTGTGATCAAGGGTCACATATATATTTATTTGGCATAAAAGGGCCTTCAGATGATGTCGATGAAGTTAACCTCTTCATTCTGATAACTGGTTTGAGATTTTAATGCGACTGCAAGGCTATGTATGTACGTTTATGCACAGAGAGAATATGGCAGAAAATGTGATAATGTGAACACGGTTCTGCTTCAGTGAAGCTCAACAGAGCGCAACGGTGACCAATCCATTTTTCAGCTGCCTTGGTTCGTGAAGTAGGTTTTCCACTTCCTCAGTTGGGATTTAAAATCATTTTTCAATAAAGAGTTATAAACTGTGAATTAAACCCGTCACCTTAGAGATCCACACCGTCGCAAACTTAAAAGACATACAAGACGTCATCTACAGTATTTAAGTATTACATTTTCAGAGCTGAAAATCGATTTCTCTATGGAATAAATTAACTTGATTTTTACATCAGGGGCCTGTTGCATAAACATAGCTGCTCAGTTAAGACTTTGTCTTAAGAACTAGTCTCACTGACAGCAGATAGTTAGGACTAGTCAGTCTTACTTTTTAGATTTTAACTACACCAATCTATCTTTTTTATGTGACTGACTTAAAGAGCAGTTTTGAAGAAAAAAATGGGATGACTAACTTGTAAGACTAGTCTAAGCGGTTTGTGCAACCGGCCCCAGGAACCTGTCCCCACTTGATACAAAAGAACAAGGGTTTTGTGGCAAAGATCATGTCACAATAGACCAAAAAACTGTCAGAAAAATCAAAGCTCACTGCAGTAATTAACAGCTAGTGCTAATAATTCATGGTTCAGTCCTTAACTTCTGAAATGGTCACTTGGACCCGATATTGGTGTTTTGATCTTTGCATTTTATCACTGATCGCATGACCTTTGCTCTTGGTTCACTCTCTTTAGTTGGCGATTGGCCTTCTACCTGGGGTCATTTATCAGTGGGATTATAGCGCTTCATGATGTGAGTATATTCTCTTTTCCCCAACTGTGGTCATTGAAACGGAGCTGTGATAGAGGGAGAAATACGTCCCCTTTTTGCTGCGTATGGCCTATAAAGGAATGAAACCAAAGCACGATACATAAAGACTTTACATGCATGTGATGTCAAGAAAGTTGTTAGCATGCTGCTAAGCAAACAATGTAACTAACTGTAATGAACATAAAACATAGCACACATATAATGTCAGATAGCACAGGTACGTCTGTAATACGTCTGCTAAAGATCAAACATCTTACAGACATCTATATAATGTCTGACAGAAAACGTCTCAGAGACGTATTGCAGATGAGCAATCAATTAAAATACGTCTCGCAGGCTTTAAAAAGACGTCTCCAAGATGTATGTTTGCTATTGGTGTTGCACTTAATATATTGTATTGTATTAAATTACAAACTCAATCACTTTTTGGGATTGCATAAAACATGTAAAGTAAAGCTACCTTGTTTTCTAACATAAGAACGGTCTGAAGTTTCATTCGCCAGACAAAGTCAGACAATGAAGTTGAATGTTGATACCGAGACACTGTTACAGTTTCTTTGTCTCTATGTAATGACTGAAATGATGTTGACATGCATTTTTAAATCTTTTACAGAAACCCTGGTTTTATGATTTGCGAAAAATATGGATTGGCTATCCCAAACAGGTGTGTTCTCAGAACTTTGTATTCGTTCCACAGACTATGCATTATACAGCACTACTTTATTAACTTTGCCCCGACCCTGGTAAAAGTTTGACGTAATGTTCAAATTTACAGCACCACTGATAAATAATTCTGATAAGGCTCACGCTGGTTCCAATTCAAACATGACCATATTTAGAAGAACAACCACTTTTTCAGCTGGATCCCTTTACGCTTGTTATCCGAGTTCCAGGTTGTAATTCGGAGAACAATGATGTCATGTTGATTGGCCCCCAAAACATAAAATTTCCAACAAGAGCTTAATAAAGTTCACGCTCCCAAACTCCTGCTGCGCCCAAACCCAGTAAATGTAATCAAATTCACATTGAGCTTTAGATCAATCGAAGAGTTTTTCCATTGGAACATTTTAATGGCGGTAATCCCTTGTTTTTTGTTTCTACAGTCTTTGTTGGACTCTCAGTACTGGTATTATGTTTTGGTGATTAGTTTCTATTTGTCGCTAGTGCTCAGCATCACCTTTGATGTCAAGCGAAAGGTGAGTGTCCTACGATCAAGCTATATTTGCATTATTACGTCATGCCATAACAATAGTAATGTCAGTAAATAAAGTAACAGCATTTTTCTCATCTACATCTATGTGTTCTGAAAAACGTATCAGCTGGAGATTATTACAGAAATGTATTTGCTTTGTTTTTATATCAGGACTTCAGAGAGCAGATCATCCACCATTGGGCCACATTGACACTCTTAGCTTTCTCCTGGTGTGGGAATTACATCCGAATCGGGACAATCGTTTTGCTTATTCATGATGCCTCTGACATCCTTTTGGAGGTAAATCATTTTTGGGTTCCTTATTTTTGATTGACAGGAAATTTAGAGGGGAAAGGGGATTGATCCTATATGAACAACGTAGCCACAACTCTTTGTTACACACCAAAGAGTTTCGTTAGATTTGACAGGTATGCTAGCGTATAGAGAACCTTTTAAACCTGTCCATGAGCGTCAAAGTTGTTTAGATCAAGTCGCTATAAAGCAGTGTAAATCGATCAAGTGATTGATCTTCTCATTGAATGTTGTATTGTGTAGGTGCATCGTAACGTTTTTACTTTTACACAGTCTGCCAAGATCTTCAACTACGCAAAGTGGGAAAGATTCTGCAATGGCATCTTTGTCGTATTTGCTTTCGTTTTCATGGTGACACGAATCATATTCTTTCCATTTTGGTAAGTGTCATGTTTGAACATGTATGGCGCTGCGACAGAGCTGTCGCAATAAACAGGTATTGACATTAACAGCGTCATTATTGATATTGTGTTAACATACGATAATATCGTAAATAATTTTGCACCAGTATCTGGTTGACACTCAAGGTACCGTTTAACACAACGTTTTTACAACAACCCAGTATTTGTCGGAGAATCATTGGCCAGAAAAATATTATGAATTTGTCTTATAGCAGTACTATTTTTTTCCAAACAGATATTGTGATAATATTCTTTAAAATATAAAATTATTTTTGGCCACGAAAATTGAAAATCTGATATTGTGACAGTCCTACTTGAAAATCATGACAAACCATCATAGATGTAGTTTAAAGTATGTATAGTAACAGTTTGTGTGTGTATTGCAGGATCATTCACTGCACGTGGGTCTATCCAAACGAACATTACGTTCCATTTTTTGGATATTACTTTTTTAACGCCGTGCTCGTCATTCTTCTACTGCTGCACATATTCTGGTGGTGTCTGATCCTGCGCATGGTGAAGAAGTTCCTCTTCGGAAGTGTAAGTCCCTCCGTACTAACTTTTCTTGAATATTTGCTCTGCGTATTTTGTAAAATGCATGTCTCGTGTACATAGGGTTGTCTGTTGTCTTGCAATAGATTTATTCCCTTTTGGATCGTAGCCTATAACTCAACTCCATGGATAAAACGAATAGCGCATGGAAATTAATAGTTTGACGTTAGCATGTTGCTAAGCTAATGGTGCGACTCTTTAAAAAAAGTGCAGTGCAAATAAAAACATGAAATACATAGATGACAGTAATAGGGTTGTGATTTGCGTTTCATGTTGACATTTGTCCAGGGTTAAACTTAGTGCAAAATATCTTCAATACTTGCTATTCCGTGCAAATTTCAGGAACAGATGGTCTCAACCACATCTCGAACCGTTAAATAAAAAAATGCATGAGGAGTGTGTGTAACCTGGAGGCCACATCTAACAAATACCATTACCACCGATACCTCACCGCCTTCGGTTAACTTTCAATCACAACTCGGCTGACAGGCATGAGAAAAATCATTTCTTTCGTAATAAATCGAATTTCTAAAGGGGTATGAAAAAGAGTTAGAACTGATATTTTAACTATTCTGTCACTTGCTCCACTTTCTCGGATTGTCTTAGCAGGAAACTGTACACTTTACCGTTGCAGCAATGTTGTTTTTGGCATACTGGGAGCTGGAGTTTCAGTTGCTTTTATGAATGTATTGCATCATCTCCCACTTTTCCAGTGTAGTTAATCATGTTATGCTGGTTATACCGGTGTGGACAAGATACACCCTGAAAACACCTTTGTCTTTGTCTTCACGCCGCCTGTATTCACGAAGCGCTGGGTGGGCGGTAACAGACGCTAAAGTTCATTTGGTTTTGGGTGATAATTCATGTTTTTTTTATGAAAACCTTTCAAATTGACTTTATTTGGGCTTGACCAATGAACAAATATCATTCTCTTTTCCGAAAAAGAAAACATTTTATTGTAAGTACGGGCTACCTGGATAGATATTCATCATGAACTGTTGCATTTTATGATGGAAAATAATAGTTTATATTACTTGCAATGCACACCAAAATGATTGAAGGACCTTGTAATGGTGTCTGTATTATAAAAGGGCCTCTGCTTGAAAAGAGATTCTGTACCTGCAGATTCTTTCTAAACAGAATGACGGCCAAGGGTTGCCAGATTGAAAACTCTTGATTTAGGCTGTGTTCAGACTTCTTGGCTGCAGCTCAGAGCGTCTTTAGAGGTCGAAAAAAGTTTAACTTTCTGAAAAAAAAAATGTCCTACGTCAATCCTTTTCCATGGCTAACCATTGACAGAGACCTGCCATTTCCATAACAACATTGGTCGAGAAGACTTGAGATCAAAAAAATAAAATGCCAACCGAAATGACCGTCGGAGCATAGTATTGTATAAATTTAAGTTTAATTTCCACTTTCAATAACTTCTGATTGCATTTCTTCCGAAAAAATTGTGTTGTAGTTTTATGTGATTAGTTATTGCACATACACACTCTGTTTAAAAGCTGCCTATCTGTTTCTCTGGGCTGCCTTCGTGCTCAGACACTGCCTCCGAAGTCAATATTTTCAAATTTCCCAGTTCGGCCATGAGAGGCAGCTTTTAATATCAGGTAGTTTAAACATGCTTGGACAAATAAGAATGTTGGTTATATTTTGTTAAGAAGCATGGCTACTTCTGTTGCTCGGCATTTAAATTAGGGGCTTAACTCTTTCACCGCCATTGACGAGTTATCTCGTCAATAAAAAAAAAACGCTTCCACGCCAAAGACGAGTCATTACGGCAATCAGTGTTTGTGGTGTTTTACAGCAGGTGGCGCTATTACACACCTTTGGGAAAAAGTACAGAATCCCAGAACCTAGAACTTATATGTTTTAGCGTTTTTTAATGATTGTTCTGAGTGTATTCTGGGCAGAATCTTTGACAAAAAACATGAGTTATCACTGCTGTTTAATCAAAATGATGCATTTTCGAAGAAACCTACCCACATTTAAAGAGTAATAAAAAATGAACAGATGAAGATAGAATTCGGTTTATTTTGTTTAAAAGCTGAGACTGATCCTTCATTTGACATCTTGTATGTCCATATATTCTTTACAGAACATTTACTGTGAGCCATTTAAGTTGGGTGAAAATATTGAAAAACGCTGGCGTAAGGTTGGCAAATTTTTTTTTAAAGAGGCTGGCGGCGAATGAGTTAAAGATCTGAAAAGATCCACTGAAGTGCTTTGAAATGAAACTTTGTCCAATGCTTTGATGTACTGTTATTTCCACTCACACTCACAGCCTAAACTGTATTTTACCGTATTTTACTTTACCGATTTTTCACGTATAATTGTAATCAAATTACAGAACAAAATCATGTTATTTTACTGTACATAAGTCCTACTGGTTCGTTTGGCAAAAAGTTTGGTTCCTAAATGAGATAACTTTATATATATTTTTTATTGTGCATTCCAATTAATATAAAACAAACTGCAGTTGGTTTGTTTTCATTTAATGCATAATAACAAAAAATACAGCTAACTAACACAATTAAATACAATAAAAACATAATAAAAAAACATGAGTTTTGAAACTGTAATTATAAAATATAATAATCTCATTTTGGAACCAAACTCTTCATATACAGCCGAAGATAGAATCAAAAGACCCCTCCATATTTGTATTATTTCTAGATTTATTGTGATCATTCCAACAAATTGTGAATTTCAACAAAATCAAACTTCAGGACAGGAGTGACAAAGTCATCCAACAGCAATGTAAAGACTGACAGTATGACAAGACCCCAAATACTATGATAATAATCTAAATTTTTAGAAATTTTCCTAAAACATTTAGAAATATAACTGTTATGTTGCTTGAAAGTAAATCTGAACTTTTCTTTGCAGCATTTGAGATTTTAAATAAAAACCTGTTTCTCCAATTTTCATTTTCTGAAAAAAATTTAAATAGAAACAATATTTTTATTTGAATTTTTAGCGAAAAATTGTTAGTAGTTTATTCATACTAACCCCCCAAAACACGTGACTTTTGTTATTTTTATTATAAAACTTTATTTGCATCTACATAGTAAGATAAACACTTGATTAACTGCATAGCGACGCCCTGGCAACGAGCCACAACATGGCATCAATGTTGGAACGGATTTGCTTGTATTTTATTTTTAACTTCCCCTTCTCTGTTTCCCACAATGCACCTGCAGCTGTTAACCGAAGACGAGAGAAGCGACAATGAAGAGGATGAGGGTGAAGATGAAGATGGAGAAACCCTTTCGACAGAGGGAAAAGATGGACACGTGAAAGTCACAAATGGTGGACGAGAAGGAGGCGTGGCTAAACGTCATTGACGCTTCTTGTCCTCGAGACTTCCTGAAGAAAACGTGGACGACTTTGAATTGCACTCAGGGATGCATGGAGCTTTGACTTCCACCCTGGGGTGTTAGACAAACAGACTCGCTGACAGTAAAACACGCTTTTAATTTATTGCCACATAGAGAATATGCCAGAGAGCTGTCAAAACAAATTGCATCCTTTCATAACTCAAAAAAAGGGAAAAAAAAGAAAACAGCTTTTCCTCTTCAGTGGAGATGAGGCTTTATGTGTCTTGGCCACTTTTCTGCAGCCAAACTTTTATACGTAACTAATAACAGTGTTCGCTATGGCACGGGATTACACGGATAAGTGCAGTAAAAGCACCAACCTGAAAAAAATAGTCTTGCTAAGTTTCATAGATTCCTCGCTGTTGAAGCTCAGGGTTCACGTCACACCAACTGCTCTCGTCTTTCACGGGCCGTTTGCCATAGTGTCGTGTCGTGAAGTGCTAATGCAGTGAAATCTAGAGCCGGTGACTTGATCTTTCACCTTATACTGTCTTTCTTAAACTGTCGTTCTGCGTCACAGGTAGATTCTCATTCCACACTTTTAAAGGGAGAGGCAAAAATGGTTTAGTCACCAAAAGTAAAAGAGGAGATCCGCTTACAGCAAGCTTTGCAATGGATGCGTCCAGTATTGACAGCTTCGGGAACATTTAGGTTTGATGTGTCTGATACAAACAGGGTGTTATAGATTTTAGCTTATTGTGTGTGTGTGTGTCTGTGTGTGTGTATAACAAACTAACGTACATATGTGAAGAATATTGAATGTATATTGGGAATGTTTCAAATGTTTAATGACACTTTATGAACGTGAAATCGCTGGTTTGACATTGATATCCGTCTGTGACTGATAAATGTATGAGTGAATGAATTTGATCAGAGAAAACATTGAACAGTGCATTTTAGAGAGACTCACAAATGAGCAAATATGGCTTTGAGAATTGTTGTCCAATAAATGAAGTGTGTGAAGGATATATTTTTTGGATTTTGTTCTAATAAAAAATTTTATCCAATATTTTGTCGTTATCAGGCTGTTGGTTTCTCAATAGTTTAGGTGTGTCCATACAATTTCACATTTTAAATGACAACGGTTCCTCTCAATATTTGGTTTAAAGAATGCAAAAATTTGAAGTTGGAAAGAAAAGCTCGGCTTTTAAGATGCTTTGCTTATGAAGAGATTTTAAACCTGCACAGTTGGATTTGAGGTTTAAACAATGGATGCTTAAAGGCATTACATCACACTGCTCAATCTCAGACAATACAGGTTTAGAAAGTTTTTCTACATTTTACTGACACCTACAATTTAGACAAACAGGACTTCAACAGATATTTACAACTTAGAAATCATTTTGAGAGAAATAAAGTAAGAAACTGAACCAAAGCTTATGAATATCTTTACTGATGCATATAAGGGTATTACTCACAATAAACCTTTATCAAGAATATACTTGAGTATACAATCCTCCAAGAATCATTCCACCCTTTATATTAAAGAGAAATGGGAGAAAGAAGCAAACATAACCCTGACAGAAGATGATTGGGTAAAGATTTGTAAAAACGGTCAATGGAGAGAATTCGCATGGAAAAACATTATTAGGTTTTTTTTCATCGTTGGTTAGATATAGTCACAGAAATAGAATCAATATTGGGTTTTGAGATTGACCACAGCTTTGACATCATCTATTTAGGAAATATACCAAATAAATTAACAATATACAAGCTAAAACTAGGAAATGGCTGAATTAAGAACCACCAACAAAAACAGAAAGAATAACAACTGTAAGTGATATACTGTATGTGATATGGAGAAACTGACAAGACTAAGTAGGGATAAATTTAACGGGAACTGGTCAAAATGGTTTTTACACAGAATGAATGATGTCACGTGAAGACAAAGAATTTCGAAACAATTGGTTGTGGTTGTTTTTTTCCAAAACACTCAAATGTATTTCCATATTTAATTGGGGCAACACTCTTGTGTTATGGTAAAGATAATTATTAGATCTATTCATTCCTACTTGGATTGTCACTTGGATCTGCCTCATATGATTATCTTGTTGCTCTTTCTTATTGACACTAATAAATGTAACTCTTATTGTGAACATAATTCCTATGGATTGAAACCATATAAGTGTTACTCCCGGTTGTTTTTTGTATTACAAAAAAAAGAAACTAAGCCAATGTATGTCAATGAACAGAATGGATTGATGACATCATTTCCTAACTTTCTACACTGAACACATCAGGAAGATGAGTAGGCGATGATGTCATTTGATTTATGGGACTTTCTAGAAAACTGTATTTGTTTCAATTACACTCTAAAAAGTGTGAAATAGCTTTTTAAACTTGCATGTGCTCGATGTATTGAACTCCCTCTGTTAACCGCTAGGGGGAGCAGTCGACCACACTGTTGACCCGTGCAGTGAGGTATTCTTATGTAACACAAAATGATGAAAGGGCTTCAATACTTTCATTCATTTGTGTTAAATGTGATTGTGTTCATGAATCAGAGTTTTCTAGGGTTCATCACATTCAAATGCTGATACGGATGACCGTGTGAATGTGGGCACCTGAGAGATGTGCTGCTGATGTCCTACAGGAAGACAGCGTGATGAGACACATCTACTAGGATGCTGGAGGTGTCATGCTGCGTTACTTCATGTTCAACGAGAGATTGAAGAACTGGTTGCAGTTTCTCCATTAAGGGCCTGGAAAAATGAAGGCAGGTTATTTGTGAACTAGATTAGTTAAAGAGAAGTTCCCACAAAATGAAAATTCTGTCATCATTTACTCACTGTCATGTTGTTCAAAATCTGTATCTGACTTTTTTTTCAGTGGAACACCAAAGAAGATATTTTGAGAAATGTCTCAGTGGTTTTGGAATCAAACAATGAAAAGTTTTTCAAAATATATACTGAAGAAGAATGCCATACAGTTTTGAAGTGACACGAGGGTGAGAAAACGATGAATATACAAATAAAATGACAACATAGTATTCAGTAATGATGTAAGTCAACAACTGACTATCGCATTGTGCACTGTGCTTGTAAACTCCATCAGACAAACAAACAGACAGCGAGGTTATTTATGGTGTTTTGCTGTAAGTGTTCTGCTCGTTTCAGTTCTCAATAGCAGCACTGAATCTAGCCTGGACAGTTTCAGCTCGGCCATAGTTCATTCTGGGCCGCTCGGTCATGCCAGCTGCACCGCTACCCGGCTGAAGATTGCTCTTCTGTGATGCTTTGACAAAGAATAATGAGAAGTCAAAGCACTTGAAATAGGATAAAAAGCGTCCGCTGACCCACTGTAATGAAGAGCTTTGCTCTTTTGGGCTGATACATGACAGGGTCCTCATGCTAAAACCTAACAAAATTATTTCACAACGTTAATTAATTGAACATAGTGTGATCTTCTTAAACTAATGGTTTCTTTAGTTCTAGAAGAACATAACAGTGGACTGCACTAAAGCTGTGTCTATCACTTTGAACATTACACACTAGAATATTAGAAAGATAGTTCACTTAAAAATACAAATTCTATCCATTATTCACCCTCGTGTCATTGAAAACCTCTATATGACTAATCTCTGCTGTGGAACACAAAAGAAGATATTTGGAGAAATGTCTAAGTGGTTATTTCCTTAAGCCGTGTGTCCACAGAGGTCCACCGTGTGTCCTGCGGCCGGCGGGATTTTATAAAAAGCCATCAGTAAATGTGCCTCGGAGGACACAGCCCCTTAGAATGGAAGTCAATGGGTGTCTGTGCTGTGTTGGTTATCAACGTTCTTCAAAATATCTTCTTTTGTGTTCTGCAGATGAAAGAAAGTCATACAAGTTGGACATGACATAATAAAGCAATAAGCCCCAAGAAGCAGTGGGTTACAGTGAATTTTATAACAGCTAAGGGTGTTGTGGCACGAGTCATTAAAACCCCATTACATGTTATCAAACGCACTGTATCCCACTGCTTGGAGGGGCTTATTGCTTTAGCAAGGTTTCATAAAATAAAGTAAATAAAATGATATTTAGGCTATGTAATGCGGTCAGCTGTTATAAATCGGGGTATTTTATAATGGCTAAGAACTCAGCTCAGCAAATCAGAATCAAGGACAAGGACACCATTTTCATTTTGGTGTGAACAATCCTTTTAATGTGATTTCCTGAAGATTAACACAAAGTTTACAGTGAAGGTCACATGTGTGGAAGCCCTCTTGTGTCAAACCACATGACTTGTATTTGATCTAGAGGTTCTCAAACTGTGGGCAAAGGGGCTCCAAGATAGATCCGGGGGGGCACATATTTCGTGGCATTATATGAAATATAGAAATTTATCATAAATGTTATGCAAACAAACAGCGGAAAAAAAGACCACCAACCAGATTTCTAAATGTAAGAAAATACGTTTTTATTTGGGGGCGGATGCAAAGCGAAGCACTCTAGACAAAGGGGGCCGGCCTTACAATGAAAAACTTTGAAAACCACTCCTCTAATGATTGTATAGAGCAAATGATATGAATGTCACGGTCCGACTTTTGATTATAAAGGCTTTTTATGGAAAACATTTGTTCTTCTATAAAACAACTACTTCCCCCATCGAACATGCTATTTTCAGCTCAAACATATGATATATACGTAACAAATATTCTTTATCAAACATCCATTACATCATCTGAGTTTACATATGCTATACATTAGTCATAATGCGTCACATATGTCGTGTCTAATGTTGCCAGAATAACGTATGGAGATTTCCTTCTGTTATTCATGACAAAGTCTTATCTGATAGTTAAGAATGAAATTGTATTTTTCCTGTTTTTATTTGATATACACCACTGATTAAAGGAATACTACGATTTGTGAGATCTTTGCTTAATTCTTCTTAACAGATCCTTTAATTGGAGAGACATTTTTGTCGTTGTTATGACTTGCATGCTCATCTTTAAATGTAAATGAATGAAAAAGAATGACCAGAAAGTCTGGTCATTCTTTTCTCCTAATGAAGTCATTTCTTTGCACAAGCAGCCTCCATTTATAACGTTCATACTGACAATTCTGTCCTTGACTTTAGGCGATACAGAGGATAGCTGCAGTATGTAAAAATACCCTCTACTAGATTTGCACACACCTGTACATGTTTTCTTTCTTGATTTTTCTGCCTTGATGTTTACTGTTGCATTGTGTGTTGTGTTGTCTCCATCACAGCCCCTATGTGTCGGTTTTAACAGAGTATAAAAGTTCATTATGAGTTTAACAGGAATAACAATTATAATTTCCTTTCACCACTAGCTACATTATTTAATATTTATTAACACTTATTCATTTATTAATTATAACAAGAAATGATATATTTATACCCCACATCAAAAATATATACATCATGTAGTAGTAGTATAATGTATTTAATAAAACTGTAGTCAAATTAATATATAGCCTATAGTGTCTTTAACCTTACTTTACAGTTACAGTTTATTAATTCACTGTTGTGTACTCTACTATAATATAAATACTTGTTGAGACAGCTCGTTCGGGCTCTGCTGTTTGCAGAATATAAGTTCTTACTTTTATTCTTTGTCATTCGATAAGTTTATTAAGTTCATTTTTGCCTGACCGAAGCGACATCTGACTGACTTTCTAAACAACACAACTTCACACTTAATAGACCGCGTGTACGGTTACAGCCCACTTTTCAAAATGACAGCTCCATCAGCCAAGTATATCTGTTCATGTAAACAACACCAGCCAATCCGGAAACAGAAGGGCGGGGCGTCGGCGTCAGGAGGCGTGTTCTGATCTCCAAGTCTGCAGTCATGAAACTTTGTGAAAGTTCAGTCCAGTTTGTTGTTGGTCCTCCTGCGCGTGCTGCCTGCGCTCCCTGTACCGCATTTTCTTCACGACTTTCTTATAAAAGCAATAATTATGCACAGCAATGGATGTCTACCGCAAATCTTTTCTTTTATTCTTCTCTGCATCGGCCTGAAAGCGACCTCAGGTAAGACCACAGCATCTGAGATTCTACTTAACGCAGATACGAGCGGTGCTAAACCGGTTTCTGACCAAAGAGTCGAACAGTTTTTCTTTGTTTGAGGAAAAGAAGCCGAATTAATGTCGTAATGTCACTGCTGTATGTGTAGCAGTTAACAGTTATTTAAAGTAGCGATATGAAATGCAACTGCGGAAACTGCGGTTACCATGGTAATTTTGCGTAAGGATCAATCGACGGTGACTCGTTTCCTACTGTTGCGCGTTGTTAACTGCACACTGAAGCTCTGTCCCGCTTCTTTAACGGAGTGTCTGCACTGCAGCCATGCTGTTTCAATTAGTATGAAAGTGTTTATTTAAGAGCCAGAAAGGTCTTGCCACACCGTTTGACTTTCCAGGTTACGCTGGAGATCTTGGCCGCGTCTCAAAAGCTTCAAGGCATCGTAAGCGCAAGAGTGACGTCACGCGCTCTCTTCTTGGCAGAGTGTGCGTATGACGTCACATCACGCCGAGCGTGAATGTGCACCCAGGTGGTGTAAAATAATTGTGCGAACCGGTCCATGCAGCTTTTTTTTTATATTGTATTAATTTTTTCCTTCACACGCTAATGTGAAAGTTTAACTTTGGTATTTATAGTAAATCCAATTTTTAAAACATGGTATGTATTTGTAGTAAAACCATGGCTAAGGATATTTTTAACTTAAAGTGTAATTATTGCAATTTCCTTAAAATGACATTTCATGCAGTTTAACTGTGTGTGTATGTATGTCTGCCAAGTTGTAAAGTGAAATAATAACAAAGTTATTGGCTTGGGGAAAAAGGAGTCGACTCTGAATCATGCGAATCGTTCTAATTTTAGTTCCCTTGTCCGATTTGCGTCACTCCGTGTAATGCCCGCCTACATTTCATTTGCGACAATGCGCACGGAAGACCAATCACCACAGACTAGACCATTTGACCAATCAGATCAGAGTAGGCTGATAGAATGGAGGGGATTAGACAGAAGAATCGACAAACGAATCATAAATTGGACGTTAAAAATCACAAAATATTTACTCTTTAAGTACACAAATAAGACAAAGGTGTATTTAAAAGATTTTCTGAAGAGATGGTGACAAGTTGCATGACTTAAGAATACACTTTCTCTCTTTGAAGTTGTCTATCTAGACGGCTGGATTTTGAGACGGAGCCAGAACTCGTTCAGTTTAATCCACTCTAATTTTTGTGTGCCCTTACCATCCAGTTCCAACTCTTAACCACTTTATTCATTCTAATATGTATGTTTAACTAACTGTAGACAGGCCTGTAAAACTGAACTCATAAAACTAAGAGTTGGACATGTTTTCGGTGCCAAACACTTTCCAAACTTTCCGAGTTTTTCTGTCCCATCTACTGATTCTTTTGTAGTATTTTCAAAGCTTCCCTGCACTCATGTGTGTTGCACGGTTTTCTGCTTTCAGCACAAACTGTCATGTATGAGACAGACATGGTCATCCCGCAGGAGCTGCGACAGGAGGAGGTGCACCTTCTCCGGGGAGCCTACAGGTGGAGCGGTGGTCGCAGACGACGTTCGGACCCTCAGCCGGAAGACCGCCTGTTTCTGCGTCTTCCCGCTTTCGGAAAGGAACTGTACTTGCAGCTCCAGAGGGACGACTCTTTCCTGGCTGAGGGCTTTGTGACGGAGGAGAGGAGCAAGGATGGCAGCATTCAGCTTGAGCCGCTTTTCAGGGTCCGGCGGTGTTTCTATACCGGATCTGTTCTTAATCACACTGACTCTTTCGCCTCATTGGACGCTTGTGGTGGACTGGTGAGTGAGCTTAAAGTTCAGTGTCTGAGTTCATGCAACTATATGGTGTTTTGGCTGACCCGTGGGAGAGTAGTTTCTTATGTTAAAAAGAGCTCTGATGTTGGTCTCTTAAAGAACAGTAAATCGCTGTCTAAGGAATGAGGCACTGACTTTTCAAACATTTTTAAGAGGTTCCCAGCCATCTGATTGGCCAGATAGCAGAGGTTTCCAGCCCATCTAATTGGACAGGGGGCAGGGTTTCCCTGTCATCTGTTTGAATATCTTTCCTGTAGCTCAGTGGTAAGGTTGTGGGTTCGATCTCAGGGGATTGCACATACCCAAGTATAAATGTAGAGGTTTCTGCAATGTAAATCGCTTTGGATTAAAGCGTCTGCCAAATGCGTAAATGTAAATGAATATCAACTTAATAACATTTTGTGTGTATAAATCATTAAAGTCCCTGTGAACCGGAAGTTGAAATTGTTTTTAGTTCCATATTCTGACACATTTCCGAGTGAAAACGAATTTCAAACGAGAAACAACTTGCGTTTTCACTGCAAAATGATTGGATGTGTAAAAACAGTAGGGCTGGGGGTAACGATTAATTCATCGATTGGTCGACTAAGCCAACGACTAATTGGGCGATTAATCTAGCGATTATTTTTCTGCTGCTCGATTAATAAAAACATAATGTATGTCAAATAAATACCCAAAAAATCGTTATAACATACTTTATTAAACAACAGTTTTGCACAGCAAAAAATATTCTGCTTTACACAAAATAAAATAAATAAAATTATTTTACTGTTATACAAAATGAAAGACCAGCCTGTTTCTTAACAGTACCAGCATAACTCTCTTGTTAAAAAAATTCTAAAGTTGTAGTGCAAAAAAAAAACCCGCTGTGGAGTGCAAAGTATAGACATTCCTAAAAGTGTTTAACACAATATAAAATTCCTGTTTTTGCCTATATTTTGCGTGCATTGAATCTCTTTCCCAAGATAGGACCCCAAGGTTCTTTGCTTTGTCCTAGAAAACACGAAAGCAATGCATATTAGAACAACAGCTATGACTGTGGGGTATTTTAAATCTACTCTTAACCTCATTGTAGTGCTATGCTATGTTTAGTTTATTTGAACGCTAACGTGGCTATCTAGCAGCAGTGCACCTGGGTGGTGCTAGGCTAGCCAATTAACCAACGCATCTTAGCTCTCTGTGCAGTTTGTTCGTGCTAGGTTAGTAGCTAACGTCAACTACTATAGATAGTGGTGTTCTGCAGCCGTAAGCTAGCTTCCATTCAAGCCAACATTAGTTGATAACAAACGTTAGCTAAACACAGCTGTGTAGGCGCCACAAACAAACTGCAACCAGAGCTAAGATAGTAAGCTAGCACCACCGAAGTGCGGAGAGCTCAAGCTACACTGTTCAGATGCTCCAGCATTGCTGTTGTGCTGGCGTGGTATGCCAACGCCATTTGGCAAAGAGCGCAAATAACGTCATCTTAACGTTTGGAACTAAATTTGAAGTATTCCCATTCCCATGTTTTGGTCTCCCACGTGTGTGTGGTGAGCTGCTGCGAAGCTTCAACGCAAAAACATGACGTCAACGAAATTTTACGTCGACATCATCGACGCGTCGTACAGGCCTAAAAACAGCGGTTGCATTTGAAATTAGGGATGCCTGATTTCATAAGGGTCATAAGGGAACCACTTTAAGTACTATGAAGAGCCAGATCTTGGTTCTTTGGTATGACTGAGCACTGAGGTGCTATATAGAACCGCTGAAGATCCATACCCCACCTGTCATTTTCCATCCCTGAATAATGTCTGAATGGCCGAAGTTTGCTTGCGCATGTGTGATATCTAGGGCCATATGATCCACGATGTATTTGAAATCTGCTTCTTTTGCGTGATTATGAGTGAAGAGTTGCGTTGTGGAGCTTTCAGCGTCTGCGTTTTACAACGTGGTAGATTCCCTCAAACTACCCTTTGCGGCAACCCGTCAAAATAAAAGTCCTTTATTTGTTAAATTATAACATATTTTTTTATAATTCTGCCACACGGTATATTTACTTATTTTAGTAAATTGAAGTAAATGTTCCATTAAAATCATGAAAATAGTACATATAATTAAAAATATATTACTTGCTCAGAAAATAGTACTTCTTTAATAGTAATAATTTATATAGACCTAAAACCAGAAAGGAAAAAAGAAATACGGTCTACAAGCCAAATAACCATAGTGATGTTAAGTAAATACATTGAATTACATTATGATGTGCTCCTATGCACATGCTAAGTGCCGTAAGTGGTATGCTAAGAAACACTGTTTGCTCAGAAGCATTTGTAAACTGCAGTTCTAAGGCTCAGCTGTAATAAAGAAACTTAAAATGTTTAATATCTTTTCACATCATGTGTTTTTGCATCAAATTGTAGAGCAGAGTATCGATAACAGTATTGATAAGAACCGGTATCAATAATCCGTATTAATATCGTTATCAATAAATCTTGACAAAACCCATAACTACCAGCCCCTGTATAGTTTTCAGCGGTTCTATAAAGCCCCTCAGTCATCCCAAAGAACCGCTTAAGAACCACTGAAGCCCTTAAAGTCATGTATCTGTGGTCTGATTTGTGGGAAATAAGATCCTTGTTATTGTCCATATGTGGTGAGGAAGGAGCGGCGGAGACATTTTTGACGCCTAAATACATAGTGACAGAGAGCAGACGTTAGTTTCACAGAGCTGGAGATCAGCTGGATGTTTTCACCAACACCATGTGACAGCGGATTGTTGTAGATAAACAACATGGGGGGTATAGGAGGGACGACGATAGAGTCAGACTCAGCAACCTGAAAATGAAGTAAGGGAGTGAAGATGTGTCATCTCTTGGCTCTGAGTTTTGTTTACTGTATAAATCCAGATCTCGCAGTTGTTATGGCTGGATTTGAACTCTTGAGTAGTCTTGACATGAGCGTCGTTGGCTTACAAGGAGGACCAGGGTTTGGCCTGTATCATGTTTTACTTCTCTCTTAATGTCTGGATTCCACTGTCCTGTTGAAGGGATAGTTCACCCCCCAAGAAATTCTGTCATTTACTCACCTTCGAGTTGTTCCA
Source organism: Triplophysa dalaica (assembly GCF_015846415.1). Classification (NCBI taxonomy): domain Eukaryota; kingdom Metazoa; phylum Chordata; class Actinopteri; order Cypriniformes; family Nemacheilidae; genus Triplophysa; species Triplophysa dalaica. Next base: position 33,864,930 of record NC_079542.1, read on the forward strand.
AATCTTTATACATTTCTACGTTCTGATGAACACAAAGAAAGATATTTGGAAGAATGCTTATAACCAAACAGGTTCTTGGACCCCTTTGGCTACCAAAGCAGGAAAAATATGTTTAAATGAATATTTTGTTCTGTTGAACACAAAAGTAGATATTTTAAAGAATCTTGGACAAGAACGGTTTGGTTACAAGCATTCCTTCAAATATCTTTTCCTGCGTTTAACCATACAAAAACATTATACAGGTTTGTTACCACTAGAGAGTGAGTAATTTGTGTCAGAATTGTCATTTTTGGGTGAACTGTAAATACTCCGAAATCAAAATCGAACGTATTCTTATTACCTCATAGGGACACCTTTGATCCCGTTTAAAAGCCATCTATGTTAGAGGCTCACTAGATTGTGGAACAGAGACATTGTTTGTCAATATTGTCCGAAACAACTTGTTTACGCAAATCAGGCTTAAATTATAACACATGTGATAATTGATGCTTTGCTATAGTAAATGGTAAATTGATTAAATGGGATGTTGATTCTTGATGATCAAATGTTGGAGAAGAGCATTATAAATTGAGTAGTCGTGTCATCTTCTGCATTTTTATAAAGACTGTTCCGATGTCTGGGATTCCATGGTGAAGCGATGCTTCACCGTTCCAGTAAAATATGCCAGATGTGCTGGTCTTCACAGCGCTCAGAACCAGAATGGTGTCTGTCATAAACATTCATTTTTGTAGATATGTTTTTGTCATGGCCTGTTTCTCACATCATTTCTTTAGTGAATATGAGTTCAATAAATGGTGCCGAGCAATTCATTCTCTGTGTATTCCTCCTGTGGACTTTGAATGTCATCCGCTCTGCGCAGGCTCTGCTTTTAGTCTGTTGTGAGAAGTTGAATTTGTTATGATTCTTATTCCGTTTTTATAGTATTTTTTGGACTCCATGTGAAGTTGTTTTGTGGTTGTATACTGTCAGTTCAGCTTGACCGTACAACGGTCCAACTGGATGGATTACATTCATAAACATTACAAATAAAGCCAATTTTCTCACTGCTTTTGGTTACATTTATTGCGTTAGTTAAAGCAACACTTTAGAACTTTAGAAGTGCCTGTTACCAGTGTCTTTAATAATGTCTCTTCATTAACTTCCTCGTTGGGAGCGGAATACACATTCATTTATTTATAGTGATCCACTGAAATAAAAATTTTGGGCCGATACCGAAAATTCAGGATGCACTTGGCCATAAACTGATACCGGAAATTACTTTACCATAGGTTTTGAAATAGTTTTTATTCAACTGTTTTAATAACACACACTAATACCACAAAAATTAAGGAGAAACATTGTTTAGAAACTATGTGGCACTCTTATGCAGGGGATGGGCGGGGCTTTGTGTACTGTTCAGAACACAGACCTCACAGAGTGTGTTTATAGCCACTATGAGGCTTCTCAGGTAGAAGCGGGACTAGAATTCGTCATAATAAGAATTAATCTACCACTGAAATAATTTTAGAGGGATTATTTTAAGGTCGAAAAACTACAAAGTGTAGCTTTAATAATGAAAAATAAAATACATAGTACATCAAAATGGAGTATCCTCAGTTTGTCTTAAAGAATACAGAATGTTTGGATAGGCTATTTTCTGCACCATTTACTCGTGGTAAGGAGCAGCTGTACATTTATTTTTGTACCAACTAACATTTTCGAACATTTTCACGAATCCGAAAATTTACGTCAGAACGACTTCACAGTTTATACGAAAATTCGTTCTGGTCGTGTTTTATGAATGTGGCCTATTATGTAGCCAATGTTAAATCTAATGCAACTCTGGTGAGCTTTGACATGCTACCCATGTGGACAGTTTACAAGTTTTTAAGACGGAGCTAACCAACCCTTTAGCCCAGAGAGGAATAAGAAGTCCTGGGTTAAATGACCGATGTTAGTGAACTCCTTTTAACAAAGTTGAAGTTTGAAAGGAACAAAAAAAGCTTTTCCGGTTCTGTAAATGTCATTACAGCTCATTTTTCCTGCTCTTCTCCTCGAACGTGGGCCACATGTAACCGTACTCAGTTTAACCCGGTACACATGGGGGGTTTGTCTGTACACGTCGTGATGAAAGTGTGTGCTTTACAGCCTTCTGTGGGCAGCTTACTGTCAGCACTTCTTTCTCCTGTCTCTGTGTGTCTGTACACCCGCCCGGAGGCACCACACATCCATTGGCTGTTTTACAGCTCTTTTTTCCCCACTGACAATTTCGTCAAGCAAAGTTTACTTGCTTGATTTAACAATGTCACTGGACAGGCGCTTATTTTTTCCCTGTCGGGAGATAAACACTTCTTATGGTTTCATATAATGGGGACTTTGAAGCCACAAGGTGCATCTCAGTTAGATGGAGGGAAACAAGGCCAACATGTTAGCTCCCTTTGAGGGCTAATGATGAGTCCGTTTTGCTTAGCTGTCATAACAAATCAGATCATCAGAGGTTCTCTAAACGTTTGCAAGGATTTGTAAGAATCATCAAAGGAATGATTTAATGCATTGGTTAGTACATGTTCTGATGTAATCATTTTGTGTCATAAGCTTTTTCCATGGGTTCGATCCCAGGGATTGCACACACTCCAAAACAAATGTATAGTATAACACGAATGTAAGTCGCTTTGAATAAAAAAGCATCCGCCAAATGCGTAAATGTTAATGTCATCTATTTTTCGCAACTATTTTTATCAGTTTTTTTCTCAACATCAAGACAAAAAAAAAACATACAAGAAAGTAAATAACCAAAATAAAACTAAATTATAACTGTAACATAAATTCAATGCACTTATACATTACATTTACATTTACATTTAGTCATTTGGCAGACGCTCTTATCCAAAGCGACTTACAGTGCACTTATTACAGGGACAATCCCCCTGGAGCAACATGGAGTAAAGTGTCTTGCTCAAGGACACACTGGTGGTGGATGCTGGGATCGAACCAGCAACCTTTGATTTACCAGTTCAGTGGTTTAACCCACTAGACCACCATCTACATTAAAACAATCAATCAATCAACAATAGTTTTAAAAATTGCTGTGATTCAATGTTTTTGAACATTGTTGTTTTATTCAAGTCCACTTTTATTCTGCTGTCAGGTCCACTTAATCACAGAAGTCTAGAAAAGAAAGGGGGTCCAGTTGTAATAAAAGTCCTTCAACTTCCCATTTATTTTATGTCATCTTTTACAGAGAACCAAAGATGTTCAGTATGGCTGTTCGATAATAAAGCAAATCGAATGAATACTTGACATGTATAATAATAATGAATACATGTACACATGCTGATGTCTATGGAATGTTCTGGTAAATCTTTACATTGTTGTTATGGTTTTGCTGTCACAATTATTTCATACTTTTCGTCTCATCGCAATTGTTTGATGTAATTGCACCTTTTTCAGATAACCGGAATTATTGCAAATCCTTGTAAACAAGTGTGATCTGCAGTATCCGGAGCATTCTACATCCACCATCCTTGATTCTGCACTCGCTGATACATTTGACATTTCCCCATCATTTGAGTTGTATTATCTTTGTATTTGCTTGTGTTGAAGAGTTTTATCAAAGTGATACTTGACTTGATGCATCTAGACAGCAAGACGACACTATCCTCATATATCAGTTTTATCTTACAGAATTTTCACATTTCCAAAGGATATACATCCTTCATTGAATCAATTATTTGTAATGAATCTATGAAATTGTCAAAGTATTAAAACAGATTTAATCGCAATAATCAAAATTATTACATAGACCATTCATTGTCAAGCCAATTTCATCATCGTAACATCCCTTGTTGAATTGTTTCATTGTAACATTTCTTTGATGTGCAAACAACACATGGAATTGACAACATTCACGGTTGAATTGAACCTTCTTTATGTAAACGAATAAAAATGATATCACTCTATCGCTAATAATACAAAAACTAACAATGAAATTAAGAATGCTAATCCTTATAAGAGAAGTTCCCAAAGTAGTAAAAGCACAAAGTTAAAAACAAAATATTAAAACATATTATATGTCGATGCAGGACAAGTGCAGATATCGTAACACCATTTTATCGTGATACATCGCTACGCTTTTTTTTAAAATTCAAGTTTATTTATATAGTGCTTTTCACAATGTGCATTGTTCCAGAGCAGCTTTACAGGGGCGAACAGGAAAAACAGAAAAGGTAAAACAGCACAGTGCATGGTGTTTACAGCACAGCGCTGACCTGACGCAGTCACGAACGGTAACAGTTTCTTTCCGTGCCATTGTTGATGGTTTCTCCTCATGTGTTTCCATGCAGACGGGCCTGGTTCAGACTGCAGACGACAGCCTGTTCATAGAGCCAGTGGGCCGGACCCTGGATTACTTCTCTGGCTCTGAACACAGACTGATCCGACAAAAGCATTCTTCCTCAGACAAATCTGCTTCTCCTGTAGACAGCCGACCCAAATTCTGCCAAACCATCCAAGGTGAGGAGGTCAAAGGGCTGGAGAACTATGCAAGTCAAGTGTGGGAAACCGATTTAGAGGTCAATTCATAGCTTTACTTGTGGGACACATGGTTAGTTTGTGCGGTTTACTGGTTTATTTTTTATTGCAGTGCCCTAGTATATGTAGTTACTGCTGCTGTGTATACATGTCTTATTTCATATCAGTCTATCCACTGTGGCATCTGCTAGCTTTTGACAGATGAATTTGCGCCAAAATACCTAACTGCTATTCTAACTATGCACAATTATATGGTTAGTCGCATTTTCTCTTGTTTTTCCTCGCGGCCTGCGCCTCACAGTTGGAAACCGTTAGAAGTCTGTTATGATAATCTCACACATGTGCGTTTTTCCTCTTTCCTTCAGGACTGCTTAAGATTCGAGAGTTGTCAACTTCATAAATCAAGCGTTTCATAGTAACGTTTATAACTCTTTGAAGTCTTCATCTTTTTAACAGTGTTGAAAGATGTTGGGAGAGAGAACGATCAGCTGTTTGGGTCTTTAGAGCTTTAACTCGCTGGTAAACTGGACGGTAAACTCCTGTTGGAACGTGCCATTGAATTACTGTGGAAGGCAAGAATCCTTTTGGCTTGCTTGTGTACATTAATAACACTGTGCATATTTTACAGCACCGCTGGTGTTTTTTTGTCAGGGTTTTAGATTTTCTTGTCGATAGGAATTCACATGTTTGAAAACAGGCTCTAGTTCTTCTTCTTGGCCTTTAGCATCTGTAATGTTTTATTGTTTGATGGCGGGACGAGACGTTTGACTGAGCTCATTGCATTATTGAATTTGTAGTTTAGTCTTAGTTGACCTAAAGAGAATATGGAGTTAACTAAAACTGCATGGCTATATACAACAAAACTGGCCAAATAAAACTGATTATGGAATTTCCAGTCGTACGCCGCTCTAGTTTGCGTCTGATTATTCTCAACGAGACTTGAATTCCCCTTGAACCTTTTGCTTGTGTTTAAATCCACTTTTTGGTCTTCTACTCTGAATATTACATAACCTAGAGATGACAAAAGACCACCGGGATGTTCGACAAGGAGATTTATTCCATATGTCAATATCTGAGAATTTAAGTAACCCAAACTGCTTTAATAAAAGGTTGATGTTGTTGTAGGGCTGGCTGATATCGTTCAGCCTTTTGACAATATATGTTTTTGCTTTGAAAGGGTGACTGTTTTCAGTCAGAGAAACGTATGTAACATTCAACTAAAGCAACTGAAACAAAATATAAGTGAAGGTAAAATAAAGCAGTTTTTCCCCTTTAAATTTTTCATTTAAATGCACCAAAAACCATTCATTAGGAACGAAGTAAGGTAAAATGTAAACAATATTTGCATAATCGTATGAAAACATTTTGATGAAAAATGCATTTGAATAGATTACACAAGCAAATTGTTGAATCAGTATTTTGAATCTATAGGCTTGTCCACACCGCAATGATAATCGATGGATGACTTTTAATGCCTTGTGACCAAACAAAGGGCGGCAATGTGAGTGCACATTGACGTGCAAAACGCCAGGCATAAAAGCGGCATTACAAAAACATGTCGGTCTTGTTTTTATTGTTGGAAGGCACATTAAAAACTGGCTAACCAATGTGATTGGCGCGTTTGTTCCTGTGTCTGGTGCTGCTGAAGTTACAGTGAAACACAATGGCGCTCAAGCACAAAACTGTCTTGCCGAGCACACATTGATACCATCGACGAAGAGGAAGTAAGCAGCACTTTTGGACTATTTTATAACATTTTGTAGTGTAAAAGTGTGAGTAGTGGGTTCACATTGAAACTTCTCAAAAAATAATTGCATTAGATGCACTTTTTTAATTGAAAATATGAAGTGTGGAACCGTGGACACTTCACCCACTCAAAGGTCGCAGTTCGCTTATGTGGTGGAAGGGCAAAACTCTCCTGCAGAGTGATGACGCTTCAATCTGATGGTGATTTAAGTAATGCTGGCCAAAACACATGAAAACTAATGTACGAGTTGATTTTTATTCACAAGCATTGTGTAGAGCGATTGACGTCATTTGCGCTCGTCTGGGAAACCAATATAATTCATGTTAGAATAAATCCGTTTAGTATTCCATTTGGAACGATAATACCTTTCCAAAATGCACGCAGTAAATGGTTGAGTGCATATTATATAGTAGGGGTGTACCAGAATATTTGAGTATTAGAATATTAGTTTGGTGATTTGGCATTCAATTTTCAATTTTGAGATTCAAATATACTTTTTTTTTTCCTAAACCTGGCATCCCCGCACCGAACAAGTTCGCATTCGCACTTGAATATAAATCTCCCATAAGTGAATTTCATGATTTAGTTAATCTGAAGGAGAAGAGAAAAATGCCAAAGACCTCGTGTGATGGGAAAAACTTTGAAGGTGTGATATAGGGCTGTACGATTAATCGAATCACGATGTGAGACATTGCGATTTCCTAATCGCAAGAAGCTGCGATGTGGACGCGGTGTGAAAAATGAAACGCGTCTGTTCCAAGCCCGCTTTGAGTGGCATTCTTGCTAATTTGATGCACATACAGCCCGTTATACTCCCACGTCTCTGCCCTATCGGCACGTCTCCGTTATACTTGACTCCCGCTCCATACCGCATGTCTCCACAAGCACATCTGGCAATATGTGGACTAAGCTTGACACACTGCATTTCAAACAAATGTAAATTTTATCTCACTGCTTTACTATAAATAAAACATTCAGCAAATTTTCTACTTGTTTTTAAAATTCCAAATATGCCTACTTAAAAATCAAACTGTGTAACCTATTAGCCATTTTCATAATTCACTAATACAATAGAACATTTTATGGATTTAAGGGTTATAATGGGCGTTGTATTTGGTTTAATGAAAACTATAATAGTGTACACTGGTATTTGGATTCTAGTGGTGTGGTGTAATCTGACAGTTGCCAAACTATAGAACAACAGTAATTCCTATATCAATAATACCCCAAACTGCAAAAATGTATTTTGTAATGGTTTTAATGGAAACAATTAGAATTCCTCTAATGGTTGTATTGTTTTTTTCAGCAGGGTAACTATACCCATACTGTGTGGCACACTATTGACAATATTGAGTTGAAGCTTGATTTATAAACATCAAATAGCAATCGCAATGTCTGTCAAAAAAATTGCAATTCGATATTTTCCCAAACTTGCATAGCCTTAGTGTGATGAACTGGCCTTGGTTCAATAAGTAATAGACTATTTTCTACACTGGTTTTGAGGCCAGCTCTACAAACGCTCAGTTTTAATGGACGTGCCGCATTGAAGACTGTAAACGCCCACTGCTTTGAAATGAAGTCATTCATTTTCAATGTGAGCCGGCGGCAAGGAGCAGCGCGGCGCATCATGGCCGTTGAGGGCGTCAAGAAGAGTTGAAAGCAGGTTAACTTTATGGTAATGAGCTATGCGGCGGTTCGGAGGCAACCAATCGTAACGTAGAAGTCTACCGCCTGAGAGGATTCCAGACAACGCAGCCCTGTAAACTGTGCTTCCGACCACATGGAGAGGAGGTTGATTATTGCTGTGGCGGGTTTGCCAATCATATACAACGCGTCCCTGTTTGCGTACAGGGACATAAAAAATGTGCTGCGACTTGCCGCCGGCTCACATTGAAAATGAATGACTTCATTTCAAAGCAGTGGGCGTTTACTTATAAAGTCTTCAATGCATTAAAACTGAGCGTTTGTAGAGCTGGCCTCAAAACCTGTGTAGAAAATAACCTATTACTTATTGATTTTGTTGTTTTGAATTTAAAAATCACGCAAACGTCATAACTAGACCTCATACAACAGTATAAAACAATAATCAAGGCCAGTTCATGAGCCCTTCAAGAAGTAGTTTTAGAGAAACTTTGCAGAAGGTGTGTGTGCGTGTGCGACTCTGCCGCCCTAGTCTGTGCTGTAAAGAAGTTCCAGGTGCATTAGCTATTCTGCTTCCTCCAGCACCTGGTGTCTGCACAGCAGTCATTTCATGCAGGAAGATAGACCAAAATGAGAAAAGGTGCCAGATTTTGGGGGAAAATATCTGTCGGAGGTGGTTTAGTCTTCTGCCGGTTTGTTGAAAACATTTTCAGCCCCCAAAAGCCCCACCCCCAAAACCAAGAGGTTCCTAGAGGAAGATAGTCACAGACCTTTTATCCATTAAACTTTGAATGCCCCTCTTGGGATCCTACACAACGCTGTCTGGATCACATTGCATGAATGTTGAAGCAGAAGTGTTTACAGCATTGGAAGAAAGCATGCTGACGCTTTCCTCAATGATTCCCTTTCCATGCCCATTGAAACACAATCTTGACCAAACGCACTTAACGCTTCTAATCTGCAGAGATGTGCCTCCGTTGATCCGGTCTACCCACGAATGCCGGGAAGCTCAGATTTTCCTTCCTGAAATGGATGCGGAGGGTCTGAATCGGAACCTAGATGCTGATACGTTCTCGCAGCGAGTGGGTTTGGAGAGGATAGAGTTTCTGCATCGAGAGCAGGAACACTGAGGATCTGAGTTTGGAGGTGTAAAGTGCCAAAAATATCAGCTGATCGACTTGTGGCCCCCACTGAATTCTAGGAATGAGATTAGCAGCTAGTTTGGTGTCAGAAACTCATTAGTCAGAGTGTAATTTACTGGAATTTAATAGAGTCTCATATTTTGATTACCAGCTCAGGTTATTTATTTTTGGGCTTTCTTTTAGAGAGAGGAAATGAAATGGTATAAGATATTTGGGGCAAACTCGAACCCACGTGTACTGCATTTGCAGACAAACCATGCTACACACATGCTAGCCAGATGTGACCAATGACCATAGATGTATAAACACAGATACTGTCCAGAGGGGCTGTCATACACAAGTTGTCGGCCATATTGGAAAGGACAAAGTCGGTCGGTAAACACTCGAAAGAAAGTTGAATGTGTATCTGCAAATGTAGTATAACACATAGAGCATGAAGTATGTTTAGGTAAAATTATCATTTTTGTTTCATTTTGTGAACATACAGTTTAACAATATTTTTCCCAAATTTCTAATGAAAATATTGTTTGCAATTGCATTTATTTGCAGAAAATGTAAACTGGAGAAACCATTGAAAATAACAGGAAATATGCTGTGTATTTTTTACCTCAAATGTCACTCCTAAGGTTCGATTTTGTTGAAATTCAACGGACACTAGACTGGCAAAATTTGGCAAAATCCCCCTAAATTATTTGGAGAAACCAGAATATTTTGTGTATATCAAGTTATTCCTTCTGCTGTACTGAAAGCACATTTCTCTTCCACTCTCTGATTTTCTGGCTTTTGAACAGCATGTAGTCTGACACACGCACACACACGGCACAGGAGATTGAGCAGGTGTGGGTATGCGGTTTATGTATCGCCTTCAGCACAAAACTATAATTTATAGTCAACCACACAGTTTTTGTTATAACCGGCCCGTCACAAAGCTTTAGGGTCTTGCTTTGAGATTTATCTGCAGTTCTGTATCCATGATAATTACAGACGTTTGGAGTAATCCATGTCAAGTGTAATGACTTGTATGTATTTTATTACACAAATAGGAACAAAATATCCTCAAGTGATAAAAGATGATCCAAACCACAGCTTTCTTTCCTATGTCAGGTGCAAAATGAGAGTTTAGCAGAAGGTTCAAATGTCCCTTCCCATGCAATAATAATAGAGACTGGGGTCATCGGGCTCCAGAAATAACAAAAATGAATCTTTTAAATGATGTGAGAGATTGAACCAGATGTGTCTAGACTGAGCAAGTGTGAATATGAAAGAACATGGATGAAATAACAGAGAATAAAGGAGAGCTTTATTTATGTAAATATCTATCTGATGCTCTCAGAGGTCCTGGAATAAAGCAGACATGTTTTCACTATTAGGGTACTGTTTCTTTAAGATGTCAGAAGAGCAGAATCACAGGTAGAGTTTTACTCTTCTTGGCGCTTGACTTTGGGTCGTTTGTTGTGTTTGGCTGTGTTTAGAGGTTTGAAGTGTTTCCATTGTTTTATCGTCGTCTCTGACTTGAGAATATGGAAACTATCTGTGACGTTCATGTGTGCGTTCAGGCTCGGTTAGTTTCCATTGTCTTTGGTCCGATCTGACTGAAAACAGCTGAGAATTGAAAAAATGCTTGCGCTGCAAAAAGAGCATGTCACATTAGGACCATATGTTGTGCCGTCTGTCACTGTACATGTGTGCGCTGACTGCGGTCTTACACAAACACACAAAAGCACATTTCCACTCCCGAACACCTGTAAACATACAGCGTAGACCCCCATCAGAGAGACCTCCATGAGAGTCCAAATGAATACTGGGAAATCTCAGCTGAGACTCAAGATTCTCAACACCAAATATTTGAGCAAGGAACTTCCATGACTTTCCCAGTCTTTTATGGATACGTCATTTGAAAATGAACAGACATTGGTAGATGAGAAATAAAAATACATTTATTTTAGATTACACAATTTCTGGCCATTGCTAGAGACGTTCTGTAAACTGATATAAACTTTTTGGTAAACTATAGAAAGTTTGAGGACATTCCAAAACCTATCCTAAAATCAAAAAAGATTCAAAGATTTGATTTGATTTTTAATTATTTTGTTAGACCAAAAAATAACGACCATAAGACAACAACTTAAATATATTCATTGGAAAATTGCAACAAAACCAAATAAATATTTCGGTCAATTTAATTCCCCCAAGCCATTCTTTTGTTGAACTAATAAAAATTTAAGGATTTTTTTATATTAGGATCTTTTTTCACGTATACATGGGTCAACGCCGAAAAAAGGGTTTAAGCATAAAAGCAATCGGTTTAATACTGCTTTAAATTGTTGTCTTTAAAAAAAGAACAAGTTTTCTGCTTAATTTAATTGCATTTTGATGTATAAATATTAGGGATGAGCGACAGCACTTACTATTCTTCATAATACTTAAATATTGTGAAAGTGTGTTATTATGACTGATGATTGATTAGAATTTTCGGTTTTATTTCTGAAGTGCTTTTTCACAACAATTCGTACATTGATTTTCCTAATTCTGCCCAATGAGCCGCGTCCCTCAAAATATTTACGATATAGCTGCAAAAGTGTCATTTGTATGAACGCTCGATGTGAACAGGTTGAATATCCACCCTGTTCATAATAAAACATAATTGACTTGTAATTTCCTCCCTTTTGTATGAGTGGCAGTGTTTACTGCTATCCGTAGTCTATTGAAATCGGAAAAAGTTGTTTTGCGATTGATTGTAGAAACAGATAGAGCACAAAATTACATGTTCATTTTTACACACTGCTGAAAGATCAAACAAAGCAAATGCATCGTCGCAGTTTGCAGAAACAATTAAAATGCTGAAACATGGATTTGCACTAAACATTTTATGTCAGGTGTGTTGTTTTTGTTGAATCATACTGTTATAGTGCTACCTATATACTTTCTACACCAGTATATTTTGCGTGAATGTAAAGTTTTCCCAGCATTTATTTAAAATCAGGCCTTGAGACGGTAGGATGAAGTTAGAAATAGCCAAATAAAATTTTGTAGTACTTGTAAGACAGCTTTCAAACTTTATACTTTGTTGTTAATCTGTGAAGTCATATTAATAAATATATGTATTAATAATATATTTAAAATATTATTAAAATAGGAGAGATGCTGTATGTCCTTGAACATTATTCTTTAAATCTGTGTGAAATGCATCTGATTAAAATGTTCGACAACGTTAAACACGGAAAACACTGTCAACATTTACAACAGCAAATAAAGCGCAAGTTATAGTCATGCGTAGGACCTACAGCGTCTCTTACACAGAGCAGTGTACCCTATGCGTACCCTACGCCGTAGCCTGACGCGCACCTCTCCAAAAATGTAATAACGTGTCAACTCAATGCGGACCCTACGTGGACCACCAGCGCTGGGATTGGCCTGTTTCAACCCCTCCCTCAGGTAAAAGAAATCTGCGATAGAGTCATGTTTACTCAAACTCATTTCCGAATGAATTATCTATGTAAAATATTTGTGCTTCTGTATTAAACATCTCAAATCTGCAACAAAAATGACTGTTTACTTGCCTCTATCAATGCTAATGCTTCTCAAACGAGCTGCTACTTCTTCGGCTCTTGTCTTGGTTACACAAGCAACACGCGTGGACACTGACGCCTAGTGGTCATTGCCATTTCAGGGCCCCCATATGTCTAGGATCGGCACTGGTCTCTATTGTCTTTAGTATTGCAACATTTGACAAGCGCTATAGAAATGAAATCTGCTAACTTGCAGAAAATCTTAGTGTTCTTGTGTTGTGTGTCCCTGTTTGTGTTAGACAAGAAGAAGGATAAGATATCGAAAGGAGCAGAGGAGGCTCGTGGCAGGAGGAATGCCATCAGATTGAGCAGGGAGTACACGCTGGAGACTGTAGTGGTGGCCGATGAAAACATGGTCCAGTATCATGGTGCGGATGCCGCGCAACGCTTTCTGCTCACCGTCATGAACATGGTGAGACGAACACTTTGTTTTAATAACGCCACATGTTGCTTAAGTCAAATAATGGTTGTATTCATAAACATAATTTCTTTACGCAAGTATTGAATCACCAAACAATGCTGTAATCTCGTCTCTTCTTGCTCTTCTCACAGGTGTACAACATGTTTCAGCATCAGAGTTTAGGTGCGAGGTTGAACATCCGGGTCACCAAGCTGGTTCTCCTGCACACCCGTCCGGTACGTAACATCTATGAACCCTGATTTTAACCTCTCTGAGATCTACAAGCGCATAATTGAGATCGAAATCTCTCTACAGTACGTCTTGACTTTCCGTCCGTATCCTCAGGACCTGTGATGTTATCTTCCCCTTATGTATGTGTGTGAGTTCTAAGCACTGGTTTTCCCCTCCGTTTATTGCCGGATTGCTTTCCAAGGCTCCGTGGAGTCTGCCAGAGCGCCTTTTTTTTGTAGCGCACACCTCTTAAGTCTAAGATGATGTATGTCAGGACATCACTGAATAGCCATTATTGTAAATATATAGTGCCTCTGTGGGCAAAGCCTCTGGACTCGCAACCTCTGATATCATAAAGATAGATGCAGGGATCTAGAAGTCCAAAATTAATTTCAGCAGCTGTCAACTCACAGAAGCTTATGAAGACTCCGATGGCCTATTCAAGCACCCTCAGTTTTTTTAAACCGAAGATGCCCCATAAATGAAGTACCACAAGTCTATTATGATGTTTAATTGCACCACAGTCTGTACATTTTACAGTAGCATGCTGATATTGTTTCTCAGGAAAAGCTGAAGGTGGGCCATCATGGAGAAAAAGCTCTGCAGAGCTTCTGTCACTGGCAGCATGAGGAATACGGCACACGTTTCCTAGGCAACAATCACATCCCCGGAAGCAGAGATGACCCGCCTCCTGTGGATGCTGCTGTGCTGGTCACCAGGTACCTAGTCTCAACCAATCTTTCATTACATTAAAATGTTTTGAAAGATCATCTTTTAAAAGATATATAAAGTATATGTATTTAAGGATACTTTATGAGGACTGTAAGTATACTTATATCAATGTACTAGTAGTATACTTGTAAGAGTACTTTCAATACTACTTATGACTAAATTGATCCAATTTTTTGTTTACAAAAGTGTACTCAAGTATTTTTCTCTCGATTTTACTAACTAACTAATACAAGTGAAATTAAAAGTGTTCTGATCGGTTAATAGTTCAATACTTGGAGCATGTTTTAAGTTGATGAAAGTACACTTTGAAGTATACTCTTTTATACTACAAGTATTTTTGTAAGTTTTAAAATACTTTAATTATTTAAGAGGCTGCTCAATTAAAATCGTAAACGCGTCTTATGCTGTGTTCACACCAAATGCGAACTATCGCGTTCCTCGCACTTTGTTACTCGCGGGAATAGTTGATTACTTTTGCACGAGTGACGCAAAAAACATGACGGGGAATGTCTGGATGTGTCAAAACATCTGGGTGTGTCAAACAGTAGGCGTCCATGAGCTCTACGTGTGAATTTCTCGCTCGAGCTGAAATTTTTCAAGTTGCGCTGAAGTCACAATAGATGAGCGTATGTCCGATTCACGCTGCCTAGCGCTGGTTCGTGTCTATTCACGTCTTTGGTATGACTTTGTATGTAATCTAATCGCGCAGATCATTTAATTCGCATTTGGTGTGAACACAGCATAATACATTTTTAGTAAATCTCCATCTACATGCATACAACTGTAGAGTATACGAGGACGAGTATACAGTGGCGCATATATACTTTTCTGTCAGTTTAAGCCAAGAATATTTGATTATACTTTTAAGTTTTTCTCCATCAGAAGAGTATATGAGAAGAAGTATAGAGTGTACGAGTGTAGAGAAGTCAAGAATACTTTATTATATTCTTAAGTATGTCTCCAAATATACTTTGACTTCTCTGTCTGTATAAGTCAATTATACTTAAGTGTCATTTAGGGTCTTGAAGGACAAGATATAAAAACTAGACTGAAAGTATTCTTTCCTGTTTTTAGTTCAAAAGAAGTTTGCTAATACCACACTTTAATAAACGTTTTCTTTGTAAGGGTATCTTTCATCACTGGCTATTTGTGACAGATTAAATATTTCGTCTCTTTTATTGAAATCCATCACAATTTGAGCCCATCTGTTCTCTGATAGACCCTAATGATAAATAATCTACTCCAAGTGTATTTTCACTACCGGCAGCCAAAAACTTGCCATCGCCTGTCAGGTATTAGGCGTGTAATTTTCGGAGTCAAAAAAGCAAGAAAAAATATTTTTTTTTGTGAAAATGTCCCGCTCATAAGAGCCTGTCAGATAATATCTGCCCTCCCGGGCCTGAGGAGCTGATCGCACACAGAGAGGGCTTTTGTGTCCCACCGTGCCGGGTTAAATATGATCCCCGGCAGCGTACAAAAGCGACTGTCTGTGAGGATGCGTAGTACAGGAGAAACATCTGTCCCGGCACGCATGCCAAGACGACTCAAGGCGGTGAGAATGCATCAAAGGAGAATTAAGGCACGACAAGGTGCGGCTGGGTTTTTTCCTCTCCGATGGAGACGACAGCGGCTGGTCCGGAGTTCCTGCCGCACTTACGGAGATGATCCAACAATGTTATTAAAAGTTTCTCACAGGAGCAGAAAATCTGCCTGTTGGATGTTTTGGAAATATTAGCCAATTATTTTTATGTTAGCCACTTTTATGTATTTTTTTAATTAAAACCAGGTCCATATGACAGGTCCTTGAAAATGACTTGTTATTTTATTAACCTTGAGCTTTAAGATTTAGTCCTTTTAATAAACGTAATGAACAACAGATTTAATGACTTGTTTTTGTGTTTACATTTTAAGTGTTATTTTAATTTTAACTGGTCTACAGATTTTCAAGAGTTAAATTGATCTTGATGTTCTTTTGTTTAACAGAAATTTAACTTATTTTAACTCTGTGATTTGCATTTTTGACCTTGACCTTGTTTATGTAATTTTATGCCGAAAAAAAGTTCAAGTTTGTTTTCACATAAGGTTCCTCCGCACTTAATCTCACTTTTGAAGCATCTTTGTCGTGACATGTTTTCCCAAAGGTCAGGGTTGAACGTTTTGCCTCGAGTTTAGAGGTCGGATGTCTCACTGTGAGTGCTGTTCCAGATGATTATTTCTGGGTTTGATGTGGGAAATCTGAGGTGTGAACCCCTTATAGAACCATTCTGTCTTTCCAATCAGCCAAACAATGATAAATCACTTTTACTACATAACCTGTCTGCAAATAACATACTGTAGGACATTGTGTATAAGTATTATGAGTTTTTAATATATGTTAAATCAGCATCTTCAATTATTCATGTGTCAAATTCACTTAAGCTGTGAAGGAACAAAAGAGAAACCTAAAGCTCACATCAAAAAACATTTGAAACCGATGAAGACCAGACTAAAGTCACACGTCCAAATATGTCTATTTGATGTTTGAAAGTCAAATGTCAGACATCTAATGAACAATGTTGTCTTTATTATTTCTAATTGATGACTTCTTGTGATTGTGATACTGTCACCCCGCTTCTGAGACTAGACGTTTACAGTAACCGCAGCAGAAGCATCTCTCCAGGCTTTCTGGCTCTCCTCACCTATTAGTCCTTTTTTTAGATAAGAAGCACAGTTTTGGTAAAGACAAATGACAGGGTTGGAGATTGTAACCTGCTCTGCCAAAGACAATTACAAGAGGAAGCGTCTTAGACAACATTAACCCTTATTGTCTGTCAGACATGCTTGTGTTCGCTTCAGGAATGCTGTTCAGTCCTCCCCACCTCTCAACATTGACTGATAATTGAAGAATTGATCTTCTGCTTAACTAACTAACACTTATCCTTCGCAACGTCCCTTTTCATTGTGTGTCAGCTTCTAGCACACCTTAAAGGAACCTTCTCAGCCTGCCTGCTTGAGAAAGCAGAAACAAAGACTCATAGATGGATGTCAAATGGGAGATGCGGCATCTGGTTGTAACGTGGGGATGAATCTGTTTGAAATCCGACCAGTCGAGAAGTGGAGGGGTGGGGATGTCCATCATTTTGGCTGGATGATGTCCAGACATCAAGTGTTGTTTGGCATTGGTTTCGTCTAGTTTCTGGTGTGTCCGGCTCTCTTTCTTCTGTCTGTCTGCACCTCCGGCAGACACCCTCATCCCTCATATTTATTCAGTGTTCTTCACATTGATTCACACTCACATGCTGATTTGAAGCTTTCAGCACCTCGCTCACTCAAGAGAGGGGTGCGTGGGAAACTAGGCCCTTCTGAAGAATATGTTTGCCATTTCACACCCGACCCGGAGACGTTCACTGTTTGTTTCATTATAATCTCAGCACGATCACAGCCACAAAAGACTCCCAATGCTGTAAGCACTGCTACTGGGAATCCAGTAAAAATAGTTAATCTATCTGTTAGATGTGCCCAAAGGATCATTGATTGAAGGTGGTTGAATCTAGCAGAAATGTCTGGTGATATTTTACCCTAATATTAAAGATAAAATATTCTTAATATTAAAATGTAATTTCTATTTTACAATTTTCCTTAAAAATAAAAATAAATTAATGCAGCTATTTTGTGACATGTAAATGACCATTTAATCGATTAAATAAACTGTTCGAAAATGACCTTACATTTTAAATATAGTGGTTGAACTTTTATATTAGTATATGCGCCCATGGGCGTGCTGGTCTGAAAACGTTGTGTGTATCGCTTTATTGTTCTGCGGGAACTGAAATAGACTACGTCACTTGTGTGTCATTGTTGAAACAGATAAAGAGTATGAAGATGTGAAATGAATGTAGATTGTAGCTTTCAAATCTTCTGGATTTGAGTAAATGTGATGAGAAATGTTTGAGTTCATATTGAGATCTTCAATAATATTGACTTTTGATTTCAGACTTGACAAGACACATTGTTGACATCTCTTCTCAAACTCTTCTAAAAGAGACAATTGGGAGATTTCTGACTTTTTTAAACATTTCCATTTGTTCTCTATTTAATCTCCCTGATGTCTATGAGAATCAACTGAGACATAAGAGAGGTCATATCTTTTTTTCTGCAAGGCAGTATGGCACTTACCAATGCAAAGTTAATATGTTTATTTCCAGAGAAGTTTATTTTAAATTGAATCAAATAAATGCATCAATCAGAAGTAACATTCACATTTTTGTGATAACAGTGGCGTTATGTTAAACTCGTGCCCCATTTGTTATTGTGACCTCTCTTTAACATTTGTGGCTGACTCCACCCTCATATAAAAAATTAATATAGTTTTTTAGTACGCAGATAGGAAATGAACTGGATTCTGTTATTTGCTGTTGTTTCAAAGTGATACATTTTTTAACTGATCAGAGGACATGTAGAGTTACATCCAAACAAATCAACAGCTTAACAAGAGTCCCAGACATCGTTTTATTTCAACTTTTTTGTATACAATAATGTATATTTGCTTCATTCTGAATCTGTCATGAATGTAAAGGTCCGATTACAGTCTTAAAGACAATCATTTTGTCAGTTCATTTTCATCTCTTTATTTTATTTCTATGCAAGTGATGTGAGAAGACTGTGAAAAGTGCTATGGTAATAAATGGAATATATATAAATAGAATTGAATATCGGCCTCCTATTCCTTATTCACAAAAGCTTCTTTTCCTCGTTTATTTTATTCTTTGTCTCGAAACTATTTTGTAAAGGAACTATTAGCCTAAATGTTTTATTCAGAAGTGGCTCTTCTAAAGCTCAGCAGACTCTCTCTCTCCCTCGTATTTATTTTAAATAAATTATGAATTGAATAATAATTATTATTGAACAATGAACAATGTGTTAATATTTGTAATAAAGGTCTTTTGAAAATTCAATTCTCACTCTCTCTCTCTCTCTCTCTCTCTCTCTCTCTCTCTCTCTCTATCTCTTGTTTTTTCTCTAGAACAGATTTTTGCGTCCACAAAGATGAGCCTTGTGATACAGTTGGTAAGTATTTCTTTATGAACTGCTTTTAAGCATGTTTTGATGATGTTGTTGGTTTTAAAATGACGTGAGGGGTTTTTGAAGGAAGTTGTGTTTCTTCCCCTCTCCTGAACCCTTACATTCCAGCCATTGATGAGCAGAACCAGGTGACTGTTGCCCGTATCCCAGCATTCCCTTCTCTTTATTTGGGAATGCACAACAAAACTTGTTTGACGCTCAAGTTTTTAGTGTTTTAATCCATCACGACTTTCAATCTTGTGAATACGTTCTTTGGCTACATATTTAAGATATTTAAATATATATATATTTCATATACAGATATATTTTCAACATATACATTATAATTTCATCATTAGTATTTAAAGTTAGTTCACATTCAGCAGTTGAGTTGGAATTTGAATGTATTTATCCTTATCCTCTTGATTCCAGGCGGGGTCTCTACGTCAAGCCCGTATTGTTATTTTCAGACAATCGGAGCGGGACGTAATTGTTACGGCATGTTGGATATAATTGGGTCACAGTAGTATCATTATACAGCAGCTTGGAAAGGCATTTGTAGAATGAGCTGATGTCAGTCTATACGGGTGGCCTGCATCCCTCAGGGGAACGTTGACATTAACCGTGAAAACTGGCCGTCCGGACACACTAGATAAGCATACTTTCTGTTTCTGCTCCGTATCTTTGTTTCTGATTTGACACTTAGATGATGCAATTCTTCAATTATTTGACTGTATATGCATGTCTCGAGTGGATTGGTGTTGGGTTGAGAGTAACCGAATGACGCGCGGTGACAGCCGTTGGATAAAGGAAGCGATATTCACAAAGGCCAGTTGTGGAATTTGACCAAAGCGATGACGTCACAGGCATCAAACCCACCTCATTCCTCACCATCAGCGTTAACTTAAGAAAACAGACCATCCAGGCTCGAATAATTGTTCAAAAGATTGCGGTGTGAGGCGTCAGGCTTGATGTGTTTTGAAAGTATGAGATGCCTTATCAGCTTGTAACTCTAAACGTTCTGCAAACGTTCCGGTGATGTTTGTAAAGAAGACACATAGGTTTTCTGCATATCAGCAACTGCGTGTGAGTTAAATCTGTAATGGGTTATAATGTTTGTCTTAAAAACAAAAATAATTTCTTTCCTTTTTCATAACGTAAGCAGAAATTTGCTCTGTGTTTTCTTTTCTTTTCTCGCCAGATTGTGCAATACTGGAAATAATCCAACGCAAACTACAACTCGTTTGTTTAAGAGCCCTCGAAACTAAAAGCCAAAAGGACGTTTTTGTAAATCATTATGATTTATAAACGTGCGGAATACGGGCCAAGTGCGCTCGTGGGATTACGGCATAAAACGGATTGGCCTACAGAAGATTACAAATCCAGTTCAATGAAAACATCACGTAACATCATCTGGGTGTGTTTTCAATCCGTTTAAAGGTCCTCCTGTTAAACTCGTGTCGGGAATCACCCTTGTAACGGGGTTAAAGGTTATCATTATTAAATGAGAGGAGCTGCACCGTTGGGAGTAGCACGGGACCTCAGACGGGATGCCATTGTGGAATGGTTTGATTTTTAGAATGGATAAACTCATACCTCAGACTTAACGTCTCCTGTCTCATATTCACTTCCCGGCTTTTGAAGTCCGCGCTTCTTTAAGCTCTTCTCCCTGAGCAACGGTCAGTAAGTCACGTGAGATCTGATAGCAGGCTTTTAACTTTTCCAGCCACTACACAAGAGTCTGGTGCATTGCTTGTTCTGGTAAATAAATTTGGAGAAAATCAATAGGGCAGATGGACAAAAACATTGTACTAAAGTATTTTGCTGAGATTTATGTGACTTCTGCAACCAAAAATGCTTGATTTTGTCGCGGCTTTGGTAAAATTTTATGAAAAAAATTGTGGGGGGGTTACAGAAAAATCAAAAATATTACTTTTGTTTGTTTGATTATGGGTTAAATTCTGCGACCGCAAAATCCTGCAGAGACTGAATAACAGGCAATGCTTCATTGGTTTTACGTGAAAATACCTGAATACAACAGAGTCAAAAGAGAGTTTTTCTAGATTTGTTTTTTCTAGTATTTGCCATCGTGTTATTGTCAATATTGCTTTCAGAGATGCCTCTAGGATTTTCTCACTTGATTTGATTTTTATCACAATTTGAGATCTCATTCACGTCTGTACAACTAACCATTGTAAAAAAAAACCTCTTAGGTTTTAAAGATTTTGGAGCAGAGACTTTATGGTTTCAAATGGCTGACCCTTGTCTTCTTAAAACAAATTCCTCAGGGTTTCTGGATTTCCGTCGCGACACGGATGTGGGATGTTTAGCAATAATAAGCAACTCCTTTTTAGTCATTCCTGCTTTTCTGTGTTTATAAATTTTCGCTCGATGAAATTTAAACATAAACTTTAAATAACGGTCTGAGACATAATGGACACATTCAGCTGAAGACCACAGAGACATGAACGGTCCAAAGAAACCCCAAGACCTTTCAAATGTTTGGCCTGTGACTCGCTTCTGTTTCTTATATATGAGAATGTCCGAAAAGCGTTGCAGACTGGTTAATATGGAAAATGTCCTCACGCTTTTTTGAAAGATTTTGAATAACCGAACAACACAGAATCCCGCTGAGACAAAATATCTTCTTTTGTGTTTTGAGTCATTTGCAGGTTCACAAAACAAACACGTGAGGGTGAATAAATATTAAAATCATTTTGATTTTGTCATTTAAATACTACATTGAAGTCATGTACAGTAGCAAAAACATCCTTCTTAACTGTTAGAAGATGGTCATGAAAAACAAAATACAAGCACAAATGTTCACATTAAAACCAAACGCAAACTGCTCGAGGGTGCATGAATGTGCTTTATTAGTAATTTAACATGTCAAAGAGAATTATCTAAGCGAACCATCCTCAGAGCAAATTTTTTTTTTTAAATACCAGATAACAAACTGTTTATGTGAACATCAGTAATTTCCCAGAGGAGAAATGTTATTGTTCAGTCGTTGAAACAAAAAACAAAAAGTGTCCAGCACACATAATATAGAAACTCTGTCAATAGTCTTCAACCCTTTCCTCCCAGCCTTGGAAAACATTGGCCGTCTAGCTTCAGAATTTTTCATCAAAGTCACAAAACATTTACGATTATTTTGTCGTGTGAATACTCAAACGTTTAATGTGCTTTCTCTGCATCAGTTTGAATTGAAAAAGCTCATGGCAAATTGTAATCCAGACAATGGGTGACTGTATAAAATTCAGTAATTTAGCATTCCATTGGAGATGTTTTTGATATAGATTAATTGTAAGAATGATTAACTCAAAACATTGCAATATTTCTTATACAATTTCGAGTCACGGAATGTAATATTTACATTTTCTGTAATAGAGGTCTTTTCCTTTTAGACATGGTCCATCTTGTGTGTTTCCAGTGTTATTCAAGGGACCTTTGTGGACAAAAGGAGATCTAGTAATAATGTACACTGTTTGTGTTTGTTTACGGTTCACGTTTATCACATTTTCTTACGAAACAAACACATCTATTCAATCTTTAAACAATTTAGATATTAAAGAGAGCTTATTGGTGGATTTCCTTAGCGATGGATGGCCATGTGTGTTTTTTAGAGAGCTTTTAAGGGATGAAAGTGGACCAATTCAGACCGTTTTTGTTTGTTTACATGTCGGTTTCTTTTGAAAATTGAGTTTCTTATTGTGGGAAACTGGAGAAATGGGGAAAAATCGAGCACCATCCTATTTCCTCTGCTCAGTTTGTCTGTTTGTTTGTAAGATATAGTGAGGATACAAAAAAAACAAGTGAATTCTGAGAGAGACTGCAGTGTTTGTCATTGGAGACAGTGAAAGCAGCTGACAAAGAATTGGGTTCAGCTGAACTGCTGAGGTGGTAGATTTGTGCTTCTGCCTGCGAGTGCAAAACACTCTTCATGAGCTAACGGCAAATTAACCCCAGAGAAACAATCAGGAAAATATATCTGTGCCATGTGTATTTAGGGATGAGTCCGTCTGGCAGGACCGTGCAGCTCCGAGCTGTGTTTGATCCCACAAACGCTGAGTCAAACAAAACTAGTGATGTCATCGCACTGTGGGGCTGACCCTCTGACCTCTACGGAGTTCTGCATGACATCACTATAAAATCAAAATCAAGCACATCTTAATATCTCTTAATGTGTCATCCAAGATGTTTGTGTATTTGTTTAATCGGTCGAAAAGAAATGAAGGTTTTTGATGAAAACATTCCAGGATTTTTCTCCATATAGTGGACTTCAATGGACTCCAAATGGTTGAAGGAGAAAATTACTATTTCAGTGCAACTTCAAAGGGGTTTTAACGATACCAGACGATGAATAAGGGTCTTATCTAGCCAAACGTTCGTATGTATATGCTTTATAAACACAAATACTCGCCTTGCGCTGTTCTGCGATGCACGTTCATGACTTCACGTAATACGTTGTTATGTTGAAAAGGTTAGCTTTTTTAATATTACAACATCTAGGAGACTCACACAAAATGACCAATTAAACGATAAATTGACTCAAAGACATTTGAATACGTTTCATTGAACATTCGTTTCGCTAGATACGACTCTTATTCATCGTCTGGTATCGTTTAAAGCAGGGGTCTTCAACTGGGGGTTCTCGGTGGAACTGCAAGGGGTCCGCTAATAACTTTTCAGCATGTTTACTCACACGCAACTTTTTGTTAAAAATGTAAATCATGGGCATAGAAATATTACAACCGATGTTCTCTTTTCGGATAAGCGGTAGAAAATGGAATGGAATGGAATGTTCTCTTTAAGCAGCGCACGTGCGCGGCAACGCAGACTCATTGAGCTCCCGCGCATTGCAATTTTAACCTGCGTACGGACAAAAACATCCATTCAGGCAGCAGAAGCGATAGAAGCAACGTTACATCTGCTTCATTGTCTCCCTTCCGATAAGTTCAGAGTACACATGAAAGGAGTTGCGTGCAAATAAATTGCATTCTCATATATTTCGGGACTTTTGGTAAAATTTGTAGCACTTATTTGACAGGCAAATGACACCACATCGTTTCTGCTTTTTAAACTCTGACAAAACTATCAAACGTGTTTAAAATAAAGTTTGACGATGTTGATCCACAAAATACAACGGAGCTCGGAATTTTAAACTACATTTACAGTTATGCATTTGGCAGACGCTTTTATCCTAAGCGACTTACATTGTATTATCCTATTCATTTAAACATAGGTATTTGCAATCCCCTGGGATCGAACCCACAACCTAACGTTGTTAACGCAATGCTCTTACCACTGAGCTACAGGAAAACTGCAAACTAGCGTTGTGTTCTGCAACACACAGAGAAGTGGAAGTAATAAAACGGCCTGCTTTTACAACAGAGTGCAAAACATCTGCACTGATTTCTTTGGCTTCCAGAGATGACCTCTACCTCAACTAGAATAGTCTTTGTGTCATTAACCAGGGTCAGTCATCTCATTGAACACTTAATAAAAACTAAGGTTCAGGACATGTAAATAATCCATCTCACAGTAAAAGTTAAACGAATGATGCTGCAAATCCCTTAAAATAATCAAACAATCTATATTAATAATAAAAACATTTAACAGAAACTATAGTAATATAATGTAATGTCTTAACATAATATTGCTATGACAATAAGGGTGGTGTCTATTTAAATGGCTCCGATTACACATTTAGTATAAGGGGTCCCTGCTCCATGCATCTCTCATCTAAGGGGTCCTTGCCCCGAACAATGTTGGATACCCCTGGTTTAAAGCCCTTTGATACTGCAGTGAAACTGTAATTTTGACCTTCAACTGT
Organism: Triplophysa dalaica; assembly: GCF_015846415.1. NCBI lineage: Eukaryota > Metazoa > Chordata > Actinopteri > Cypriniformes > Nemacheilidae > Triplophysa > Triplophysa dalaica. The sequence continues at coordinate 33,889,777 of NC_079542.1, forward strand.
TTGCTGTCCATTGAAGTTCACTATATGGATCCTGCAATCTTTTCATCAAAAACCTTCATCTCTATTCGACTCAAGAAACAAATAGATAAGTATAATGGATGACATGGGGATGATTAAATTATCATCAAAATTTATTCTGAAAATGAACTACTCCTTTAATACACATTCCTGGTGTTGTTCTAACAAAATTTTTGCAAATCTATTAAAATGAAAAACTTGCCGTTGAGTCTTATTCGTTTTTGTACCTTTATTCCATTTCTGATGGAAATCCAATGACATCCATTTTTCTTGTTTAAAATGCTGTGCTAATATTAAATCTTTTTTAAAATAACAATTGAATGTATTGTATATAAGTAAATATTATTTATATAAGTTTTTAAAGGGCATAGTTTATTTCATTTTTATTTATTTCTTTTAAAAGAAATCTGCATCTTTGACTTCAAATAAGTCATGTATCTGTAGTTTTCTCATCAAGACAATCATTACAAGTTTGACTTCTGTTCAAATAACTTCTCCAGCGTGTTACACTGCATAGAACGAGTGCAGAGTTTTGTGAAGTGTAAATCAATGACATGACAGACCCGGCAGAGATAATTACAGCTCTTGTGTAAGTATGCAAGACTGTAAAAAAATGAAGACATGTAGAATTAAAAAGGAATTCAGGACAACATCTGGTTTCCAATCAACCTGCTGTTTTTATTTGCTATTTAAGGGAAATCATTTTTCCATCATAGATTTCCGTCACGGCCCATTAATTTCCAGCGTTTCCATAGACCTTTGATTCCGTCTCTAAAGAACTGTTTTAGTTTTTTTCTCGCCAGCGCTTTTTGCTTTAAGTAAGCGATAGTTATTTGACTACTCACACTTTTAATTCTGCCATTTAGAGTCTGCCATTCATGTTTCATAAGATGTTGAACATTTTACAACGTTTATTCAGAATTGTTAGTTCCATGAACTAACAATGAACAATACTTCTGCAGAATTTATAAATCTGGGTTCATTTCAACATTTACTCATACACATCTAAATTGCATCTGTTTTATCTGTTAACATTAGTTAATAAACAACGGATTAACATGAACAATAAACAATTTTATAAACCAATGCATAATACAAGTTGTAAACCCATTTTGCTTATTGTTAGTTCATGTTGGCAAATGTGTTTACTGATGTTAATGAGTGTGATGTTATTGTAAAATGTTACCAGATGTTTCGTATGTAGACGGCTCGCTGCTGTAGATTTTGCTTATATTCCAGCAGTCATACTGTATGTTAATGTAATCATTGTTCCAATAACACAATTTTCATGATTTTCTTGCAATGATGAAATGTTCGATTTTAGACATGCAAGGAAAGTCCTGTAGGCCTACAGGGGGATCACCTGTGTTTTTATCACATTGTTATAATAACCAGCTGTATTTTTACAAGCAAACATTGCATCTGCCAGCATCTGTGTGTTTGTGTGTGTGTACAGATATGTCTGTCAAGTGATTTTAAATATAGTTTAGACACGCCTTGCATTGATTCTGACTGTCGTTGTGTGGAGTAACTTTCTTCCAAAGCCAAAAAAGATGCCAACAATACAGTTTCCGTCTCCCACTTCTCGCCAAGATGTTTGCTTGGGGTTTAATTCTGTGCAATTCCCAATAAAAATGAAACATCAGTACCTATCTGAAAGGACTGTGTTCTATTTATATATTTAAATGAGATCTTTCCTGCAGCAATAGTTGATCATACATTTTTTTAAATGGGTGACACTGCTTATTTTTATGCTTGGCATCGCTGCATTATAAGCATGCTATCAGATGGGATTCTGTCCATTCAGATTGATGTTTTTTAGTGGTTTGACAGGCACACCTGTCGTGTCTGTCTGCGCGTGCTCCCCACGGCCTTCAATCATAATATATACAGGAATAACGGCTGCTTGAGTATTAACAGCTGCTGGCGTGACACGCTGTCCAGCTAAACGTGCCGTATCAGTTTTAAATCTAAAGAAAAATGACACGTGTGGCATACAGGACACATGCTCTTGATCTTACAGTATTACGGATTTATAGCATGTTTTAGTTTTAGCATCTGGCCTGAATTTCTTTTATAATTGATTTCATTTACGCGGGTCACATGCTAAGTGAGATATGTGGGTTTGGTCCAGTGTCAGACTCAAACCGGGTGGTTTTACAGACCAATCGGAAAGGTGATAGGCCGTGATATAGTCCGGGACGTAAATGCTGCTGCAGAAGCACTTCTGGTTTCAGTTTATCAGCTATTTATTCAAGAGCAGCAGCACACAAACATTTTTAAATATGAAACAATTAAAGATGAAAATGTAAAGGATTATTATTGTGAACAGAAATGCTTTCATGTCACCTCGGGAAGCTTTGGTGGATTTCTGCTTGTCCGTAGATAATCCACTTGCGCGCTTTAACTTTGCGTACAAGTACAATCAGTTTACTCGCTTGAGTAGCATTAAGCTTTTCCACCAACAAACTCTCCCGGCGCACCGACCGTTTTCCCCAGTCGGTACACTAGCAAAACTGGATTCGGACACGCCCTGACTGCACCTGCGTCATGCACTTTAGACCATGCGCTTAGATGTTAAAATATGGCCCTATGTTTTTTTATAAAAACATTCAAATAGACAATGAAGTGTGGTCAACACAGGTTAGAGGAATGTAAAACTGAAAACAGAAATTGGTGCGAACTTATCAGTAACTATGGGAACAAACTAGTTAGGAGAACAGTAACTGAATATAAACATAACATAACAGAGAATAACTGTGACAGATGGCACATTTAACTGAACTGGTTTATTTTTACTTTCTTCTCGGTTTGAGTTGTATTTTATTAGCACTGGTACAAAATATGTTAAAGAGAAAATGCATCGCTACATATTATGTCGTAATTATGACATAATATGGTTTAAACAATAATTTGTATGTGGCAGCAATGCGCCACTGTACATTGGCATAGAAATGCGAACAAAGTTACAAACCAAGAGACAAAAACACAAACATTCTGTTTCAAAACCAAATGAAATCATCAGATGTTAAATATGAACAACATATCAAAAAATCTAAGATTGCTAAAAGACGTTCACGGTGACTGAACCATTACGATAAAAGTGTCAGATTGGTTCAGATGTTCATTATTGTGTCATTGTAAAGCTTTGGTCTTCTTCCAGGAATTGCTTACCTGGGCGGCACCTGCAGTCCCAAGAGGAAGTGTGTACTGGCGGAGGACAACGGACTCAACCTGGCCTTTACCATCGCTCATGAGCTGGGACACAAGTGAGTCCGAACCATATACGCATCTTCAATGCCATCCAACAGATTTCACATGATGATGTGATAAAGAAGGCTTTTCTCCACAAACACAAATTCTGTCGTCATTTACTTTCCGCAATCCCATAAGACTTTCTGTCGAATAACAAAAAAGATATTGATCAGATTATTGTGCTGTATATTGTTTTACATAATATGAGCATATTGTAAATAAACTGTCACACTCCAACAACTTAAATAGTGCCAAAAAAGCCCCATAACTGCAAATGTCAAAAACTAGAAACAGCATGAAAGTATTGTGTGAGGAACACTCGGTCTTAAAATGAGTTATTTACTGTAAATGGCTGCATGTGCGTATTTAAACCGGTTTGACGTCAATAGATGTCAACATGTTATTTTCCAAAAGGAAGCTGTAATCTTTACTGTCACAGTTATCAGAGAATTGGACATAATTAGAAGATGTAATAACAACATCCCACTTTCCTATAGAAAGTCATTTGTTTTTAACCCGGCTCATATTTAAAGGGACAGAGCACCCAAAAAGTTCTCTTCATGTGGTTGTAAATCTGTATGTGACTCTTTTTTCAGTGGAACACTAAAGAAGATATTTGTAGAAAAAGTGTTTTTTTGTATTCATACAATGGAAGTCAATGGGGTTCAACGTTGTTTGGTTACCATCAATCTGTGAAAAATCTACTTTTGTGTTCTGCTGAAGAAAGCTTCACAGGTTGGTGACTCTTCTTCACATATGTGTACAAATCCCTTATAAATTTGAAATGGGAACCGCTCTTCACCTGTTGTTTTTATGACAGCAGGTTATTCACATGTGATGTAGAACATCAGCTGATTTAGAAACCATAATCAGACTCAAAGGTCCATCCTCGCCCATGCACAGTACTTGGGCAAGTCTATTGAAATTCTTTAACGGAACATGATGTAAAGCTTTATTTAATATGATTTACTGGAGTACAGGCTTCACCTGTGTTACTCAATCGCTGCTCTTCACAATCGCTCCCCTTGATGTCTTTGCTAGCATAAAGCCTTCTTTGATGAAACAATGATGGGCAGCCAACACCATAATACATCTGGAGAAATGGCCAAGTGTCTTTTGTATCAGCGCCAGAGTTATCGCTCTACCTGCTCAAGTAGCGTTCAGCGAGAGACCGAGCCAAAGTCGGCTTTAATGCCCGGCTGTAATTAGCTGCTATGGAGCTTGTCCGCATGGCTAGCTCAGTCATCACACGCACACAGTGCTCCATTGTCACAAAAAACGATTGAAGTTTGTTAAGCTGTTATGTGCACTTGTACCTTTACAATAAAAGCTACATAGAGACGTGTCAAGCAGTCGCCATGACTAGCGTCTCTGTCGCCATGACATTTACCGGCATCAGTAAAGTTACGCATGACAATGTTTTGCTCTATCTAGTCGTACACTCCTTGACGCCTCAGCTAAATTTCCATCTTTTATCCCGAGCCCGTCTGTAGGAACGTACCCGTGACCTTTTGATTTGCCGTGCTTGCACAACAAGGTTAAATGAGTGTCTCGTTTCAGCACCGCTTCATTTGTCTTACTTCATCAAGATGTCAATGTTCATATTTTCCGATACTACAAGCCGCTGGAATATAATTATCTTCATCTCTGGACATCGGCAAAACACTAATGGGGTTCGCCTTATTGATCAAAAAATCTAGATTAACCATGGCTTATGTGAACGTATTTTATTGTTCCCCAGTGAAAACTGTCGGACTGATTAGAAAAATAACACACATGGGAAATTATTATAGTATTTATTTCACTGAAACTGACTATTGGATTATTGACTTGAGTTTAGCAGAACTATACGACCTACGCTAGCAAAAAGTACATGCATTCATTACAAAGATTTATATTTTTCTTCTACAAATGATCAGCCAGTGACAATTCTCTAATGAGGGATTGTGGGTAGACTTAAACATGACCGTGTGCACGCCTTTGGACGTAAATAAGTCTGAATACATAAAAAAACACAATAGTTACGCCCCCGATAGAAAAAGAGGGGAGAATGAGAGGTGCGTTGCAAAAGTACCTTTTATTCAAAAATCCCAATCACAGACCGCAAAGCCATCTCAAATGCTGGAAATCCGAAACGACTTCTACTGTAGGTCTAGACATCCGCCCTACTAGTCGTTCCATGGAAGAGGTGAATCCTGCTGAGAATGAAACAAGCCACTTTAAAAGACATGGGCACACCTGTGCACCGGTGTATCCAATCCATCTTATTGTGCCTGCTGGAACCACAGCGCGACTACAGATGAAGCCCAGAGAACACAGCAGGGAAGAAGCGAAGCGTCGAGGCTGTGACACAGTGTATTAAATAACAATACATTTTTATTAAAATGCTGTAGTTTATATTGATGATTAAAGGCATGCTCATGCAAAAACTGAACAGGGAATTAAGATCCTGGAGCCTTCCGACTGTAAGGCAAATAACTTTCAAATCGCAGAAAGTGAGAAAAGACATCGTAGAAATAGTCCATGTGACTCTAGTTGTTCAACCTTAACTATTGAGGATAATAACGACTTCTCAATGCACACCCGGCAAACCACGCGTCATAGTTACTTAATTTATTAGTAAAGGCTGAAATTGACATGAACTAAGATAAATAAATGCTCTAGAAGTATTGTTCACTGTTAATTTATGTTAGCTAATGCGTTACTGTATTTGTTGATATATACAACCGTGTTGTAAAGTGTTAGCATATTTGGTTTTAAAACTATTTCGAGTGTTTTTAGCGATTGTCGTATATCCATTTAAAATTACAGACCTGCATGCCAAGTCAAATATGGTGAAACAATTATTGGATATCACACGGCTCGTGACGTATCACATTTGACTGCTAGTCGCAATGCAGGTGAAAACCAGTAGGATTACTATATCAAGATATTGACGTGCCGCCATTTTGAAACATGGTTTGTAAATCAGTTTGTTTATGGATACTTAAAAAATCAATTGCAGAATAAGCTCAATAAATGCAGACTTGACAGTGACAGCATGTATATTATGGTTTAAACCTACAACCTCGGTTACCAAATGGTTGTGCATAATTTTTAGGTTCTGTGTATTATCTGATGTTTGGCTTATGAAGACTCTTTATCTGTCTAACAGTGTTATTAGCTTGGCAGTAAAACAGTTTTCCCCTCTTAAACAAATACATTCCCACAGAGACGTTTGGCCTCCTCACAGAACCGCCCGCTATTGTTTTTGTTCAAGAGGTGTGCGTGTGAGAGGTGAGGTTTAGATTGTGTTCTCATTAACTACATCACTCCATTAACTTTGAAAGTCACCCGTCCATATCAAAGCTATAAGGTTCATGTGTTTCTCCTGATGTCTGTTGTGCTCAATGTGTGCGTTTGTGTTTTACTTCCTTAGCTGAGAGACGCACCCTGGAAATCCACACAGTTCTCTTTATTAGATCCTGTGATCAGCGACTCCGCTTCAGTTTTGCTTGTTGATTTTAATTTGGGAAATGTAGGTCAGTGCTTGAGAGAAAGTCTACTGTTGCCCTTATTTCTGACTCGTTTCTGTTCGGTTTGGCTGCTTTTACAGTATAAAGGCATCATTTATGCATTTGGCAGACGCTTTTATCCAAAGCATTATCCTATACATTTATACATAGGTATGATCAATCCCCTGGAATGGAACCCACAACCTTGCGTTGTTAACGCAATGCTCTTACCACTGAGCTACAGGAAAGCTACAATATGCATTGGTATTTTTGCGTCAGCATCAAAGATCATGTTTAACAAGCCTTAGAACATGTATTGTATGTTTTCAGAAATGTAAAAAAATCAGACTATTGGAGAGCGATCTTGTTGTGATTCTCTGTTTATTTGTTTCAATGAAAGGTCATTCCTGATATGGTTCTTTGTTTATGTTTTTTTGTGTTATAGCATGGGCATAAGCCACGACGACGATCATGCCACTTGCACAGGCCACTCCCACATTATGTCTGGTGAATGGGTCAAAGGTCGTAACCCAAGTGACCTCTCCTGGTCCACCTGCAGTCGTGACGACCTGGAAAAGTTCCTCAGGTGAGATGGAGTACAGACACACACACATGTTAGTCTCTCTCCGCATGAGTAACTCATGATGTTTTATGCTTGGAAAATCACAGTGTCTCCTGCTGTGTGGAAGCCTGCAATTTTCTGTCTTTTGATTGGCTCTCACACAGCGGGATTATTTTACACGGCGGTATCATTGACTGTAGGCCAAGGATCATCACATTCACAGGTGATTCACAGCTGCGGTTTCTCTGATGAGGTCTCAAATGCCACATTGAAATTTTTGGTCGTACAACATTTTCGAGTTGTTTTGCCTCAACGAACTGCTCAGTAATGTAAAGAGGATCTGTAAGATATAACTTCTTCTGTTTTATTTCAAAAACACCCATATTTGCCGGCCAAAAATCCTCCTTTTCCCAATCAGTGTTATACGACCGGAAGTTGGTCTGTCCAACCCTGGAGTCCCAAAACCTCGCCGGCGCCATCTTGTGCAACTAGCGGATTTCATACTTCGTTCAATTAAAGAAATAGAGCAAGTAAAATGTAAAACTGTAGTGCACAAGCTTAGAATAAACACATCATTATCATCTGTTGGTGTGGATGTTAATATTGTTATCATTATAGTTATCATGGTAGTTAATCTTTTTGGTGTAAATTGGCAATCAAGAACACTAGCAGTCCCTGTAAAAACTCTACTTATTGCTGATTGGCTCCTTCATTTGGAAGGCGGGGCTTTTTTCGAGCTCGCCGCACTTTCCTCCACTCATAGTAAAACCAGTAAACCGTCTTGTTATATCTAGAGTCTGTTTCTCAGCATCTTATTTTCTTTCAGATCCAAGGCCAGTTCCTGTCTGCTGCACACAGACCCGCGTAACCGCTACCTCATTCATCTGCCTGCCAAACTGCCCGGCATGCACTACAGCGCAGACGAACAGTGCCAGATTCTCTTCGGCACCAATGCCACCTTCTGTACTGATATGGAGGTTTGTTTCTTTCAGCAAGAGATTGACATCACTAGCCGGATAATACGCCTTAGTAACCGTACTCTGCTTCATTGATTTAAAGGTCTGATGAACAGTGCTTGTTTATTGTTTTCTACTTTTATATGAGGTCTACATATGACATTTGCGTGTTTTTTTCATCCAAAAACATCAAAATCAATAATTAATAGTCAATTTTACCTAGGTTTTGAGGCCAGCACTGCAAACGCTCGGTTTTACTGGGAATGCCACATTGAAGACACTTGGAAGTAAACGCCCACTGCTTTGATTGGATAACAGTTTGCGTAGTTGGAGGCTTCTGTGAATTTGGATCGAGACGTAACGTTAGGTTACACATAAGAACCATTCACAGTTTTCGCACATCATCAGTATTATCTGGAGACCTAGCTATCTTTAGCTATCTGCATATTAACAGCATTTTTGTTTATTGCTTGCTCGCTCTATCTAGTTCCACGCCTAGTTCCCACTTGTTCTGTCAACGCTGAACCAGTGGGTGGGGATTGATGTTTTTCTGTGGAGGTGGTGTTCAGCCTATCAATGTCGTCATAGATAGGTGCATTCCAGAACCTGGCGTTCGCTGTGACTGTTGTCAATAACAGATGTTATCTCAGTTGATTCATAAAAACATTTATTTTTATACCTCCACCATGTTTTTAATACTGTAAATCCGTAATATAGTTATATACAGTATATAATTTCACAAAGCATGCACATTTCACATAACCCATCTTCAATGAAGAGACTGTATTACCCAACAGCTCTTGAGATGGATAGCGTTTCCCATGTCGGCATTACACATTACCCTCCAGTAGTTTCCCCACATCTTACATGCTCAATCACTTTTTCCAATCTCGGAGCGAGAAACACTTCAACGTTAGCATCAACGTCTGATGACTCGTCATTTTCACATATTGTTTGTTGTTGAAGCATCTGGCGTAGGACGTCACAGGGTCCAGACGGTACACGGGTGTCTAAATATTCTGATTTGTACAGTTACATGTAAGGAAATGGTAATCTGATGGAATCAAACCTGCTACGCCAACAGCTGGCATCCGCTCTGCCAACTTCAGACCATAAACTTATTGCTGAAGATCTCCGGGGGTGTGTGGGAGGAGGGACTGTGAGGATAAATGTGATTTATGATTGAACGTGGCGTTTCTTTGATGTTCCTCAACAGCTACAAATGTAGCTTTGATAGTTTTATATGATTTCAGGGCCGGAACGAAAACATGACAGCCTGTAGGGGCTGCATGCAGGGGCGTCTCTAACCTTTTTTTATTTGTGAACCTATTTCTACCCCAAGTGAGAGATGACGTGACTAAAGACACTTTTTTAACACTTCATTTCTGCATCAGCCATTGTTTTAAGCTTTTGATCAATATGAACATTCATTGGGAATTCGAACCCATGACCATTGAGTTGCTAGCACAGCACTTCACCATCTCACCTACAGAAAAAAAAGAGATAGATTATGTTAAAAGAATAGTCCACCCAAAAATGAAAAATCTCTTTCATTACAAAATGCAGTCTTGGTAACACTTTACATTAGAAGTCGACAGAAATTGGATTTTGGCGATAACTAAGGTGGTAAGTACCTACCGATAACGATTAATTACCAATAGTTTTTTTAATGGTTTATTTGAAATTAAAAAAACACAAAGTAATTAGCAATGAAGTGTATTACAACAATAAACACGTCGCTTGAACCACTAAACTGTATTGTACTTTTAAATAAAACACATACATATAAACTACATTAATAAAGTTCAGTGTATGATTTAAACAAAATTATAAGTAGGTAATTTCTAAAATGTTCATAATTTAAAACATTCTTAGCACCAAACTAGCAGAATGACGGATCCATTGTAATATTTTGCAATATATACGGTCGTGTTAACATGCGTGTTAGTTGACATTAAAATTAATGTCTCTGTCATCTGTTTCCTATTTCAGAAGCTGATCTCGAGCGGACACACACAGAAATGCCTATCCATAGTTACAATAATAATATTTTAATATTTCTGCGTGCATTTTTGTCACCATGTTATTACTTATTAAGCTAACGTTAATAGGCTACTAATGTTAGCGCGCTCTCAGCCCTGTTGGCAAAAATACTGCTGTTCCCATTAAATGCAGCATTACTTTATAACATCATGTCTACTGCAACTGGCTTGTGAAAATTTAAAAAACCTATCTGATGTATTCCGCTCCGTGAAGCCAGTGGTCTCGCATCTCCAAACCAAAAAGCTTTATAGCTCTAAACCAAACAGGCTGTCAGTTTTATTTCCACCTTCAGAGGTTGCTGTTTTACTGCTGTACTCAGAACTCTTCACCTGCGTTTCACAGTAGATCTTTCCCTGCTGCATCTTGATCAAACGCAACCAGGAAAGACTATCGGCCATAGTTGAAATTATTGTTATCGGTGCTGATTAATCGGCTAAAACGATGAATCGCTTGACCTCTACTTTACATTAGGGTGCTATAAATTAACATTATAAAATGCATTAGCTAGCATTAGCTAACAATGAACAATTTAGTTTTTCAGCGTTTATTAATCCTTGTTAATGTTAGTTCATGTCAATACAGATATTCATGTTAGTTCATGGTGCATTAACTAACAGTAACAGTGACAACATTTAGTAAACGCTGAAATTAACATTAATTAATATATATTAATAAATGCTTTGCGGAAGATGGAGATGGAGATGGTGGTCTAGTGGGTTAAACCACTGAACTGGTAAATCAAAGGTTGGTGGTTCGATCCTAGCATCCACCACCAGTGTGTCCTTGAGCAAGACACTTTACTCCATGTTGCTCCAGGGGGATTGTCCCTGTAATAAGTGCACTGTAAGTCGCTTTGGATAAAAGCGTCTGCTAAATGACTAAATGTAAATGTAAATGAAGATCCACATTTCGCGCCTAATGCCACGCGGAAAACGGGCCTAGGAAAATGTGCGAATTGTTAACAAATAGCATCGTTTGTTGAAAAGTTATTACAAAAGCTCGGGTTAAAATTGTGATTTTAATTCATAATTTTGTTGACTAGTATATATGCGTGTTTTGTCATGAGACACACTATACTTAATTATACGTTATTGAAATGCAGCCATATTTGATTTTACAAATCGTATCAATAAACCAATGTGTTTATGATATTCTCTTTCAAACATATCGTTTTATTTCATAAGAGATTTATTTAGAGTCGAATGGATTGTTGGTACATAAAAACAAACCCTGCAGTAACTGACGAGACGGGTGACGTGAGCGCCGCTGCTTTACTCCTATTGGTAGTCGCTCCCAAAAGTCGCTTATCATTTACATAAAGTTGAATCTTTTGAAGCTCAATGTTGTTTCGTCGCTAGACATGTCCACTTCCTGTCGCCGGAAAATTGCCGGCTGTCGATTGAAATGAATGAGATCGCCTCGCTTTGTCTGAACGGGGGGTAACTCATGGAGAAGTGAAATCCCTCCCGTTTCACTGGATCTTTACTTCTATTAGATGTCGTCTTTTTACATCCCTGATAATTTGAATTAGTCAACTATTGTTTGTTATTTCAGCATCTGATGTGTGCGGGTCTATGGTGTTTGGTAGAAGGAGACAAGTCATGTAAGACCAAACTGGATCCACCGCTGGACGGCACTGAATGTGGCGCTGACAAGGTAAAGTAGATAAAAATAATACAGCACTTTTGGCCATTAAATAAACATTTACAAAGTGTTTTGATTTTGTAATGCATCATAAAGATATTTGTAGTAGGTTATACATGTCATTATGTCATATAATAAAAGTTTGTTCATATTCACGTATACGTTTGTGTGTGTGTGTGTGTGTGTGTGTCAGTGGTGTAGAGCGGGTGAGTGTGTCAGTAAGACTCCCATCCCTCAGCATGTAGATGGGGACTGGAGTTCATGGGGTTCATGGAGCATGTGTAGTCGATCGTGCGGCACCGGAGCACGCTTCAGGCAGAGAAAATGTGACAACCCCCCGTAAGCTCTTATTATCTGTTATCTCAAACACACTGTAAGCTCTCTTCAGTCCCGGTCTGCTAAGCATTATAAGTCGACTGATATATTGGTCTTAGTGATTAAATAGAAATACATTTGAATTGAATAACAAAGGTTTATTAAACATTGGTGACTTTTGTCATATTGTGTTTGTGGTTTCCATTACAATTTTAATCTCAATTGTCACAACTAAACTCACTTGAAGTTTATATTTATCTCATAAACAGAATGTTTAAGTTAATGTTTTGTGTTTGGTTGTGGTGTGTCAGGCCCGGTCCAGGAGGAAGATACTGTCAGAAGGTCAGCGTGGAACACAAAGTGTGCGAGGGACCACCTTGTCCCAAAGGTCTGCCCACGTTTAGAGATCAACAGTGTCGGTCTCAGGACCGTCAGGCCACAATGAAGAAAAACCAAATGATGACCGCTGTGATCAATGATGGTAAGATTAAAATGACTTTGAAGGGATAGTTCCCTCAAAAATTAAAATGAGCAATTTTCACTTCTTGGACATCATTGACTTCCATTGTTGAAACAAATTATTGTATAATTTGTTGTTCTGTTGAACACAACATGAGATATTTTGAAGAATTTAGCCACGTAAACCGTTCTGCGTTTCCTTTGACCACCATTTTAATTTTTCCTACTATGGTTGTCAATGATATCCCAGAACTGAAAATTGCTACCATTCTAGAGTTATTAGTTTTGATTTTAGTTTAGATGTTAGTTTTTGTGTGCAATTTTTGTCATTTTACAATTTACTGGTCTATTTTTTATGTTGCTATGTAATATTAATTCATTTTCTTTATTGTAATTTTACTGCTTTAAACTTACTTCAATTTAATTTCAAGCCAACATTTAAATTTACCTTGAGCTAAGTTTTTGCAATAAGTTTTAGGTCAGTATTTGATTTGATTTCAATGAACAGGTATATTTTCAAAGTTTTAATTTTAGTATTTTTTCCTGTTTTCATCAAAGTCATTTATACAGCTTTGGAACCACTTGAGAGTGACTTAAGGATGACATCATTTTTGGTGAACTGTTCCTTTAAATCATTTTATTGCTGAAAGAAACAATATTTCGGTTTATAGTAAATGTTTTAATAGTATCATAGTTTCAAAGGACTTTGATAACTTTGGTAATGTCTATTGTTATAAAATAACAAAGTGAAAAAGTAGACTTTTAAACTGTACTGAAAACTTTGGTTATAGGGTTGAAAAAATTGCAAATCTCATAGTTTTTTTGTTGACTTTAGTTGACAAACAACAACTAAAAATCTTGGAAAAAGACTGTTGCAAAGCAGCAGAAAAGCTGAAAAACATTATACAGTGCAGTTACTCTGAAAGCATTATATTCAGATTCTCCCGTGCACCTGAAAGCCCTTCAATCATTCACCACACAAAACACATACTCTCAAACCTCTCCTTCATTCTATCAATACAGTTCTCAGAAACTTTCATCTTCTCCTGACTGAAGTGAGTGCTCTCGAATCAAAACCGCCTTGTGATCTTCTTAAGTAGACCAGTCAAAACAAGTTTGCCACGTAATACCCTCAACACACTCAGTGTTCTAGTTTGAAGTATACAAACGTACGGCTCTCTCAGCTTCAGGAGACACTCGTTCATGTGCCATGCATAATAAAAACACACTTGTGTGTGAGATGAGTTTCTGTAGGTTAAAAGCAGCTTGTTTTTTTATTTTATTTTACAGAGAGGCCGTGTGCTCTGTACTGTACGCCGGTTGGCAAGGATGCTCCAGTGTTAGTGGCGGATCGCGTGCAGGACGGAACACCATGCGGACCCTACATGAGTGACCTGTGTGTTAACGGCAAGTGTCAGGTGTGTATTTGAGATTTAAGGTTTAAACAGCGTGTTCATTGGATTGTAGCTAAGATTTACTAAACAAGGCGAAATAGCACGAGAGCGCAATTGAAAAAAAAGTGCCTATATCATTTCCATAATGACAAACGCAATCTACTAAGAGCAGCGCAAATTAGCGCAGGGTTTAAGACAAGGTTTTATTGGGCGTTACACAAAGCCGCAAATACCAGTATGAAGAGCGCAAACCTTATTAAATCCCTTCGCGTGATTCATTTATGCAGTATACTCTCCTCACATTTACATTTATGCATTTGGCAGACGCTTTTATCCAAAGCGACTTACATCGCTTTATTCTATACATTTATACATAGATATTTGCAATCCCCTGCGATCGAACCCACAACCTTGCGTTGTTAACACAATGCTCTTACCACAGAGCTACAGGAAAGCTCCTCACACAAATGCAATTAAGTCAGTCGCAAAAACAACCGTGTCAACAGCTGTGTATGAAATGGCCCCCTATACCGTCATTAACTATTCCCTACATAAGTTCATTAGTTACGGGCACCGTCTTCTACCGAGACGCGGGAATTCATTCAGCGCGAGCCTGACGATAGATGGCTAGCCACGAGTGTACATCGGTTATGATGCATCATGGGATTAAATAAGTGTACTCAATAATGTCCACTATGAATTCGGACACCACTAAAAATGAAAGTCCCCTAAAAAAGTGCACTATATCAGGGTATAGGACGCTTTTCAGAGACAGTCAATGCCTTTTCAGCGCTAGTTTTCACTGCAAGTCTTTTATTAAATACCAACAGTAGTTTTCTATGCCCAAAGAGGTGTATGCGCTGCCTCAAGCTGTAGTCTGGAATCTTTTTCAATCTTTTTGGTTAGTTTTCCAGGAAGCTAAGCTATTAATTACATTATGTCAGCTTCAACTACACCAGCTTTATTACAACAGTAGATTCCCAGTATTGCCACTAGTGGTGTTATTATTGAGCTTGTTTACTTTAGATTGTTACATGTTTATGCTAGATTTACGACAGGTTATGTTGTCTTGGTAATGTCAAGTTGTCATGACAAAGACATCTCAAACAATGTCATATTTGCATTAAAAATGACATAAATCAGTGAATGACACTTAAAGACAGTTGTCATAAACATGCATAAAGTCTTCTTTATATTCATTCAATTCAAGTTTATTTATATAGTGCTTTCACAATGTTCATTGTTCCACAGCAGTTTAACAGGAGCAAATTAGAAAAACAGAAAAAAACAGAATGGTAAAACACAGCACAGTCATGGTGTTTCTAGAACAAGCAAGATCATTCTAATAAATAATATCTAATAAATAAATAAATGCAGTCTCCCGGTGAGCAAGCCAACACTGCCCTGCTGTGGCGAGGAACCCAAACTCCAATGATTGATTAATGGAGGAAAAAAAAACCTCGGGAGAAACCAGGCTCAGCCGGGAGGGCCAGATCCCCTCTGACGTGTCATAGCTGCACTCAGTGACCCCGACCAAAAGACACCGAGCAAACATCCATGAGGAAGAGGGAGAGCCCACCATCCGCAACCCAGAAAGTCCCACTCACCAAAAACCGTGCAGGTTCAACCCGGTCCCACTCCACGATCGACACCAGAAAACAGAGGAACAATCAGGGAAAATAGTAATGGCGTGTTGTAGCTTTATTCCTCTGTTGTCCGACATCGACCACAAAACAAGACCAAACCGGACCCACACAGCCCCAGCAGATAAAATCCCCCCAACCACAACCAACAAGCCCCCCACTCCCCACAAACACCACCAGGAACCTCCAATCAGGGCCACTGAATGAAGCTATAACTTCAAACTTCAGACATGTGATGTAAGTTTAGCATTAAATACCAAGTATTGTAACTTCAGCATTAATGTGACAAGTAGTCCGTCATTGCTCTTGTGTGGTAATGGTACTGCGTGAGATGGAGCTGGGATGGTCAGTCAGTCGGCAGGCTCTCGCAGGAGGATGCACAGGATTTTCAGATGTAGCTGGCGTAATCATTAGTTGGGGATGGGTGTATGAGGTTCATCTGGGCCTGGTGGATCTCTTCCTACCTCGGGATGGGCATCCAGAGGCGGTGGCAGAAAGAGAATAATAATGCTGTTCATTAACTATGCATTAAGTGAAAGCTTGGCTGAAAAGATGTTTCTTTAATCTACATTTAAATTGGGAGAGTGTGTCTGACCCTCTAATAGTATCAGGAATCTTATATGTGTCATGTCATGATTGTGATTATACAGTATATGTCAGTCTTTTTTTCATTACAAAGAATCTTTTGATCGTTTTTCTGTAGCTGTTGTACATTTCAAATTCTTCTGTTCTGGTTTAATTAAGTTGAACAGAGACCTCTGCTGTCTGTGTGTGTGAGTTTTTGCTGTGTCTCACAAAGTTTCTTTGATATTATATAATATGAGCACACAGCTGAATGATGAAATGTTTCAGATCCTGCTGTTCTTGTACATGAGGTTAGTGTAAAAACACAGAATGTGTGTCTCTCTCAGCCTCTGGCTGTTTCCATGTCCTCGATGTACCCACAGCTCTATTACAAACCACAGAGAAATCCGTGACACAATCTCAAACCAATCCAGTGTTACACAACACTATTGAAGTGAAATAAAGAACAACCCAACAAAATCCAGGTCATATATAGTTTTCGACGGAGCTGATTTGCTGAACTGCAATTTCATTATGTAAAGGTTTCCATGTCATCTTGATTTATGTGATATGGCAGAACTTTCACCATACATGTGTTTGAAAAGATATGCAGCCATTTGGGCAATTGTGTCTGATGTCTAAATCTTATATCAATAAAGGCCAGAAGTTGTGCCAAAGAAATCATTAGTGTCACCTTACAGAAAAGATCCCCTAAAATGAAATGGTCTGTTCTTTACCCACAGTCCATTTACTAACAATGTATCGACACACAAAACTGATAAATAATATTGTTTAAAAGCCATTAGCAGATATCAGATAAGCTGACTTTTATTAGTAAGAGCACACAGCTTTTATTGTTCTGTACTTTTCACTATTCAATGCATGTTTTCTGAATATTTGTGAAACTTGCCAAGCTAGAGTTTGTAACTTTTTTTGGATAGAAATAAAAGCTTGTGCGTTCTCTCACAAACATGTTTGCGTTATTAAACAGGAAGTGTCTTTAGGAACTCGCAGAATGTTTTGCGAGGGACCGCAATGTTTCTCGTGGAAAGGTGAAAGGTTTGCGAGATCATGCGAAGCTTTGAAACATATTGTGTCACTTCCTTCTTTCTATATTTTTCACCACCATGTCCCTTAAGGGGCTACATAGAAAATTAAGCAAGAATATAAGTGTTGAAACCGTAAGCTTATAATAACACATATGTACAGAATATTTTTGATATGATTATCTAGAAATGTCAATTTGACATCATTTGCGATTTTTTGGTTTCAAACACAGATGGCGATATAGAGCACTTTGCAGCTTTACCTGCTTGTTTATATGCCTTATATGTATTATGACCCCGGCCATAAACGTAATGTTAGACAAAACATTTTGATTGATTGATTGTTTTAAGTGTCAATCAGACTACTGAGGGCGGTCTAAGATGCAAATATCAACAAAACTTTTTTCTTTCCATATGATTTTAAACAGAAAATCGGCTGTGATGGGATCATCGGTTTGTCCGCTAAAGAAGATCGGTGCGGCGTCTGTAACGGCGACGGCAAATCCTGCAAAATCATCAAAGGCGACTTCAATCACTCCAGAGGGATGGGTGAGTTTCTTATTTTCTGCTTTTACGAAGATGAATTTCGTGACATAATTCAGCCTTGTTACCTTTCAATAATAATTTAGTGCGACATCAGGCCTCTCTCCTCTGATGGGCCGTCATTGCATGTCACCTCAGTTTCTTTATAGTTTGACATTGTTGGTTTGTGTCTCTCAGTCCACCGTAGCCATTGTAAGAAGGTTTCTACGTGTGTGATGTCGAAACCCAGAGCTGTTCTCAAGTGTTTCTCATGTAAGATGCATGGATTGGTGTGCGTGTGAATCTTCTTCAGTCCGGGTGTTTTCACTCTATTCACAACTACTCTAGCTCTGTTAAACACACCTTTACTCGACGAGAGATGACATACTTTCAATACTTTGCTGCCCTTTTTTTTTATGTGTTACAACCAATGATGCTGTGAACACACATCAGATCTGTAGTCACACGCTGTACGTTTGCTCCAGAAGGTCAATGGGGTTTGAAGTTCCATGAAGGAATTCAGATGAAACTTTTGTCTCGCTTCTCTCAGCCGGGCAGCCAGAACGTCTCCGAGCACTCTTGGGTTTTCTGTCATGCACTGAATTCATTCCCGATGAGTCCAAGGTCACAGTGGCTCCCAAAACTGCTTTAATATGAGAAGCGGTCCACACACAGATCTTCTCGCTTCAGGCCATCATCATTTTATTACAATGCAGAATGTCACTGAATGCAAGAGGGGACCAAACCAAGGACAATTTGCCACAAGTTTTTGGTGTGGAGTTAAGATTAGTCCGCTACTTTGTTGGATCTCTTAGTGTAACATTCTCAATACCCTGGTTTCCATCTCCCTGGTTTTATGAGCATTTTGAAGTTTCGCTTCAGAAACGAGTGAGGGAAAAACACCACATTTCCAATGAAAAAAGTTGATTTGCAGAAATAATGTAAGCTTGTTTTCAGTGGTTTTTCATATTTTGCCTAAATTCATATTTTCCCTTTGTTATGGGAATAACGGGAGATGGAAACGGATTTCCCGAACAAATTGTGACGTAGCGTTAGCCACCAGAGGAAGCGGCCGTTGATTTATTTACTGTCGGTTTCTAGATTACCAAAACCACCCTTGATCCACTCACGGAACTTGATGGAAACGCACCAATAACACATTAGTCTTTCCTCCTGATATTGCCAACTTTGAAAAGATTTGCATCACGTTTGGATGGAAACCTGGGTAATGAGGGCAAGAAAGCACAACGTAAGAAATTATGAACCAGTCATGCTCCTGATTTTCGAATATGAATATGAATTTCGTTTGGGAACGATGAGGTGTCTCTGGATAAAGGTGTGTTTAACAGATCCCCAGTAGAAGCATGAATGGTTTGTTTCTCGCTCTTTTTCTCCAAGTTTCGAGCACAGCAGTGACGGTTCAAATTTGGTTCTTAACGTTTTTTCCATTCATTTAATACATAGAGATTTAAAAATATATCATAATAAAAAGACTTACAAAGAGTAAGCCAAACCAGCTATTTAAAACTATTTAGACTATTCAAATAACATATCAAAAGCTTTTTGAATGACATATTTAAATCGGAGATTAGAGTACACCATAATACTATTTTTTTTTAAATAGTATACAAAATATTTTTTTGTTATCTCACAAAAGTTTATGGTTTGAAATCAGATTGATTTAATTATGATGTATGCATTGCTTAATGGAAGTGGGCTGTTGCTGATAAACTCTTTTGTGGTTTCCATGGTAACAGCATCTTCTCTGATTGGCAGTGCGTCCCAATTTGCCTTCTTATACTATGCACTTAAAGTATGTACTGTTTTTGTTATGGAAAAGTGTATGCGTTTCAGTGCGAAGCGAAACTATATGCATAGTGCATAGGGACACAGGAAACGGAAGTGGCCGTTGTTGCCTTGGCAACATTGTGCCCATTAACTACCACACACATCAAAATAAAGCTCCTCTTTCCATTTAAGTATTTATTCATTAATTGTTTCATGTTAACTCTACAGTTATATTTATTAATTTAGTGACACATAAGTTATTTAATTCATTTTAATTTATTAATGCAGTGGAGCCTCACTAAACTCCGCCTACTTGCGGTGCGTTTTGAGTAATATCAGCCGTTAGGAGTGTGCATCATTCTGCACTTTGTATTTCTACCTGAAGTAATAGCCCATCCGGGAATCTTTGGAATACTCTTTTCAAAATACTACGATTTGGGACTAATTCTATTTTCAAATACTATTTAGGACGCATAGTATGCAAATTGGAACGCAGCATAGTTCTTCACCAAGAATTTGGCTTGTAAGATATAAGATATATTTTTTAAGTTTCTCTGTTGTGAAAATGAATGGGATGTTTACTTCTGGAACTGCCGCTGTATTAAGGTTACACAAGTAAATGGAGCGTGTGTTATTATAATAAAAACCTCTCTTTGATTCTCCTGGAAGATGCACCAAATCATTTTTCTACTACTCTATGATCTTTCTCGGTTTCTCAGTTTTATGAAGTGCAAGACGACGTTTCATTTGCAGTTAACTAAATAAATCACATAATGTCACACAGTCATGGTTTGAGTAATGATGTATGTAAAAACGAAAATGAAGCTCAATTTACTGTGTCTTGCTAGATATTTTGGTGAATACAATCACAAATATATTTTCTAACCCAGAGTAACAAGGTTTTAATCTCAAAAGATTAGATGGAGATCATACTTGCGCTTCATTTAAGTCTCAAATGTTTCTCAAAAAAATAAGAAAATAAATAGTGTGGGAGAAATAAAAACAGAAACAAATGAGACAGCTGTTCAGATACATTTGTTTCAATTGAATCTTCTTGAGAGAAATTACTGAGATCTCATTCATGATTTTTCTTTCTCATGGGAATATTTAGTTCAACCAAGAATGACAGTTTTGTCACCATTAATGGACGCTCGTGTTTTTCCAACCTTGAATTATTTTAATTATTATTAAAACTAAATGATTCAGCAGATTATGAAAAAATGCTGTAAAAATCATAAATGGCGATAAAATCATAAACTTAGCAGTACACATGCGCTGTTAAAAATATGTGATCAGTAAATCATAGCAACCTTAATTTTTAACAATAACTTGTCAGAATACTTCTTTTTCCAAATTATACCAGAAATAGTAATAAAAGTAAATCAAAAATAGTATCATTTTTTTATAAATAGTAAAACTGTAAATGTTTCTACAGTAGCTGTATTCAAACTTTTCTGAAGCCATATGACAGATTTGTGTGAGAACAGACACATTTTATTAAATATCTTTATAAACGTGTATATTTCAAATATCATGACGGCATGTTTTTCACAAGAATCAGTGACATACATAGCAAACATTTAATAAACCCAATATGATCGTAAGTGAGGTTTCAGAGCTTCAGCTGGGGGAAATTCTTAGTAGATACAGTAACTGCTGTAAGCTAAATTAGTTTTTCACAGAAAGAAGTGAGAACTTCATCTGTGTGCGTTTCAAACTTTTTGTCCTTTTTTGGAGTTTAGCAGAAGACATCACTCTCGTCTTACCTTGTATGGAAAACAAAAGCCTTCTGCCTGAAGTGTCCGTTGGTGTTTTTTTAAGAAAACTAAACCGGTTTGGAAAGACATGATGCTGAATAACCCATGACAATATGTTCATTTGTGGTTGAACTATTACTTGCGCATTTTAGAAAAGTCAATATTAAAATAATGCTTTTTGACATTCCCTCAAACTTTCTCCGTCTTCCAGGAGAGGCCAATAAACTCTTGACAGAAAATCTATCACTCACTTTTCTTTCTTTAGTTTTGGGATCAATGAAACCTTACTTTTTAAAACAAAGCCATATTGAACATATGTAAGTCCAACCGTGTGTGTTTTTGTTCTGAGGTTTGTGTGGTTTACGTTTACATGGAGGTGGAAGGTCGGGTGGTTTGGGTTTGTAGGGCTGGCGGTGAAGTGAGCACATGTCAGTGATCCCGCCAGAAGAAATATTGACTAGGTGCGTGGGCAGTAAGTGTGGGACAGTAAAGAAAAGCAATATATTTCCTGAGCAAGCATCCAAACCACAGGTCAACTCATCTCAATCCGGGTCACAGCACTTCATCTCAAGTGTACCGAAGATCTTTGATAAAGTTTCACAACAGAACATCGGAGGTCATATTGACAATCCAGTTCTGTTCTTTAAATGAGACGGAGCGATTGCAATTACATCGCAATACAAAAGAACCAGCGACCATGTGTGAACTTCAACACTCTTATTCGTTGTCCTCTTTTTTATACCCCATGTGGAAAATCCCATTTTATATCAGGCCGCTGTGTATATAAACAACAGGAGATTTGTTTTATCATTACTGCCCAGACACTTTGTGGCACCGTTGTGTGTTGGAAGGGGAGAGGGTGTGCGCACCTCAGAGGAAAATGTCCTGGATCCAATCAGAGCTGACCACAATATGTCCAAATCAAGATACAAGAGAGTTCAATATAAGCTTCACGGTCTATAAGCCTTTCAGTTTTTTGGTATAAAAAAGGACAATTTAGCCTTGCACGGTTTGGTTATGATTGAGACTTGAAGAGTCTGCTCTGATTGGCCAGGGAGAACGCAATGGGATGTATTTGAATGCTATGTGAAGGTGCACACACATTAGTGACGTGCATCGTCATTAAATCTTTCATTTCCCAGCCATCTTGCTGTCATTTCCTGTCTTATTTTTCATTCCTCCTCAAAGGTTACATCGAGGCAGCTGTCATTCCGGTGGGAGCTCGGCGAATCAAAGTTGTGGAGGACAAGCCGTCCCATAGCTTTCTGGGTAATTACTTGAGCTGTTGCCATAACGACTGCTTTCTGAACCGCCTCGCCATGCATCTCAGGCTAGACTCGGCAGAACAGAAGCTGGATAATGGTTTTACACGGTGACTTTGGCAGGTGTTGCACTACACCGTGACAAATTTCTTTACTGCGCTGACTGTGCATGTCACTACACACACGCTAATGATGTAACACACAAGCAGATTGGAGTTATATATATTCCTTATATATATATATATATATATTCAAAATATTCCTTATTGTTTTTTTATCCGCACAATGATGTTGAAAAACGAGTACACCTAATTTGGATTATGACAAAGACAAAATAGATTCTAGTCCTAATGACTTGTCACTATAGTTTATATGGCTAGAAATATCACCCAGACATGATCTTGACTGGGTTTGTGAGATTGACTCTACTTACTGGAACTCATTTGATGTAAATCTTGTTCAACTGAACGAGGATCGGATTTGTCCAGCGTTTTATTTATGGTAATGTAATCCATTCTAATCAATTTGAAGTGTTCTATCCACTTTAGATTGAATGTCTCGCCATCCAATTTTAAAACAGAAATACTTTTCACACTCCTTATTCTTAAATAGACTTCTCTTCTTCCAAGGGTTGTCACGCAATTGCCTTGATTACACGTTATGAAAAATGACATGTGTCATGAATCACAGACTGAGAAAAATGAGGTTCTTAATGCTGAAGAGTGAGTTTGGTTACCACTAAATGTAAAACAAGTACTTCAGTTATAATTCCTATTGAACATATTATGCCATCAGACAATTTTAAAACACGA
The DNA here is from genome assembly GCF_015846415.1 of Triplophysa dalaica. Lineage (NCBI taxonomy): Eukaryota > Metazoa > Chordata > Actinopteri > Cypriniformes > Nemacheilidae > Triplophysa > Triplophysa dalaica. The sequence goes on from NC_079542.1 coordinate 33,913,311, forward strand.
CGCTGGTTTCAAAGATACAATATTTTGTCTCTTTCATGAAGAGGACAAGGCCAGAATGCATAACATGCTTCACTTGATAATCGCTATTTTACTGTAGAAAGCATTTATTAAAAATATCTCGCCTTTTAAACCCTCTGCATTTTGGTATATTTGGTATAATCAGTTTCGATTGGTGTTGTTATGCTTTAGCGTTTGGATGAATGTACTTCTTTATTTCTGATTGGCTGGTTTAGCTCTGAAGGACTCCAGCAAGCAATCCATTAACAATGACTGGAAAATCGAGTTGCCAGGGGAGTTTGAGCTTGCTGGCACAACGGTCCGCTATGTGAGGAGAGGACTGTGGGAAAAGATGTCTGCCAAGGGACCCACCAAGACTCCACTCCACCTAATGGTAAGAACGTTAGGTCCTAACATACACCCTTGGGGGACACCGTGTTCTTCATCTAATTCTAATTAATGAGGTGTGCTTTACAACTCAACATGAAATGCCAGTTTGCAACCCATTTTACTTAATGACATGATTACGATAGAAACAAGATGCTTAATAAGAGAAATTGTAGGACTTTTCTTGCGTAGGATTTTATTAATTTATAATTTATTGGAAATTGATATCATATTGCAGCCAATAAGAAGTTATTTGCTTTTGCCAAGTAAATTGGTCAATTATGATTTCATGTTTATTTTAACAGTGCTTTTTTTCCTCACCACAAAGGAGTCTTTCCCAAGTTGTTTCTTTCAAATAACGGTTAATACAAGATGCCTGTTTATATTTGGAAAACATACTTGCCGCCTAATCCAACATAAATATATGAAATGAACGCAAAACAGAACGCTTGAGATGTTTTGAAAGTAATAATGCAGATGTTTTGAATCTGCTGCCTTCACCTTCACCAACATCTGGAACGGTTTTCCTCCCCGTGTGCCTGCTCAGACATCATCTGTGGTCATGACGTCATTTTTAGGGCTTTGGTAACGCATTGCAGATCGTTATCAAATGAAATGCAATCTTCTTAGCACATTGTTCCAGGTAATATCTTCCTGAACCCTCGAAGACTAAGAGATTGGGTGCATAATCTCCAGTTCCCCTCCCCCTGCAGTCAAAGAGTTAAAAGAAAAAAGGTTTGTTTAGTCTAGAATGCCAGAAGGAGTCCTGAGAGAACCTTAATAGTACAATTAAGCAGTGAAGCCAGCTTTAGAAGATGCCAGCCGCTGAGAACTGCTTCAGCACACAAATGCTTGACTTCAAACGGTTTGAAGGTGTTTACATCCCCACCTAGAATATTTGAGCTAAATTGGTAATGCGCCTCTGGTCAGCGCTGGGAATTCTGACTGAGGGTTTTGTCTGACCTTGAATGATTAAAGAGATGCAGTCTTGCAAAATAATGTTTTTTTTAAATAATTTGGTTAAAAAATGGGAAAGTCAGCAGCAAAGAGTCCTCAGACTATTGTTTTGCTTTTTTTTCGTTTTAATATGAATAGTAAAAAAAATTGATTTTATTTATGTTTTTAAGCTATTTTATGCCCTTTTGTCGTTTTTATATTGATTAGGTTTATATTTGATTATAATGATTTAACATATATTCATATATAATTTTTTAATTAAATAATTAATTTTTGATAATAATTTTCGTGCCTCAATTTACTATAAATTATTGTTTTTGCTTTAGTTATTTAGATTACTATTTGATTAATAGAATTATCATTTCTTTTTTATTATTAGTGAATCTTTGAAAAGTATGGCATGTATACTTTCACATGTATATGTGACCAAAAAAAATAACATCACAAAAAAAGACTTATCTCAGTGCATTGCTATAACAACATTTTTTATACATAATAGTTTTGTTTTTTGCTTTAGTTATTTAGATTTGACTTATTATATCTATAATATTCCTTTGAATTCTTTCCAGCGAAGCTGCTTTCCTTATTGTGCAACCTACTAACAGCACATTTTATACTCCAGACTGGGTCGAATCAAATGAGCAGTACATACTGACTAGATCATCAGCTCTATATTTTGCAAAAACTCTCAGAAAGTGAAACGTTGAGATGCCTTTTTTACACACTCGTCGATATGAGAATTTCCGTTTTGATTGATTGTCAAGAGACCCCAGGTATTTTAACTGTGACACCGCAGGAGTCCTCCCAGAATAAGTGGTGGTGGTTGCGCTGGATTTTTTGCAAAACATATCCTTATTTCGACAGGTTTTTTTTCATTTTGTGCCCAAGTTTCCTAAGCAAGTGCCTCCATTTCCATCTTTTTGTCTATTTCAATGTCTTTTAGCTGTGATATAGCAATATCGTCTGCATACACTACCAGTGAGTCGCCAAAAATGAGTTTTCACGAGTTGTCACTGAGATACAACTATATGGAGCCAAAGTAGGGTCATATATATTTGCAACCGAAAAAAAAATAGTTTTGCCAATAAAAATAGGCTATTAAGAAGAAAATTGCGTCTTCGCAAGTAAAACTTAAGGATCTTTGGGTTCACTTCACTCTATGAACCAGTGCAGAAGTCAACATGGATCCTATTGCCACATGCTTGTCACCTGATTGTCACTATATGCGTGCACCCTCCCCATTAAATATAAATACTGTAGGATATTTGTACGACACCATAATTTTATCCGATTTATTGTTTTTACAATTCTTGTTTTGTTTTACTAAAATTTATTTTGCAGATTCTTAAGTTTTACTTGCGAAGATGCAATTTTTTGCTTAATAGCCTATTTTTATTTGCAAAATGTAAGTTTTGTTTGCAAATATTTTTTTTCTGTTGCAAATATATATGACCCCCTTTTGGCTCCATACAACTGTTTTAAACTCAGGAATCTGAGAGGGCAAAAATATCAAAATATTGAGAAAATGGCCTTTGAAGTTGTTAATCAGGGTCACTGTGGCAGGCCATCCACTCACAAAAATAAAGTTTTGATATATTTAAGGTAGGAAATTTACAAAATATCTTTATGGAACATGATCTTTACTTAATATCCTAATGATTTTTGGCATAATAGAAAAATCGATAATTTTGACCAATACAATGTATTTTTGTCTTTTACTGAAAAGTTCCTGTGCTACTTGTGATCCAGGGTCATATAAAACAGTTATGGTGACACAGCTCCAACTTCAGGAACCCCTGATCTCACGACCTTCCATTCACTGCTTTTACCTTTTGCAACCACCCTTTGTTGTCTTCCTATTGTGTAGCTAATCTACCAAGCCAATAACGGTGGACAGAGGTTAAGCACTGTTAAATACTGAAAAAGCTTTGCATGTTTAACTCCATCAAATGCTTTTGACATATCTGCCAACACAACACGGACCGTAGTTGTTTGTTGAGAAATTGTCTCCCTTAGCCATGTGTGCATGTTCTTAACCAAAACATTTGCTGTGTTTAGCCAATAAGCTTACTGATCGTAGCATTCATTCAGAACTGTTGGCATATGTTTCTTCAACACAAACCTTTCTTGTATTTTACCAATAGAGGAAGATAAGGAGATCGGTCTCCAGTCAGATTTTTCATGTGGTCAGATAACCTTTGGGACTGGACATATATTAGCTTCTTTCCATGCAGTTGGTAAAATCCCCACTTCATGTGAGGTATTGATCAGATGTGCTATAACTGCTGCCAAATCTTCTGCGTGGTTCCTGAGAAGCCAAGGGGGTATATTGCTTTCCGGGTATCTAATCTTACAAGGGCTTGTTTTATTTGTCCTATACTACACAGTTCATGGGTTTTTCTTGGTTTGTCCAAAGGATAAATGGCATACATATTATCAGCAAAAAACGAAATGAGATGTTCTGGTTCTCATCAGATGAAGGTTCTTGATCGTTTCACTGGAAGCGATTACATAGATTAAATGAATGCTAGGGATCTTTCTTATCTTCTGGCATTTTGGTTGCCGCTTGGAATCTGACCTCACGCTTGTTCACAGGCATCTGTAGAAAGTTTAGTGGGTTTTAACCAAAACCAGTGTCAGGAAGCTATACTTCTGCCATCTGCTTCTTGTTTTTTAGTGAAGCTGTAGATTTCTCCAGAAATAAATTCTCTTGATCTAACTGTTGTCCCATCTGCTGGCAGGTTCTTATGTTTCACGATCAGACGTACGGGATTCACTACGAGTACACTGTAGCTCTGAATCAGTCGCAAGAGAAGAGCAGCGAGACGGTGAAAGTAACCAAACACATGTACCTGTGGACTCACAGCAGCTGGGAGGACTGTACCGTGCAATGCGGCGGAGGTCAGTGTCTGCACACATTACTCACAATCCCCTGCAGATCATCCCTTACATACATGTATGCAGACACAGCATCGTCTCAGTTCAATGTCTACATTGGAATACTCCAAAAATACTTCCTATTTACTACAAAAGTTGTCACTTCACCCAAAAGCTTAGTTTCATTTTAAGAGCACGGAGGCCACGATGAAGTGTCGATAGAAAGCATGCGGGATGCTGGTCTGTTGTCCAGCTGTGTTTCTGTGACGCTCAGCCCAAAAATCAATAAACAGTGGTATGAGAATTCAACGAGAAATAAAATGGTATCAAAGTACTTGAGAATAAAGAAACATATGCTTTTTGCTTTAATGTGTTGTGGAAGTGTTATTGAATAGCACCCAATGAAAGATGTTAAAGGAACAGTTCAAAAATCAAACTTTTATTAACAATAATCTCCAATCTGTATTTCATTCTTTCCTGAGATGAACACAAATGAATTATTTATTTATCAGAATGTCTCTGCTGTTTTGCTTCAAGGTTATGATAGTGAAGTAAAACTGTTCAAACGTTAAATTTAATTTAAGTCATAAAATATTGTCTAGATGGGGACTAAACTGACATATATGTAAGATGAGGCACTAAAACTATTACCTAAAAGTAAAACTAAAATAAAAACACATTCATCTTATACAACAGCATACTGTAAATATAAACAAATAAAGTGAAAAATGTGCATAATAAAATTAACATAAAAACTAAAAATGTAAAATAAAAGTGCATTCAAATATTAACAGTTACAATACAATTATTTTTACAATAAAAACTATTTACGTAAGGATTTTTCTGAATGAACACCACTTTAATGATGCTCTGTATTATCTGTCATCAATTCTTCAGTGCGTTGGAATTGTTATTAACCTGAGACCGAGCAACATGACAACCGCATGCATAAAATAAACCCAAGAGACGTCGGTCTCATTTTCAAAGGCTTGCCGACTGTGACAGTTCATTCTCTCGAGACCTTTATCTACAATACACCAGCGTGCATTCAAAATGAAATCACCTAAAATAGCACGCTTTTATCAACTGATTTACTCCTTCATTTCAGCGGGTTAGTGCTTCCTAATAGCTGTGAATTGTGGGGTAATTGCGGCTGAGAATTGTCTATGGATGTTGCATCAGCATATAAGTTACTGTACATCTGTTTTTAAAGCACTTTAGATGTGTTATTGGATCTAAGTAAGAAAGTTTTGTGTGTTTATTACTTGTACTGATGATGAATGATATGAATTGTCAACACCAGCTGCATATTCAACTTTATGGATCTCACTTTTATGATCTTTTTAAAGAAAAAAAGTGTGTTTGCGTTCTGGTATATAGTAATATTCTATTGCTTAAGGTTTCCAGTAGTGATAATATTAAAAATATTATACTTGATTAAATGACATTTAATTGAACAACTGACACTGTGTCTACACCGGACACAGTGATGAGACTCACAGCTTGTTCTAATGGGATTGTTGCGTCGCACTTCAAGATAGGGGTTAGAATAAGAGACACATTGATAATAAATGAAGAGTTTGTTTCCAAAACCAGATAACTTTGTTTTTAATTTTCAAAAATCATGTTTTTTTATTGTGCATTCCAATTAATATCAATCAAACTGGAGTTAGTTTGTTATGATTTGAGCCATAATATCTCAAAAAAATTCAGCTAACTAACACAATCAAGCACAATAAATACATTAGGGCTGTGTATTGGCAAGTTCATCCCGATACGATATACATAACAATAGATGGGTCTAGATACAATATATTGCTATGTATTTCGATACGATACACATTTGCGATAAATTGCAATACTTTAAGTTGAAAATGTAAAAATGAGAGTTAGAAATACAACATGCTGTGCACCACCTTGGGTTTTCTGTAAGGATAAGTGTAAAAACATCCCTTACCTCTGCAGAATGGCCATGATGTGCGATGCAAGGACCTTTAGATCAGAGGTTTGGGTTCCCAAACTGTGGATTGCTACCCTCAAGTGGGTATCACAGGGGAATAAGGTGGGTCACTTGGCTTTTGTGGTGCGTTACAGTTAAAACAATGAACATGGGCAGTATAAAACCCCTGGTTCATTCGTGCTGTAAATGCGCTGGTGTCACATCCGTGAAAGCACAATAAATATCTTTGTCTTTTTGGAATAAAATATTCACTTAACACAATACTCCATGATAGTGTTCATTTCATTAACAAAAATAATGTTCGTCAACGACCATTTACCCAGGACAAAGACGAGACGAAAAGTAAGGCCATTAAAGGACAACTAAAACTCTATCAGCACGGAATATCGTTGACGAAAAATGACAGGACTAAAATGTAGCTATAAAAATAAAACTTACCCAAAACCTGATGCAGGCATGAGAAGGTCTTATATTTTTCACCATGCTCGCTTCCACTTACTATTGGCCGTCTGTATATGACATGATTAGAAAAAAAAATCGATTGTATCAATGTTTTTGCACAGCCCTAAAATACATAAGCCAATAAAAACATGATTTTTGAAAAATCAAGGTAAACATTTTGGAACCAAACTCTTTACATATTATTTTTTAATGAAAATCATTGATGAACAATCCCTATTTGGTGATAAGTATAAGTATAACTTGATTTAACCATAAGTTTGTGTAAAGTGTAATTTTAAGGTAAAGTATTAACATTCTTTTAGCAACAAGTGAATTCGAGATGCATCGACATATTGTCCGATAATTAGAATCGGTCAATAAAAGCAATTTTTTACATTATCAGCTATTGCAAAGTTCCAGTCTGTTCTCTTATGATGTTTTCCAGTCTGTAGCAAATACACTCACTACGCCCCTCAACTGGCTGGAACATAACCACTGCCCATTATTTATTTTAATAACACACTGAATTTGTTTTACAAAGTGTCTTTTAAAACTTCTTTGTGTACATATAAGCGAAAATGAATATGTGGTTGTCGACAGTGCAAGGCATTGGTCTGTCTCATTTCAATACATCAGCTTACTATTTTAGGAGATGTGCATTGTGTAGATGTGCACTCTACTCTTAGTGGGGTAAAAGTCTTTGTTGCCATAGAAACCGCTGTTAAAGGCCGTCTAATCCACTGAACACTATCTACTGAATTGTGTGGGACAGGCTTTCAGGACGGTTGTATCTTAACTAGACACAGCTCAGTGAGTTTTAAGCCTCAAGTATTGGTTCTGTTCTCCACTATTTTGAATGCTGAACCATAGTAATAACATGGGTTGTAGCCTCATTTGAAATTTTTTTTACAACTGAGGTTTTAGAAATGAGCACAATGAAGCATCTAATCTTATAGTGTTGTCTAGATAGGGAACTCACAGGTTATGAAACAGAATCTCCGGTACTCTGTCCTTCGCCGGTTCTCTCTCTCTCTCTCTCTCTCTCTCTCTTTCTCTCTCTTGTCTGCTCAAGGTTTGCTTTGGTCAATTTTAAACCACACTTAATGAATGACACTGTTAATCCTGCAGTCTGGCATTCAGTCACTCGGAGCCCAAGCAAATGAAGTGTGCAGCTCAAGGTTCAGTGTTTCCTCTATTACTGGTCTGGTCATGACTCCAGCTAAACAACACTTAAACAACCCCTCATATTCTTATCTGTAATCAGAAATGTTTTGCTGTAATGGTAAATATTGCCTCTATATTGGGGGACAAGATATTATTATATCTTTGGCAGAGTTAACAGTAGAGACGCTCTCTAATGCCAGAGAAAATACTGATGAAAGCAAAAGTCGCGTAGTTAAGCCAATACAGTTCAGTTCCTAAATATAAACACTAACATTGTTAATGGTTAGTTTGTAAACCTACCGCAAAGACCCAAGACAAGTGGTTCTCAAACTGGGGGGGCCCCAAGATGGATTCATGGGGACCACAGATTTTGTGGCATATGAAATATAGAAGTTTATCAAATTCTGTCAGCATTTGCCCACCCACTTGTCTTCTCAAACCTTTATGATGTTCTTTCTTCCCCAGGAACACAAAAGAAGATATTTCGAAGAAAGTTGGTAACCGCACAGCACTGGACCCCGTTCACTTCTATTGTATGGAAACAAAACCAATGCAAGTCAACGGGTGCCAGTTAACAACATTTTCAAAATATCTTATTTTTTGTTCTGAAGAAGAAAGAAAGTCATACGGGTTTGAAATGACTAGGGGTGAGTAAATGATGACATCATTTTTAATTTTGGGCGAACTATCACTTAGAGACATTTCAAAATTGCTCAGTTTTTCTGAATTTACAATTTATAGGTACGTGTTTTGATAACAGTTTTGTTTCCTTCTGTGAAGTACTAACAATATTTCCCCCAAATTTGTAATAAACCTATTCTTTCTATTTGCATTTTTGAAGAAAATTTGTGAACAGGTGAAAATAACTGAAAAGATGCTCTGTGTTTTTTCAGTTCAGATTCACTTTTAAGCAGCACGGCAGTTATATTTCCAAATGTATTTAGAAAAAGTTATAAAAGTATTGTTTATGTTTTCATGAGTCTTGTCACATGTTAGATGATTTTGTCACTCCTGAGGTTTGATTTAGTTAAAATTCAGCAGAAACTAGACTAGAATCTTTATTGTCCTTTTGAAATAATCACACCAAGGGAATTCAGATCCAAAATCCTGGATAGATTTTCAGCAAATTATCATTTCTTGATTAATCACGTGTACCGTAGACGTTAGTCATTCTCTCAAAGGGGAACCTTGGCTCTTCTGAGGGATTTTATTAATATTATAAGACATGTCTTCATTTCCCTGCCCATCCCCAAAGCATACATCCTGATATGCCCACCTCTGCTTTACACCTGCACAGTGTTCAGAATAAGCATCTCTCATCTAGTTATCTCGTCTCTACGCTCTGTAATGCACTCTTTTAATCGTGTCAAATTAAATTACCCGGCGTCTACAGCTCACGCTCTCAGTCTTCTGTTTCTTTCATGATGTGCTGTTAATGCTAGTTATCATTTCAGGTGAGAGAAGGACTGTGGTATCATGCATGAGAATCCTCAACAAGACCATGAGCCAAGTGAACGACAGCTACTGTCAGATTGAGAACAGACCAGCGCCACAGATTCGCAAGTGTAACACGCACCACTGCCAGTACAGGTATGTATATGTATGAAAAAATCCAACTTGCAAAATGTTTTCCCTACAAAGATAATCAAGTAACTGGAACATAGAATTTCTAGTTAAAGGAGTCAAATGAACAAAATTAGCCTACACATGTTTCTAACAAAATTATTTCGTTGACTAGACTTAGATTCTTAAGTTTTTGGCCAAAAGGCATCAGAAAGTTTGCTCAATTTACAAATCAGAGTAATCTGAACAAACAATATTGCAAGAGTATGAAAGTTCTCACGATGCATTTCAGCATGTTCAATTCTGTCTTTCTAAGTTGTTGCTCTGTTAAAGATTAGTGTTTTAGCTCTTGCTGGCTTAATATATGCTGTTACTGCTAGTTACCTGTTGTGTTTAGTTAAAGACAAATACACTTGTTATCATTTTTAAATAACAAATCTGTATTCTGTATTTATGTCCAGCTAACACAAAATTTTCTTTCTGTTGTTCAGTCGGTAGACTTAATTATACTAATTTTTTAAGTTGGATGGACTTCAGTCTCTGTTGAGTAAACTAAAAATTGTGCTTGTTATAGGTTGCCTTATTATTTAAGTTGACTCCAATATTTTTTTACAGTGCGCGATATCTATATATACAAAATATATGAAGAGTTTATTTCCAAAAAGAGATTACAATTTTTACTTTTTACTGTTTTTTTTAAGAGTTCATAACTAGGGATTTTTAAGTTTTTTTTAAGGAAATATTATGAATGGGAGTGTGTGACTCTGCAGAAGTGTAATGGGCCTTTAAGAAGACAGCTGCTCATGTAGACAGGAAGACGATTAAATTCTCTCTCTCTCTCTCTCTCTCAGGAAGCAGTATTACACGTATGAAAAAGGTTCTCGATTTCTCTAAATCAAACCCGGTTCCGGGCAGGACGTCCAAACATAATGCATAACCTCTTCTGTTCCCATCATCACTGTGTAGCTGAAAAACATTGAGTCATTACCCCGCAGGATGAAAATAAATCAAAGAGATGTTCGGTTGGCAATGATTTATATTGCTTTTCAAACGATACGAAAAACAAGCATTATGATGCGATGTGCTCTTATTAAAACGAACCCACCTGCTTATATTTGCCTCTCTCTCTCTCTCTCTAGATTGGCATCTCTATTGTTTATTTTTTACTCGTAATCCCTTTCTGTGTGAAGCCAATAATGCAATAGTGGCAGCATTTAAAAGCAGTTTGTGTATCTTTATTACACTGTCTGATCAACTCCAATTGATTTGATTTCAACCGGTGTCACTTTATAAAACGTTTCAGAGCACAAAATAACTCACAAGGCATTTTGAAGGGACGTTAAAAGCAGGCGGCGGGAGGTGAAGGCTCCAGATGAGTATCGTGGTTACAGAATGCACTAAAAGCCTGTTTAACCTCCATCAACTGGTTCTTGTAATAGATTTCTCACCGTTCCTCTTCACAAATCGCAGGAGGGTTCTTGAGATGTCTGGTGTTAATCATGTGGGTCGCTCCAGGTGTCGATGGTTTATTCCCGCACTTTGGGTCGCCGTCACGTCGAATACGGCGGCTTCCAATGTGCTTCACTTTGCAGACTGATGGCTCTAAAGTCTCCTTCAAACTGTTCCAATACACATGGGAGTTCAGTATTCTTTTTTCCGTGGATGGTATTATGCTCCGTTGACCTCTAAGAAGTCAAGCAGCCTCAATCCATGATGGTCCTCAACCGTACCTGACAGCTGAGATCAGCTGGAATGGATTGAGCTTTTTATCTCCACGCTTGTTTTGGTGTTTTATCCGAACAGTTTAACTTGGTTTCGTCCGTCCGCTGTGCGTTAGACAGCTAGGGCTTTGGAACATGGAGCTGCTCAGCGAACTTTAGACAAGATGTTTTTTGCTAAATTGTTCTTTACATTGTTAATCATTCTGCATTCACTGCACTTTGCAGAGTTTTCTCCATTTCCAAACAATTATCTGATGGTCTGATGGACATCAGGGTTTGAGAGACGCTTTCGTAACCCGTCCCAGCATTACACAAGGAGCTCTGACATGTGAAGGCATGGTTTTCATCACACAACACCTTCATGAAAAAGCAGTTTTTATAGGACGGCCTCTAACCAACACCTCCAATCTTATCTCATTGTTTGGATGTCAGAGGCCGATTCGCGTGAGCTTTAAAGACGGTCAATGACATTTGTACGTTTTCTGTAGAAAGTAACGTACGGTGCTGCTTCCTGTTTAAAACAGGACAGGCTGTTTGCTTAGAGGTCCGTAAGACTCTTGATATTCTCTTACTTTATCTTCCATTATTTGCACAGATTTCTATTTTTAACCTTTAAAAGCTTTATTAGACAGGGCGGAGAGAAATAAACGGGACTGGTCAAGGAACTTGGGAACAAAACTCGGGTCACTAAAATGCATCTGTGTGCTTTGTTTGGAGACCTGGCCATCGGCTTTGGATGTAGTTTCGTTTTTAAATTATTTTGGGTTATTTGTACAAATGTGATTGTATTAGTTTGGTTTAGTTTAGTTGTGCTTCTAAATCGTATGTCACTTAGTATTAATGGTGAAATTTGATAAATATGATGATTTAAAGTTTGTAAAAGATGATCAGCAATGCAATATTTAGTTATAGTATTGATTTGTCGATTTGATAATTGTGCCAATGGTCAAACAATGATTATTAATATTATTATTAGTTGAAAAAAAAAAGTGCACTGTTTACATTTTCTCTTGTGGCTAAACATGCTCTCCAGTTTCTGTGCGTTGACTGTAAACCTGTTTCAGCTGGAACATTTGTGTTTTGATTCAACGTTGTTCAAGTCTTTTGATCTTTACAAGTCTAAGTGTTCGTCATTCAGCATTCATATATAAACACCGCAGAACAATCACTGTGGCATTGTCTTTGGATGCTTCTCAAGTCAATATGTGAAATGTCAACAGCTCGAGCTACGAGTGCATAACACATAAACATTGTCTGTCTTCACATCCAAAACTCACAAACTAATTCCAAACTGCCTATAAAAGCAACGTGAAGCAACAAATGTTTCTTCTGGAGCTTCACGGAATGGGTTTGCAAGTTTATTTATAACAGAAATGCAGGAGTTTGCTTTGTATCCGTCACACTGCAACCGCAGAGAAGTCAGAGGGCATACAAAATTATTTTGTTCACTAACAATGTTGAAATCTCTGCAGTCACAGCTTTATTTATTTATTGACTTCAGTACATAAGAGAAAGACAACTTACAAATGCAACATTCATGGAAAGGCCCACTTCTTAATCTTTTAGTCGTTTTAGTGATCGATCAGACTCATGTCAGATGAACATCAACCTCCTCATAAAGCGTTCGAGATAGCATCACATAAGGCCTTTCACCAGGTTGCTAGGTAACAACCGTCTGGCCTCTTGTGCCATTTTTACGGCAGTCCAGCTGGAAAAGCTGCGTTTACAGGGTTGCCAACTGAAAAAAAGAATAACTTTCAACAAAATTAAACCACCGGAGTACGTAACGTTTGCATAGCTGTGTCCTGAGGCTTTAATTCAGTGCTTTCAATGCATAGAGGAGGGTCGACCTAAATCATGTGAAAGGCCCTTAAAGGGATTGTTAACATTTCTTTCTTCTGCAGAACACAAAAGAAGATATTTTGAAGAACATTGATAACTAATCAACACTGACTTCCATTTTATGAACACAAATGAACACATTTCTCAAAATATCTTCTAAACACACTCTTTTCTCGCCCTGTCAGGTGGGTCACCGGTGAGTGGGGACAGTGTTCAGTTACTTGTGCTAAAGGTCTCCAGCGGAGGGACGTCGGCTGTGTCTACCAGCTTCAGAACGGCACGCATATTCCCACCAGAGACCTGTACTGCCTCAGCTCCAAACCCTCAGTCGTACAACACTGTGAGGGCCGAGACTGTCTCACCGTTTGGGAGGCGTCCGAGTGGTCCAAGGTTTGTGTCCCACACATTCACAAGATAAAAATGAGTATATTGGAACCAAGTGCTTATTGTTTTCAAAATTTGAAAAGCTTTCGTATTCAATATATTTTCAAATCTATAATGATTTCATAATTGACAGTTAATTCGCTAGTTGCAAAGATGGCGTTGGTGAGCTTTTGGGATGCCAGGCAGACTTAATATTCGGTAGTATAACACTGTATGGGAGGAGGATTTTTGGCCAGCCAATATTGGAGTTTTTAGATAAAAAGAAGAAAGTATTACATCAGCGATATGACAGATCCTTTTTACATTGCTAAGTAAAAACAACTCGATAGTGTTATACGATCGGAAAGTAGTTTGCGGACCCTGGCGTCGTAAAAGCTCACGGGCACCATCTTGTGCAACTTGCACTTTTTCTTTGCATGAGGGTAGAAGCATTGTCGTCATATTTCGGGACGTTGCTGAATAACCATTAAATACTAACATGGAAAGGAGTTTTGCATTTGACAAAAAAATATTGAAAAAAACATTTCGTTAACGTAAATAAAATAAAAAGTAACGTTTCGAAAAGAAACGAAAACTAAACTGTGACTATAACATCCACTTTAAATAAAACTTAAATAAAATAAAATTTAGGGAAAATTGTTTTGAAAAAAAAATCTAAACTATTTATGCACCACTTAAAATAAGTGATATACAAATAAATGTCATAAAACTAGATAAAAAGTAATTTTTTAAAACCATAATAACCCTCATCACACTGTAAAAATGTTTTACTTAAAGTTTATAGGCTGCCTTGAATTGTTAAAAAATGGTTGTTGATGATTCTCTGCGGAGGTCTACCAGAAGTTACACTTGGGTCACATAACTTTGTTTATTGGTCTGGCTAGAAGTTAATAATATAAATATTTTTATTTAATTTATGTTAATAGTAATTTAGGTAATTATTTGATCGTATAATAATTGTATTAAATAAACGGTTTGTTGAATTTTGTTGTATGTTGTTCATTTTAATAAATAAACAATTTGTTGAATGGATCCTTTAATTTGATCGCATTTAAAGAAACTGTTTGGTAAACTGACATCTAGCGGTTGAGCTTGGTATCGCGGTCTAAATTCAAAATATTGGAGAGACAAGTTTAGCCAAGAAACAGCTCTTCTCGTTTTCTCATCAGAAATAATCTACAGACACTTCATTCTTTGCGAATGTTTTTCGGAAATGAGGGGTTGAAACCATCTATATAAAACAGATTTAAAATGAATTAGCATTTTGCACTTGTAAAATGGTGTTGACTTGCTTGAAATTCATTATTTTGTTGTGATAAAGTATTTAAAAACTGTTTACAGTACATTTGTCTTTTGGATGTGAAAATCTGGAGTAAAAAAATCACCACAATTCTTTCTTCATATTCTTAATGTCACTAATCTGACAGAAACTTTCAGATGTTCATGATTGACATTGAGAAAGTAGACTTTAAAATCAGATCGCAAACAGGTCTGTATTTAGACCGTGTTTGATTTACACTGCAACATTTGCATATTAATTCTATCTGTATATATAAAGATGACGCTGTGATGGGATCCGTATACAGATTTGCAGAAGGGCCGCTGACTGATGATGGTTTTGATGGATGACTGTAATCTGACTACAGGATTGGTTATTAATCAAAACATTTCATTATGTCACTCTCTCACATTACAGCAACTACACCAAGCAAAGATTCAGTTTGTGCCTTGCTGAAAACGTTCAATAGGTTGAATGCTGTCATTGGATGAAAGTTTACAAGAGCTGTGAGGATCTGGCCTGCGGAGGTCACTGTGGCTGTTATTGGATGTCTTTTTTCATTGTTTTTAGCACTTCATTAAAGTGGATTCAGTCAGCGGAGAGAAGCTTTAATGGAGCTCAGCAGGACACCTGTTTTAATGACCACAACTCGTTCTCTCCTCACTGCATCTCTTGTTTTCGTCTGTGTTTTTCTCCATCCTTTGCTTTTCCACCCAATTGTTCGCTTATTTTATAATCTCTCTCCCTCTCAGTGCTCATCTGAATGCGGTCGAGGCAGCAGGACGAGGACGGTGACCTGCAGAAATCCTCAGGGTCTCTGTCCAGCGTCTCGCCCTCCAGAGGAGGAAACCTGTGAGGATCTCAGCAAATGTTACGTGTGGAAGACCGGCGAATGGTCAAAGGTAGCGTTACATTTTTCATCCCACTGCAAAAACTAAAATGCTGAAGGACGTGATCTGTTTTTAAAAATGCATTCATAAAAATGTTCAGTTTTAAAATAGAGAGGGACCTCAAAAATCTGACAGGCCCCCATTAGAACAAAACCATGTATCTTGGGGGTCTTGTTTTCTTCTATTTAAGAGACCAAAAATTTCATTTTCTGTTCAATTATTGCCCTGATATGTGATTTTATCATCATTTATTCCCTCTCATGTCATTCAAGATCTTTCCTCAGTGAAACACAAAAGATATTTTGAGGAATGCTCCTTTTCACACAAAGGATGTCAATGGGGTTCAATCTTGTTTGGTTATCGACATATTTCAAAATATCTTCTTTTGTGTTCTGCAGAAGAAACAAACGTACGGGGATCTGTCACTTTAAGAGCAGTTGTGAAGATGCACAGGTGTAGCTGCCACAGTAAATGTCACGCCCATCATTGCTGTGATGTCACATTAATCAAATGAGTGAAATCCTTAATCAGACGGAAACTCAATGAGATATCGATCTCTGATACATCTACTGGCACTGAGCTGCAATTTCACGTCATTCAAAAAGAGAGTTTGTTGGAAATTGGACTTGGGTCTCTCTGCACAGTAACAGTGAGTTCTGCCTCCAGCTCAGCTACACAAAACATGTTTCATAAGAACACAATCATCATTCAGTAAACGTGAGATTGAGGTTTAATTGAATATCTCAATAAATCATAGAAATGCTTTCATATTGACAGAGAACGTTTGATAAATGTGTAGCACCCTAAACAAATTCAGTCCATCTCACATGGCTCTTCTCTTGAGAAAAAAAGAGTCCCATGGCTCTCTTGAAGTAAATATGTCAATTCAAACATAGATAAATGGAGAAAAAGTTTTTTTCAGCTCTTCAAAACAAACAGTTCCCTTTCTGTCGGTCTCTCGACGTTGTGTCGAGAACGACAGATGGGTTCGCCCTTGAGAACCAATCAACTCTGACTACTATAGAAAAAGGCCAATGAAATTTGGCGAATGCAATTTGCATGCCGGGCTCCGCCCCCGGAAATCCGGTATAAAAGGAGGCCGGCGTGCAGCATTCACTTACCTTTTGTTCTTCAGAGCCATCGCTCATGAGTACAACTCAGGATTCAATCCTCTACAACTACACGCTGGTGCTACGACGTGTTACAGCGGATCGTCCCTTCCTGCAGCGACCTTCCCCTGGGCGTCTCGGCGGTTCCGGAGGTGTTAGAGATTTTTTCTAAAAGTCCTTTTCAGGACTGACTGAGCATTCTCCAGCGCGGCATGTCCCGCTGTTCTCTTGGGTGCGGCACCCTCATCGAGGAGGGGGATGGACACGATCGCTGCATTAGGTGTCTGGGCGTCCAGCACACTGAAGCAGCGTTCGTTGACACATCTGCCTGCACTGCGGGCAGATTGTCATTCAGAAGTTGCGGTCACGGGTGGCTGTCTTCCTACGGGAACCAGCCACCATTTCGTCTGCTACCCGGGCTGTGACATCTGTGGCTACGGCCCCGATGACCACCCACGTTAGCAGCGTTAGTGATACGGGGAACTCTGCGAACGTAAACCCGCCAGCCAAGTGCTCACGGGCCGATCGCACCCCGATTCGCTCTTCTGAACGTTCCCCAACCGGCGGTGGCATACCGTCCGGATCCTCACGCACACACTCGGAAACGATGTGTGACGTAGATGAGATGTCGCTCGCAGCATCGGAGGGAGACTGGCATCCGACTCTGCCGAATCCAAACTCCACCCCCAGCGGTCGAGTTCAGGAGGAAGCAGAAGTGATGTCATCCGTGCTAACCCGGGGATGCGTGGTTCCCGAGGTCGGTGCGCGGTGAAAACCGCGCCCACCCCGGGTGCCATGTTTTTCCCGGAGGTGCATGAGGAGCTGTGTAAAACTTGGAACGCTCCACTCACGGACCGTTCCAGTGAAACCAGCTCCGGCTCCCTTACTTCCCTCGATGGTGAGGCAGCCAAGGACTGCGTCGAGATCCCCCGGGTGGAACGTCCGCCTGCGGTGCACCTGTGCCGCGGACGGCTACCACCTGGGGGGGGATCGACCACTCCTACCGTCCAAAGCACGTAAGACTTCGGCATCACTGGTGTCGAAAGCTTGCGATGTTGCGGGCCAGGCTGCCTCCTCTCTCTATGCCTTGGCCATCCTGCAGGTCCGCCAGGCCAGGGCGTTGAGAGGGCTCCACGAGGGTAAGGCCGACCCGGGTATAATGCAGGATCTCCGTGCCACCGCTGACAGCGCTCTACGGGCGACTAAGGCGGCGGCACGGGCCCTGGGTCGGACGATGTCCACGGTAGTGGTCCAGGAGAGACACCCCCGGCTATACCTTGTGCAGAAGAGTGACAGCAAGGAAGTCCGCTTTCTTGATGCACTCATCTCGCAGGGTGGGTTGTTGGTAACACCGTCGAGGACTGCGCTCAGCAGTTTTTTGACGGCGAAGCAGACAGTGGCAATTAACCACATTTTTTTCACGCCGCGACTCGGCCGCCTACAGGCCTCCGAGATCTCACGTGACGTCTGCTTCCCTGCAACCCAGGACCCTTTCGACATCGGCTCCGGTTCCTGTGCCCCCACAGGCGGCACCCCGGAAGCAGAGGTCGAGGGGGAAACCTCCACCCCGTCAGCAACCTCCTCGCGAGAAGGGACACTGACGGGAAGACCCCAGGGAGAACAACATCGGGCCCGAACCTTCACAGCCACGGCTCTGATCGGTCGGTACGGGACGACTCCTGCCTCGTCACCAAAGCCGGGCCCTTGTTAGGGCTTGGCGCCCACTTACTCAGTGAGTTTTCTGTTCTCCCCGGGTTTACTTGCAGCCGATCGCACACTCCACTGGACTGTGCTCGGCGAACCGACCTCACACCCTGGCGAGGCGTGAGGTCGTACACATACGACAGCCGTCACCACTCTCAAACCGACAGTGCGTGCCGTTGTCCCGCCAGGCAGGTAAGCAGGCGGAGCAAAAACCTTCCCTCCGGGGACTCCCCGCGACATGGTTAGCTCCGCCAGCCGACGAACCACCCCCCGTGGGAATGATGAAGCAGACCGTGGTCACCCTGTCACAGTCCCTGGGAGCTCGAGAGCTGCCCACACTGTCTCGCTGGCTAATGAGGGCGGTCCGTCTTGGTTACTCGATCCAGTTCGCCAGAGACTCACCCAAGTTTCGGGGCATCATCTCTCCCTCTGTCAGAGGCAGGGACGCCTCCGTACTTCGGGTAGAGGTCACCACCCTTCTGGCAAAACAGGCATCGAGTTCGTCCCTCAAAACCAAGATGTTCAGTGGGTCACCACCCACACTTCATCGTTCCCAAGAAAGACGGCGGGTTGCCCCCAAAGGCTGTGTACCCTGAACAGAGCACCTTCACAAGCTGCCATTCAGGGTGCTCACACAGAGGCGCGTCCTGACATCTATGAGGTGTCAGGATTGGTTCGTGGCAATCGACCTGAAGGACGCTTACTTTCATGTCTCGATCCTCCTCGACACCGGCCGTTCCCACGGTTCGCGTGCGAGAGGCGGGCATATCAGTACAGAGTCCTCCCTTTCGGTCTGTCCCTGACCGCCCTTTCTCCCTGAGAGGAGGAAGGCGAGCGGGTACTAAACTATCTCAGCGACTGGCCTATCTTAGCACACTCGCGAGATCTGTTATGTACACAAAGGGACCTGGTGCTCCGGCACCTTGGTCGATTGGGACTCCAGGTCAACCAAGAGAGGGGCAAGCTCTCCCCAGTGCAGAGCATCCTCTTTCTCGGTATGGAACTCAGCTCTGTCACCATGTCGGCACACCTGTCCGCAGTTGTGCCCAACCAGTGTTGAACTGTCTGAAATGAACATTTTAGGCAGACAGCGGTCCCCCTGAAACAATTCAGAGGCTCCTGGGACACATGGCGTCCTCGCGGGTTAATACCCCTCGAGTTGATGCACATGACACCGCTCCAACACTGGTTTCAGAGTCGAGTTCCGAGGAGAGCGTGGCACACCGGCAGCAGGCGCATGGTGATGCCGCCCTGCTGCCGACGCACCATAACCCCTAGTCTTTATGACTTTTTCGACGGACTCAGGTCCCTTTGAGCAGGTTATGAGGCAGGTCGTGGTGACGACTGAAGTCTCCCTGCAGGGGTGCGGTGTAGTGTGCAACGAGCACGCAGGTGGGGTGTTGGACGAACCCCCGCCTGCGCTGGCATATCAATTGCCAAGAGTTGTGGGCTATGCTACTTGCACTGAGCAGGCTACGGCCTCTCGTGCGAGACATGCACGTGCTGTTCCGAGGACAGCACTATAGCTGTAGCGAATACAGATCGTCAGGGTGGCGTTCGCACACAGCAGCTAAACACAACTTGCTCGACGCCTCCTCCGGTGGAGTCAACAGGTGACTCGTTCCCTGCAGGCCACACACCCCGGGCAAACTGAACTAGACAGCCGACGTGCTTTCTCGCCAGTTTATGCCTCGTGGAGAGTGGCGACTCCACCCCCGTGCAGTCCAGCTCATTTGGAGGCTGTTCGGGTAGGCCCAGGTAAAACCTGTTCACCTCCCGTAACACCACCATTTGCCCGCTTGATAGTCCCTGCCCTCGGCACGGATATCCTTGCGCACAGCTGGCCGCGGGATGGGCGGAAGCACACCTTCCCCCCCCAGGAGCCTTCTTGTACAGACTCTGTGCAAGGTCAGGGAGCAGGAGCACCAAGTGTTATTGGTTACACCACACCGGTCTAACCGCACTTGGCCTCAGAGCCGATGCTCTGGACAGCGACTCCCCCTGAACCATTCCCCTGACAGAGGACCTGCTCTCTCAGGGGAAGGACACGTTCTGGCATCCCAGATCAGACCTCTGGAACACCCATGTCTGGTCTCTAGACGGGACGAGAAGATCCTAAGATGGCTACTCCCCCTATACGGCTGAGACCATCACCCAGGCTAGGGCCCCATCTACTAGGCGGTTACACGCCTCTAGACGGTGCCTCTTCTCGTCCTGGTGTCTTTCTCAACGAGAAAGACCCACTGAGGTGCTTGATCAGGATTGTGTTCCCCTCCTCACGAGACTGGAGACTAACATCTCCCTTCCACACTGAAAGTGTATGTAGTCGCTATTGCCACTCATCACGACTCAGTCGGTGGAAAGTTTCTAGGGCAACACGACCTGGTCACCAGGTTCCTAAGCAGCGAGAGGGCGGAATCCGCCTCATCTTCGCTCCATACCCTCTTAGGACCCTAAGTGGTCCTGGGGAGCCTCAGGGCCCCCCAAAGAGCCCCTCGGAGGTTCCGATCTTCCTCATAGAGTAAGACGGCCCTCCTGACGGCGCTCACTTCCTTCAAGAGGGTAGGGGACCACCGAGCATCCTCCGTGTCCCTGGATTGCCTTAAACTCGGCCCTGGAAACTCTCACGTTATCTTGAGACCCAGGCCCGGATGCGTGCCCAAGAAGTTCCCACTACTCCCTCCGGGGCCAAGTGGTGAACTTGCAGGCGCTCCCCATAGGGGAGGAAGACCCAACCCGATTAGTGTTGTGTCCAGTACGTACTGGACCGCACGCAGAGCTCTGAAGCTCTGACCAGCTCCGTGTCTGTTGGAGGACAGCAGAAGGGGAAGGCTGTCTCCAAACAGAGGCTGGCGCACTGGGTCGTGGACGCCGTTACGACGGCATTCCGATCTCAGAATCTCCCATGCCCATTGGCAGTGAGGGCTCACTCCACACGGAGTTTAGCCACCTCCTGGACACTGGCAGAAGCGCCTCTCTAGCAGACATCTGTAGAGCTGCGGGTTGGGCTATGCCCAAACACCTTCGCAAGGGTTAACAACCTTCGCGTAAACCCGGTGTCAGCCCACGTCCTGCGTGGCGACATGTAGGACTGGCATCCGGGGGGGCGTATGCCTGCGAAAGCACCTTTCCACCCTCTAACAGGTTGGGTCAGTGTGCTATTTACCTTTTCTTCTTACCCGAACACATCGCTAAGAAACTGGTACCTCACCAGCCTCCCTTCTTACCCAGACACTGGTTAAGAATAGGCATTCCATCCATCACCAAACAAGCACCCCCTGGGGGCTGGCTGGGCAGAGCAGCCTTCCCCCTTAGGCCGGGATACCATGTGAGCTATCACAGATAGCTCTAACCGGACCTAGTGCTACCGGACGTCTGTAACACCCCCTCCGTGGGCTGTTCCGTCTGATGTATCCTCATGAGAATGGTTCCCACTCCTGGTAACCCATGAGCTTCCCCAGGTGGGCCTCCACCTCGCGGTTAACTACTCAGTCCGCACGTTCCATGCGTTCTCCTCCAAGGACGAGACCATACCTATATCCACCATATTCCTCCCCACGGGTAGGAGGTGGCCTCTGTAGCGCTTCTCTGATTAAGAGTCGCGCTTACCCGGTGTAAACTGATCTGGACGGCCTCTCGCCTATAGAGAGCTAAGGCCCCGTCCGTGAAAGTTACCGGTCAGGGCTGTACCCATCTTTCTCCAAGAAAGCTCTGGAACCCCCCGACCACCACACTGGAAGGTTACAGTCTCACGAAAGCTTCGAGATGACACGCCCAGGCTTGTTACCGTCGCTTCGCTAGAGATTGTGACGCGATACAGCGTTGTGGCGTTTTCCATAGGCAACCCCATCTGTCGTTCTCGACACAACGTCGAGAGACCGACAGAAAGGGAACGTCTTGGTTACGTATGTAACCTCAGTTCCCTGATGGAGGGAACGAGACGTTGTGTCCCTTATGCCACGAACACGTATCGTATTCTGCTGCAGTTTGAGAGGTCTCAGGCTCTTCAGAACAAAGGTAAGTGAATGCTGCACGCCGGCCTCCTTTTATACCGGATTTCCGGGGGCGGAGCCCGGCATGCAAATTGCATTCGCCAAATTTCATTGGCCTTTTTCTATAGTAGTCAGAGTTGATTGGTTCTCAAGGGCGAACCCATCTGTCGTTCTCGACACAACGTCTCGTTCCCTCCATCAGGGAACTGAGGTTACATACGTAACCAAGACGTTTATTCAGCGTACTGAAGCATCTTCATTATTTACCTTCAGTCAGAGAGTCCGCTGGGCTCCCTGTTAGGACCCTGCTGAGTTCTGCATTTTTCAGATAACCTTGAAGGCTTCTCCCGGAGGAGAAATCTCTGGTCACATTACTTCACTGGCTTCTCTGAGCATACACATCCATGTGAGCTTACAGCAGTGGGGTTCCCAGAATCTACAACGAAAATTGGTATTTTGGACTTCCTACAAGCAGGCGATTATTCTTTTATGAATGAAAGCAACTCTGAGGTGAAGGTGGAAAATCACATCATGTTTAAAATGCGCGTTGAAGTGAGCATTTAGAGTAATAAGATTTCACTGGGGGCGGGGATACAGATGATGATGCCACAAAAATAGACAGCGACTGATAAAACGTCTCGTCACGCAATGCTCGACTGCTTTTCGCCAAAACTCAGATATGAGATACATCTCTCTCTCTCTCTCTCTGGTCTCCCTCTCTCTTTGAGGTTTGCGTTTAGCTTTAATGAGTTCCTGCTACATCAGAGTTTTTGTAGTGCTAATCTCATCAGTTTTGTGTCTTCACTGCAAAAGCAAAATTTCATGATATTCATTGATAGTGGTCGACCGATATGACTTTTCAATGCTCAGCTTGAGTACTCCGTATATTTGGAGTAGTTTGAATTATTGAAGTAAATAAACATTTAAATGCTCAGGATGGATTAAGGGATATCCTTCAGCCAGAAGACCGAGTTGGCCTCTATGGGTGCCATTCAGGAATATATAGAGTAACTGCCTGGCTGGTTCAAGTTAACCATTTGAAAAATCTTGGTCTATCTTGAAATCGAGTTGTTTAAAACAAGCCAGATTTGCAAATTTAGCACATGACATATTGGAAAAGTTCACACATTACTTATAAATGAACTGGTGTTTGATTTGAAGTGAGGGTCAAATGTGTTTTTTAATTCTCATTCAGTCCTTGTTTTAACACGTGTCCTTGCTCCGTATGCACAGTACAGGGTTCTGCATCATTGACTTGTGAAGTTGACCGTAGAAAGCAGATCTTACGCTCATTACTGAATGTAGGTGTGATGTTTTATCTGTTAAAAGAGCAGATGTGTTCCCTTTTCTTTAATAAGGCCCACAGAGCCGCAGTGGACAGACAGGATTTACACTCACATGAATATTACTCATTTAATCTGGATGGCTGACACGGTTGAATTAACTGCTTTATAGGAACAGACCATTAAAAACAAAAACAAAAAGGATTTGGCTGCTTTTCTCTTTTATTCTGGACGTGATTGTTCTCTTTTTATGTTCAATTATGTCAGCTGCATTTTGTGTATTGGCACAGAATGGCAGTTAGATATTTTGTTTATTAATGAAGTGAAATGTTGCAATAAATTTGACACGATTTAAAGCAAAACAATGTTTCTTCACCCCTTGACTGTGAGTTTCACTGTTGTTGAAGTATTTGTACCTTTAAATTTACCAGCAAACTTTAAACGCCCATGAACGCCTCCGCTTCTGTCTGCCACAGACATCTTTTGCAAAAGATGTGATAAATAGACTCTGTTTTCCGGAGGCAATTTATTCAGAGACAAGCGACCGCGAGAGATACATCACGGTATAATAAGTGTGACCGAGAGAATTCAAAGATGGAAATGTGATGTACATCATCAATGTCAGTTCACTTTCATCAGTGAGGACCATCTGACCTCATAGCAGCGTTTCACGATAAACCAATCCAAAATCGATGAGGTTAAATCAACAAACCTGTTTCATTTACATTTATTTACTTGACAGATGCTTTTTTCTTATAAATGAATGAGCTTTTTACTTTTACATTTACACAGCAACTACAATAAAGTAAAGCACACAACGCTATGTTTCCATGTAGGAATAATATTGAAGATAGGACAAATGTTCTGCTGCGTGGTTAGTGAAATAACCCATGAGTACTGGGCCATCACGGTTGATGATCAGATTACTCGTCCCTTTGGTCTTTATCTGGAAATCTGATTCAATCAGTTTTGCGATCAGACAACTGAAGTAAGAAATCACTTTAAAGGGAAAGTTCATCCAAAAATGAAAACCTGTATACATTTTTTGTTCCAATGAAGATATTTGGAAGAATGTTTGCAGTTTTCAGTTCTGGGACATCATCCACTGCCATACTAGGAAAATAAATATTTTTTTGTTCTGTTGAACACATAATGAGATATTTCGAAGAATTTAGGTTCTGGGGCACCTTTGACTACCATTTAATTCTTCCTACAATGGTAGTCAATGATGTCTTGGAACTGAAAATGATTAACATTCTTCCAAATATCTTTCTCCTTATCTTTATACAGGTATGAAATTACACGAGCTGTCCATTTAACCTCAGAGAGCAGTTTTGCAGAAACCTTTCTATGAAATACATTGACACTTGATCAGAAACAGC
The DNA here is from genome assembly GCF_015846415.1 of Triplophysa dalaica. Taxonomy (NCBI): domain Eukaryota; kingdom Metazoa; phylum Chordata; class Actinopteri; order Cypriniformes; family Nemacheilidae; genus Triplophysa; species Triplophysa dalaica. Next base: position 33,938,243 of record NC_079542.1, read on the forward strand.
AGTTAAAGTGTTTGGCCAGAGACCAAACAAAAATCATGTACTGACTGTACCAGTTTGATGTAATACTCAAACGTTATAATATGTAAACATTATAAATATTCACAGCAATAAATTCAGACATTCACACACTCATATTTTCAATAAACATGCTTTCATTTTATGCTGTCTATAATGTTTCAACAAGAGATTTAAACACATTTGGTTTGTAAAAGTGAGGAAGCAGTTTATATAAAGCAATGTCATTATAACAGAGATATATAGACAGAGATCTCAAGAGAATGTTTGAGCGGCGTGGAGCTCATACAGCACAGGCTAGCCTCATTAAATCTTTTTTGTTTCATAACAGAAAAGTGTAAAGTGGGAGTTTTGCTTGCAGATGCAGTGCTCATTAGAATAACATGAACATTCAGAGTCAGAACGTCTGAACATTTCTTTATTTACTCTCTTTTGTCATTCCAGTGTTTTGTTATTTTTCAGCACAGAAAAGATTTGTATTGCTTCGAATTGTAACATTTTACAATTACATATAAAAATCATAATTATTGGGATGGATGTGGAACTGAAAATTTCTTCAATTGGTTTATTTCAGTGCTCGTCATCATGTGGGCAGGGCTTGCAATCCCGAGTGGTTCAATGCATGCACAAAGTGACCGGTCGCCATGGCAGCGACTGTCCAGGAGTTCTGAAGCCCCCCGCTTACAGACAGTGTCATCAGGGGGCATGCAACGTAAAAGTCAACGTCAACACCATCACGTCCCCTCGACTCGGTAGGACTTTTGTATTTTTTGTACAACGAGAATTAACGACACTCTTATTGTACAGTGTATGTTTTATCATCTTTTTTCACAGTAGAGATGTAAGTCACTGCTGTTCTATTTAAAGGTGCTTGTTTATTGTTTTATACTGTGGTTTGAGGTCTAGTTATGAGATCGGATCCAATATTGAAGACACAGTACTGCTTTTTAATTTTAGTCATTCCACAAATCAAGTGTCGATCTCTGCCTTGTTCACAAAAGAATCCTCGGAGAAATGAAACGAACAAATGCTCAATGTTTTTCCCACATGAGTTGGAACATCTTTAAAAATAACTTTAACCCCACATTACTAATATCAGAATACGAAAGAAGGTTATGAAGCGTCTGTATTCTTCCACAACCAGGGGTGTCACAATATTTAGTTATCTCTAACGGCATGTTTGTTTATTGCTTGCTCGCTCTTATCTAGTTCCGCGCCACCTCTGTTGTTATTTCAGAATTGTCATGTGGAAACCAGTGGGCAGGACTAGAGAAGTAGTCGTTGATGTTTTTCTGTGGAGGTGGTGTTCAGCCTATCAATGTTGTCATAGATAAGTGTATTCCAGAACCTGGCGTTCACGGGGCCTGGTGTCAGTAACAGATGTAATCTCAGTAACAAGGGCATTCTCAGTTCTGACACTTACACAATGTTCGGGTGAATATAATTTCCTCTTATATAACAAAAGCTCGGATTAAAATTGTGATTTAAATGAATGCCTCCTTTAATTCAATGCTTCAATCATTTCAATCGTTCAGTTTGCTATGATGTAAGAGCTACATTACATAAATGATCAACTAAACTATATCAATATTGTGTTATATTATATTATTAAATGACTATTTCTAAAATAATTAATATTTAGATTTTAATATTTCTGTTTCATAAACATATTTTTATCCTTATTCAGCCTACTTTCACTTGGTTTTCTAGCTTCTAAGTGATGTGACTCTTGAATTGTACAAATTCGTATGATGTTTTTGATAAGAAACTGTAATCAAGCCTTATCCCTAAACATAACCATCAGCTTATGTACCAATGCATACCAGTTAGCTTTACAAATATATTGTGTTTATGCAGTCATGCCACTCGGCGGCCATGTTTGCAGAAGCCTCTGCGCAGTTATTTACGTCATGACAAGTCCACGTTTCTATCTACTTGAATGGGGGAAGGCAGATATTTATTTTACGATCAAGAATAAATCATGACTTGAACTGTATGATAACTTCAGTTTGCTAAGCTTAAATTACGGTAAAAATCGCCTCATCTAGGCTGGGAAGCGCCTCACGAGAGCACCGCCCATGAGAATCCTCAGTTTTATTGATTGACGATTGGCCCGTTTTACCGGAAGGTGGGACTTACTTCACTAAAGCGGACATTTTGAGCGTTGCATTCCTCGCCATTCATTGTAACGGCAGGTGCACATCTTGTTAATACCTTTATCTTTACGTTAATATCTTTGCTTTATGTTATTGGAAATCGTTCCATATAATTTCACTTATGATATGCTGTGTCTTTTCCTTGTGTCGTTCCTGACAGCTGCACTGACGTACAAGTGCACAGGTGACCAGTGGGCGGTGTACTGCCGGGTGATCCGAGAGAAGAACCTGTGCCAGGACATGCGCTGGTATCAACGATGCTGCCAAACCTGCAGAGACTTTTACACCAGCAACATGCCAGCAAACAGTTCCTGATCCAGCACGCAGAGGTGTAATTCATTTCTGCCTGTTACATATGTACTTTCCAGAACAATGTGTCATATTCTTGTTACGAATGAAAATGAAATCAGCTTACAAGATGCACGTGAGATTCCCAAGCATGCTTTCGAGGACATAAACATTAATTATTCAAGTATGTGAACACAGATACTTGTGATTCATAAAACAACGGAAGTACAGTACGCAGATGTTATGGTGCCGATAGGTTATAAGCTGACTGTTTGGAAGGCTCAATTCTGATTGGTCAGTCGTGTCTAATATTCTTCAACAACCTCCGCTCATCCCGACTCCCTAACTAGCGCTACTTACAGTACATGCATCACGTAATAACTAATAAACTATTTTATCTCTAACAATTATTTGCATCATGTGACCTGTAGTCAGTGTTGAAGGTCACTCTATCGCCCCCTGTGTTCAGATCACTATATTGCTTGTTAAGTACGTCAGTTTGCGTACTTGCATAAAGGATGTTTCTGGCCTCCGAGTTTTATTTGACTTGAAATGGTTTCATGTTTGTTTTGCTGTAAATGAAACCTGGGTCAGCACTGGCCTGCCTGTGGCATTGTGGGTAAAGCTGAATTATGAATCATTCTTCAGAGCAATCACGCCATGTTTGCTTTCTTATGGCCACTGGTTGGCCAAATATGTTTGCAACACATTTTATTCCTTTATTTTATTTCTTTTGCTGGTAAATAGTCTCTGTTAGAAAAACCTCACAAGGTGCCTGCATAGGCAGCAAGCTTCTTAAATGAAATGAAACTTCATTCATAGGTAGCAAACAAATTCCACTTGATACATGAAGTGTTTCGGAGCAGAGACAAAATAATGCCTGGTGTTATGTTTATTGATGAAAAGCCATCTAGATGCACTCAAGCCGATCAAAAGTGACCCGAGTTTCTCTTTAGTGTGTTTTAACAGAACTGAGGCTCACTTGGAGACGGCACGCAATGTGACTGCTTGTTCTCGTCTACTTTAATCACGGTGCAATTGAACATTGACCTGTTGGCTGTTTATAATCACATTATTAATCACACTTTGTGTAGGTTTACATGTTTTTGTGTTTTTTTAATACATTTTTAATGTAAATGAAGCTCTACTGCGGTGTAAAGGTGAAAAACATCACAGATGATCCTCATAAAATGTTAAAGGGTTCGCGCTGTAAATAATGATTTTTCTATTCAGTTTTTTTTTGTCTGGTTTTCTAGTACAAGTATCTAAATATTCTTAAGGTACATTAACTTGAAAAGCAAAATGACTAAAAAATATCAAAGTTCACTTGTTGCCAGTGAGGTTAGAGAAATAAACATACTTCAAAGGGGAAAACAAGATTAGTTTTCTTACTCCATTGGCAGTAGGTGTTGTTTTCAATTATTATTTTTTATTATTATATACAGTATTATAAATCTATATTCAAAACATTAAAACATTTTGCTTCTCAATTGTATATATGCACCAAAAAACATATTCTCTCATTGATTACTCAACTTTATGTCTTTCCAAATCCATATGGTGGTTAGGATGATATGATGAAAGTAAGTGATACATTCGTGAGGACACAAGGTTGAGAACATGATGAGAGAGTTCAGTGTCGTGTGTTTGTTTGAATGTAAGAATCGCGTCTATCTGATGGTGCTGTGTTATCACAATGAGAGCTGCTCTTGACATTCATCGTTTAGTGTCTTTCTCAATTAAGTTGACGAAGCCGGAGGAATTCTTGCATTTCTCACTTCGTGAAATATATGTAAACACATAGACCGTGTGTGAAAAAGATAATAATGTGATATAAAATAAAACTATTCAAACTCTTCTTTTCCTCCCGTTTGAAGACACTTTAATCCTGGGTTAAGCAGAGTTTCACAAAAATGAATAAGCACTTTTTGAAGCCAGAATTGCGATGCCTTGCTTTAGAGTTGAGTTTGCACCAAAGACATTTTGTGTCAAGCTTGACAAAACGCTGTTTTTAGCAACAGACAATCAATCAAAAGTTATGTTTGCAATTCAATATTTGTGTACGTTGTATAGTCAATGTAAAAGCCAGGTGAAAACAATGTAAAACTTCACAAAGAGACCTTTATTTTTAACATTTTAGCCTGAAAAGAGTTAAAAAATGACCTTCAATTTCATAAATAAATGCATTTTTGGTCATAAAACGGGGTTACAACAAGTTTGTAGCATCTGCATGTATGCATACAAGAGTTTAAAAAGGTTGGGATCTGGTAAAATGTGAATTAAAGATGAAACATTTGCATGCCATGAAACCATATATACTGTATATAAAACTAGATGCCTCATTCGAGCTTTCGATGAAGAAGTGGCCGCCATCTTGGAACGCTCCACTGACGTCACTCACAGTTACATTGAATTCCTGAAAAATGGGATAACTTTTAAATACGTTTTCATAATCATAAACGTGTATCAGCTTGCTTTTGAATAGTAACGGACTGGCTTTCAGGGTTGGCAGATTTTTGTAACAAAATCAATCATGAAAAGCCTAATGTCCCTAGTCCAAACAACAGAACTTAACATTCATAATTAAAACCATCTTAAGATCAACTGCTAAATAGCAAACTCCTTCCACTTCTGCCCTCCAAATAAACACCCCACAGCAACAGTTTATTCCACAATTCCATAGGAAAAACAGATCAGTTCAATATGGCGGACGACCTTCGTATAGCGGCACATAGAAACAGCTGCTAATGCGTCATCTAGTTATATATACATCTATGCATAAAACAGCCACATGGCCAAGGGCAACACTGCATTATGTGTGTGTCTGTGTGTGTTTGTGCCTCTGAGATTGTTGATTTAGAGACCTTGAAAGCACAAGGTTACAAAAGGTGCTTGACAAATTTCACTACTGTGAAATTCTTTTTTTTGGTCACGTTTTGTTCTCGTACCTGTGTATGTATTTAAAGATTAAATGTTTGTTTGTTTGTTTGATGTCAGGATTATTTAATACATAAAGATGTAACTACCTGCTTCATATGGTATTCAGCTGTAGTGAAACTTGTATTCCAGTACTGTACTGTTTCGCACATGTTTGCTACATGTACTGCAACTTTTAATGGTGCTGATTTAAACATTGCAAACTGTTCATACGGTAAACTCAAATAAACCATTTATATTGTGTATTGGGATGATTTTTGTGTCTATCTCTTACATGAATTATTTAACTACAGCAGGATTTAAGCTGTGAAATCACGCTCCGTGCGTCTAAGGACACTTCCATATTTAATAGTATGCAAAATGAGTAGCATGTATGATACCACAGTGTTTCAGCATGTGTTTGGATCGATACGCTTTTATCCCCGTGTTACCACTAAATTGAAAACAAAATAATGGACAGATTTAGTCAAAATCAGTCTTTTTGTATGTGCTTCAGCATCACCTAGCCATATTCCACTGCTCATTCTACAACACGTTTGTATTTTGCTCGTCCTAATGCTTGTCTCACCGTACTGCTGTGAATATATCACAGTCAGATGAACTGTAAGCTTGTTTTAACCATTTTGAGTCATTTCAACTTTTTTCAATCTTAAATGTTTTACATACCTTAAAGGTGGGGTGGTTGATTTGTAAAGGTTCTAGCTTTAGCCTGCTAGCACTGAAACTATAATCCCACCCTCTATACGATTCACCGTCCAAAGCCAGGCCTCGTCCAAACATATTAATGTATTTAGTAAATCCACGTACAAATTACAAACTAAATCTATTAAAATATTCTCGAAGCATGTTCATACCTGTCCAAAGGAAAGAGAGCAAGCACGGTATCATCTTTCATACCCTTTGCCTGCTGGAGCTGTCTACATGGTGTAAAAGCTGAACCGATGTTAATCGATGATGATCCAGATGTTTTTTCATCACTGATTTTCCACAAACTGCCTTTCGTTTTGTAGATTTACTCAGATCAGCAGGAAAGTTTGATTGTTGCTGACTGTCCGCCATTCTCCCTACATTGACACAGCGGACGCGCAGATGATGCGCAGATGATGTATGTGTGAACAGGGTGCGCAGTGCTATGCAAAATACGTTGGCTGAAAATGTACACATGACCAGTCACAGCAGAATAGTTGATTTGACGAACGTTTTTTGGTCCTACGCCTTTCACAAGCGATATATAATTATACAAATTTTATTTGAACACTGTATTTCTCTATTGTCATCAGGATTTCCAACCAACATGGCAAAAAAAATTCTAGACTGGATAACCCACCCTGCCTTTAACTCACCAAAATAGGTTAAGCAATTTTACAGCAATTCACCTCTGGATAAAATGTAAATTATTAATTGAAATGTGTAAAATTGAAAGCAACAAAGAAATATATATATTTTTTAATTGTCTCCAATGATGAGCAGGTGGAGAAACAAAACCTTGGGAGAAATAAGACTCACCTGGGAGGGCCAGTTCCCCGCTGACAGGTTTACATTTTTTTTATATTTGTATATATTTCAATGATTTTAGCACAGCAAAATTCCCATCATAATCAATGAAGCTGTCTACACTGCATTATAATTGCTGTCGTAGATCTGTCATATGTGACCCTGGACAACAAAACCAGTCTTTTGTGACAATTTTTCTAAAGTGAGATTTTTACACAATCAGAAAGTTGTATAAATAATCTTTCTATTGATGTATGAGTTGTTAAAATAGGACAATATCTGGCTGAGATACAACCGTTTACAACTCAGGAATCTGAGAGTGCAAAAAAACTTAATATTGAGAAAATTGCCTTTGAAGTTTTCAATCAGATGCACTGCGGCAGGCCATCCACTCACAAAAATAAAGTTTTTATATATTTAAGGTAGGAAATTTACAAAATATCTTCACAGAACATTATTTTTACGTAATATCCTAATGATTTTTGGCATAAAAGAAAAAGGGTTCCTGTGCTACTTGAGACAGGTTTTGTGATCAGGGTCACATATAATGTACATTCATTTACATTTATTCATTTGGCAGACACTTTTATCCAAAGCGAAGTAGGGTGCAGTGGGCAGCCACCACTGCAGAGCTAACAGGGGTAAGGAGCCTGATTTGATTACAAATCAAACTCTCTATAATCACAAATAAAGTTTGATCTGACTCATGTTTCTCATGGATGTTATACAAGAAATAAATATTCCATTTATGTACGAAATAAGTATTGCATAACTTTAAGATTACAAAAAACGTTGAGAATCAAATATTCACAATGCTATAGTTTGAATCCGTTGTTCAAAATAGGACACATGTGAGCAGCATTGTTTGAAAGCCATTATTACATCTCAAAGAGGTTGTGTGAGATGACCTGTTAGACAAAAGAGGTTGATTCAGCTATTATATAGTGCATGTGTTAGACTCAGCCATTTCTGACCGCTTTCTCCCACTGGACTCCTTCAATTCACCTCACACGACAGGAATAATCCAGACGCCAGCAGTCCATCAGCTTCTGTCCGTCTGTGAATGGAATGAGGAGAAGGAAGAGTGCTGTGATAATGCCCTATAAACCGAGGTGATGTGACATTTAGCCCACACTGAATAACCTTGAAGAAGATGTCAAGCTCATATTTTCACACCTTAATCAAAGTGGACGGATGGATGCTTTGTAGGTTAAGCAATTTTCAATTGTGAATAAGAAGCTGTATATTAATCATATTGACTATAAGCAAAACATTAAAGTTATACAAGTAAAAACAAAAAATGTATACGAATCAGCCACCTCGTAAAATATCTATGAATTCCTTTGAGATCAGGTTGGGTTAAATACCTTACACACATTTGATTAAAGATGTATTTCTTTACATTAGAACAGCTCACATTTTTTTACGGGATGAATTAGTTTGTGTGGGTTGGTTTTAAATAGCTTTTCTGTTATCTTTGTAATAATATATTTATTATATTATTGGACAGTGTTAAGTGTTAGGTGTTCAAGTAAATTGTGGCGAAGGGTAAATAGAACTTGTCTTTATTAATGCTTTGGGGAGGCGGTTACAGACAGTGACCTTTAAAGAGCACTTCACCATAACTATACCCATCCATCCCTCTGTGTCATTCACGCCACGCTGTAACTGCAGATATCAGCAATCCATCATCAAGACATTCTTACTTCCTTAATGACTTGTTATTGTATAAGCTACAGTGCATAAATCAATCATATTAATCTTGAAATAATAAGATACATTTTTAGTCTTAATTTTATTTTATTGTAATGTGTTAAGGTTGTGAGTCTCCTGATTGTGTGGTTCTTCTCATATGACAGATGACTGTTGTTCTCTTCTGAATGTTTCCTCAGGTAAACACCTGTAACACCTGCTCTTCTCACCTGCTTCTCTCGTGCTTTCAGCTCTGATAGAAGGAATCATGACAAAGACGAATGCTGCATTACACAGGACGGATGGAGCTATAAATCTAGCAAGTTATCATGAAACAGACCCGAAGGTCTGTTTGTTTCATTCCAGCGATAAACCTCAATGACAGATTATTTTGTCGACTAGACAGACTGTGTCCTGTTAATGAAATGTGACATTTTTTAGACAAAACAAAGTGTGAGAATTATCTTTAGTTCTGAATTATCAACGGTCTGATGTGTAGCTTAAAGTCCCAGTGAAATTTTAAAAGAACAATTGTTGATTTTTCATGTTCATTGTAAAGAGTTTATCAATGTGGGTCATTCTTTTTTTAAAGGTCGTGTGCCCTCATAATCTTCAGATACATCTGAAAATGGACTTCCGCCCTCACGTTACTTTCCGTCTTCAATGATGTACGTTAGACGGCTTGGGCGGAGCACACTTTAACTCCTCCCCTTCAACTGTCACTCTGCTCCCAATTTCATTTCAAAATGCACGGCTGTTTTTACTCATCAAATCAAATCGCAGAGAAAGACGAAAGCCACACCCACTATTTTCTCCTTAGAAATTCTGTTTCACTCGCATAGGTGTTAGAAGGTGAGAGTAAAAATGATCACAACTTCCTGTTTACAGGAACTTTAATACAGATGTGTGTGGAGATTTGTGTGAAAACTACAATAAAAAATTAATAAAATAAATCCTCAAACGTTACCTTTTAATTTAATTGATGGCCCTGTATCTTTATACGATTATAGTGTCTCATAGTCAGAAAGAAGATGCTCGATCTTCCCCGTGCACACTGGGGTTAGTAAATATTTAGTTTGTTTTTGTTAAGTTAGGAAGTGAAGTGTTTTTTAAATGTTCTGCATACACAGGCATTTAAGAAAGCAATTAGTCTTAATGTGTCAGTTATCATGTACTGTTAGCCAATCACAGGAAGATTGTGCGGATGATGCTCAATAACACTAAAGAGTAAAGTTTGGTCAGCTGTAGAACATGTGACCCATCAGACACTGACAATACTCAGACTGCAACCATTCCACTGTTTCACTCATAACCACGCAAAACAAGCAGATTTCAAATACATCGCTGAAATCATATGGAACTAGATATCACACATACGTTGAGCAATCTTCGGCCATTCGACATCATTCAGCGATGGAAAATGATAGGCAGCAGCAGTAGACTCTAATTCACCATTTAACACCCGAATACACAGAGTAAAAACAACGCAAGTATCGTCAAAAGTATCGTTTGTCATGAAGCTTATCGATACTCTGGTATCGACACAATTATGTACCGGTCCAAAAAAGTACAGGTTCTCCATACCCATCCCTAACCGCAATGCACATAAAAAAGACAAACTTATGCCCTGTCTAGGCTACAATGGAAATTAAAGGGATTGTGAATAATCTTCCCTGACCTGAGCATTTCAAATTAGACACATCATTGATGCGATGTCTAAAATAAGCCCTTCTGTCACGGATACTAAAATGCTACAACTGAGACACGACCAGTAATCCAGTAAGACAAAGGCATGTACAACTTGGCAGACGAGTAAACATGCAAAGGCCATTTTAAAGGGGAGCAAATCAAGAGGGAACAGGTGCGGGGCAGGAACTCATTAACAATGCTAAAGAGGAAACGAGAGGGCGGGGACACTGACAAGACACGAGAAAGCGGATGTCATATCTAATACAAACAATGCCATGTCTTTCTCACACAAGACACGTGGGTCTGTCATGATTCTGCCACAAGACTCTAAACTATGACCGAACCCCCCCACTGCTACAAGAGCTGCAGATTCTGTAGCCATCTTTAAGAAACGCCTGAAAACACATCTTTTCCGCCAACATCTGACTGATCTGTTCTGACTCTTTTCTTCTCTACCCTAAAAATGTATGAATGAATGGTTCCGTATACTGTGTTAGGCTATATGAGACTAGTCTTCTTTTTGATTGCACTTATGCTTTTGTTGTACTTCTGCTGTCCTAATTGCTTACATTATCTACCCCACTTGTAAGTCGCTTTGGATAAAAGCGTCTGCTAAATGACTAAATGTAAATGTAAATGTAAGTCCTAAAAGGATGGGGCTGGGTGGTGGAATCATAGTCCGCGGAGGCACTCGGGAGAGGAGTCTGAGGGCACTTGACAGAGGCAGGGGCAGGCTTAGTCGGGAACGGGGAAACAGTTCCCGGGGAAGCACCCAACAAGGACGAAGGCAAGACTGGAGAACCAGGCTGTTGTGGGGGAGTTCCAGGGGGAGAAAACATGAGTCCGGCTGGATCATTGGGTTTGAAGCCGGCTGAATCCCGGCTAAGACGCCGGCTGGACCGGACTGGTTGCTGGCTGCATAGAGCGCCGCGACTCCCTCCACTGCCCCTTTTTCTTTAACCGGATCACATGGCCGGTAGCGAGGTAGTGGGTGGGGACTGGCTTGCTCCGCACCGGACTCTGAGAAGAGAGAGAGAATACAGACACCAAACCCAGGTGAGAAGAGTCAAACAATAATGACATTTACATTTAGTCATGTAGCAGACGCTTTTATCCAAAGCCACTTACAAAGAGTTAGAGAGCAACAAGCGATATGTCATACAGGAGCAATAATACATTAGGTGCCAATACAAAGTTACTGGTTTCAACTAAAGCTAGACCACTACCTGTTGAGAGAAAGGGTTAAGGGTTAGTGTTTTTTTGTCTTTCGGGTATTCACAGAAGAGTCGGGTTTAAAGTAGTTTTTTGAATGTTGTGAGGGATGTGTTAGACCGGACAGAGTTAGGAAGAATGTTCCAACAGGAAGGAGTTGTGAAGCAGAATGAGCGGGAAAGTGATTTACTGCCCTTATGGGAAGGCAATACAAGACGCCGCTGGTTTGCTGAACACAGGGATCTTGATGGGGTGTAGGAGTGCAGGAGGGTGTGGAAGTAAGCCGGTGCAGATCCAGTGATAGTCCTGTAGGCAAGCATTAGCGACTTGAATCTGATATGGGCTTCGACCGGTAGCCAGTGGAGAGAGATGAAAAGGGGAGTCACGTGAGCCCTTTTGGGTGAGATAATTAACAAGGTAAGGAGAGATCGGGGTCACACCACAATGACAAGAAAGCACATGGCAGGCTGTCAACCAGAGGGCCATTTCATAAAATATATTAGAGAACGAGCCAGTCTTATTATGGTTAGTCAGACGTATTGTCTGTTCATTCAGTTTCATAAAGCAAACTTAAAATATTATGAACGTAGTTACTATGACAAGTTATGCTGGCAACAATGCTGTAGAAAGATTTGTGGACACTCTGGCGCTCTGATGTCGACCACAGTTTACAGGGCTGCGTTCTCTGGAATCCTCTCAAGAGGCCGACTTCTATGTTCCGATTAGTTATCGCCTAACCGCGTCATAGCTCATTACCATAAAGTTAACCTGATTTCAACTCTCCTCAAGGGCCAAGACGTGCCGCTGATCGCACAGTTAGTTGTTGCTTAACTAGAGGTCAGTTAACACTGACCCACCGTAATGTGATGATATAGCCACTGATTCTCTGTCATGGATGCAATATTATATCACTTTATTGATCATTATAAAAACAATTTTATGAAATAATTTAAATAAATTTTAGATCACAGTAACAAATAAATAAACTGTCTGTTGACAAATTCATTTAAAGATTTCTATCAAATCGATATAATCAGATATAAACAGATGTGTGTGTTGTATATTGTCTGCCTGAGGAGAGAGAGGCTGCCAGTGATGGATGTAGAGAAGGACAGATGGGAAAATAAACTGATTTTTGATGACAGTTAATCAGGTAGGGTTATTATTTTTGTAGCTTTCATTTTTCCCTTTTCCTTCAGTTTGATAAAATTATTTTATTAGAGGTTGAGACTGCTTGCTGGGAGAGAAAGCATACTATTAAATAGTGCGAATGTTACTGTTTTTATCAGATTTGGTTAATAAGATAAAAACTGTAAAATTACAGAAAAATTCTATGTATTTTTACATTACATAACAGTTATTTTAAGGTATATTTTTTGTGCCACAGCTGCAAGAAAATGTCTTGATTTTTTACAGTAAACGTAACCAGACAATGCACAACTGAGATCATTTCAGGATTTAATATTTTATAATAGATAAACTTAATTGGCAAAGAGTGTTGTCATGAAAAATCCTCTGTGTGTTGAAGCTGAACCAGGAGACATTGTAGTCATTAAATATAGTTTGATTTCACGTCCCCTGTGCCCAGCACTTCCTAATGACAACAATAAATCACATATAAATGATACAATAAATGATATCTGTTGTGTCATTAGAGAAACACTGCATTAATACTGCAACAATTCTCAAACAAACATACACTTGAAACCCTTTTTGGAAAATACTTCTTGTTTTTATTTCTGATAGCTTAAATTAGTTTGTGTAACAGTTTATTATCAGGAATTGTTGTCATGGCAGCTGTCTGATGTAAAGGTGTGCATTTATTATCTGAATGTTGAACGCAACTGTGGATCATCCGTCTGTCGCGATATGAAAATCTGCACCTCTCCCACATAACAATTGTGTTCTATGATATTTCTTCGCTCATCTTCCATGAAACTTTGATGACATAATGGCTTTTAATAAACTTCAAAAGCTCACAGATTGTACATCAGTATACACTGTACATTTCATCGCCTGCTCAAATGAATACAGACCTCTTTGTGGTCCAACAGACAGTGAAAATCGTATTTTCCTTGATCTGAATCGGATAGATGAGTGACGTCGTGTTCTCTGTGACAATAGCACCATGACACATCTTTCAAAGACATGGGAGAACATGTGACCTGCCGGGTAACCCGCTGACACCCTGTCATCTCTCTCCCCTACAGTGACAGCTTTTCAGGAGAATGAATGAGCCCCATCTGCCCTGCTCAATGTTTATCAGCATTCAGAAGTCGAGGATCGGATGTGATGTTCAAGCCAGATTTGCTTCTTTTTTAAACTATTAAGAATTACAGTGGGGAGCAAATATGCTTCGGAAGGAATTTTTAGTTTAGCCCACAATAAAAAATTCTGTCATCTTTTACTGAGTGGCTCGTCATTTCAAACCAGCATGACTTTCTTTCTTCTGCAGAACGCAAAATACAATATATTGAAGAACCTTGATGACCGGACAACACTGAACCCCATTGACTTCCATAGAGTTAACCGGTCTCCCTAAATGAAACACCTGATTGATGAGTTGAATCAGGTGTTTTATTTAGGGAGAGATCTAAAACATTCTGGAAGATGTGCCCCAAGGACCAGGGTTTGGAAACACTGGTGTAAACACATCACCACATAGACATTTCTCAAAATATCTTCTTTCGTGTTTAACTGAAGAAAGAGAAAGAGTCACATACAGGTTAACAGCCACATGAGAGTGAATAAATGATGACAGAACTTTCATTTTTGCCTTATCTATTCCTTTTTAGGGAAGTGGTAAGTTACCTATAGAGGGTATGCATTGAGGTCACTTTCCCACGTGAACATGCTGGGACACGCCCCCCTGAGTGCCAGGACATGTTTCCTTGAGTGGTCAAATACAAATGTTTTTAAATGTATTCAATAACATTGCGTTTCAGTTAGGAAACAACCTCAGCATCGGAAGTATCGATATTTCAGGATCGATCCGCCCACCCCTAATACCCTAAAATGAAAAGAGAGGGAGACATGCGCTGTTGCGCTAGCTAGACTCAGCCAATCAGATCTGAGAACCAAAATAATTGTACATCTCACAATGGATACAGTATAAATCAAATTGACATTTGCAATGCCAAATGTTTATATCGTATAGTAAATTATGGATTACCTCAGGGATCGGTTTTAGGACCCTTGCTTTTCTCCATATACATGCTGCCCCTCGGCAACATTATTAGAGAACATGAAATTAGCTTCCACTGTTATGCAGATGATACTCAGCTATATATCTCATCAAGACCAGAAGATTCCATCAAGCTATCCAAACTGGCAGAGTGCATCGAGGACATAAAACATAGGATGACTAGTAATTTCCTCCTTTTAAACTCTAGCAAAACAGAAATATTACTCATAGCACCAAAATCAAGTAAACAGAATATCTCCGATTACAGCCTGCAAATTGAAGGCTGCACTGTTACTCCAACAAATACAGTTAAAGACCTAGGCGTTATATTAGACGGCAACCTGTCATTTAAAAATCACATCTCAAATATCACAAAAACAGCCTTCTTCCACCTTAGAAATGTTGCCAAATTACGAAATATATTCTGTGTTGCCGACGCAGAAAAGCTTATTCATGCATTTGTGACCTCACGGCTTGACTATTGTGATGCTCTACTTAGTGGTTGTCCTGTATCATCAATAAACAAACTACAGTTAGTTAAGAATGCAGCTGCCAGAGTTCTTACTAGATCAAGAAAATACGATCACATAACCCCAGTTTTATCATCGCTTCACTGGCTACCCATTAAGTATCTGATTGATTTTAAAATTCTTTTAATTACTTACAAAGCTTTAATTGGTTTAGCACCTACTTACTTAACTGAGCTTTTATCACATTACAGCACATCACGCTCTCTAAGATCTCAAAACTTAGGACTTTTGATGACACATAGGATAACTAAATCCACCAAAGGGGGTCAAGCTTTCTCATACGTAGCACCTAAACTCTGTAATAGCCTTCCTGATACTATTCGAGGGTAAGACACACTCTCCCAATTTAAATCTAGATTAAAGACTCATCTTTTCAGCCAAGCCTTCACTTAATGCATAGTTAATGAACAGCAGCTACGCTAATTATTCTCTTTCTGCACCGCCTCGGGATGCCCATCCCGAGGTAGGGAGAAATTCCGCCAGGTCCAGATGATCGACAAAGATGGAGCTGGGATGCTCAGTCAGTCCATGTAAGGCAATTCCACCACCACCCAAGAGAAATACGACCATATGAACATCCCAGCTCAGACCACTACATTACCACCCAAGAGCAAAGATGGACTACTTGTCACATTGATGCAGAAGTTACAATACTTGGTATTTAATGGTAAATTTACATCACATGTCAGCAGTTTGAAGTTATAGCTTCATTCAGTGGCCCTGATTGGAGGTTCCTGGTGGTGTTTGTGGGGAGTGAGGGGGCTCGTTGGTTGTGTTTGGGGGGATTTTATTTGCTGGGGCTGTGTGGGTCCGGTTTGGTCTTGTTTTGTGGTCGATGTCGGACAACAGAGGAATAAAGCTACAACACGCCATTACTATTTTCCCTGGTTGTTCCTCTGTTTTCTGGTGTTGATCGTGGAGTGGGACCGGGTTGAACCTGCACGGTTTTCAGTGAGTGGGACTTTCTGGGTTGCAGATGGTGGGCTCTCCCTCTTCCTCATGGATATTTGCTCGGTGGCTTTTGGTCGGTGTCACTGAGTGAAGCTATGACACGTCAGAGGGGATCTGGCCCTCCCGGCTGAGCCTGGTTTCTCCCGAGGTTTTTTTTTCCTCCATTAATCAATCATTGGAGTTTGGGTTCCTCGCCACAGCAGGGCAGTGTTGGCTTGCTCACCGGGAGACTGCATTTATTTATTTATTAGATATTATTTATTAGAATGATCTTGCTTGTTCTATAAACACCATGACTGTGCTGTGTTTTAACTTTTATGTTTTTCCCTGTTTGCCCCTGTAAAGCTGCTTTGGAACAATATAACATTGTGAAAAGCGCTATATAAATAAACTTGAATTGAATTGTAATATTACATTTTTTTTTTTTAAACTGAATATAACACATCTGATTACTATTATGTGTAACCCGTGATTTGCACAAAGTGTAGAAAAGTATTAGTGGTGGTGTTTTTTTTATTTTTATTAAAAAGTGTTAGAGCAGATCAGACATTTATTGCATTTTAAAAGCCATAAATTCAATATTGATCAGAATTAAGAATTAACACTCACATTTCTCATGTGGCCCCTTTGGATTAATTGCACGCCCATAAATTAGAGGAATATTTGGAAAAAGGTTAAGAATAAAATTTATGTATAAGCTACTGTCATAAAACACAATATACTGTATCTTATACTGCAAAATATCATAATATTGTGTTTTATGACAGTTTGCAAATGTTTTGCCATTTTTTCAATACAAAAGTGTTTATAAAACACAGGGTAGAGGGAATTGCATCTACAAACACACAGTGGTTATCAAATTTCAGTTTGGAATAAATAAATAAAAAATAATTTAATGCCCGAATAATAAACGGCCTGAGGTATAAAGTTTGCCCACCCCTGATCTATGTTATTTGAGTAAAGGAAACTAAACAAGTAAACCAGCAACACAATGACAAATGCAACATACAGAATGGAGACCAACATAACAACAACAACAGAGCTGAAGAGTGTAGTCCAGAGAGATGGTCCGGATCAGCATGTGTGTGATTCACCAAACAGCCGATCTCTGCTGTACTGATGACACAAACAGACACAACACACAGCTCCACATTACAGAACAAGGACAAACAGAAGGACAGCAAGTGGTCAACCGATAACCAAAACCTTCATCCAAAACACAGCGAGAGAGAGAAAGAGAGAGAGAGAGAGAGAGAGCATCACCAGCAGGACAGGTGGTTGATAGGGCATTGTGGGTGGTTTCTAGGGTGTTTTTTGTAATTTTTTATTGGCTGAAGGGCATTATGTTATTTTCGTATCTTTTTTTAAGTGAATTTTGACAACTTGAACAATATTGGTTTTTAATAGCACTTTTGATGAAGCCTGCACTCCAAAATTGGGGGCGATTTTAGGGTTTATGGGGCAACTATTTCTTACATAAAAATACATATAAAATATGAATAATACACTGTTGTTATACACAGAGTGTTGGGGCTTAGGTTCTGAATGCTTAATTTAAACAAAGACGCTGTTATTTTGTGTGTGCTAGGTCATCTGAGGATTCTGAGATCTCATTAAAAATCCCATCAACTTTATCAATATCATCTGCAAACAAAACATTTCTCAACCCTCCTAATCTCAAAGTCATACTCAAATAAGAATAAAAATACTCAACGCGGACAAATATAAAAAAATGTCAATTTAATTAATCCATCAGTATGTTTGTTAGCATTGCATGACATTAACTTAATCTGATGTGTGTTTAATAAAGATCTTACTCCACCTGTGAGAGAAACACAAATGTTATACAATCTTCCATCATTTAAAGTATGTGATAAAATGATAAAAGCAGGTTTTTTGCATTCAAAGATTCAATGTTTTTTTATCATTTTAGGACAGATGTTACACGTCTTTCCCGACAGCATAAACATCCTCCATCTTAAGATGCTTTTGGATTTGTTTGTCTGTTGACCCTCACATTGACCGAGACGGGCATCTGTGGGTCATAACATCCAGCCTCATCACACACCTGTCACCTCAACACCGCTTGTCATCTCCATCCTCCGTCTCTCAGACTTTCATATTATGCTCATACGAATCAATATCAGACTTCTCCTGTCGAGACATTGCAATCTCCTCCAGCATCCGATGTTCAACAGTAGTCTTACTTATATTGTACCAACGAAACTTTAAAAGAAAGAAATTAAGATGTTAAACATCTGCTTGATATTAGTTCCAGTTCCTCCCATTTTTGCTGGGTTATTTTTAACCCAAAATTGGCTGAAATATGAACATTTTAGGGGTTCATTTAACCCAATAGTTAGGTTCATCATATAACATTTGAAATCCATTTTAAACTCAGATTATGTACCGCACATTCTGTTTGTAATTATTATTATCATAAAAAAAAGAATAATGACGACGGTGATGATGGTAATAATAATGATTATAAA
Organism: Triplophysa dalaica; assembly: GCF_015846415.1. Taxonomy (NCBI): domain Eukaryota; kingdom Metazoa; phylum Chordata; class Actinopteri; order Cypriniformes; family Nemacheilidae; genus Triplophysa; species Triplophysa dalaica. Next base: position 33,956,883 of record NC_079542.1, read on the forward strand.
AAAAATATACAATAACAATAAATTAAATAGAAACTACACAATATTAAAGAAAGGAAAAATATTAAAGGCAATTAATATTAGCAAATATAATAATAATAATATTGTAAACCTGTACAGGCGGGACTTAATATCGTTCATCGAGTATTAATTGGATCGTTAAAAGTTGGGTGTTGCCAACAAAATGGAGTCAGATTTGTAATCAAGTTTGCAATCTGTTAGTCATCGCAGCCCCGCCCTCACACCATTCCTCATGACCAGAGGTCGATTCGAGAGGGGGCGGAGGTTCATGTTTTAAATTACAGATTTGTGCGAATTGTGTTTTGTAATAAAACACACGGATTAAAAATGAATACTGCAACAGTGTGTAGAACAATTTGAATTGACAGTTTTAATTTCATGCTGACTTTAAAGAAGGTTTTTGTGGTTTTTATCATGTCTGTCTGGGGCTCATATGGTGTTTTTTTTATTCTATTTATAAGCCTCTATCAGTTTATACAGAAAGCCGGCAGTGTCTTCTTAAGCATAGCTAAGATCTCTGTGGAAACGCTCTTTCCTTCCTTTCTAGATTAATGACTGTGTGAAGTGAAGCTGGAAAAACACACGTGTGTGTGTGTGTGAGGGGGTTTGTACCGCACACTTTGTTGTAGTGCAATATTGGATTTCTTGCTGCAGTCTTGTTCATTCCTTCAGGTGCACTGCTGACTCCTGTACTGTGTTCCCGCAGGACACACACACACTGGTGTGTTGAGTTAAAGATGTCCGTGTCCATCACTGTTGAACGAGACGTCTAATGAGGTGTGAAATGCAATTGAGATGGAGCTGTGCTTTAAATCAAGCACTACTGACTCATAGAACAGCTCTCAGTCAGATGGACGGTGCTGCATTTCACAGCCTTTAATTCAGAATTAAAAACAGAGACAGAAATACAGAGACCTCCTTTAATGCGCACTAGAAAAATCCGTGAAAATAGGACACATTAAACTGTATTAAAATGGAGGACTTTCCATTCATTTTTACAGTTGTTTCACCTGTATTTTGCTATGCATTAAATTGCATTTTAGCAATAATGGAAATGTCCGTTAAATAAAGGAATTCATGAAAACAGCAAAAACAGCTGAATCATGGTGACATGGTGTCTTTGAATGATTTATTACGGTAACTTTGGAACAAAGATATTATGTTTTTATCACACATTTTAAAATATTGTTATAATTAAACATTCCGAGCAGTTTTGAGATAACAAGCATCAAAGTTTTTGCATTTCATGAGTTTTCAATCCAACGTATGGAAAAAACATCACATAATATAATTATCACAACATGCAGTTAGAATATGTGAATAACTCCATTTTGACATAAAATTCAGACAAAACCCTATAAAAGGATACTTCACCCAAAAATAAAACTTCTATCATCATTTACTCACATTCAAATTGTTCCAAATCTTTATAAATGTCTTTGTTTTTGATGAACACAGAGAAAGATATTTGGAAGAATGCTAGTAACCGGACAGATTTTGCCCCTCATTGACTCCCATATTAGGAAAAAATTCAATGGAAGTCAAAAGTTCGTCAGAACTGTTTGCTGTCCTACATTCTTCAAAATTTCTTCTTTTGTGTTCAATAGAACAAAAATAAAGATGGATTTATTTTTTTCTACTGTGAAGTCAATGGTGCCCAAGACTTGTTTGGTTATAAGCATTCTTCCAAATATCTTTCTCTGTGTTCATTCCATTCCATTGGAATCTGAAAGCGTCTGCCAAATAATTTAATGTAAATGTAATAACAACAAAGTCCCTGTAGGTTGGATTTTATTACAATAAATATTCATAAACTAAAATATGATCTCTACATGACAACCTCTCCATCACAGGGTCATTAATAAGTAAAATATGCCTCATCTTAATTGACATTCCCATCACATTTGGCTGTCAAAGTATTATGTTACTTCTCAAGTGTGTGCAAATGAAGCATTTTAATGACAGATGATGAATGCTTTATGAGTACCACTCGCTGAAAAAAAAATCTGACACAGAGCCAAGAGCTTTGGTATTTTACTCACAATAATCTCAATGTTCCATCAGAAGAACCAAACTCTGTTTTCTTCAACATTTCGTCCTGTAGGTGTATTTTTTCACCAAGCTTCTTGCAATGTTGGAAATTTGGTCAATCCTCTTTGTCCAGTACCTGAACACTTAAGAGGATTTGCACCAGTGATGTCTGAAAGAAACAAATGCATCCCGGACATGTGAAGTAATAATTGTGTCTCCTCTTATAGCTTCTGGAAATCCTCATCAGCCGCTAATGAGAAATTAAAACAAACTCCAAAAAGAGAGGAATTACTCTCAAACTCTTTCACATCAGTGAAATGACTCGTCAAATCTGAATGCAACAATCCACAGAGTGAACATTTTACCAAGCTCTTACATCGATTCGTATTTGGATTGTGTTTCCCCGCTGTTCTAGTCATTAACATTCGGTTTTTATTCACAAGCCCGCAGCCTACTTTCCCTCCCAGTCAGGAGATGTTTTATTAAGTTTCCCTTTAATAAAGAACGTCTGTCAGTCACAGGTTTCATTTTGATAATGCATTGATGGTTCTCAGTTTGTTAAATGCAAGTTCTGAAAAGATTTTAGTGTGTTCATCTGACCTGAACTCACAGGAATTCCTGGCTATTTTACAAGGTGGTTTATTCAAAATTAGCCAGATCATAAAATAGTTTCTTTTTGCCTTGAGATTGCATTGGTTCGTTACACGCAAAATGAACTTGTTTATTTATTTGAGGGTACATGCATGAGCTTGGTGCTTTTTTGTGCGTGATTCTTTGGTGTACATGATTTCAAATAAATGAAAATGTTTGAATGATAACAATAGGCACTATAGTCTCTCTCTCTCTCTGTATTTGTGTGTACATTGCCCTTGAGGTTTGGACTGTTGCTCTGAAATGATTTTTTATTTTCCTTCTCTCTCTTAATCCAAACACCATACAAAGAGATTACAGTAAACATGACATTCAATCTCATTCACATGCGATTTATGAATTCTCAATCCGTTTTCATTCATATGTTTTGTGTAAAATGCTCAAAGTTTTGTTGTGTTTAGGGGAAGAGCTTCATTGTTGAGAGCTTTCTCCAATAATCGTATGTTTTTGTATATAAAAAAGATCTAACAGGTGCCCGTACAATTCTTTCAAAAGGTTGAGAAAACACACTTCAAAAAGAGGCCACATGTCTAGCATAAAAACATTCAGCTATGACTATTGAATTCTAAAAAGCCTGTATATGTTATGCACCCACAGTACAGTGTTTCTGTGTCCTAGTGCAGTGGTTTTCAAACCTTTTCATTGTGAGGGCCCCCCGTGTGTGGGACAAATTGCTTTGTGGCCCCCCTCAAATAAAGACTTTCTGTACAATGTCCTCTAGATTTCACCTGGATTGATTATTCTGCTTTCTCTGTCAAAGTTTACAGAAACATCACAAATCAGAGGCTTGATTTATGGAATATAAAACTTGATTTAAAATATTAATGTAAAAAGTTGTTGGGTGGCTCAAATATGGACAAACTCAACATCCCCTAAAATATATATATTGTTGTTTCAACTCATAACCTACACTTTTAGTAATAAAGGCATTTAAAGGGCCAGTGTGTCGTTTTTTGGAGGATGTATTGACAAAAATGTAATATAATATAAAAGCGTGGGAATCTTTTAGTACCTCATGATTCGATTCATATCGGTTGTTAGGGTCACGATTGGATTATACATCGATTCTTTCTCAAAATTAGATGTGATATATGTTTAGCCCCTTAACTGATGTACTTAAAGATTTTGCATGTGAATTCTAATCTTATCGTGACAAACATCTTAAGAAAGTCTCTAGAAAACATATTTCAACACCGTTTTATAGAATGTGTGTAGGAATGGGCTTCAAAATGTTTATGTCCTTTCTCTGCTCACAGTATAGTTTCATACAAATGTATTGTTTTTATTTTGTTTTCTGTGCTCATGTATCTTTTCAGTGTTAATTGGAAAAATAAAAAAAAGCATCTCGATGTCTGTTGTGGTCAAATTTTAGCTCAAGTGTTAAAACCAATGGAAAACATTCTTTTTGGATTTTTGCAATATTGCAGCTAAAAAACTCACAGACGCATTCTTCTTTAATCATCAAAATTAAAAGAAATTAACCCTTGAAATATTTCAGTCTGTGTGGAATGAATGTCTACATTATACAAGTTATAACAAATACAAGTGAAATAAATCAACTTTTTGATGATATTCTAATTATAGGACCATCACCTGTACATACACAGCAGGTCCCCTTACATGAAATTCAACATGTTGCTTCTACAGAAGCCCTAAACGGTAAAAAGGTTATCCCTTTCGGGAAAAAGCGAAAACGTGACGACATCTTAATCCTCTCCCAGCCTCCTTTGAAAAGGAGAAGAGGCAGTTGGTTTCAGTTCGCAACCTCACGACTAGATGGTGCTTTATAATGAACCTTTAACTTTTTAAAGATCCTTTTTTGTTAGAGTCTCTGATTCTTTGTTAATTGAATCCAACATTGATGTTTGTCCTTATCTCATCAAACCAAAGGTTGAAATAACACATCTTGTCTAGAGGGAATTTGAAGGTAGAATGAGAGACTTTTTGTGACTATGAGAGAGTGCTGTGAAGAGAACAGGTGAAGGGAATGTCTCCTCATCACTTTATGATGCAAACATCCCCGATTGTGAGGAATATTGTTGTTGTGGGCTCATTTAAGCTGCTTTCACGCATTTTAAAATGAAAAGGATGTAAATTCACCTGAGTGTTTCCTGCTGTTAGCGCTTTACGGTCTTTTGGCATGTGAATGATTTCACCGGCAGCGAATCATCATCATTTTAAGATGCATATTAAAGCACCTGAGCACCTGATTGCGAACAGAACTTGCGATTTCCTGAAGATTAGTCCTGGAATGTTTTCTCTGAGCAGAATAATTGGTTTTGTGTCAGATTGAATCGCACTCTTCTCAAGTCTGCTAATGATATCGAACTGGGGGTCACAAGTGAGAAGAAATGAGCAGAGACCATTTGAGTGTATGGATTGGTTTTAACACTTCAATACGTCACACAAACACATATCTGCTCTGTGCCCGTCTCTTTATGTAGGCTATTGACATTTGGGTGACAATACATCAGGCCAGTTCCAGTTTTCAGGTGTAAACATTAAAAACAACACAAAATGCTGTTTGAAACCCAGCCGACATGCATAATCAAATGTTTTTTTTTCTTATTGAAATAGAATATAAAAAAAACAGCTTGATTTTATTTATTAGGGCTGATGGATTGTCAGAAGTGATGGAGCTATGTGATGGGGAAAATGTGTTTAATATAATTTGTTATAACTTTATAAAATTGCACTCACAGACTCATACTGTACAACATTCAATCATTTTGCGTAATGAAATACAGCCTAAAATGAAATTTTCCCTTCTGTTCACTTTCCAGAAGGCCTCACATATTAGTCAAGAAAACTTGATCAAGACGTTGCACATGATTATGAGGTGGTTTCCAGTACAGTACTTAAGACTAGTCCTACACTCAAATAAATGTTAGAGCTGTTTAAACTAAAAACTATTTGCACTGACATAACATTAAATACATCAGTGCCTTTTGTCTCGAAATGCACACGTGAGGCATGATTTTAAAAACTACTTAAATGTCGTAATTTAAAGGGACAGTTCACCTCAAAATAAAAATTCTGTCATCATTTACTCACCTTCGAGTTGTTCCAAATCTGTAAAAATGTCTTTGTTCTGATGAACACGGAGAAAGATCTTTGGAAGAATGCGTATAATCAGACAGTCCTTGGACCCAATTGACTACCATACTAGGAAAAATAACTTTATATATTTTTCTCAGTTAAACACAAAAGGAGATATTTTCAACCCTTTAATTTTGGCTTAGTCCTGTCTTAAAGTGGCTCCCTGGCCCCCCATGTATCAATCGGCTCCGTAACTCTGTCTCCTCTCCACCAATAAGCTGGTGTGTGTTGGGCGTTCTGGTGCAATATGGCTGCCGTCGCATCATCCAGGTGGATGCTGCACATTGGTGCTGGTTGAGGAGATTACCCCCTTCCATGTAAAGTGCTTTGAGTATCAGAAAAGCGCTAAATGAATGTAATAAATTATTATTATTATGACTTCATCCAAAATTGATTTTTTTTGTCTTTTCAACATGACTTTCTGTCTTCTGCAGAACAGAAATGAGATATTTGGAAGAATGTTGTTAACTGGACCCCATTCACATTGGTTTTGTTCTTTTGTGTCCATACAGTGAATGGGGTCTAGTGCTGTCTGGTTACCAACATTCTTCAAAATATCTTATTTTGTGTTCAACACAAAATATTATTATTATTATATTATAATAGTCATATTATGCAAAACTGAAAATAAAATAAGAGGTGCTCTGTCTATCATTTTTATTAATTTATTATTTAAGTTATTGTCTCATCCTTTTAACTATATTTGAGATCTACCCCTATTAAAACAACTGTAACCCACTCAGGGCCGGATTATCCAATGGGCATTGTGATTACAGGCCCTGGGGCCCATGCATGCTAGGGGCCCAGGCAACAGGAAGAAAATTTCAAATAACAGCGCTTACGCCATATCGATTCTGCCGTGCACTTCTGGCCGACGCACATGGAGGTGGGCACACAAAACAGTGTTTTTCTAAATAAGGAAGTCTTCATTTTTATTAAGTCATTTTTACTAGCCCTACTAATTTATAGGCTAAAGAACTTCACTTACATACTGTATAAAGCCTAATAGTTAATGCCGTTTACTGTAACACATTACACGTTACATAAGAAAAGGAGTCGCGAGGTGCTTGATAAACAAATCTAGTTTAACAAATGGGCAAATTACTCTTGTAGTGTAATTATTGACAAAGAGTGCCCGTTTATTCTTAGAAAAAATATTTGAAAATTGCACTTAAGCATATTCTTAAGGACTTTCTGTAATTTATATTAAAGGGGTCATTTGACTCGACTAAAACCAATATTATTGTTTGCTTTAGATGTAATGTAATGTGTATACACAATTTAAGGTTGTTTCAGGCAGGTCTGGGTTCGCATTCGCTTTTAGATAGAATGCATCTTTTGTTCCGACACTTACATTTTTGCAATTTTACGTGCCTAATACATTCATGGGCAACTTACAACACAGCACAGACACAGAAAAACATACTAACACTGAATTTCCGCCATATGACCCCTTAAAGAAAGTTTTTTCACAGTTTTGTGAATCCGGCGTGTTCATGTGAGAATTATGTAAGAATCTGATAGAACTGAATTGATAGAGGTATAGTTGTGCGTGCTGCTTGAATGCCAGTGAGCTGCTATGAAATGTCTTAATTTTAATACTTAATATTGTTGCTGCTGGTTCAGGAAAGCATTGCTGCGATCATGTGGTGTAAATCCTGTATGATTGAGGATGTGTACAGGTGATATTGACAGGTTGTGATCACCAGGCAGTTTTTTTCTGCTGTAAAGTTGCCCATTTTAACATGTGCCTCATTGAGATTCTGCTCTCTTTTAAAGCCAGTTTCAGGCAGCCTTTTAAGTCACTTCTGTGTTGGTTTCATGAGAGTGATCGGAAGGTTCCCGCTTGTTGGGTACACGTATGAGTCGAACGCAGTATACTTTGTAAGCTGAAAAAAAGAAGTATGCCACAGGCTTTATAACTTTTGCATGCAGTTTCAAATGTCCACTTTCATTTTTTTTCTTTTTTGTTGCAAAAGCAAAACTACAAGCAAAAACTAAACCTGAGAACCGTTGTCATTGTATTATTTCTCATTGGATCATTAATATTTTAAAGAGCCCCAGGAGACTGTCTCTCCTTCTCTGGCAAGTGGGAGCAAAGCATTAAATATACAGAATATTACCACATACACTCACCTAAAGGATTATTAGGAACACCATACTAATACTGTGTTTTACCCCCTTTCTCCTTCAGAAATGCCTTAATTCTACGTGGCATTGATTTAACAAGGTGCTGAAAGCATTCTTTAGAAATGTTGGCCCTTATTGATAGGATAGCATCTTGTAGATGATGGAGATTTGTGGGATGCACGAAGCTCCCGTTCCACCACATCCCAAAGATGCTCTATTGGGTTGAGATCTGGTGACTGTGGCGGTCATTTTAGTACAGTGAACTCATTGTCATGTTCAAGAAACCAATTTGAAATGATTCAAGCTTTGTGACATGGTGCATTATCCTGCTGGAAGTAGCCATCAGAGGATGGGTACATGGTGGTCATAAAGGGATGGACATGGTCAGAAACAATGCTCAGGTAGGCCGTGGCATTTAAATGATGCCCAATTGGCACTAAGGGGCCTAAAGTGTGCCAAGAAAACATCCCCCACACCATTTCACCACCACCATAATTGCATTGATGAGAAATTGAACAGGTGTTCCTGATAATCCTTTAGGTGAGTGTATATTATATGATAAAATGAGATCTATTTATACGGTCTCTTAATGAGCTTTGATTTGTTTATTAAGGCTTTCTGGAGTCTCCCACATGTGTGACCTTTAGCACATGACAAGACTATTTTAATAGAAGGATATATATAAAATTGTTTTCCCCATTTTCCCCATTTCCTTCTATTTCTGTAATTAAGGAAAAAAAATGTAATTGACCTGTTTTGAGTTTTTTCACAGTATTACATAAAAACATCCTACATGATTAATCTGAAATGTTGTTTTGCTGAAAATGTATAAGCATGGCATCCTTATATAACTTCACTTCTTAGAAGCATCACCATTGCACATACTTATACCATCTAGAGAACCATTTAACCCATTGTGACAATAGATGGTTTATATGTAAATATGCATGATCTTGAATATGTATATATAAATTATACATTCATTATACATACATATACAGTCATTTATATGCAAATCCAGTAAATAAGTGCAGTTAAATGAACATTGAAGATTTATTTTAAAGTATGTAAAGCATGCAACAATCTCATTTTATGAAGCCATCAATTCCCAAACTTCTCAATATGTATTCCAGGCTGCTGCTGAATGAGGTTGGGTTGTGAACATGTCATTGGAGCAGTAAACCCAAGTGAATGTTTTATTTGCCAGTTCACACCTCATTGGAAATGCTTCTCAACCCCATTACCAATGGACCATCCAGAAATCCCTTTGCAGTTTTGTTTCCCATAAACATCCTGAATACAATACAAAGGGAAAAGATTACAGTTTTATTCTCTGTTGATTAACACATCCTTACAGTACCTCCTCATTTCATGTGTTTCCAAGGATTGAAACCCGACCTTTGTTCTGCAGGCGTTAAGTCCAAATAACTTACATGTACTTACATATATAGGCTATTAATTTGACAGTGCATTTAAATGATACTATTTTGTCTGCCTGCTTAAAGTCGGTTCACATTGCTTAATCGTGTTTTAAGCTCTATCAAAAATATATATTTAACAAATACAGTTTACAACAGTTTACTAGTAAAACAATTCAATTCAATTTATTAATATAGCGCTTTTCACAATGTGCATTGTTCCAAAGTGGCTTTACAGGAGCAAATAAGAAATACTGAAAAACACAGAAAGATAAAACACAACCCAATGCATTGTGTTTATAGGCCAAGCAAGATCATACTAATAAAAATGATCTAATAAATATATAAATGTCTCAAAACAAAACAATATACACCCAATAGAAACCATTACAGAATTTAAATTGTTTCCTTTAAAATACCATTATAAACCATTAGCTTTTTCCATTAAAACCATTACAAAATTCATTTTTGTAGAAAGTTTGGGCATCATTTCAACAAGATTAAACATCCCCCCGATAGAATCCACCACACACAAGTAGAAACCATTATAGTTTCCAATTATAGAAACCAATGCAATTCTCATAAGCCCCCCATTAAATCCATTGAATGTTCTTCTGGAGGGGCTCTACTGTTTTTTTCCAGTAAGGAAATACTAAAGTATACCACAGTATTTCTCTTATGAATTTTCTTTAAAAACTTGCCCATATTTCAGTTCAATATTATAAGAATGTTGATGTATAGTTACATCTAAGTACTTAAGTTATCACATATTACGACTAACGTTTCCATATTTTCCTGAAAACCGAAGTGAAACTGTTATCAGACGGAATTGCAGAGCGCCATCCGAAGCGTATTATATTGAAGGGAGCGCATCTCACGCGTTCCTCCGCATCCCTGAGCATCAATGCGCATTCTAATAGATCCAACAACACAACGCGCGCATACTGAGGATTCAATTCGGATTAATCGGTCTGTCTCCACTCGATCGTGTTTGCTTTTAAGGTGACATTACGTCATTCCATAGGTGGAAACAAAGACGAGTTGAGCTCCCAGGGCTCATGCAGACGGCGAGAGAGAGAGAGAGTGTGAGTGAGAGAGAGAGAGAGACAGAGAGAGAGAGAGAGAGAGAGAGAGAGAGAGAGAGAGACAGAGAGAGAGAGAGAGAGAGAGAGAGAGAGAGGATTCTGCTCACCAAACTCCCCCTGCAATCCGGATGGGATACGGACGGCCATTCCACAGCATTCATCGCACGCATGGATGTATGATGATGTCGTGACATGCAACCGCAAGGACGTGTCTGTGGATTAACGATGCACTTTTTTTTGTAGTTGAACGATTTCCGTCGAGTTTTTCAGTCTCGTTCCAGCGGACTGCAGATGGGACCGTGGAATAGGTGTGTGTCTGTGTATGTGGGTGTGAGTTTATGCTTCATTATAATGAAGAAAACTACAATTTTATTTTTTGTTGCAAGTTTCCTGTATTTTTTCTGTTAAATTATTCAGATTTTTTCTTCAAGTAGTGTACACTCATGGTAAGATCGATTTCTCTGTGAATGCACATGTGTATTTGTATTAACGCATCAAATCCCTCTTTAAGGCGAGGAGGTCGATGTGGTTTTATTCATTCATTCTCGCACTAACCTTTTATTATTAGACTGAAACGGCATAGCTGCATGTTTAAAACAACTGCTCGTAAGATATTATTCTCACGGAGCATTTGCTTCTCGTCTTCCCCTGATCTCATTACTTAAAATGATTACATACATTTTATTATTAGCTATTTTATTTTCCATAGAAATCTGATATACGCCTATACTGTAGCCTATATAAACAAATGTGTTTTACATATTTATCAGATTTCTGTATTTTGTGGTGCTTTTCGTTTCTTTTTGCTGTTTATGTGGTCAAGGACATAAAAAGTTCAAATTTGTTATTGTCACAGAGTAAAAAGTTACAGTGCACAATGAAAAACACATTTTAAGAGTAACACATAGAAGGTGATATGTAGGCTATAAGTTAAAAAATTAAAGGGATAATTCACCCAAAAATGAAAATTATTATTATCACTTACCCTCATTTCATTGCATACCTGTTTAAATAACTTTGTTTTGATGAACTCAGTGAAGGATCTTTGGTAGACTGTTAGCAATTTTCAGTTCTGGGACATCATTGACTAGCATAGTAGGAAAAAAATTCTTCCTTATTATTCCTTAATTCTTCAAATGATCTCATTTTGGTATTCGTCAGAACAAAAATTACAATTGTATTTTTTTATATTTAGAAATATTAATATTAAAAAATTAAACAAAATTATACTATGGTAGAGGTTAATGTCTTAGAACTGAAAATGGCTAATATTCATCCACCTATATATATTTGTTTCAACACAGCAAAGAAATATATATTCAGGTTTGAAACAACCTGAGGGTGAGTAAATTAAAACTAAAACTTTTTGGGTGAAAAATTTGCAGCTGGGAATAAAAAGCATGTACTGTATAGTTCAATAAAAGTTTCTACCCTTACCAAATGTTACCGTGGTTTAACTGTAGAAACCATAGCTTTATGGTTTTGGTTATAATAAAACCAAAATAACCACAAATGTACTATGGTTGTATCACAATAACTACGTGTACTATAATAAAACTCTGGTATTGTTTTCTAAGGGAAATTATAAGTGCGGAATGTGTTATATGTAACTGTAGTAGTACAAATAAAAAATATTTTGATAAGACCGCTACATTTTCATAGACCACTGTTCTCTCGTGTTTCTTTCATTATCTTTGGCTGGTTTCCATTTCTCGCTGGCTAATCATTCATCTGTCTCCTGCAGGCTGTCACTTTTTGACGAGAACAACAACCAAAACCACAATGGATGCCATGCCAGAGTACTCCCTCTTCCTCATGAGGATTTTAGAGGAATTGGATACCAAGTACAGTACAGTTTCGTATCAAGATCTCTGTAAATCCCTGTGTGCCAGATTTGACCTGGTCCATTTGGTTAAGCTGAGGAGTTTGCTATTCTACACGGCATGTTTGGATCCAGCTTTCCCCGCAACCTTATTCAAAGACAAGATGAGGTGCTCGGTAGAGGACCAGCAGTCTAAGAAGCTCATGGTGGCAGCGGATATCGTCACCATGTTTAACCTAATCCAAATGAACGGAGGTATGGCAAAAGAAAAGCTGCCATTGGCTCCAAGACCGAAATTTCACAAGAACCAGTCCTTCGAGTCCTGTCGATCCGACACGGAGGTATATAAATTCAACGACAATGATAGGGTGTACAACCTTGATGCCAGGGGTCATCGTTCGTCTCGGAATTCACCCTGCCCCAAGTCTGAGTGCAACAACTGTCAGCAGTACGTACCAACCTCAGACCCCAACTTCCTCTTGGGAGTCACCAAGGACCTAAAATGTAGGGCAGCGTCACTGGATAAGTTACAGCATCTGCCGCAGTACTCCAGCGTCAGTCCTCCTTGTGAGATGCAGAGCACTTACTTCCCCATGGACATGGACAGCGAGTCAACAGACCAGGACTCTCTGCATGTCAATCCAGGGATGAAGGATCACTTTGTGTCCAGTGGAGAGCCTTTTACTGTGCACTCGTGTGTGCAGAAGCGGAATATTTTCAAAGAGGATTTTCACAACCTTGTTGCCTTTTCGCCCCGTGTGGTTACAGCGGAGTGCAGAGCGAACTCCAAAGCGGGAAGAGATTACCACCGGAGGGAGCTGAACAAGCCTCCCACATTCTTTAATCACAGTTTTGAGCTGCCGTACAGCAACCCATACTTTGAACCCGTCGGCTCACCCATCCAGAACAAAGGGCGCGTGAAGCACGAGAGCCTTGATGATTTGCAAGCGTCTACTTATTTCGGACCTACCACGATCTCTGAGTGTGTGAGCAACAGGAGGACTTCCAGCAAGTATGGCAAACAGCAAGCCTGGCCGGTGAAGAGCTTGAGTCTCAATACAGATGAAGGCCCTGACTTTGAGAGATCCTTCTTGAACGGCAAAGTGGTCAAAGACAATCAGCGTCATAAGGTCAACATCAGGGAAGATGATCAAAAGTTCCAGTGCGCGAAAGAAAAACCCTCTGCCTCCCCCTCTGGTTTCACCAAGAAGTCCAATGGAACCAAAACAAAAGAAATGACTTCTGTAGCTTGTGGGCCCAGTGTTGAAAAGAGAGAGCTTGGCAAAAGGTACAAGGGCATCAACTGTCCGTCGTTACAGTCAGGTAACGTAGAAATCGGTATGAATGTAGGTACACAGACAGAAAAACCAGAACACAGGAATGTAAAGGATTACACCAGTCATGCCAAATATGGAGAGAAGCCGGCCTTCAAACACTCCGATGAGGATTCTGAGATCATCAGCGACGATATCAGCGACATATTCCGCTTTCTGGATGAAATGAGCGTGTGCGACTCCATCGGCGTTGTGCCGTCATCATGCTACAACAGCAATGGCTCATTGTCCCAGGTCACAAAATCAGACGGTGACAGCTCGCCCGAATGTAACACCATCAAGCTGGGCAAAACCAGCATCAAGCTCGACCGCCTCTTCCAGTCGCTGGAGAACTCAGATGGTGACCTCAAAGACAGCGTTTGCAAGCTGGTTCTCAGGATCGGGGAGATTGAAAAGAAACTAGAATCTCTTTCAGGGGTGCGAGGTGAGATTTCACAGGTGCTCTGCAAACTTAATAAGCTCGACGAGAAGATTCAAGAACCAGAGCCGAATGGGAAAACGCCAGACAACGGCGCAACCGAACAGATTAAGACTGATGTGAACCTCTCGCCTCAAGTATTCCAGTGTCACACCACTGGACACAACATGAAGGTGGAGAAAAGTCCAGAATGGTGCTGCTCAGAGGCCGACAGCAGCGAAAGCCTGAGGGTAAAGGCGATGAGGAAAAGCATGTTCATACGCCGATCGTCAAGGTCGTTGACCGAGGAGAACAGCGCCACTGAGTCTAAAGTGGCCAGCATCACTAACTCTCCTCGAGACTGGAGGACGGTTTCTTACTCCAGCCATGCAGCGGATGAAGGAAAGGAAAGAGAGCGACATGGTGAAGCCAAGGACAGACACAGGAAATCCAGAGAGGTAACATACCTGTACTTGTCCTTGTTTTGTCCTTACTGTATATTTGCTTTGTAAGCCATGAGTTGAGACTGGCAGTCTGTATTTATATTCGAAGGAAAAATGAATGTAGTCTTTCAAAGTGTTATCTATATAGTCATGCCACTCCCATTTGCCAAAAGAGATTCTTGAAACAATGGTCTGTCATATCTGTCAAGATTATGTTACATGTAGTTTCCAGTAAATGTGATATATTCCGTACGTGTTTTTAATTCCAATTAATGCTTCCTTCGCCACTGCTTGCCAAATACAAGCTGCCATTTTGTATAGGAAACAAGCTGTGTTTAATAACACATCTCTAACAGCACAGCTGTAGTTTTGTCTCCGGTGGTGCAATTATCACACAACACGCTTATTCTTTCTTACGTCTAGTAGTACTTTCAGCCCAGACGGGGGCACAGATTGAGCACAGGACACAGCATAGAATCAGGCAAATAAATTCAAATGATTCCCACCGGAGACGCTAGGGTTTAACTGCAAATTGGTCCTCTCAAGTATTTACTGGCTCTTGAGTTGATATATCAGCGCTCGGAGGCATTGAAGAAGCTGAATGCACACTGACTCAAGGATTTCATGGAAAGCGCCTGAAAGGTCAACGTACGAATCCGGTTCAGACTCTTTCTGTGACTGTGAGCTACTTTCAAAAAGGACTCAAGGTCTCGGCAAGGCAAGAAAAAAGTCTTATTGTTTAATTTTGCTCAGACATTTGTATTGAATGGCACTAAATGCTAATGAAAAGTTTTTAGTAAGTGAATTAGAAACAGTTGTGTGAAGACTGCAATAATTATGACTCCAATTTCTATCAAGTATGAAGACTTCTCAACTGGAATAAGGACATGCTTTTGCATGATTATTGCAAGATTAGGACGAATAATGTGTTATTCTTTCATATCTACTGTATTAAAGTTAAGTGCACTGTAGTGTATTAGTAATTGCTACTGTACACATTGGTAATGTGCACTACAGTATTCTGCAGTATTACCAACAGTATAGAGGATTGATAAGTTGTAGTATACTTGAATGTTAAACATCTTTTTCAGTTTTATTTTTAATTATTAAACACGTCTCTGACATGGCATTAAAAAAGAAAAGAAAAATACAGTAGTACACTACAACATTTACTATGGTAAGGTTAAAAAACACCACAATATCTAGTATTTAGAACAGTGGTTCTCAACTCTGGCCCACCAGATCCATTTTCCTGCTGAGTTTAGCCCCAACTCTGATATAAAACACCTCAGCGTCTTAAGGAATACTTAATGCGGCGCTGCGCAAATCTATCAACATATGACATTTAAGTACCAAGATAGCGATTCAAGTGCAGATTGCTCCATACAAATTTTAATCGCTCCTGCTGTACTTATACTGTACTTATGTACCTGCTGGCGATATGCCAAACAATCTGCTGAGCCCCACATTAAGTTGAACATGTCTGTTCATCGATCTCTCTATTTCTTTGATTTGAAGTGTGATTTGTAGGCCAAAAATGGAGAAAACACATATAAACTAAATTAAAGATGACTTGACTGATAGCATTATTTGTCCATTTTTAAATTAAACATTGATATCTCGATTATATTGAAACTGTGAATTTGTTTGGCCACTGTAACCATAAATCGAAAACCGTGGTAGGCCTAATCTAGAGACTATATACTATGTACTAGTATCTTGGAATGTTACTATAGTTTCCTGTAGTAAACTTTACAGTATACTTATGTATTTTTTATGTACTGTATGAATGACTTAAATCCAATTCTACGTATTTCTGTTAAAATTTTTCGGTTTTCTATTCTACGCTGTTCTTCTCATTTTAATTGTCTTCCGTTCACTTACAGTATTATACTTTTTTATTGCCCTATTCTATATATATCTATAACACATTTTAAAATCATATAGAACAGTAGAGTAAATGCAACCAACACTGACACATTCCTTAGTGTACTGAATATTTTTACGTTTTCTCCACTGCCTCTCAGGTTTTGCTTTAGCACAGGTCGAAAGCTGTCAGATCCTGCATGGTCCCTTCACATCTTTTAAGGGATCTCAGGAGTGCCAGAAGTCCCTGCGTCTATGGGACGTTTCAAGCTGTAGTTAATTTGAGTGAATGGCAGCATTGGGAATTGACGGTTAATCAAACTCTATTCACATTAATGAGAAATCACACAACAGGGAGAACATGCTCAGTGTTGCTGACACAGTCTTTGTCATTTCAGCACAGTCAGTTCAGCTGTGTAGTCGCATTGAATGCAGCAACATGCTCGATGTGATAAAACATCATTAGCAGTATGTATTAAGGAATTAAAAATATGAATTAAGGAGTTTTAGTAAGATTTGCTTTCGTAGCAGTGACGTTTAGAGGTGGGGTTGGGTTTTTTGATAATAGTTTTTCTAATCATTGTAAATCCAGTGCACATTGTACAAATTCACATGAATTAGGCCTTTGTAAGTTTGTTACACATTCCAGTCAGATCAGGTTGGTAAATGCACATCACTGTTGTGGTAATAACGGCTGTTTTCATTTTTAGGAAACAAGATGGTTATGTTAAGCTTTTAAGAAATACTATGTGTTTTTTCCTTCGCATCCGTTTAAAGGCTTTCCTGATTTTACATCAGAGCTGTCAATGGGGTTCTAGGCAAATAACTCATTTTTCGAGCATCTGTTCAGCTGTTATGGCGAATGGGTTTCTGGCTTAATGCATATCTTATAGTACGCGTCCCAACCCTCTCGTTCTGTGTCATCTTGTTTATGATTTACGTGACCCAAGTGTGATTTATTTTGACAGATCACAGTCATTGAAGCTGAACTGTTAATGGGCGAGAGACCTGAGAGAACCGTCAATTCCACACAGGGGGCTTAGCACAACATTTGTGCCTTCTCACAGCGTGCCCTTGATAAAGGGCAATGTAAAGTTTTTCCCTTTATACTGAGATGAAATTGCCTGCCAGCTGAGCGATAAGTTCATGTCAGTACTGGCAAAGCGAACAGGACACTT
Organism: Triplophysa dalaica; assembly: GCF_015846415.1. Classification (NCBI taxonomy): domain Eukaryota; kingdom Metazoa; phylum Chordata; class Actinopteri; order Cypriniformes; family Nemacheilidae; genus Triplophysa; species Triplophysa dalaica. The sequence continues at coordinate 33,974,355 of NC_079542.1, forward strand.
TTTTACTCCCTTTATTTGTACATAAGGTACTGCCAGTGAATTTTCCAATAAGACTACGTGTACCCATTCAACGTAAAGGATTAGTCGATTCAAAAATTTTACTAGCCTAATGTTGTTCCAAACCCATGACAAAGGAGACCATTTCAAAGAAATATACAGTAATTGGGATTTGTATAGTCATTGAACATCATACCGCAAATAAGTAATGGATTTAATGCAGTTATAACAAACTGGCTTGGATGAATTTGCATGTGGTCCTTCTTTCTAGAATTAAATCAATTATAGCAACAATAAAGAGTTTAGTCTGTTGACTAGTGACCTAAATTGACATTTTGAGCGATGTTAGTGTTGGTGTTATGGCTCTGTTCGAGGCAAACTCTCCGCTCATCCATACAAGTTTTTTATTGTGCTTTAATAAGAATCCTGGTTTTACTGTGTGTACAGTCTGTTGAACTACAGTTGTACATCACAACATGATGACATCCATTTAAAGGTTATGAAATTTAAAATATTCAACAAAACAGAAGACAGGATGACAGATTTACAATATGTGACCCAGTTTGAGAAAACCCAGTTAGAGACATTTTTCGAGATGTGCTGTTTTCTGCATAAAATCATTTTCAGAAAATATGTGTAACCCTGGACAAAAAAAGAGTCTTAGGCCGTGTTCACACATGACTTATTTTTGACAAGAAAAAGTTGACAATGCCGCTTTTTTAGTTAAAAAAAACCCTCGCCAAATTGTGGTTACAAATAGCAGCCGGAAATGTTCAAAGATAGCTTTTATGTAGGCAGGGACAGCCTTTTTATGCAGCGTAACAGAATTCCATTTGAATTATAAACAGAGAGCGTCTTTTGCAATAAGTAATCACATATTTAAAGACTACAACACACATTTCTTGCTAGAAGATCAAAAGTTATTGAAAGGGAAAATTAAAAACTTACATTTATACAAATCTATGCTCCAACGGGTGTTTCGGCTGCCATTTTATTTTTTCAAGCTTGAGCCTTGTTGACCAATTGCGTTACTCACATGTTGTTATGGAACAGTAGGTCTCTGTCATTGGTTAGCTGTGGAGAAAGTGCTTGATGAAGGACGTTTTTTGTTTCAGAAAAGTTTAACCTTTTTCAACCTCAAAAAATGCTCTGAGCTGCAGAAAAAGACGCTTGCGCTGGCGTTTTAAAAAGCACCCAGGCCTTTTTTGAAAACTCAGTTGCCATAGGAATATAATGTAAAACCGACGCTAGCATCTTAAAAAAGAAGTCAAGTATGAACTTATAGCTAAATTTTCACAATTGAGATGTATACGTCATGTGAAAGCAGAATACATAAGATTTCCATTGATGTATGGTTAGTTAGGATATGACAATATTTGGCCGAGATACAACTATTTTAAACCCTGGAATCTGAGGGTGCAAAAAAATATATATTGATAAAAAAAATCGCATTTAAAGTTGTCCATCAGAGGCACTGTGGCAGGCCGTTGCTAAGAAGAAACAGGTTTATTTTAACACTCTCTATTGGCTTAAAGCAGGATTAATGTTGTGGTGAGTACTGTAGATAAACCAGAAAGCTTTACATAAACTTGAGTGGGTAATTCTCAAAGAGCGGGCAGTATCGAGGGATCTGTATCCATATTTCCGGCCATTTTTGTTCATGCTTTGGCATCATTCACTCACAAAAATAAAGTTTTGATATATTTACAGAAGCAAATACTTAATGGAACAGGATCTTTACTAAATATTATAAAGATTTTTGGCATGAAAGAAAAACTGATTCTTTTGGCTCAAAATGTTCCCATGAGCAAGATGGCGTCTGCGAATGAGAATTGAAATGCTAAACAGTTAACTCTCTCTCGATTTATTTGATCTACTTGGTTAAAGCAGCTCACAGATTTGCAAGATAAGAGAGGCAGTTGAGAGAATAAATAAAGAATGGCTTTGATATGTGTCATGAATCAGTTACAGACACAACCCGTATTTCTAGATAAATTCCATGAAGAGAAGATTTTCCTTCTCTCAGCTGGTGTGTCCTCACATGTGCTGTGATTCATTTTCAGAGGTCTGTGGCGGTTTGATTAGTCCTTTCCTGGCGGTTGGTGGGGGATGGATTAACATTACACTCCCTATACTCCCCGTCTACAGTCCCAGCTCCTGTGGCTTTTTTAATTTTCACCTGAGCTCATGGCCAGCCAGAGTAACACCATTTAAATTTAAACAGCGAGAGAAGAAAAGGTGTTGTTTCTTAGAGAGGAAAGATGAGAGAAAGAAACATAAACATTGTGTTTATGTATATATAGAGTATATGAAGAGTTTATTTCCAAAATAAGATTAAACATTTTCAAAAATCATGTTTTTTGTTGTGCATTCAAAAAATATCAATCAAACTGCAGTTGGTTTTTTTTGATTTAAGCCATAATATCTAAAATAAAATACAGCTAACTAACACAATAAAACATGATAACATAATAAAAAAAAATATTTACAAAAGTGATGTTTCAATAAAATAAATTAAAGATCATTTTGAAAAAAATTTTCTGAATGTACAATGTGTTTACATAAAATGATCATTTTTGTTTTGGTCTGTAAACTACTCACAATATTTCTTCCAAATTCCAAATAAAAATATTTGATTCGATTTGTATTTATTCGCAGAAAATGAAAACTGGAGAAACAGGTGAAAATAACAATAAAATGCTGTTTATTTTTCAGACCTGAAATACTGCAAAGGAAACAAGTTCATTCTCACTTTTTTCTCACAGTTTTTATGTGTCTTGTCATGCTGTCAGTCTGTCACATTGCTGTTCACATGTCACTGTTGAGGTTTGATTTTGTTGACATTTTTTAATTAATTCATATACTCTTTGTTTAAGAAGCACTTTCACAATTGCATTTAGTCATGTAGCAGACGCTTTTATCCAAAGCGACTTACAAAGAGTTTAGTGAGCAATAAGTGATAAGTCACAGGAACAATAATACATTAGGTGCCAATGCAAAGTTACTGGTTTTAACTAAAGCTAGAACACTACCTGTTGAGAGAAAGGGTTAGTTTTTTTTGGATTGATGTTATTATTAGCAACAACAAACACTTCACTGTTAGCAGTAGGTATGATTTGGTAGCCTCATACAAAGTTGAGGGTCTGTGTTATTTACGGCCTGAAGTTTTTTATGTCTGAAAAACAGGACAAGAACAATAGAGCGTGTTGGCCCTTAATAACACGTAACTCTGGAAAATAACAACTAGCTCATAAAAATCAAATCTGTGAAAAGCATAAAATGCAGCACTTTGGTGGCCCTCAGGGCGGGAGTAAGCCTGACTGGAGATATTAAAAACAAACATTATTCTTTATAATAGACAAAGGGCCGTGGCAGATGCACATTCTCCTCTCTGCAAACAAGACCTGAATCATTCCTGCAAGCACAACACTAAAATTTCAGCTTGCTATGTATTTATGGGTAGTTAGACCCACTGTGTGTACTGTGACTCTAACGGATGATGCAGTCAGTTTACACCTGCCAGATGTGTCCCTATGCTGATGTTTGTTCTCCTTGAGTGTTATTGGAGGGACGATGCTGAGAAGTTGTGGGCGGTTGCCAGGGAGTGGCTATGGGACTGCTGATGCGGTTTTGTTAAGTGGTTGTTAATTGAATTTATGAGTTTAAAAGTTCCTCTTTGTTCGTGTTCTGTGTTATCGCTCTCAAAAGCGCACCTGACATTCCTATCGCATCAGCAGAAAAGATAAGATGCCTCCTCATCCGTGACCTTACTTCCTCTTTCTCCCCTACAGACAGACCGGCAGTATGACGCCCACCAGGCGCACCGCTCCTCAAAGCCGCCCAAGGAGTCTTACCTGGTTGAGCAGGTGTTCAGCCCGCATCACTTCCCTCCCGCTGTCAAATCTCACGTGAAGGGCAGCCCTCTCTACACGGACCTGCGGCTGACCGGCCACGCCGACGGCAAGCGTTTGCAGCCATCCTGGACCATCGAGGAGTACAAACGCAACTCAGGAGATAAGAACAAGCTCAGCGCGTTGGACTTGCAGGTGAGAGATTAAGGTTTACGGGTTTGACTTCGACCTTCACCATTCGTCCCTTCGCTGGTCGATGTCCACTGATATCTGAGTCTTTGGTGTTGGCTGTGTGTGGCAGGTTGTTTGTTTTTATAATAAAATGGGATTAGCTTTAAAGGCTAAGGCACATGGGAATTGAGCTTTGTGTTTTTGATTCAACCAGTGCTTTTTGTCAAACTTGCCTTTACCTTTAACTTATTTTGTTCAAGTAATGTGGTTTAAATAATAAAGGTAACGCTAATTTAGCTATACTTTTATCAATAATATGCAAAATGTATAACAGTGTGAAGTATATCACATTGACCTTTTAATCTTCTATTGGATAACTTAAAAAATATTGTTGTTTTTGCGGACAGAATCGCCATCTGTCTTTTTCTTACTTTCAGATATAATCATGTGCTCTCAATGAGGTTCAAAATAAAAGGCTATAGTGCAGTTGACGTCACTCCACAAGCGTCTTACATATAAAAGCCATAATCTATCCTCTCTACAGTACAATATACATATAAATAACAGTAGATATAACGGCTCTTCACTGGCTTGTGCACCGTCTGCATCAGGATGTATTTCGCATCTTCAAACCTGTGTTGTAGGTTCAGCCCTGTTGCTACGATATTTTCCCATTAACAAGACTGCAGGCTATTCTTCAGACCTGCTTACCCAACTGTACAATGCGCGGTGCAAGAAACAGAGGGGAAAAAAAGAGCATTGACAACCTCAAACTAAGTCTGGTTTTATTCTCCGGCCACGGTGTCAACCAGTTCCAATTTCTTCGCAGACGTCTGGCACAGATAGGATTTTGTTGCAACTGGGTTAACAGTGAAATGTTTACAAATTCAGAGTCTTTGGCCACCGTATGTGGGTCAGGGATAATTCACCCAGAAATGAAATAGTTTGCTCATCCTCATGCCATTTCAAACCTGGATGACTTTCTTTCTTCTACAGAACGCGAAAGAAGATATTTTGAAGAATTTTGTTAACCGACACCCATTCACTTAGATTGGATTTATAGAAGCGAACGGAGTCCATTGCTGTTCGGTTACCGACTTTCTTCTAAATATCTTCTGTTGTGTTCCGGGGAAAAAAGAAAGTCATACAGATTGGAAATGACAAGAGAGTAAAAGAATTTTCATTACTTTAAAATTGTGTTGCTTTAACAATAAATACCTAGAGACAGTTATTCACAGGAGATCATCGTACCGCATTTGTCTTCGCTGAATCTGCATTATTTCCTGAGTAACATCAGTGTTTATTTTCTGCAGCGTTTAAAGCTGCTGATGTTAATGTTTAATTCTCCAGGATGCTGATTGTGCTTAAAGTGAAATGACTTTACTATCAACTTTTGACACATTTACATTTCAGACTATTTTTCTTGCTCAGGTCAATGGAAATCAAACAAGATGTAATTGAAATGCTTCGTCTATCTCTTGGTCAGATAGCAGTTTCATATTAGCAGTCAGCTACAGAATGTCATATAGCTGACCAAAATAAAACCTACAGGCAGCAGGGTCACATCGACTGCTGATTGTATTCTCCGTGGAATCGAGTTGGTCTTTCCTAGGAGAACATGGAATAAATGTTCCTTACTCTGCAGCAGTATTGATAAAGGATTAGTCTCAGCTTATTGTGGAGGGAGACCACCAATACCATCTGTGGACAGAAATACTATGTATTTTTAAAGGTGCTATCTGAATAAAATAATACCCATGTTATCAGAAAGTTGACCTTGAAATGAGTCATGGTCGTTTGTCATTTGAAAATATGAGAAACGTGTAGATTTCTGGGTGTTTAGCCAATATCAAATTGCTTTCAGGCCAGACATATTTTAGTATACTCCTAAAAGTCCTTTTTTATAATTTTTTCATAATTTTCTTTTTCAGCGTTTTATAGCTTTATTGGATAGTGTAGTAAAGAGAGGTCAGGAAATCAAAGGCGTGACAGAGAAGGGAAGCAAAGTTGTTAGAGTACCACTAATTGGCAATCGGCACACAAAATTGCATTTATTAAAAAAATGGTCCTTAAATTAAAACTATGACGACTTATGTTGCACTGACAGGTGAATTTATATTTTTGTCCAATACACAGTTCACATATACCCCCTTTCCACCAGGGTGAACCGGGTGCTTGTTCGTAGCTAGTGCTATTACTAGTTCAGAACTGGTTCCACTAGTGAACCTGCTAAGAACCGGTTTGCTTATTAGAGAGCCACAAGGCAGCGTGGTCATACATCACTGACTACGTCTCATCTTTCCCAGCAACATAAGCGCGGTAGAGCCAAACATAAAACACCACCAACAATGGCGGACGTTGTGTTGCTTGTGATGTTCATGGCTTTGCGAGCGTACATCTGCATCCAAACAAGGTGAATCTTGATGAAAGCAGTGTTGCTTTTGTTTCGTGTCCATCGTGAATTGAATTGAATTAAAAAAATGCTGGTCAGTGTTCGTCAGTGGTCACGGTAACCACGACCCCAGCACCTTACGCAAGTAGTTCTTCTTCAAATATTGTCACTTTATTTCAGTGGGTGAACTCAGACGAATTATACTGCCGTTCTGTTTTGGGGTCGGTACACACAGCCCCGCCCATTCCTTTGCTGAGTGCGATATGCTTTCCAAACGATGTTTTTGCATTTGCCAGTTCCATTAGTTCACTAAAACAAATTCACGTGTATTGTGCTGCCCACGAGGAAGCTTATACAGCAACATTATTTTCAACTCTGGTAACAGACAATTGCGCTTATAAACAACAATAACTTCTCTCAGCGTCGCTCAGCTTGCACACTGGTCAACGCACAATAGAATGCAGTAAATCATGTAAACTAGACTGCATATTCTGTATTTAACGAAACACTATGACCGACCCCGTTGATATTTCCATTGACCCCTCCTCAACCTCATCTGTTTCAGAAGACATTACATAAACACTGGAAATAAAAACTGCACCTGTCTTACGATCTAATGGTGTCTTTTTATTGCGAGCCCTTTAAAGATGTCAGAGCACTCTGTCATTAACTGTGCATCATTTTGAGCGTTTTTACATTCGTTAGTTCAGTCCCTGCTAGCTTGACATTAAAGCGACGGTGATTAAAAGAACCAGTGTCTTACAGCCCCTGTTTGAGGACACCATTAACGTCTAAACATTTCTGCTCAAAGACTTCAATCAATGAGCTGACCTTCTCTCACGGGACATTGATTTCTCAACTGCCTTAAATTTCTGAAAAGGAAGGCTTGCTTGAAAGTGTTGCCGATATTGGCTGTGGTGGTTGAAAATTAAAACTCCACTATCGATCAATTGTTTTCTGTGCTTTGCTTAACCAGATTCTGACCTCACATTTACAAATGTAAAATTATAGCAACCATGGTTGTGGTAGTTATCAGTCGCTCTCATTCTTGTCTCCAGCTGCCTGTTTTAAACCTTCTCTAGGACATTCTATGTCCTACTCATTCACCACATATTCAATTAAAATGGCAGTATGATAAAAAATGACATCTCGGCCGAATGTGTCGCTTCAGTGATCTATCTGCTCGTAGTTTGACTATCGTGCCGTAGCTCCATTCATCTTTAAATGGATTCATTTCACACCCGAGACATCGGCACAATCTCCTCAGAACATCTCAGCTTTTCTTTCCATCCGCAGGTCCAGGAGTCGCTCAACCCAAACAACCTGGAGTACTGGATGGAGGACATCTACACACCTGGCTACGACTCGCTGTTGAAACGCAAAGAGGCAGAGTTTCGTAGGGCCAAGGCGTGCAAAATCGGTGCGCTAATCGCTGCGGCTGCCTGCACTGTGATTCTGGTCATCGTAGTGCCCATTTGCACCATGAAGTCTTGAGGTTTCTCGTTTTCTTAACCGGGTTAACCTGGGATGTTTGTTAACTCTTTGTGGAGCTTCTCGGTTTAAGGTTTTGTGATTAGGTCTAATTTCAGCCACTGGCAAGACTTTTTTCGGGATTGTTAAATAAAAGTGTATAACAACAAAGAGTTCATTGTGAGGCATTGAAATTTGAATGATTGTCTTTTTATTTGTTGTAGTTAATATTTATACCTTGAAGAAATCATTTGTTATGTGATAGACACTACTTTACTACAGGCTCAGAGATGCACACTTGTTTTTAGTCCAACATATAATGTACTGATATGTTTTCTGTCCATTTTTTTCTGGTATTGCAATAGAAACTAAAGGGAAAGCTTTACGTTTAAGCATATTATATTTTTTACTTTACTATGATTATGAGAATTTTACTGAGAGTTATTTTGACTACGCAAAGGGAATGTTTTGAAGACAAGCGTCATTTATCTTTAGAGAATGCTGGAACGGCTGGGCTGTGCAATGTCTTTTTCTATGAAAGCTATAGTCAGATATTAAGCAAATATTATTTATTGCTAAGTGCATTCAGTTAGACCACATTTTAAAATGGAAATGATCATGTGAGGGATCTGAGTTCCTTTTATTTCATGGTAAAGTGTGGAAAAAAATCAGTAACGTCTTTATCAATACAAATACAGCAATTTAAAAACATCTTACCACATAGCTGCTTAAATTTTGATTGTGATGATCCTTTTGCCTTGTTATATCATAACTAAGTATAATATACTTGAATTGCCGAATCACTTTCAGCTCAGTTTGTTTTTGAAAGTGAAATGCTTTTTTGCACTCTTTTGATTTATTTCAATTGAATTACTGTCAACATACGCCATTCACGTTTGAAAAACTGCTTGCCTATCCGAGAGGTCGAGCCGTAGATGATTAAAAACTGGCTGTTGGTCAAATCCAATATTTTGAGGTATTACGCTCTGGCTCTTTTCCAAAAGCTAGCGAGCTGCTTTGCTGTTTACTGCCTGCATAGGCAGCTGCCTTCTAAGTCAGCGGCTTAACTGAGATGGAACCTCAAAAGTAACAATTTATTATGATCTACAGTAAAGAGGCAGCAACATCGTGCACGAAATTGTCACAAACCCGTAATTTATTAATTTGTGTTCATCAACACAAATTTCCCCCTTATTTCGTGTCACCCAGTACAAATTGCCATCAAAAGTACTTTAATAACTATCAAGAAATATATTTAATATACTTTTATATCTTCAAAATGTATAAATATATTTCAATGCAATATTATGGGGCAATATTATCCTACGATCTTATTCATATGTTCTGTTATGATATCACGTTGCCCCTGTGACGTTAGGTTTAGAGACGGTGTTAGAGTGTTACAGTTAATAACCTTGTGAAACATTTTTAGCATAATAAGCCTTTGCTATGATTTCAGGGTTATTTTAGGGTTTGGGGAGAGGTAATGTTTTGGTTAGCCAACTCCTAATGTATTTGCGACTGATATCAGGTTAGAAATATATAAATGTACACACCCTCGCAGTCAGTGTATTGAATATTTCTTGTGCTGGTGATAAAAAGTCATGCTGAGTTTTGATGAACACGAATGAATAGATTACAGTTTGTGACAATTTCACAAATTTCCGTGAGACTGGGTTGGAATAGTTGTCCCAAATGGGTCACATTGGTGTTAGCAAGCTGCTGAGCTAATGTCGCAAGCATAACATAACTTGAGCTTTGAGAGATTTCATAATGAGAGATTTTTCTGTTATGACGAATTTGTATAATCAACAATTCTATCGCTTTGTGACGATCTTGAATAATATTCAGTTTATCACGGCATTATTTTCTCATTTAAGAATAAACTGTTGCCTTAGAATTTTGCCAAAAGTACAAATCGTACAAGACAGCGGGATATTCTGAAAGCATTTTCATTTATTTGAATCATGTTGTCGACTGTGAAAAAGAAGTTTAGTGAAGGGAGTGTGTCTATGATGCCTTATATTCCTGCTGCTCACAAGGCAACTCACTAGGGTTTGGAAAAGAGCCTGAGAACATAAAAGACATAAAACATCAAAAACAACTGGTTATCATTTACCAGTGTTAGCATTAATCCGTCAGTGTTATATGGATACTGGTTATCTGTTTTGTTTTTTTAGGAAGTTACTCCTCCATTTTGTGTATGTTAAAACAATGATCTGACTTTTTGGCGTGTTTTATCATGGCCGCGTTGTTAGGCTGAAATTTTGGGGTGAAGTGTGTAATTCCCTCTCTGCCATTATAATGTACAGAAATAGGGTAAACAGTTGGGGCGGGGCTACCTGATTGTCTAGCCAATGGCAGAGGGAGAATGGGGTTTGGTGGGCGTGTTTGGAAGAAGTCAACATTGTTGCATTGGTGCTAGTGGTGCTGATATTACACACTTCACCTTTCAGTGTTCATTTGGATTTGCACACAGAGTATATTTATGATTATTACACCCCATCTGCACCAGACACCAATAGAACCCATTGTAATTAAACATTTTGTCCACACTGGATGCGATGTGACACGACAAACCAATTAAGAAGAAGGCATTTGTCATGTCGCCTTACGCTGCTCGTGTCGGGTTTAGACAGGGTGTTAGAATGTTTCTTTATACCACATGCGAGAACGATTGTTTTCGATTGGAGGCTTGTTTTTTATATAGTTTCTGAACAATGTCGCCTTTAACAATGAATAGTTTCGAAACATCATATCCATTGTAATTTTGCTTTGTTATTCAAATAGTTCACACCGAAAATAAAAATCTGATATTTTATTTACTCACCTTTGTGTGGTTTTAAACCCTTTTGCTATTTTCGCTAATAGTGACCCCTTCAGTCAAGCTTCTTAAATCTCAAGAAAAAATCCTCAATTTGGGTTCAGTGGAGATTAACTAAAGCATTCAGGGTTTGAAAAACACGATTGCGAGTGAATGACAGAATTGTCATTTTTGGGTGATCTATTCCTTTCATCAAGCTGGCCAAAAAATTTGACCTTGTCTTCGATGGGCCGGTGACCTTTGACACGGGAAATGTGTGTAGTAGCACGCTGTAGAACCCTGTACATAACTTCAGGTTCAAAGCGCATTGTGTCAATCAAATGTATTCTAATAAATCTCTTACTGTTCAGTTGAACGCGTATCTTTTCCTCCACCTTTTGTTTTTCATGTATTGACAGTATGTATCGCTGTATTTGACCAGCATATATGGCAGGTTTCTAAATATGGAGTATGTAATGATGGTATTTTTTAAGTAAAAGTTGAGGTGACTCATAAAGATCTCAAAATAACTTGAGGGTGTCAAAAAATTTCATAGAATAAAAATACATGTAAGGTTGATGTATTTTTCGATTTGAAAGGCCAAAAATACCCGACAATGTCAACAATCGGCCTTGTTGACATCATCCCAAAAAAGTATTGTATTTGAGAGGTCATCGATGTTTAACAAACCATTCCATTTACTCCGGATAATGTGCCCTGATGAATCGTGCACAATGAGACCAGAAACATGAACTAAAGTAAATCAACTGCATTTTTATTTCATGCTGACTTTAAGCACAGTGTGGTCGTGACAGAACGGTAGCTTGTCTCAAGTGCTGTCAGCGTGATGTCAACCTCACCCAGGATTCTGACCTGCTGAGCGGATTATTAAACTTGGCACAGGTTGGCATAAAGAGGTGTTTAGTCCAAATGTGTTTCTTGGTCACCATTAGGAAAACAGCTTTTAAATCAAACTAAATGATTTTTTGAACATGTAAAAATTCAGAATGGTTTGCTTGAGTGTTAGGTGATATTCTTTAGGGATGAAAGGCCTCATAAACCATCTAGATGATATTATTGCAAAATTTTCTTTACATCATGGAGAATGTTTTGAAACATGAAACATGGACTGAACGTATTAACAATCTAGAAAGATCTTAAAAAGATTTAAACTTAACAAAACTAAAACAACTCAAATGAATTCAACTAAGTTTGAGACATAACAAAGAATGACATAATAAGTAAATACAATATTGCTTTATACAACACAATCGATAATGCAGGAAAATTATGGAAATCTTTCTAAAGCTCCAGATGCAGATGAAAAAATGCTATAGATGAAAGTAACACAACAGTAAATTGATGTCTCAGCAGTGCACAAACCGTAGGTTGGATGCTGGAGTTGTATTTTTCTTGCATGTGAAAGCAGACGAGAACTGCGGAGCTAAGCAGAGGAAGATTTCTCAAGTGTAACGAAATCATTCTGACACAAACAGCAGCTGAGAAGCGGCGACACCGGCAATCTGCAGTCGGCGTCTGTGTTTTTTCAAGATAATGCCACATGACAAACAAGAGAATTTGTGTTTCTACCCTGTTCAGCTTTCAATTTGTGCAACGTTTTGAGAATCGGATGAAGTGGAGCCTGTACACAACAGCTTAGTAATGTCGGTGCTTTCTGGGTAAGACAACAAAAATAAAACCATAGCATGATGACAGATGTATTTATGGTTTTTCAATATGCAGAATAATAAAAGGCATTTAACAACCTCTATCTTCAAACTGATTGGATTGTGATTGGCTGTTGACCTAGGAGAAGCGGGTTTAGTAGCTTAAGGTCACAATATTCTCTAGGACAAACTCTTTAATATATACTGTCGCACTGGAGAATGTTATATTATAGTCAATAAATCCTTATCAGTGCCGAACAGATTCTTCTCATGCTAAAGCAGTGACCGTGTCGGGTGCAGCGCGGCTCCTGGCTGTTCATTAGAATCCTGCATTTCTTTCCTAGTCACTGCAGCATGTACAACTGTGACATGTCATAAAACCATGAGCGAAAATGTTTCCAGCTTTTATAAAGAAGTTTTTACATCCAGGAGCCCATTTATGAATATCTCCGCTGTAAAAAATCTGAGCATTTGCAAGCATTGCAATTTTTTTAATAATTAATTTGTGTCGTCAAAATCTACAAGCTCTTTTTAATACTTTTTATTGGTGAAATGTTGACAAAACCCACAAAGGGCGACCTGTGGTCCTTTTTCATGTTCCAAGTTTCTCAGCGGAAGTCGTCATAGTTGGGCATACTTCTATAGTGGTGAATGGGAGACTACCACAAATATGTTTTTTTTCTCTCATTTGCTCAAATAGCAAAAAAAGAACTCAACGATAGGGGTTTCACTATTTTTAATGAAATGAAAACAATAGAAAGAGTGAATGATGTCAAATATACTGTGACTTCCTTAGACTCTTTATAAGAAACACCCTTGCATTAGCGTCAAAAAAAGTGTAACATGATGCACAGGCAATATAATACAAAGTATAGCGTATTTTTCTTACATGTTCAAAAACTTTGGAGGATTTACGATGCTGATGAGTCTTGTTAAAAAGGTCCATAGTAATGAAATGGATATGAAGTTTCAATCGGACAGCAATTAAATGTTTTTCTAAAGCCAAAACTGTTTTTTTTTACTGCAGATTGTATAATTTACATCCAGCAAAATAAACAAAACAGGTGATCAGGTCACGCTGAAAATGTTTATCTGGATGTATTTTGTTGCAACCAATCGGAATCAAGTATTCCAGAGAGCCGTGAATTAATAATAACATCTAATTGATATAATCGTTCTTTTTTATTAAATTAACTTACATTTCAGATGAACACGACATCAATTTAAGTAAAATTAAAAACTACATTTAAAGTCAATTGATTGTGAGTCTGACCTGCTGTCTGAACTGATTCATTAAAGGAATCAACCCATAAGAACGATTCACTCATGAATTAGACCACAGTGGTCATGCTGTTTATTCATTTGTGAAACAAGAGAAAGATGTTTTGTGTATGTTTTATATATTGTTTTGCAACACCCAGCCTTTCTCCTGAAGCTAAACTGTCATTTGTTTGGAAGCAATGTTGTAGATTTAGAAGCACAACAAGGACAACAATAATTTACATTTTCTGTTATCTAATGTCTTAGTTCACAGCTCTGGAGAGGCTCGCTGGCATCTTGTAATCTGTGGCAACGGAATGTGAATGTGGCCAAATGTTAGCTCAGGCTAATCTTATTGGCCATGAATATGAATAATTGCTCAACGGGGATTAATATAATAAGCTTGTCCAAACTCTCATTCATCGTGAAGTGGATATGGCAGCTAAATTAAAGGAACACTGATTGTGTTCCCGTCCTTTGACCGCACAGCTGTATTGAGATGCCCAAGCGAGTTTAACACTTAGATTTATTCTTCAACAGTTTATCAATACAGCCTCATTCTTAGAGGTTCAGATGGAAGGAAAACTACTCTTCAATAAAACAGAACGCATATATTCTATGTTAATGGAATGCCACCTCGCATGCCGCAGCCTTAAACTTTGATGTTGCCATAGCAACCAAAGATTATTTTTGACAAACTGATGAGACTGCATTTTGATGCACTATGTTTCATAATAATAGTTCACGGGTTCTGTTGCCCTGTCTTTAATATTTCTTTACTTTTTAACTTCGGGTAAGACGCAGAGCTGCTCGTCGCTGTCCTATTTTACACAGCCATCCAACCACAGTGGAGAGGAGGCGGGACAAACACTACACTGCCCAACCATCATACAAAACAGTCAAGAAGTTCATATTAATAGTAACTGCGTCTTCATATTAAATAATATTCTTCAAAATAAGATACTAGTAACAAGTAGGCTTAGGCTGCGTCATGAGTCATGAATAGTATGTCCAAAAAGTCAGTATGCCAAAAACAGTAGGCGAGAATTACCCGGATGGTCTACTGCTTCCGCCGAGATTCGTGAGTGTGGATCGGATGGACACTTATCTATCCCAGGATGCCACTGGAGCTGAGCAACGGTCAAATTTCAAAAGTAAATCAAATAAATTAGCGGAAAACATTAAGGCGGACGTCCGTTTTTAATACAAGTGCCAATAAATACATTTCCTGTGACTAAATTAGGTCATAAGTTGTAGATTGTCGTTAATGCATCATAGATCAAAGAGCATACGAGTCACATGACCATAAAACATGGCGGACGCAGTATGTCCGAAATGCATTAATACTGCTCCTAATCATACTGTATAGAACGTACTGTTTTAATGGCCGATAGGTATGTACTTATTCAAATTCAGTATGGACTTCACAGTATGCGGTTTCTGACGTAGTCTAACTGTTGTGGATATTCTAAATCACAGCAACTAACGCATCTCCGGAATAACGCGCAGTGCCTCCTAAGCATTCTCATTTGCCACAGCTGATTATTTGATAGATTTTTTGCTAAGCATATAGCCAATAAGTATATTTTGCTTTTATGCAATATAATTTAACCAAACAAGAGAATGAAGTCCAGAGGATTCCAGCATTCCTAGATACGAAATTTGCGTATCTTCCTGACTAATATGAACGTTCATGATTGATGAATGAGAGAGATAGAGTTCAAACATTGCTCAAGAGACCGTTAAAAATGGACAGAATTATTTCAAGTTCCCACTGGTTAGTTGTAGAGTAAAGTTTAATTGTCCATGAACACTGATAGAGCTCACAGAGAGAAAGCATCAAGTGAGCGATGCATTTATTCTGCTTAAGTGCAGCTGAATTACTGCTGATGTTTTTCATATCACAAGGTCGACTGAGTACATACACAAAAGACATCTGTAAATGGAGATGCTCTTTAAAATAAGATGCTCAGAAGGTCTGTATCCAGTCGTGCTGCATGATAAAAACAAGCTCACCTGCTGAGCAATTATGTGTAGTTTTATTATATGCCTATATAGTGGAAAAGCATCAAAAAAGAATGTTGCCACATTAAAAGACCATTTGATCAACATTATTCTTACAAAAAAGTCTGAAATAACGCTTTCAAAACGTTCTGAGAACATATTAGGAACACCGCTTTAATCTGTAACAATTTATTTTACAACCTCATTCAGCTGAAAGTAGCTTTAATATAAAAAATATATAAAATAAATATAAAATAATATATAGCTCTCGAGTAAATGTTACAGAGGACGGAAACCCAGGGTGTGTTTTTTTTATTAAAATGATTGAAGTATTAATCCAGTGTTACTGAACGTATAAAAGTATTAACTAGGACAAGATCCAAAAAGTATCTTTTTGGTAGATCTGTGCTGGAGCACAGAAACGGCTTTATACCCTCAGCTGTTGTGTTATTCAGAGGCTACCTTATTAAATGCAAATGTGTTGCAGAAATATTTAATTTGCGTGAGACAATTTACATTTATGCCTTGGCAAATGCTCTCCATCACAATGAATTACAATGTATTCAAGGTACATTTATTAGTTAGTTTTCTTTGGAAATTGACGTTGGCTTTGTACTCTGCATTGCGAATGAGAGCTTTAAGGACTTCATAATTATAAGTTTGTGAGCAGTTTATTTCAATGCTACCAATTATTTTGTCTGTAGGAGCGGGACAGCAAAAACTGTGCTGTGATTTTAAAGTGATACTTCTCCCAAAAATGAAAAGTCTGTAATTTACTTAACTACAAGTTGTTCCGAAGCTGTATAAATGTCTTTGTTCTGATGAACACAGAGAAAGATATTTGGAATAATGTTTACAATCAGACAGATTTTGCCCCCCATTGACTCCAATACAATGGTAATCAAAAGTGCCCCAGAACTGTTTGCTGTCCCACATTCTTCAAAATATCTTCTTTTGTATTCAACAAAACCAAAACAATTCTTAAGTATTTTTTTTTCACTATGGGAGTCAAGGGGGGGGGGCAAAATCTGTCTGGGTATAAGCATTCTTCCAAATATCTTTCTCTGTGTTCATCAGAACAAAGACATTTGTACAGATTCGGAACAACTCGAAGATGAGTAAATGATGATAGAGCTTTCATTTTTGGGTGAACTATCCATTTAAGGGAATTTCACAAACCTAATAAACAAAAACCTTCCTCCATGACAGGCAGCTAAAGTACTGTATATACTTGTGTCGTAGCGTATACAGCCATTCGTTGACCATTTCTATAGTAGTACTATAATCTTTTCATTCATCGTACCGCTCGGTGATGTCTGGTAATATATCCGTGTGATTTATTAATGAAACTCGCAGCATCACTGCTGCTGATACACGGTTTAAATACAGCATCAGCACAGGATTGTGGGTAATGTGATCTCTACAGCGGCCGACCCACATTCCATCATCCTTTTTTCTTAGCGAGCAGTCACAGGAGGTCATTGAGAAGAATAATGTCTCTTAATGTTTAGTCGTTAAAATAATTCGGCAACAAGAGGATAAAGAGAAACCAAGAGTTTTGTTTTAACACAAATGAGTAATTGTCGGCACGAGTGGCTGTGGCTTTAATTAGTGAAGAAAGCCATAAACAGCCTCCCTAGTGTGCACCACATCAGCTGTGCCAGACCTTATTTAAGGTCACTACCCTACTGAAATGTGCATTTTATTTAGCTGTCAGCACAATTTAAATCTATTATGTGAACTCTCTTCATGTTTGTGACCTGGCAAAACGGCAAGAAGTTTGACTTTATTAAAATGCGAGCGACAGTAACAGTTAAGCTCACACAAACATCTCTTAATGTTGGGAAGATTGAAAGCGAGTCATTTTGACATGAACTGGACACATACAGGGATGATATTAAATCATTGCATGCATGGAAAGATGTTTGACATCAGTCACTCATTTCCTAATACAAAAATTGACAGAGATCCCTACAGTTTGGCACAGCTGAATAAATACAGCATCAAAGCAGAAAAAATACAAATAAACTGCAAATGACAGATTCATGAAAAGTATGTAAAGGAAAGGGTGCATTTTTTGTGTCACAAGCAGGGCAAAATGGATTTGCAGTCTATTTGTTTAATTGGCCCGACGGGTCCTGAGAAAAAGAGTCTGAAATCTGACAAATGTGTTTGTCATTAGAGTTTCACAAGATATATCAATAATTTGTCAAACTCAGTATTGGGTGTAACTAGTTACTTAGTAATTAGTTACTTTAATTTAATTACTTTCCCCTTGAAAAAGTAAAGTAAGGGATTACTCTTATTTTGTCTGCAATTTAATTACAGTTACTTCTGATGTAATTGAACTAAATGCTGTGTAATATATTCAATAGTGGAAACAACAGTTTAAGTCTAACTTTAAAATGTATGCTTTAATGTATCCTTCTCACATTTGTATACTTTGGTCAGTTCTCGAGTTCGCCTACGCAAATAATAATGATGGCAGGGACAAAAAACTAATAGCAGGGGTTGAGCGGGCTCCGAGCTCGCTGGTTTCTTCCAGACCCTGAACACTCTCCCCCTGATAGGGGCGAGTGCACCGCGCCGGAAATGGCACGAACCAAGAGCTCACCCCAAAAGCGCAGAACAAACGCTGGACAGCAGCCAAGCAGTGCATAATCCCCCCATAAAGGGGTGGCATTAAGGCGGGTGAATGGGAGCGGCCTTTGTTGATGCAATGTACCGTTGCTTCGTTGTCGCAATGGACTTTGATGCTAGAGGTGGACCATTCTTTCCCCCATAAATATGCCGCTACGATGAGTGGGTATAGCTCGAAAAGTGCTGATGACGCAAGAGGCTGCGGTAGACTTGTGAGCTGAGGGGGCCATGTGTACATGAACCAGCAGTCTTGGTAAAATCCCTCAAAACCTGCGTCGTTTTATAGGCGTATGTAGATTGGGAAAGAGACCAAGTCGTTGTAAAGGAAAGACATTCCATTCCATTGTTTGAGGAATTTGATCCATAGACTGAGCTCATCGCTGGATGAACTGGTTAGATGGATCAAATCTTGTTATGCGTGAGTGAAGGATGCGAGGGATAGGAGATGCGCAAAGAATGGGTGACCTTGCGGGATGATGCACATCGCCAAGTTAAGGTTGCCGGTAATTGATAATAGCTCGCGTTTGAAACAGTACGACGTGTCTATGAGGGATGAAGTGATCAAAATCGTCCTATCGATCTTTTCTTTGGGAAGAGAAGCTTGGAATTTTAGGGTATTGAGCTTAATGCCTTGAAATTCTATGGTCGTGCTGGGTCCCGCCGTTTTTTCCTTGTGCGAGAGGGATGCCAAGCTTCGCAAACACTTCTTTGACTTTGGAAAGATGTGCGGCTGGGACGGATTCTGGCGAGATGATAAAAAGTCGTCTAGTAGATGAATAAGGTATAGGATGGCGTAGTTGTTAGAGAGAATCCAACAGATTGCCTCTGACAACATGTTGAAGATCTTTGGGCTACTTCTGCATCTGAAGGTGAGACGTTCAGAAAAATCGAATTTCTCACGCCAACGGATGCAGAAAAGTTGCGAAAAATTTGGGTGTATCGGCATGATTTTGAATGCAGATGTGATATCGACTTTGGCGAGCCAGGTGCCGTGTCCAGCCAATTTAATCAGGGTGATGGCTTGCTCGATGTCGTGGTAACGTAACACAAATTATTTATCGTCAATCTCTTTTTTGAAGAGAAGATTGACGTTTCGGCGAGTGCGGACTGGAGATTGGGGCAGATGAGAGGAGCCTGCAGAGAAGCAGGTTATAAGGTATTCTGTGAATCCACGATCAGGGTGGAAAGATAATTTGGATTCTCGAGAAATATTTGTTAGAAGTTTTATTGACAGAGAGGTGTTGGTCGCATCAGGCTTGGCTGAGAGGACTTGGCGATTTGGCAGGCGTGGAGCGTAGGTGGTGGAGACGGGAGGAGGCAAAATTTGCAGGGGGGAATGGTGGGAGTGACATGCAGGATATGTTTTTTACGCCCAGGAACACCCTATTGTGGAGCTCAGTGTCCAGTGCCCGCCAGTAGGGGCACTGGTTCCACTGAGCCACCCTTATAGCGCACTTTGCTGAAAACAGCTTATGGTACGTAAAAAAATCTGCCCCTCCGTACGTGAGCACGAGCTCCACAACTATGGCTAGATAGTCGCCGAGCTCACGCCTCCTGTCAGGGAACACAGTGCAGACGACGTCAGCGAAGCGGGAAAATGCCACGGTGAATTCTGGCGAGGACAGAGTGCAGGAGTGATTGTGGGACTGAAATGTTGCCGTAGGAAATCTGCCGATCTTCAGACGAGGGTAAAAGTGGTGATAGAAGCTGCCACACCTGCCAAGATCTCAAACATTTCTCATCCAATTTACTAAAATCCAGATTATTTTATCTTCATACATTTTACACCTCCGTACTCTTCATGTTTTTAAACAATTGCAATTTCTTTTGTTAATCTAAAGAACCTATTGTTAAACAGAAACGATGGATGTTACAAGTGCTTTATGGAACCGTAAAAAAAAAATCTTCTACGGCATCGTGTAGCATCTTTATTTTATAGTTTTGCATTTCTGTTCACATTTTTTATCCAAAGACGCTTTTATCCAAAGCGATTAACATTGCATTGCATTATACATTTGTTTCTGACATATGTGCAATACCATGGGATCAAACTCATGACCTTGGCGTTGCTAGCACCATATTCTAACCACTAAGCCACAGGAAGTTCATACATGCTTCCAGTCTAATATGTTACTGAGTATGAAAAGGCGCCCTAAATGTTGAGTAATCAATTTCTATGTTAAAAGTCAAGTGTTTTATGTGAATTTTTGGAATGGATTGAAAAGAGAATGCCAGGACTACGTTGCAATAATTTCAACAAGCAAATAGTGAAAACAAGAATACATTTACATGGCTAGTTTAATATCAACTGGTCTTAGAAATAAACTGGTTTTATATGCATTCACTTGCATAAATGGGTTTGCACAAAAAAACTGTAAAGCCTTCGGAATGGTGTACATTTCTATTACAGTTATATGTAACTTTAACAGGGCATAGCAGGTATAACCGAATAACACACAAACAGTTCTTGTACTGCAGTTTTATTTTACAAAAGTAACTGAATTTATTATTCACAGTACATGCTGTAAAAAGAAACTTAATGAGTTCTCCAAAAGCTAATTGGGGTCAGGGCTTTTCTAATAAAGGAGATGAAGTCTGTGGTGCATTTGTGGTCTGCCCTTTAAATAAAATACACATAGACGGTAACAACAACCTTTTCAAGAAGGTTTCGTTACCGTGAAGCATATTTTGATACTATGAGAATTTTTTTATGAGAAAAGACAGCTGAAAGCAGAAAGCTGGAAACTGTTAGGAAAGCATTACTGCCCTTACAATAAAATGTATTACGCTATATTGACTGTCTATATATTAAATCATTAAATATATATTATTGGAAATATGTATGTTGAATCATGTTAATATTTTACATCACAATATACTAAATAATTCCCATCTTTACATTAAAAAAATGTATTCTTCTCTTTACTAATTCTAATCCTCACCCAAATATATTGTGTTTTGTAAGGGTAATTTTTCATGGAAAAAAAGTACGAAAAAAAATAAAATAAAAAAAAACTGTATGTGGGAGAATAAGTTGTAAAGCATTGTAAGGGGAAAGGGAACAATAACGGTTTGAGGCTGTTTTGCTGCCTCGGGTCTGAATGTCTTACAGTTTTTGAGTTCATAATGTTTTACAGCAGAATTTCAAAACAACAGTTTCTGACCTTAAGCATTAGTACAGACGGTTGATGCAACAAAGACGAAAAATGTGTGAATTAAGTTTTGGTTCATACATGTGAGAATAATAAACCTACTGAGATGCTTTGCCATGGCCTAAAGAGGTCTGTGTTATCTTATATTGATCGACTCAAATCGATCTGTAGGTGTGAACACTCCAAAACACCCAAAAGTTATGAACAGGAGCTGCAGAGAACATAATGTGTATTGAGAGATGCCATATGTCAAAACCAGCAGGCGATGTCCCTAATATAAAGGTAATGATGTCAAAGGTATTTTCATCTGCATTGTTTTATCTACTCTCTGAATGGCCTACAGGAGTTTATATTATTGTTCTGATGCCTGTAACAAATACATCAATTGCTTGGCATTTTGGGATTTCCACAAGCTATAAGTGAAAAGATCAGGTGGCCGCTATCCTCTGTTTCCGACATGTATGAAGCCATCACATTGTTTTATTGTCTGATTAGATTTTTCTCTCTTGTGGTTGTGTCTTTTTATCCTCTCCTGAGAAACTCTAGTGTTTGCTAGAAGGCGAAAGATAGAAAGCAACATTGAGGAATTAGTTTCTATATCATTATTTTTTTTCAGATTTTTTTTTAAATGGATTAAAGCAACCAATAAGAGGTCAGGGTAGCTGAGAACATCTTTAATATTGTTTAAAAGCATCTCAGGGAGTGTTCTTAAGAACCTGCTTAAGAAAATGACAAGACAACATTTCTGTAAATTCTACACACAGACTACACTGATGATCATAGAAACATACTTTTACGTATACATAATATGTATAAATATCAAAATAGATATTATTAAGTATATTCGTAGTATTTGACAGTTTTACTTGGTTATTTCATAGTATGGATGAGTTTACTGTTACTTTAAAATATCACTAAAGGATAAGTCAATGACCCTAAACTTTAGAACGTTAGTCTAAGTCTGATATGAGGAGGACATGAAGAGTCGATAGTGAACAGTAACTGGTGTATGTGTGAAAAAGAGAGTTTCATTCCACCACGCTGTTAAAATCCCAATTGGAGTGACTCCTAACCTGTGTCAATGTCCAACTGGGATAATGAAGCTCTACATGTCACATCTTGACAAACATTAGTGGCTGTTAGTGCACATTTCAGCCAATAGTGTAACCTCTTAAACCCAGGAAGCTGCCCCGCTGTCTACTGTCGACACAGCTGCTTTCTAAAGTAAAATAAAAATAGTTTACAGAGGCAGCAACACTGCAAAATCATTCCACCGCTGTCCTTAAAGAAATACCTTTAATACTTAAAATGATCATTATAATGAAGAATTCCAAGTATACATGGCTTGTGGTTGCATTCACACTTTTGGTTTAGTAGTTTATGAAATATTTTTCTCATGGTTTGACTTACTGTCTTATAAGCATACATTTGATAAGTTTATGTAGTAACAATATATCGTTCAGCTTTCTAGTGCCCGTCACCCCTGCCAGGGTATGGGCCTGCCAACAACAGCTCTCCAGAGTCCCCTGTCCTGGGCCATTTTTTCTAACTGACTCCAGTTGTAGCCCATCTTGGTGGTGTTTCTTGGGCGGCCTCTCTTCCGCTTTCCCTGGGGGTTCCAATTCAGCCATGCCGGGTAACGGTAGGTGCTGGCTTGTGTAGGGCGTGCCCTATCCATCCCCATCTCCTCTTCCTGATTTCTCCTTCAGCAGGAAGCTGGCGGGTCCTTTCCCAAAGGTCAGAGTTACTGCTGGTCTATGATGCTACCGAGGGAGTTGAAGGACTGCACTTCTTCCAGGGGACTTCCGTTCTGGCTGACTGGTTCGGTACTGGAGGAGTTTATCTTCAGTATCTTTGTCTTGTCCTTGTGGATGTTGAGGCGACTTCCTACGATGTGGCTGCCACTACTCTTGTCTTCTCTTGCATCAGCTGTTTGCGATGGGAAAGAAGAGCAATGTCATAAGTGAAGTCCAGATCATCGAGCTGGCTCCACAAAGTCCACTGGATTCCATTCCTACGATCACTGGTTGACGTCTTCATGATCCAGTCGATGGCGAGGAGGAAGAGGAAAGGCGACAGCAAGCACCCTTGTCGGACACCGGTTCGCACCTGGAAGTTGTCTGTGAGCTGCCCTCCATGGATAACTCTACAGGAGATGCCATCGTAGGAGTTCTTGATCAGCTTGACCATCTTGGCTGGGATGCTGTAGTGCCGAAGGAGCTTCCAGAGGGTCTCCCGATCCATGCTGTCGAATGCCTTCTCATAGTCGACGAAGTTGATATACAACGGCGAATTCCATTCCAGGGACTGCTCGACTATGATGCGGAGCGTGGCAATCTGGTCCGTGCAGGATCTGTTCTGCTGAAAGCCAGCCTGCTTGTCTCATAACTGTGGATCAACAATATCCCTCATTCTCTCCAAGAGGACCCGGTTGAAGACCTTCCCAGGCACGGATAGGAGTGTGATTCCCCTGTAATTATTACAGTTGCTGAGGTCACCTTTCTTAGGAAGCTTGATCAGGTAACCTTCCTTCCAGTCTGCGGGAACATCTTCTTCCTCCCAGATCCTCTCAAAGAGTGGGTACAGGATCTCCACTGATGCGTCCAGGTCCGCTTTTAATGCTTCTGCATGTATGTCTTCCGGTCCAGCGGCCTTCCCGTTCTGCATCAGGGTGATGAAACTTCCGGTTTGTGTTTGGTTAGTGTTTAATAATATAACTATTTATATTTTATTTAATTGATGTTAATATTAATTTATAATATTTTTTACTGTATAGCAATTTGTTGAATTTTGTTGTATGTTTCTTTTTATTAAATAGACAATTTGTTGAATGTGTCCTTTAGTTTGGCCACATTTATACAAACCGTGTGGTGCACTGATATCTAGTGATTGAGATTGATATCGCAGTCTAAATTCATAATATTGGAGAGATAAGTTTAGCCAAGTCAGGGTTCTTCAGGTGCTCTATTGTTTGTGAATGTGTACCAGAAATTCAGTTGGGATCACAAAAGTGCGGAGTAACGTTTGTTTATGTTGTTAAGATGAAACCGTCTGTAAACTGTAAACTACAAGAATGTTAAGTTAATTTAAAACAAAAAATAAAAAACATAAAACTTGGTGTATAAAAACTAGTAGTTTTACTGATAGTTTACTTCAACTAAAAAAGGTGTTGAACTAGTAAGCTATTAGTATACTTGGTATATAAGTTCAGTAATAGTGTAGTTGTACAAAGCAAAAATGTAGTTGTAAACTAGCTGTGTACTCAAACTTTACTATGGTTACACCTAAAGTAAACTTAAAAATACACTTAAAAGTAGACCAATAAAATCCCCAATACTATGCTACTGAAATTATACACTTACTGTACATACTACTAGTACATTGATATTAGAATACCTGTGACCTTAACTTAAAGGGATAGTTCAGCCAAAAACTCAGATTACTCAGGTTTGTTTACTTACCCTCAGGCCATCCGAGATGTAGGTGACATTTTTTCTTGAGAAGAACCATAAAGAAGATTGTTTGGTTTGTTTGGTTTATGAAGCCCTCTCTGCTTCATAAAATGGGAATCTATGGGATCCGCCGTTCAAAGAGTTCCTAAAGCACATAATTCAAAAAAGCGGCTCCTGGTGACATGTTGACGTTTCGTGGAGCGAATCGTTTGATATTTTCATTAAAAACGTCATTTTTAATTATATAAAATTTTTGATGGGTGCTGAACACCTGATGGATGTCAGAATGGGGCGAGACTTAACCTTTGTCTGCCCCACCATCGAGGGAAGTAAGGGAGCTAGAACTGGTTTGACTGGAGCGAGCCGTGAGTGCCCGAAAACGTGACTGAGGATCCGGGAAGTTTGCCACCGTCGGTTTGGGGAACGCTCAAATGAGCGAGGCAGGGTGCGAGCGGCCCGGGAGCGCTTGGCTGGTGGGTTTACGCTCGCAGAGGTCCACATATCACCAACGCTGCTAGCCCTAGCGGACATCGGGCCGTTAGCCGGCGACGTCACAGCCCGGGTAGCAGACGAAGTGATGGCTGGTTCCCCTGAGGAAGACAGCCACCCGTGACCGAAACTTCTGCATGTCAGCAGTGCAGGCAAGATGTGTCTACGAAAACTACCTCAGCGTGCTGGACGCCCAGACACCTGATGCACCTATCGTGTCCGTCCTCCTCCTCGATGAGGGCACCGCACCCAAGAGAACATCGGGGCATGCCGCAGCACTTTTTTTGAAAAAATCTCTGAACACCACCGGAACCGCCAAGATGCCCAGGTGAAGGTCGCTGCAGGATAGGGACGATCCGATGCTCCACGTCGTAGATCCGGCAATTTGTCTTAAAGCTTTTAGTTTAAGTTCTTAAGTCATGAGCGATGGCTCTGAAGGAAACTTTACACTGGACTTCATGCAACATGGATTCTGTGCCTCTGCACTCTTCATCCAGACTCTGAGATCTTGATTTTCAAAAGAAGTGCAAAATTTACTTTAATCTGAAAAGAGGACTTTGGTCCACTGTGTTTACTGATGTCCAAAGTCAACGCAGCCATTTACCAGGACATTTTAGAGCACTTCATCCTTCCTTCTGCTGACAAGCTTTATGGAGATGCTGATTTCATTTTCCAGCAGGACTTGGCATATAATAAATGAAGGTTTAAAAAAATATTTCACTCTATGTGTAATGAATCTATATAATATGTGGGTTTCACTTTCTGAAATGAGTGACTTAAAATATTGATATTCAATTTTTTTTAGATGTACCTGTATTAAACGGGTTCCAAATGCACTGCAACAAGCAAATATTTTTTTTGTTTTGTTTTGTAGGAATATAAGAGAATCCTATAGCAGAAATATTAACAAAAAAATACTTAAAACAATAAATATTTTATTCAGAAGAAAAATTAAGACTTAGAAAAGATGAATGCCTTATTTTCTTAAAAAATAATCAATGGTATACACTTCCATGTTTCACCAGTGAAATGACATATGAATGGTTCCACTGTGTACTGAATGAGAGTAAATGTGATGATTTGCAACATGTTTGCTGTTGATCGCAGTTAACAAGAAACATGAATCCCAAGAGTTTAATCCGTTTGATAAATATCTGCTGTTTTCGACCAAATACTGGTTAAGTGAGGCAATTTTAACTAAAACACAGACAGAGATGCTGTGTTTCATTTATGTTCGGAGCTTCACAGCACGCTCTCGCGGTGTTGCCATGTTAACAATTGTTGTTTAGTCATTCCTTATGAAGCTTCAGATTCATTATATAGTTATAGATTTCTAGGTTTATTTTGGGCTTGTCATTGTTTGCTTGTCGTTTTGACTTATACTATGCAGTTCAAACTTCTTATTAGTATACAATGCAACAAGGGTAAGAGCAGTATTTCAACAATATTATTTATCTTGCTCTACATTCTTGCACATTATGATTTTTATAAGATCCTAGTTTGCACAGCATCCATAATCCTGTCTTGAAACTGAAATGGTTACTTAAAAATGGCCAGGTGTTTATTTTATTGTCTTCAGCAGTTTGACTTCGATAGGCTTTCACAATTAGAACAGGTGAACTATACCGAAGTTTAACTTCTCCGTCTCCATCGCTCTTCTGGTATCGACGCAAACTCAAACTCGCGCCCATTATTCACTGGAGTAATTTCCGGTCGCGTTTTTTCCTTGCAATGTTTTCATTATTGTTTTTACTCAATAACGGATGTGATTTTAAATGTAACATTTGTGTGATGTATTGTACTTCGTTATAACTAAAATGACAGATTTTGAAAGCAACTTAAAAAAGTACAAGTACACGAAAAACCTACTCTATACAGTTACCTCCTAGGAGGTAGTGTAAATATTATATCTGAGTGATGTCAGACAGCTCACAAGGTTTTCAAAAGTCACACGGAGAGCTTTGAGGTCTTAAATAAATACTTTTGGTTTAGTTAACTGTTTTTTTTTTTTTATTGATGGCACAGGTGCACATCTACAAGCCGGAATGTTTGAGCACCCTTTTCAAAACTTCTGTCGTTACGATTGTTAGAGGTCAGCAGTAAACAATTTGTTAAAGTCTTGTGTATAAACATGAGGAGACGCAGGTTTGGTTACTGCAGAGCTTTGGCAGTGCTGTTGGTATGTGGCAGACGTTTCATCCTAAGCACATTACCCTCCACAGAGTACATAAGAAAGCTTACACTGCAGAATGCTCAGGACATCTCATTTATATCCGGGACTTTGGCTGGCTTTGAATTTTTTCAGTGCAACTTGAAAAATAAAATTACGTGTCATTTTACCTTTTTTGTTTGTACAAACAGAAAATATACACATGATCATTTTAGGGATAAAATTGATTTGTGCTGACATAAAAATAATTACTAATAAATAAAAAGGCTATTTTATATCAAGAACACTTCCAGCTTCTCATTTCAGTAAGTATACTAGAGTATTAATATTAAGTATTAACATTATGCGTTGCATTACCTATGTACTAGTAGTGTAAGTGTACATATTTGTTCATTACTACATTATACATGTGACAAAACTGGCCCACATTTTTGTTTATAGGCTATAAATATATATAGATTTACATATACACATACTACTTCAACAGATCATATGTGTAAAGGTTCGTGCAGGGAACATTCGAGAGCTGCAGACAATTCAATACTTTTTAATAATATCCAAATAAAGCCGACATAGAGTAAAGAACAACACCATATATATAATACCGGACAAAGAACTAAACTAAGGAGAGAACTTAAATATGACAGATAAGGAGGGGTAGACAGGTGATGGGGATTAACTAATAATGTCCAGATGATGGGGATCTGGTTTGTCGAGTGACAAGGATTATTGGTACTGTAGTGATGAATGAGGGTATACTGTGGGCCATGACAGTATGACACGGCTAAAACTAATATTATCGGTTGATTAAGAATGCAATGTGTATACACAATTTTAGGAGAAAAATTGCTATATTATCCACTTACCGTGCATGTTTGTATCTTCTCTTTGCTCCGCCTCTCTGAAACGCTTGGATTTTTTACAAAGCTAATTACTCTGAAAAGCGAGGTGTGTTATGATTGGCCAGTTAACCAGTGCGTAGTGATTGGTCGCATGCTCCAAGCGCGCGATGGAAATGTCACGCCTCTTACCACATTTGGACCATCAGGTTGTAAAGCAATTGTACTGACAGGTACGCCCGCCTTTCTTGCGTATACTTTTGGGCGGTCTTAGTCAAATCATACCACAAAGTAACGTATATTTGTGGGGGTGTGGTTACACGTGGCGTTTCACCCAGGTCTGGGTGAGCATTAGCTTTTAGATAGAATGCATCTTTTGGTCCGACACTTTAATTTTTGCAATTTTATGTGTCTAGAAAATGCACGGGCAACTTATAAGACACCAAAGACACAGAAAAACATGTATTAACGCCATATGACCCCTTTAAATAACACATTTTAATATTTACCTTAATGTATACACTCAGTAAACTTCGAGTTTTGTGGTTATTATAATCCAAGTATATTTGTATGTTTTCTTGAATTGAACCCAATGTTATTATTAATAATAATAATAATGTATAAATTATATATATCACATTACTTATATGTGAAGGTTTGGGCTTTTCTGTCAGTTTAAGTGTCATTTTAAAGAGTAAGTAGCATTAGATCATGAAAATTACATTTCATGCAGTGTTTTATGTTGCAGTGTTTGAAAGTAAGCAGTCTGCCAAGTTGTAAGTCCTAAGGTGAATAAATAACAAAGTAATAGGCTTGTAAAAAATTGAGTCGACTCTGAATCACACAAACGAGACGTGTCACCAGACATAGTCCCCACCTACGTTTTGCTGGGACTGCCGCCCAAACTTCACTCTCTCCTCCCACAAAAACACTGTCGCTCGTTCGTGATGCGTAGGCCGTCTAAAACCTGTGTTCTAGGTTGTGAAACTAAGTGCATCTTATTTAAACTACCATAGGAAGAACTTCTGAGGAAACATTGGTTACAATTCATTTTCAAATGACAACAAAGGAGTATAAGCCCAGGGTTTTAATGTACATGTCATTTCACCGAAGATTGCTTCAATAATCTTGGCACGTTCACTGCAGGATATGTTAAAATACTGTTCTCATCATTTTATGCTTTCGATCTCCTCCAAAGAGATGTGATACCCGTGCAACGCTCAGCTGACATTCATTATCATCACTCGCTCTCGTCACACCTTGTTCGTTACAAGCGCGTTTGACCAATCACAGCAGACTACACCACCTGACCAATCACATGACACTAGGCTAGCGGATAGGAGGGGATTAACGGATGAATTGCGGAACGAATCATTTGAGAGTCAGTCAAAAGTAATGAATAATTACAAATAATTATAAAGAATAATTACCTATTATTACTACATAATAGTGTTTTTACACCTTCTATGTACATAAGCTTGTTGTTGGACAATCCATAAACCAAAGTGTGACCTTAAAAATCATATGCTACTTACTCTTTAAGTACATTTCTGAAAGGTATGTGAAATATAGACTGAAATTACATTCTTATTTTAATTGAAAATAAACATACTTGTCTAATATCACACTTCTTTTTTTGTACGATTGTGATTGCAGTCAGTTTTGTTTGGTTGTTGTTGTTGTTGTGTTCATGCTGTGGTTCATGCTGGGTTTGTCACCCGGGTTGTGTGCCTTTACTACAGATGAAAATCCTACTCATTTTGGCCCTTAGACACAAACCTCCTCTCTGAGTACTGCAGGGGGTCGAGGCCAAAGCTGGAATAACTCAGACAGCATGATATTGTTTACAGAAATTGACCATGGCGGGAAGCCGACGCCTATCTGGACGTATAGTGAATAATGTAAACTTCTATAAGTCTCATAGCCTTAGATTTCTATTTTTACTCAAGGCGCATCTTTCACGTTATGACAAATCACTCAATAAAAGAAAATTTCATTCGGACACTAAACATATATTAAGCAAATTTAAGTCTTTCCACATACTCAACTTTTTTGTTTTTGGATTATAATAATAACTTTATACTAAGCATATGGCAAGACATGAATGATACTAGGATAAATGATCCCTCCTGATGTATCTTCCTTTGCTTTTATTGTAATGTGGAACTCAGTGTCTGTGACTAATTGAAACAAATGGGACCAATTTGAAATATCTGCTCCATGTTGGCCTGTAATATTACTAGCACTGAGCAAATGAGCATAGGGTTGCGATATTGTACTGCAGTTAAAGCATATAGCTTGAAAACCATAAATCATTCTATACCTGTTATTGCAAAAATTCACTTTTCGCTTCCTCTCGCCCTCATTTATTTCTCTTTTTAATAATATGGATTCTCTTAGCAGCCAATTTCTGATGTATTAATATCATCAGTGTCTTACCAGACACCTGCACCGTCCATACTGTCAGAATAATGCAATTTTATCTGAATGAATCATTTAGGTTGGGCAATATTCAGAACATAAGAATTTAGGTGCTTCTCCTCAGTTCATGAGTGGGAATTTGAATTGAATGTTGAATCTGAAATGGAGTCAAAATGAAATATACACCCGCGTAATCACACACACAAAAAACATCTGGGACACAGAGACAATAGGGACAATACAAGGCTAACCTACATCATGTTGTATGACTTTGAAAACATGCAAAGAATTCTGGAAAAAGTAAATTAAATACTATATGAAATAATTATTTCTAGTGTCTAATACTGATCTTGTAGAATCCATGATTTCTGTGGTAATTTATATAGTTTCACAAAACAAAAATATTTTACAAAAAACACTTAACTTAAAGCATGTATAATGCATTATAAAAACAATTTTAACATATTTTGTATGCCTTGTAATGCACCTTATAATGCATTGTTATGAATAATTGTAACTAATACATTAACACTTAGCGATTCATTACACTTTGCATTTTTAATTTAGTCATAATTCTTTACAACATCTTTAATGTATGACAACGCACATTACAGTCTGAACGATTATAATGGATCATACCATTTCATTTTCAATTTATTGGGTAAAGTATCCCTTTAAGGAGAGGAAGGATTTAGCCTCTTTAGCATCTCATCTACAAAATAAACTCTACATCCCTCATCAAAATGTTCTTTGCCTGTAGTTCTGCTTGGTTGTTGCTGATTTGAGATCATTACCAATGTAATTGATCTTTATTGTTCAAGCGGGGTTTCCTTTAGTACTAAATAGAACTCCACTTTGAACGTCACCCCGAGGTCCTGAATACATTAACAGTGATAGGAGATCTTATTCATTGCAGTGACTTTCCATCGCCTTCAGTGTTCAGCCGGATTAAACCATTAAGCCACGGTCTGTTAAGTAGCTATTTCTGTCGTGGAATTCATCTGCGAGTAACGATTATGAGGCCTTTCACAGCCAAAAGAAGAAAAAAAAACTTTTCTAGCTAAAAATATTCTTTTGATTTGTTTTCCTTGCAGTCTTTATTTAGAATTTACAACTTTGCCCAAGCGTTTGGCCTTGAAGTGACATCATCTTTTAATAAAAAACTAGATAAGGGTACAGTGTTTATGCAGCTTCTACAAATGACTGATTGTAATGAACTGCACAGCGACTCAAGAGGTTGAGGATCCAAATCCAGTTGTCTTTAATAAAAGGTAAATCGAAGATAACAGTCCATATAACAGGCAGATCTCAAATACCGAATAATCCATCCAAAAATGAAACTAAGGCAGTAAAAATAAAGAAATAACTAAGACACAGAAACAGGAAGCAGCGTTACATAAACAAGACTTGACAATGACTGACTGACTGATCCTGGTTCAATTTGCACATAGAGCCATTGACTTACAGTCAAAATGAATTGTTACTTCTGTTGTTTTTTTTCCAATGTTTATTTTCAGCAGAATATCCATCCATCCATCCATCCATCCATCCATCCATCCATTTTCTACCGCTTATCCGGGGCCGGGTCACGGGGGCAGCAGTCTAAGCAGGGATACCCAGACTTCCCTCTCCCTAGACACTTCCTCTAGCTCTTCCGGGGGGACACCGAGGCGTTCCCAGGCCAGCCGGGAGACATAGTCCCTCCAGCGTGTCCTAGGTCTTCCCCGGGGTCTCCTCCCGGTGGGACATGCCCGGAACACCATCCCGGGAAGGGGTCCAGGGGGCATCCGGAAAAGATGCCCGAGCCACCTCAGCTGGCCCCTCTCGATGTGGAGGAGCAGCGGATCTACTCTGAGCTCCTCCCGAGTGACCGAGCTTCTCACCTTATCTCTAAGGGATCGCCCAGCCACCCTCCGGAGAAAGCTCATTTCGGCCGCCTGTATCCGGGATCTTGTCCTTTCGGTCATGACCCACAGCTCATGACCATAGGTGAGAGTAGGGACGTAGATTGACTGGTAAAACCTTCTTCACCACGACAGACCGGTACAGCGACCGCATTAGAGACACATTTCTGAGTGAAAAGGAATTTCAAAGGAGAAAATTTGTGCCCGTAGCCTTCGTTTTTCACTGCTAAATGATTGGATGTGTAAAAAACAGCTGTTGCATTGATATTGAAATGAAACTGCCAGCAGACTGACAGTTGAAGGGAAGGAGTTAACGGATGCTCCTGCCAAGCTGTCTCATTTACATCATTTGAGATGATTAGTGATTTCAGGGTGGAAGTTTATTTTCAGATTTCAACTGAAGTTGAATTTAGAAAGAAAATGACCCACATTTATAAGCTATTTACCATAAACACTGTGATATTTCATGAAAAAATAAGGATTGTCACTTTCAATTTCACAGGGACTTTAAATTATTAACCTTTTACATGCTTAAGACTTTTGTGTTGTAAAGATGTACTGTAAGACTTTAGAAAAACGGGGACTGGTAAGTTAGTGTTTTATAATCAATATTTGATAACTCCCTATTCATTTAATAGAATGTTTGGTCATACCAACATAGCGGCGCGGAAGCTTCAGTGTAATGAGGTCAAGAGCAATCTAGTCATTTTTATAGATCAATGGTTTAACTAGAAACAAGGTAGATGTGACAGAGGGGAATGTAATCATTAATAATGTGTCCAGCAAAGGGTTATTGGCAATGTAGTGTGATATGGCAGACGAGGGGAAGTGAGGAGTGCCTTCTTGTGGAGCATAAGGGCACTCCGGCCGGTGACTTTGACATTAAAACCAACCTGATGAAAGAAACAACGCAAAAGGGGTAGTACCCTAAGCATTAAAAAGTAGAGCTGAGGGGCGCTGACCGAGCGTCGAAATGTGAGGAGTTGGGGAGTGAGAATGTGTTGCAACTACATATAAAAAGCAACACCAAAAATATATCTTTTAGTGAAGAAACGGCAAGCAAAAGGAATTAGGAATAGTTGGGCACAGCGTGAAGCAGATTCCTCTATACAATAGTACAATAATACTTAATGCATTTATAAAGTTACAAACCTAAAATTGTATTAAATGCATAGCAATGTGTTTGCTTTCATGTGTTTATCGGAATGGCACAACAGCTTTTAGTGCATTTCATTCAATCAGTTTGAACTTTCCGATTATATAAAAAGTGTTTTATATTTTTTTAATGGAAAGAACACTTCCACTTGTCCTATTACTTTGTCCCGACAGTATCTGCATCATTTAATTGAGATTTTATCGGTTTTAAACTGCATAAATTACAAATCGATTTACCTGTGATGGCAAGCCAAGCTAAAACAAGCAGAGAAACTGAGGTCACAAACCCTCATGAACACATATTCTGCGGATGTCCTGATAGGCCACTTCATGTAGTCCGGCAATCAATCCCAAAGTCTTGGCGCATGCATTTTGAATGTTGATAAATGATAATGTATTCAGTGTGACTTATAAACACTCATTTGCTTGTATTTTCCTTGTAATCAATCTTGTATGTGAGACAATCAACCTTCCGGAGCAATGATTTGATTGTTCCATGGTAGCAGGGCACCGATCCAGGACCCAGCGTTGGCGGCTGGCATAAGGTTTTTTTTCGGTCAGTGACAGCTGAAAGAGAGAGAGAAAAACAGACAGATGGCACTAAACATCAGCGTTTGTCATTTAAACAAACAGCCTTGTTTCAAATCACTTTCACATTAACTCTGAAAGCACCATTGTATGAAAATGAGATAACATGGTTGTTGTTGGTGGATGGCTCGTCCTCTGTTTGTGAAGCAGACAAGTGATTACTTTAGTGCACAATTGCTGCAAAAATGATGTGGTTGTGCCAAGACAATTTAGTTGACACGTGTTTCCACATATGATGTGTATTCTTTGCTCCACCGTTTTAGTGGTTGCCAGTTATATTTTCCACCGAGGACAA
Organism: Triplophysa dalaica; assembly: GCF_015846415.1. Lineage (NCBI taxonomy): Eukaryota > Metazoa > Chordata > Actinopteri > Cypriniformes > Nemacheilidae > Triplophysa > Triplophysa dalaica. The sequence continues at coordinate 34,009,075 of NC_079542.1, forward strand.
GGCATGTTAGCTTGGAGAAGTTGCAGCAATAGCAAAGTTTATTGAGTCGCTTGGTCGAAAATCTGAATCACTGTCAGAAATTGTAGAAAACATTCATTGAATTGTTCCCATGGTGATAAGCAATGCTTTTACCCAGCGTTTGAGTTTTATTGATTTGCTTTTTTGTCTGTATGAGGGCCGAATCATTTACTTGAGGTATTTTACAGTGGCATTTAGAAACAGCAAGTGCGCCCTAAAAAATGCTTGGATTTAGTGGAGACAGTGTTGGGTCAACAAAAGACAAACTCAGTCACTGAATTAAACGAACCCACAAAATGTTTATATTTCACCCAACAATGGGTTAATCAACCCAGGGTACGTTTATTGATACCCCAGCCATTTGGTTTGTCTCTTTTTCACCAAGAACTGGGCTGAATACCTGTCATGATATGGGTGTGCCCTGCAGATCCACAAGAGGGCACTCTCCCCATCACCCAGACTTCTTTTACACATTACACACTACGTTTCCCATAATCCATTGCTGAACTTGGTAGTTTAATCAGTTTCACCTGTTTCTAGTTTTGGTTGTTACTTCTGTCTACAGAAGGCTGAGCTGCGTCTGAATTCGCTCACTCCTTCACTATTCCCTACATAGCGAATGCTTAACAGTCCACTATACGGAAAGAAGTGAATAAAAATGAGTGAACTATTTCAAACACTAACAAAATATATGCTTCGACTGTATATATATAAATAGTATAAAATTATTTTAACGAAAAAGTATATTTTCACCTTATTTCACCTTCACTGCCTGCATTGACCTTCGCCCGTGACCTCGTCTGTGATCGTTGCTGTCTGCCCTGGACTTGTTGCCTGTTTCTTGAACTCTTGTCTAATAAAGCTGCGTTTAGTTCCTCAACCCTTTAAGTCTCGGAGCAATTCATAACACAATCTTATTTTTTATGAGTTTAGTTAGAGAAACTGATGGGCATCACACATAGATCTTTGGTGGAGACAATAAAAGAAACGCTCTGCAGTTATTTCTCAGCAGGTTTGCCAGTAACTTATTTGTTACTGCTGGCTCGTGAGACGAACACTGTTTCAACTTTTTAACAAACTTTTATTTAAAAGTAAGAATTGAAATACAAACATATATTGACATCAAGGGTAAAACAAAAGTTACACTCGTGTAAAGTTAATAAAAGATCGAAATAAGGTATAAGCAGACTCAAACAGATGAAACTTCACAGCTGAGAGTGTCGTGACTCTTAATGACAGCTCCTTGATCACTCTGGGAAGGGCGCTGATCGCCTTCTTCATCCCCTCGATCTCCATCCCGATCTCTCTTCTTTAGAAAGAAAACATCTTCAGTGTCCAAACCAATCGAAATAATTGATAGCACCGGGTGTCCTCTTAACATCGATATTTCCCAAGATCTCCAGTAGGGGTGACAGACGATCGTAACATACAGTTGGTACATTTATTTAAGATTTAGTTTTAAACCTTAACCTACCTTGTTTATATTATTTAAGCTTTCCTGTAGCTCAGCGGTAAGACCATTGTGATAACAATGCAAGGTTATGGGTTCGATCCCAGGGGATTGCACATACCTAAGTATAAATGTGTAGGATAGAGCAATGTAAGTCGCGTTGGATAAAAGCGTCTGCCAAATGCATAAATGTAAATGAATACATATTTTCTTTCATAATAAAAGACTAAATAGGTAACTTTTCTTGTTATATGAATGTACTGTAATTTAGGAGGTTTTAAATTTTTTTACAAGAAAACAAAACAAAAGGGATGAAGTGAAGTTTTGACCATCAATAATACATCAGTGAGACATTTGGTTGATGTCTGGCACATATTTTAGTGTTCACTCATACACGGTACGTCTCCGTGATCTCCTGTCAGATGTCACATAGACATCTAGAAGATGACTGAAAGATGTTATACTGTATGTCAAATATATCAAAACTCTTTAGCATCAAGTTGCAAGTCTTTGTGTAGAATTTGCAGAAATATTTTCTTGTTGTTTTATTACAGGAGCTTCTTGATGTCCCTGTGATGCTTTTTAAACAGTTTTCATGGAGTTCCAATCTGTTCTGACCTCTTACTGACTGGTTTTCAAAAGCGTTCAGTCGAGTGATCCAGAACTGTTGTCAATGTATTTTTAATGTGAAAGATTCCACACCAGCTCACCTTAAGGGCTGAACATGAGAAGTGTATAACTACTTCAGGAAACACATCTAAAGAACTTCTCATGGGCACAGCAAGAAATCCATCCGTGAAAAATAGTAAAACAATTGATCGTATTGAGTATGTTGATGCAAAGAATACAAATCAGAAATAGAATAGAGGTCGAATGAAAGTAAGAGAGGGTCCAGTGCTTTGAATCACTCTCATTTCGCTAAGACTTCCTGCAAACTCCTCTGACAGAGTGACAATCGAGTGCCTGTAACAGATAAAACTGACTGTAGCTGCAAGAAAGAAAGCCAGCTTTTTCTACCAATCCCCTGCACCAGAATGATGTACACAGGACAATGGAGATCTAAGCAGGTCATTTGCCATTTAGGCACTAAGCAGTCCATGCAGGTGGTGCTACAGCTGAGATGAATGTTTTATAAGCAATCTCGCCCCCTGAGGCCTCAGTCACAACCGTGGAGCTTATTTAGTCTACATGCGCTTCATAAAACGAGCTCTTGGAAGGGACAGCAAGGACAGGCCTGGGATCAGTAAAAAAAACATTAAAATCATCCCCATGTGATTTTCTGAGAGGCGCTTGACTGTGCCAAAGCATTCCTTTCCGTAATGATCTGGCAGGAATTAGATCCAATAGTAGATTTCAATGAAAATACTTTCTGAATAATTCAACGCGGTGCCCTAGATAGAAGTTTCATCTCCGTCCCAGAGGGATCTGAAAATATTTGAGTAAAATATATGCAAATTTGATGTCCTAATATATTCCTGGGCTAAATACACAGCTGCCATTTAAAGGCTACGAGATTTAGATATCACAATCTAAGACTCAAATGTTGGTGTTTTTTAAGAAAAATACCTTGATTAAAATTGTGTTTAGATAAAGCTGTTGTAACATTGCAGTTTATGTCATATTTGTTTTCAGTTTTACTTTTAAAGAACATTATTAATTTATTAAATGATTTATTAAAATATTATGAATAATATCATTATTAAATGTATTAATTATAATATATATTTTATATAATTATATTTACCGTGATGTAAGTATTAAAGAGTTCAAATAAGGTGTTGACTAAGACATAAATATAGAATGCAATATAAAACTAAGTATATGTAAGTTAACAAATGAAATATGGAAATTCAATATCAATATCAAAAGTAGAGTTCAGGCAGAAACATGAATGTAAATAAAGTAAACATGTGCATGGATAGTAACAGATTAAGGCAGTAGTTTGTGTCTGAGGATGTGCAGCTGATAGATGAATGTAGCAGCAGCTGATGCGAGTCTCTTCTCCCCCAGTAACATCTGCATTTGCTCCGTTTCTAAACACCTATCAAACTCTGACATGAGTTGTGACATTTTGTGAAAGTGATTCTCTCTCACATCTTTATATTAATCACAATGAAGGAGAAAGTGTGTCTCTGTCTCGACCTCACTAGTGTCACAGTGTGCACGGATTCATTATACCTTAGGAAGCCATGCTTGTCTGTGTCTGCCTTTCTCTACGGCCTGACACTCTCTCTCCTTACGTTTACGGCCTAGCTTTTCCCATCTATCTGTGCTGCCCTCATCTCTCTCTCTCTCTGGTCTTCTAAACCGAGGTACAGTTTTTCACAACAATAAAAAAATGAATGAAAAGTGTCGGGGCAGGAGCTGTTGTGGAGTATTGGCACAGGTGTGAAGAAGATTTTCTCAGGCTTAAACTTGTCAAAAGACTTTTGTCAAAAAAAACTTTGGTCAAAATTTATGAGGAAATGTAGGATAAGTGTCTCAAGTCACGCAAAGCTGAATCCTTTAGCAAATGGAACACAAAAAATTTGAAAATTAAAATGTGAAAATATGACTTAAGTTACCATTTTTCTACCGCAGTGTATAGTGACCTTGACTGTGAGCTATGGACAGTTTTCGTATGGAAAGTCTTTTTATTATCAATCGATCACATGAAACAGAGATGTGATCCTAAATGCTCTTTGGTGAAGGGCCATGCTTTATTCATAACACATCACAGCCTTGACCTCTTCATCAAACTATCCTTCATATCACTGATCTGAATTTTGTTGCTCAGCAACGTTCTATGACGTTCTGTCATATTGTGACTCGTAAAGCTATTGCTTCACATTTATATTGGAATTTTTTTAATGCATTATGCAAAATCAGTAGTAAACAGGTCACTGCAATACAAGTTGTAAGAAAAGTAGATTTTCATGTCACTACCGAAACGGTGTATGTTTTAGTCCATTGGCAAGACTGTGTCCCACTCTCCAATAAGCTACTTGGTGAGTAGATTGGTCTTATCATTTTGAAGTTAATGTGTTCGAAAGTCTGAGAATCTGTGCTTAACTTTAAGGAACGTCACTACCAAACCTCTTTTTGTCTGCAATTAAGCAAACGTTTTTGGGCGTAATTCCATGCAATTTAGTTGTTATGTGTGTACATCTTTTCAGAATTGTGCTTACTATGTTCACTGGGTTGTTCACATGTATCACTGATTATCATTGTAATGTAGTGCCAAAAAGTGACACTTAATCCTTTATTTGTGGAAATAAACAAAACTCTGTACAGTTTTTTACAATCATTAGTATTTCAGTATGTTTTACTAGTGATATAGTATGTGAGCTGTAGATTTTCTATTAGATATTTACAGTGTGTAAATATGTGTGTCTTTTACAGTACATACATACAATATGTGCAACATAGTTTGTTATTTATATAAAAATAAAATGTTGAAAGTCTGATTCAGATGTCAAAATTAAATATTGTGATCACTTCCAAAACATTACCATCGCCACTGAAAATGTGTTTTGTAAAAAACAAAGTATATTAAATTATGAACTAAGATGTTATGATAGTGTTTGGTTCCATTTTTATATAAACTAATGAATCCTTAACTTTGAAATCAGTATGATCTATTTTATGCCTTTTACAAAGAAAGGTTGGATTCAAAATACAAAAAAATCTTATACATCGCACTTGACATATTGTTAAAATAAATAAATAAATTTTTTGATTTAAACAAAATCTATACATGTAAATATAATCCTTCTTATTATTCCAAACTTTCTAAAAACCCTTACTTGGCAAGAAAGTTAACTGATAAAAACTTGATTTGACCACTGCACTAATTTCCTTATTGAACTTCAAGTAAAAGTCAAATATAATGTTTTATTGAGGTTTGTACTTTTTTTGGAATTTGTGATGCATGAATCGCCAGGAGATTATAACACAATTGCTTTGTATTGCTAGTTTTGTTCTCATTTTAGTGTACTTTTTTATGTCCAACAAATAAGTAGACAGACACTGTACTGTTTATTTATCATTACTATTTTTTGGTAAGTAAATTTGTCATCAGCATGACACAGACACTCCATGCTTTTTAAAACTTGTGTGAAGACACACAATTTGTCAAATTAAAAAAAGTACACTTTGTAAATTCTGTTTCTGGTTGTTTTACAGTGATGTGCAGTGATCAGCATCAGTTAAAGTGTGCAGTAAAATACAACTTTGGAAAAGTCATTTTGGTTATAGTCACCGATCACATTGTGACTGTGTTATTTCCCTTGTTTGCATAGGAATGATTGTAAAAGGTGTTTTTGCATTACATTATGTGTGACCGTGCGAGAGTTAACTCAATAAATAAAGACACCTTAAACCTGATGGCTTTCATTGTCATTATTGTAGCCTACATTTATTTCATATTTAGGTTTTTTATTACATTTTAGTATGTTTATTTTCCTATAATCTCTACATACTGTTAATTAAAAAAATCTTGAACGTTATTTCTAAACGCAGGATAATATTTTTTGTTGTCAGAGAATGAAAGCAAATGAATGGAGTCTGAACAGAATAAGAAAGTGCTTAGTTGAAGAGAAGCACAAGACAATGTGCAGGATTTTCTTGTTTTATTGAAAACTTGATTGATGTTCATGTGCGATTGCAAGGAACACAACAAAAAAAAAACATTGATCTTTTCATGCTCAACGGTAACATAACTATATAAACACCACTGGATGATGATTCGTTACATCGCCACCAGAGGGCGCCAGTAAGACGTAAATGTGCTTCACTACACATAACACTTATAAACACGTGATACACAGCTGGGCCCTGTTTCTAGAAGTTGTATGATAGATTTATTATTTATTTCAGTTTATAAAAGATCTAAAAGTAAAAAAATGAACGAATACTGTACTTGCATTGGGCTATTATTGAATAAAAATAGGTCCATAAAACCTAGAGGGACACAAAGCCTGTTCTGGAATTCTTGTTGTTATTTCAGCAAATGTTTTTTTGGTTTTGAATGCCTTGTTATACCTACGTGTTAATGTTCTGTTTGTTGTAGAATAAAAATAATACTGAATTCGTAAATCTGTAAATGTATAATTTGACATGTATAATATAATTTTGTTCCGCTACAGACGGATATTTCCGATGTAATTCCATGGCCATATGTAATGGACACATCACGCGCATGTCACCACCTGCCGTAGGCCTATAGGCTACATGATGTCCGAGACTGATTAAAGTCATTCAATAAAGTTTTAAACAGGGAAATATCCAAATGATTCCTGTAAAGTTAAAACCGCAAGTTATAAAAATAGCATCTTGTAACATTCTAGTGTTTTTGATTCGGTAGTCAAGGGCGCCCCCTGGTGGTGCAGAAGCCGTGCTTAACCAACCTGCGCATAGGAGGAATCGGCTCTGTATATAGACCACAGTAGTTATTCATGCAAGTTTATGCCATGCACTTGCAAAGACACATTTTATTATTATTATTCTTTGGCTTTATTTATATAGCTGCGCTGAAATGTCTTAGTGGACCCACAGCCTTGACTACATCTGAATTTGTTTCATAGAACTACTGGAGAGAATTCATTTTTTATGTTTGCGGTTGGATAAAACACATGATTACTTTACAAGGCAAGTTTATGCACACCATAAACTTGTGAATAAACGGTAATGATTTTTGGTTAAATTTCTCTTTTATTTCTTTGAATGCAAGCTTAATATTTAAGTGTCGTCTGCTGATTCCGAGTCTTCAGAATATCAGAATGAAATAGAGATTCAGTAAAATAAATTAAAAAACACCTAAAAACTGCTTGATTGCAACACATGATTGAATATGGACAAACCCAATCAAATGGTTTAAATAAAGTCAGCCCCACAAAGCAGTGAGTTACAGTTCCCTTAGCTGTTATAAAATGTCTTGTTAGCAAGGCCAAGTAACACAGAATGTCAGATCTCATCCCACATTTACTGCCAGAGGGAAAATTAATACTACGGCAGTAAATGGAGTTGAGATCGTTTGGCTGCTGATATTGTTCTGCTCAACACAAAGGAAGATATTTGTAACAAAGACATTTACACCGGTTTGGAACGTGTAAACGACAGAATTTTTGGTTGAACTGGCCTTTTTAAAGTGTGTACTTGCCTCTGTCCTCCTCATGTTTACTCACATCGAACACCCTTCTATATCACTTTTGTCTTAAATCACCACATTTAGTTTTGTATTTGTCTTTCTAATCTAAAGGGGGATTTTTTTTCTCTGTCAGCAGCTACATCAACACTGGAGGACAATTTCAGCCTCAGAAAGTTGAAAAACAGATATCAGACATTAAGCAATCATAGACAGCACACATACACACGCTGATATCTGAGGAAAGTATTTCAAGTAGTGAAACAAACCAGAAAAAGAAAACTTACACTTTTGGAAATAATGGTGCTGAAAAGGTTCTTAAGGTAACATAAAGGAGTAACAAAATGAAGCATCTCTTCAGGAGAGGGCAAGGTCAACACCAAAGACAAAACGTTCCCCAAAACTTCTGTAGGGACGCAGGTTTTTTTTGTTGTTTCTGTTGCGTGCTTTTCCTTAAATTAAGCCATTGTCAATACCATTTGAATAAAGTCGGATATTCCTATCCATTTATTGTCCATTTGGCTTACATACAACAAAAATAAAAGAAAAACTTCAAACTTAACTTTGATTATTCAATAAATAAACTTTCATTACCTTCCATTGCACCCCACCTGTTTCATCAGCAGATGCTTAAATATGCTCAAAATCCTCATATGCCCTCTAGTGTCACAAACAAAAATTAAAAATCAATAAATGGCTCCAACAACTTCAATAACCTGTGTCAAAAGAAATAAACTAACCGCTCTTCTTTACTATATTATTAAAGGTCATTTACTATTGGACTCCTATACACTCTTTGACAATTGCAATCAAGCCATCCATTCACAAAGTTGAGGGAAATAACCAGTGACCACACATGGTTACACAAAACTACAACATAGACAACGATTCTGGATCAGGACACTGAGAGAGGCTTTGCTTTTCCTCCACTAACATACGTTCACAGCTCACACACTGCAGATCTACAATGATGAAATAATTTACACCCTAAAACCATATCCAAGCAAAAACACACATCAAATGTCTAAAATCAGACACCTATAGAATTTAAGACAAATTTATTTTATTCTGGCATTTACTTTACCCAAGATTCCCATGCTATGTTTACCCAACATAAAATTCCCAAAACACCACCCAGACAATTAATGATGATTTTTTTAATGACACAACAATGATACAACAATGATAATATTTATTAACCAACTGTTCCGTTCCCTTTCTTGAAGTCAGGTAGTTCTTCTCTTCTTGAAGCTTGGCCTTGGATTTTTGCTCCATACCTGCCCTCCTGTCTCTGCCATGCTCTCTCTCTTTCCGCGCTTCCAAGCGCATCTGTTTCATGTCCCATGTTTTTGTTTGTGTTTACACGATCGTCATTATGTTTACCATGTATAGTAGTGTTTAATAAACAACCATATATTCATTTGTGATGGGTTTTCTGTGCTCACACTAACAAACTTCGTCCCTTTAACTATGTTTGGTTTATGCTACCTTTGCTCTAAATCCTGTTTGGTAAAGTAACATTACTTATGGACATGAGAGAACGTAAAGTTTATAATATCATTGATACATTTGCTGGACGACTGCATAGAAGTATTGTTATACTTTATATTACAAATCAGACACTGTAGAATTTCATTCAAACTTTCATGAAATCGTACAGCCAGAGTTAAGGTCCTTGTTAACTTCTGATCTGCTGCTATTTCATTTAAAACCGTTTGGAAAATGATGTTTTTAGTGTAGTAACTTGAAATATTCCTGCTATAATAAAAACAATAGATACCTGCCCAAAATACAACATAAAATGTAATGGATTCAATGGTTATAATGGGAACTGTATTGTTGTCTACTTGTCTGTGATAGATGTTATTGTTGTTATGGCATATCCTATCGGAATAAAAGCCAAGACTACACTAAAAAGAAGAATTTAATAGAATAATCTCATTCTAATTATCAAATTCATTGTTTTTCCCCCCAGCAGGGATGGTATTTGCAGTAAAACCACAGTATCCACAAATTTACCATTTTCTCTTATATTGTAACCATACTCCAATTAAGTTTTTTTTTGTAAAACCACAGTAGCCAAACATTGACCATAATTTCATCATAGTAGATATAGTTTAGTTTATGTTTGTAGTTAAACTATACTAATTCAAATGGTAATAGATCATACAAACACATGGCTTCTACACTTTACTATGTACAAGAACCTTACTACTTACTGGTACATTTTTGCTAAAGCTGGTAAAGGGAATTGTCACAAAGAACCTGTGACTAGAGACTATTATTTTGAAAGGTTTATTTTGTGTATGAAAAACTTTGAAGGACATTGAAAAATAGAAAAAACGGACACAAGTTTGGATTAATGGGTTCATATTTATTCATGTTACATTTCAAATTCATTTACAAACAGTAGTACTTACGTCTTTACAGTCAAAACCGAACATGTGTGTAAATTGCCATTTTTATCTTTCCTTTTCCCACCGCTAGAAGGTGCGGTTCAACTGTTTAGATGAATGTGGGAGTCAGTGTTCTGAATATTCTTCTGTTGAATGCAAAAGGTTTATTTCTTGAAGTAATTGTATTATTTGTGGTTTTTATTAGTGCCATTATAATACATTTATATGCTTTGTTAAGATTGTTTAACTTGTTATTTAAAACTGCCTTCAGTAGGCAAGGAGAGGTGGGGAGAAAGAGAGTAGAGCTGATGAGGATAGAAGAAAGAGAGTAGAGCTGGGGAGGAGAGAAGAAAGAGAATACAGCTGGTGAGGAGAGAAGAAAGAGAGTAGAGCTGGTGAGTAGTGAAGAAAGAGAGTAGTGCTGGTGAGGAGAGAAGAAAGAGAGTAGAGCTGGTGAGTATAGAAGAAAGAGAGTAGAGCTGGTGAGGAGAGAAGAAAGAGAGTAGAGCTGGTGAGTAGTGAAGAAAGAGAGTAGAGCTGGTGAGTAGAGAAGAAAGAGAGTAGAGCTGGTGAGGAGAGAAGAAAGAGAGTAGAGCTGGTGAGTAGAGAAGAAAGCGAGTAGAGCTGGTGAGGAGAGAAGAAAGAGAGTAGAGCTGGTGAGTAGTGAAGAAAGAGAATAGAGCTGGTGAGTAGTGAAGAAAGAGAATAGAGCTGGTGAGTAGTGAAGAAAGAGAATAGAGCTGGTGAGTGGTGGAGAAAGAGAGTAGAGCTGGTGAGTGGTGGAGAAAGAGAGTAGAGCTGGTGTGTAGAGAAGAAAGAGAGTAGAGCTGGTGAGTGGTGAAGAAAGAGAGTAGAGCTGGTGAGTGGTGGAGAAAGAGAGTAGAGCTGGTGAGTGGTGGAGAAAGAGAATAGAGCTGGTGAGTGGTGGAGAAAGAGAGTAGAGCTGGTGAGTGGTGGAGAAAGAGAGTAGAGCTGGTGTGTAGAGAAGAAAGAGAGTAGAGCTGGTGAGTGGTGAAGAAAGAGAGTAGAGCTGGTGTGTAGAGAAGAAATAGAGTAGAGCTGGTGAGTAGAGAAGAAAGAGTGTAGATCTGGTGAGGAGAGAAGAAAGAGAGTAGAGCTGGTGAGGAGAGAAGAAAGAGAGTAGAGCTGGTGAGGAGAGAAGAAAGAGAGTAGAGCTGGTGAGTAGAGAAGAAAGCGTGTAGAGCTGGTGAGGAGAGAACAAAGAGAGTAGAGCTGGTGAGTAGAGAAGAAAGAGAGTAGAGCTGGTGAGTAGAGAAGAAAGAGAGTAGAGCTGGTGAGTAGTGAAGAAAGAGAATAGAGCTGGTGAGTAGAGAAGAAAGAGAGTAGAGCTGGTGAGTAGTGAAGAAAGAGAATAGAGCTGGTGAGTAGTGAAGAAAGAGAATAGAGCTGGTGAGTAGAGAAGAAAGAGAGTAGAGCTGGTGAGTGGTGGAGAAAGAGAGTAGAGCTGGTGAGTGGTGGAGAAAGACAGTAGTGCTGGTGAGTAGAGAAGAAAGAGAGTAGAGCATGTAAGTAGAGAATAAAGAGAGTAGAGCTGGTAAGTAGAGAAGAAAGAGAGTAGAGCTGGTGTGTAGTGAAGAAAGAGAGTAGAGCTGGAGACTAGAGAAGAAAGAGAGTAGAGCTGGTGTGTAGTGAAGAAAGAGAGTAGAGCTGGTGTGTAGTGAAGAAAGAGAGTAGAGCTGGTGTGTAGTGAAGAAAGAGAGTAGAGCTGGAGACTAGAGAAGAAAGAGAGTAGAGCTGGTGACTAGAGTTTGTGAGTAGAGAAGAAAGAGAGTAGAGCTGGTGAGTAGTGAAGAAAGAGAATAGAGCTGGTGAGTAGTGAAGAAAGAGAGTAGAGCTGGTGAGTAGTGAAGAAAGAGAATAGAGCTGGTGAGTAGTGAAGAAAGAGAATAGAGCTGGTGAGTAGTGAAGAAAGAGAATAGAGCTGGTGAGTGGTGGAGAAAGAGAGTAGAGCTGGTGAGTGGTGGAGAAAGACAGTAGTGCTGGTGAGTAGAGAAAAAAGAGAGTAGAGCTGGTAAGTAGAGAATAAAGAGAGTAGAGCTGGTAAGTAGAGAAGAACGAGAGTAGAGCTGGTGAGTAGTGAAGAAAGAGAGTAGAGCTGGAGACTATAGAAGAAAGAGAGTAGAGCTGGTGTGTAGTGAAGAAAGAGAGTAGTGCTGTTGTGTAGTGAAGAAAGAGAGTAGAGCTGGAGACTAGAGAAGAAAGAGAGTAGAGCTGGTGACTAGAGAAGAAAGAGAGTAGAGCTGGTGAATAGAGAAGAAAGAGAGTAGAGCTGGTGAGTAGTGAAGAAAGAGAATAGAGCTGGTGAGTAGTGAAGAAATAGAGTAGAGCTGGTGAGTAGAGAAGAAAGAGTGTAGATCTGGTGAGGAGAGAAGAAAGAGAGTAGAGCTGGTGAGGAGAGAAGAAAGAGAGTAGAGCTGGTGAGGAGAGAAGAAAGAGAGTAGAGCTGGTGAGTAGAGAAGAAAGAGAGTAGAGCTGGTGTGTAGAGAAGAAAGAGAGTAGAGCTGGTGAGTGGTGAAGAAAGAGAGTAGAGCTGGTGTGTAGAGAAGAAATAGAGTAGAGCTGGTGTGTAGTGAAGAAAGAGAGTAGAGCTGGGGACTATAGAAGAAAGAGAGTAGAGCTGGTGTGTAGTGAAGAAAGAGAGTAGTGCTGTTGTGTAGTGAAGAAAGAGAGTAGAGCTGGAGACTAGAGAAGAAAGAGAGTAGAGCTGGTGACTAGAGAAGAAAGAGAGTAGAGCTGGTGAATAGAGAAGAAAGAGAGTAGAGCTGGTGAGTAGTGAAGAAAGAGAGTAGAGCTGGAGACTAGAGAAGAAAGAGAGTAGAGCTGGTGAGTAGTGAAGAAAGAGAATAGAGCTGGTGAGTAGTGAAGAAAGAGAATAGAGCTGGTGAGTGGTGGAGAAAGAGAGTAGAGCTGGAGACTATAGAAGAAAGAGAGTAGAGCTGGTGTGTAGTGAAGAAAGAGAGTAGTGCTGTTGTGTAGTGAAGAAAGAGATTAGAGCTGGAGACTAGAGAAGAAAGAGAGTAGAGCTGGTGACTAGAGAAGAAAGAGAGTAGAGCTGGTGAATAGAGAAGAAAGAGAGTAGAGCTGGTGAGTAGTGAAGAAAGAGAGTAGAGCTGGAGACTAGAGAAGAAAGAGAGTAGAGCTGGTGACTAGAGAAGAAAGAGAGTAGAGCTGGTGAGTAGTGAAGAAAGAGAGTAGAGCTGGTGAGTAGAGAAGAAAGAGAGTAGAGCTGGTGACTAGAGAAGAAAGAGAGTAGAGCTGATGAATAGAGAAGAAAGAGAGTAGAGCTGGTGAGTAGTGAAGAAAGAGAGTAGAGCTGGTGAGTAGAGAAGAAAGAGAGTAGAGCTGGTGAGTAGAGAAGAAAGAGAGTAGAGCTGATGAATAGAGAAGAAAGAGAATAGAGCTGGTGAGTAGTGAAGAAAGAGAGTAAAGCTGGTGAGTGGTGGAGAAAGAGAGTAGAGCTGGTGAGTAGAGAAGAAAGAGAGTAGAGTTTGTGAGTAGAGAAGAAAGAGAGTAGAGCTGGTGAGTAGTGAAGAAAGAGAATAGAGCTGGTGAGTAGTGAAGAAAGAGAGTAGAGCTGGTGAGTAGTGAAGAAATAGAGTAGAGCTGGTGAGTAGTGAAGAAAGAGAATAGAGCTGGTGAGTAGTGAAGAAAGAGAGTAGAGCTGGTGAGTAGTGAAGAAAGAGAATAGAGCTGGTGAGTAGTGAAGAAAGAGAGTAGAGCTGGTGAGTAGTGAAGAAATAGAGTAGAGCTGGTGAGTAGTGAAGAAAGAGAGTAGAGCTGGTGAGTAGTGAAGAAATAGAGTAGAGCTGGAGACTAGAGAAGAAAGAGAGTAGAGCTGGTGTGTAGTGAAGAAAGAGAGTAGAGCTGCAGAGTAGTGAAGAAAGAGAAGAGAGCTGGTGAGTAGAGAAGAAAGAGAGTAGAGCTGGTGAGGAGAGAAGAAAAAGAGTAGAGCTGGTGAGTAGAGAAGAAAGAGAGTAGAGCTGGTGAGTAGAGAAGAAAGAGAGTAGAGCTGGTGAGTAGTGAAGAAAGAGAGTAGAGCTGGTGAGTAGAGAAGAAAGAGAGTAGAGCTGGTGAGTAGAGAAGAAAGAGAGTAGAGCTGGTGAGTAGAGAAGAAAGAGAGTAGAGCTGGTGAGTAGAGAAGAAAGAGAGTAGAGCTGGTGAGTAGTGAAGAAAGAGAGTAGAGCTGGTGAGTAGAGAAGAAAAAGAGTAGAGCTGGTGAGTAGAGAAGAAAGAGAGTAGAGCTGGTGAGTAGAGAAGAAAGAGAGTAGAGCTGGTGAGTAGTGAAGAAAGAGAGTAGAGCTGGTTTCCCCTTCAACTTCCTCTTCCAGGGTGCAGCCTGCACTGGGGGCACAGGAACCGGAGCTGATGTCGAAGGGGCCCTGAGCTGCTGTGAAGCAGACGTCGGGCAGGATCTCGGAGGCCTCTGGGCGGCTGAGTCGCGGCGCAGTAGGATGTGGCTTATCGCCTCCGTCTGCTTCTTCACCGTAGAGAACTGCTGAGCGAAGTCCTCTACGGTGTCTCCAAACACCCCACCCTGCGAGATGGGTACATCGAGAAAGGGGACTTTCTCAGTGTCACTCATCTTCGCAAGGTTAAGCTAGAGGTACCTCTCTTGGACCTCTAGCATGGACATCGTCTGACCAAGGGCCCATGCCGTCACCTTGGTCGCCCGTAGAGCAAGGTCAGAGGCGGCACGGAGATCCTGTATTACACCTGGGTCGGCCCTACCCTCGTGGATCTCTCTCAACGCCTTGGCCTGGTGGACCAGGATGGCCATGACGTGAAGAGAGTACGCAGCCTGGCCCGCAGCATTGTAAGCCTTCGCCACCAGAGATGCCAAAGTCTTACATGCTTTGGACGGTAGGCACGGTCGATTCCTCCTTCCTTTCCATCCTGTGCCAGATGCAGCAAAGCAGCCAAAAACATTACTGAGCCACCTCCATGTTCCACTGTAGTTAAGATGTACAGAGTCTTTGTCTCTGAACCAGCATTCTTGTGGCAGGTGGCCACTGTTTTCACAGCGATAACAAGTTATTTTGATGTCTTGTTACATCTTCTCCCTGTCGACTTTGTGGACTTGGGTAGAAGTACTTAACTCTTGTGCCTCTTTTGCAGCCATTTCCATGGAAACACTTATTTCCATTACAAGCACCAGTGTCAGATTACTTTCACATAATAGACGTTTTTGAATGGTCTCACTGCGCCGTCCGCAAACAAATCGGTCTGTTAAGGTGTCATTCAGTGTTGCTCAAAACTCGCAGTGTTCAGAGAGGCGTTTCAAACCAGCAACAAATTGTGCAATTGATTCTCCCTAATTGGTTGCGTTTATTGAATCGAAATCTTTCAGCAATGATCAGGGCCGATTTATCCAATGGGCATTATAGGCACAGGCCCAGGGGCCGTGCGAGCTTGGGGCCCAGGCAACGGGAAGAAAATGTCACATAACAGCATTTATACAGCATAATCATTCTCTTGTGCGCTTCTCTGGCCTGCGCACATGGAGGTGGGCACACAAAACATTGTTTCTAAATAAGGAAGTCTGTCTTTTGATTAACTCACTTTTACTAGCCCTATAGCGGCTTTTGTTCAGAAGAAGCACATAACGACAAATCTAGAGAGTTCTTGGATAAACCTTAGCTTTCATTCAGTGGGAAAATGTCGCCAGTTCTGCCCCACGAGCGCGTGGTCTCTCTTTCCAGGCGCAGGGATACCTTCTCTTGGCGTCACTCTGTACAGTGAGAAGCAGGAAGAAGCAGCACCGTACGACAGGTGACTCTCGAATGAAATGAGTACAAAACAGCGTTTCCAACAACCCGCCACTGTTATTGTCTGTTTGGATATAAAAATATGAACAGATCTCATTGTCAATAACATTAGCCGAAATCACTGCTTTTTATTTTGAGTTGTTAGATGATGTCCCTTAATGTACTGACAACAGAATCTGAAAATAAGTCAATGTGAACAGCTTTATTGTTGTAAAAATAATGAGTTGATATACCCTTGCGATTATCTTAAATCTTAAAATATATGAGTATGAATGAACATGTGCACAGGTGTTGATGTTTTCAGGTTGTGATCATAGTTTGTAATTTGTCAAATGTAATCCTGCATATTATTCCTGTATCCTGTATTCATACACATAGTACCCTATAGGTTAATTTAAAGCTTTATTGTGCGCATGTGTGTGAATGGGGGGGGAGTCCATAAGACACTTGTGCCCAGGGGCCTCTGAATTCTTATAACCTGGTGATTGATCATTCAGGGACATTGTAATATTGCTCAAAGAACATTACGCACCAAAACCACTCATCATTGCCAGGCCTGGCAATGGCCTGGTTTTGGTGCGTAATGTTCTTTGAGCAATGTTACAATGTCCCTGAATGATCAATCACCAGGTTAACTATGGACAAAGCTACGTAGTAGATTATATGTTTTGCTGCCCATTACACTTATAAAGGTCAGCACGAGAACCTCATCTTTTATTTCGTTCGCCTTGACAAAACAATCAAACCGCTCTGTGTACGAACTCCATTGTTCGATATTTTCAGCATATGGTCAAATTTGTCTGACTAACCCAGCCATCTCTCTCAATGCAACGTTACTTTCCCACTCACTTTTTGTAAATTACTCTTCCATCATGTTTTGTATTGACTTCGGGGTGTGCAACACTTGACCCTTTTCATTCACTTTTATTCCATTAGCGAATTTTCTTTCCGCCTTTCCAGGATCGCTAGCTGAGACGTCAAACTTGAGTGTTTCATCTCAGGACTGCTCCAGGGGAAAGTCATCGCGATCCGAGAGGATTAGCCTCCCGATGGCGCTTGTTTCCCCTAACGCAGTCACCTGCGTTTCAGGTTCAGCCTCACCCACTCGCAATAGGGCTCCGTCTCCCCGCTTCTTCATCTCCCAAGTGACACCCGAACATAAATACCCCAATAATTTGGTAAAAGCAGGCCAATCAGTCCCCAGGATCAGCGGGTGTCAGAGGTTAGGATTAACTGCCACCTTTACACTATGCTTTTGTCCCCTGAATTGGATAACAGCAGTCATCAAAGGATATTTTTCCACGTCCCCGTGCAAACACCCCACCCGAACATTGCGGCTTTTATCCAATACCTCCGACCGAACCAGGCTTTGGTGGATGGAGGTTTGGTCTGAATCCACCAAAGCCAGGTATGTACCCCCCTATACTCACAGTTATTTGGTATGCGCCGACTTGACCGGGGGCAGCCTACGGGGCGTCAGGGTCTCGGATCATTGCACCTATCTCCATAACAAGACAATGATCTGACGATTTGACTACTTCACCTGTGAAAGTGAATATAAAATCTGAACTCATCCTTACAATAGAAATGCTGGGAGGTATAGATGGATAAATGATGCGTAATGTCAATGTCGTAGTTGAAAGGAGAGTACAGTGAAAGGGGGTCTCAATTTGTGAATAGATTTTGTGCAAACCTGTGGCCAAGAACCGAAGTGTAACAGAAAGCCTGTCCTTGGGGCTAATGGCTTTTCTAAGATGGGTGTCCTTCTTTGTGATGTGTGGAGCCACTTTCTCCAAGAGGAAATGAAAGTCCTCCACAGACATTCTTATAAGGTCCTGAAAGCCCTTCATATCATCAATCTAAATTAAAACATGCACAATTTCAAGACCAGAAATGGAACAGTGATATCAGCTCATGAAACAAGTGAAATACACGTTTGCAGACATACACATACAAGACAAGTCTCAAAATCTCTTTATTGTCACACATCATGTACACAAGTGTACTGATGGTCAAATTTTTTGGTGCAAGACACTTGGCCATGGCAGTACAAGCAACAAGATATGAAAATGTTCAATATACATAAATAACAATATACACACTTTGCACAATATACATACATTTACACAATATACAATAAGTAATGGACAATTGTACACAATATACAGTACACATTTCCAGTGATGTATAATGTTAATGTATGCACTGTGTTGTTAAGGCAGAAGAGAAGATGGAGCTGCATGTAAGTGGGTGGGCATCGTCTACTGTCTGTAGTTCAGCAGTCTGATGGCCTGCGAGAAGAATATGTCTCACGTTCTGTTGGTTTGGCTCCTGATGCTGCGATACCGTTTGCCTGATGGTAACAGCGAGATGAGTTCATGGCTCGGTTGGCAGGAGTCTCTGATGATCTTCCATGCTTTCTTCGCACATCGCTGGGTGTAGATGTCCTGGAAGGAGGGAAGCTCACCTCCAACCATGTGCTGGGCTGTCCGAACTGTTCTCTGCAGGGCTTTACGGTTGAGAGCGGTGCAGTTCCTGTACCAGGCGGTGATGCAGCCAGTCAGGATACTTTCCACAGTGCAACTGTAGAACTGTCTGAGGATTTTTAAGCTCAGAACGAATTTCTTCAGTCGCCTGAGGAAGAAGAGACGCTGCTGGGCGTTCCTCACTACTGACTGTGTGTGGGTAGTCCAGGTGAGGTCCTCTGTGATGTTTACGCAGAGGAAGTTGAAGCTGTTGACCCGCTTAACTGGACTTCCCTCGATGGTTATGGGGGGTGCTCAATGGTCTGCCTCCTGAAATCCACCACCAGCTCCTTGGTATTACTGGTGTTCAGAGAGAGGTTGTTGTTGTGACACCAATTAGTCAGGATGTGCACCTCCTCTCTGTAGACCGATTCATCGTCGTTGGTGATCAAACCTACCACCGTTGTGTCATCCGCAAATTTGATGATGACATTGGAGGTGTATGTGGCTACACAGGGAAAGGGAGAGGTTAAACATGTCCGTGAAGACTCCAGCTAGTTGGTGTACGCCTGTTTTAAGGACAAGGCCAGGAATGCCGTCTGGTCCGGCGTCTTTGCAGATATTCACGATCATGTAGCATCCGCTGCAGACACGGATAGTGGACGAGCCTCACCAGTCTCGGCCACAGGAGCGCACTGTGTGAGGGAGGAGCTGCTGACTTTGAAGCGAGCGTAGAAGGCGTTGAGGTCATCAGTCAGAGAGGTGGAGGTGTTTGTAGCAGGGTGTTTGCGATCCTTGTAGTCCGTGATTTTGTGGAGTCCTTGCCACATGTCTCTGTAATTGAAAGTGGTGAACTGTGCTTCAATCTTTCCTTTGTATTGCCGTTTAGCAGACTTTATGGTTTTGCGGAGGGCATAGCTGGCTTGCTTGTAATCATCTGCATTACCGGAATTATAGGCGGAGAGCCGCACGAACATCAGCGTTAATCCACAGTTTATGATTTGGCTAGGTTTTGATTGTTTAGGTCGGTACAACGTCTTCTATGCACTTCCTTATGAAGCATGTGACTTTGTCTGCGTAAACATCAATGTCGTCATCGAATGCAGCCGGAACATATCCCAGTCGACGTGATCAAAGCAGTTCTGTTACATAGGATCCGATTCACCCGACAAGAGCTGAATCGTTTGCCGAATTTGCTGAGTCGTTTGCTGAATGGAAGAGCGATCTGATTTGCCTAGAGGTGGGCGGAGGAGGGACTTGTAAGCATTCGGGAAGGGGGAGTAACAGTGGTCTAGAGTCCATTCTCCACGTGTGTCACATGAATTTTGTCGGTCTGTCGGCATCTTAATCTGACAAGAACGCCGGCTCTCCTTCCTTCATTCTTCATTTTCGCCATGGTCTGGCAGCCCAGACAAAGGGCTCCGCAGTGCTGTTTGTAAACAATGGGTCTATGTTGAGGAAAAAGTCTGGTTTGCGTTGAGTAACAGTAGAACCAATTTCCAGTGTGTTACACAAGTGTTTGTCTGTTGTAAACAATTAAGCAGACAACATCAAGATCAAGAAACATCAAAATTACATTCAGAACAAACAAAAAGCTGCCAGTTAGACTCAGATCTCGCGACACAGCGGCCATACTCGGCGCCATCTTGAATCACAAGATGGAGATCATATTAAAGTGAAGCTTTAATATGATCATTAGGAATAACGAGTGGAACAGGCCTGTGTTGCTATGTCCTGACTGATTTGATTGTGTATGAAAGCTCTTCATTACCCTGTGTAACACCAAACAAAATGGAAACAGTGAATGTGAAGGACAGCAAGGGAGACATTTTTATCCCAACTGTCCCTAAAGCATGCTGAAAAGATGAAAAATGGTGAGTAAACTGCAAAACTGCTAAATTATAAACGACGTGACCGGCTTTAGACTATTAATGTTTATTCACTTTTCCAGATCAGAAGAACGGCTGAAAAAAATAAGAGGTACAGTGTTATACCACATAATGACCAGCCATATGAGAGGATTATGTCTTTGTGACAGTGACATTAACCACATCTGCATCTTTTTCACAAACCATTTCTGACTTTACAGCACTTTCTGCAAGGTCTCCGCCACCAACCACCCAGTGCTCCATTTCTACCACCACCACTAGAGGACCTGTACCTACACCAGCTGCTTCCAAGCTCCCATCATCCATTGCTCTTCAACTTGCTCCTTTTCCACATAATTACAAAATGTGTATAATGTATTTGTATTGACCTTTAATGCACAACTAGACAAAGGAAACACTGGGGTTTGAGTTCATAGAAACTAATAAGATAACAAGACACACCTGGAGGAACTAATTTACAAAGTAATTAAAAACTACAAAGGAGTAAAAAACATGGCACAGAACAGGACGAAACATAAAAGTTTACAAACACAGGGGAAGCACAGACTGGGATTGTGTGGCCAGACTGATGCATTCACCTTAAAAACAGTTTTTTTAACTGGGAAGAAGATTCATATCAGATCAATCAGATAGTGTTGTAATTCAATTCTCACAATGATTTGTGCAACGTTTTGAATACGCTTAAGATATATTCTCTATAATATTGCTTTAAATGTTTGTATTTGTACGTACAAATTACAAAATTATAAAGTATATGTTTGAACCATACGCATCATATATTGAAGGTTTAGTCTAAACTGTTGATGCATTAAAAGCAAATGTTGTACAATTATGTCCTCCAGGGATCACTGTGTAAGTGTGGTCTCTTCTCTTCACGCTACAGGACAGCAGGTGTCAGTATTCAGTTCATCAACTGATCTGACAGTAATCCAAAGAAGATGACGACGGCGATGATGATGTTCATTCAAGATTTTTTATTTCTTTATCACATACACGGTTCTCTAGCAAACTTATATAGATAGATAACTATGAATATAAACTTTAAAAAAAGCAGCCGGTTTGATCAGAGGAATATTTCTCAGGTTTTGATTGATTGCCTTTAATTTCTAGTCAAGGGTCATGTTTATTATGAAAGTGTTTTGTTTTTCCAGTCAGCTGTTTTCAGACATATCCTTCATTTCACCACTTTACCAGAGTCATTTATGGATTTCATTCATTTCACCAATGACATATCTCCAAAATACATTATATTTCTCAATCAAAAACTATGTAGAGATGAATATTTAAACATAACACATCAGATTAACAGATATCAATCACGCATTGACTCTTTTTCATTCATGCAGAAACACATGATACATCCTTCATTTGAATTGATCTTCTTAACAAATGAGTCTTAAACAAAACAGTCCAAAACAAATCAGGTGTCTGATAGATGGAACAACTCATCCATGCCAATAGAGTTGTGAACTCAGGTGACACAAAACATCTTTTAAAGATCTGTTGTCTGATCTTACTCTGATTTCTTGTTATTTGGTAAATTGTCTGTATGAGAGCATCTGTAGTGGAGTAGGCGGGGCGAGACCGTGAGTTGAGGCCATTGAGTGATTATGAGATAGTGATAATGAGCGTCAGCTGTGCGCGCACCGGTCTCGTATCACGTAGGAGATCGGGAGCGTAAGAGAACGAGCGACTGGAATATCGACGAGTGAGGACCCGGCCCGAACATGTTTTACGTTTGTATGTTTGTTCTTTTGTTCGGCAGTCAACCGTGAGGTGTCTGCCGACATTTTACTTTAGTGTTTTTTTTATAGTTTCTTTTATTCGCTGGCAGTCGGCCGTGAGGGGCTGACAGCTGTCTTTGTAGTTTATTATTTTGATTAAAACTTAATTTGAATGTTTGCCGGTTCCCGACTCCTTCCTTCCTTTTCTTGAACTTTTCTACAGTATCTTTATTATGAACTCAAAACAAAACATGATGAGAGTGATTATTAATAAAACATTCTGTCAGTCTTTCACTGGCTTGTGTTCATGATTCAAATGAATCTTGTCTTGTTAAAAGTCGTTTCCTTTATATTTATCCGGTGGTTTCCAGTTGAGAGCACACGATTTACATGAGTAAACACAAGATGTCCATATGCAGTTGGTGACATCATACCATTTTTGGGACACCAAATTTGATTTGTAAATAAGTGTTTTAGATGTAAATGACATTGAGGGATGTCATGATGAGGGTTAAGAGAGAAAGGCAAATGTCCAGAGGGATGTACTGATGTATTGCTATGAGATTGAAGAAGAGAGGAGGACTCTCACACTGAGTGAAATCTTCATCTGTAACCCCAGAGGTAAGTTCTGCTCATAACACATAAGAAACTCAATTCTCTTCTATTCTCTATTCTTCTATTACTTTTTTTCAGAGACATGGATAACCTCATTCATCTGATTTTACTTTCTGGTGAGTACACCGTACATCGTCTCATAGAACACACAAACATCTCAACATTATACTTGCTGTCAGTCATTCTTCATTCAAATCTTTAACACCACTTTTTAAATGTTAAGAAATTAAGATCTAACATCTTTAAAATAATCAACAGGTCTGGTTTCCATTCAGGGCATCGTAGGCACTTCAGAAGGTAAGAAATCTTTACATACGTTTCACACAAATGTACAATAAGGTAAAGTTGTGGTTTTCATTTTTTACATTTTAAAATGATTTCTGGTTCTTGGTTAGCTTACAGTTTATTTCTGTGTTAAGTTTCTGATCGTTCTCTAAAGGTTAATTATTGTAAATTTTGTGTTGACATTAGTTAGAGAAACTATCCGTTTTATTTCAATGTAGACGTGCACTTTCATTTAATATTGTTTGGGTTTGAGGTCAATTTAAAGAGACACTTTTAACTTGAAATAAATACATTTTAGGTTAAATTGTCAAACTTCTTGGTTACGGATGTAACCTCAGTTCCCTGATGGAGGGCCGAGACGTTGCGTCGAACCGACTGATAGGGTTCGCCCTTGAGAACCTATCACTTCGGCTGGTTTTGAAACAGGCCAATGAAATTGGCGAATGCAATTTGCATATCGGACTCCGCCCCCGGATATCCTGGTATAAATTGGAGACGGCATGCTGCATTTATTCACCTTTAGTTCTGAGGAGCCTGAGAGCCACTTTTGACTACTGCAGCGGTCGGCACGTGTTTGTTGCAAGAAGGACACAACGTCTCGTTCCCTCCATCAGGGAAGTGAGGTTACATCCGTAACCAAGAAGTTCCCTTTACGTCGGTCTCTCAACGTTGTGTCGAATCGACAGATGGGGTTCCTGTTAAACCCGCCACAAAGATGTGCCACATCACAATCTAAGCGAAGCGACGGTAACTTGCCTGGGCGTGTCAGATCTGAGCACTTTTGTGAAATTTGTAATCTTCCGGGGATAGGTAGGCAGAGGGTCCCACAGCTTTTAGTAAAGGTGGGAAGCCTCTACCTTCAGGCCTCACAGGTGGTGTCCTAACTCCACTTGGTAAGTGCACTTCTCCAATGGGGAACGCACTACACAGGCAACTTCTACCATCGGGAGGAGTTCTAGTGGTGACACCTGCATGGTCTCACCGTCAGGGGAGAGCTCATGGGAGAAAATATGCGGACTGAAGTAGTTCGCCGCGAGGTTTAGGTCCACCTAGGGAGGTCATGGGTTACCAAGGTGGGAACCAATCATGAGGATACATCTGATGGAACCTCCCAAGTGGGGGAGTTACAACGTCCAGTAGCACTAGGTCCGGTTAGAGCTATGTGTGGATAACTCAGAAGGTACCCAGCCTAAGGGACAGGTCTGCTCTGCCCAGCCCGCCCACAGGAGTGCTTGCTTCGTCCCGTGGGGGAAGAATGGAGGCTAAGTAGCACACTGACCCACCTATGGAAAGGGGAGAAGGTGATTCTGCAGGCATACGCCCTACCTGCTGCTGGTCCTACATGTTGCCATGCAAGAAGCGGGCTGAGTCTATTGCACCCATGAGAACAGCGGGACATGCCATGCTGGAGAGATGAGAAAAACTTGAACAGTTCTGGAACTGCCAAGACGCCCAGGGGAAGTCGCCACAGGAAGGGACAGCCCGGTGCATCACGTTGTGAGAATCCAGCAGTAATTCGGCGTAGCGTTGAAGTCGATCATGTGTGAAGGCTCCAAAGTACAAAAGGTGAATGAATGCAGCATACCGTCTCCCTTTTATACCCGGATGTCCGGGGCGGAGTCCGGCATGAAAATTTCATTTGCCAATTTCATTTGCCTGTTTCAAAACCAGTCGAAGTGATAGGTTCTCAAGGGCCAACTCCATCTGTCGGTTCGACACAACGTCAAGAGACCAACAGAAAGGGAACTACAAACTCAACGTGAGGTTTGAGGAGATTTAAATGAATATCTGTAGATCATCACATGTGCTTCTACATCTCCGGACAGACTGATGAACTGTCTTTCAATGTTCTTTTAGAGAATCTTGCACTTAAAGGAACAGTTACACAGTCCTCCACATATCTCAACACCTGGGTAGCTCAACGTGCCATAGATGGTTTAATTGATAAAGACACATACTGCTCCCATACATTTTTGGATATGAACTCATGGTGGAGGCTGGATCTTCTGAGTGAATATGAGATTGGAACAGTGATCATAACTAACAGAATACTTAGTTCTCCTCAACAAACCAGTGGAGCAGAGATTCGTATTGGAAACTCACTGGAAAACAATGGAAGCAACAATCCCATGTAAAGTTTTTCATGAAATCACTTGAAACTTTTTATATATTGATTTGTTGGAACAGGTTCATTGATACTCAGTTTTGTGCTTTCTCTCTCTAGATGTGTTGTTATTCATAATCTTGAAGTTGGCACATCCATTATTTTCTCATGTAATGGTATGGTGGGACGTTATGTGAATGTGGTCATGCCTAAAGTCGAGTTTCTCTCCCTGTGTGAGGTGGAGGTCTATGGAACAGGTATTAAGATATTCAACTCTATACTGGTAACCAGCACTGGATACATTCATTAGTGTTATAAAGTATGTTTTGTTATCCAAAATGAATAATTATTCAAAATGATCCCAGAAGCCTTTATGTGGCACAAATCATGTACTGTTTTCTGGTTGTTTTCAATTTCATTTTCAACCAATTTATAAAAATATATATATTTGATTTAATTTTTTCACACATTTCAGAAGTGCATTGATTCAAATCACTGATGTTGAGCAATTCTGGGCAGCGTTTCCCAAAAGCATTGTAACCTAAGTTGATGAAGTTAAGGTTTATTTACTATTCTGCTTAGCAATTGAATAATAGAAGGATGAAACAGCACACAAAAAACTTTTAATAGATTAGAAAAATATATATATAAAGAATAAAGATAATACATGTTCATGTGCACATATACATAGGTACGTATGACCATACAAAAGCAAAGAATACATCCATTCACTGACACACATAAACATAAAAAATATATAAAACATTCAAGTACAATTGCAAAGAGGACTCTAAGCATACACATAACATTTATTAAACAGTCTAATGCCAAAAGGAATGGTAAATCTAGCATAATGTTTTGTCCTTACTTTAAGTAATGGATCTTAGAACCATTGTCACCAATGGAGCTATGCTTAACAGGCTTACGATGCTTTTGGGAAACGCAGACCAGGTCAGTGTTATTATGACGGCTCTGATACACTACCGTTTCTTTTGCTCATATTTATAGTTTATGGTATATTTCTAGAAGTGAAACTTGAAAACAGGGAAAATTTTGGAATGACAAAATGTTTTCTTTTTGTAATGTTACGAGAGAACACGTGAGTCTTGCAGAACGTACAGCTCATGTCCACATTACATTAATGATGTGCGTTGCCACGGACTCATTAGGTTCTTGCTGCAAGTGTTGTGCAATTTTTTATATTCAAAATTTAAACATGATCGGATGGTTTAAGATAAGCAAGGTGTAGGCCTTAATCTTTATTAGTTCATAATTTCAGATTCAATACAGATTACAAACCAGGATTTCGGAGACCTGAATGTAGAACGATTCAATAAAAGCAAGGAAGGAGGCGGGAACCGGCAAACATTCAAATACTGTTTTAATAAAATAAAAAATAAAAAACACGGAAGTCAAAGGCCGGCAGCCACCTCACGGTCGACTGCTGGTCACAAGAACAATGTAAATGTAAGAACTTAAACATTTCCGGGCCCGGTCCTCTCTCGCTGGCAGTCCTGTTGATTCGTCCTCGTATGCTCCCGAACTCCTTCTTCGGAGATGCGGGACCGGTGTGCGCACAGCTTTTTTCCAATGTCACACACGCCACCGGCCCCACCCCGTGGCTCTCATCCCGCCTTCCTCGCTACACTGAACAATCAGAGTTCTTAGGTGTTCATGTAACGGAGGCAAGCTAGTGAAGTGCTGTGCAGTTAGTAAACCTCACTCCCTGGCCTCAAGGACGCTCTACCGACAGACTCTAGAGACTGCGGTCTTTAGCCTCCTCGCTAGAGCGCCCGACTCCCATGCTGGACCGAACCGGTTCGAGGCCCGCTTAGAGCGGTGCAGAGCGTTCCGTTTACATTGGTGCCGTGACCCGCATTGGGAGTGAGGTTTAGGGGGGTGAATGTGCAATCCGGGTCACGGCACCAATGTAACCGATGTGGAAGGACACACTCACAAATGGGGTTCAGCTTCCATTTATCGTTTTTTTGGAAACAACAAGAAGAAAGAATTTACATTGGCTGTAGAAATACTGCAGACATTCATATGGACCACAGCATCGCCACTACATGGAGAGCCTGGTCCGGGTACTTGTTTTATGATAAAAAATATGATTTCAGAGATTCAGTTCTTCAATATATAAGACTTGTAGTAGGCTATAAACGTGCTTGCAAGCTGGTTGGGCTTAATAGAGAAAAGTCGCCTGCATGCTCTGCTGTTAACAATATATATATTTCAATTAAAAACTGATTAATTTGTTTTAAAACTTTATATAATACGCACTACATGGACATACATGCCTGGATACATCACATATAATCTATATAGTCAATAAAAAGCTTATTGAAGAAGCTTCGTGTATTTAACACATCGTAATGCAAGCTTATCATTTTATGCGCGCGGGTGGATCGACCCTTCAGCACGTTGTTCAAACGCTGCCTTCCGGTCTATAGGATAAACACTATACGCGTTTATGAAATAACCGATTCGCCAACGAATACCACGATCACTCTTATTCATTTTATACAGACATGAACAAGGCCGCCAGGCTTCTTAGCATACATAATAGACTAAGCAGTTATAGTATTTGGCCCCTAAGCTTTTTAATGAATTTAGTCTTTTAAAAGTTACTGCCTTCATTTATTAATACACGTTGTGCATGTTTTACATTAGACGTTTTAAATTATCCCCACCCAACTGCATAGACGTACCTATTCATTTCTAATTAATCTACATTTAATTTAAACTGGAGCTATCTAAAGGCCTTTTTATGAATAACAGGCACAGACTAACTTGTGCGCACGAGAAAGTCTTCTGTTTTTTTTCTTCCGCCAATGTCCCTTCAACGGCTCCGTACAACAATCGTGTTAAAGTGCTAAATGCATTATCTATATATTCAGATATATGTATGAAATATATGGCGTCAAAAAGATTCGCTCGAAACTTATAATTCTCACAATTATTAGTTAATGTGTCAGAGCATGAAAAACTATACATACCCACAGCATCGCCACTTGAGTATGCCGCGGTACGGCAAGAGAAGAGCGACAAAATAAAACATCTGCAGTACCATTAATAGCCACAAGAGGGGGAGCCTTTTAACACCAATAAATACAACCAAATGCCTTATTTTATGAAATTCACAAAATACTCTTTAAATCAAATGTTCTTTTTAACCCTGTTACATTCAGAGCTTTGTAATGTCATTGAATGGCACTTCAGTGTTTGAAGCTTCGGAAAGCACATACAGTATATCCATCATAAAAGTAATATAACCTCAGGGGATAATAAATCTGAAGCGAAACTGTATGTTTGCTAGTAAAAACGAGAACTATTTTAGATTATTTATTCAAGATTGAATTTAAAAATGTTAAATTAAGAAGAACTTCTCACAATATGGCGGCTGCATGAATCTCAACATTGAGTCGCAGGGAAGTCTTTTCATACAGGGTTAAAGAGATTCAAGGTTTTTAGATGACCACAGAAGTGTTTATATGTATGACTGTGTGAATTTCTTTTTAGAAAATTTTGCATTGAAAGGAACGGCTACACAATCATCTACCACATCCTCCAACTACACAGCTAAGAAAGCCATAGATGGTGTAAGATATGGACCTGGTTTATCATCCTGCTCAGTAACATTATCTCAAAGTAACCCGTGGTGGAGTTTGGATCTTCTGAATGAATATGAGATCAGTACAGTGATCATCAGTAACAGAGGAGACGGTTGGACTGAACAAACTAATGGAGCAGAGATTCGTATTGGAAACTCACTGGAAAACAATGGAAACAACAATCCCATGTAAAGTTATTTATGAAATCACATAAACACTGTCCATTGATTGATTGATTGATTGATTGACTGACGTCTGTTTTTAATTCTCTCTCTGTAGATGTGCTGTAATTCCTGATCTTTCATTAAGATCTACTGTCCGTTTCTCATGTAATGTTATGAGGGGGCGTTATGTGAATGTGTTCATGCCTGCAGTTCAGAATCTCTCTCTGTGTGAGGTGGAGGTCTATGGAACAGGTAAATGTGATTCAGTTCATCAAATTGGTTCCTTTAAATAACTTGTTCATTAAAAACTATTCTGTGATTTAATCGCTATGCATTATTTTCTATAAGATTATGTGCAGGACAATGGGTCTCATTCACTAAGCATGCATTTACACAAATTTGTGCATGAAACCTGTGTACGTACGCTTTCACGAACAAATCATGAATCACAAAAACTTTCGGTCTAAAATTGTTTCTTAATATAAGAGAAAACATAGTAACAGTTGAAAGCACAAGTAAGCAAAAATCACCAGTCTCTTTCTTTACTTTTCTCTCTCACTCTAAAACAAAATTACAAAATGCATGTTTCATCTTAAGATAATAGTTATATAATTTAAATAATATATATTACGCGTAGATGTATATTTCATTTTAGAATGATTTCATCGCATACAGTGATATAAAAAGCAGTGTTAGACTATAGCTCGAGCTGCGAGTTTTCTCTGCATAGCAGTACTTTTACAGCCGGCTAACGAGAACTCTGCAAACTGCGTGACAGTGTAAAAGGTGTTTTATGGTGTATGAACTGACTTTGAGGACTGTGTACTTGGAATTACTTGCAAGAGTGTGTCTGTAGACAGCGTCACATGAGGTTGCCTGGAGTAACTTGAGGTGTGTTCAAGGTGATTCGGCCAGGGCCGGATTTGCTATAGCAAAGCCAAGCCCCCCCTTCATTTAATTGCCACTCCACAGTGTCTTATATATTTGATTTATTATTTAATTTCAATTTTTATAAGCGCAAGTTTGGATACTAAACTTTCCAGGCAATTTAAAAAAAAACATTAACTCCAGATATGAACTTCAAACAAACAAGTTTCCAAAATCAAAAAAAACATTTCCAATCATATTTCCTTAATACATGTTTTGCAATAAATCATTAAAATAGGGTCTTGCCATTAAAACGTTGTTTTTAGCTGAGCATAAAACACTAATGATATAGATCTTTCCATGCTTCTCACCATGGCATTCCAGGGACATCCGTGTTAAATGGGTCAGTCTT
The DNA here is from genome assembly GCF_015846415.1 of Triplophysa dalaica. Classification (NCBI taxonomy): domain Eukaryota; kingdom Metazoa; phylum Chordata; class Actinopteri; order Cypriniformes; family Nemacheilidae; genus Triplophysa; species Triplophysa dalaica. Next base: position 34,038,988 of record NC_079542.1, read on the forward strand.
TCTGATGACCACAAACGAGATATAACTTTGAAAACGAGCGCTCTCCATCGGATTTGTTACTGATCTTATATATTTCATAACATTTATCAACTTGTTGGTTACAAGAACAATAAATGACTGCTGCTGCTAACTCGCCTTCAACATATAAAGCACACTGATCTGCTACCGGGAATTTCCTCGGGCAGGGATGTTTTATCCGAAAGTTATCAGAAGTAGTTAGATAGTTTTCAAATTTTAGCCGTAAGATTTGAACTTTATTTCTCCTTTTTGCGCAATACTATCCCTTTTACGAACACCATCGAGCCAAGCATCGGAATACTTTGTATCCTTGACATGTGAAAGCTTAACCCAAAGAGGCGTTTCCCGACATGATGGCGCAAACAGCAAAGAGATTTTGATTGGACAGGGAATTATTTCAGTCAGGAACATTTTCCAATCGTTTCTTGTTATTTTATAACCAACCAATTATATAAATTGTCAATCAATGATGTAAGGACAGTTCCCATTTCCTCGAGCCAATCAAGGCCCCCCTTCTTCCGCGGGCTCTGGGGCATCAGCCCCGCAAAAGAGTGCTTTGGTAACGTCACATGCACAATTTATGAAATGACTTGATGTAACAGCGGTTTCTGCTTAGTCAACAAATTCACGTGTAATGCGCTCCCCGGATGGAAGCTTATACAGCGGCAATATTTACGACATTTATAACAAACAATTGCGCTTATCAACCACATGGGGGAACCATACACCAAACCAGCTAGTTTACGCTAAAACAAACTCATGTACGTACGCACGTGCTGTGAATTTCACAAATTTCAGTGTTGCAAAGTTACTTGACATGGATTGTAAATAATAATATTAATGATGAATTAATAAAATAAAGATGGTATTTTTCTCTATGCAATGTACATCGATGAAACTTCACCAAAATAAACATAATGTCTTGCTGTCAGAAAATCACAGTTATCATGACAGTTAATGCTTCTGGGACATGTACAGTACAGTTTTATGATGTGTAGAGTGAATAATGACATCAGTGTTACTGACACTGGTTTATTTACAATATTATTGTCAGGGAGAGATAGTCTACACAGGATCGCAAAATGAGTTACACAAAATGGAGATGTATTAACAGAGTCAAAACATTAAGATGACACACAAAATAAACTTGCTGACATTAATTAATAGCGGAGAAAAATGGGGCAAACAAAATGAGTATAGTAAATAGTCTTTATGGATTATTTTGATGATGGATAGTGAGAAGTGATATCAGTTTGCAAGTTTCATCCTGAAACTTTGATCTTAGTTAAAAAGTATATATTAGAAATAAATTCAATACATTTAAGATGACCACAGATGTGTTTCTATGTATGAATATTTGTGTGAATTGTTTTAGAGGATTTGGCATTCAAAGGAACGGCTACAGAGTCATCTTCTCACCCCCCCCATGGAGCTGCAGACGCCATAGATGGTATGAGATATAGACTTGATCTCGCCCCATCCTGCTCAGTTACATCATCTGAAAGTAACCCGTGGTGGAGGCTGGACCTTCTGGGTTATTATAAGATCAGTACAGTGATCATCAGTAACAGAAGAGACGGTTTTCCCGAACAAACTAATGGAGCAGAGATTCGTATTGGAGACTCACTGGAAAACAATGGAAATAACAATCCCATGTAAAGTTATTAATGAAATTACTTCAACACTTTTCATTGATTGTTTTATTTGAACAGGTTCATTGATTCTCGTTTTCTGATTTCTCTCTCTAGATGTGTTGTTATTCCTAATCTTCAAGTCGGCACATCGATTATTTTCTCATGTAATGGGATGGTGGGACGTTATGTGAATGTGGTCATGCCTACAGCTCAGACTCTCTCTCTGTGTGAGGTGGAGGTCTATGGAACAGGTCAATTTGATTCATTTCATGATATTGGTTAATTTATATCACTAATTAATTTAAAGTCAATCTTTGATTGTGTGTTTTAATTTCAAATCTATACTCTGTTGTAAATCGATGTGTTAAATCTTTGTCAAACGTGACTGAACCAACGTATGTGACATCATCAGATTCACTTCAATTCTTGATTTAAGAAGGAGGTCTATAATGCCTGGAGAAAATCATATGTTTGATTTCTTTTTCTTTATTTATTTGAACGTTCTGTTTTGATTGGTTCATTTTGCTCTGTTGTGGTTGTTATTGAAAACTTGACAAAAAAACATCCCTTCTCCAAAACCACCATCTCATCAAAATATTGGTATAATGTTAAGCCATTACATCTAGCAATTGTAGAAAAACAATGTAAAATGCAGTGCAGCAGAATGGAAAAAGAGGTTCTGTGTGAACAGCACGCTTATATCACACTGTGTTTCTTACTCGCCTATAGATGTCCCTCTAAACAACCTCCCGTTCTCTGTGTTTACTCAGTGTATGTTGCAAATATAGCTCATTATGCTGGTAATATCATTTATAATAATAATAAAATGTTGATACTTTTAATATTAATAAATACTAATACTTATAATATTAATCAATTAATTAAATGTCATATAAAGTAACTCCATACTTGAGTAGCCTTACTTTTCATTGTATACTTGACTTTTACTCAAGTAGGCTCATTTTATTTTCTGGTATAGCCTATAGTAAAAAAACCTTTCTGAGGCTGAAGCTTTCCTCCAGTGGTGATGTAGCTGCTGAGAGCGACAAAATCCTCCATCAGGTGAGAAAAAGAGTCTTAAAATTCAAAAGTAAATGTGATGATTTAAGAGAGAAGTGATATATGAGAGTGTTTGATGTGTGTAAATATATGAGATGAGTGATGATGAGAGAATGAGAAATGACAGTATGTTTCATGTGTGGATTGAAATATTTGATGGATTTTAGCTCCAGTCTGCTCTGGGATTGAACATCTCTGATTTTAAACTGTCCTGGACACAACTACCCAAGAAAGAAGAAGAACAGGAGGAGGAACAGAAGGAGGAAGGAGGTTAGTACACACACTTTATCAGATGTTTGTGTCCATGATCACACATGATGACAGATTCAATCCTATTATCATAGACTCCACCCTGCATGAACAACACATGTTTATAACCTCCATCAAGCAGATAGTGATCATTCTTATATTTATTGTGTTAATGACTACTGCCCAAACAGATTATATGATAAGTTGATGGGTAACTGTGTTATTTACCTAGACTATTACATCTTGTGAAAGGGGGCAGAATAGATCCACTGTTAAATGTATTTTGTTGTTTCAAACAAAGGTTCATAAAAGAGTTTTTATCAGGCTGATGCAATACATTTCATTCAACCATGCGTCACATTCGCAAGTTTACTACGTGATGTCATATATGTTATCTTTACATGGTAGCTATTCAAACGTAGACATTTGTACCTAAACAGTTTCTGGACAAAATCAACGTTCATGTTCATACATATTACGTGCTGTGAAAATAGTTTAAATTATTGTTTTTACCTTTCACACGAGGCCGCGAAGGGCTAGTCCCCATCTATTTGAAATCCTCCCCACCACGAATGCACTGCATCCCATTCATTCATAATTTGTCCAGCCATTGTTGCAAAATTTGCAACTCTTTCACTAGATCTAGCGACTTAACCAACCTTTTTATTGACTTTTGGTCAGAAGACGCATATATCGACAAATCAAGCGTTTATTTGGACAAACTGTTGCTTGTAATCAGTGTAAAAATGTCGTCAGTACAAGCGCAAGGTCTCACTTTCCCAATGCAAGTAACGCCTTTCTTAGCGTCTGTGACTGAGCAGCAGGGAGAAGCCAAAGACACTAGATGGAAAGCTTACAAGCATAACGGCTAATGCTTACGCCCTGGCTTCAGCGAAATGCAGGAAAGGAGTCCAGATGCAAGTTTTTTTAACGAATGTCAAATGTGTTTAGTTAGCCGTTATTGTTTTTCCAATTCGAAATATTACAGACCCTTCCATCTCGCTATAATAAGAGTATCTCTGGAGAAGAAGCACAATTAGTTCACAGGCTTGTGAATGAAACCTGCATTCCCTTTCTGTCGGTCTCTCGACGTTGTCAGATGGGGTTCGCCCTTGAGAACATATCACTTCGAATTGTTTTGAAACAGGCCAATGAAATTGGCGAATGAAATTTGCATCCCAGACTCCGGGTATAAAAGTGAGACGGCATGCTGCATTCATTCACCTTTTATTCTTCTGAGCTTTCGCTTATGTCTAAGCAGATCCACAGATCTTCAATCAAAAACTGCTGGTCTCTTACGATGTGGTGCAGCGGACTGTCCCTTCCTGCAGCAACTTCCCCTGGGTGTCTCGGTGGTTCAAAAGGTTTTCTAGCACATCTAAAAGAGTTCAATTTCTTCCAGCGCGGCATGTCCCACTGTTCTCGTGGGAGCGGTACTCTCATCGAGGAGGGGGACAGACACGATGTCTGCCTCAAGTGTTTGGGTCTCCAGCACGCTGAGGCAGCATTTCTGGACACATCTTGCACGCACAGCGGGTGGATGATGTTCAGACGTTGCGGTCATGGGTGGCTGTCTTCTTCCGAGAACCAGCCACCACCTCGCCTGGTTCCCGGGCAGTGACGACAGTGGGCCCTGTCGTCTGCCAATGCGAGCAGCGAGGGTGATATGGGGACTGCTGCGAGTGTCAATCTGTCAGCCAAGAACCGAGGCCTGCTCCTGTGGAGTCACCAGGTGATCCGCTCCCTGAGAGCCACATACATCCTAGGCGACCTGAACCAGACAGCCGATGCGCTCTCTCGTCACTCGACGCCTGGGGGAGAGTGGAAACTCCACCCCCTCGCAATCCAGCTCATTTGGATGCAGTTCGGGCAGACTCAGATAGACCCGTTTGCCTCCCTGGACACCACCCATTGCCTGTCCAGTACTCCCTGTCCAAGGCCCCCCTCGGCACGGATGCTCTAGCGCACAGCTGGCCACGGGACAAGCGGAAGTACACCTTCCCCCCAGTGAGCCTCAGCGTACAGACACTTTGCAACGTTAGGGAAGAGGAGCATCAAGTGCTACTAGTTGCGCCACACTGGCCCGACCAGACTTGGTTCTTAGAGCTAATGCTTCTGAACACAACTCCCCCCTTGGCCGATTCCCCTGACGAAGGACCTGCTTTCTCAGGGGAAGGGCACGTTGTGGCACCCAAGGCCAGACCTCTGGAACCTCCATGTCTGGCCGCTGGAGGGGACGAGGAGACCATTACTCAGGCTAGGGGCCCGGCCACTAGGCGGCTATACGCCTATAAGTGGCGCCTCTACTCGTCCTGGTGCTTCTTCAACACCTTCGCAAGGTTTCACAACCTCCGCGTTGAACCGGTGTCAGCCCGGGTCTTGCATGGCAACATGATGGAGGGAACAAGACGTTGTGTCCTTCATGCCACAAACATGTGCCGACTGCTTTATTAGTCGTGAGAGGCTCTCAGGCTCCTCAGAACTAAAGTAAATGAATGCAGCACGCTGTCTCTCATTTATACCCCGATATCCGGGAGCGGAGTCCGGCATGCAAATTTATTTCGCCAATTTCATTGGCCTGTTTCAAAACCAGTCGAAGTGATAGGTTCTCAAGGGCGAACCCCATCTGTCATTTCTACACAACGTCTTGTTCCCTCCATCAGGGAACTGAGGTTACATCCTTATCCAAGACGTTTCCAAAATCTGCCACTATTATCAAATTATTAACCTGTTTCGAGGTGTCTCCAACGTCAATAAGACTACCTGATGATGTTGCGAATATGTTAATTAGCGGTAATTAAATGACGTCATCACCGCCACAGTTCCATAATATCCTTTATATAGAAAGATTCATATTAAGAAAACTGACTCTATGGCATCACTCTGAAGAACTTGCACCTTTATTTTCAAGAGTGTAATGTTGAATTGAGTAATCAGCACTAATGTTAAAGTACAGAAAACACATCTACACACACTCATCTAAAACTGATGATAAGCATTCATCCCATTATTGATTTTCATAAATTGTGTTTCATTTACAGGTTCTTGTGACAAAAATCATTAACCTGAAACTTTCAGATGGTCATTTAATGTCTTCATGAATAATATGGTGAATATGGGATCTAACTTCATTTAAGTTTAGTTTTAAATATTCTATGATGTTTTCATTTAAGTTTAGTTTGAATTATTCTATTCTGTCTTTATTTAAGTTTAGTTTGATTCAGGAGTTTAGTTTGAATATTCTATTATGATTATGATTTAATTTAAGTTTAGTTTGAATTATTCTATGATGTTTTTTAATTAATTCAAGTTTATTTCGTTTTTTTTATTGAATTTAAGCTTAGTTAGAATTATTCTATGATGTTTTAATTTAAGTTTAGTTTGAATTATTCTATTCTGTCTTTATTTAAGTTTAGTTCGATTCAGGAGTTTTGGTTTGAAATATTCTATTATGATTTAATTTAAGTTTAGTTTGACTTATTCTATGATGTTTTTTATTGAATTTAAGTTTAGTTAGAATTATTCTATGATGTTTTAATTTAAATGTAGTTTTAATTCTATGATGTTTTAATTTAATTTAAGTTTAGTTTCAATTATTCTTTTCTGTCTTTATTTAAATTTAGTTTGATTATTCTGTCTTCATGTAATTTAAATATTTTAATTATTCTATTAAAACATATAAAACAGTTAATGAAGTGTATAATTCATCAATGTTGGAGACAATCATCAGTTTTAAACATTTGAAACACATTAAACTTTGCTTGTATCATTTATAATTTGGTCTCACCGGTTTATTAGTATGCTTTATCTATAATGTGTGTCTTGAATTTCATCTTTTTATATCACTGTCTTGATTCATAAAGCGTTTTTTTAACGTTTATTATTTTAGAAAGTCCCTCCATTATCTTTTATGAGTTCATTAATGCAGATCAAAAATCACCCTGTGAGTCAGAATATCGAAACACATTATTGTATGATCTCAGTATGTTCTTACGATGTTGTCGTTTTTTCATGTGTATATTTATTGAATTTTGACAACTGTCTTGTCTAGACAACTCTGTTATTAATGTGGTAGTTTTTTGAAAAAACTAGAGATAATTTCGGACAAACTAGGAAAGTGCACAGCATTGCGGTCACCTATTTGGCTTCATTGCAAAGGATTTCAAGAGTGAATACATTTCCGATAACAGCTGGTCCTTGCCTTGCAGGCTTTCATTCAGTGCGTTTGATCAAATCAATTAAAAAAACAAGGTCTGCCAGCCAGTCAGGGTCATTGAGTTGGTCAAGTGTCAGGTTTTTTCTTTCAAAAACTGGTCAATTTCAGACCTCAGCGAATAGAATCGCTGTAGAATCGTGCTGTGACTCAGCCACGGCACGTTAGAGTGATATATTACGTCACCATATTCTGCATCAATATCAGACAGAAATGCCTGGAATTCTGTGGTTGAGCGCTCTTGAACGAATCAAGTTTATAGCTTTCACCACAGTGGTCATCACATCGTCCATCTGGGTGTCTTTGGCAGAGAGCGCTTCTTGGTGTATGATACAGTGTATTTTAACAGCCTCACCTCCACTTTCGCGAACTTTGTTGCGTACCATGGAAGCCATTCCTTTTCGCTCGCCGATCATGGATGGCGCTCCATATGTGTATTGCCACAGAGCTTGGCCCAAAGGAGATTCATTATCTCAATTGCACATGATGCGGCTTCCAAAAGATCTTTCCAGTTGTTGTATTCTTAAGGCTCTTCATATCAAGAAGCTCTTCTGTAATTCAAAAAACACTGTCAAAAAATTAACAACTGTGCAGTGTCCTCGCACGCAATTGAGTAAAAATCAAACGTGGGTACTTTGTCTGTCACTTGTTCTTTTAGATTTGCCTACAAGTTTTCAATACGCCGTCCAACTGTGTTCCTTGAAAGACTGATGGGAATATTATATTGGCAACTTTCATCAGACACTCCTTTAGAAATTCGCCATCAGTGAAGGGTTTTCCGTGCTGCGCTATTAGGTGAGCTGATTTGTGCCTCAAAAAATGTCCGTTTGTGCTGGTTTGGCGTTCAAGATATTAAACATTATTTTTCTTGGCTGTGTGACGTCCCTTTCCACCCCATGTCCTCCAACTCTTATCAAATTGGTGCCATTTGTTTGTGCTCGATTTGTGCCTATTTGTGCAATTAAGACAAACAATGTAACTACTATCCTTACCGAGATATAGTATTCTAGGCCAGTGAAGTCACCTTCCACCCCATCTAGTTTAAATTGCCGCAAACAGGTGGCGTTCGTTTGTGCTCGATTTGTGCCGGTTTGTGCCGTTAAAATGACCACTGTATGTTTTTCCCTGGCTTGGAGATAAGACATATTATTTGCGGCAGTGACGTCACTCTCCACCCCATGTTGTCCAAATCGTATCAAACTGGTGCAGTTCGGTTGTGCTCAATTTGTGCTTGTTTGTGGCATTAAAACAAACTCTGTAACTACTTTCCTTCCTAAGATAGGCTATAAAAAGAAAATTTTCATGTTGTCCAAATAGCTCCAAACTGGCACTATTCACCATCTCCATGTGGAGATGGTGGTCTAGTTGGTTAAACCACTGAACTGGTAAATCAAAAGGTTGCTGGTTCGATCCCAGCAGCCACCACCAGTGTGTCCTTGAGCAAGACACTTTACTCCATGTTAGTCCAGGGGGATTGTCCCTGTAATAAGTGCACTGTAAGTCGCTTTGGATAAAAGCGTCTGCCAAATGACTAAATGTAAATGTAATGTAATGTTTGTGCTCGATTTATGCTATTAAAACAAACAAACTTCTTTCCTTCGTTAGATATAACAAGAACATTTACGGAAGCGTTGACGTCACTCTCCTAGTCGTCTAAATCGCTTCAAACCGGGCCATTTGATTGTGCCATAGATAAAAACAACATATCTTATTCCAATCATTAGACATAAGATGTGTAGACTCCACACTGGCAAAGCAAAACGCAAGTTATCAGGGGACCTGAGAAGACGCGTTTCGAAGAAACTCTGGGAAGGACAAAACCCAGCATATGTTTAGCGAGCAGCCGAGGCTTACAAAATGATGGATGTTGGTGACCCAGAGTCTAGACACTCACCAAATCTGGCAACTTTGAGAAAACAAGAAATGGCTGACAAAGAGCTTGGAGACAAAGACCCAATCATGTCATTGCATCTACTTAAATACAGTGTCCCCCACAATGGAAGAATCCATGACATAGGCCTTGATAGGTTTTTTTGTCATTACTGGACTCCATCTCAGATGCAAGTTTATCAAATGAATTCCAAGCCCTCTGGTTCTTTTGTGAGTTTGATGCAACATACATGCAGACGCAAACCTAAAAAGAAAAAGGACCCAATTTAATGTCTTGAAAAATGGCAACTACTATGCTAAAACACCTATCAAAGTTGACAAAATGCTTGTGAGTGTAACTAACACCTGTGCCTTTGACTCCTTTTGCCAGTGCCTTTGCTCTGCAAATTGGAAGTTTGGATTTTATCCTATCAATTATTTAATTACACATGTGTATGCACAGAAGCTAAGGAGTATTATAATATAATTTACACCCAATTTATGCAAATTATGATTGTAAAAATGATTTCTAACTTGATTTGCACACGGCCATGCAAAAAGGAATTATAGTACAATTACAAAGTGCTAAAAACAAGGAAACACTCTGTTGATGCTCATGCTCATCTATTAGCTAAAGCTATCAAACAAACAGTTCACTTATATAGCGGAAATTAGACAAACTTACCGGTCCAGCATAAAGCGGACAACTTCGGCGTCGCTTAGCAAACCCTTGTCCTGCTTCAGTGCCCTACATTTGGGAAAAGACACGCCGATGTTTATTCGGGTTTTTTGTCTCGACTTCGCCTTGCTGCGTCATATTTTCTCTATTTTGAACGAAAAGATTGTCGCTCTATCGGCTCTTGTGCAGAGTATGTGTGGTCCGCCATTACCGCAAATTTCGCTTCTTACTGCAAAAAAGAACCGTTCCTATTTCTAATAAAAAACACGACAAGAAAATACTGTTATTGTTATTCCTCTTCTTCTGCTTATCCTTCTATGTAGTCGCTTTGCAAGCTGCCTCAAAACACAGCCGAAGAAGAAGAACTATTCCCGTGCATCCTTCGTTTTACAAAAGGCGCTCAGTTTGTCCGTGCAGTGCTACCATAGAAACATGGCTGTGCACATTGATAAATTACATGTAAGGTTGTGCCCGCGGTGTATATACATAAAATGGCTCATTGTAAGGTAATATAAACATTTCGGATCATTTTGTAAGGTATTTCTTCACCACTCACAACATAGTTTTGTATTACATATTACATTTTGGTGAATAAATCCTTCAAAATCCTACACACTGTACCTTTAATACAAACACAAACACTGTAATCATGCACTCGAGTAAAAGTTTGTTCCAACGCCAATTGTTTGTCTTTCAAACGATATCAAGTAGAGTTAGCCTACAAACTTACAAGCGTTATTTGTTTTTACCTCATATAAAAGTATCGCGAGAGAGTTTTAAGAATTCTCCAATATGCAGAACGTAAGCTATTCTCTCGCGGTGCTACGCAGTGCCGAGCGAAGTCTAACATAGCTAAATTCTATAGATCGGAAGAAATTATGATGTTTCTTTTTGTGGCACCAACAGGCAAAAATCAAGCACAATCGAACGCCACCTGTTTGGGGCGATTTAAACGACATGGGGTGGAAAGTGACGTCACTTGCCCAAAAATCCTCTTGTTAGCCTATCTCGGGAAGGAAAGTAGTTACGGAGTTTGTTTTAATGGCACAAACAAGCACAAATTGAGCAGACACATTTCCCTCTGACCTCAGTGAAGAAATATTCCCCACTTTTTGAAAAAGTGTCAAACTACAGAAACTGTCACAAAGTGACTCATAATCTTCAAATACAAATCTACATTTAACCAAGACTTTGTTTTATCAGCTCGTGAATTTAGTGCGAGCATAGTTCATGATGTACACATGCCATGTGAATGTTATTAAAGCAAGTCATGATGTAATATTCACCAAAAACAGGAGTTATAAACCTTCTCATATGTATTATAATATTAATAAACATTATACTAGTTGTACATATATCAAAACAGAAATGCCAAGTAGTTTCGTACATTTCTACTGTTTGTTCAATATGCTAAAAGTAAACTGAATCTACACTTAGTGTGACTTTAATCTTTGTGCAGAACGTCTTTTTGTATCACATCATCTGGATGACTATAGTCTATAATCACATGTTTGTCATGGTCTTGTTCAGCTGATATAGTGTTGTTCTGCAGAGACAGTAAATACAATAAAGTCACAGAAACTCAAAGCCAGAAGGATGATTTTTGAGGGTCTGAGACTCTTGAGAGAAAATATCTCCATCTTTGTTATGAAAAGAGACGCTCGGTCACTCGCTCCGCTGTGGTGGTGACACACATAGCGGGGAACATTTATATCCAAAAGTAATTATAACTTAAATATTTGTGTGCATTTTATAGAAAACCTATAATGTTCTGTAAAACTGACAGGGTATTATCTTGGTTTTGCTTTTATGTATAAAAAGAAAGCCAAAAAATAATAAATGAAAAATGTACCGAATCTGAGAGTTTTTTTATTATTTATAAAAAATCCGGAGGACAACCATGATATTATTTGATATTGTGATATTATTTGGGGACCAATTTGGCCACAGTATAGGCTCTATGCAAAACATAAGGCCTATGTAAAATATGTTGGAGTCTTCTTACAAAAGTAACTTATATCAAACTTCTTAATTACTTGACAACCATCTTAATCTTTACGATAATCATCGCAGCTTCTTGTCGTGCCGGTTGTACAGCAGGAAGTGCAGAAATTTATGTGACTAAGCGATTATGGGAATAAGTAAAATGGCCAAAAATTGGAATAAGAAATAAATTGTGCAAAAAATGAAGTCATTTACTGTAAAAGTCAAATAAACATCATACAATTGTTGAAATATAAAAAGAAACAAATGAAATAATAAAAAAGTAACCGGAATAAATACATATGGGTCATTCTATAATTAGGGGTACATTTCAGGTCAACAAAAAAGTGAAGAAATCAGTGTGCTTTTCTACTAAATAATCTAGTTGTTTCCATAATATATTTATTATATTTATAATATAATAAAATTCATTAGTTGCCAAGCTTAAGCTCAAATTACTTTTTAAATATTTAAATGAAAATAAATATTTGATTAATTGTTTTGTCAACTGTGTTACAGACAAAAGTGGTGTCAGAAGAAATAAATGAAGTACTACACATATGATAAAACATTTGTTTGAAAGTTATTGAGTCTTTTCACCAGGGGGTTTGAGGTTGTATGTCTAACTGATTTAAAAAATATGAATTTTAAACTGAATAACGAATATTCTTTGGTATACTATCATCAATGGATGTTTTTTCAACATAATTCTCCATTACACTGAATATAGAGTTATTCAACGTCTTTATGTAATACTGTTCACTCTAGAAATGTCCTTTTTATCATTTTTATAAAATTTTAGCCTTCAATTAAAGATTTATGACACAAAATTCACATGTAACACAATTGACAGATAAAGTAACACAGTTGACAGAAGTAACACGGTTGACAGGATGTCAAATTTACCACACTGTATTTAAAATTCCTGCCACTGAAGGTCGTGACATCACATGATGTTGGACATGCGACTTTGGAACAAGCCATTGCTGATTTATAGGGGTTTTGTCAATGGGTAACAGTTGACAAAGATTTCTCGGACACACACAAAGTAAATAATTTAATAGATATAAACAAGTGAATTAGTTTTTAAAATACATTTGCCTTGTTTTAATGATTGGAGCAAATGAGCAAATTGGACAGCACAAAAACTGTTATTTCCAGTACAGCATATGCATTTTCTCCTAATTAACTCTTGGAACTGGTTGACTTTTATGCATGAAATAAAGAGGAATGTTCCCAAATATAAAAGTGATCATTGCTTGAAGTGAATATTCAGTAAAAATTACAATTACAACCAATCGACTTGAAATGTACCCCTAATTATAGAATGACCCACATGTAAGCCCAAAGGCGCCACCTAATGGACGTAAAAAAGCACACGCAGAAGTCTCAGTAACTGCAGATATAGTGAAGTCACCTTTCGACCACAATTTGCAGAATGTTTTTTGGTCATTTTATCAAGCAGCCTCTTGAGATCTCAAACTGTGATGCTTTTTACAATATTAAAGGAGTTCACATGTATTCTGTGCTCTTATTGTCTGTTCTTTCTTCATAATTCAGTCAATGTCATCAGCTTCAAAACATTTATATAATGTAAAATGTTAGCTTTGTCCTGAAAAAACATGCATGTTTGCAAAAGTTATACTACTAAACTCATTTCAGACATTTAAGCATACACTTTCAGATCGGGTCTGGGGTCGGGGTCGGGTCTTCCTGCCGCCTATGAGTCTTCCCGCCATGGAACGGTCTACCGCCACCCATCGGGGACGCACCAGGTGAGCGAACTGGGGTATGGGCAGTTCGCCGAGCCGGATCCATAGCCGTCCCCATATCACCCCCGCTGCTCGTCGAGGTGGTCGACTTCGCCGAAGCGTCAGCCGAACTCGCCTGACAAGTGAGCGGGTTGGCGGTAACAGTTCCGAAGAACGTTTCCAGCCGTGACCGCAACACCTTGATAGACATGTCCTCGCAGACAGAACATGTCGCATCAACAAAACCGGCCTCAGCATGCTTGACGCCCAAACATGTGACGCAGGTTTCATGGCCGTCTTACTCGGGAATGAGTCTGCCGCACCCAAGGAAACAGCTGCGAGACACGCTCACAGCTGTAGGAAATATGCTCTTTTAGAAAGGCTCTGTGGAAGTTTGCCGGGAGGTCGAAGGGAAGACCGTCTTCACACCAGGGGATCCGCTGCTACCTCGTCGCGCCGGCAGGAAAAGAAAGACTCTCTCAAAGAAAGACATTCTGCAACATGAATTGCGAGGTTCCGAAGAACAAAAGGTAAGTGAATGACAGCCGCCATCTTCCTTTCATACCCGGATGTACGGGGCGGAGACTGGCGTGGGCGGACCATTCTCCAATCCTATTGGCGTTTAGAAATTCCTCTCGGAGATGATAGGCTCACAAGTTCAAACCCCAGTCTGTCTTTCAACACAACGTCGAGAGACCGACTGAAGGAGAACTGTCGTTTCTTGGCTGTTAATCAGATCATTTTACACAGCAGATGTTTTCCAGATATTTAGCAGACAACTTACAGTCTTTTGTCAAACTACAGTATCAGGTTTATTATTGCCATGTTTCAGAAGTGAATGGCTAATGTTACATGATTATAGATTATAAGGACTTATATGTTTTATACATCGTACATATTTTAGTGCAGACAAACTGTTTCTTGTACACATGCTGTAAGATTATTACTTTTTGTCCCCCTATCTAAGTTTGATTATTCTAAGGTTGAAAAGTCGAGTCGACGGAACACACAGAGTTGCAGGCCTGGACACCAAGTTTGACAAAGACACAGAGTGCAGTTCAATCAGAGTCCCAAGTTTATTGTCTAAAGGGGCTACTATTTATATGCATAAAACAGGAAGTACAGAAGCCCTTATTGTGTTTGGCACAGATATTCTTAAATTCTTAAATGATAGAACCTAACAGGCCAGGGCACCCGTTCAGGCAGCCAGGTAGACTGCGTGGAACAACGATTATTCTAATCCTAATAAGTATAATAATCACTGGTATAATCCTAAATTAAGAAGTAAAATTAGAGAGAAATGAACTGCTTACAACAGACATGATTTTAAATGATGATGGTAACTACGAGATGCCAAAACAAATGTCTTTAATTGTACAAATGACTCTGAATATTCGAGAAGGAAGACCACCAACATCCGTAATGCGAGACTATAACTGTTCGTATACAGGAGAACCTTTTCAAGGTCCTGCATTTTATGTAAATGCTCGTCCCGCAGAATTATGTGTGTGTTCCAAATCAGGCAGACATATAGTAGGAATGTCCGATTGTAGAAATGAAATTACTTTGTCTCAATCAAATAACGGACATCATAACTGCACCATACAATATCTCAATAAAACTACTGAGGGATTTGAATGTCCATTTTCACACTTAGACAGTTCACCAGGAATGGTGTGGGTTTGTGGTGAAACTGCATATTACCATTTAGATGCAGGGGAATGGAAAGGTTGTTGTTATGCTGCTATTTTGTCCACAGGAACTAGCATAATGGAAAAGACAAATCTGGCCACATCTTTGAATAGACATAAAAGGGAAGTAAAACTGCCAAATTATTATGCAGGCCATAAGATTAGTGATCCATGGACTACTCCTTGGGAAAACGTGGGATGGTCCCTAGCAGGTTTGTTTACAGGAACCGGTACTACTGTTGCTCTGAATAAAATTAATGGTCTGGCATGGCAAGTTCTTTCTTTGGAAAATGACACAGCACAAGCTTTAAACTTAATCTCTAACGAATTAAAGAAAATGAGAGTTGCCGTCTAGCAACATAGACTTGCTTTGGATATATTAACAGCAGAGAAAGGAGGAGTGTGCAAAATGCTAGGAGTATCTTGTTGTTTTTCAATTCCAGATTATGCAGACAATATCACCGACGTTGTGAAGCACATGAGAGAATCAGTTCGTGAACCCACACCGGTAGATGCAACATGGTTTCAATGGTTGGACAGCCTATCCGGGGGATGGGGATATTGGATAACCGGTACAGTAATTCCAGTTGTGATGACCATCTTAGCCTTGTTATTATTTTTACCATGCATGTTGCAGTGTGTGGTGGGATGTGTTAAAAGATCTGTTACTTCCTTTACAACCAAAGGAACCGATCGAATGATGTTAGCAAAAAGAACGACTGACGTCAACCAGGCTATGCTGGTTAGACGCACATCTAAAGGTTATCGTCCGAAAGATCAGAATCAAACTTGGGGATCCATATTTGATCATAACAGCGATACGGACGAGGATGATATTGATTGTGTTCAAACGCAGGAGTTAGAACCAGAACCAATACCGGTGATAGAAGAACCAAGAAATGTTGATGGACGTGACAATGTAATGGAAGGAGATAATGGGCTTGACGATTCGGTAATTGAGATTGGCACGGTAGATGATGAACAGTAGATATAATTATGTTTATGTTTTCGTTTTTATTGAGGGTGATTGGTGTTGTTATGTTTTTATTACAAATCAGTCCGATTGATCTTTTACCTCAAAGAGCAGCTTGCAAACCAGAAAACCACATAAAAATACGCAAATGCAACTATCCTTTTATTAAAGATTTTGTATTAACCTTTTGATTAACCTTTTGTACTACTCTATATATATTTGTTCTTTAAAGGGACACAGGACTGCTTGTAAGACCGTTGGTCTGAAAGTGGCCATTGTGAGAATCTGGATTTCGTCCTGTCCTCTACAAATATTGCATCTGTGTTTAATACAAAGTTCATGTATCATATGTATTCATTCCTATTAATTCCTATTAATATTAGCTTCTATTCATATAAGATGTGCCTTTCATTCTTGTTGTTTAACCTCGTTGGAAGTTCTATCATGTCATGCTGTCTTATGTTGATATAAGTATCTGTTGTTCTCCATATCAAGGTTCCTAATGATGCCTATGGACGATTGTTCTGTTATTGTAATAATGAATATGTAATCATATCTGATTGTTCAGGAGGAAAGACTAAACAGAAAGTCTGGTGATTTTCCACTGTTTAGGTGGTTTTATATGACACCTCCAAAGAGAAAATTATAAGTATTAGTCCTAAAACAATAAACATTGGACTCTGATTGAACAAGCACTTGTGTCTGTGTCAAACTTTGTCTCCTGGATCCAGAAACTCTGTGTGTTCCGTCGACTAGACTCTTCAACCGTAGAATATTGTTAGACAAGGGGACATAAGAAGTTTACATTCTTTCAGAGAGAAAGTGCCGAGAGCCGTGTCTATGGTACAGGGGCTGCTCGCAGACTCAACGAGCGGTTCAGATGGCGGTGTGACTCGAGACTCATCACCGTTTCCCTCAACGGTCGAATTTGCAGCAGAATCCGGGCCGTCGGTTGATGATACTGCCGGGGGTTGGGTCTGTGAACATTAGCTTGCGCCGGCAGTGAAGAAATGTCCTGGCTAGCAGAGCTGTCCTCGTTGAAGGATGCTGCCTTAGCAGAACAGTTGCTAACGTTTACTAGTGTGAAGAAATTCCCTATTTTCTGTATATATTTAATTTTTTATTTTAATTTCCGTTTAGCGCTCTCAATTAGCTATTCCATGTTTGCATTTTTTGAGTTGTGTTTTGTAGCGGTGCTTGCCGTCACACGACCGGCTCAGTGCACGTTGATTGGCGTCACCGCCCTGGGCCCTTTAGAGGTCGTGGGCCCCTGGGAAATTGCCCAGTTGCCCATATGGTTAATCCGGCCTTGGACCTCATTTGTGCCTCCAACCGCAAGGGCTATCTATAAAAAGTATAATGCACGACTTCATGTTTTCTCTATTCTATAATAACTTTTGTTTCATCTCTATTTTTATTATTCTTACTCCTGCTAGATGTATTATTTGTTTGTCTTCTGATCTGTTTCTTGGCAACAATGCAAAACAGCAGAAGTTCAAGCTAAGAGTTAACCTCATTTGTTAAAATGATCAATGCAAATAACGAAAGCATCAAATATTTGAGCTGGAATTAGAGCTTCGATCGGGCCCAAAAATTCAAGCCCAACCCTACCCGAGCATGTGCACGTTGTGTCCGAGCCCAGCCCAACCCGACACATTAACTTGATTGTTTTTTTAATATGTGGGCCATAATAACTGACCCTTCAACTACAAATTGTTTGAACAACAGAAATCTGTTTAGAATCATCTTAATGAATAATGCAACAAAGATGAAGCATGTAAACTGCGTTGTTTTTTTATTCATAATGGAATCGATCGCAAATGGATCCGAATGAAGAAACGTAAAAAAACGTAAACAATGATGAACACAGAAATTTCCATCCCTCCGACTTTCCTTCCAACTTGCTCATAGTTAATTCTCCTGTTTTTAGTTTTTTCTTTATATCTTCACGCTCCATGTTGCACTTAGGCTAGGCTACACTATACCACAGAGCAGGCCAGGCGGGATGTGTGTGAGTGGAGGAGAAGCTACGCTGCTGCGCATGACACATTTTGCATTGTGCAACTTTGTCCACATTTGTTACTTAGGCCTACTTTGCTAAAAAAATATATATATAATAGGCTAATAAAGTAAATAAAAAAATATTCAAATGCTTGATCAAGGGCCCGGGGAAGCTCTAACAGGAATATAAATTGAAAATAAGGAATGGTAATCGTTGAGCTTAATTGTGTTGATTCTTTAATAGAAAAGATATGTCTATTTTATTACTGGTATTATTACCACCATATATATATTCGTTTTTTTTTTTCAAATGCTTTGCAACAAACAAACATTGTGAAAAGTGAAATCAAAACAACTGGAGAGCCGAGATGTTGACGCTTATTTTTCTTCATGACAAATCTTTGACGCTTTCTTGATTTGAATCAATCATGTTAACAAATGAGTTCAAGGCAAATGCTCTAACCCGAGTCAAGTCATGTCAGGTGAAGTTTATTTCTGGAGTGCTTTTCACGGAATCATACGTTTCACGTTTCACGGATTACAGAATACACAACACATATGCTGTCATTGCGAGTCTGCCATTAGATGTACATGAGGAACTACAGTTGACATCATCATAGTGTTTACATATAATAAACATAAAACATGAAATGTTGAAGTCAGTATAATTGATCGTCAGTGTGTCTGTCAGCATGTAAATGTACTGTATGTAATTCAAATGTCAATAACCCAATCAAATGTACACAACAAAAACTGGAATAACTCTAGTAAGACAAATCAAATGAGAACTCAGATGTGATGATGGTGTCCCGTATCCTCCACATCACGCAGTTTCTCGGGTAGCAACGCACATGGAATCAACAATCTCACAATTTCATTGGGGTGTAGAACCACGTCATCCAATCACCTCCCATCTGCCAGTCACCTGTGAGTAGACAGACATTGACTCAGTCAGCAGAACCTCACAACATTCTCTATCTTAAGGTTGTCTGGTTAGCAGCAGGCCCAACTAAACTCTTTACGATCAAGAGGTTCTCTGTGCGTGTGTGTCCCTGGCAATCCAAATGTCTTCCATTTTTCATTTTTTTCCAATGTCTTCCATTCTACATTTTTTTGTCAAATGTATATCTATAAGTCTTGTTGAACGGTTGATAAGTTCAGGTGTTTTGTTGCTATGAGCTTAATGAAGTTACTTGGATACTGATTTGTTGCCCGAGTCAAATGAGCGCACCCCCTTGTCTACACGACACTGTGCTGGAAAGATATCCACCAATTTCATTTAAAAATGGAAGTCTATGGGATTGGTTGCTTTAAATGGTTGCTATGGGCGTGACTTCTAAGCTTCATGATGATCGGTAATTGATAATTGGTTGCCTGATTAAAATTAGGCCACCCCCTTGTCTCTAAGTATACAACCAGCGAAGATATTCAACACAGACAGTTTTTTGCCTCATATGGGCATGTTTCCTTCCCCATTATAAGTCAATGGGAAATTTTGGGTGGCTCTAACACCCCAGGGGTGCAACTAACACTCCATTGTGAGGTGTGTTCTCACAGAGCCTGATAGCCTCTTCAAATTTGTTAACCCGCTATCCTCGCTCGTGGCTACTACCCATCAAAGTTTGATGCAATGTTGAGTCAATGGGATTTTTTGGGTGAATTTTTGCCCCCTATTGAACATCCCTCACCCTATCGCTTATAAAAGTCATAGCACACCATTCCATGGGTCTACGACGAAAGCTACAGGAAATGTGGCAGACCATGAATAATAATAATAAGTATGGGTCAATAATAATAGTGAACTTTCTTCAAAAGCACCACTAATTGGACATTTCCTAGAATATAATAAATATACAGAAAACTGGACAGATTTTTATTGTTGAAGAGATTTATTAGAGTAATTTGTGTTGGTTTTTAGATCAAATCTCATGTCACATATACACACATATGCATTTTTGCTATCAGTGAATGTTATAGAAATCACGTTGAATGCAGCAGAATTTCAATTTGGACACTATTAATAACAAAAGAACAATAATGTTCAGAATGTTTTTTTTTTCTTCTGTCTGTTTCTATACAATGTTAATCAATGAAACACCCTCCGATCACCTGTAATCAAATAAACACACAGTAATAAAACACAAGACTATAGTCAAATTGATTAATTATTAAACAAAATTAATTATTAAACAAAAAACAAGCTTCTATAAAGAGATTTATAATGAAATAAAGATGTGAAATGAAGTCTGCTGTTGTTTAATGGCAGGTATGTTGGGTGTCTTTATTCTCCTGGTTCTTCTGGAAGACATTCCCATCGGATTGATTTCTCCATGACAGCGTGACATTGCCTTCCAAACCCTTCATGTTCAGGATGTGCTGGATCTGAGCATCATCATCACACTATGTTACTGCACATTTACAGCCCTTTACATCACTTTAAATCATACCGATGAGATAACTCCATTATCTATCAGCAGTAAACATAGAGAAACTTTCAAACATCATTCACCTTCTCCATGACATTCTTCTTCACTTCAGGATCGTTCACATTCTCATCGGATTTCACTTCCACTCTCAATATCTGTCTCTTCTTCAATGTGGGAGGAGCTGTGAAAAAACAAACACAGAGACAACAGGATTAGAATACGTTAGGGGTGTAGCGGTACGTGTATTCGTACCGAACCGTCACAGGTAACATTCCAAATATAGTTATCATTAAGACCGACTCACTTCGAAGGGCAGAGCCCTTGGAGTTTAGACTTTTGTGTGAACAGGGCATTTGCGTGCCATTCAATGTTGGGTAAGTTACTCTGAAAAAGTAATTAATTACTAGTTACTCGTTACATATTCAATAGTGTAATTAGATTACTGTCCAAATTACTCTGTCCAAAAAGTATTTAGTTACTCATTACTTATTACTTTCTATATCCTACATCAACCTTGATTAGTTAAGTGATTCAAGGATAGACATGAAACGGCTTATTTAATTCATTCAAAATAATAATATTATTAACTGACCAAAGTATTACAAATATGAGCACAGATTTTAAAGTAAGACTTTGAATTTTGATGTCAATTACACTATTGCACACGCATATATTTCACAAAGTATTTAGTTTAAGTACATCAAAAGTAACTGTAATTAAATTACAGAAAACATATGACTAATCCCTTACTTTACTTTTTCAAGGGAAAAGTAATTAAAATACAGTAACTAATTACTTAGTAACTAGTTACACCCAACACTGGTGCCATTATGTAGATGTTTGGTATGCACTTGCCAAAGGAAGTACCGTAATTTCCTCATAACCTTCCGTTGGCATGTTCACGTGAGAACGAAGCATTGCGTCCGTCAGCAGATGCCCTTTGAACGGAGTAGGGCATAGCATAGGAATGATGACTTCATTTGGAATTTTCCCTGTGACGGCTCGGTATTAAAATGCGCACCATTACACCCCTAGTATACATCATAAAAAAAAAAACCTAACGTGGATAAATCAGAGTAAGAGTGAAATTAAAGCAGAATACTCACCACCAGAGCATAAAAAAGGGCTAGAACCTAAACACGTGTTGTCTTACCATCCGTTTATGGATATTGCTGCACAGATTTGAGTGGAATATAAATTGTTCGGCTCTCCAGGATACCAATGACTGTATGTGAAGATGCTCTGATCAGACCAGATCCACGGAGAACTACTGTTCATCCGATAGAGTCCCATCCAAACCCACTCGCCATTTAAAACACTGACCACCTCATTATAATCTGTCTGATCTTTAATAGTGAGTAAATCTGTGTGATATTCTCTACAGTACATCTGAGCACTAAACCAGCTCATTTGAGTATTCACATAAACAAACTGAAGTGAGAACAAGCAGTCAGACACAGCTGAAACACACAGAACATAGTTATTATTTCACTCAATAGTCATGAAATATGTCAAACAATAATAAACTGAAAGTGTTATGAACTTGATACAGACACAATTTAGACAACAGTTTGATCGCTGTTCTTGTGTTTTATCTCATAAATATGGAATATTTATTATGCCACCATCACTACATACAAGAATGTGTGTGATATGATGAATATGATGACCATAAACACAGCTGTCCTCGTGGAATATAAAAATCACATTTGTGAAAGTGCGTTGAATCCAAGTGAAACTGACCTGATAAGAGCAGAAAGAGTAAGAGAATCCTCATGATGCCGACTGATGTCTGTCTGTCTATCTGCAGCTAGAGGAAACCTTGTGTGGACTCTTCTCCAATTTTTGTCCGAAAATAAAATTCAAAGAGTATCAGCAGACATTTGTATATTCCCAGCTGCTTTACATTTACATTTGAGCAAACGCCTTTGGGGAGGGTGGGATGGAAATACTTGTAGTTCTGTCTTAGCAGGGTTCAGCTGGAGGTGATGCTCTTTTATCCAAGCTGAGATGTCTTCTAGGTAGGCTGTAATGCAAGCTGCTACTGATTCTGCTTTACAAATCAGAGTTCAATCATATGAATGAATGAGGAGACACTTACAAATCCATACAGATCCATACAGTGTGCTGACTTGATGTGTTTTGGATTATGGATGTATGATTTATGCTGCTGTATCACAGACATTCTTAAAGTCAATGATGTGATTATTGGGGTGAATGAAACAACACTGAGTTTGTATAAAGTGATGTTGTTCTCTGCTGGAAACCATATTGTCAAATATGTATTTTCTGGTATGTAAAAAGTAGTGGTGGGCCGTTAACGACGTTAACGCCGTCAACGCAGTGAGACTCTTATCGCGCGATAAAAAAAATGTCGCCGTTAATCTATTCTCAAAGTTGGGTTAGGAGCTGGGTCTATACTACGCAAGCTATGATGACTTTCACCTTGATATTTTAGCGCGGATGTATACCAGCTTAACTGCACTGTACGGGGCGAGAACGAGATTTTTCAACTCGTGTGATTCGCGTCATTCACGGAAGCAGAAGCCGCCTCATCATCTCATAACCAGGGCTTCATTTGCGCGATTCGCGCAGCAAGTAGGTCTATTGGCTCTTTGCGTTAACATATAAATCATTCGCGCTTGACACTCCATTCGCGTTTGGTCTGAACACAACATAACGTTACTGTGAAATTACCGCATCAAACGTGACGTGCTAACATGGATGCAGCTATGAAGCCGCCGGGTTTGCTTCAGGGAATATTAATTTTTAAGAAACTTCCCAATAGAAACATCGACAAGACTAAGGTTGTTTGCACCTTGTGCAATGCGGAATTGGTTTAAAAAAACACTTTCTCTCAACAGGTAGTGGTCTAGCTTTTGTTGAAACCAGTAACTTTGTATTGACACCTAATTTATTATGGCTCCTGTATGACATATCGCTTGTTGCTCCCTAACTCTTTGTAAGTTGCTTTGGATAAAAGCGTCTGCTAAATGACTAAATGTAAATGTACTGTAGGAGCTCTTCCAGTCTCAAGTACCACCTAAACGCAAATCATCCCTTAGCTAATGCGGAAGTAAACATTCTAAAATAGTAGAATAGCTTTCTCAAGCAGTTTGTGATGCATTTTGGAAACAGGAGATGAGCCCCTGGTCTAATGCACCACCTGGCTTGAGAAACCCGTTCTGAAAGACTTACTTTTAGTCATTATTTGGGTAGCACACAGATTCTGAATGCCTTCGGCAGAATTCAAATGAGCCATTTTAATCTAGATTAATCTAGATTAATCTTGGAATTAATCTAGATTAATCTAGATAAAAAAAAAATCGATGCCCACCACTAGTAAAAAGTTTTACATTTGTGTGTTTTATCATTCTTCTTTTTCTCTTTTTTTATAAATGTCTCTAATAAATGACATATTCTTGTGTACCAGTATCAAGTTTAAAGTGCACACATGTACTTTCTATGATTAAATATATTTGTGATTTGGCTTTGATCACAATTTCTATCAGGTAAATTATGGGCTGAATGTTCTGTTTAAAATCTTTTACTATTGTGATTTGCTTTCTTAGTTTTGGATTGATTTCCACATCCATTTTGCATTCCACTGCATCCGTGTCTACTATCGATCAGGGCTGAGTTTACAGATAACAATGGATCTTCGCACTGAATAGCATTTTCTAAGAGCGACTTTGTGAAAGTTTGTCATCGTTTTAGGTGCATTTTCCAAAAATGATCAGTGCTTTAAGTACTACAAGTAGCTATCCATTTGTCATGACCGAACACAAGAGAGACCCAAATTGCGGGGTAAATATGCCTTTATTAGAGGTGCACAGTCAATATTACGGACGGTATCCAGTAGGTGAGTGCCCCAACCCCACCTGGATCGTGACACCATATCTCCATTGATGCAATGTCACTTTATTCAATGACTTGTTGCATGAGTTTGTTTACGTTTATGCTATATTTTCACCTGATGTGCATGTGGTACAGTAGGCTAATAATTCAATCTTTTATAGTGCTTTTCACAATTTGCATTGTTCCAAAGCAGCTTTACAGGAGCAGACAGGAAAAACAGAAAAGGTTAAACACAGCACAGTGCATTGTGTTTATAGGACGAGCAAGATCATTCTAATAAATAAGATCGAATTAATAAATAAATGCAGTCTCCCGGTGAGCAAGCCAACACTCCCCTGCTGTGGAGAGGAACCCAAACTCCGATGATTGATTAATGGAGAAAAAAAAAAACTCGGAAGAAACCAGGCTCAACCGGAGGGGCCAGCTCCCCTCTGACGTGTCATAGCTTCACTCAGTGACACCGATCAAAAGCCACAGAGCAAATATCCATGAGGAAGAAGGAGAGCCCACCATCCGCAATCCAGAAAAGTCCCACTCGCCGAAAACCGAGCAGGTCCAACCCGGTCCTACTCCACGATCGACACCAGAAAACAGAGGAACAATCAGGGAAAATAGTAATGGCATGTTGTAACTTTATTCCTCTGCTGTCCGACATCGACCCTAAAACAAGACCAAACCGGGCCACGCAGCCCCAGCAGATGAATCCCCACAACCAACGAGCCCCCCCACTCCCCACTAACACCCACCCAGGAACCTCCAATCAGGGCCACTGAATGAAGCTATAACTTCAAACTGCTGACATGTGATGTAGGTTTAGCAATAAACACCAAGTATTAATGTGACAAGTAGTCTGTCTTTGTTCTTGGTTGGGGATGTAGTGGTCTGAGCTGCGATGGTGGTATTTCTCTTGGGTGGTGGTGGAATTGTCTTAGATGGAGCTGGGATGGTCAGTCAGCCTGCAGCTGTAGCTGGCGTAATCTCTAGTTGAGGATGGGCACATGTCGATCATTTGGACCTGGTGGAATTTCTCCCTACCTCGGGATGGGCATCCCGAGGCGGAAGCAGAAAGAGAATAATAAGGGTAGCTGCTGTTCATTAACTATGCATTAAGTGAAAGCTTGGCTGAAAAGATGTTTCTTTAATCTAGATTTAAATTGGGAGAGTGTGTCTTACCCTCGAATAGTATCAGGAAGGCTATTACAGAGTTTAGGTGCTACGTATGAGAAAGCTTGACCCCCTTTGGTGGATTTAGTTATTCTACGTGTTATCAAAAGTCCTGAGTTTTGAGATCGTAGAGAGCATGATGGGTTGTTGTCACAGGCCGGGGTGGGGGCGGAACCCAAGTCGCACACCACCCGTACCAACCACCGCTCTGAGGGAACAGTACCAGGCAGAACACAAAATAGAATTATTTAGTCTTAAAACATGCTTAAAATAGTATCAGCGTGGAGAACTGCAGCTCTTCCCCCTGTTCAGGGCGACAAAGGGTTTTAGGAGACACTGACGCCCAAGACTCTCGGGTAAGTAACTCCGGACAGTGTAGGCTGTTGGCTCACTGCCTCCCCCGAGCAGCGATGGGGCTCGGGATAATCGACCAGCAGGGAATCTTCGGTACTGAACCCAGAACAGTGGAAACGTGGGCTTACTGCTTCCTTAGAATAGCATGGGGCTCGGGATAATCGACCAGCAGGGAATCTTCGGTACTAAACCCAGAACAGTGGAAACGTGGGCTTACTGCTTCCTTAGAATAGCATGGGGCTCGGGATAATGGACCAGCAGAGATTCTTCGGTACTAAACCCAGAACAATGGAGACGGGGGCTTACTGCTTCCTTAGGATAGCGATGGGGCTCGGGATAATCGACCAGCAGAGAATCTTCGGTGTTCTACTCAGAACAGTGGAGACGTGGGCTTACTGCTTCCATAGGATAGCGATGGGGCTCGGGATAATCGACCAGCAGAGAATCTTCGGTACTCTACTCAGAACAGTGGAGACGTGGGCTTACGGCTTCCTTAGGATGGCGATGGGGCTAGGGATAATCGACCAGCAGAGAATCTTCGGTATTCTACTCAGAACAGTGGAGATGTGGGCTTACTGCTTCCTTAGGATAGCGATGAGGCTCGGGATAATCGACCAGCAGAGAATCTTCGGTATTCTACTCAGAACAGTGGAAACGTGGGCTTACTGCTTCCTTAGGATAGCGATGGGGCTCGGGATAATCGACCAGCAGAGAATCTTCGGTATTCTACTCAGAACAGTGGAGACGTGGGCTTACTGCTTCCTTAGGATAGCGATGGGGCTCGGGATAATCGACCAGCAGAGAATCTTCGGTATTCTACTCAGAACAGTGGAGACGTGGGCTTACTGCTTCCATAGGATAGCGATGGGGCTCGGGATAATCGACCAGCAGAGAATCTTCGGTATTCTACTCAGAACAGTGGAAACGTGGGCTTACTGCTTCCTTAGGATAGCGATGGGGCTCGGGATAATCGACCAGCAGAGAATCTTCGGTATTCTACTCAGAACAGTGGAGACGTGGGCTTACTGCTTCCTTAGGATAGCGATGGGGCTCGGGATAATCGACCAGCAGAGAATCTTCGGTATTCTACTCAGAACAGTGGAAACGTGGGCTTACTGCTTCCTTAGGATAGCGATGGGGCTAGGGATAATCGACCAGCAGAGAATCTTCGGTATTCTACTCAGAACAGTGGAAACGTGGGCTTACTGCTTCCTTAGGATAGCGATGGGGCTCGGGATAATCGACCAGCAGAGAATCTTCGGTACTAAACCCAGAACAATGGAGACGGGGGCTTACTGCTTCCTTAGGATAGCGATGGGGCTCGGGATAATCGACCAGCAGAGAATCTTCGGTATTCTACTCAGAACAGTGGAGACGTGGGCTTACTGCTTCCATAGGATAGCGATGGGGCTCGGGATAATCGACCAGCAGAGAATCTTCGGTATTCTACTCAGAACAGTGGAGACGTGGGCTTACTGCTTCCTTAGGATAGCGATGGGGCTCGGGATAATCGACCAGCAGAGAATCTTCGGTATTCTACTCAGAACAGTGGAAACGTGGGCTTACTGCTTCCTTAGGATAGCGATGGGGCTCGGGATAATCGACCAGCAGAGAATCTTCGGTATTCTACTCAGAACAGTGGAGACGTGGGCTTACTGCTTCCTTAGGATAGCGATGGGGCTAGGGATAATCGACCAGCAGAGAATCTTCGGTATTCTACTCAGAACAGTGGAAACGTGGGCTTACTGCTTCCTTAGGATAGCGATGGGGCTCGGGATAATCGACCAGCAGAGAGTCTTCGGTACTAAACCCAAAACAGTGGAGCCGGCGGCTGACTAGGGACTGATGGGCACCTTCACACAATTATAAGCACCATGCATTTCCATGCACCATGCATATATAATTAGATATTACATATAATTTTGTAGTAAAACATAAAGTGTTGCACATTTTACTGATGAAAACTTACATAAAAATTGATGTATTTTGTAAAAACTGATTTTTATCACATAATTAAAAACACCACATTAATGACATGTTTGCACTTGTTAACGCCCCATTCAGACCGCCAGGGACACCATCAAAGTGAGGTGATGTCATTCATTTCAATGGAGAGCTGGTGACACGAGTGACAGTGACACTCACATCATCGTCTCTTGTCAGTTACTGCAGGGGTTTGTTTATAAATGTTACTAGAGCAACCAAAGCTAGAAACACCTTCTGATGACCTCGTATCAAGAGGCTAGAGACACACATCAACACAGTTGCTGGCGGTCTGAACGCACAGTAAGTTTGTCCCATCGGGTTTAGAAATACTACATGTTACTTGGGATCTTCACGTCCACTAGAACACTTGGGCCAAAAACAGGAAACATGTCATGAAAGTAGTCAAGTGGTCAAGTGTAAAGAACACAAGTGGGGTATTTTAGATGCAGTCATCGTGATGGTTAAGTGAAGCTTTCTGAACCCCTGAAGCTCTCAATAAAACTGTGTTGAAAAAGGTTCATTACCTGAAGCTTTACAAATCAGACAGAGCTCGACTAGGACCTCTGCTGGTCAAACTCATGAATAGTGAAAGTAAACACATGCACATAAAGACACACATGTTCTTTCATATGATTCTAGTAAATCTGTAGCAATATACTTTAACAACCCAAGGGGTCCTGCATCACTCATCTATTTTTTCTATGAACAATTAATCAGATCGAGACACACAGATTCGAAAATGTGGGTCATAGAAATCTGTGAAGAAGGTCATATGAATGCAGCAACCCAAGGGGACAGAGACATACTGCATTTCCTTCCAGAGCTTGATCCAAATATTATAAGAATGGCATGCTACCTCCCTCTTTGGATAGCTGTGATGGTTCCACACTTCAAAAGTGTACACAACACAGCAAGCTCTGCAAATGCTGAGGCTGAATTTAAGAACATAAAACATGGCCTCTATAAACATGAAAGCCTGCCAATTCGAATTGACCGTTTTGTCAAACGCCATTGTAATAAGATTCAGACATGGAAGGAAGGAGGCGGGAACCGGCAAACATTTAACAAGTTTTAATATAAATAATAACAGTCGGCAGCCCCTCACGGACGACCGCCGGTGAACAAACCATAAACCTAAATATAAAAAAAATAATAAAAAAAAAAAATACAAACTTAACATATGTTTGGGCCCGGTCCTCACTCTTCGATGTTCCGGTCGCTCGTTCCTTTTATATGCTCCCTATCTCCTACGTGATTCGAGCCTGGTGTGCGCACAGCTGGCGCTAATTCACAATTACTCAAACCACTCGAACCACGGTCTCGCCCCGCCTACTCTACTACAGCCATCTTGAATTCCTTAAGGGCAACATGAGGATTTCAACTGCACCAATGAAAACAATGGATCACGCAGAGACAAACAATTCCTAATACTGAGCCAGAAGCAGACCATAGTGAACGTGATGCAGGGGTTGAGTCATCATCACTAGAAAAAGACCCTGTTGAAAATTGGAAAAAGTACTCAGCATT